>NC_081757.1:32896571-34139071 GCF_963082965.1 Carassius carassius | reverse complement strand
AGCGTAAAAACACAGTATAAGTCATTATAATCAGTAGTTATGTCCCCACTGGAAGCTACATATGCCTTATTTGTCTCGTCGCACCAGGACACGGCATCACAGTATGGTAAGGGGCGTAACATTTCCGTCAAACACTTGAGGTATTTGGCCAATCACAACAAACTGGATAACTGGCCAATCAGCATACACCTTGCTTTTCAGAACGATGAGCTTTGTAAAAATCAACATGTTTCAGAAAGGCAGGGCATGTATGTATGTGGAAAATGCCTTTTTTTTTTCACCTTAACCGCATAAATACATTTCGTTAAACCAAATACACAAAATAATGTTCTTCTTAAGCAATGTCATATGACCCCTTTAAATCTGCAGATTTTTGTTTACCTTTACAAAGGCCTAATTGTACAATTGCATGAATAGTGTTTTGATGTATAAAAAAAAAAAAAAAAAAGTTCAATACTGGTATTTGAAATTATTTAAATAATAAAAAGATATTTTAAAGGGGTCATGATGTTGCTAAAAAGAACATTTTTTGTGTGTATTTGGTGTAATGAAATGTGTATATGCCGTTTAAGGTTAAAAAAAACAAGAATTTTCCACATACGGTACATTTTTGTTTATCCTCCATGCCCCACCTTCTGAAACGTGTCGCTTTTTACAAAGCTCATCTGTCTGAAAAGTGAGGTGTGCTCTGATTGGCCAGCTATCCAGTGCGTTGTGATTGGGTGAATGCCTCAATTATTAATATTGTGAGTCAGCAGCGCCAGAATGCCCTTGCAAATATGGAACTGTTCCACTTTATAGAAACAGACACTGGTTTCACGAGTTCGTTTTGCAAATAAGACGAGAAGAATAGAATGCGTATTTGACGTGCTGCCCTGGAAGAGGGCTCTGAGCTCGGCATCGGCCCGAACACTGATCGGTAGAAAGTGAGGGTGGGGGGAGGGATGCTGAAAGACCAGAGAGAATGAAGGTTAGGCTGATATGATTATTTATAGTGGTTCTCTCTCAAGGTGGTTGGACAGATGATGTGATTACTGATGGTAAATTGGCCGAGTTGATCATCTGCCCCTGGTTCTCTCTTGTGGTGGTTGGATAGTGCAGTTATTGATAGTGAATTGGCCGCGTTGATTATCTACATGTTCTCCTCCAGAAATTTGTTAATAAAACATCAGGTTGTAGGCTACTCTCACAGGAAACAGTCCTCATCCTCCATAAAAAGCATCGCACACATATGTGGGTTTAACTGTTTTAGAACAGTGTTGTAAATACAACTTATCCACTGATTTCTAGTTATGTCCTCTTTTGGAAGGCCAAACAAAGTAGTTTCGCTTTCACAATGAAAAACAGCATCTCTTCGACATTGGCGCCTGCAAGTTACACCTTTTTTTGTGTGAACATTTGGGCTGTGTTATGCAAAACTTCCCACATATTGACATAGACGTGTTAGAACGAGCCGTTTTAGGGAGGTGTGGATGGGTCTAAACTTTAATAAAGAATAAAGCTTTGGATTTGAGACTTTTTGTCTTTGCAACCTTACAGATATTTATGCACCAAGAGCTTGTAACAATATGGTGTTTAAAATGTCTCTTAATTAACTTCTAGTTTATTGAACCATTGTAAAAAAAATAATAAAAAAAAAAATTAAAAAAAACATCACTTTGGTAATCATGGTAATTTTGGGAGCAAAAAAAACAGTCTCTCTTCATGTGAAATTAACTATGAGTTTGTGTTTTTTTAAAGTGCCCCTAGTATGGGTTAGGAAAGGTTAATAATTTGGTTTTGGGAATACCCAATAACAGGTTGACATGCATGCAAGGTCAAAATCTCTTTCATTGTCTTTATTTTTTCCTTTTTTGCTCAACGAGTCACAAATGGTTCGCTCAATAATTCATCTTTCCAAAACCCTCCTTTGTGTGACGCTAAACAGCATGATTGGTCTGATGACTAGGGCTAAAAAGGACTAAAAACTTCGATACTATGAGTATCGAAAAATTATTTATCTTTCAGTGCCAAAATTCGGTTCCAAAAGCCAAGCGACCATTGTTTTTTTTTTTTGCCAAGCGGCTGTGTCTGTGTGAGCTTGTAGCATACGTGCATGTAAGGACCTAAATTCGCCGTGATTGGCTGTCCACCACCACGTGACGTGACAGGGAGGATTTCTGAAGATACTCGCAGTCACACAACACAAGTGTAGTTGTTTTTTCTCAAAACGTTTCCGTTTTACAATGCCAAAGAGGTCTAAAGTGTGGCTACACTTTATAAAAGTGGATGCCGAGTCAGCAAAGTGCATCATATGCGATAAGAGTATTGCAACCAAAGCCGGCAATACCACCAATTTAATGAAGCATTTGTTTGGATGAGTGTTTTGCCCTCCCTCCCTCTTTAGTTTGGTCTACTCCATTGCGTATCTTGAAATACGCCCCCTTTCACGGCGTCTAAAAAACAGAGAGAGAGAGACAGATTTATTCGGTACAGCGAATTTCTCTAAGCAGCAGGCCACTGTATACGTTCACTTAAAACATAACTGACTGCGTTTACGAGAATACTTGCAGAGACAATTATTTTGATATAATTGTGTGTGTATGTGTTCATTCAGAAGTTATGATACGCGAAAGATGAATTCATTCTCTGTACGTGCGTTGTCTGAAATGCTTCTCGCAGCGCGTGCTTTGAATGAGTGTGCGCAAGCTCCGAACGCGCACGAATTGTTTAAAACGCTTGAATCAGCAAGTTTTAGAAACAAGTGCAAACGATCAGCTACGATCCGTTTCACCCTTTCAAGTGAGTGAACAACGCGAATCAAGTTAGGAATTTTACATCACTATTCACGATAGCCCATCGGACTGGAAAACACAATAGCCCCGGGACGTGGGCCTAACGATTTTGCGAGCCCTGCACCTCAGATCTATCCAGTTTGTGAAACACTGGTTTCCACACTGGTTTCGTTAAACAAAATAAATTATTATTTTAAAAGATTGACTCAAAAGAATCATCGGTTCACTAATCGGATCATGAGCTTGTATTACCGAGCCAAAAATTATCTATTATTGAACATCTCGAATGAATAAAGACTTAAAATTCATCTGTAAAGCATTTCTATTTCATGCATGATTCGTATGGATCTGCTAACTGAATGCAAAGTGTGAGTTCTAGAAGAATGTTTGTGTCTTGATGAGCATGTATCGCTCACTAGGAGTCGCTAAATGAACAGCTGCTGTTCTTTTATTTTTTTCAACGGAGGATCAGTTGCCCTATTGGTTAAAATCTCCAAACTGTTTACTTAAATATTAAATTAATAAATGACATCAAAACAGGGGCGTTTGCGTTATGATGTGGTGGGCTGCTGTGGGCCAGAAAGGGCAACTTTTTGGTCCCAGTCCGCCCCTGAATGGCGCACCCCTATCCAAAAAGTACAACCAGTTGTATTAATAATGTTATCCTGAGTGTGAAGGGTTACCAGAATTTGTTTTAATTAAGGTGAAAAATAAAAGTTTTGTGTTAAATGTATTTGTGTTGATGTTGAAATGGTGTATCGAAAAAAGTATCGTTAGGAACCGGTATCGAAACTGAGGTATCGAAATTGGCACCGGATCGAAAGATTTTGAACAATACCCAGTCCTACTGATGACACAGTCTATTGTGATTGGTCTACTTCATGCAGCGCATGTCAATAACAGAACGCCCATCACCATTACTTAGCCCACAACAGCCATTTAAGATTCAAGATTTTTATTTATCACATAGACGATTATATAGAGAATATATAACTAGCAGTGAAATGAAGGAACGTATTGATAAAGCACTGCATTTTTGTACACCAGTGTATTGCTCTATTCTTTATCAGAACTCCAAAGACAATTGCGCGCAAACAGATATTGCTGTTAGCTCATAATACAGAGCAGAGCAAACAACACACATAACTAAATGTGTATTTTGCATGCTACAGTAGAGAGTACATGGCAGCAACAGATTTTGAAAGAATTACTCCACTTTCAGAATAAAAATTTCCTGGTAATTTACTCCAAGATGTTCATGTCTCTCTCTCTCTTGCTCTCTCACTCTGTCACTCACACACACACGTATATGAGGTGCCAAACAGTAAATAATTATATAAAAATCAGAATATATAGATGTAAATCTATATATAAAAATGTAAATTGTGAATATGTCTGAATATATAAAAGTAAATCTGAATATAGTTATAATTCTGGGTATATAAATGTACATCTGTTTATATAGTTGTAAGTCAGATTATACAGAAGTAAATCTGAATATATAGTTATAAGCCTGAATATATAAATATAAATTGTGAATATATAGAAGTAAATCTAGATATATAGCTATAATTCTGAATATATAAATGTTAATCTGAATATATGGTAACAAGCTATGGCTGTGCGAAATGGACAAAAAAAACCTATTGCAATTTCTTTTATCAATTTTGCGATTTTGATTTCAATAACAATTTTGACATACACAGACATGCTTTATGGCCATAAATGCATTCAGTATGAATTTGAAACATATTTCCAAAAGAAAACCAATTAGAGCTTTATCATATAGTTGTAACATGTCTTGAGAACATACCCAAGTCAAAATAATTTTTTATCACTAAAAATAAAACCAATGCCATAATTTATACTTATTTACAATTGTGTTTAAAGTTTTTCTACGAGTAATATAATTATGAAAAACAGTAAACAAGTTTCACCCCAATTTAATTAATCAAATTTAAACACTTAATTTTTTGGTAAATAAAGGGGATTTGCTATTAAAATTAAAACATGGAAGAAATATTGTGTGATTTTATTTCTTTTAAAAATAAAGTTTTATAAATTTTTTCAACAGTAGTAGCAGTATCACATACATTCTACTAAATAATAGTAATATTTCTAGAACAATGCCTTTATGTAAAAATGAACTTATTTTGACAGGTTGACGTGAATACCATTAAATTGACACTGGTTTTACTCAAATGAAATGGTAAAATGCTTGTGAAGTGACTCAGAACAGTTCTGGTGATGTTGTTTATGTATTCATGTCCTCATTGAGACGGCAGATGCTGAAATTACTGCAAGCGTCACGCGCTTCAGTCTATGTAGTAAACAAACCTGCACATCTTTGCCATTCATTCATTCAGACAGAGACGCGCAGAACATGCAGGATTCATATTTCAACCAACTTTTGCAGCTTAACATTTACAGATACTGGTCCATATGGAGATTAGATTTAAGTTATACTAACTTTGACAAATTCCGTGACTGTCCATATTAAAATGTAAGCTTCATTTTCATGAATGGATTTTGAGATTCCGTCCGCGTTTTCTGCTTCGCGGAAATCATAGCGCTGTATGCACCAAGAACTAGGTTGACCGGGTACTCGGTACCACCGGTACTTAAAGAAACCTGGTACTGTGACATTTTAATTTTTTTTTTGTACCGACTTGGTACCGAAGTACCAGGTCTTCTTTTGACAACTCGTGTGAACCTGGCTTTACGTAGGCCTATGCCCGGTCTGCTCTGTTCTCGCGCTCCATTTAGGCGCGCAGCATTCTGATTGGTTCGAACAGCATACTGCGGGAGGTCGGGGCTTTAGAAATCATGTACGCTCAAATGGTGATTTTATGACAATTCTGATTAATCGCTCAGCCCCATTACAAGCCTGAATATAAATGTAAATTCTAAATATATATACGTGAAAATGAACATAGTTAAACTTTGTTAATTATGCGAGTCTGAATATATAGAAGTGAATCTAAATATATAGTCATAAGCCTGAGTATATAAATGTAAATTGTGAATATATAGAAGTGAATCTGCATATATAGTTATAATTGGTAACTAAATTAGTCTTAACATATAAATTTAACCCTCCGGAGTCGATTAACGCGGATACGCGTTATAAGTCATTTTCTCCTGATAACCCCGAAAAGAACTTAAATTACACTTTCAGTATTAATCGTACAGATAAGATCAATACATCAATCGAATCTGTAAATGGTCTACTTTTTTCTGGATACAGACATAAAACTTTTTGAACTTATAAAATAAAGATAACAAACAAGGTGTGCTGTCTGCAGCCTTTGTCTGTGCTAATCTTCATTTACAAACACGTCATTAAAATGAACTGTAACTCCGTGAATACTCAACGAAGGGACATGAGAGAGATATCTATAGAAAGCTTGACATGTCTACTTTAAAACTAAACAAGTGCCGCCGAAAACATATTCTGTGATAAAGTAATCCATATGAAAACAACGCGATGTCCGTTTTTCACGTCTCCCTTCATTATATCTAATGTGACCGCGCTTAATGCGCTATTCAGATTCAAACTTAAGCGCGCGGCTTGAATACGCCTATAATAGAAGACAACGCAACCAGACTGTTCTTCAAGTTTTTTTATTTTACTGTTTACTTCACGATGAGAGGAATAAGACATAATTCACCCTGAAAAGATGTGATGTGGTTGAGGATTTGAGAAATGGATTTCCTCAGAAAAAAAGAATGAAGCAATTTATTCAGCAGAGATCATAAACACAAAGTCTCTTTTTATTTATTTATATATTGTACTAGTTTTCACATAACTTGTAAACATTTTACTAGTTAGACTTTATCCAAAGACTTTTTCCAAACTATAATTCCTGATTAAATGTATAATCAAGTGAAACATTATGTTTCAATAACAATATACAATACTATACCATTCAAAAGCTTGATGTAAATAATATAAATGTAACAAATAGATAACTGTAACAAATGTAAAAACAATGCTGTTCTTTCAATTTATTCCCCCTAAATACCTGAAAAATATTCTCAGCTCTTTTCAACATTAATAAAAATAATAATAATAATGATAATAATAATAACAATAAATGTTGTTTTTTTTTTGTAGAAAAGATTGTTAAAAGGATTTCTGAAGGATTGTGTGACTGGAGTAATGATGCAAAAAAATTAGTTTGAAGGTCAGCTTTGATTGTTCCTAATATACTGTTTATCTGCTCTCCCAAATGGATATTAAATTAGGTTGTGGGATAATTAAATATATTCTAAATAAACTACAAACATAAAATTATATAGATTTATTTTGTCCTCTCATTCTTTCTTGTAACACCTCCCTCTCAGTGACACACAGCTGACTTAAAGGCTCAATATGCAGCTCATTATGTGGGCCTTTGTCTTCTCAGGTGTAAATCACAATGATATTCATGATAGTTGACGCCTACTCGCATTTGACTTTTACCAACAAAAAGTGTCTTAGAAAATTTAAATCAATATATTGTTTTCTGTAAGTGAGTAAACAAGATGATTTTCACATAATTTTGAAAGAAAAGTTCTAGGCTACAAGCTCCAGTTCTCAAAAATCCCGGGAACCATTGTTCTTTATGTATTTTATGGCCTTTTTCAAGCGTTTTAAATTTTTTTGTTTTTTCACTAACCACGCATAAATTTTTTTTTTTTCTCAAAAATACAATCATGTACATACATGCATTTCACATATTATTATAGCCCAGTATGTGCTGATTGCAGTGAGATTAGACTTTACCCATTTAGATATTTATAAGAAATGTCAGGGCATGACAAAACTTCCCCAGGCCCCAAAAATACCCTTAGACTACAGAGGGTTAAATCATTTATATAAGTGCATAATATGAAATCTAAAAATGTATAAATCCCGAATATACTGTATAAATGCAAATATGTATATATATATATTGTCTACATCCTCAATATAACTAAATATTTATTATAAGGCATACCAATATACTATATAACGTAATATAATGTATATAGTAATCAATGTAAATATTTGTGCATTACACTGATCTAAACCAAAAGGAGCATTTTTCATATACTTTAAAAAAGGCTGGCTTTGGTGCCAAAAGTTCCTTACAGTCAGTGACAATGCTAAATACCCATCTTTTCTACACAGTTCAGCATTGCTGAGGGGGGTAGGGTATTGAGTGAATAATTAAACCTACTTTGGAGATATTGAACATTTCGGTTTTGTAAATCTTTTTTTGATTGATCTTTGAGAAAATATTAAAATTTTTTGAGATACTGAATGTTTAATTTTCCTAAGCTGTAAGTCGTAGCCATCAGAATTAAAACGAAAAATTCTTGAAATATTTAAATTTGTGTGCAATTAATCTAGAATATAATAAAATTTACTTTTTTTTAAATCAAGTTAACAAAAAATAAAGAACTTTTTCATGATTGGTGCTCTGCATTTAACCCATCCAAGTGCACACACCCGGAGCAGTGGGCAGCTATAGATCCAGCGCCCGGGGAGCAACTGTCGTGAAGGGCACTTCAGTCATGGGTATTGAGGGTGGAAGAGAGCGCTGTTCATTCACTACCCCAACCTTCGACCTTCGGGTAACTAGTCCAAATCTCTAACCATTAGGCCAAACAGAGCGACCCAGAAATACACTATCCAGGCCATCCTTAAAAATATTTTTGTTTGCAGTAACAGTAAAAAAAAAAAAAAAAAAAAAAAAAAAGGGTCGGTAGCTAGGTCTATTTATTTTTTTCAAGTTTCAATGTAAAAAAAAATAAAAAATGTACAATTTTGGTGATGGCGATTAAGTAGGTATGAATTTAAATAAATTAGCTTATTGTGACGTCACTGGCTGGGTCTTCAACACGTGCCTTCGGCAGCATCATTGCAAATCTCATTTTGATGCAGGCTATATAGACCACAAACAAACTGAAATCTTTGTCAAATACATGTTTATTGCATGAATTTCAGGTGAGAAGAAAAAAAAAAATGATGTACTGTTATACTGTTTTACTCGCATCCACCGCTAGGTGTCAATGCAACCTACAAATGAGAGAACGTTTACTTTGCTTTCTTGGGTTGTCACTTTTGTGAAAAAAAAAAATCCTGTTTGATTTGAGTGACAAGTGTTCATTGAATCGATTGTAAAATCGATTTTGCATGTCTAGATGCATTTTATACAGCAAATAACACCAAATATAGGTAAATCCACGGACAACAGGCAGGACAAATGTAAAGATTCAATATATTGGTAAAGAGTAAGACCAATATTTCTGAGGATTTATTGGCATGAAGTTATGTGCACAATGACAAACAGTAGTGCAACATTCTCGAAAAAAACAATAAGCAGAGTGAACTGCCATAATGCAAAACATTTACAGCAGGATTCAACATGGCTGTGTTTACGATTAGAAATGTCAACAACAACAAATCGCATAGGCGATTCTAGCCCAAATCTGTATCTGTATGCATGAGACTGTCTGAACACAGACAGAATTCACATTTCTTTTGTAAAAAGAGAAACATTGTGGAGTAGTAGTATTTGCTGTTATGCGTGTGTGTCGGAAGCTGCAGTTGCTGTGTGATGCGTGTTCCAAAAAAAAAAAAAAAAAAATGGACGCGCTCTGAGAGAAGGTCGTTAAAATCAATTTCCTATTTTTGTTTTTAAAACTTGTGTTGGTTGATTCATGCAATAGATTTTCGAACATAAAGTGACAGTCAACATGGTAACGGTTTTAGACTAGACGGGAGAAGGGATGGGAAAAGTTCTGGGCACAGTTTTTCCAGAACTTCGTGCCAAGTTAAAGTGGTGTCAAGCTGTTTTAATGAATTTTTTAGATGTATTATGGTGCCCGAACCCGCATGACTTTGAACAGTGGCCAGGCTGCAGCCTCAGCCATCATTACCAAGCGCGAACCATTGACTCTGACAGTGAATGAGAGAGTATGAGACGAATCGAACACACAGGCCAGAGTGTGACATCCGTGTAGGGCTGCAACTAACGATTATTTTGATAATCGATTAATCTGTCGATTATTTTTACGATTAATCGGTTTATGTACTTATATTTTAGTTTTTTAAATTATTAATAAATGGTCTTTATCCTTCAGCATAGATTTTTAAGAGATTTTAACCATTTTGCACTGTCATATCCTCATCAAAAATATACCTGGAGTTGTTTTACTGTGTTAGTAATCTTTTGTCGAACTCTTCTGCAATCAGAACACTGACCCATACTCATATTGAAATTTCACAAGGAGATATCAAATAATGTTTTCACCATGGCAGTCCTTAGAGCTCCTAAAGTAGTTTAACATCCCGAACAAAGCTTATTAAGGAATCTTTCAGAACATATTTTCACGAAGAATAAGGATAAAACAATAAAATTGCAGTGCATTGTATTTTATTATTTACTGGAAAACCGCTTTATAGCTTTTGCTGTGAAATTGTTAACAATCCTTCGGAAAAAGTGCCAATGGCATGAAACCTGAATGGAGCTCAGTTTAAAGTAAAATCCATCAGAAGGTTGTCCAGAAAAAAAAATTGGACACACACAAAAAACCTGCTGTGTGAAAAAGAGCAGTGAATACTTTTCAGATATCATTTCAAATATCTTTAAACATTTACCTCTCTCATTCAGTCATAATTAGGCTGCACGACAAACTGATCACAGAACATGTTTGTAAAGCTTTAAATGTTAACTGTTAAAAAGCAATGTTATCAGCTTTTACGACTAAACATTTGCAAACAACATTGTACTGGAGAATCTGCACAAATGAAAGTCTTAGGGGCTGTTCACATATCGCGCCTAAAAACGCGTGGAAAACGCTAGGCGCACCGCTTTCTCCTTCTTTCCAAAGCGCTCGGGCAGAAGCGCCCCTGAGGCGTCTGCCTTTGCTAAGCAACCATGACGTGCTCTCTGCTTGAAGACGCGGAAATTTCAGCAAAGGATAAATGGATTTGCAGCTCAAAAAAATCGCTTGCAGTAGCTCTGCTACTAAATTTATTTCAAAATGGAAATCCATATACAACTATGATCAGCTGTTCCTTTCATCTTGACTGAGCTTTTAAAGTTGTTACGGGAAAGGATGAAGCTGATTGGTTAGTTCTTGTCACATGACCCGCGGTGCGCTTGCCGCATTCTGAAAAGTTGAAATGTTTTTAACTCGATGCGGTGCGGTGTTGGAAATAACGAACTTGAGCGCGCAAAAGACGCGATATGTGAACGTCCCCTTAAACAGTTCAGTAGTGCAGAGTTTACAGGTTACTCTTCTTTTTTGAAGGCTCAAAGTAAAGCACTCCCACATCATCACGCTGAATGCTGCAGAGACGCTGTTCGGGAAGCACGTGACATAAAACGAGGCCAGCTATTGGCTATTCGCTACTTCTCCTGCTGTACTGGCTGAGTAAAACCTCCGGTGGCTCATTACTGCCACACTTTGGTCACCGCAGATTTGGAATATGCACGAAATGAGCCGCTTACGGCAAATAAAAGTTATTTAGCAACGAATCGATGACTAAATTAGTTGACAACTATTTTAATAATCGATTTTAATCGATTAAATCGATTCGTTGTTTCAGCTCTACATCCGTGTAAACATAGATGACGTCACAGGTTTTTTTAAAGAAAGAACATAGCCTTCATTTCTATGTAGGCCTAGGCAATTTGTATATTTACAATACTTACTAAAATATAATTAATATTATTTTATTGCTTTTGTATTAGTTGTTTGAAGAGTAAAAAAAAATATTGGTCGGTCTTAACCGAGCGCCAACCTCCCGCTCTCTCTCGTGAGGCCAATAAGGAAGTGACTAAAACTGCAATTCATCGACTGGCCGCTTGAGGCTGGCTGCAAAAGGGAGTCAGTTCCATAGACTCCCCATGTTAAAATGTCCAACTTTACAGCAGGAAAAAACATGTTTACAGCCTGGTGCAAAAAATGATTTTGGTCTAAATAGCTAATTTTGCCCTTCATGACAACTGTGAGGGGGGTGAATTTTTTTATAACTCATCCGTTTAAATTATATTAAGACTTAAAGTTCTGCATAATTAAGGGCGTAGCCACTTGAGTGACAGGTGGATTGCCTCTGCTGACTGCCGTCGTGCTAGGTGGGTGTGGCTTCAGAAACTAGCTCCCGCCTTTTTGCCCATTGTGATTGTCCGGCAGAGTAGCGCGGTGACGCACTGCCAAGATGGCGACGGCCCGCTCTACACACTTTAGGCTTCAAAAACACACTTCAGGAGACTACGGGTGACGTCACGGACACTACGTCCATGTTTTTATACAGTCTATGGTCTTAACGCAAATGTACAACCGGCAAGTCGGTCGGACTAAAAGCAAAAAATAAAAAACAATTTGAGTCTGTCCTAAATTGACAGGGTCGGTCGGGTTACGGCAAACAAGAATATTTTTAAGGATGGCCCCATTATCAGTCACTGTTTACATTGAATGAAAGCTAATAAAATTAGAAGAATTGTAATTCGATGCTTCACTTTTTTTTTTTTTTTTTTGACACTTATGATTTAGTCAGGCTAATTGTCTGGTCGGGCAATTAAAAAAAAAAAAGAAATTAAATTTTGAACTAGCTAGAAGGCTGATCAGCTGTAGTTTGACCTATATTATTATTATTATTATTGTGAACATTAAGAAGGTAGTTTGACTTCAGTGTTAAATTTAAGACATTAAGACTTACATGTTCCTGTGATTCAGTGGTAAAGCATTAAGTTAGCAGTGAAAAAGTCCATGGGTTCAATTCCCAGGGAACACATACTGGTAAAAAAAAATATTAAATTGTGTAGCCTGAATGCACTGTAAGTCACTTTGTATAAAAGCATCTACTAAATGGATAAAAGTAAATAAATGTTAAGGACCCCCCCGGACACCTTGTCATTGGCAGATGTTTCAACACCAAAATAACATGATGACCTATCGAACTTTTAGGAAATACATGTTCATTTAACTGCATACCTTATCTAGCATGTTAAAAAAAATTTACCCTTTCTACATATAGCTCTCACCTGGTGGGATAGCCCTTCCATCCTCTCATGCAGAACCGCAGGTATCTTCACGCTCAAGTCCTGCCCACTCAAGATGTACTGGTCTACCTGTCTATGGATCACACTCTCCACCACTTTTCGATCTACTTCAAGGGGGGATAAGACTTTGTCTGCCTCAGTCCAAAAGCCTTGCACCTTAGAATGTAAATTAATCAGAAAAGTAGGTATGATTAAATGATAAATTATAGAAAAACTGAAAAGTAAACAGTGCAAACCTTTCGTTTTTTTGCAAGAATATCTTCCTTCAAATCTGAGTTACTGTCATGTTCTCTACAAAAAAGAAACATTGTTTTAAGTGAAGTGAAAATGAAACCAATGTTCTGTGCTATTTCAAATTATTTCTACAGAGCTGTGAAATAAAATATTTTAGAGATATACTTAAGCAAGTGATCATATTTGGCATCTTCTGCATCAAGGTCCCTCAAAGATGTCTCCAAACCTCTGAAAGGTAAAAAATAAAATAAAATGCATAGAAATGTAACACTTTCCTGAGTAGAGAATAAGATGCTGCAACAGTAGCTGACATTATAGGAACATTATAGGAAGGTGTGACAATTGTCTGAATCTAGAGGCATTTTGTCATTGGTGTTATATAAAGAATCTCATATACCATCAATCCTTTAACTTCAATGACAAACAGCATCCCTTTACCAATACAAAATTTGCTGTTTTGTAACCTTAAGCCTCGAGAACGCAACCAAAGCCACTTGCTTGTGCAGTGGGTGTAAATTGCTTGGAAAAGACTAAAATCACCAAAAAAAAAAAAAAAAAAAAGCAAAAATTGCTTCCTGAAAATTTGAATGGCAATGACAAAATGCTTTGAGAGGCTAAACCAGTACCATCAGCCAATTAACTTATTTTTCTTACAAGCTTCAGAAAAAAAAAATCACAACACATGAGGGTGTTCCCATATCGTCAGCTACCTAGGCAGTATTCACTACACTGCAGGGAACGTGCTCACAACAGACCCGGAAGAGAAGACAATGGTGAATGAAGTCCTAATTTTTGTTATTTTTGGACCAAAATTTATTTTCTATGCTTCAACAAATTCTAACTGACCCTCTGATGTCACATGGACTACTTTGATGATGTTTTTCTTACCTTTCTGGACATGGAATGTATACCGTAAATACATTTTCAATGGAGGGACAGAAAGCTCTCAGACTATATCTAAAATATCTTAAACTGTGTTCCGGAGATAAACGGAGGTCTTACGGGTTTGTAAAGACATGAGGGTGAGTCATTAATGACATAATTTTCATTTTTGGGTGAATGAATCATTTTAAGTGAATCTATGAAAGGGAAGTAAAAAAAAAAAAGTAAAAATGATGTAAATATAAGATCCAAATAATAGTTTCTTTAATGTAGCAATGATTCAAAAGATCTACAGTGCCTCTGAAACAGAAGGGGAGACGAAATCTCCTATGACAACTTGCAGCGTTACATATCGAGGCTGAGAACAGAACAACACTGCAGACAACAGCCTTTATCACTGTTTTCTATGTTCATGGAGTATTTTTACATTTTAGCCAGTGTTTCATATGCATTTGGCCAGTCAGCCTACACTTACATCACTGGTAGTTACTGTAGAACTGTTTTAGACCCTTTTCTGAAGTAGCAGCTAATTTAGTTTCTCCAAATGGAGTTCCTAGAACTAAATCTATTCCTAGTTCCTGCGGTGCGAACACGCCAAAAAGCGGGTACCTCCGCCAATAGTTCTAAGAACTATGAAAACCTGATGCGAAAGCCCCTCGTAAAAAGGAAGGATTGCAGCCACTCACTTAGCTCTTTTCTGGTAGTCTTGAATGAGAAAGTCCTGCCCTACAGTCACTCTCTGGAATTGTCTCTTCACCAGGTGAAATCTTTTCATCTCCAGATCCTTTGTACCTACTGGCTCTGCAGCAGCCTCAGGGACCCAAGTGTCATCTAATTGTTAATGTGACAAATATAAAACACAATTATATCAATTAGAATACTCTCAACATGGCACTTTAATCCCTAGACAATACAAAAAAGAGTGATACATACTTATACATGCATACATACATATTTAATGAGAGAAAATATTCCTTTTGAAATTGTTGGCCCTCCCTGCATTTATAAGGAGACTGTGAGTGTCCCCCACAGTAATCTGTAAAAGTGAGATGGTGAAGTGCAGTACAGAGCTTTCTGCTGTAGGCAAATTTTCAAAGAAAAGAAAAAACACCTTTGACAAAAGCTGCATCCCAATTCATAGGCTACGTCCTTCGAAGAGTGCATTTGAAGGCCCATTTTGTCATGGTGGCGCAACAAGGTTGTCCCAATTCAAAGACAGCGTCCTATGAAGGCTGCATTTGTAAGCCTATTGTATCACGGCAGTGCTGCAACGACTGTCCAAATTCACAATGCATCCTCTGAAGGCTGCCGCAATTCGAACATGACTTCAAATATGCCCTCCGTTTTGCCAGAAAATGAAAGATACAACAGATGGATCCTTCGCAGCCTTCCCCATCTCAGAATTTAAAGTGCTCCAGTGACGATGGGATTTTTATTCAAATAAAATAGCGAATGACAGCTCTGTGGCAGCCGTCAAATACACTTATAAATAAGTATTGTGTTTTAATTTAATCAAATAGCTAGTGAAACAAATGTTAAAAGTCAGGGGTCTTAAAAAAATGTGAACTAACAATACCACTGCATAGATTAATTTGTTAGGTGGCCCAAGGCAAAAGTTCTTGTATTTGAATTTTTGTAATCGAGGGCTGAATTTGACTGATTCATTTCACTTGTATTTTTATTTTATTATTTATTTATTTATTTTGTAGTGCTGTCCTGCAAGATATGTCCACAAATGTTTTAAGCAAACTTGATCCAAAAATATGATTTCTGAAGTATTTTGTAAGCACGTCTTGCTGTCATATTTTCTGACCTTAACATTGCAGCAATCTTAATTTTATTTCCTTTTTCTCTTCCTTTAGGACAGTTCTGAAAAAAAGGTGCTTCTGAGAAACAGAAATTAAATGAAGTCAGTCAATTACGTAAAGTTATTTGTAAATGAAGCCAAGTAATTTTTGTGCATTGTTTTAGTTGAAGCTTGTAAATAAAAAGACAAGTAGTAGTTCTGGAAATTGTTAATTTTTGCAAAGCAAGCTTTAATTTGTAAATGACATACATACATACACACACACACACACACACACACACACACACACACACACACACATAACATACATTACATACATATATGCCTCTGAATAACATTTGCCATTGAAAAAAAAAAAAAAAAAAAAAAAAACACTACACTAATTACAAAATAACTTTTCCAGAATGTTTGAGTGCATATTTCCACTGACCAGCACTGGGACATTCAGGTTTATCCTGCAGTACATGGGTCTGGTCTGATTTAAGGAAATGAAGAAAGGAATAATTGTGTAGAGCTATGACAAAGTAATCGGTGGAAGAAATAGGAGTTACTTTAGTAAAGTACTTTCAGTAACTACTATTACCACACTGAGGAAAAGATTTATGCATTTAAAACCTTAAGTAGAAGTATTATTCGTTACACCGTAAAGTACTTAAGGTATGAAGAGTAAAAGTATCCTATGTATTCTGCAGAAAAAACCTTTATATATGATGGTCTGTGTTTTTTCTGAGTGCCGCATACACAAAAGAAGGTATTTTGAAGAATGTGGGTAACTCAATAGTTGGTGGTCCACACTGAATTTGATATTAGCAAAAAAATAATATGGAAGTCACTGTGGACCAGCAACTGTTTGGTTTTGGACGTTCCTCAAAATAGCATTTATGTTCAGAAGAAGAAAGAAACTCATTCAGGTTTAAAACCAATTTTAAGTGAGTAAATGGTGGTAAAAAAATAAAAACACTATGACAATTGACAGAATTTATATTTTTGGGTGAACTATTTAACGCTAATAAAACAACAAAACACAGAGAAAAATCACTCACTGCTCTTGACTGAAGAAATTTAAAACAGTTGCTTTAGGAATCAGTTCAGATAGCATTTTAGTTTTATATTTGTTCATTCAATTTCTTGAATGCTCCTGCTAAATACACATATTGTACCTGAAAATAAAGCACGGTTTGTTTTATTTATATATAATGTGTAGTTGTAATATGTATCTTTGTCATTCTTTCATCTTTGTTATTAAATAAGAACATTTTTTTATCTTCGCCCTCTTTAGCCTAAATGGCTGCCATTATTTTATTTTATTTTATGTTACCTTGAAAGGCTATGTCTTTATAATAAGGAAATTAGTTTGGCTGTAATGCTCAGACAACTTGCAAAATAGTAAAACCAACATGACAAAGTATTGTGATAAAATTGTGAATCGTGGTATTACAAAAAAAAATTGTGATATGATATTTTTTCCTTATACTACGGGGCCGTTGAATGCTTGAATCTGACTGGCTGACGAACATTCTGAGGTGTGCAATTATTTTCTGGGAAACGCACAGCGAATGTAGTTCTAGGCAGCTCTCTTGACCATATTACAGTTCCATATCACTTTGCATAGTAGAACTGTAATAATGGAAATTACAAGACTAACAAAAACAACAACATGACAGACGATTATCCAAAAGTAAACACACATGAAATTTCTCACTAGCGGAGTAATAACAGCTGCTGCAGAAGACTGTTGAGGGACGCACAGAGGAAGCCTAATTCACACAAGCTCTCGCTCTCTCCCTCTCTCTTTCTTTCTCTGGGTCTCTGACTCTCTTTCTAATAACTGCATTAGAATGCCATCAACGGCTCAAGCCTCCATTACCAGCTTTAAATTACATTTTGGAACCAGCAAAAGAGGCGTTGGATGAGAGGCGGAAGAAATAATCATACTCACAATAGTGATTTAAGTACAAAAACCGGATGAATCCCTTTAAATATATCATCTGATCGATGTCTTGAGGTGTGGTAACCTTAGTATAAGCGGAATGATTGACTCCGGGCCATTAAATTATTAGAAAAACAATGCACACCGGAGGTGTAACAGCCACCTCGGGTGTGCATTATTTTTCTAATAATTCAATGGCCCGGAGTCAACTATTCCTTACATATCATCCACCCCTACTTTGTAACACTGCACCACTTTGTTATTTTGCAGATGAAACGAACAAAGTTTATTGCTAGAATATTAACAAACAGTTTCTAAAACTGCCAACCATATCAAGGCTGTTTCCAAAGAACTTGGACCAGTCTAGCCTACAGAGGACTCTTCTTGTTGCCTAGCAACTGTGACAGCTGCCGTTGACAAGTGGCAGTAGTTTTTGCAAGTGAACTTTTTATATTCAGCTGCATAAAACTAAACGGGTCTATTTATGCACATAATAATCAATTATAGAATAACAATCACATTTTGGTAAGATATAAGTCGACATTGAATCACTTTATATTTTGTATCTCTTCATGTCATTACAATATTCAAATCAAAACCCAATACTTACATTTAAAGTATAATTCGGTACTTTAGTCAAAAACAAAAAATTCAGGCTCCAGTTATTTTCATTAACAAATAACATCTATAGGGCCTTTCGCACTGCTTCAGTTCCAGAAAAAAAATATATTTCCCACTACCATTTAAAGGGTTGCATTCCCACCGACAGTGTGTACTAGGAAGTAACGTTGTGGAAGATTTTTATAAATAAGATTTTAATCAATCAATTATAATCAATGTGAATCTAGCTATTTTTGTTGCTAGTTATTATTCCATTATAATCCTATAGGTTAAGTATAGAAAGAAATATGCCTACGGGGCCAAATTGTACACCAGATGGTCAGACCAGCTGGGAAACATGTGGTCAGACATACAGACAGGGCTTTTTGTCTATACCAAAGGAGGGGGCCTCTTCTCTCTAGGGAGGTATTAAAATTGTAAGCATTAGGGCTGCTCCAATCACGATCGGCCGATCGTTATGCGCATCTCGTCAGTAAAGCCCGTTCTCTAATCAGCTGTAAATTTCATCAGGTGCGTGATTTCACATAGAGCAGCTGTTACTACACAGAGCCGTTGTTAACTGAGATGATGCGCAAATAAACGCTGAAAATGAAGTGGATTTGCGCAGCTTCTCAGTTAACAATGGCTCTGTGTTAATAATAATAAATTATTGTGTTTCATATATTATTTTCAGACATGAGCAGACCTACTCACATAACATTACGCATTTAATGAACACATACAAGCGCCAACTTTGGGAGAATTCAATTCAAATAGTCATCAACAGCCATTAGTTCGGTAAAATTGAGCATCACAATGGACAAATTTGTTTTTAAGGTAGAAAAAAAGAAATGTGGAAAATGCCAGCGAATGAACACATAGAAAAAATAATAGTCGCAGTATCAGTAGTGAAGGGAGAGTGCTGGATTTTCGGTTTGCCCCGCAACTTACTTGAAGTTCAGGCAAATGCAAACACCATATATTACATAGAAATCATCCTTAATTGAAGAAATTCGAAAGTGCTTTCCATATTTGGATCAACATAGGCTACATTTGTGAATGCACATTTTTCTGCAATGTCGCGCGTCAAGTCATGCTCCTGTGCGCGTCTTACAGACTGCATCTTAAGCCTATGTTAAACTTTCCGCGTCCACGGGGAGTCCGTTATGGGCCGCTAGATAGGCGTGATGTAAACATCGTCATGGTAGAGTGTGTGCGGAGGCTCTGAGAGGATGAACACGTGCCTCCCATTTTTTATGACCGCGCAGACAGGTGCGCATGGTCAGTAGGCTTCAAAAGCACAATTGCACATGTGGAGGCAGTGTGAAGAAGTCCATTGCTACTCGAACCTGTGCAATCAGTCAATAAATGAATGTAAAGACAGCCAGATGTGCAATAATTCTGGGCAACTGTTTGTTCACATGTTTGTTGCAGAGCGGACCATCAGCGTACGCTTTCGGAAGTATAAATGTAAGTCAGCGTCTGCGCTGGCCGTGTCCGCGTCTGGATTGCTCATGCGGAAAGTATAACACAGGCTTTACAATTGCTGCAACTTTGTGCTGTTAATCCTTTCGAGCCGAATTTCACAAAAGCTCCCAACAGCATCAGGTGTTTTATTTATATGGGGAGTAGAATTATTTATTTATATGAATGTAATCGATTAGATGTCATAATATTTATACTATAATATTATAAATCAGGTTGGTTTGTATTGGTGACGTAATATGTAAATGATATGCGTGCGGCCCGCGAGACTTGCACTTGGACCATAGTGCGGCCCGGTGGAAAAAAAGGTTGAGAACCACTATAACACAACGGTTATGGAAATTAGAACGACAGTACATTGAATTAAATTGCAATGAAGTTACAAACAATCCACATCATTTAAGAGAATAAGCTCCGAAATAGATAAAATAAATAAAAACGAGGATCAATCTGAAACTTTTCAAGTGCAACAATAAAATTAGCCTACACACGATCCACAACATAATTAAGTTGCAAAGAGCATAGGCTCAAACATAAAATAAAATGAAAGAGGATGCATCTGGAACTTTAAGTGCAGCGCAAAAGTCGCTCAGCCTGCAGCGAACGAGAGATTTCCTCAAGATTTTTTCTTCGCTCATTTTCTTTCTCTATTCTCTTCGTCTCTGTTGCCTCCAAATCCTCACTCTCTCTTGCCCCCCCTCCTCCTGACTAACAACTTTATCATAAGATGTCCCACTTGACAGTTTCCCTGATTTCAGCCAGTTAAGCATATTTATAATATATATTATGGAATGGATGAAACAAGTTGGCACGCATAAAGCCTAGCCTGCAGTACATAAAAGAAGAACAGTGCGTAGAAGACAGCATCTGTCTTCTACGTTTCCATCGAAAACTAATAAATTATAGTTTTTTATTTAAAATAAAAGCGATTACAAAGGAAAAGTTTACTGTTCATGTTTTTTATTGTATGGAAAAATCCCACTTAAAAAAACTGACCGCCATTACATTTTTCCTCTCGCCATCCCCTGGTGGCAGCTTGCGTACACCTGGGGGTGCGCGCACCACACTTTGGGAATCCCTGCTCTAGAGGGACAAGGCCCTGTGCAGTCGCACATTTGGCACATGCCTTGCGACGGTACTGATTTTTTATTATAGAGTGCGTGATGTCAGTGGCAGTCGCCAGTGGCAGTACACGGCAACTGTCACAGCCCTAAACAAAACAGCACAAAAACTGGATTAGGAAAATGATTGTTTAAACTTTTGCATACTTTAAGCACTCTTAGATAATGAAAGTACTTTTTGTTTATCACTTGTAATTGTTTTTTCCCCCTTTTTATGCTTTTAAGTAGGGCTGCTCCGATCACGATCGGCCGATCGTTATGCGCATCTCGTCAGTAAAGCCGGTTCTCTAATCAGCGGTAAATTCCCTCAGGTGCGTGATTTCACATAGAGCAGCTGTTACTACACAGAGCCGTTGTTAACGGAGAAGATGCGCAAATAAACGCTGAAAATGAACGTGGATTTGCGCATCTTCTCAGTTAACAATGGCTCCGTGTAGTAACAGCTGCTCTATGTGAAATCACGCACCTGATGAAATTTACCGCTGATTAGAGAACCGGCTTTATTGACGAGATGCGCATAACGATCGGCCGATCGTGATCGGAGCAGCCCTACTTTTAAGTTTTGAAGCTATATTTATTTGGTTAACTTCTTAATTGTTTTGATTTATTATTAATTTATAATTATTTTAAAAAGTAGCCTTCTTATGTAATTGAATAAAAACACACAAAATAAATTTGATATAATCATGATGCATCGTGATATTGAAATGTTGGCATGATAATTGTAATCAAATCAAGTTGTGAAACCAGTGACATTTCACACCCCTATCTGGAACCATATAATGTCTCGAAACATGCATCTGTTCAACCACTACTTCCAATTGTATACTCAAATTTTTCAAATCTGGTCTTAGAAAATGTCCCTCTACAGAGAACGCTCTTTTAAAAGTATTAAATGACCTGTTGTTAATTACTGACATTGGTTGTACTTTGAAATGCCAATTCAGGCACGTATAACATCAAAGCTGGATTATGTTACTTTTCTGTACATAGGAATTAATCATTTATCTCTTGCTTGACTGAAAACATTACAAAAAGCAGTGGTCAGGATTCTGAGTGGGGTAAAAAAAAAAAAATTACACCGGTTTTAAAGGGATAGTTCACCAAAAAAATGAAAATTCTGTCATTAATTACTCACCCTCTTGTTGACAAATTAAAATAACACTGCACATGTGTGTGTCATGAGCCTCTCATGAATTAATGTTGAAGACTGACACGGAAGAGAAGTTATTGTTAAATAAAGTTATTTTTGTTTTCTTTGCAAACAAAACTATTGGCTTTATAAAATTGTGGTTGAACATGTCACATGGATTACTTTAAAAATGTCTTTACTTTATGGGCCTTGAAGGGGTCAATTGTGTTGCTGTCTGTGAAGGGTCAGAAAGCTTGAATTTCATCAAAAATATCTTAATGTGTATTTCTTACAGGTTTGGAAAGACATGGGGGTGAGAAACTAATGACAGATTTTAAATTTTTGGGTGAACTATCCCTTTAAGCTCACTACACTGGCTTATCAAGTTCACTATAGAATTGATTTTAAAGTCCTTTTACTGGTATTTAAATATGTGAATGGCCTGGCTCCCTCTTACTATCTTGCTGATCTTTCATCTGAACATCAGATAGGGAGATCAATAAGTTCTACTGATCAGATGCAAATAACGGTCCCTAAAACTCATCTGAAATACAGAGGTGACCATGCCTTTACAGTGGCTACACTGCAAAGATTTAGCTTTTAATCATTAGTAGCTTCTTTGTGGTTTTATATTTTGTCATGATGTATGTTATTTTATAGTTTTAAAAGTGCTTTATAAATAAATTTCATTGTCGTTTTTCAACAAGCAACACTTTTGCACAAAATACACATATCCTCACTAATAGATAGTTTAAAAGCTTCCTCACTACTCATTCCTCACTCCCAAATCCTAATAATGCAATTAGAGATTTGATATGTCCTTCCAGATGGCTAACTTTGATTGATACCTGGGTCAACGGCTGGAGAACGGTGGTGCAAGGAAACAAGGAAGCACCCCAGGCATACACATCCAAGTGTGTACGATATATTGAAAAAATTTTTGACTGCGCACAAGAGGTGCTGTAGAAACCTAATTGAAGAAAACTGTTTGCAAAGTTTCAAAATCTTGGATTTTTTTTTTTTTTTTTTGAGGAATGTTTAGGAAAACAATAGCATACCTGTGGTAAATGTCTTCAGGGTTTTCAGCATCACATGTTTAGATAAGTGGAGCATCAAGTTGATAAATCTTGGTCCAAAAGCAGAGAGCAAATGTGATGCAGCCACTTTAGGAAAAGCATTACCTTCTTCATTCTAAATATATTTATATATATATATAAAAAAATAAAAATCATTAAAAAGGCACAAAAAAAACAAACTACAAAAACTTTAAAAAATATATATTAAACATCAAATGAACATACCGCTATCTCTTGGAGCCATGAAAAAGCCACCTTTCGAAACTCAGCATCACCTTTACGATCCCAAATTGGCCAGCAATGTCTATGAAAAGAATAAGATCTTCAAATTCACAATTCAAATCACAACAAATGATGACAAATTTGCAAAAAAAGTCCTGTATTGTACTACCTGAAGACATCTTGAGCATGTGCGGGATTTAGTTTATTAAATAAAAAGTGGATGACAATGTAGAAAGCCTCTTTGTTTGGCTTATCAAACATGTTCCTGTCAAACAAACAAACAAAATAACTACAATTATTATTATGTCTTTTTAAAAGATATACGTTTGTGCGTGTAACAAATAACTATAATGACTATTATTATATAAAAAAAATACTATTAAGTAGATTTAGTTGATTAGTAGATTAAAGTGGGTTGACTTAGATCATGTCCACACGTACACGGGGTATTCTTAAAAACAGTTATTTCTTCTGTTTTTAAAAACAAAAATCTGTACTCATGAAACTGCGAACGTGTGCCACGAAGCACTGTCACAAGTGTTCCAAACCAACAGGTAGCGATATAATCTAATTAAAGCCATGTTGGCCAGTCAGAAGCCTGAAATCCAGCAGGCTGATATAACAGTGAAGGCTCCGACGTAACTAGCCAAAAAAATGAAAATTTAAATCCTCGGGTTTTCAAAAATGTTCAGTTTCAGTAACCTGGTGCTACATTTGTGTGTGGACAAACAGCCAGACCACGTTGAAAATACTGCGGTTTTAAAAATAACTGCATTCATCTGGACAGGGCCTTAAACGTGAAAAATGGTGCATATTGATGCTTTCCGCAGTTGAAATAAAATACCTTTTGATGTTCATGTGCCATCACTGAAATGACGAGAACACAAAAACGCATTTCTACACCGTTGCTGCCCCAGAAAAAACAAACTTCATCCACTGTTCGTGTAACGCTGGGTTCTTTGTAGTAAGTTACACCGTCAAAGTCCAGAAAAGTATGAAAAGCACCATCAGAATAATACATCTGGCATCAGTCTTTCAATCTTCACTTACAAAAACAGTATTCTCGTCACTTCAGAACATTACGGTTGAACTACTGATGGCAGATGGACTTTTCTGACGACGTCTTTCATACTTTTCTGGACTCTGACAGTGCAACTTTGGGACAATCACAAGAAAGGTTTTCCTCCAAAATATCTTAAATTGTGGTCTGAAGACAAATAAAGCTTGTATGGGTTTGTAACAAGTGATTAATGACAAAATTAAAAGTATGGAGTATCCCTTTAAGTATTAAAAAAAAGTGGAAGCAACCTAACAAAAAAAAATAAGAGAGGATATTTTTGTTTCATTTTAAATCATCTTAATTACTTTCTTCAGATGAACAAAGATCTGTCTGAATATAACGCAAGAGTACAGGATGTCTAAAGATGGTGCTTCAAAAGCTACACAAAGTGAACGGTGTATAATCCATACAAAACCAGCTGATGAATCAATGTCACCAAGCGAAACAATAAACTTGTTTTTAAAATATAAATAAATAAATAATTAAACCTTTACTTTCATGCTTACTTTGTGGTTTTGAAGCGGTCCTGTATATGTGCATTATATGGGCTAAAAACTTTTGTTTGTGTTCATAGAGATCAAGTGATATACATCTGGGACAGTATGACAGAATTTTTATTTTTACCAGAGACCAGAAACATACTCCAGACAGAATACATGTGTTAAATTAAGGATGAGTGACTTACAATTAACACTTTAAATATAGACTTTTAAAGATTTACTGTAACGTGTTACTATGTTAAGAAGACCAAAAGTGTACCAGCAAGACGTTCTACCTCTGACCAGTTGATACTTCTTTGGTGCTTTTGTTTCTAATTATTAGCTGTAACTTGTCAGGTCCTGGTGCTTCTGAAGTGTTAATTTTTTTATGTTAAATGTGCAGTTTATTATATATATTCATTTTTTTATTTTTGCACAAAAATGTAATGCATACAACTATACATTTTAAAATAGCTGTTCTTTAATAAAATAGCCCTGGGTGTAACATAACAACACATATTATATTTAAAGTGAAAAAAGTATTAATTATTAATAAAATATTTTTTTTTTCTTTTTTTAAGTAATACCCAATAGTATAGTATTCCGGTGGAAATTTCTGATTTCTAATGAGAATACCTAATGTAAATTAAAAATAATTATAATTATTGATTATGACGATGATGATTATATTAAACATTATCATTATCACTTAGAACTGTAGCTAATGAGTAACTAGTTGGCACAGTTGTATACAAAGGCTGATTAGGACAGAGCACACTGAGAAATATCGACTTTTATGTTTAAAAACAAAAGATAAATGTAAAAAAAAAAAAAAAGAATCCAGCTGGATCCGTGTAATTAAGAAACAAATTATAATTTCAACTGTTATTAAGTATCTGTCATACTTATATAAGCTATCATTACATATAAACAACCCCTGTAAAGGCCTGACGATTGCGAGCTAATTAAGAAGTTATTCAGTAAAGAGGGAAAAAGATGGATTATACTTACATTCCTAGATTCAGATGTTTAATGTTTTTGCTGACTGTATCCGGTCTGAACTCGAGGCACAGAAGACACCACCATAAGTATTTACCGTTTGTTTTCTGTAATTTGGACATCTCGCATAATAAAACAGCAGACGCTTGAGGATCATACGACGAATATGACTCAACGATTTACTGAACAAACAGTTTTCAATAATACTATCAATACTAACCCGATCGCACAGTACTAATTATTTTTGCGCTTGGTCTAGCTGCGACAGCCTCACAAAACACACTGAAAAAAGGTTTTACATGTAACGTAATTACGAGCACAAGCAACTTCCTTCTAACCGCCAAATTGTTTGAGCGAGTTGGCAGCATCCGTGGCTAAACGTCGCAAAACTTTGTCAGGACAGCCTTTGTATAATCCTGATTTATATCTACAATTGATAGGCTAAAGCAAAATGGCAAAGGCGTCATTCAGATTGGAAGATTCGAAGGTCTATTCAGTGTGCTTATGTTTCTGCATTCAAATGCACGAAAATACGAGGGCTCGAGAGTGTTGGCTCGCGACCATTAAGATTGGGCGGGACCTCGCGCGATTACGTTATTATCCCTACTACGGCAAGCCGAAAAGATCAAATACGTCAACAACATAACGCGTTCTTTGTTTCCGAAGCAGATTGTCTGAAGGAAACCTAAATCTACCCCAAACTTCTCTACAGTCTTTGGATCCTGATGAGTCTACTGTTAGTCGAATTTGTTTTTCATTCTCCTCTATTAGAATAAAAACAATAATAGATATGTTCTGACTCTTTTTCAAATGTCTCTAAAATTTCTATAATGACTTGGTTATTATTATAACATGGTAATCAACTTATGTTGATGGCCTGGGGCCCGTTCTTCGTACGTCGCTAACTCAGTTAACGTTAGCTGTATTTGATTGTTGACGATTTGGCATGATCTTGGATCATTTGGTTCTTCGAAAATCATCACGTACTTGCTGTGATGGCAACAGGTCATGCTCGGGAACAGGCTTATTTCATTTAAACGAGATTAGATCGCTTTTTTTAAACCAGAACTGATTCTCAAAATATGTCCGCTGCCACCACTACGAGTGTCCTACTAATCCAGTGACAATAATTTAAAATAATAATCATTTAAAAAAAAAAATTAAATATAATAAAATTATGTAGTGTAGTCCATAGCCTACTATAGACACAGCCAGTTTTACTCACTAAAATATTTATTTGTCCTCAAATTATTACTTCATAATTGTATTCGAGTCTTACACACATGCTATACCGATAATGTAGAGTCATACCCTTACAGTAATGCAGATACATTAAATGTTGTTCAGCATGAGAAAAAAGGATGCAACATTGATGTGCTCATGCGCAGTATACCCTGGTAGGAAAATCTGACGGGTAGGATAAAATGTCAGAAAAAGGGAGAAAGGGATGGATGCAGTGCAGGAGATGCAGATGACTTTCCCTGCGTCTCAATGTGCATACTGTTCATCCTAAATAGTATGTGAGATAAGAACTAGATAGTAAAGTTTGTGGTCAAACTTTAAGTTGGCTTGGCCAGAAAGTTTGAAAAATGTAGAAAGTTTGAAAAGCATGTTGCTAGCATATTTCTAGCATGATTAACATGTTTCTAGCATGTTTCTATCATGATTAACATGTTTCTAGCATTATTAACATGTTTCTAGCATGATTAGCATGTCGCTAGCATGTTGTTAACATGTTTCTAGCATGATTAGTATTCGACTAACATGTTTGCTAGCATGTTTCTATCATGATAAGCATTTTGCTAGCATGTCGCTACCATGTTTCTAGCACGATTAGCATGCGGCTAGCACGTCTCTAGCATGATTAGCATTTTGCTAGCATGATTAGCATGCTGCTAGAATGTTTCTAGCAAGATGAGCATGTTGCTAGTATTTTGCTAGCATGTTTCTAGCATGATTATCATGCAACTAGCATGTTGTTAGCATGAATAGCATGTTGTTAGCATGTTTCTAGCATTATTAACATGATTAGCATGTCGTTAACATGTCTGTAGCATGATTAGCATTTTGCTAGCATGATTAGCATGTTGTTAGCATGTTTCTAGCATGTTGCTAGCATGTTTCTAGCATGATTAGCATGTTGCTAGTATGATTAGCATGTTGTTAGCATGTTTCTAGCATGTTTCTAGCATGATTAGCATGTTGCTAGTATGGCACTAGCATGTTTCTAACAAGGTTTGTATGTGACTAGCATGTTTACCATGCGACTAACATGCTGCTAGCATGATTAGCATGTTGTTAGCATGTTTCTAACATGATTAGCATGTTTCTAGCATGATTAGCATGCGACTAGCATGTTACTAGCATGTTTTGATAGCATGATTAGCATGTTGCTAGCATGTTTCTAGCATGATTAACATGTTGCTAGCATGTTTCTAGCATGATTAGCATGTTGCTAGCATGTTTCTAGCTTTACTAACATGCAACTAGCATGTTGCTCTCATGTTTCTAGCATGATTAGCATGTTGCTAGCATGTTTCTAGCATGATTAGCATTCAAATAGCATGTTTCTAACATTATTAGCATGTTGCTAGGATAGATAGATTCGTTAGGAGCACGCACTTCCTGGGGGTCGAGCGAACTGCGCAGACTCAAACTGAGTTTGATGACGTAGATGTCACGTGAGCAACCTGTCTGACAAGTGTAAGTCTTCTAATCGCCATGCCAAGAGAAATCTGAATCACCCACCGAATCTTGCAGACGTTGAATAATTTTGTCCCGTTGCTTTTATGGACTCTCTATGGGCTTCTCCCTTGACTTCATGCCTCCACGTCCCCCGATAGCCTCATAGACAGTAAAAGGCTGCGAGCTTCTCCTCCTGTCCATACGGTAATTTCTCTACTGTGCGACAGAGAGTCGCAGGTTATGATGCAATCGTTAGCCTATTTTTACAAAAACTGCTTCTATGGGGACACAAAGTAAGATACAAGGTAATGGTGCCTATAATACATTTTCGTGTTTCTTTAGAAATAATGAATGGACAAATGGAGTCTTTATACGCCTCAGATGTAAAGCTACACTCTAAAAAACACTGGGTTAAAAACAACCCAATTTAGGTTGTTATTAACATAAGGGATGGGTAAATATGGGACAGAACCCATCTTGGGTTAATTTTACCCAGGAAATTAGGTTGTTTATTTAACCCAAGGCAAGGTAAGGCAAGTTTATTTATATAGCACATTTCGTACACAATGGTAATTCAAAGTGCTTTACATAAAAGAAAGTAAAATAATAGTAAAGAAAAATAATAACAAGAATAAAACAAGCTAAAAAAATGTAAAACAATTTTTAAATGTACTTATTTAAAATGAATTTAAAACAGTTAAATTATTTTACATTAAAAAAAAACAGTGAAAATATAGTGCAATCAGTTCGGACATTGCATAGTGATCATTCAATAAATGCACAGCTAAACAGATGAGTTTTAAGTCTAGATTTAAATGTGACTAGTGTTTTAGCACATCTGATCTCTTCTGGAAGATGATTCCAACTCCGGGCGGCATAGTAACTAAAGGCGGACTCCCCTTGTTTTGTGTGAACCCTTGGTATTTCTAACTGACTCGATCCTAGTGATCTAAGTGGTCTGTTAGGCTTATATTCAGTGAGTATATCTGCAATATATTTCGGTCCTAGGTCATTTGGTGACTTATATATGAGTAAAAGTACTTTGAAATCAATCCTAAATGTAACTGGAAGCCAGTGTAAGGACCTGAGGACTGGTGTGATATGCTCAGATTTTCTGGTTCTAGTCAGAATATGGCAGCAGCATTCTGGATGAGCTGCAGCTGTCTAATGGTCTTTTTGGGAAGGCCGGTGAAGAGCCCATTACAATAGTCCAACCTGCTGGTGATAAAGGCATGAACAAGTTTCTCCAAGTCTTGGCTGGAAACAAAACATCTAATTCTTGCAATGTTTTTTAAATGATAGTATGCTGATTTAGTTACTGCTTTGACATGACTACTGAAACTAAGGTCTGTCTCCAGAATCACACCAAGATTACTGACTTGATTTTTAGTTGTTTGACCCCTAGAGTCAAGGTATGCATTCACCTTGAAAACTTTATCTTTGTTTCCAAATGCAATGACTTCATCAATGCATTGGTAGAGGGAATCAATGGGACTGTAGTCATTTGGAGACGAGGCTAGGTAAATCTGGGTATCATCAGCATAGCTGTGATAGGCAATTTGGTTCTTTCTCATTATTCGACTTAGTGGGAGCATATACAGGCTAAACAAGAGCGGTGCAAGAATTGACCCTTGTGGGACTCCGCATGTCATGGATATCCACTTAGACTTATGGTCTCCTAGACTCACATAATAGCCTCTCCCTTCTAAGTATGACCTGAACCATTTGAGTACCATCCCAGAAAACCCGACCCAGTTTTCCAGTCTCTCTAGAAGTATGTTATGATAGTGTCAAACGCAGCACTGAGATCTAGCAATACCAGCACCGATATTTTGCCAGAGTCACAATTTAAGCGAATATCATTTATTATCTTAATGAGTGCTGTCTCTGTGCTGTGATGCGGTCGAAAACCAGATTGAAAATTGTCCAGGTATCCATTTGAGTTTAGGTATTTGTTCACCTTTCCTATATTTTTGCCTATAAAAGGAATATTAGATATTTGGTCTAAAATTGCTCAAAATGGTGTTATCAAGATTGCTCTTTTTCAGGAGGGGCGCCTCATATGTAAAGTTATTCGCTGTCAAAGTGACACCAAAATGAATGGGAGTCAATGGAATGCTAACAGCAGGTGGGGGCCCAGGGAAGCTTCAATAAAATATGAAAACCTGCCCCCCTGGGAATGGATCAATGCACATGCTACTGGCTACAATTGCCCACAATCCATTGCGCTTTGGCGAAGGATTCGGTCCTGTTACGACCCATGAGGTCTGTGGGTGTTGTGTGTGTGTGTGGGTGTGTCGCGCTCTCTCTCTCTCCTGCAGGGATCTGGAGGTTGACACGGATAATCCCGCAGCTGAAGCTGATCAGTGGAAATCAGTGAGGCGTATAAAGAGGGCTGGTGAAGTGTGGGGAGAGATCTTTTCCTTTTCTCTTGACGTCTGTGTGGATTACCGATGTGGAACCGCTGTGTGGACTATGAGATCGGCTGGGTGCCGCTGATCGAGATCTCTTTCTTTTCCCTTGAAGTCTGTGTGGATTACTAAATTGGGACTACTGTGTGACCTGCTGTGTGGACTGTAAGATCGGCTGGGTGCAGCAGATCGCGATCTTTGCCCGGCGCCGTCTGTGTGAAGCCAGCTGACGGACCAGTGTTCGTGATCAGCTGGGAAGGGGGGGTGAGCAGCGGGCTATCCTCGTGTGTATTTCATCTGCGCGGTGGGAGCCGTGGAGATTGTGTATTGTGTTGTTTATATTTTTCTAGTTAACGTTTAAGTTTTTGTTAGTTCATCAATAAATACCCAAACTTGACACCTGTTTCGAGTCATCCTTGAGTTTTTCCATCCTGGGTAGATTTATTTGTATGTCCCAGACCCCTAGACAAGCCGGGGACATAACAAAAAGTGGGGGGCTCGTCCAGGATTTTTTGGAAAACTGGGATGCTTGTTTCATGTGGCATATTGTGGACCAGTTTTTTAAAGCATGATGGTATATTTATAATTATTTATTTTTGTATTTTTGTGTGAAGATACTGTATGTTTATAACATATGTATATTTTGTTTTGGTTGTTTATGGTGATTGATGTTTCCCTGAGTAAACTTCCACTCGAACTGCTTCCTCAGCTTAGCATAGGGTAGTATCCAGCTAGGCTGAAATAGCCTTTCCATCGGACACTAGTTTATTATTTTGCCTTTTTTATTTTTGGAAGCAAATCCTGGGCGGAGACTATGTTCTCCAAAGGGGGCTGGTGTTTCAGGGTTTCGACCGCTGATGTTTGCCTGTAAGTCGCCTCGAGCCCGGCACGCTTCTGAAGATAGATAGGTAAGTTTGGATAGGCAGGTGCTGAGGAGGTTTGTTTTGTGGAGGGAAGGGGGGAGGTTGATATCGGGTCACTGAGTTATATTAGGTTAATGAATTGAGTTGTCTTTTCAAGTGGTTTTGTCATGGCAGCCTTTGATTTAAATGCGTTTGTGTCTCTTCCAGATTTAAGTCAGCTGGATAAATGCAAGAAAACGGAACTTTATGATATTGCAAACTATTATGAGATTTCTGTGTCCACTTCTCTAGGGAAAGCTGAACTTAAAGCTGTGGTCGTGAACGGACTCATCAGTAAAGGGGTTATTGTATTACCGGTACCTGTGAGTGATCTTGATCCAGAGCTGAGTGTGAGGGGGGACCAGCTTGCTCTAGGGACCCCTGCTGGTAGACAGAGGATACAGACAGGTAAGCCTGTTACAATGCCCAAAAATGTGCCATCTTCAACTGAGTCATCCCCAGGATCTATGGAGGATGGCCGGTTAAAAGTTCGTTTGTTGCGGCTTCAGATAGAGAAGGAAGAGAAGGAAAGAAATTTCCAACTCCATCGAGAATTGGAATTAAAGAAACAAGACGCAGATATAGCATTTAAAATGAGACAACTTGAACTACAGGCAAATATTGATGCTGCTCGCCCTGTTACTCCTGCCAGTGTGTCTCCACAGTCTGCCAGTGGATATGATGTGAGTAAATATATTTCTCTCGTGCCTGTTTTTCGTGAGACTGAGGTAGAAGTTTATTTTGGGGCATTTGAACGTGTTGCTGGAGCGTTACGCTGGCCTAAAGAAGTGTGGGCCATTTTACTGCAGTGTAAATTAACTGGTAAGGCCCAGGAAGCGTGCGCAGCACTGTCAGTGGAGGATGGGTTAAATTATGACCGTGTTAAGAGTGCTATTATGAGAGCTTACGAGTTAGTACGGGAAGCATATCGACAGCGTTTTCGTAGCTTACGAAAAACTCATGATCAGACATTTACAGACTTTGCACGTGAAAAGGGAATTCTCTTTGATAGATGGTGCACAGCATGTAAAGCAGATGATGTGGCCTCTGTACGTGAACTGATTTTGCTTGAGGAGTTTAAGAACTGTTTGCCAGAACGTACTGCGGTCTATTTAGGTGAACAAAAGATTGCTTCTTTACAACAGGCAGCCATATTTGCAGATGAGTTTACACTTCTGCATAAGGCCACCTTTATGAAGCGTGATGCTCCTCTACGAGTAGGCCTTCAAAAGTCCGAACAACTAGCTCATAATTCTCCTGACAGCCGTCCCAGAATAGCTTCCATTCAAAAGGCAGACAGAATATGTTTTTTTTGTCGAAAACCTGGACATTTAATTGCAGAGTGCAGGGCTTGGAAGGGTCAGCAACCTAGTCCAACGCAAAAACAACCAAAGGGGGTGGGGTTGATTAAAATGTCTCCTCGGCCCCAGAGGCTGGAACCAGAGATGCGTGAGACTGATGATTGTTTTAAACCTTTTATCTTTGAAGGTTTTGTTTCTCTGACAGGGAAAGTAGGGGATCAGCGACGAGTGAGGATGTTGCGGGACACAGCCTGTTCACAATCACTAATAATGTCTGGCACTCTCCCTGTGTGTGATAGTTCTGATGTAAGTGCAGTGGTGAGGGGTATAGAGATGGGTTTTGTACCAGTACCACTGCACCAGATTTTTGTCCATTCTGATCTAGTGATTGGATTTTTCATGATGGGTGTACGGGCCGAGTTTCCGATAGAGGGTATTGAGGTCATTATTGGAAATGATATAGCTGGGGGAAAAGTGTTTCCTGTCCCTAGGGTTGTTAGCAATCCTATTCCTGAGTCTGAGCAGGATGAGTTAGGGACAATCCATCCTCATATTTTTACAGCTAGCGTGACTACAAGAGCGCAATCACGTAAAAAGACTCAGGAAACTAACCTGTCTGATTCACTTTTTGCCTCCATTTTCTCTGAGGAGGGTGTATCCCATTATGATCCTTTGAGCTGCACGGTGGATGGGGTTGGAAAGGTGGCGGACTCGGTGGGTGAGTTTGATCCTGCACCTTTGACGCTCACTCCTAAGGCTTTGATAAAAGCTCAAGGAAGTGATCCCTCATTGATTAGATGTTTTGCTTCGGTGGTTAAGGAAAAAACAGAGTGTAACAGTAAACAACCTTTCTTCATGGATAAAGGGGTGCTGATGCGCAGGTGGGTTTCTCATACAGATGATGTAGGTTAAGAACCAGATAGTGATTGGAAAGTGGTTTATCAGGTAGTTGTACCTGCTGACTTTCGACAACAGATACTGTCATTGGCACATGAGCATTTATGGGCAGGCCATTTGGGCGTTGGTAAAACCTATGACCGTGTACTAAAACAGTTCTTTTGGCCAGGCCTAAAAACTGATGTAACTCGTTTCTGCAAAACCTGCAGGATCTGTCAACTTGTTGGCAAACCAAACCAACCTGTTCCTCCAGCCCCGTTACAGCCCATTCCCGTAGTTGGTGAACCATTTGAACACGTCATGGTTGATTGTGTAGGCCCCTTACCTAAAACCAAGGCTGGTAATCAGTTTTTGCTCACCATGATGTGTGTGGCTACTCGATTTCCTGAAGCTATTCCCCTACGTAGAATTACGGCTGTGTCCGTAACAAAAGCACTAGTTAAATTTTTCACTACCTTTGGGTTGCCTAAGCTAGTACAAACTGATCAGGGAACTAATTTCCTCTCTAGGGTGTTCAAACAAACCCTCAGTTCATTAGGGATCACTCACTCAGTGTCCAGTGCCTATCATCCCGAGTCACAGGGAGCTTTGGAGCGCTGGCACCAAACGTTAAAGTCCATGCTAAAAAAATACTGCCATGAGACGTGTAAAGACTGGGATGAAGGAGTTCCTTTTGTACGGTTTGCTGCTCGTGACACAAAGCAAGAATCGTTAGGATTTAGTCCAGCTGAGCTTGTCTTTGGCCATAATGTGCGTGGCCCGTTAAAGATGCTGAGGGAAAGGATGGTGCATGATGAGCCTTCCAGAGCTGATGTGGTGGATTTTGTTTTCCGGTGCAAGGAGCGGTTACAGCATGCTGTGAAGCTGGCAAAGGAGTCACTCTCGTCTGCTCAGATCCAAATGAAGAGGCGGTTTGACAAAAAGGCCGTTGAACGGCAGTTTAAGACGGGTGACAAGGTGTTGGTCTTGCTGCCCGTTCCTGGGTCTGTTCTTACTGCTAAATTCTCAGGACCATATGAGGTAGAAAGGAAGCTCTCAGAGACAAATTATATCATCCGTACACCTGACCGTGGACGAAAGACCCGATTATGTCATGTAAACATGTTGAAGTTCTTTCATTCTAGAGAGGGCGATCCGGAGGATCTGTTACAGTCTCAAAGCGTTGCAGTGGTGGGGGTTACATCTCTTGTTAGTGAGTGGGCAGAGCCCGATTTAGCAACGCCATGTGAAGATCACATGTGTGGCAGACTGGCTAATACTGAGTTCATGGCTACTTTAACTCAACAATTGTCTTACCTATCTACTTCTCGACGGCAAGAGGTAACTTCATGCTCATCCTACTATCTTAGGTAACGTGCCATCTCGCACCACGGTGCTGGAGCATGATATTGATGTGGGTGACGCTAGACCTATTAAACAGCATGCTTATCGCTCTCCAATAGCTAAACGAGAGGCAATGAAAAGGGAAGTCAGTTATCTGGTAGAAAATGGGTTAGCCAAGGCTAGCTACAGTCCATGGAGCTCACCCTGTTTGCTAACACCTAAGCCTGATGGAACGTTTCGTTTCTGTACCGATTTTAGAAAGGTCAACGCAGTTACGGTGTCCGACTCTTTCCCGCTTCCGCGCATGGACGATTTAATTGATAGGGTTGGCCCTGCTAAATGTATCACAAAGTTAGATCTACTGAAAGGATACTGGCAGGTGCCTTTGACCCAGCGTGCGTCAGACATCTCAGCCTTTGTGACACCAGATGCTTTTATGCAGTACACGGTAATGCCTTTTGGAATGAAAAATGCTCCTGCCACATTCCAACGCTTAATGCAGCTTGTACTCGGGGATGTACCAAATTGTAGCATCTATCTTGATGATGTGGTTGTATACTCTCAGAATTGGGGTAGCCACATGTCCACTTTGGAGACTGTATGTCAGCGGGTGGCAGATGCCTCTCTCACATTGAAGTTGGCAAAGTGTGAATTCGGAAAAGCCACAGTTACTTATCTTGGTAAACAGGTTGGTCAGGGGCAGGTCCGGCCTTTAGATGCCAAAGTGACGGCTATATTATCTCTACCGACTCCTACCACTAGACGTGAGCTTAGGCGATTTTTAGGAATGACGGGATATTATAGATGTTTCTGCCAAAATTTCTCTGGGGTAGTTGCTCCACTCACCAGACTGTGTAGTCCTTTGGTACCTTTTAGGTGGGATGATGAGTGTGCTCAGGCCTTTGAGGCTGCCAAGTCTCTTCTTTGCAGTGCACCTGTGTTGGTGGCGCCAAATTTTTACCAACCGTTCTACTTGGAAGTTGATGCTAGTGCAACTGGGGCTGGGGCGGTGCTGATGCAGCGAGGGGAGGGAGACCTTGTGTGTAAACCTTTGTGTTATTTTTCAACTAAGTTCAAGAAACACCAGCTGAACTATTCCACCATAGAGAAGGAGACATTGGCCATGCTCCTGGCTCTACAACACTTTGAAGTGTATGTAGGCTCAAGTTTCTTGCCGATCACTATTTACACAGATCATAACCCTCTTGTTTTTCTAGCCCGCATGTACAACAGTAACCAGCGCTTGATGCGTTGGGCCCTTTTGGCTCAAGGCTACAACTTGCATATTAAACATAAAAGAGGAGCAGACAACATCTTGGCTGATGCCCTATCCCGTGGGTAAGACTAAAATTCTTTAACATATAAGGGAACAAACTTTTATGTGTTATGAGATACACACTATATAAGTTTGTTCTTATGGGTGGGGGTGTTACGACCCATGAGGTCTGTGGGTGTTGTGTGTGTGTGTGGGTGTGTCGCGCTCTCTCTCTCTCCTGCAGGGATCTGGAGGTTGACATGGATAATCCCGCAGCTGAAGCTGATCAGTGGAAATCAGTGAGGCGTATAAAGAGGGCTGGTGAAGTGTGGGGAGAGATCTTTTCCTTTTCTTTTGACGTCTGTGTGGATTACCGATGTGGAACCGCTGTGTGGACTATGAGATCGGCTGGGTGCCGCTGATCGAGATCTCTTTCTTTTCCCTTGAAGTCTGTGTGGATTACTAAATTGGGACTACTGTGTGACCTGCTGTGTGGACTGTAAGATCGGCTGGGTGCAGCAGATCGCGATCTTTGCCCGGCGCCGTCTGTGTGAAGCCAGCTGACGGACCAGTGTTCATGATCAGCTGGGGAGGTGGGGTGAGCAGCGGGCTATCCTCGTGTGTATTTCATCTGCGCGGTGGGAGCCGTGGAGATTGTGTATTGTGTTGTTTATATTTTTCTAGTTAACGTTTAAGTTTTTGTTAGTTCATCAATAAATACCCAAACTTGACACCTGTTTCGAGTCATCCTTGAGTTTTTCCATCCTGGGTAGATTTATTTGTATGTCCCAGACCCCTAGACAAGCCGGGGACATAACAGGTCCAGAACTACAAACACGAATAAAACGCGTTAGAAAAACTACAAAACTTAGCGGATAAGCGCGATCGACAGATAGGTAACTTTAGAGTTGAGTTACTAATAATAAATCTTTAACCTGGTAAAAAATATATATTTATTTATTGCTATCCGTGTTATATTTCATCTGCAACAGAACTTTCATAAACATCCATTTGGTCATTAACTTTTAAATTCATCATTATGCAGAAAATATGAGTTCTCTGCATGAAAGACCCGAGAGTGGCAGATCAACGAGCTACTTATTTTCTCTCCAGTACGGTAGGAAGTAATGTGGAGGATGTTAACTGTGACGAGATGATTGACGGGCCAGTTTACAGTGACGGGATGCCTGTAATTATGCGACAGAGCAGTCTGTTAAAGACGCAGTTGCGTGACGTGATAGTATGTCTTATATATATATATATATATATATATATATATATATATATATATATATGAAAAATATATATATATATAATATTTATTTGAACATTCCGATTGGAACACAATAATAATTTTTAAAATAACAAAATATAAAAAATAGAGACAGAGAACATTTCAACAACATCATAACACACAAAAAAAGTGTTACAAAAAGTAACATTAACAAAAAAAAGAGAAGGATAAAGAAAGAGGGCATTACTTAAATGAAAGAAAATCTAAACATTTAATAATGTAAAGAGTTCTGATCGCTTTTGGGTTAAGAGATGATGAGATTATATTTAAATAATGTTTTATTTCATGCAAAAATACCAAAATAATTGGTTTACAGTTTGAGAATTTACATTTTTGAATATAAAATCTGCACAGGAAAATAATTAGATTTATTATAAAGCAGGCTTTAGAATCAGCTTAAAAAAAATAAATAAATAAATAAAAAATAACAATTTGGGGATTCATAGAAAAATTTTGCAAGATATTTCTTGAGATAAACCAACTAACATCTTTCCAAAGAGTTTCGGTGTCATTCTGCCAGAAAGAGCAATTAGTGTCAAAATCAGATCACGAAAATTTTTGACTGGGTTAATATTATGAACTAATTTAAAATATATTTTTTTTACTTTGTTTGTAAGGGAAAATTTATGTTGTATGGACCATATATATTCCCAATTTAAATTATCAAAAAACCTATTCCAACATGAGATTGCAGGAGGGGCAGAAATAATGTTGTCAAGGAATAGAACTCTTACTTTATAATGTTTTCCTTTTTTTTCAGTGAAACATATCTTACCAATAGGTGTGTTGACAGGCTCAGGATAAGACAACGAACCCAAGGAGAGAGTATTGTTTTTTGAAAAGCATGAGTATCCCAGAAGGAATAGCATCCATAACTGTGGCAAACTCTTTGGGAGTTACCGGTATATCATATTCTGAAAGAAACTCTGCATACCTAAAAAGCAGATCTTCGTTATTAAAGAGCTGTCTAACATGATTTATTCCATTACTGAACCAGTTAAATATAGAACAAAGATTTATTCTTAAATAAAATATACGTATTGTTCCACATGTAACATCGATGAGGAGAAAAGTTATGTTTGTAAATGAGAATCCACGCCAAAATGACTTGTTGGTGAAAGTTAGATAGCTTGACAGGGAGTTTATAAATATCATAATTACACATTAAAGCAAATTTTGCACTACCAAGTTGCGAGAAAGCAAGCTGAGGGAAAATATTCCAAATAGAGGTGGGATTTTTAAGGAATCGATTAAGCCAATTTATGTTATTTTATTTAATGAACTAAAATCAATGAAGTTTAAGCCGCCCTTTTGTTGAGAATTTAGTAACACGGACTTTTTCAAATAATGGGGTTTATTTTTCCATAAAAATTTAACTAAGATTCCATCGATAATTTTACAAGTGTTCTTATCAATGAACAGTGACTGAGCAGCATAAGTAAGGCGAGACAGACCCTCTGCTTTAACAAGCAAACCTCTGCCTTTCAAAGAAAGGTCTCTCTGCAGCCAGCAGTTAAACCGTTTCATTGTATTTATAACAATTGGGTCCAAATTAGCAGAACATCTAGACTTATCTTTGGTTATTTTTATACCCAAGTATGTAACATAGTTTTTAATTGCAATACCATCAACTGAAGAGATCATACTGTCTTTTAACGGAAGTAATTCACATTTATTAATATTTAGATGTAGGCCAGAGGCTTTAGAGAAGAGATGAAGAGTACATAAGGCTGCAGGTATTAGCAGAGAACAGAACAGTATCATCCGCTAACTGATTAATGATTAACTCTGTATTGCCAATACTGATGCCTTTTAGATGGCTTGCTTTGATGTGCGAACTAAGACATTGTGACGTGATAGTATGTCCCAAAGGTTGCCTACTCTTCTACTACACACTCAAAAATGTGTACTATTTCTTTACATTCAAAAGAGTATACATACTTTAAGGGTTTAGTATAAGTAGGCACATTGAGACGCAGGGATGATCTTGATCCTTAAGAAACTTTCATTAATGCTGTCAGGTAACAAATCCATCCAAAAAAAAATTAAAATGAATAGCTAATTATTACATTGAAATAAAAATGTACACTGTACAAATATTATAAATTGCAAATCAAAATAATTCGAAATTATGTTTAAAATTGAATAAAAACAGTGCAGATTTCATTTATCTATTATAACATTTATGTCGTTTTGTTTGGTTGGCTGTTTCCTTATAAAAGTCCAGAAATTTGTCAAGTTTTTCATCATATATATATATATATATATATATATATATATATATATATATATATATATATATATATATATATCACTACATACAATAACAACACACAAAATAAACATTCTTTAAACATTTCAGGGTGTTCCAAGGAGAGGGAAAAAAATCTAATTAAAAATAAGTAAATAAATAAAAAGGCACAAAATCTTACCAGTCTTAAAAGGAAAGAGACTCATACATGGAGACATCATCCCCATGGAATTGATTATCTTTGGATATGTGTTTCAAAGATTCTAAGTATTTTTACATTAATTTAAAGCAGTTTAAAGAGGGTTTACTGTTATTACACTTACTTTTGTGTATATTATATATTTACCCAGTGTAATAATAATGTTGAACATTAATGACATCTTTTTCGAAAGACCATCTGCATAGGTAAAAACCAAAACCTGAAACAAATTTAGTGATGAAATATCATAGACTGTATAAAAACAGTGTTGATACCAATATTTAGCCAGCTGTAAAGATCCTGCCAGAACTTCAATGTGACTGGAAAAGAAAAAAATAAATGTTCAATGGTTTCAGGTTCTTCTAAACAAAAAACACAAGGATCTACCTCAAAACTGAATATTTTCCATAAAATTTCAACAGCATTATTCATAGTCCTAAACTGAATATCCTTCATTTTAGGTAAAACTGGCCATTTAAGATAATTACATAATTTGTTTTTAAATATTTAATTTGAATTTTTTTTTTTTTTTTTTTTTTAAGGTGTATTGAAGTCTGAAAATAATTTACATTTTAATACATTCCCTATTATTTTGTTCTTACAATTTTTGTCCCCAATATATATTTCTCCAACCTTTAACTCAGGCAATTTAACAGATACATTTGAATACGTAAGAGTGTTTTGTATTAATTGTTTTAAAGCAAGAGGGATGGCTTTACACAAAGTATTAAATTCTCTAAAGGAACATTTTATCTCAAACTTCTCCATGAATTAATAATGTTGAATAATCTGACCAGTTCATTCTAAAAGATCCTCAACATATAAAACATTTTTCTCATACCACTCTTGTTTGAATACTGTCTTTCTCTTTATTGTACCTCAAAATCACATTTCAGCAAAAAATCTAAGCCTCCAATTTTCTTGAATACACACTTTGGTATCTGAAACCACATTGAGTTAGGCTGTGCTAAATACATTTTAATCCAATTCAGTTTAAGAACTCCAATCATTGATTCAAATTGATTTCAACAAATTCATTTGTTTTTTCCATACAAAATAATAGATAATAGACATAATAGAGTTAACCTTTTTATCAGTTGAGGAGAAACATAAAGGGAGTAACATGGATAAACATTAAATTAGTTGGTCAAGAGGATTCTGCCCATAATAGAGAGATCTCTCATAAGCCAATGATTAAGGGTTTATTTATACTGTGTAAATTCTCTCATCTATGTTTACTAATTCTCGCGTATGTATTTATTTAGAAATTATTAAACCCAAGTATTTACATTCAAATTTAACAGGAATGGATTCTAGATCACTGGCATCCAGTATGGTTTTCCGGCCTTGACCCTTACGCACAGAGATTGTTCCAGATTCTCTGAATCTTTGGATAATATTATTCACTGTAGATGATGATAACGCTAAACTCTTTGCAATTTTTCTCTGAGAAACTCCTTTCTGATATTGCTCCACTATTTTTCAGTCTCAAACCAATATCATATAATAAAATATAATGAAAAATATAAATAAATAACTATGATTGATCTGGTAAGCAGCTTGTATGCCTGCTTCACCAGAACCGTGCTGTGCCTGCTGCAGTAGGTGACAGGGAGACCGCCGACAGACCAGGCTCTTGTCTTCATGACAACAATATCTATACTTCATGTTGAGCATAAATATAAAGCCTACTGATAAAGGACACTGTCAACAGTATTGACAGCAAAATAGACTATGTTTGACAGGTGATCGATAATTATTAATTTATTTTTTAAATTACATTTATATCTGAATTTATGTCAACCTACAGACTTTCAAACATCAAAGTGTCATGAATTAATATGTATTTGTGTACAAAATGACATATAAACATATTTTCCTATTCTATTTTCCCTGGAAACGCTTCCACTTTGACTTCCGCCACTTAAAATGTTCGTTTGGAAACACGAAAATGTACTTATGTTCTGCGCACAAAATATTGCATTCCGTCATTCGGTACACACGTGCACCGTACCGAAAGCCCTGTACCGAAATGGTCCAGTACGAATACACGTACCGTTACACCCCTAGAGCCTAGTCTTGTTAGTCTGAAATAGCTGCCCGGAGGCGTTGCCAAGATGGCGGCCGAGTGGCACGACTTCCCTAAAAGGACTTTGGAATAGCGCAGGGTTTCCACAGTCAGGGCCTGAAGCTCCGCTGCGCATTACTAAAACATGCCCTTTACACGCCTCACAGGAACAACGTCACGCAACCTCATCATTTCACCAACAAAGAGAAGTTATCAGAAAACTTAGAAATAAATCACTGGAACATGCGCGATCACAAAACGAACACGATAAAAGCGGCCGTTTCTTTGCATGCTTTGTTAAATATTCAAATTCAAAAGCATCGATGTTTTACTATAGAATAAATGATACATTGATCATAATGAATTAATTTATCAGGACTCAAGATTAATCACACAGAAATTTCTATTTTATTTATTTATTTTTAAAGCTTATGAAAATAGCCTGCTTATTCAGTCGAGTCTATTTCTCTTTATTTGTAGCCACAGTAGCCTATATACGTCACATTAAGAAGGAATGATAATATCTTTTTTTTTATGAAAGCTCGCAAACAAAAACATTATTATATTTTTATGATAGGAAACGTGGAGTTATAACTCTGACAGATAAAATATGTTACTAAATAAATTCACGATTGTGATAGAGAATAAAAAGCTGACATCTGATTTCTCCTGGTTGCATTTACCATGTTTACTATGATAACGTTAATGTTTAGCGTGCAGTCTTTTACATCGCTTATAAATATTTCTGCCTTGTATGGTGATTATAATCCACATCGGATCAATTTATTTCAAACGCTCGCTGCTGACTAAGAGTCAGTTTTGAGCTCAACTTATTTTAAAAAGTCTTTAATACTGGTGTTAAAGCTGTTATCTTTCTGAAATGATGAGCTCTCCAGAAACGGAGAAACTCTGCCTTTGTTCAGAACCCCTCCTCTAGCCCCAGCTGGCCCGCTTTGGCCCAAGGTTTTCGTCGGGCTAAAAAACCCTGGCCTTTGGCCCTAAGGAAGCCCCAACAAGGCACGACCAAGCCCCGGAAGTGACAGTGGAAACGCGACTGGCCCTGGCACGCACTAGCACACCCGGTTTAAGCTCGACAGTGATAACACAGCTAATGACACATATGCCACTTTGTACCAAGACTCTGCATCACAATTTTAAAGCCGAACGGACCAATGGTTGCCTAGTTATAGCTGAATTTATGTTTTTTCTGTCTTATAGCGCCCCCAAGAGTCAGAGCTGTTTAGAGAAAATCCTTTTGTACATGTTGACCCGAGGATTGCAATGACAAATTTTTTGAGTCTACAACATAAGGTGTACGAGTTAAGCCTGATTTATACTTCTGTGTCGGACCTAATCCATAGCCTTTGCGCTATAGGCTAAGCGTCAGTTTTCATTTATACTTCTGCGTCGTTGTCCGTGTCGATGTGCAGTACACAGCAAACCGCTAGTCTGCAGTGTCCACGTGCGTGTTGCTGGTGTAACCTGCAGTACCACGACAAAAGCTGAAAAAGAAGCGGCCCATCAGAGGAGCCAAAGTCCTTTTAGGCAAGTCGTGTCACTCGGCCGCCATCTTGGTAATGCCTCCGGGCAGCTATTTCAGACTAACAAGACCAAACTCCTATCTAAATGAATGGGCAGAGAGTCAGAACTGCACTTTCACTGGTCACCAGGACATAAAAACTGCATGTATAGAAACAGCAGTAAAATATGATAAAAATCGCTAAAAAAATTGTATGACTTTGCCCCATAATTAGGTTTAAAACGCCTTTTTCCCACAAGTTATACTTTTACTACGCATGCGCAAGGGTTCCTCAACTGTGCGCGTACGTCAGTGGAACTAGACGATAGGCTTAAATATTTCCCGGCTTGACTTTTAAAAGCAGATGATTAGCTTTAGTCACAGCCAATAGGCTACAGCATCATCATCTCTAGATTTTGGCCAAATGTAAGCTACTTAAAAAAAAAAAAAATAATAATAATAATTCTATCAACACTTTAAAGACAAAGTATTTTTAAGATATTTAAAAATGTTTGCTGCATTGTTAAAAGAAAGAAAAAAAACATTATAAGATTGCGTTTTGAGAGTAAAAAAAAAAAAAAAAAAAAGTCGCAGTTCACGTCGCATTCTATTAGCCCTATTACTTCCGAAATAATAAAGGCTAAAATGCCTGTAGTCTAAAGCAAAATGTTTAAAAACATTATAAAAACAGTTATTGTTTAGGCTATAAACAATTCCATGTTCCCGACGTATCTGGATGCTAAAATGTTATTTGATATAAAGAATCTAGAATAATAGTAAATGTATAATAAGTAATGCTGTATATGCGTCCAAAAGTTGGACTCCAAATTTCATAATTATTTTGAGGTTAATATAGCAAATGAAAACTGTTCAGCTTCCAGGAAATTTTAGAAGATCTGCTAGGCTATTTTAGTTCCCCTCACTCCACAACAAAATAATTTCAATTAACAGTATTTAGAAAAGAACAAGAATTAAAAATATAAGAAGCTATAGCAATATTAACAACAAACTAAAACTAATTAATTTAGGCTAAAACGAAACTGAAACCAGTGGGTCTCTCATTCGACACAAAATCAAATGTTTCCATATTCACAATGTATTTGAATGACAAATGATTATACAAAATAGCCTAGTGTTTATTATAGCCTAATGTTTGCAAACATTTTGTGTCTGCATTATGTCTATTTCTGAATGAAATATTTTTTTTTCTCTCTAAAAAACCGTATAGGCTATACAAGTTTTCTCTCTGTCTCTCTGTCTCTCTCTCTCTCTCTCTATATATATATATATATATATATACGCGAAGCATATTTTAACCATGCAGCAAACCTTTTTAAATATTTTGATAATTTACTGAAAATAAATAAATGACTTTTTTAACCGTTTAGGTGATTATTAATCGGTCAAATTTTGCTGCATTCATGCCACTCAGAAACCGGTGACTGTGAACGAATCAGCAGAGCTTGTACAAGCTTTTGTCATCGCTGAATCTTTCTCAGACGTTTCCAAATGTCGAAATTCGTTAGCGCATCTATCTGTGTATGATGATGTCCAATGCCCCCGGCGAGCGGAGCTTCTCAAAGCTGGGAATAATCAAAGGAGAGCTGCGGTCCTCAGTTGGGCAGGAAATGCTTAGCATGCTGGCGCTTGAGTGTCGAGTGCATATGCTTTTTGCGCTGCGTCATCAGGCCTAATTTGGTCTTAATCCGGCCCTGAAGGCGGTTCATTGTCATTGAGACTTGCCTATGATGAGTTCACAGTTGAGCAGACATTTCACTCACTGGCTTCAGCGTCACATTTGCATATGCCGTACTGCTGGAATTCGTGCTTGGTTGACAGCAAATTTCAAATATTAAATGGAACGATAAAATAACGTTATTATCCGGTTATCGGCCATTTCAAATTTTCGATTCTGTTCGGAACTATAAAATTTGATTTCGTCTCTGTTTCTGGTTCTGTTCCTGTCAAAATTTCGTTCGTTTCCGGTTTTCGTTCCTTGAACCAGTTCGGAGCCCTGCTTCTAATTGCCCTGTCTTGTCTCCGTTGAATCCAATGGGGTCGCTGTGTCCATTTCTTTTACTGTCTAAGATTATAACCATAGACAGTAGATTATTACCGTGACGGTGGCAAATAAATATCAAATAATTAAATCTTTATATAAAACTACTAAAGGAAACAACAGAACAGGAGAAGATGGCATTCTTTCCATCTCCACAAGGACTTGTACCACAGCAGATCAACATTGTTTTTCGCGGATAACTACTGTTTTATAATGCTATTTAGTATAGTAAATGATAAGACATTTGTTCTTTGCTCAAACAAAAACTCAATTAGATACAGAAGGAAGGTTTCTAGCACACCAACCACAGCGCTTGCAGTCGTAGAATTGATGCGCTGTTAAGATTTTTGGAGAGGTGCACGTCAGGCTACGGCGTAGGCTATGGTTTAGTATGTGTGTCTATGCGTAGGCTACGGTTTAGGTTCGACGCAGAAGTATAAATCAGCCTTTAGAGCCAAAAAGGTCTAAAATTTTATTTTTTTGCACTGTTGCAGCCCCTTTAGTCCGATTGGGGTGAGTCTTTGGATCTGAACAGTGAGCAAAACTACTACGATCTGACCAAGTTTCAGCTCTCTAGGCCTTACGGTTTGGGTTGCACGATCAGTTTTACCGGAGAAGAAGAATAATTTTTACAATTACAAAAGGATTTCAGCACTGTGTGCTTGAACCCCTAATAAAATATTACATATAATTTGGTAGTAAAACAAAGTGATTCTAAGTGATCAAGAAGGATTCTAAAGCAAAATTTTGTAAAAATAAAAATGCAATTTACACTGAGATATATTTTACAAAATAACTCAAGGAATGAATGCTATAGTTTTATTTGTCAGTGCCTTAAAATAACTAATTTGTTGGGAGATAATATAATAAAAAATAAAAAACGGGAAGGCAGCATGTCATTATGATCAACACTCCATACCAGTTGGTGGCGGAAATACACCATTTTGTTGTTTTTCAACCGCCAATAAAATTTTAAGTAGAAGAAGCAGAAGAAAAAGACAAGAGACTCAAGAGCGGAAATACAAATGAATTGAAATTGAATTGAAATAAGTCACCTCCACTAGCGACTCCGCCGCCATGTTGGACCGGGCCACACTTTCCGTAGAATTACGTCGCCTCCACTGATGACGCGGCCGCCATGTTGGTCCGGGCAACACTTTGCGTAGAATCACGTCACCTCACCTCCATGGGGGCGAGTGGAGCTCCATTCAAGAGCGAAAAAAAAGTCACCTCTACCAAACTTTCGTTTTGTATTATTCATTGTTATATACATGTATAAAGGGTGCGTTGCAAGTTATGTCACCTCTTTGTACGGAATGTTAATATATTCTGTACTTTTATCTTTGTTACTTTTACCTAGTAGAAATAATAATAAAAATAATACTACTAATCTTTTACGGTTTATGACACGACAGCGTTTTTTTTATTCCCCCCCAGCAATTTGCACTACAGACATCCACAATCAATATTTTGAGGGCTTCTGCCTTTTGTTCATGTTTGTTTTACCAATGTACAACTGCCAATGTAACATTCCATACATTTTAGAAAGTGAACCTTATGTTTGTGATATTTAGCAGTGAAAAATAAATGAAATATTAAATAAATTATTAAAATAATACATCAACTAGAATTTTGTGTGTTGAATTTTAAGCAAAATAACAACATATACAAATAAACCACAGTAAAATAATGAAGAACAATTTCCACAATTTAGCAGTTTTAATGGCTTTTGAGTAATAATAATAATAATAATAATAAACACATCTTACACTACACTGAAAACACATGAACTGCAAGTGACCATAATTGTTACAGTAAAAACACAATGTGTGCGCACACACACACACACATACACACACACTTTACTCTTCAAGACCTCCATCGTCTGTGAAGCAATCCCAGCTACAGTAACCAGGGTGGTCATCTGAGGAGTAAAACCCCAAAAGCACTCCCTGTTATCCATTTTCCTGGTAACGAGCCCCAGAGTGTCTCTTTAAATATATTCACTGCACCTGTTCAGTATCAAAAAAAATAATAATAATTTTCATGTTTCAGTCAAAAGTTTCATGTTAGGGAAATGGAAGAGAGTGAGATTACTTAGCCTAATTGTTATAGCCACAAAAAAACAAGAGGGTCAACCACACTTACTGAAGTCACCATCAAGCCAGCTGAAGTGTGCCTCCTGTTAAATATGCTCCTGGCTGACAGTGTTGTTAAATCTCTGGCATGAACAATTACGTCAGATGGGTCAAGTTTAATTACAAAACTGACATTGTGTTATCATTAATGTTAAAGCAATTTACATGTTGCTGAAGGTGCCTGGGCCACCACAGTTGTGCTTTGTTGTTCTGATCCATCTGATTGCTGGGCTGGGGACACAAAGAAGACATGAGCATAGCAAAACTGGAACAAAACTATGTCTGTGTACTGACGTTATGTAAATTCAACACAGAATAGTACTGCATCATTCACCTATGACAGTCCCAAAGCAGACATGGTGATGGTGCTCAGAAGTTCCAGTCTCTATTTGTGGAGGTGGATAACACTTGATATACATTTGATCTGAAACAAAAAAGTCAAACAATAGAATAATAGAACAACAAAATAGAAAAAATAAATATGTACATGTTAATGTCACATGTAAAAAGACTTTGACTTCTAGGGTGGCAACATACATTTAAAATGTAAATTGTTGCATCTTCTATGCCAATCCTATCCCTGGAAGTGAATGAAAAATTAAATATGAAAACAACCACCTCATATGACCTTTTTAAAATTATACAACAAATGCTAAAGGCATACACATACAAAACAATCATGTCCTTTCATATTCACTACGTTATTTTAACACAGGCCACCAAAAACTAAGTTTACACCTATGCTATCCGTCATGTACTGAAGGTAAAAATTTAAAGAGCAAACAATTAAAAAATAAGTTTATCAGAAATGTATTATCCAAACTGTACTTCCCCAGTCAACTAAAAAAGAAAGTATGTTCTTCAAAAATTTTGTGAAGAAGAGGCAAAGAAAATAAGGAAGCGTTATTTTACTTATCCAGTTCTTCCTAAAGCCAAAGGAGTAACATTTTAAATTCTAAATGACATTTATCCATCTAATAACTTCCTACAAGAAAGATTTAATTGGGAGAACAATTCATGCAGGTTCTGTGAGAAAGATATTGAAACTGTAGATCATATGTTTTTACAATGTGAATCTGTAAAGACTTTTTGGCTGGACTTTCAAAACTGGCTTCATTCCAAACATATATCAATACACCATTTGACTGTGATCTCAGTTAAGGTTGGAGTATTGTTGAAGGATAAGATCCTAGACTTTGTGATAACTTAATTACTTTGTGCAAATACTATATTCATAGATGTACGTTTTTAAAGGTTAAAACTCACTTCAGCGGATGGAAGAATGAACTAAAGATTTTTGCAAAGTCTCTTCATTACATGATGGACAGGAATGCCCAGAAACTCTTGTATGCTTTGAACTTGTTTTTATTGTTAGAATAAGACCCTCATCTTTCTTTTTCTTTCCCTTATTTATTCTGTTTTATCTTATGTTGTGATTATTGTTATTTGTTTTTTCCATCATTTTTCTTTCTATTTGGCTGTATCAACACTAATAATTTGTGTTCAGTTGTTGAAATGTGCCATAAAGGTTTGTAATTGAACTTGATAACTTAATAAAAAAAATAAATAAAACATTGGCCAGACACATTGATCTATACATGAGTATATATGATTCACAGATCATGGCCAGACATCAACATTGCTCGCGATATAAAAGAAATCTACAAATCAATAGTGTTTGTTAATCCTTTTTTGCGTAAATTTCACGCAATCACTGTGCGTTTTTCTTACACTGCACGTTACAACAGCTCAGTTCACCATTTTAGCGATGCTGAGATAAAATTACCTGAGTTTAAGTTTGAAGAACTCATGGCGACGTTATCTTGATGTTTTCAAGTGGAGGTGACGTATTTCCGGTTCGAGAGCTCCACTCGCCCAGAGAAGACGTACACGCTTGCTCGCCCATGGTCTCACACTCCATCCCTGTAGGTGGCGGAAATGCACCTTAAGCTGGTTTGCCAACCGCAATTAAAGAAGAAGAAGAACCCTCTCCAGCCTCTTTCCTGTACACGTCGCTCTACGGCGATTGTGACGTATCCATTAGCCGGGCAGCCACAGGAGTATAGTACTCAATTAAACCATGGAGACTCTCTTCAGCCTACCGTTTACTGTACTGGAATGTCCGAACATCAAACTTAAAAAACCGTCATGGCTACATATGCCTTCTGCAATGACCGTATATGCCGTCGTGATTGTTTCATATTTTCTCATTACCGGTGGTAAGAATTTTATAGCCAGCTCAGGCTAAACTAGCATTCAGCTAACCCGTATCCTGTTGTGTGTGCGCGCGCGCGCACTTCTGCTTAATCTTTTATCTACTAGTGAAAATTTCCCGTAGAGCCTTTGTGTACTAAAGTTAAATTTAATATGAATATCCATGCTTTCGTGTTTTGTTATATAATCTTGCGAGTTAGCCTGCTTTCTGTGACTGTGCTAATATCAGTAATACATCTCAAATTATATTGCACACTGTTTATTAGACAGAATAACTTGCTGTTCTGCTCCTGTCTACATATTACATGAGCAAGAAGACGGAAAGCTTATTATTATTTCATTATGTAGCTAGATAAATGCTTTTAAGTACGACACAACTGTGTCTCTGAATGATTGAACCATACCTGATGTAATCTTTTAATCCCTTCAGGCATCATATATGATGTGATCGTTGAACCTCCAAGTGTCGGATCAATGACAGATGAACACGGTCATCAGAGGCCAGTGGCCTTTCTGGCGTACAGGTAAAACATTTTTTGATACGGCTGGGCATCATAAAATCGGCCACCTGGTGACCCTTTAGATGTAACGTTACCTGAGGCATCTTGCTGTTTCACTTGTAAAATAAACAATAATTGAAATGGTGATATATCTTGAAAAAAATCTGAGTTACTGAATCAACATCTCCAAACTAATGTGAAAGTGTTCTGCTGAACGATTGTATTCTTTTTTTTTTTTTTTAAAGAGTGAATGGGCAGTACATTATGGAGGGGCTGGCCTCCAGTTTTCTCTTCACCATGGGAGGCCTTGGCTTCATAATTCTGGATCGCTCTAATGCGCCCAACATTCCCAAGCTCAACCGTTTCCTCCTGCTCTTCATTGGCTTTGTCAGTGTGTTGCTGAGCTTTTTTATGGCCAGAGTCTTCATGAGAATGAAACTACCGTAAGTAACTAAACTTTACCAAAGTCCCTTTAAAGCAAGTCATGTCACTCGGCAGTCATCTTTGAAACGCTAAACGCTCCTATCTCTTTGAATGGGGAAACATCAAATTCTCCAAAACTGTTCACTAAGCTAACAATTCAATTCAATTTTTTTAAATCACCAAGGAAATCTGACAACAACTGAATCATAAATGTTGTTTATTTTGCTCAAATAGTGTTATAAAATTCTTATTTCTTAGGCTAGACCAGCCAGTGCACATTCGCATTTTTCTGAGACCTGAACAATAGCAACCACGACTTCTAACGGCAGCTGCAGTGAAACGATTCATATTGAGTGTTGCATTTTTCCCCATTCAAAACTATACGAGTGACACATCTTGGGTATTCTGTCGTCTTTGACTTTACATTAGCTTTTGAAACATTATTTATATGTTTATATTGTATTAAACTACCAGACTGAGGTTTGGACACACTACTCATTCTTCTTCTTATTATTATTCTCTGTGTATTCCAGAGAGATAGCAGCAATGTTTTAGCACTGTTTCTTTAAAGCTGTATACATATGTCACCATATTATAGTTTTAGACCAGTCTCGCTTGTCTTTTCTTTGAACTCTCTATTTCTAATGATGATCTGAATGTGTTTGTCTTGCAGTGGTTATCTTATGGGTTAAAGCTGCAATATTGCAAATGCTACAAGCAGAGATGAAAGAGAACATACAGAAAACCATGTTTCAGTGCCAAGGACTTCAGTCTCATTCAAAGTCTGATCAATTATTTCCCTCACTTTTTTTTTTCTTACAATTTTGTCTAGTAGGACACTTACCTTACTGCTTCATGAAAATGTGCTAAATTTACTTTTCAACATTGTTAATAAAAACATTTCCTTGTTAAAAAGTCCACAGGATGGTCAATATTATACGGATATAATCCATTTAGCATATCTCCTTATAACTGTTATTTTGTAGACAGCCTGTTCATAAATTGCTGCTTGATGTGCAGTTTGTTTTCTGTAATAAACAAATACTTAACACAAAACTTTGCAACATTGGAATTGTTTGATGATTTTAAACTTAGTACTTTAATAGTTTATTATTTTATAACAAAAATGAATTGCCTATAATAAAATGATCCTTTAAATGTATTCTACAGATTTAAAAGAGAATTTTATTGTAAATAAGTAATTCATTTTTGTATAGAATACTGTAGATTTAAAGTCTCAGATGTTATGTTGGCAGTGAAATGCACTTTACAAGGTATTAACTTTTTTTATTCTACCATAATATTATGAGGGTTATGTATTTGCCTTGTCCAAATACCCACACTTGCAGTCTTGGCCACTTGAGAGTACATGTGCATGAAATGTACACAAGCCTGTCCCAGCTCCAGAGCGCTATTCGAGGCTTAATGTATCCCATTATGCATCATGTTTTGGAATACATTGTGAAATTTTTGTGAGACCTTTCCAATGTAAGTTAAATTTTAATATAATAATTAGGGTCTACATTACATTACATATTTTGGTAGAAAAACAAAGTGTTGCATGTTTTATTGATGCAAAGATGAGTTGTGGTGATTTTGTACAACATCCTTGTGGCGCCGATGACACCGAAGAGCACACAGCACGGTGATATGGAGTGACACAGAAAAGACCAGGAATTATTGAATAAAGTTGTTATTTTTGTTTTATTCGCTTAGAAAAAGTGGAGTATTCTGACCACGACTTTGACACTTAATTATTTGGCAGTCTATGGGACAGTCTCAAGCCTCCAGGTTTTCATCCAAAATATGTTAAATTGTGTTCCGAAGACGAATGGAGCTTTTACGGGTTTGGAACGACGTGGGGGTAAGTGATTGACAAAATGTTCATTTTAGGGTGGAGAATCCCTTTAATTAGAATCACCAAAAATTTAGTTCTGTTATGTTATAAGAACTACTGAATAGACATTCATTAGTACGTTTTAAAATGCAAAGTATTTAAAATAAATACAAAGCTATGTAAACACTTGCATTTTTACAACACTATCCCCCGGTTTCACAAACAAGGCTTAGGCCTACTCCCAGACAAAATGTAATGAGTTGTTTCAACTGAAAGAAACTTGCACTAACTGATCTTAAAATATGTCAGTGTCTTTGTTTTGCTCAAGATGCACACCAGTGTTGTTTTTTTCTAAAGCATGTTTATAAAAACTACTGTAGTTTCCTATTTGAACTATTGCCCTGGTTTAACCTAAACCCTATCTGTGAAACCTAGGGCCTGTACCATGAAGCTAGATTAGCTGGCTAGCCAGGTAAATTTCAGGTTAGTTTGCACCAATCCTGGGTTTTAGGTACCATGTAAGTGGCTTGGCTTTTAGCGGCATTCATTGCCATAGTAACTTACACTCCATGGCTAACCTGCTCCGGTGCACGTTATGTTCTGGGTTAGAGATCTCAAACTGAAGTTGGACCAATCAGAGGTGAGAGAAGTGACATGTCTGACACAAAGTCACGCCTCCAGTTTATCTGGCTCCAAATTAAAAGTCACAAAAAAAAAAATAAGCTTGGCTTTAATGATAATTACTGAGTCATTTTATGATTTATATAATTATTATGATTCGTATTATTATTATTTATCAGTAAATCAAACTTGCTTTGTGTTGAAAGGCTCGTGATTGGCTCTTCGTCAGTGATGTCACACATTCATGTGCATGTGATCAAAGAAAGTTGATGATCAGCATCATGGTACCAACAAAGCCGGATTGGAGAGGTTTGGTTTTGTCGACTCAAAACTAATCCTGTAACTCTGAATTTGTTCAGCTACCATCATGGTACAGGCCCCAGTGAGCTGTTTCATAAAAGACGCAAAGAAAAGCAGGGATTAAAGTCCAAAACCTGACTTGAAATAACAAATCAATTGGGACGGTTTAAAAAATGACAATATAAATTCACACAATCTCACTAATTTGATCCAGGTTCAATGAGTCAGTATAATTTGTAGTGCACGCTTATTCCTAAGAAGCCCTTAATGTCGATCTTGGATCAAATCGGTCCACCACTGCAAACAGTGAATATTTGTGCCGTTTAATACATTTGAGACATTGTGTTTTCCTCAGTGCATAGCAGACACATCACAGGTATGTTTTTCACCTGTAAATGTTAGAAAGTCATGCAAATATATCCCATTTTGCTGTCAGGGGTGGGCAAGGCTTACGTGAGCGAACAAGCTCTGCTGCGTGCAAAACCGATGGAACGCAATAGAATAATACCCGAATAATTCTGAATAAAATATGCATTCTGCTAAAATACTTGTTGTTGGACATTAAATGTGACACATGTAAAATTTCAATCCAACATATAAGTGTATTTTTTTTATGGTAGCAGTAACTGTAAGTCAAATGTAAGATAGCTAATACAGCCCTGATTACTAGCTCAAATGAGTTAATGTGTATTCCTCTTATCATATAAAATATAGTCTGTTTTATATTATTTTCATTTTTAATTTAGTGATTTTAACTTTTAATTTAGTGTTTGTAATGTTTTTAAGAGCAATTTTATGTTGTAATGTTTTAATGTTCTTCTAATAACCATAAAGTATAGCTGTCATAGAACCAGAAAGAATGGCTGAATGGCTAGAAACTGCTGATCAACTGAATGCAGATGTAGCAGCACTCTAAAATGTTTTCAAATATCTTAAAATAAATAAATTAAATCTTTAAAACCACTGACAGGCCCGGACTGCACGCCATACTGAATCATCTGAGTGGATTCCTCTGGAACAAATTCTCTTCATCATCTTGTCGTACTCTATCAACAAAAATACATTTCTGGCTAACTTGAATTCTTGTCTGTGGGTTTGTTTTTTATGTAAATTTAATTTTTTTCCCATGATATTTCAGTTGTTCAATTAAATTGAGAATTTGGTTTAAAAGGAAAAATACCCCAAAGCTCCTAGAGTGAACTTTGAAAACTGATATTTTCAATTAGATCATAAATACCTGAAGTACCCCTGAGTTTTAGGGGGTTACATAGGCTATAACCGACTGTATTTAATGTATTGTGCCCAAGATTTAATGACTTGTTTTAAAGGCCATGTTGAAGGTTAACCACCACTTTCGATTAATGGGTACATAAATCACTCAAGATATGTATATTGTACGTTGGGGAGAAGTCGAGGAAAGGTAGCCTCAGCCTAGTATGATGCCGTGTTCCAGGCAACCCGTAACTCGTGTTTTTCCAACCTTAAACCCGTGAAAGTGCACTGGATTGGCAATCAAACCCGTGACTTCCCACCCGTGAACTCGTGTCTCATACTAGATCGATGTACTCCGAGTTCCGAGGTCCCACAGCACGCGAAACAACGATGGCAGCTCTCTTACGGATGCAGTCCCAGATAGCATGTAACCATTGAAACAATGTTGAGTCAGTGTTGATGTGTCAACGCTGATTACATTGAAATAACGTTAGAAAGTGGTGTTGCTTTAACATCACTCTTGCACCCTCAGTCAATATTTGAAATAATGTTCAGATTTCAACCACAAATCAATGGTGTTAATATTGCTTCAACATTACAAAGTGATGTTGTTTCAATGTCACTTTTGCACCCTTGGTTAATATTGAAATAATGTTTAGATTTCAACAACAAATCAATGGTGTTAATATTGCTTCAACATTACAAAGTGATGTTGTTTCAACGTCACTTTTGCACCCTCGGTTAATATTGAAATAATGTTCAGATTTCTACCACAAATCAATGGTGTTAATATTGCTTCAACATTACAAAGTGATGTTGTTTCAACGTCACTTTTGCACCCACATTCGAAACATTATTAATATTGAAGACAAAAACATGCTCATAACATTGAATCAATATTCAACCAACTATATTAATAAAAAACAGTTTCAATCACATTCTTCTTTATTTTAGTCTTTGTTCTTTTAATTCATTCAACTCAAAGCACTCAATTCCATGTAAAAAAAAAACAAAACAAAAAACCATCATACAGACTCAAAATTAAACCAATAAACAAATAAACCAATGAACAATAAAAGCAAATTAATTTGTATCTGGAGGCACCGACGGAACAGTTTCACTTGTTTGAAGTGCAGTTCCGCCCACACGGTACGGTGCATATTGGAGCCATTTCTGGACTGCCTGACTATATTCATACTGGGAAACTTTTCCCACACCCATCTGCAAAGTCATAGCATCTAACAAAAGAAAAACAACAGGATGTGAAATGTATGCAATTAAATACATTAATGGAGGAACTGGAACAGGGAAATATTGGATGAAGTAAGGTCAATTTCTGGGAACACAAAAGGCAGAACGACAATTAAAATCATTGATAGTAATAACTCACCAAATATACACATATTCAAGAACGTATCCTTGAATGCCCTCTTTTGCCTTGACTGCTTTTTAACCATCTTCCCAGCCCAATTTAGTGATGATGCCAGCTCATTGGTCAGTGCACAAGAAAGCATGCGACGGACCCTAACTTCCAATGAGGTTCCTCCAATTATGCTGAAGTGTTTTACCTGCCATACAAAATGTGAACACAAAGCAGAGAGAACATGTAAAATGTAAAAAAAAAAACAAAAAAACAAAATGGGTTAACAACAAAATGGTCAACATAGAACCACAAACCATTATTGTCCTTGCTTCACTGGATGCTAATATCTCCTCTGCACTCTCAAGCTCATCACTATTGTGCAGAGGGACTGAGACAGGCAACGGTTGCAGCGGTTGCTTTGAGGGCAAGGACTGTCTGAAGAATTCCTGACATTCCTCACGCAGTTCCTTCACTTCTTTTACAAGTTCAGTTACAGTTCCGATCAACTTTTGTAAAGCAACATCTTGTGGAGAATAAAAAACATTACAGGTCAAAACATATTTAACATGTATACTGTATAAGTAGGAAAACTTCTCTGCACTTGCATTTCATTAACTCTCTTGCAGAATCCCTTGCATCTGCAACAAGAAAAAAATATTGCTAGTGAACAGACTCGCAGATTAGCAACCAAATTATATTTTAGGATAAAGTAACAGTATTGTATATTGGTGTAAACTGCCTGAAATTAGGAAGCTGGACATTAAAATCAAAGCAAATATTGGTCTCATTGCAAAACTGCCAAAGCACTTCTGGAATGGATACCCTCATGATCCTTGGAAGATGGTTCCTGGCAGGGAGGGCTGATGAGTCACTTGACTCAGTCAAGTATGGAGAACTGCTGCACATCTGGTCAGAGGACTCGGAGGGATGGTTAGGCAGAATTTGATTAGAGGGCTGGACAAAGGTCTGGACTCTGGAAGCTGATTGAAAAGGAGCCTGCATTATATTGGAGACTGCAGTGAATAAGATTTTACATATTAGCAAAATTACGTTTGGGAATGTCCACATAAATGGAAAAATTGCATATATTGTGCCACTCAGTCTTAGTTACATAATATCACTGTTATACCTGGAAATAGAAGTCTAGGAGCTGGGCAGAGCTTTCTTTTTTTAACTTCCTCTTCTGTATCAGATGTGTTGTAAATGGGACTGTGTCTAATAGAGAAATAAAACTTCAGATACATCTAGGAATTTCATGTTATGATTATTATTTCCCCTTGTCATTCATTAATTGTGTTACCTGGATTTTCTTTTTTTAAACTTCTCAGTTTCTACTTCAGACTGAATGTCACTTGTGTCGCAGTTCTCCTGTAGGTATCTTTTCAAACCCTTCTCAGCTTCTTCATATGTGGCTGCAAGTTATATGTTGTGAGTGTAAAAGTCCACAATAATTCAAATTCCAACTCATATTAATTTATACACTTACCCCGAATTGCAAGGTGTCTAACAGGTTCATAGGACAACCATTGCTCAGTAGGCAGCTCATATTTTTTCACTGCAGCCCGTATCTTGGCTGTGTCTTTGGGTGGATATGGTGGCCAAAGAAGCTTATTTCCAATCAGCCAGCTGTGTGGCACAATTTCTGTGCCACCATTTTGAAATTGAACGATGCACCACTGCTTCATTTTTTAAAACAAAATAACTCCCCTACAATACAAGATTAGAAATGTAAACTTTTCCTTGGAGATGGAAAAGCAGGAACTAATTATGTTAAGTACAAGCTTTTCTTACAACAGCAAAATCATGTTTTAATCTACAAACAATTAATTATGTCATATGGATGAGTGGCATGGCAATGAAAACATTCTTGTCAGGACAGAGGAAATATTTCAGCTTAATATCTTGGAGCCTGGCCATATCTAGATTGTCATTCAACTCCCAAACTTTATAACAACCTATGCTGGTTGACTCAAATGGGTAGGAGAAAAATGACTCTTGATTGTGAAACTTTTGAAACAGGACAAAAATCCCTACTCCATCTACCTTAATGATATTTCTTAAAATAGCAATGTGGCCAACTATTTGTACACAATAATCTCCTTGCACTATTGACAGAGTGTACTTTTCAGTGACAGCTTTTCTGAACTGTTTGCCAAGACTAAGTCTATGGAGCACTGGACCGTCAAAATGTGTCTGACTTAAGTTGCACTCATGAGGCTTTGGTGAATCTGGACTTGGCATCTCAGATAACATTTTCACAACTTGTTGTAAGGGTAAGTGAGGCTTGCGCAAAAGACGTTTTATTTGTCCTAAATAATTCTCAAAAGGAAATGCTGACATATTATCCAAAGGTCCAAAGAGACGATACTCTTCAGCCAGATGAGTGAGCTGGTGTATATTGTAGACTATTTCATGTTTACCATACAGTTGTCCAAAATGGCATACAAATGAGACAAGCAATTCATGAGCACAATCAATCATCGCCTCTGGGGTTTCAGAAGATAAAAGCAAATGCATTGCAACAGAAAACAGCATAAAGTTCTCATACATCGGCATTTGAATGCTATTCTGAAGCACAACAGGGCCTGTGTACAACATAAAAGAGCGCAGCTCAGTAGCTTTCCAGCGGTCAATTTCTGAAAACCCTCTTGGTTTCCGACTAAACTCAACCGGCGTGTAGGAACTCAGCAACTTTAACTTTTCAGAAATGTCAGCTACAGTTTGAGTGGACAACCTAGTAGTATGTGCTTTACCTCTGATCCATTAGTTCAAAAGTTTCTTAGTGACGCCTAGACAGCACAAGTGCATATAATCTAATGGAAACATGGTAACCATTTTTACCAAGCCAGCTAAAGGAGAAAATTTTTGGTTCAAGTGGTGGTCTTCATCAATCATATCATTAAAATCAGAATCCGTCCTCAATTTTGCATCAGTTTCTGGGTATGTCATTTTATTTTGCCACTCACCCACTTGAACACATTTGTCACAGCCTGAGTAGCCATTGTGAGATTTAATATTTTTAACAAAGGCTCTGGCAGGGGCATCACACACAAAAGAGCTTACTTCTACCAATATGTTTTGACCATTGTAAACAATACCACCCATAAGAACATCAGCTAAATCATCAATAAATGGCTTTAAGAACTCAAATATGCACTTGGGCTTTTTCATACCACAGTAAAGGCCAACGAGGAAGGGATGTTTAGTATAGTCACAATTGACAATGGCAAGAATTGGCCAGAACTGAAGTGTACAGCTTTTGAAAAGTGGAAGGCCATCTAAATTGAACTGTACTTTAACTATTTTCAATTGTTCAGGCAGAATTAAGCTTTTCAAACACGACAATATCCCCTTTGCCAAGCCAAAATGATAATACTCCCCACCTTCCATCTTTATGGTAGATACATGGGTTTGGGTCTTAAGAATTGTCCTGGCATCTGTGGGCAATTCTGGATTAAACATTCTCAAAATACTTAAAAGTGCACTGAGTGCAGCAAGTGAGACTGAGAAGGTTGAGGCCCAATATCGCAAACTCCTTAAAAGAAACTCACTCGTTGGAACTTCTGACTCAGTATCAGAGTCAACGTCTGATAAGTTGACTGTGTCATTATTAACATTGTGTATATTGGTTGGATGCCACAGAACCTCATCAGACACCCCACCAGGGAACTCATCTGTGACTGAATCATTACAATCTGAACCAGCTGAGTCTATAACAACTTTAGGGTATTCAACATAATCTTTTACTGCTTCAACATGATTTTCTTCTGACACAGAATTTTGTGCACTGGTTTCATTGAATTGTTGTAGTATTTCTGACTCTGTGGACTTAATCATTGATTTCAATTTACACCTCTTTGACCACTGTGAAGTCATTATTGCTGCAAGTGGTGCAACTGTTCAATTTGATAAAATCTGGCTCAGACTGTGCCTCTTTTCTTTTGGATTCTCTGAAAAAGTAAAATAAGTTCTCATACATATAACATACATACATAAAGTCACATAAAAATATATTGAAAATATAACATTTACTTTTAACTATTTATGAATACAGACAGAACATGATTTTAGTATCACTGATTTAAAATAATCTAAACTCTATTACTGTTTCAATATATTTTACATTTAGTGCTTTGAACATTTGGAAATGGAAGAGCTATAATACACAAGACTTCAGTATGTTGACGGTTTGTCAATTTTATGGCACCTAATTTACCAAGAACCTATTTATTGTAGCAAGTGAAATGTTCTGAATTTAGTTTGTGGGAACAGCTTAATTATAAAGCTGTTTCATTAAAGCTGCAGATTTACCTAATGCTAAAACCATTAATATATTTGAATATCACATGAAAACATCTTTGATTTTGAGTTGTACCTTTTAGAACTGTTACGTTTGATACTTTTTCAGGAATATGAATGTTTACCTAATAAATCTGCTAGCAGGAGATGTGATACAATCCAATCTTGTGACAAGCAGTTATGCTGTGGACTACAACTCAATGTATGATCAATGTCAGCATGATTAAGGGTGTGCTTCTCTTTTCTTTAATTATCCATCCTCATCAGCCTTAACCCCCCCTACTGAATGCCTTGTAGTGATTGTAGAGTAACAGAAACATAGGCTGTGTCAAGTTTAATATTCATGCTCATGAGCTCCTAGAGATCAGCTAAATATTGTAGAATTGTATCAATCAAGGCTAAAGATGAATTGGAGATAATTTTTCATCACCCACTTCCATTTTGGATTTTGCCTTTAATCAAAATATCAATGATGATTCAACACGTTTTGGATGGAAACACTACATTGTATCAATGTCCCCATGCTACTGTGCAATTTATTTCTATTTATTTATTCTATTTATTTTTTTACTTACTTTGAAAATTAATGTTAGTAGATTTAGTAACAATAAATAAAATGCAAGTAAAAAGCATGCTAAAACAGAAATACATTATATGCACCATTGTTTGAAACTCAGAGAGTTCATGCATGTCAAACACACAAGCCTTCTGTATAGGACACACCTTGTGTTTTCTCTATAATAAGGAAGCATCAATTAACTACTGAGAAGAGCAAATGCAAAACCAAAATGGGCGTATACCAATTAGTGCCAATTTTCAAACTACAATTGGTTTTTCAACCATTTTTCAAAAGACTTGCTAAAATCATGAGGGCCCACCCCTAAACCAAACCCCCAGTGTATTAGAGCAAATGAGGTAACACCATTGAAAGTGCCCATCATAAACGGAACCGCCCCACTTATTGGGAAACACCCAGTAGTGTTTTGCACAGATACATGCCTGCAAGATATTGTGCTCATGAACTAAGACTCAATGTTAGTTCAATGTCACTGTCTTCACCCATGTGTGCTGTTCCCTTTCATCAAAATTTCAATGCTGATCCAACTCACTTTAAACATTGAAATTTTGATGTCAACCAAAATGATAGTTTGGATCAAAACTCAACATTGAATCAATGTTACCATGCTGTCTGGGGTGTTTATGCATGTGGTACACATTGAAAAAGCGATTTTAGGTGGTTGAGTGGGCAGTGCTGTCCCATGGAAACTTGCGCTGAAAAGCTTGTGCTGTAGGGAAGTGAGTGGGTTTGGGTCGCTTTTGGACGATATCTCTCTATCTAGCTGTCTGTCTATCTATCTATATATCTAGTCTATCTATCTATATATATCTATGTATTTATCTATTTATCTATAATCTGCGCTATCTGAATACTCTCGTCCATTACTCGTTTCTCTAGTCACTCTCAAGGTGGGCTTTGGTAAATTCTCTCTCCAACGTGACGTGATGCAATGCATTACATTCGCATTCAGTTGATCAGCAGTTATGGAGCCTTTCTCTCTGGTTTTATGACAGTTGTATTCTATGGTTATTAGTAGAACATTAAAACATTACAATATAAAATTGCTCTTTAAAGCATTAAAAACAAATTAAAAGTTAAAATCACTAAACAAAAAATGAAAATAAATAGTATAAAACAGACTATATTTTATAATTATAAAAGGAATACACAGTAACTTATCTGAGCTAGTAATTAGGGCTGTATTAGCTAGCTTACATTTGATTTACAGTTACTGCTATCATACAAATACAGTTATATGTATGATTAAAATCCAACAACAAATATTTTAGAAGAATGCATATTTTATTCAGAATTATTGAGCTATTATTCTATTATGTTCCATTTGTTTGGCGTGCATGCAAGCAGCAGTGCTTGTTTGCTCACGTAAGCCTTGCCCACTCCTGACAGCAAAATGGATATATTTGCATGACTTTCTAACATTTACAGAAGAAAAATATACCTATGACATGTCAGATATGCACTGAGGAAAATCTGAAATCTGAAATGCATTAAACCACACAAATATTCACTCTTTGCCATGGTGGATCAATTTTATCCTTGAACAACATTACAGACTGCTTAAAAGTGCCATAGAATGCAAAAATCACTTTTATAAGGTGTTTGAACACAGGTGTGTGGCCATAATGGTAAAATCCATTTTTAGGCAGGAACATCAGCACATTTTCATTTAAAAGGGGACAGACACAAAAAGCAGCCTTTTTCGGCTCACACCCTAAAAGTGGCAGTTTCAACAAGCTATAAAAAAATATCTGTGGGATATTTTGAGATACACCTTCACATACACACTCAGTGGACATCAGAGAATAATTTAAAATATTGTATCAATGCATTCTATGGCACCTTTAAGCATAAGCGTGCACAGAAACGATTCCTCGAGTAAGTCAATTACAAAAAATGATCGAGGCAAATTCCTCTGCCTCGAAGCCTCTTTTAATTTATTTTAAATCTCACGTCAGGTTCTTTCGCAATGATTGTTTTGATTTGAGGGCACGGGCAGATATAAAGAGAATGTCGTGGCGTGTGTCCATTGCAAGATAGAGCTGGCATACCACAACTAGGGCCCTATGATTTCTGCGATGCAGAAAACGTGGACGGAATCGCGAAATCCAGTCATAAAAACGGAATTTACAGTTTAACGCGGAATGGCCCAAATTTTGAACGAATTAATCAAAAATAGGTCATTGCACTTACATCAAATCACGATATGTACTAATATCTGTAAATATTAAGCCGGAACAATCTATTTAAATATGAATCCTGCATGTTCTGCGTGTCTGTGTTAATGAATGGAGCAGAAGTGAGTCTTTATTCATTAAACACACGGAAGCGCGCGTGACGGTCCGGTGATTTCAGTGTCTGCTCTCTCACTAAATAAGGACGTGAACACATGAACAACAACTCCAGAACTGCTCTGACAGTCACTTCATGAGCATTTGACCATTTGATACGAGTACAACTAGCATCACATCAAATACACAGAACTGTAAAGGTCAACCCGTCAAAATAAAAGTCCAGTTAAGTTTAGTTATTGCGGTTTAGTACCAAAAAGTTAAGCTTGCTTAATTTTCAATAATTAAAAGATAAATTAATGTTTTATGTGTTTAATGTTTAATGTGCGTCTCAGAAAATTTATTTAAAACCCCAATTGAATGGCACCTAAATGCACTTAATTCATCTCTCAACTTTATTGTAATTCTTCGCAGTACAAGTACAGACAGAGAAACAGTGGCTACTAATTAAATGTTTATTTTTGATGTATGCTTTGCATTCTATGCATTTAAAAACAAATACAATTCTAAAAAAGGAAACTTAGTTGTTCATTTAAAGAGACCCAGGAGTCTTATTTTCTCTTTCATAATTAATATTGCACTTTAAGCAAAAGCACATTTTATCCGATTACTCGATTAATCGATGGAATTTTTGGTAGAATACCCGATTACTAAAATATTCCATAGCTACAGCCCTAGTGCACATCAAATTACACCTGGATCGAATTAGTCAAGACAAAGTCGTCACCTTTATTTATGTAGTGCTTTTAACAATACAGATTGTGACAAAGCTACAGAACAGCATTAAATAGGAAAATAGTGTGTCAATAATGCAAAAAGGCAGTTCATCATTGAATTCAGTGATGTCATCGTCCAGCTTAGTTCAGTTTAAATAGTATCTGTGGAATCAAGTCGATGAAATCGATGGAAATAAAGTGTCCCCAACTAAGAAAGCCAGAGATGACAACAACAAGGAACCAAAACTCCATCGGTGACAGAATGGAGAAAAAAACTTGGGAGAAACGAGGCTTAGTCAGGGGGCCTGTTGTCCTGGTCTCCACTGTCTTTCAGGGATGTAGAGGTCCTTTCTAGGTGCTGATCCACCATCTGGTCTCGATACGTACTGGATCCGGGTGACTGCTGTAGCCGAAATGACTCGAACCAGACAAATTAAAGAGTCGATCAGGGCTGTGTTTGAAACATGAGCCGAATTCCTAAGGAAGTCATAAAACATTCTGTGCCACAAGTCCCAAGCAAGATAACCAACCAACCAAAGTTTTCACAGAACAGCTTTCAACATTAACACCACTAGAACAATTATTGACAATTTCAATTCGGAGAAGAGATGTCAAATTTGTTGTTCGTAATTGAAATGCAACGCTGGACATCACATGTAAACACTTCCATGGACTTCCCCCACCTAACAGAACCAGACTGAAATTCCTAAGGGGGAAGGGGCTTTGAACCTCCGGTCTCTACACAGAAGTGTTTGTCAAGAGAATGGCAAATAAACTGTCTTTTGTACATATATATGGACCAGAATGAACTCAAAAAGACTTATAAATTAATCAGTCCATCGCTTAACTCCATATTCATTTATATGTAACCCACACATTTGACTATAATCTTATATTCACTTATTGTGTATGTCTTTTAATAACTATGGGCTAGCTTAAGGATACATAGTCATGTCTAGTATCTACGTAATTGAATCTGCTTGCTTGAATTAGTCCAGACAATCAAATATTTATCAAATGTATCATATTCGTGTTATATGAATCATGTCCAAAATTATACCCTGCAAGAGCGGGAAAATTCGGACCACATGCTTGGTAAGATAAACACATGATTTATGATACCCCAGAGCCAAGACTATATCTGATTGGTCAAGACAACTTTTGAGGTGTGGCCAACAGGCCAGTTTAAATACCCAGAACACCATAAAACTAAGCTTTTAGTTGTAAGCTTTAAGTCTCTAGCTATGCTTCTGCTATTAGTCATGTCTGCTTTTTAGTTCTAGCCTTGCTTTGGCTATCAGTCATGCCAGCTTTTAGCTTTGCTTCTTAGCTTTAGCTTTTAGCCATGCTGTTTGTCATCACTGTTCTTTGAGCGCGGTTCCAGCGTGCTTCAGCCTGCACGCCTGCTGCTACTTAGCCACGATGAGAAGAAACACCATATAGTCTCGTCAAACTTTATTTCTTTTCATTTCCGTTTAAGAGTTTCGTGTTCTGAGTTAAGTTTTGTAACGTCGAGTTCAACTTCAGCAAGCTACACACAACTCTCTGCATCTTCAGCCAACGCCCAACAACCACGGCCTTCTCAAGACGTCACTTCAACAACTACTGAACTTCCAGCCAATCAGCTACAACTTTACACAGGCAATGTCCCTTCAGACATTTGTGCTGGTGTATCTAATATAATTTTAACCTCATTGAGGAACTCAATGCGAGGGTTGATTTAAGTGATTGATGGCTGTTCATGTCTATGCAATTTAACATATTACTGTAAACTTGGGATTCCACATTTCCATTCTCTTAAACTCATCTTTCCCTAACTTTCGATCTTCCTGCAACTTGTGTGAAAGTGTGAGTGCATGCGTTTATGTGTTAGATTAGTTTATATGTCTTAGATTTATCTAATAAAGCCTTATTCAAATTGAAAAGAGAAGTATCTTGTGTTTTGTGCTTACAAGTTAATGTCTTAAACTGCCGATCTTGTTACTGTGCTAATTGATAGTGTTTTCACTATAGTTTGGATATTAATATCCAGCGCAGATTTGATGTTAAACGGCTCGTTCAGTGAATCGCAAGGCGTCTCAGTGATCAGCCGTGAAACAGTGATTCTGTTCAAATTCCCTTTAAAATCTTAAATGATTCCCTTTGAGCTAAATTGACCTGTTTCCTTTACACTGCAGTGACCCTCTGATCTGGACACAGACTGGATCTGGTGGCCACGGTGACCTCGGAACAAGAGAGAAACAGACAAATATTAGCGTAGATGCCATTCTTCTAATGATGTAGCCAGTACATAGGGTGTTATGGGAAGTGTTTCCGGTTCTGGTTTACCTAATTAATGCAAATCCTTTAACGGATTTGGATATTAAAAGCATATTAGTATGTTATGTGTATGCCAGGTTAAAGAGATGGGTCTTTAATCTAGATTTAAACTGCAAGAGTGTGTCTGCCTCCCGAACAATGTTAGGTAGGTTATTCCAGAGTTTAGGCGCCAAATAGGAAAAGGATCTGCCGCCCGCAGTTGATTTTGATATTCTAGGTATTATCAAATTGAGTTTTGAGAACGTAGCGGACGTAGAGGATTATAATGTAAAAGGAGCTCATTCAAATACTGAGGTGCTAAACAATTCATGGCTTTATAAGTAATAAGCAATATTTTAAAATCTATACGATGTTTGATAGGGAGCCAGTGCAGTGTTGACAGGACCAGGCTAATATGGTCATACTTCCTGGTTCTAGTAAGAACTCTTGCTGCTGCATTTTGGACTAGCTGTAGTTTGTTTACTAAGCGTGCAGAACAACTACCCAATAAAGCATTACAATAATCTAACCTTGAGGTCATAAATGCATGGATTAACATTTCTGCATTTGACATTGAGAGCATAGGCCGTAATTTAGATATATTTCTGAGATGGAAAAATGCAGTTTTACAAATGCTAGAAACGTGGCTTTCTAAGGAAAGATTGCGATCAAATAGCACACCTAGGTTCCTAACTGATGACAAAGAATTGACAGAGCAACCATCAAGTCTTAGACAGTGTTCTAGATTATTACAAGTGGAGTTTTTAGGTCCTATAATTAACACCTCTGTTTTTTCAGAATTTAGCAGTAAGAAATTACTCGTCATCCAGTTTTTTATATCGACTATGCAATCCATTAGTTTTTCGAATTGGTGTCTTTCACCAGGTCGCGAAGAAATATAGAGCTGAGTATCATCAGCATAACAGTGAAAGCTAACACCATGTTTCCTGATGATATCTCCCAAGGGTAACATATAAAGCATGAAGAGTAGCAGCCCTAGTACTGAGCCTTGAGGTACTCCATACTGCACTTGTGATCGATAGGATACATCTTCATTCACAGCTACGAACTGATGGCGGTCATATAAGTACGATTTAAACCATGCTAATGCACTTCCACTGATGCCAACAAAGTGTTCAAGTCTATGCAAAAGAATTTTGTGGTCAATTGTGTCAAACGCAGCGCTAAGATCCAATAAAACTAATAGAGAGATACACCCACGATCAGATGATAAGAGCAGATCATTTGTAACTTTAAGGAGAGCAGTCTCAGTACTATGATACGGTCTAAATCCTGACTCGAAATCCTCACATATACCATTTTTCTCTAAGAAGGAATATAATTGTGAGGATACCACCTTTTCTAGTATCTTGGACAGAAAAAGGGAGATTCGAGATTGGTCTATAATTAACTAGTTCTTTGGGGTCAAGTTGTGGTTTTTTGATGAGAGGCTTAATAACAGCCAGTTTGAAGGTTTTGGGGACATATCCTAATGACAATGAGGAATTAATAATAGTCAGAACAGGATCTATGACTTCTGGAAGCACCTCTTTTAGGAGCTTAGATGGTATAGGGTCTAACATACATGTTGTCGGTTTAGATGATTTAACAAGTTTATATGATTCTTCCTCTCTGTTCCTCAGGGGGTCTATAGTGCACTGTCTGATGTGATACTGTAGCTGACGGCTGAATGGTTGCAATTTTATCTCTAATAGTATCGATTTTAGAAGTAAAGTAGTTCATAAAGTCATTACTGCTGTGGTGTTGGGAAATGTCAACACTTGTTGAGGCTTTATTTTTCGTTAATTTAGCCACTGTATTGAATAAATACCTGGGGTTATGTTTGTTTTCTTCTAAAAGAGAAGAAAAGTAATCGGATCTAGCAGTTTTTAATGCTTTTCTGTAGGATATGTTACTTTCCCGCCAAGCAATACGAAATACCTCTAGTTTTGTTTTCCTCCAGCTGCGCTCCATTTTTCGGGCTGCTCTCTTTAGGGTGCGAGTATGCTCATTATACCATGGTGTCAAACGGTTTTCCTTAACCTTCCTTAAGCGTAAAGGAGCAACTTTATTTAAAGTGCTAGAAAAGAGAGAGTCCATAGTTTCTGTTACATCATCAAGTTGTTCTGAGGTTTTGGATATGCTCAGGAATTTGGTTACATCAGGAAGATAACTTTACAAAAAGTGTTTTCGTAGAAAGGGATCTGATATTCAATAAGCCAAGCTTTATCATTTGTTTATCCATATTGCTTCTGTTTTTTATTTGTTGAACCTCAATTAAATTGTTAATCTTAACTTGGTTTGGACGTTTTTTGTATTTTCTAGTTCGGGGAACAGACACAGTCTCTATAGTGTGATATCTAGGTGAAAAAGTCTCTATGTGCTGAGAATTAACTGACCTCTGTGACGGGAGGCAGCTAGCAGACGGTCGGTTTAGCCAGTCTGTCTGCTTCCTGACCTGGGCCCCAGTTAGTCAAGTATAAACACTAAAGCCTGGTTTATACTCGACGCGTCCACAGGAGCGCGAAGGTGCGCGCGGCAAAAATGACGTCATTGCGGTGTGGGCGGTCCTGCGCGTTGGGTTCGCAAGACCCAATTTCGCCTGGCGGTGTGCGTGACATTTTTTGTAACAACGCGCGCGGCGCCGCATCCGAAGATGAACGATGTCCACCATGGTGAAACGATACTTGGCATCACAGACTGCCATTAGAACAATGGAGTGGGTTCCTTTATAGTTGAAAAAGTCACTTCCAGCATTTGGGGGTGCCTTGATTAGGACGTGTTTCCCATCCACACACCCCAAACAGTTGGGAAAGTTCCACACTCTCCAAAATTCATTCTTGATGTCAAGCCACTCGTTGCCTTTTGGTAGCGAGACAAAATCACCTTTTAAAGCAGTCCAGATTGCTTGGCAGACCTCACTCACTATCACTGAGACTGTGGTTGATCCCAATTTGTAGCTGGAGGCAACACATTTTTGGGAACTTCCAGATGAAAGTATGCGAAGCGTGACAGCCAGTCTCTCTTGCATACTTACTGGGCTACTGTCGGTTCTTTTATGGTCCAAATAAGGTTTGATACGGTGTAGCAAATCGTCGAACCACTGAGCAGACATTCGAAAGTAGCCAAAGTGCATTTGCTTGTCCACTGCACGCATTTCTTTGATAAGAGCACTGTACTCTCCATCTCTTTGCCGAGTGGTGTTTAAAGGGCGGACATACCATCTTCTTCTCCTCCTTTGTCTTTTAGTTAACGTCAACAAACACAACAACTCTTCTTCAGCATTCAGCACGTCCAGAGCCAGAGGCGCCATGTTCTCAGTGTTGTTGTTCCGGCAAACTACTTCTTCGCCGCCGATTCCAGGTGGTTTAGAGGAGAATTACTCCGAGTCGCCCCCTGTCGGTTAAAAAAATAGTACAACGGCGAGCGCGTCAAGTATAAACGCCTCGTCCGTTAGCGGAGGTGCGCGCGCAGTCTGCGGAGACTCGCGCTGCGGAGCCAGGCGAAAGTATAAACAAGGCTTAAGACTATTTGCTATATTTCTAGAGAGAAGATTGGCGCCACCCCAGGAGGGATGAATACCATCTCTTTTAAACAGGTCAGGTCTGCCCCAAAAGCTCGTCCAATTGTCTATGAAACCTATGTTATTCTGTAGGCAACACTTAGACATCCATGTGTAACCCAGGTTAAAGAGATGGGTCTTTTATTTAGATTTAAACGGACAGAGAGTGTGTCTGTGTTCTGAAGAAACAAAACTTTTACGGGTTAGGAACAACATGGGGTTAAGTGCTTAATGACAAAATTTTCATTTTGGGTTGGAGTATCCCTTTAAGCTCAGAGTAAGAGCATGGTTGACCAAGTTCCTATGGATGATGTCAGCATGCTTACTAACTATGCACACAGTCATTGGCTGATAGGGGAGGGGTCTCTGTCAGATATTTATTTATAGAAATGTTGTAGAGCACAATATTATGTTGCCATTTTCAAATAAAGGTTTAAAAAAGCAGGCTAAGTGTAACAAAATAAAAAATAAGTAGCTTACATGTTCAGCTAATTGTCAGCCTCTTTCATGTATGCTTCTCATAAACAGTTAGTGGATAAGCATATGAACAGCCTTTTAATTAACAGAGTAGAATAATCATGGCTGATAGTAAGGCATGCAAACGTAAAAGAAAACCAAACTGCACGGAAAACAGGTTCTCTGCAACAGCCATTTTAGGATAGTTTGCAGCTTGGTCTTAATGACTTGGGAGTCCTCTTCACCGCTCCTAATGTTTCACAGATTTAGGAGATCGTTTTAGCCCTAAAACACTTTGTGAAATACTCTTAGAGCAAAGATTTAGCAGTCCTAAATTTAAGACTGACACACCCATTATTTGTAAGATTTTTTCCTAAATTGGCAAGCTATGATCTACTTTTATCCTTAAGTTTTTTTGTGAATATGGGCCTAGGTCAACACACATTAGTATCGAAATCTACATAGATTAAAAAAAAAAAAAAAACTGCACTGGTATCAGATCGGAATTGGCAGATTTTTCAGAATTTTCATATTCCCTGCGAAGTGGACATCACAGGATATTGACTTGATATTGACAATGATTCAGCTCACTGAATCATTGTTCTTCTTGTTGTGGGAATGCCCACAAAAAACGTCATAACCGTTTATGCCGTGGGGGAAAACAAATCAATTGAATTAACGTGCAAAGAACTTGTTAGGCGATTGATCTTTACATTTTGTTTGATTTTTGCTTGGTGTAGTGCCGAAAAGTTGCTGCGTGGCATTCTGTACCTCCAAACTGAAGATGTATATGACTGATAAACCGATGGATTACCAGAGTGGCGCTTGGTTTTCGCGGGACTGCCCAGTTTCGATCTGCTATATAGTGAGGCGTGGCCAGCTGACTTCAATCACAGGTAATCAGGCAAATACAAAAGTGGTAGGTTTCGCGGCAGCCCTCGAGTGAATCCTCCTCGTGTGAAGACCACCGAGCAAGGACACAGACAGGGCACTTGAGTATTACTTTTTGCCCCTTTCTTTACTTTTTGTATAGCTTTTCCTCAAATATTTCTTACACTTGTAGTCACTATGTGCTTTCAGATCTCTACTATCACTACTAACACTCGAAGAGCACGCTACGTACATCGCAGGAAGTCCTGTCTGACAAACCTACGGCCTGTCCCTCTGACCTCTACTACTACTACTACGCTCTCTATTCCAGTTGGTCTCTGGAACTGCCAGTCTGCAGTTAACAAAGCAGACTTCATTTCATCTATTGCTATTCATTCCGGTCTCAACCTCATGGCACTGACTGAGACTTGGATCAAAAGTGTAAGGTAGCACTGCTGTCATTAGTCTTGTCCCCTGCGCGGCTTACAGTAACGCTCCTTCGCTTCACAATCAAATAAATCTCACTCACTGATATTTTGTGATGTCATAATCTATTAAAACATTTATTTCGTATTATTATACACAATCCCGTATGAAAATTTGCAATGGTATTACTATAGTAAAAGTATAGGCTAAGGTGTTTTTTTATTTTAGCCTATAACCACAGTTTTACTACAAATACCATGATTAAACAATGGTTAGTGTAGCAAAACATTTTTAACGGTTTAACTAGAAACCAATAACCATGTTTTTTTCATATTTTATATAAAAATTTTCATGTTATATTTTTATTTTACGGCATGTTTGTGAAAATGATAGGCACCCGCAGCACACACCACACAGAATAACGCTGCCCATTTCAAGGCACTTCAGTGGACATTGATGTTTACCTGTTTTGTCAATGGTAAAAATTCTTTGTAATATATCAATAATAAAGTAAGACAGACTTTTACTTTAGTCTGTTTTTTTAAGTCTTTATCATTTTATTAAATTGAAGCAAAACAAAATGACAAATGTTTACTTTTCACAAGCCATTTCATTCTCGTATAGGCTTGTAGTAGGCTTAGCGGTCTCTTGCTCCATTAGGTAAAGGAAAATGTCGGGAAACGACACTTTTGTCCAATTTATGTTAGCCATTCTGAGTCTACACCATGCTTTTCCAATGAGGAGGTAAGGAACGTTTTCCAAACAGCTCAAACAGCTATGACATGACACCGAACAAGTCAATTGCACTATGATTCCGAAGTGAACATATATGTTCCATTCGAAGTGCACTGAAGTGTGCGAGACGTGAATTTAAATTGTATTTATTTACAGAGGTATATGATTTTACCATTTTAGCGATGCCGAGATAAAATTACCTGAGTTTAACTTTAAAGAACTCACGGCGACGCCATCTTGATTAATTCAAGTGGAGGTGACGTATTTCCTGTTCGAGAGTGGAGCACCACTCGCCCACATGGCCTGCAGCCAGACCCTTCTCAAAGGCTGTGACGCCGTGTTGCTTCAAGCGCATTATTCTGCACTGTGGATGCGCACATTGTAAATGCTTCGTGCTGCACTGTATTTGTTTTGTACAGTCGTATCTATCATATGTTGTTGCTCTATTAAAAAATATGCTATACATTTAAAATAAATTTATTTTTATTTTATAGTATATACTTATATATAAATACATTCATGAATGTTTTTAATGAATGGATTTTTAAATACAAATAGCAATGTGTAACATTTTACCATATTAAGTGGAACGGATTTGTTCCCCACAAAATTTTTAAACTAAATGTCTGGATTTCTAAAATTGTGCACCGATTTCTCTAGAATAAACTTTGCTGCCGAATTATCCACTAACTTAGTTTATGATACATTTTTGTCATAGATTATGAATATGCATATTTATTGTTTAATTTTTCTTTATAATTAAGTAGTCTTAGTCTAGTAGATTGTGAAAATGATTATCAGTTCCACACACAGATATATACAGTCGGGGAAAATAAGTATTTGACACATCAGCATTTTTATCAGTAAGGGCATTTCTAAGTGGGCTATTGACACAAAATTATGACCATACTATATAGTCTCCCAATAATCCAAAGGCTTCTCTAAATGCTCTTTCGCAAACTTTAACTGAGCCTCAACATGCTTTTTGTTCAGCAATGGAGTCTTGCGTGGTGGTTCAGTGCATTTCTTATAGTTTTCTATGAAACAACAGTACCTGCTGATGCAAGGTCTTCCTGAAGTTCTGCCTGAGTGGTTCTTGGCTCTTGGAGAACTCTCCTGATTATTCTTTGAACTCCTCGGACAGGGATCTTATTTAGGTTTATGGTGAACTGATGCGCTTTCCATTTCCGGATAATGGCCCCCACAGTGCTCACAGGAACATTCAGCATTCTGGAAATGCACCTATAACCATTCCCATCAAAATGCTTTTCAACAATAAGATCCCTCTATTCTGTAATCCTCTCTCATTTTATTGGCGGGTCGCAACCAACTTGTTCAGGTGCATACCGCCACCTACTGTACCGGGGTTTGCAATTTCAAGGCTTCACGTACTTAGCATTTAAAAAATAAACCGTTTGGAAACACCCTATATGCTGTGCTCTAACCCTGTGTATTTACTAAAACTAAAGATAGCTTTGCTACATTCCCACATTTTCTCATCTGCCCCCAAAATCCACTTCAAACTCCATTCTTGCTCCAACTTGTAAATCTTGTCTTGCAAGATCCTCCTTTCTGCATTATATTTTATACACCTCATAATGATATGCTCCACATTTTCTGGAATATTACAATCATCACATTTATCTGATATGCATTTTCCCATTAAACACAGGGTTGATTTTAAACCAGTATGTCCAAGTCTTAATCTTGACAAAATCACTTCTCCTCTGCATTTCCCTATAAAAACCTTGACATTAATCGATTTCTGAGTATTAAAATAATATCGCCCTTTGTCCCCCTTTTTCTGCCATGATTCTCTTATTTTTTTGTTTTAATTAACGATTTGGCCTCACTTTTACCAAATGGGACTTTCATTATTTCCTCGTCCTTTAGTTTCAGTGAATTCTTTGCAGCCAGATCTGCAATCTCATTGCCCCCCACGCCAGTATGAACTGGAACCCAACAAAACTGAAGATTAATTCCAATTCTCTCTATATTTAACATTATCGTGGATATTTCTTTATGTAAATCCTCTCTTATTGTTTCAGTTGAATTCAAACTATTAAGTGCAGCAACAGAGTCTGAACAGACAATAACTCTTTGAGGTCTTACTTCTACCCATTGCAATCCTAAAATTATGGCTACTACTTCAGCTGTAAATACGGATAAATTGTCATTAATTCTCTTCAAATTGTTAAATCAAATTCTGGTATGTACACTCCTACTTCTACATGATCATTCCTCAAATCTTTAGATCCATCTGTGAATATTGGTATATACTGTTCTGCTTAACATATTCTTGAACCAAATATCCAATACTATCAGCATTCCTTACAGTCCATTCTTTCTTTAGCCCTAAAAGTTTCAAGTCTACATTAGGGCTGGGAAATATCCATGGAGGAACATTACCCCATACCATTTTCGGGCCACACTCAAATGTCTTTAAACCATATTCTTTCACTACTCCATTAATATTCCAGCCGAATCCTTTACCTTTTCGTTCCTGCAAATACTCCCAGCAATCACACATAACCTCTGTAGCTGGCTGTCCATTCCCAGATCCTTTTAACTTAACCCAGTATGTCAGTGACAGCTTTATCTGTCTTAAGTATAGTGGTAATTCTTTAGATTCTACCAGTAGCACATTAGTAGTTGTTTTAATAGCACCAATACTAAGCCAAGACCTCTTTCATACTAATTGCTTTTTCAGCTTCATTACTAACCTCCACTAAGGCATCCATTGTAGATCTACCTTTACGAAAACCACTTTGTTGTGCACAGATCAGCCCTTTCTGTTCTAAATAATATGACAGTCTACGAACTATTACCTTTTCCATCCATTTACACAAGTGAGATGTTAACGCTATAGGCCTGTAATTGCCTGCATTGTCTGGGGTTTAACCAAGCTTACTAAAAGGCATTATCAAAGCACTTTTCCAATTATGAGGTAGTTTGCCTTCTCTCCATATCTTATTAAAAAAGTCTTTGTATAATAAATTAATCGGGTAATTGTCTAAACATAGCATACCACAGTTGGTCTTACCCTGGAGCTGTATAACCACTTTTCTCTAAGGCCATTTTCAGCTCATGTGTTGTGAATTCCATGTCTAGTGTTGATCCATTAGTGTCCTTTTTCCTTAATACATCAGAACATTTCCTAATAATATCCTCTTTCTGTTGCTTATGCACTTCATCTATTTGACGTCCACTATAAATAATAGCAAATTTCTTACCTAATAAATCGTACTCTGTTACTAACGTAACCTCAGTTCTCTCTAGAAGTGGGAACGAGTACTGCGTCTTAGCTAAGACGCTACGGGAAAAGTCTCTTTTCACGAAATACTGAAGCAAAATATTATCCTTAATTTTGAATTTTTGTAAAGCGCATTTGCAGCAGCACACAGCCATAGGCGAGACGGCTCGCTCGCTCATTGGCTGCTCTGCGGCAACTGCACAGCCTATCGAGCGCAGGCTGATGCTTCGCGCCCTTCATGCCACTTCCCGCCGAAACGGGTGTGGCCCAACCCTATAAAAGGAGCTCGAAAAGGCTGACTCACCTGATTTATTTCATCGCCGAAGCGAACCAGAGTGAATCGTACGCACGGCAGAGAACGCAGTACTCATTCCCTCTTCTAGAGAGAACCGAGGTTACGTTAGTAACCGAGTACGTTTTCTTACGAGAGTTCTCTCGTACTGCGTCTTAGCTAAGACGCTACGGGAACCCCATGTAAAGCGCCGTGCGCGCAGGGATCACACACCAATAAACCTGGAAGCAACGCCCAGGATTTACAGTGCACAGTCATCAGAGGGACTCACAGAGAGTCCAGAACAGGAGGGGGGGGGGCCCTCCGTCCCATATCTAGCAGCACCCGTAGATGCGGCAATATGACATCACACAGTCGAGGCAAGGCCTGACCAATGTGGCAATGCGGGTCTTACGCAATACTGCCCATATAACAGTCGGCAGCGCATAACGCTCACGATCTCAGAGTTCCAATCAGGGCCCTGATTCGACTATACCGACAGCAGCCTTGCTTGCAAGGCGGGAACCTCCAGGTTATAGAACCTGATAAATGTAGACGGTGAGGCCCAACCTGCCGCCATACATATATCCTGCAAGGAGATCCCCGTAGACCACGCCGAGGCGACGCCCCTTGTGGAGTGTGCTCTGATGCCCAGTGGGCACTGAAGGCCCCTGGATGCGTAAGCTAACGCTATGGCGTCAACTATCCATCTGGATAGAATCTGTCTCGAAACAGCCATTCCCTTGGAACGTCCACTGAACGAGACAAACAGCTGCTCAGTCTGTCTAAAGACAGCGGAGCGAGACACATAAGCTCTTAAAGCCCTAACAGGGCAAAGAAGACTCGAGCCTACATCCTCTCCTGACACCGACACGGCAGACAGGGCAATAACCTGAGCCCGAAATGGCGTGTTGAGGGATTTCGGCACATAACCATGCCTAGGTTTGAGTATGACCCTTGAGTCATTAGGCCCAAACTCCAAGCAAACAGGCTCACAGAGAGCGCGTGCAGGTCACCCACACGCTTCACTGAAGCGAGAGCCAACAAGAACACTGTCTTGAACGACAGATGCTGGAGGCTAATCGTTTGGAAAGGCTCAAAAGGGGGACCCTTCATGGCCTCCAAAACCGTTGCGAGGTCCCATATAGGGACTGACGGGGGTCTGGGAGGATTCAGCCTCCTAGCTCCTCTAAGGAAGTGGATGACCAAATCGTTCCTTCCTATTGACTGACCGAGCGCCGTCTCAGAAAACGCTGTGATAGCCGCCACGTACACTTTGAGTGTGGAGGGGGCTCTGCCCTCATCCAACAGCTCCTGTAGGAGGGAGAGAACCTCCGTCACCTCACAACTAAGATGATGAACATCCCCGAGCTGTGCACCAGCTGGAGAACACAGACCACTTCGAGGCATACAGCCGTCGTGTCGACGGAGCTCTAGCCTGAGTGATGGTATTTAGCACTCCCACTGAGAGATCAGCGGGTAACCGTTGAGCGCCCACACATGGAGGGACCACAAAATCGAAGCCAAATCGAGCCCCTGGCCTGCGAGAGGAGGTCCCTCCTCAACGGCACTGGCCACGGGGTGGTGTCTGCTAACTGAATCAAATCTGGGAACCATGGTTGGTTCTTCCAAAATGGTGCTACAAGCAGTATTGAACATCTCGTTTCTCTCACCCGTTCTATCACCTGCGGAAGGAGGGAGACGGGGGGGAAAGCATAAAGCGGGCAGCACGGCCATCTCCGTTACAGCGCGCTTTCGTTCTTGGAAAAGAACGCGGGGCAGTGAGCGTTTTCGTGGGACGCGAAGAGGTCCACCTCCGCCCTGCCAAATCTCTCCAACAACAGCCGGACTGTTTGCGGGTGTAGAGACACATTGGCAACAGCTCGCAGTGAGGGCATCCACCGTCAGCGAGCGCGAGCGCTGCATGATCCTCACCCAGGCAGGAGACACAGATGATGTACCGGTCTCCCTCACTGAGTGGGGCTCTGACGAGCCGCAGGAAGGCATCTTAAAAAAGACGCAAGCTCTTTTACGAGTGTGTGTCGCAGGGCGAACACACACAAGGATATAAAACGATATAGGCGCCGGAGAGCACAGCAGGAACGGCAGTGGAAGGTGGCGAAGGCCAGCAGCTTCAGAAGTGGCTGGTCCCGCTGAGATGCTTATCAGACGGCGCTTGCTTCCTTCGTGATCCAACGATGCGTGAGCTTCGCTGAAGAGATGAAAAATCAGGTGAGTCAGCCTTTTCGAGCTCCTTTTATAGGGTTGGGCCACACCCGTTTCGGCGGGAAGTGGCATGAAGGGCGCGAAGCGCCCTTATTGGTCTGATGTTGCATCAGCCTGCGCTCGATAGGCTGTGCAGTTGCCGCAGAGCAGCCAATGAGCGAGCGAGCCGTCTATGGCTGTGTGCTGCTGCAAATGCGCTTTACAAAAATTCAAAATTAAGGATAATTTTTTGCTTCAGTATTTCGTGAAAAGAGACTTTTCCCGTAGCGTCTTAGCTAAGATGCAGTACGAGAGAACTCTCGTAAGAGAACAGCGTTCTGCTTATTTGTTATTGCCAAGTATTCTCCATCTACCAGCACTGGAATTTTAACAGATTTCCTTTTCCCAGTCATCTATTTAATCATTGCCCATACATCATTCAGATCTATTTCTCTACCAATAGCCGAACAGAACTGTCTCCATGCATTCTTCTTTGATGACTTAATTATTTTCCGTGCCTTGGATTTCTTCCTTTTGGTAATCAATCAAATTGTCTTGACTCAAGTGCTTCCTAAGAACTCTAAATGCACGATTTCTTTTATTGCATTCATTATTCTACGATGAAACCATTTTTCTTTTTCTATTCACTATGCTTTCTGGTATACAATTTGATGCAGGATTAATAATTGAGTATGTCACGGCACTAGTGCAGCTATCTACATCTCCTTCCATTGATATAGTTTCAGCAGATTCCTTTCAGCATACTCTAAATTTCTCCCATTTTGCTTTAGAAAAACACCATCTCTCTATTTTGTAACCCTCCTGAACATGTATTTCAAAATCTATTGTACATAATATCATATACTGATCACTCCCTGTGTTAATGTTATTCAGTATTTTCCATTCACACGAGTTACTCATATTTCCAGAAACTAAATTAAGATCTAGGCATGATACGGAGTTTCTTGTAACATCTACCCTAGTACCACTTCTATCATTAAGACAAACAAGTGATCTGTCATCCATTAATTCTTCAACTAATTCTCCATTTTTATCTGTGTGATTACTTCCCCATAGATTATGTGCATTAAAATCTCCGCACATTTCTCTTCTGTTAACACTTGGTATAATCTCTTGAGATATTGGCATTGATAACTTCTTGCATGGGTTGTAAAAATTTACTAATTTTATATTTCCTCTGGAAATACATATATCTATAACTACACATTCATATTCATTTTGAATATTTATCCTTCTATATGATAGAGTATCTTTAATGAATGTTACACATCCTCCACCTTTTAATCCAATTCTATCACATCTAACGGATCCATACCCTAGCTAGCAAAACAAAATCCAAGTGTGGTTTCAACCATGACCCTTGAATACAACAATCACAACGTCACAACATCCATGTCATTTATGATTTTCTTGAACTCTTGCCCATTTTCAAGTAAACTTCTGGCATTCCATTGTAGGATATGAAATACCATGAATATGTTAATCACCTTGAGACAATCCATTATAATTAGTAGGGTTCAGCATCTCATGTATCATTTCAGCCTTAATATCTTTTATCCCCAACAGGTCTGTTGCTGCCTGTACTACTGTCTTAATTCACTTTTTCTATGTTGCTGCATTCACAATCTTACAGATGAAAGTCACAAAGTTGATTTTATCCATAACTAGTGTATCATCGTTAATATTTTTGCAACGTGATTATTTCTGTTTGCTTTTGATTTTCTGTATGAGATTAAATCTCAACTGAATGGCTTTCCACTGCCAGGTTTGTGTTACTTGCTACACAGGTATCTTTAGATCTAGCTAGTTCGCGTTCCTTAACCTTTTTAACTGCATCAGCATATGAAACTTGATTTATTATCTTATACTTCTGTACCTCATCATCAAGCACGAGCGGCAGGCATTCAAACAAACAAATTAACGTTTCTACAGTTATAGTTTAAAAAATTTGAAAGTGAATACTGTATAGTTTAACGTATTAAATTTATAATAATTTTAAAAAGGCAGATTTTAACAGTTAACGTTACCTTAGACCGCATCTGAGACTGCTTGACTTGTGAGCTAATTAACCAAACAGAGCATTTATTTATTAAATTGAAAAATAAATAAATAAAAATAACAAATACAAAGCACTACTCCTCTTTGATGACATCTAACTTTATATCAGTATAAAATATGAATAAAAGTACATTTATAGCGCTTAACCTTTCATCCGTGTCCGTCCGATGAAAGTTGGCCGTACAGAACAAAATGACGGGCACGCGTACTTGCGCACTTAAAGCGTTAGTTCACCCAAAAATGAAAATTATGTCATTAATAACTCACCCTCATGTCGTTCCAAACCAGTACGACATTTATCTTCGGAACAGAGTTTAAGATATTTTAGATTTAGTCCGAGAGCTCTCAGTCCCTGCATTGAAACGGTGTGTATGGTATACTGTCCATGTCCAGAAAGGTAAGAAAAACATCAAAGTACATCAGAGGGTCAGTTAGAATATTTTGAAGCATCGAAAATACATTTTGGTCTAAAAATAGCAAAAACTATGACTTTATTCAGCATTGTCTTCTCTTCCGTGTCTGTTGTGAGAGAGTTCAAAACAAAGCAGGTTGTCATATCCGGTTCGCGAATGAATCATTCGATGTAACCAGATCTTTTTGAACCAGTTCACCAAATCAAACTGAATCGTTTTAAACGGCTCGCATCTCCAATATGCATTAATCCACAAATGTTTTTTTAATGTTTTTTTAATTTTTTTAATGTGGCTAACACTCCCTCTGAGTTCAAACAAACCAATATCCCGGAGTAATTAATTTACTCAAACAGTACACTGACTGAACTGCTGTGAAGAGAGAACTGAAGATGAACACCGAGCCGAGCCAGATAATGATTTGTTCACGAGTCTAGAACCGTTTCTGTCAGACGTGTCCGATTCGAGAACTGATGATACTGCGCATGTGTGATTCAGCGTGAAACAGACTGACACACAGAGGGCAATCATCGCCAATGACGCCATTACGTCGAGCGCAAAAGAACCGGTGAACCATTTTCTTCATGGAGTTAATTGATGTTAACTAAAGTTCGGGAGCAGGGCCACGCTTCAATCACCAGACTTCCAAAACCTCCATATATACCGGGCCACCTCATAACGCTCTGCTAGTCTCATTCTCTCGAAGGACAGATGTACTTGCCTGGTCTTAACGGCGCGCTGTTTGATTCAATGTCACTGAAGACACTCGATCACCTCTCATCATTCCGATCACAGTCTCTTTCAGAGCGGTCGTGTTCGATCGCGCACATTCTGGGCCATGAGCGCCCACTCACAGGCTCATCTCAGGTGGATTCTGAGCCGTTTCCCGGCCTCCTCGCTCTCCGTCAGTGAGATCCGCAGGCCGAGTTCGCCATCATCATTTGCGTGGTGGACGCAGAAACTGAATTCTCGCTCCCGTTGCGGCCTCTTCTCTCACGCTTCCTCAGCGCTCTCATTGCACGTCTTCTAGAATCCAGAGCAGAGGACAACTGAACCATGGGTCGCCTTCAACACGCTCTTAAATCCAAGGTATCCAATTCAATCGTGCAGATAACAAACAGTTATTTCAACTATATTTAGTATCAATAAAACTTCTGTCATGACAAACTTTGAGCCCTCAGCACTTCCGGCAACTCCACTCTCCGTCACATGTGACGTCATGAGAATTCTCCTCCACAGCATCAAACCGCAGCGCCCCCTAGCGGCAGGCAAGACGTAATTCCAACTGCACTCATTCAACCTGATCTCTCTTCTCTATGCTCACAGTTCGTTCATAAAACTCCACTCACAAACATCCTTTCATCCCAACATCCATTCCTATACCCTTCTTTTCAGCTGATTACAGCAATACGGCTCACAGCCCAAAGACACGCAGGCTGGTCAAATTGAACAGTCTAAATTGTTCCCCCTTGACTCGTATGTATTAAAGACTTGTGCATGGATTGATTTTATGTATTAACTGATTTTTGCCATGACATATAGCCTCATTCGCTGGTATGGCTTAATAAGTAAATAGACAACAATCAACAATATGGCTCCATGTTTTCTAATAATTCTCTACAGCTACTTCTGAATTCCAGATGCCCATTCACTGTCCCTCACGCCATTCAAAACTAAAGGAGTGACACGTCTTGTGTATTCTTAAGTCTTCGCTCATGCAGACCAGCCGGTCTCCCTTCAACCTCCAATTCTATTCAAATCTTCTTTTCATTCTCTACCTCCCAAACTCCCTCTCTCACTGCATCTTGCAACACACTCCACTCACAAACATCCTTTCATCCCAACATCCTTTTTTCCACCCTAACTTCAGCTGTTTACAGGAATATGGCCCTGTGTTTCTAATTATCTCTCAAAAATCTGACATCCACCGTGTCAATGTTGTTACTTCTGCATAAATAGTATTATTAAATCCGCAGCTACAATAGCACCGCCACCAGCACCTCAGGTGAAACGATCATACAGCTACAACAGCACCGCCACCAGCGCCTCAGGTGAAAGGATCATTCAGCTACAGCAGCACCACCAGCAGCGCCTCAGGTGAAACGATCATTCAGCTACAACAGCACCACCAGCAGCGCCTCAGGTGAAATGATCATTCAGCTACATCAACACCACCACAGCAGAGCCTCAGGTGAACGATCACACAGTTAACAACCACACCACCAAGACCTCAGCGGAAGGGCCCGCAGCCAACTGCAACACCTCAGCAGCGCCTCAAGTGGACGAGTCTGAAACTAACAACAGCACTGTTATCTTATTCAGGCTAGATCGGTCAGTGTGAGCGCGCAGTCCTAAGTGCATGTCTAAAACTGCTGACTGTTTCTATAGCAACCAGGAAGCTTCTAATGGCCGCTGCAGTGACATGCAGTGTTCGGCTCTTTCATTCAGAAGGTGGGGCTTTCTGTGATTAAGCGACCTATTGAGCATTGCATGTTCTATAGTGTTTGCTCACACAGACCAGCCGGTCTCCTTCAACCTCCAATTCTATTTCCAAACCTCTTTCTGTTCCCCCCTCCCTCCCTGCATCTTGCAACACACCCCACTCACAAACAGCCTTCCATCCCAACTATTCTACCCTATTCTACCCTCTATTTCCCTCTCAATCGCACTCTCTCAAACACCCCCCCCCCCACTTTGACATCCTTTCATCCCAACATCCCTTCTTCCACCCTTCCTCTCTCCCTACCTTCACTACCTCCTTTTCCCTCCTATATCCTCTCATCCCAACATCCCTTCTTCCACTCTTCCTCTCTCCCTACCTTCCCCTACCTCCTCCCCCCTCCTATATCCTCTCATCCTCAACCCCTCCCCCACTCAAGACATCCTTTCATCCCATCATCCTTTCAACTCCACACCTGTGCATTCCGTGACGGAGCCACGCGAGAAACTCCTGCTCTCATAACCCTACGACACCAGCAGACTGACTTGCAAAGCACCTCCGCACTCCTATCAAGAACCTGACGTAGTCGACAGGCCAATACCTAGAAGAGCTGTATACGGATGCAACACCCTAAGTAGACTTCAGCAGTTAATATGGTGGTTGTCGGGTTGATTCTGAACAGCCTCCGGAATTCAGTTCCTACAATTCACAGTCAGGAGCAGTCTCCACTGCATTATGAAACGTGTCCCATAGTCATAACATTACATCCTTGGGGGTTTGAATAGTCCGATTCTACTCATCCGCTCAGACGATGCAGTAGAAATTGAAACCATAAACAAGGTATGATTATGTTTGGCAGTTATGCAATTCATGCATAGGCCCACTTAATCTACTCAACAACAACTCCTCCTCTGAGCAACTCCTATACCACGACTCCTTAATCTCGTAAACCGACTCTCGTCTCGTTTCCCATTTCAGAAGTTAGACTTGGCTCCGGAATAAACATGCATCTCTCGCCGGTCATACTGTACCACTGACCAATCACCAAATAGGCTTCCCAAGAAGCCATTCTTAGTTGCCTTGCTCCAAGCATGATCTTCACGATAACTCTCCAGCTGGAACTGTCTCAAAGCTTCCTTCCCATCAACTGACCCACCGTATATCTACAACTTAACATCTTGCGTTCATTCCTTCCTCAGATCCCCACGTGCATTTAAACCTACTTGAGGGATCAACTATTCCTACGAATAACCACTGGCTGCGATTGCCCAGCTTCTCTCATTCCAACACATTCATACTTCTAAAGGCTTACGAAAACAAGAACCCGCGTCAACCATGTAACGCCTGAACTAATCAGCCTATGCATCCTCTCCGTACGAACAGGCATTCTGAGCTAATGCATAACTCAGCTCTTCCCAACTTTGGGGGTCCTCATTGTCTGGCCTAAATATATGCTAGAGATGGTACCCCCACCCTGATTCTCCCTGAGCCATCAATTCAAGATGCCCTGATCAACCTGACAATCATCCCATTCCCTCGACCCCTACATCCTCTTTCTACTCTTCCCCAGTTTCATAGCTTGTTTGTGGTGTGGTCCTAGCTAGTGAAATGGAGTTAATTGATGTTAACTAAAGTTCGGGAGCAGGGCCATGTCTCAAACAATCACCTGACTTCTAAAACCTCCATATATACCGGGCCACCTCATACCGCTCTGCTAGTCTCGTTCTCTCGAACCCACCCTTACCTCCCTTTCTCATCCATTCAGCCAACCTTATCCCACATTATATTTCAGGTTGTATCAGGTGGTCCTCATGGTCTGGCCTAAATATATACTAGAGACGGTACCCCCGACCTCAGTCAATCAATTCAAGATGCCCTGATCAACCTGACCATCATCCCATTACCTCAACCCCTTCATCCTCTTTCTACTCTTCCCCAGTTTCATAGCTTGTTTGTGGCGTGGTCCTAGCTAGTGAAAACCGGTTTATTGAATTGAACTGTCCGAAAGAACTACTGATTATCCGAAAACCAATGCAACCGGTTCTTGACTCGTGAACGAGTCATTATCTGGCTCGGCTCGGTGTTAATGCTTACTCCGCAGACAGCTTTTAATGTTTATCAGACAATAACTACTCAAGATTTTGCTTTGGTATAATTTTCGGAACAATTAGGGCCAGATTCGGGACAACAGTTTAGATTTCGGTACGGTCCCAAATTTTTCGGGATGTCTCGTCACCCTAGCACAAAAAGTGGTTCAATAATGTTGAATGTTACAGGAACTGATTGTTGCAAATGCAGATCCCAGCATGTACTGGTTAAACAGTATTTATTTATTTATTTTTTTGCAAAGGTTTGCATATGGTGGTGTGTTCTTAATGACAGCTTTCCTAAAAATATATCCTATTCCTAAAATAAAAAATATCCCATTATATTGATTTTGCTTACAGTATCACAAAATATAGTATCGCAACACCTGTACCATGATAGTATTGTATCGCCAGATTCTTGCCGATACACAGCCCTCACAGATAACATTAAATATATATATAAAACCAGGTAAAATATTGATTATTATTAACTCAAACCCCTTTATCTAAACCTCTCTATTCAACCGTCAGTCACGCACATCCACCGTGTCAAAGTGCAATGGATTGTGGGTAATATTAACCATCAGAGTGTGCACGGATCCATTCTTCAAAAATCTACCTGAAATAGTACACAGGGATGGTCTCAATGAAATATGTGCAGTTCCATGTTGTTAAGGTTTCATTTCTCTCCATCATGCCTATGTGCAATATGTTGTTGTCATCCATCCATTAAAGATTACTACAAATATAACTTCTTAGTATTGTTTTATTTACCATTTACATCACAATGCACTGGCATAACATCAGTGCTCGAGGGAGCAGCAACAGGTTCAATGAAAAAGTTGACTCGAGTCAAAATAAAAGTCCCGTCTTTTCACACATGCGCACACTGAACTCTTGCACATTTTTGTGTATACAACAGTCAGTATCATAATCTAACATAAAAGAAAAAATAATAGTAAGCAACATAATATAATATAAAACATGAGAACATAACTCAACGCCCCCACTTGTTCTCATCATCTTAAGCCATGTATAATGACATCACAAATATTTAGTTCCCAAACAGAAAACATTTGAACTTTAGAATTTTAATTTTTGATACAGATTGTCAAAACGTCTGCCACCATGTCTTCTGTTGGGCAGTACACAATATGTATTTTTCCCTCACTGACAGCATCACGGATAAAGTGATATTTCAGATCAATGTGCTTAGATCTAGATCTATTCACTGGATTTCTACTCAGTGCAATGGCCCCGATTATCACCATACATCGTGGTGCAAGCGTAAACACTACTGTCCATGCCATTTAGCAGTTGAGTTAAGTACATGCTTTCCTGAGTAGTGTTTGCTAGACCAATGTATTCAGCTTCGCAGGTCGACAGTGCCACTGTAGGCGGTTTCTTAGACTTCCATGAAATAACAGGACCTTGTTCTGTCAGGCTGAAACAGTATCCTGAAGTGCTACGCCTATCTTCTTCAGAAGATGCCCAGTCAGAATCACTGAATGCTGTTAGACTTAAAGTCTTGTTTAGACTTAAGGACATGTTTAGCAGCTACTAAGTCATGTGTTTTAGGTTTTGCAAGGGTTTGTGACAGTTTACTGACTATCCAGCTAATGTCTGGTCTGGTACAGGTCATTGCATAGATCAAGTTTCCAAAAAGTTCACGGTATTCTTTGGGGTTCTCAAAGCTTTCAAGGATTTTGAGAATATACCTTTTCTGATTCATTTTAATTTCTCCCTCTTTTTGCTCAAACTTAATCCCCCCAAAATAAGATATTTTCCCCAGATCCATCATGTTAACCTGTTAGCCAGCACCCCGACGCCCTCGTCCTGAACGCCCCTCAACTTGCACGTGTCAGTGTTTATGAATAGATTAAATGAAACGGGACAAATTAGATCTTGACAATCTATGTATCATTATAAAGATCTATGCCCGGTTGCATGAAATTCCTTAAGTGAGGGTTTCCCTGAGGGAGAAAAAAATCCCTGAGGTAAGGGATTTTATTAAGAGCGTTGCAAGAAACCTCTTTACCGTCACCCTTACGTTAGTGTTTATTCTAAGCGTTTCACAGTAGTTTCTGACAACATACCGACAAGATCGCTGCGGCTGCTATAGTTACTACCTCTAACAGTAAACAGAACATAATGAACCACAAAGCCAAACCCTTGCTAAAATCACATTTGTATTAATATATTTGTGCTATGGAGAGTACAAACATAACAGAAAACAAAAAAATGTAAACCAAACTGGACAGAGGACAAAAAGGCAATTCTTTTAAAAGAATTCACAAAAAGAAAAAACATTCTCCAAAGCCGCTATAACCCATCAGTCACTCATTCGCACAAATCGAAACCCTGGCAGGAGATAACAGAAAAAATTAATTCAAGAAATCTTGCTGTCAAGCGAACAGTAGAAGTTTTGAAAAAGTATGAAAACAGTGGTGAGTTCAAGAAAAGGTATTCCAGGCGTTCCTCAAAGCAGTTCGGGAAGCAGGTAAAATAATGCAAATGAGAGCTACAACCTAAATTACATATACATACATATGTATAAACTGCATTTTTTGCGTGCAGTTTGTAAAACATCTTTTGTTTTCGTAAGTGGTAATAATAATAATAATAATACTTTTCAGCCTACCTACTCATAACTGGGAAGATGTTCGAGTGACAAGCCCCACTCCCAGCAATACAGCCCCAAGGCAGTGACATCTAGGTTATTAGATTATATATATATATATATATATATATATATATATATATATATATATATATATATATATATATGTGGTGGGCCGTTATTGGCGTTAACGTGCTGCATTAACGGGAGACTCTTATTGGGTGAAAAAATATCGCCGTTAATCTATTCTCAAAGTTGGGTTGGGAGCTGGGTCTGTTCATCCAAGAAAATGAAAATCACTCGCTGCTCTTGACTGAATTACTTTGTAGTTTTAACAGTCAAACCAAAAATTATTCAGACAAAAGATATAATTTTTGATATATATAGAAAAACTGTAATAATGTGAGAAATGTTGAAGGTGTCTGAATAAATGTAGGGTTTGATTGTATATTTCATTTTTACATTGAAGACTATCCCGTGCTATTCTACATTTAACTATTTGGTTTCTTTACCTTGACACCTACAAACTTGAAAAAAACTTAAACATTGTGTAAATAGCAAAAATAAATTAAAATAAACGAACATACAAATTAAACAATTTCAAACAGGGCCCACTGGTACAACCTTTACTGGGCCCCGCTGATTCCAGCTACGGCCCTGCTCACGCCTGTTTTACACATACTCCGTCTGCAGTGCGTATGCAATCCGTGTGCGTTACGTATGTGGTGCAGCACGGACTCGATTTGCTTTCACACAGGACACGTTTGCAGTCCACTACTCGGTACGTAAACGATCGCTGCACTGCTGCAGACGCACCACTCCTGGAATGCAACTGGAATCCGTTAACATGGGTGCATAAAAAAATATGCAACGCATACGCACTCCAGACGGAGTATGTGTGAAACGGGCGTAAGGTTGTTTGCACCTTGTGCAATGTGGAATTAGTTTACAGCTTTTTGAAGCACTTTGTGATGCATTTTGGAAACAGGAGAGGAGCCCTTTTCAAATGCACCACCTAGCTTGATAAACCCCTTCTCAAAGACTTACTGTTTGTCAATTTTATTTGGGTAGCATACATATTCTGAATGCCTTCGGCAGAATTCGAATGAGCCATTTTAATCTAGATTAATTTCAAGATCACAGTGAGATTAATCTAGATTAAAAAAATTAATCTATGCCCACCACTCTTATTTATATATATATATATATATATATATATATATATATATAACATTGTATATATCCGTTCAATACTACAGTAACTGTGAGGTAACTAACTGGTTATTTGTTTTGTTTTCAGACGTTAGTTTGAGGAAAGAGGATTGGAAACCACCAAGGCTACATCAGGGCTGGCTGAACTTCAACGAGAAGTTCTTTTGCTGCAGAAGAGAAAAGCAGAGTTGTTTAGAGATTTCTAAAATAGAAATGGAAAAGGAAAACTTGAATATGCAGAATATAGTTCTACAATACAAAATTAACAAACTTGCTCAAGATGAATTAATAACTATACAACCATTAGGGGAAGAGTAACACAAACTTTGATCTGTTGATAGGGTCTTTATTATTCAAATGATTTGTAATATACAAATATTTAACAACTACATAATGCTATACTATAACAATACCTAATATTAGAGTCCTGAGTAAAGAATAAAGTATATATGTGACCTTTGGTTAATCTGGCCCGGTTTGCCCCATTCTTCGAGAAGGGTCTGGCTGCAGACTTGCCCTTGCACTCTCAGACTTGCACTCTCAGACACTTGTGCTTCCGCTAGCGACGTCACTTGCAGTCTTTATTTTTTTTGTTTCATTTTGTTCTATTTATTGATAACTTTTTGTTTGAATCTTTCAACATTTTACAACAGTAGCCAGGTGGTGAAGACAAGAAAAAATAAACTAAATTACAATGTCACTTGCAATCACTACTTGCACTCTCAGCTACCTGTGACGTCACTTTCAATCAACACAAATCGTGCATGTTGCCAATGGAGACAAGACGCTGTGGTGGTGATTAAACGATTAAAACTAAATTAGTAGGCCAACTACTATAATGTACAGGGTCCTGCAAGAAAAAGACAAGCCCGGACCGTGGCCACAGAACAGCAGAATTTGAACGCAATGCACAAAGTCTTTCGTTAAGCGTTTTCCTCCTGTAGAAAAACAAACACTTAATATGGCATAATGTATTAATGTGATGTATGCGGTTACTTGCCACTAGGTGGAGACCTGTACATGTATCTTTGTTATGACAAGTAAAGCAGAACAAGAACGACATTGACAGTGAACATCTCGTGGTGTGTCTTCTCTTTACTATATTTTGTTTTCCTAAGCGTTAAGCCTAAACAGCTAGCTAGAAGTTACCATAAGACATTACATGGTGTCAGAAGTTCACAATGGATCAGCTAAAACCTTCAAAGGAACTGAGTTTTGAAGGAAATGCCGCAGAAAACTGGCGAACCTGGATACAGAAGTTTGAGTTGTATCTCATTGCAAGCGGAACATCTGAGAAATCAGGCAAGATAAAATGTGCTACTTTACTCCATGTTGCCAGTGATGAAGCGATAAAGGTATTTAATACCATGGATTTTGAAGAGGAGGAAAGGAATGATTATGAAGCACTGAAAGAGCAATTCAGGCGTAACTGTGAACAAAGGAAAAACTTAACATATCTAGGACATGTTTTTCACTCAAGCTCAGGGACCAACTGAATTGATTGATGCTTATGTGACTGAGTTAAAAAACAAAGCCAAAGAATGTGAATTTGCACAGCTGACCAATTCACTGATCAGAGACCGCATAGTGTGTGACGTTAACAATGATCAAATTAGAGCTTGACTCTTAAGGGAACCGGATCTGGATCTGAACAAAGCTGTGGATATCTGCAGAGCGAGTGAAGTCACAAAAAGCCAAATCAAAGCACTCCACGAGGAAACTGAAGTGACTGAACAAAATTAGCAAACTAAAGCTAACTAAGAAGTCACCTGGAAATAGTTCTGCTCCGAACGCATGGTCAAACAAAAAAGAAGAGGAATGTACCAGATGCGGTTACAGGCATGAACCGAGGAAGTGTCCTGCATATGGACAAATATGCAAAGTGTGTCGTCGAAAAAATCACTTCGGAAGGATGTGCAAAACGCAAATGCAGGTGTAAGGGAAACAGGTCAATTTAGCTCAAAGGGAATCATTTAAGATTTTAAAGGAAATTTGAACAGAATCACCGTTTCACGGCTGATAACTGAGACGCCCTGCGATTCACTGAACGAGCCGTTAAACATCAAATCTGCGCTGGATATTAATATCCAAACTATAGTGAAAACACTATCAATTAGCACAGTAACAAGATCGGCAGTTTAAGACATTAACTTGAAAGCAAAAAACACAAGATACTTCTCTTTTCAATATGAATAAGGCTTTATTACATAAATCTAAGACATATAAACTAATCTAACACAAACGCACGCACGCACGCACACAAGTTGCAGGAAGATCGAAAGTTAGGGAAAGATGAGTTTAAGAGAATGGAAATATGGAATCCCAAGTTTACAGCAATACGTTAAATTGCATAGACATGAACAGCCATCATTCACTTAATTAACCCTCGCATTGAGTTCCTCAATGAGGTTAAAATTATATTAGATACACCAGCATAAATGTCTGAAGGTACATTGCCTGTGTAAAGTTGTCGCTGATTGGCTGGAAGTTCAGTAGTCGTTGAAATGATGTCTTGGGAAGCCCGTGGTTGGACGTTGGCTGAAGATGGAGTTGTGTGGCTGGTTGAAGTTGAACGGGCACCCGAGGTCAGGCGTCGGAGACTCTACGTTACAAAACTTAACTCAGAACACGAAACTCTCAAACGGAAAAGAAAAGAAGTAAAGTTTGACGAGACTATAGGTGGTGTTTCTTCTCATCGTGGCTAAGGAACAGCAGGCGTGCAGGCTAAAGCACGCGGGAACCGCGCTCAAAGAACAATGATGACAAACAGCAGGCTAAAAGCTAAAAGCAAACTAAAAGCAGGCATGACTAATAGCAGAAGCTAAACACTAGAGACTAAAAGCAGACATGACTAGTAGCAGAAGCATAGCTAGAGACTAAAAGCAGACATGACTAATAGCAGAAGCATAGCTAGAGACTAAAAGCAGACATGACTAATAGCAGAAGCATAGCTAGAGACTAAAAGCAAGATTTTATGGTGTCCTGGGTATTTAAACTGGCCTGTTGGCCACACCTCAAATGTTGTCTTGACCAATCAGATATTGTCTTGGCTCAGGGGCATCATAAATCATATGTTTATCTTACCAAGCATGTGGTCCGAATTTTCCCGCTCTTGCAGGGTCTAATTTTGGACATGATTCCTATAACCAGAATATGATATATTTGACAAATAATTGATTGTCTGGACTAATTCAAGCAAGCAGATTCGATTACGTAGATACTAGACATGACTATGTATCCTTAAGCTATCCCAAAGTTATTAAAAGACATACACAATAAGTGATTATAACATGATAGTCAAATGTGTGGGTTACATATAAATGAATATGGAGTTAAGCGATGGACTGATATTCATTCAGAAGTCATTTTGGAGTTCATTTTGGTCCATATACATGTAGAAAAGACAGGTTCTTTGCCATTCTCTTGGCAAAGATGTCTGTGGAGACCAGAGGTTCAAAGCCCCTTCCCCCTTAGGAATTTCAGTCTGGTTCTGCTAGGTGGGGGGGGGGGGGTCTTGTGTAAAGATCTTGTGTAGTACTCTCATGGGTTTACACATGATGTGTGGCGTTGCTCATCAATTACGAACAACAAATTTGACAAATCTCTTCTCGGAATTGAAATGGTCAATAATTGTTCTAGTGGTGTTAATGTTGAAAGCTGTTCTGTGAAAGCTTTGGTTGGTTGGTTATCTTGCTTGGGACTTGTGGCACAGAATGTTTTATGACTTCCTGTTGCCTTACTGAGGAATTCAGCTCGTGTTTCAGCCACAGCCCTGATCGACTCTTTAATTTGTCTAGTTCGAGTCATTTCTGCTACACAGGGTTCGACTAAAAACGACAAAGTTCACAGTGAGAAAAGTTCATGAGATTGAACAAGAGGATCACACAGAACTGTTTGTGGGTGCCCTTAAAGAGATGCTGACTGGAAAGAAAACGGAGACACAAGTTAATGGAGCAACTGATGTCACAGTTGGAGGAAAAGACAAGTGGACAGAAACACTTAAAGTAAACAAAAGAGCACTTTCTTTTAAACTGGATACTGGAGCGGAGTGCAACGTGATTTCATATAAAGACTTCAGAGCAGTTGCAGGAAAATCCATGTCAATGTGCAAGTCTAACTGCATGTTACTAGCGTACTCAGGCCACAAGATGGAGCCAAAGGGCAAAGTAAAGCTCATCTGCCAGTTTAAAGAGAATGAAGCTGAAATTGAGTTCCAGATTATAGAGAAAGACTCACCTGCTATCCTGGGAAGGTCAGCTTGCACAGAATTAGGACTGGTCGAGAGAATCTACAAGGTGGACTGTGAAGAAAACACTGACATTCTGAAAGAATTTGATGATGAGTTCAATGGGTTGGGGTGCATACCTGGGTGCATCATATCAAGATTGATACGACAGTGTCTCCGGTGATACATCCACCCAGAAAAGTGCCGATCGCACTAAAAGACTAAGCAGAACTAAGCAGAATGGAAAGTCTTGGAGTGATCGACAAACAGACAGAACCAACAGATTGGGTCAATAGTATGGTGACGGTTGTGAAGCCGAACAAACTTCGAATCTGCATTGATCCCAAAGATTTGGACAAAGCTATAAAAAGAGAACACTTTCCACTCAAGACAGTTGAAGAAGTGGTGAGTGAAATGCCAAATGCAAAAGTTGTTTCTGTGTTGGATGCTTACCATGGGTTTTGGCAAATTCAACTGGATGAAGAGAGTTCCAAGCTTTGTACATTTAATACACCTTTTGGTAGATACTGTTTCAAGAGGCTACCTTTCGGTGTATCATCAGCCCTAGAAGTCTTCCAGAAGTGCATAGCACAAAGGCTCGAAGACCTGGAGGGAGTTGTGAATATCATGGACGACATACTCGTGTGGGGAGAAAATGCGGAACAGCACGATGAAAGGCTCAGGCGGCTTTTAGAGAGAATCAGGAGTATAAATCTGAAATTAAATCGGGACAAATGCAAGATCAGAATGTCTGAAATAATGTACATAGGGCATGTACTGAGTGGAGAAGGTTTGAAGCCAGACCAAGACAAAATCAAAGCAATTGTGGAGATGCCTAAGCCACAAGAAAAAGCTGCCTTGATGAGGTTTCTTGGCATGGTTCAATATCTTGCAAAATTTGTTCCAAACCTGTCAGAGGTCAGTGCGCCGCTGAGGAAACTCCTGGAAAATGGTGTGGCTTGGCACTGGGAAACCTCACAGCAAAAGAGTTTTGAGATGCTGAAGTCACAACTAAGCAACGCCCCAAGTTCTCAAATTCTTTGATGTCAACAAGGATGTGACTCTTTCTGTGGATGCAAGTTCAGAGGGTTTAGGTGCTGTCATTTTGCAGGATGGACATCCTGTAGCATATGGTTCAAGATCACTGACTGACTGCCAGAAAAGGTATGCTCAGATTGAAAAAGAGCTTTTAGCCATTGTGTACGGCTGGGAAAAATTCAGCCAATACCTCTATGGTAAACCAGTAAGAGTGCAGTCAGATCACAAGCCATTGGAGACAGTGTTCAAAAAGCCTCTAGAAAAAGCGCCAATACGACTGCAAAGGATGTTTATGAAACTTCAACCGTATGATCTGCTAGTAACCTACAAACCAGGAAAGGAGTAGAAAATCGCTGATACGCTTAGCAGAGCCTACCTGGAAGAAGAAGTAGAACAATTACTGGACAGTGACTTGGAAGTTCATCAATTGTCAGAGTGTCTACCAATTTCAGAAGAAAAACTTGAAGCAGTCAAGAAAGCTAAAGAAGCAGATGGAGAACTGAAGATGGTGATGACAGTAGTCAAGACAGGATGGCCTAAACAAATCAGTCATGTGCCAAATGCAGTAACAAAAGTACTGGACATTCAGAGAAGAGCTGACCATTTCAGAAGGACTGCTGTTCAAAAACACAAGGCTCGTGGTTCTACAAAGTCTTCAAGCAGAAATGCTGGAGAGGATTCATGAAGCTCATTTGGGGGTTGTTAAGTGTAAAGAGAGAGCAAGAAATGTATTGTTTTGGCACGGCATGGGAAAACTAATTTAAGGTGTGGTGTCAAAGTGTGCTGTGTGCAACACTTTCAAAAGGAACAATACCAAAGAACCTCTTGTCAGTCATGAATTACCAGACAGGGCGTGGGCAAAGGTAGGAGTTGATCTCTTTCACTTCAACAAAGCAGATTACTTGCTATGTGTGGATTACTTCTCAAAATTTCCTGAAGTTACAAAGTTGACACAGACAACAAGCCAGCATGTAATAACAGCACTGAAGTCAATATTTGCAAGACACGGGATTCCAGATGAAGTTGTTTCAGATAACGGACCACAGTTTGTGAGTGCTCAATTCAGCAACAGAGATGACTGGGAGTTCAAACACTCGACTTCAAGTCCAAGGTATCCTCAATCTAATGGTCAAAGTGAAAGAGCTGTGCAAACCATCAAAAAACCTACTCAAGAAGGTGCAAGAAAGTCAAGGAGATCCGTACATTGCTCTTCTTGAGTACAGGAATACGCCGCTAGGGGGAGTAAAGTTATCTCCTGCACAGCTTCTTATGGGCCGTAGATTGAAAACCAGAATTCCAACAGCGAGCAAACTGTTACAGCCGCAGCTGCACAAAGGTGTTCAGCAAAGCCTAAAAGACAGGCAGCTGAAGCAAAAGTTCTACTATAATCGTGGGGCTAGAAACCTGCCTACTCTGAGTGAAGGAGAAATGGTGAGGCTGAGAGTTGAGAATAGTTGGCAGCCAGCTGTAGTGGTGAAAAGTCTTGACAAACCAAGGTCATTCCTGGTTCAAACACAGGGTGGAGAAATCTACAGAAGAAATCGAAAACACCTGCTAAAGACCAAAGAGTTGAGTTTCCAGAATTCACACATTCAGGACTCATTCGATCCAGTTATAAGTGACTGTGTTCCTGATGTGGTTGATACAAAGCAGGCATTGCTCCCTGTACCAACTCCTGCAAAGATGTCTTCTGTACCTGAAGGTGTTGCTGAAGAAACTGTCAAGGTGACGCGTTCTTGTAGAGTGGTTAGACCTCCAAAACGTTATTTTTGCTAAAGTAAGCAAGTAGTTAATTAAAGTTTAGTAGAGGTTGAGTTCTGTTCAGAGATCTCAAGAAGAAGAAGAAAAAAAAGTTTGCAATACTGACTTTCTAATTAGAAATAAGAGTTCAAGTTTATAGTTGTGTTTAATAATAATAATTAAAAAAAAGGAAGATGTGATGTATGCTGTTACTTGCCACTAGGAGGAGACCTGTACATGTATCTTTGTTATGACAAGTAAAGCAGAACAAGAACGACATTGACAGTGAACATCTCGTGGTGTGTCTTCTCTTTATTATATTTTGTTTTCCTAAGCGTTAAGCCTAAACAGCTAGCTAGGAATTACCATAAGACATTACATATTAAGATACGTTAAGTTCAATTAAAAGACCAAATTTGATAAAGTTATTAATGTACTACAAGGCAAGCAGATGGCTATGAACACAAATCGAACGCTTAATGTGTCCTAATAACAGACTAAGATGATAAAGACAATTCAGTAGGCCTAGCCTACATGTCTTGTTGTTGACTCAACGTATATACACACCAGCAAATATGAACGTACATTATGAAGTGCATTAAGTGATTTTAAAAGGATCAGCTCCGTACAGGCAAGCAGACGAGTACAGAACGCAGTGCGTTAAATTGTAACGTTACATTAAACGTTTTCCTCCTATAGAAAATCATTATAAATAAAACACATAATGTAGCTTAATTGACAAAGACAGTGATATAAACGAGTTGTAGACAGTTTATTCTATATGGAAAAATGCTTAACGCGAAACTTTGCGCGTTGCATTTGTTCACCACCACAGCTTCTTGTCTCCATTGGCAACAAGCATGATTTGTGTCGATTGCAAGTGTCGCAGGTAGCAGAGAGTGCAAGTAGCGATTGCAAGTGACATTGTTATTTAGTTTATTTTTTCTTGTCTTCGGCACCTGGCTACTGTTATAAAATGTTGGGAAATTCAAACAAAAAGTAAAAAAAAATTACATAAAATAAAAAATAAAGACTGCAAGTGATGTCACTAGCGGAAGTGCAAGTGTCTGAGAGTGCAAGTCTGAGAATGCAAGTCTAAGAGTGCAAGTCTGCAGCCAGACCCTCTTGCATTCTTCAACAGCACTCACACACACTCAGATTGTGGATGATATTTGAATTTATTTCCCTGCACACAGAGCAGTGGAAAGAAGAGAATAGTGAGTCACGCTAATAAAACAGCTCCATCCACAGCAGTTCTCTCTAGCTCTGCTGTTCTCAGTATAACAGTTTACTCACATTGTTGTACTTAAAACAACAATCAAAAGTAAAACTAATTTTGAAATGTAATTTCTCCAGGAAATTATACAAACTTTTGCCAATACTCCTTCTAAATGTAATGTTTTGTTATCATATAATATACAGAGTACAAAATAATCATCCATTTTATGGTAACCGTAGAATAAAATTAAATGTTAAACATTAACTAAAAAAACGAATTGAGAGCTCAACAAAATACAGTTTGCAATAAACATTTTCTAAACAAATGTAAATTCTTAAATGCTTTATGAAAACAATTACCTGCACACAGAGCAGTGGAAAGAAGAGAACAGTGAGTCACAATAATAATACAGCTCCATCTGTTCGAGAAATGATTTCAGTTGTTTAGAGAGCACATGGAAAAATGGCGCACATTAAAAGATTATGGAGTTCGTGCAAACAGAAATAAAACTATCAAACTACCCAGAAATATGAACAGAAAACACACTATAAAATCAATTAATGTCCACTGTGTGCAATCCCTAACATACATCATCTAACATTCGATATGAAAACAATATTTTTTACTTTTAATGTGGAGCTGCAACAGAAACGACTCACCCACAGCAGTTCTCTCTAGCTCTGCTGCAGTTCATTCGAATTCTGTGCGCTATAGCGCCACCAGCGCATCCAATAGGAAGCGCGATCACATTACAGCAGGATTTACTTAAAGAACCCTCATCTATAATATTCATCCCGTTACATATAGGGTGACCACCTGCTAATAACCCCAAGGGGGGACAAGGGGTACGTTTCTGAGGGACAATGTGGGACACCCCATGGGCAGACTCACTGATAGTGGTTTACCCATTTCTAGCACATACCACCTTACATGGTATATTAATAATGCCCTATTCCCCAAAACATGTGTAATTGCTGATGCATGCTCATGACAGAATTGACAGATGCACTTCCACTTACGATTTACTTTAGCTATTTTATTAATTTTTCATTACAATTTATTCACTTTAAATCAATTATAATATAATATAGGATTAAAATGAATTGTAGTTGCTCAACACCACAGGAAAAGTAAAAAAAAAAAGTCTGACATCACAACTCAAGGGAAGGGAATTCACTCATTCACTAATCCCTATATAGTGTATGGCAGTTGAGTTCACTATATCAGGAAGGAGTGAATAAATAAATAAGTGAACGGATTCGGACAGTGACGTATAACCTACACTGCGCGTGAGACTTGGAGCTGTTGCAAAAACATTGCCATGTGTACTTTTATATTACATCTACCTAATTTTAGAAAATAATACTAATAGCAATAATACTCAAAATTACTTTATATTGCAGTTATACATACCTCCCGCGTCAGCTTTGTGGTTTCATCGATAGTATCCCTTATGAAAATTAACCATGGATTTACTACAAATAAAACCAAAAAAAAACCATGGTTACTATAGTTAAACCATGGTAACCACAAATTAACCATGGTTTTGCTAAATTAACCATAGTTTAACCATGGTATTTGTAGTAAATCTGTGGTTATACAAATGGTAGTCAACACGCCAAAAAACCATGGGTTACTACAGTTTTACTATAATAAAACCATGGTTATTTTTCGTAAGGGATATGGTAATAATATATATTTTGTAATGCTTTTATGTTCATAATCATTAATTGCTATTAAAATAACGTACTGAGAACAAAAATAAACACACATAAACGTTCATAATTATGTATTTATTACTTTTAGTATCTTGACACTTGCTCAAGCAGCTTTTTGAGCTCAGATAAGATGGTTGTTGAGCGTCCACAGGCGACTGTTAATTTTACATCGGAATACACTACCTGTTATTAACGGAAAAATGTAAATTATCCACCAAATTATCATTTTTGTAAGTTAAAAACGATGCCACCTCAGTAAATTAGTCAAATAGTAAACTGAGTTATTGCCTACATAACATATTTTAATATAAATAATGTAGGAAAAACGTTAAAACAGAAATAATAAAGATGTAAACTTCATCTCTCATTCAAACTCGCTCGCTCCCGCTCTCGCAGTAGCGTGCTGAACTGTCAAGTAATGTTCGTGTAGCGTAGTAAATATAAGCGGACTACGCCACCTCCTTATTTAAGGCAGGAGGAGCCCTCTAGGGGTCACAATACCTATTATGGATAACAAATGTAGTTTGTAACAAAGGGTAACAATTTTATTGTTCCAATAGAACCATCAAATGTTAAAAACTGTTAATAACATTCACAGAAGTTGGAATTGGCTCTCCTCAAGACTGCAAGAGGGTCGGGCCTGCTCTTGTGGACCTCCTACCACCTGTAAGAGACAGAAGAAGACAGAAGAAACCCCACAGCATACACTGCAAATAAGTAGTAACCTTTAAGTCACTATTTCAGTGCCAACTTCCAGTACACACCACACAGCAGTGTCACACCACCCAAATCACCCACACCAAAGGAGGTCTAGTGTAGATGCAGGCCCGGCCCTGTACAAAGCCTCTGACCACTGGAACACACAAAAGAGGAGAGCAGTACCAAAGAAAACAAAACAAATGACAAATAACGTTTAAGATCAAAATCAATATCAAATAACAATAACAAACCACAATAAAAATCTAAAATATACAAGAAACAGTGGCTGGTCTGCCCCTTTAACAATAAAGAGACATGCATGTTAATACACATCAATGCAGCCCACAATTTAAAACAACAAAACAAAACCTACTTCAGCGAAAGTACAACTGCAACACAGTTACCCAATCTCAGCTCTCAATCCCCAAACATGATTGATAAAAGGTACTATAAAACAAGAGAACAGATTACCACAACATCAAATACATTTATATATTAATTGCGTCAAACTCATAAATGATCGGTCTTAAAGTGTATATACTGCGTTTACCGTTATTCAGCATTCCAACACGGCCATCAGCCCATTGAAGGTACCGCAGCAATAAATGTTTGTCTGCCTCATTTCCCAGACAGAGAATAAACCTCTTAAATAATCAGCCTAAAAGAGGGTACGGAGGCTGCACGTTGAGCACAACAGACACACGCCAGAACTGCAGAAAAACCACCACCTATTGCTGCAAGAACCCTTTATGCGATCTTAATGATAGAACTAACCATCTACACCTGAAACTGGTTGCTGGCCAGTCTCCTCCCACATTCACCCCCCCAAAAAGATGTCGTCGCCTCGACGATAAGGACTAAATTATAGCCAGGGTCTAAAAGGATTAGCTTGGTTTAGACCTGTAAAAGCAGCAGCCCCTACCGCCCCAACATAAAAGCTTGTCACTGCAGATTGCGGCAGATGGTACGGATTTGAATGTTGACCAGCTGTTGGTCTTGAAGTACGTCGAAGGGTCAGCATCTCATCTTGAGGTTGTGGCATCTCCTGCTGATAACTGGCTTGATGGGAATGAGGTTGCAATATATCTTGCTCCAATCCATCACTGACTGGAATGACATCTCCCTGAGCATCGGAATCTGCCTCCTGGACACTTTTTTCTCTACCAGGCGTTAACACATGATATGCCCCTTCTGGAAAGCTGTCGACAGACAGAATATATTTTCCTTTAGTAGGCCACTCCAAATAATCCTCTTCTTCACTATCAAGTTCAACTTCATGGGCACCAGCTTGCGGACAGGGCCGGGGTATTACTGGTTCACAGGGCTGATCTTCAAGCCGAGCTGCCCTCATCTCAGTCCTATGTACCCTGCGTGCATTACCAGCACCATCAACTGATGTAACTGTGTACGGAGCACCGGGTTTGTCTGGCACATTGACTACTTTATACAGCACTGGTGACCACACATCTTGGATCTTATGACGGCCTTGATGGCGATGGTTTTTTAAATAAATCAGTTGCCCTTTGCTCAATCCACGATCGTGTACCTGGTTGTTGTGATGCTGTTGTCGATATTCTGATGCTTCTTAAAGATTTTTCCATGCTAAATTACATGCCAGCTGAAGCCGTTCCTGGTGGTGCTGGACCCACTCTTCCCAGGAGTTAATTACTTCCTGGTCAGCCTCGGAGACACCCATCCCCAAAAGGGAATCAACCGGAAGTTGCGGGGACACCCCAAACATTAAAGAATACGGTGAATGTCCAGTGGAGCGATGAGTCGTTGTATTATATGCCCAAACCAGCTGAGAGATATACTTGGGCCACGCCCGTTTTTTCTCTGGGGGAAGGGAGCGAAGCAGGTCGTGAAGAGTCCGATTGAATCTCTCACACTGCCCATTTCCTTGTGGATGGTATGTTGTGGTCCTAGATTTTTCAATCCCATAGAGGCTACAGAGCTGTCGAATAAGAGCACTCTCAAAGTTTCTCCCCTGATCAGAGTGTATTCTTTTAGGCACTCCAAAACGATAAAACCAGCTCTCAACCAGGGTTTTGGCTACGGTAATGGCGCTTTGATCTTTAGTAGGCACCGCCTGTGTATATTTGGAAAAGACATCAGTCATGACCAACACGTTTTCTCGCCGATCCGTACCAGGTTCCAAAAGAGTGAAATCTATTGCAAGAACCTCCAATGGCTGGCTAGCAAGGAGAACACCTTGATATGTCTTCACTCCTGGCTGAACAGCTTTTGAGAGTATGCAACGTTGACAATGCTGGCAGTACTTCTCTATCTCAACTCCCATTCCTGGCCAGTAGCACCTTTGCCTGATCAGATCGGTAGTCCTTCGCACCCCTTGATGCCCATGTCCATCATGAAGGTTATACAGAACTTCCTGGCGGAGGGAAGAAGGCAAAAGCAACTGAAAAAACTCTTCACCGTGAGATGTCATTGCCCGTCTGTACAACAAGCCATTTTGCTCAGTTATCCGATCCCATTGACGAAGCAGACACTGAAGATCTCTTGACAGCTGTACCCGTTGTTCTTTAGTTGGTAGATGCCCCAACCTCCAGAATGAGAGAAATGACTTCAACAGGGAATCTGCATCTTGCAGTGCCACCAAGTCAGCTCTGGAACGACTGGGAAACACCCCAATCTGTTGCAACATCACATTGGCTCCTGCATTTTGAGTTACATCGAGGCATTGCTCATGCGGGTTAAATCCATCACCACGATCCTCGCTGACCTGCTCACTGTATTGGCGAGAAAGAGAGTCAGCATTTCCATTGACACGACCTGGGCGGTACTGCACAGTAAAATCAAAAGCAGCCAATTGGGCTATCCATCGTTGTTCAGTGGCACCCAACTTAATCGACTGGAAATGGCTAAGCGGATTATTATCAGTATACACAGTGCATTTACTTCCCAGCAAGTACTCTCTGAATTTCTCTGATAAAGCCCACTTAAGTGCCAAGAGCTCCAATTTCATAGAGCTATAATTCTCTATGTTTCTCTCAGCCCTTCGCAGCGACCGGCTGGCATAGGCTACTGGCTTCAACCTGCCCTGATTTTCTTGAGACAGGACGGCCCCTAAGCCCTGATGGCTCGCATCAACTTCCACAACAAATGGCTTGGTAAAGTCGGCAAAGGCCAGAATAGGGGCACATGTAAGAGTCCGCTTTAATTCTCTGAAACTTTGCTCACACTCATCGGTCCACATGTTAGGCAAAAATGTACCTGGTTTGGCCTTGCCTTTCTTCGCAGTTTTAAGAACATCAGCAACCAGTTGATGGAGGGGGGCAGCTAATTGAGCAAAACCCTTCACAAATCGACGATAGTAACTACAGAAACCCAGGAAAGACCTGACTTCCGTCACGTCACGCGGCCGCCTCCAATTTGCCACAGCAGATGTTTTTTCTGGATCAGTCGCCACCCCTTCTCTGGAAACACGATGCCCCAGGTACTGCACTTCCTGTTTAAAGAAATGGCATTTACTTAACTTTGCTTTTAGTTCTTTCTTTTTCAGTCGGCAAAGGACCACCTCCAATCTCTGCAAATGCTGTTCCACTGAAGAAGAGAAAAAAATAACGTCATCAAGATACAAAAGGACAGACTGTAAACTCTGGTCACCAAATATTCTTTCCATGAGCCTTTGGAAAGTCCCCGGTGCATTACATAACCCAAATGGCATTCTCTCAAACTCAAAGAGCCCAAAAGGTGTGCAAAAGGCAGTCTTTGCTTTATCTCTTTCAGCCACCGGGACCTGGTTATAACCACTCGCCAGATCTAGGGTAGAAAACCACTGTGCACCTGCCAGGGCATCCAAAGACTCTTCAATACGGGGAAGTGGATAAGCATCCTTCCGTGTCTTGGCGTTCAATTGTCGATAGTCCACACACATTCTTAATTCGCCACTCTTTTTCTGTACCAACACAATAGGTGACGCATAGGGACTACTGCTTTCTCTAATTACCTTACTGTCCAGAAGCTGCTTAATGTGATTTTTTACAGCCTGCCACTGTGTAGGGGGTATTCTCCTATATCTCTGACGCACTGGGATATTATCAGTAAGTGGTATTTCATGTTCAATCTCATCAGTACACCCTAGGTCACCCTCACTTTTGGCAAAAACCTGTTGGTACTGCTCCAATAGCTCTTTCACTTGTCTACTCTCCGCAGATGTTAACCCTGGCCATTGTAATGCTGAAATAGTCTCTGATACAGGCACATGAGATCCCATAACTGTATGGGCATTCACTACAGTCACATGCGCAACCTCTTCACCCTCCCCAACAAAGTTCAACTGCTGTCCTTCAATTCCCTCAACATGATGTAACTTGCCCAGCACCTGTCTTGCATGCACTGTAGCCCCTGTAACTCCTACATTAACTACAGGTACATAAGTCACACCATTTACAACTGTCACTAAAGATGGTGACAGCAACAAACCTGGAGCAAGATCTGAGCCCCCTGGCTCCAACAACATAGGTTTTGGGGCGGTGTAGGGAACCTTTGGGCAAGTAACTTTTACAAATTTTAGGGACCCTGCTGGTATAAAATCTCCTGCCCTTTCAAGCACACGGACCCTACCTTCGCTGGTTACTGGACAAACCTCTAATCTATGGCAATGGCGCAAAGCCTTCTCCCAACCTGCTTTAGCTTGATCAGCATCTAACGAGCTAAACAATACTTCCCCTTGTTGTGCAAATAACTCTCGATAACATTCTCCAATTACATTCATTCCCAATAATCCTGGTACCGCCTTTTGTTGTGAAGCACCAAGGGGATCCTTTACCACTAAAACCCCCCGACCTGGAATGTTTCTGCCTAACACCTGGACATCCAATTCCAAGTAACCTACATAGGGAATATCTAGCCCATTAGCTGCCTTCAAGGCAAGCCACCCACATGATTGAAGTCTAGGGGCCGTCAAAGGTTTAAATGCCTCTTTAAAGAATGACTCTGTAATGGTGGTGACCATAGAACCTGTATCTAACAGACATTTCACTTCTACCCCACCCATTACCACATCAACAATTGGACATTTACCTTTAAGAGGTGGTGAATTCTGCATGCTACTAATCACATTATTAATGCTTGTTCTCCCCCCATCTCCCATACCTGAGGGTCCAGTAGCAGCAGGGTTGGCATTTATCTCAACAGATGGGCTAGTGGCTCGTGGTCTCGGCCCCTGACGGCACTGACGAAGAATGTGTCCAGGTTTACGGCAACGAAGGCAAATAGGCAGACCTTCTGCAGTAAACTGATAAGTAGAGTTAAGAGGACGGGAGGCAGACTGATCCAACACAGACTGTATTTTAGCTAAACTTTGTAGGATGCTATTAATTTGCAACTGCTGTTTTATTTCCCAGTCCCCATTGAATTACAGGCCCCCTCAACATTAAAGTCAGCTCCTTGATGGTAAAGCCCTACTCGAGCCTGTCCAAAAGGTCTCTCACCCTCTTCAGCCCATTTAATAGCCTCCTGTCGGAGTGCTAAAAAAGAAATTGCCGAGTTTTGTCTCACAATACTCTTTAATTCTCTGCGCAATGCCACATCATGCACATGTTCGACAAATTGGTCTCTAACCAAAATATCTGGATCTATTAGCTTATTTGGATAAGAACGCTGGATATCCCCAATTAAAGCCCACAGAGAGTGAGAAAACTCTTTTAATGACTCGTTATCTTTCTGGTTTCGTTCAAAAAACTGTTTTTGGAGACCAACAAAGGAAGAGGAGGAACCGTACAATTCTTTTAAAATTTGTAAAACAACCTCAGGGTTTTCCCGATCTGTCAAAGAGCGAAACCTAATTTCTGCTTTTGCTTCCCCCTCCAAATGATCATAAAGGAAGAGGGCCTTCTCTCTATTAGTAATACACCTATCCCGAAGACATGCTTCAACATTCTCGATCCAATCATAAACCGATAACTCAGTTTTGGATTTAGAGCCAGAAAAATAAGGACACTTCCTCTCCCGCTGAATATAAACAAACCTTTCAGATGTTGCTTGACTAGGGAGACTTGAGGCAATATTAGAAACCTCAGGTGGTCCACTAGTACTACTTGCAGCTGAACTGGCACCCCCTCCTAGATGAACCTGTGCATTAGCTACTCGCAACCTTTGTACTTCCTCACGTAGAGCAAGAAGTTCCTCCTGTTCCCCTTCAAAACTCATATTTACAACAAAATAAAATTACTGCACAACATATAACAAAATAATGGAAAAAAAAATGAGAGAGGAAAAAAAAAAATTGGCAAGTTATTTGTAGTCACTGGCCTCTAGGTCCCCGCTTGGCATCTCCGGGCAGTCGCTCCTCTTGTTATCCTGTCCCAGCCACTGTTTCTATTTTAACAATCATACAATAAATAACATAGAGATTACATTAAGACCCTTCCGACTACGCCAAAAATGTAGCGTAGTAAATATAAGCGGACTACGCCACCTCCTTATTTAAGGCAGGAGGAGCCCTCTAGGGGTCACAATACAGATTATGGATAACAAATGTAGTTTGTAACAAAGGGTAACAATTTTATTGTTCCAATAGAACCATCAAATGTTAAAAACTGTTAATAACATTCACAGAAGTTGGAATTGGCTTTCCTCAAGACTGCAAGAGGGTCGGGCCTGCTCTTGTGGACCTCCTACCACCTGTAAGAGACAGAAGAAGACAGAAGAAACCCCACAGCATACACTGCAAATAAGTAGTAACCTTTAAGTCACTATTTCAGTGCCAACTTCCAGTACACACCACACAGCAGTGTCACACCACCCAAATCACCCACACCAAAGGAGGTCTAGTGTAGATGCAGGCCCGGCCCTGTACAAAGCCTCTGACCACGGGAACACACAAAAGAGGAGAGCAGTACCAAAGAAAACAAAACAAATGACAAATAACGTTTAAGATCAAAATCAATATCAAATAACAATAACAAACCACAATACAAATCTAAAATATACAAGAAACAGTGGCTGGTCTGCCCCTTTAACAATAAAGAGACATGCATGTTAATACACATCAATGCAGCCCACAATTTAAAACAACAAAACAAAACCTACTTCAGCGAAAGTATAACTGCAACACAGTTACCCAATCTCAGCTCTCAATCCCCAAACATGATTGATAAAAGGTACTATAAAACAAGAGAACAGATTACCACAACATCAAATACATTTATATATTAATTGCGTCAAACTCATAAATGATCGGTCTTAAAGTGTATATACTGCGTTTACCGTTATTCAGCATTCCAACACGGCCATCAGCCCATTGAAGGTACCGCAGCAATAAATGTTTGTCTGCCTCATTTCCCAGACAGAGAATAAACCTCTTAAATAATCAGCCTAAAAGAGGGTACGGAGGCTGCACGTTGAGCACAACAGACACACGCCAGAACTGCAGAAAAACCACCACCTATTGCTGCAAGAACCCTTTATGCGATCTTAATGATAGAACTAACCATCTACACCTGAAACTGGTTGCTGGCCAGTCTCCTCCCACATTCGTTTGGCTGCCTGGGGCTCGAGGATATAGAGCCATCAACTTTTTTTGAGCAAGCATTGATTTTGCGTGACACAGTCTCAATTTGCGGGATGCATGAATGTCCTGTGCGCGTCCTGTGCGGGACGGGTGGTCACCCTAGTTACATATAGAATAAAGTTTTGATTTTACTTATTTTTAATTATAAATGCACTGCTTTATACAGTATCTAAACACTATTATAGCCAACAGTTTAACATATTCTAGCTCACATTAGGAAAATTTTTCCTCCAAAACATCCTCCACGATATGATTTGGCTGCACTACGCCTTCTGGTTCAGTGTTGTCATCCATGAGCACACCTAAGTCTTTGGATATGTTAAAGAGGACGACGCATGCAATGATGACTCTCCCTGCTCTTGCTGGTTCTAGACGTAGCTCCCCGTGAAGACAGTGAAATCTCCTTTTAAGCTGCCCAATCGTTCTTTCAATGATTTCTCTAGTTTTTGTTAGAGCAGTGTTGTATCTTTCCTGCAATATGAAAAAATATTCAGTTTTACTTTTACTAATTGTATGCTTATTTATTTATCCATAAACAACTTAACTGAAGTAAATAAATTTTGCCTGTGCATCTCCTTCTGGATTCCTGAAAGGTGTAATCAGCCATGAACGACAGGGATGAACACTGTCCCCCAAAAGTAAGCCCCTGTGTGATCCATTCTCAAAACTGCGATAAATGTTACTCTCTTATAACATGCGTGAGTCATGGGTACTCCCAGGCCACTCAGTGGTAACATTTGTTATTTTGTAGTCTGGATCACATATTAGCTGGACATTTATGGAATTTAAGTTTTTGCGGTTAACAAATTGATCTTCATATTGGTGAGGGGCTTGAATTCGGACATGTGTTCCATCTATTACTCCGCAAATGCCTGGGAATCCAGCGACTGCAAAAAAAACGCTCCGCTATTGCATTCTCCTCGTCTTTGGAAGAAAATTGTACGTATTTGTCAATTTGGCAACACAGAGCTAAGGCCACTCGATGTACAATTTTGCAGACAGTAGATTTGTGTACTTTAAAAATGTTGGCAATGACAGAATGAAAAGTACCCCAAGCAAAAAAACCGCAAGGCAATTAAAACTTGAAGCAGTGCTGGAATTGCATAACTTCGCCGGGTTTGGTGCTAAATGTCATGTTCAAGTGTCGCAGTGAGACGAAGGACTGACTGGCGGTCAAACCGATACTCTCTCAATAACTGCGTAGCATTCATCGTCTCCAAGGGATTATTACGATCTTTAAAAACACGCCTTGGTATTTCCTCCTCTTCAATTAACACTAAATCAGCCATCGTATTTTGAGTTTAAGTTGACCAAAGGGAGCTGTTTTGGTCCCTTAAATTTATTAAGGTGAAATGGTCACTAAGGACTTTGTAGCAACGCTTAAGGGAACATTAAGGGGAAAAACTTAACAACAGCCTTAAGTTCCTTAAGGAAACCCTTAGGGTTTTTTTTCTTGCAACCCAAGTTTCACTAAGGGGTACCCTTAACCTTATATCTAAGGGATTTCTTAGCTTAAGGAGTTTCATGCAACCGGGCACTAAGCCTCAAGCATCGACGACAGATTGCTGTTTTTCAATGGAAAGCTTATAAAGACTGTATTTGCTACATTTGTGTAAGCAGTACACATAAAAACATGAGCAATGGAAACGCTGTACATACCAGATCCCTTGTGACGCGCTCTGATGCACCTATCAGCTGATGGAGGCGGAACTTATAGCGATCACCTTTTTCTTTGTTTGTTTTATTTTTCAACAGTTTTTATATATGTGAGAGTTTGTTTTATGTTGAATGTGAATGTATCTGCATGATTACCATCTGTTTGAGTGCAAATCAGCCCAAATCAGCTCGCTATTACTGTATGATCACGGCTATCAAAGTGAACGTGTCTATATGAATAGAGAGAGTGGATTATTTACGCCTTTGTGTTATTACCATATGTATAAGTGGCCATCAGCACTTATTTGCATCGTAATTCATTGTAAATGCTGCATTTCTAGCAATCTCAGGATTTTCTGTAATTGGCAAACAAAGTTAAATCTTTTTTTATTTTTCTTATTTTTCTTACTCAAATTATTATTCTTGTATTTTTCTAGTGCTCAAATTAATCACTTATTTGATGTCTAAGTTTCTGTCTAGTGTTTTATAATTGAAAAAAAACTATGCAGTGGTATGTTTACTGACTAAATAGTTTGTAGAAGCCTTCAATACTATTGGGAAATATATTTTTGTATATTTGGGGGGTGGGGGGTCTACACATAGTCTCATAAAAATATTTGCAGGAGTCTCATTTTTCATGATATCTTATTCAGATTTGAAATAGAAACTCATGAGACATGTGGCTTCAACTCATTACTTTTCTAGATTGCTCCAGGATTCATTTCATGTATTTTTATATCAAACAAAAAAAAGTGTGGTAAAAAAAATCCTATGCACTTCAGTGTCTATAACTTTTAATATTTTTGAGCATTATCAAATCTGGTTGATGAAAAGTAAAGCCCAAAGGGTCTTCTTTCCAAAGACACCAAAATTATGTTTGTAACATACTGAAGTAGGAAACTGTTACAATTATAAGTTAGGTAGAGCACTTTCAGCTGTGAGTCCCATAATGGGGGGTGCTGGCTAACAGGTTAAATTTGGACTTCATTTTTTCTTTAAAACTGTTGAGCTGATCTTCACTGCTTGCTGCAGTTATCTAATCATCTACCCAGATGATCACTATGACTGTCTCATTTTCAATCTGCTTTCTATACAGACTGATTTCTTTCAAAGTTGTTTTGTTCAAGATGATCATTTAAAAGTTCGTACCAGTTTCTTCTTCCCCCTACTGTCTTTCTGCCCTGTGGTAGAGTTGTCAATTCAAATGTGTTATTTTCTTTAAGTGAGTCCATCTCTTCCTTCATAGCATGTTCCCATCCGGGAGCATCAGGTGACATAAGGGCTTCTCTATAGGTTAGGGGAACTCCACACACTGCCCTGTAACAATAATTAACACTCACATTGGTTATATCGTCTTTAAAGTCTGTCAGGTAATCTTGTAAATACTTTGGGGCTCTCTTTTCTCTTTTTGAGTGGTAATGTTTTTGACTAGCAGTGTCTATTGGACCTGTACTATTTTTGTTGTCTTCTGTGTCTACTTTTTCCATAGTTCCATCATGTTCTGACACCTCTGTATTGTCTGTATCTATACTCTCCATTTTTTCATCTAGGGCCTGGTTCTCTGTGCTTTCCTCACTTTGTGGGGCATCACCTCTGTTCTCACTATCCTTTGTCCTGTCTCTGTAGCTTTGGATTTCTAAGTAATCTTCATCGGTTTGTGTCTGTTGTTTAACACTGCTCTTCCTAATGAAATTCACCAATCTATGTTTTGACACATTTCCTGTCTGTAGATTGTATACCAGATAAGCTGGGCTATTTTTACTATACCCCACAAATATTCCCTTCTCACATCTAGGGTCCAATTTCTTTTGATTACGTTTGTACCCATAGCATTCTGATCCAAAAACCCACGTCTTAGAAAGGTCTGGCTTTCTTCCTGTCAACATGAAATGTGGAGTATTCTTAGTTCTGTCATTATAGCATCTGTTTCGGATATGAGTATCAGTTTGGACAGCATAAGGCCACAGAACCTTTTGTAATCCCTTCTCTATTAGTAGACACCTTCCCATTTCAAAATGTACGGGGATGATGTATCATGTCTTATACCCTTTTCTCGTAAAAGTGACTGAAATGCATTGCCAGTGTATTCTGTGCCATTGTCTGATCTTATGAATTTGACTCTACCGTATAGTGCACAGTCTGCAAGGAACTTCTCTTTCGCTAGAGTAGTGTCACTCTTGTTCTTAAGGAAGTAAACAGATATTGCCCCTGAAAAATCACCTGTGAATGAAATTGCATACTTATATCCATCTTGAGAAGTTGGTTCAATGGGACCTGCTCAATCAGTGTGTACAGTACTAACTCTAGGGCCTCGCCAGCTTTTGTGTCAGTTTTCCTATTTCTGCTGTTGATGAACTTTCCCTCAGCACAAACGTTACAGTCTAGTTTGGTATTACCTGTGATTTTAATACCCTCTACCACTTCAGGTAATTTCAACACATCACTAACATTACAATGTCCCATGATCTCATGCCATGTTTTAACATCACAAGTTAGACTCACTTTGTCCCTGGACATCATATCAGTAACTGATGTATCAACACAGTGTTTGTTTTATTTTCGTCTCCGTCAAAGACTAGCCTCTGCCATCTTCCTCCTGTAACGTTAGCATTGTCGCGCCTGGGCCCATAACCTGTTAAGGTTTCATTTCTCTCCATCATGCCTATGTACAATATGTTGTTGTCATCCATCCATTAAAGAATACTACAAATATAACTTCTTAGTATTGTTTTATTTACCGTTTACATCTCAATGCACTGGCATAACATCAGTGCTCGAGGGAGCAGCAACAGGTTCAATGAAAAAGTTGACTCAATTCAAAATAAAAGTCCCATCTTTTCACACATGCGCACAATGAACTCTTGCACATTTTTGTGTATACAACAGTCAGTATCATAATCTAACATAAAAGAAAAAATAACAGTAAGCAACATAATATAACATAAAACATGAGAACATAACTCAACACATGTGATTAATGCAAATTGTCAAATTTCTTGTTAAATCATCTAAACCAACAACATGTATTTTAGACCCTATACAATCTAAGCTCCTAAAACGAATGGAATGTATAGTCGATATAAAAAACTGGATGACAAGTAATTTCTTACTGCTAAATTCTGAAAAAAACAGAGGTGTTAATTATAGGACCTAAAATCTCTGCATGTAATAACCTAGAACACTGTCTCATGCCTGTTTCACATATAATCCGTCTGCAGTGCGTATGTAGTCCGAGTGCCTGCCTCTATAAAAGTTGCTCTTTTTCTTGTCTTAAATCTAGCCAAAGCCCATGTGTTGCGTGTGAAACACAGTAGGCTTTAATTAGTATACATTTATTGTGAAATGACTGCATTTCCGTGTCAATCCATGTTCATGTTTACCGTGAACAATGCACTGTCACTTTAATTCAACGCTTGCAGCACAGCAAAAATAGACTCAGTACGTAAATGATCGCTGCACTGCTGCAGACGCACTGCTCCTGGAACGCACTGTAGCCGCACTGGGTTGTACATTAAAATTAACTCGATATATGGTATAATAGGAAATGATATATAGGGAATTTTAATAATTAATCAGGAATATGATTAACCCATAAGAACCCGTGGTGACGTGGGTGTCACAAACACTGGTGATTATCTGGAAAGGTCTTTTTAAAGCATTATCCCTTACTTTCAACCCAGGAAGTCCTAAGTGACATTTAAGGAACATCCAGGTTCAGTCATGTGACCACCTGTGCATTTTTGTTGCCATGGTAACATTTCCAAAATGTTGGCCTGCCTGGTGTGCACATGTTGCAGTGTCAGCAATTTTTAAAAACGCTTGTTTTTGTTACTAAAGGTATGTTTCAACCCATGCAACAATTTTAATGTTTTAATAACATATCCTAGATTACACTTGACCTGATTTTAAAACATGTCTTGTACAAATTGATATAAAACAAGTTATGAAAATGTTGTGGTGACATATGTGTCACATCGGGCTGTTAACCTTAAAACAGTAGGTGGAATTTTGATGTGACGTATGTGTCACATTAAGAAAAATGGTAATGAGCTGCTCAAATAATTTAGCTGATTCAATCATTTTAGTGTTATATATATTCTGCTGCTCAATTAAAAGCATATTTTAGCATATGTAAACAGAATAAATGTAAAATTAATAACATTGTTAATGAAATGTATTTTAGAATTTTTTTTGCATACTTGTAACTAAAACAGTCCAGGAGAAATGTGATGTGTGGCTTTGCTTCACTGAGGACAGAAATTGGTTCAAAAACTTCCATCTGCCCTAAATTGCCAAAAAAGTGAGAAAAGTGATAACAATGGTTTGATCAGACTGAACAAGTTTTTTTTTTCACTGAGCATTTCACTTGTTTGTTTACAGTTTTATTGCACAATATACACATTTTTGCAATGTTATTGCACTACATGCATGTTCAACATGTTTACCTCCTGTGTGAGGTAGCTATTTATTTTTATTCAGTTTGCCCATTTTCGAGTTGTGAAAAAATATTCTAAAACTTTATTTCTGGTTAAACCGTATACCTGAAAAGGTAGAATTTTGATAAGTTACAAAAAAGTTGTTGTAAAATTGAATGGTCACAGTTATGTGGTTTTGAAATATGTGGCAAAGCAAATAAAATGCAAAAACTGTATTACTTCTGAAAAAGTTTTTTTTTAATTTATCTTCCCAGAAAAGTTATCATTTTGAAAATGTTGTGGAAAAGAAAATAAATAGAAAAAAAATGTATTTAGCAAGAAAACTGACAAATTTTCAAATGAGAAATAAAAGCCCAATGTGACAAATATGTAACATAAAAAATGTATCATAAACGCCCAATGTCACATATATGTAACATTACAGATCTTTTACAAGGAGTGGTTGTATTTAAAAAACAACTGCAGAAACATGTTTTAAGTAGTCAAATTAGTCTGTTTTATAGGCCCCATAATTTTCCTATAAGGGGAAATTGGTCCGGGTTCTTATGGGTTAATATATATATCTCATATGACAGTTACATTAAAATTATTGAAGATGAAAAATAGGTAAATTGTATATATAACTCATTACAAGGCACTGTAATTTACTCATTAATATGTCAATATTCCATTCTTCATATCAATTATAGTGATATCTCTTACTGTGAATTACTGCAAATCAAACAGTGGTTTGTCCAGCAAATGGCCGTAAGATTAACTTATCAACTTTCAATAAAGTTATCACTTCTTATATTTCAAGGAAAAATAGTTTCTAGCCATGAAAACATTCTCCTATCCTTATGAAATTTCGGTTACTGAAAAGTAACGAGCTTTGTAGCTTAAGATCAAACATTTCATTGACTCGTGAGGTGAGCATTTTAGACAGAAGCAATCATGAATATATATTGGATTTTAATAATTGAACTAATAATACATCAAACTACAAATCACACAGAGTAAATATGCGTACGACAATACAGACAGTAAACAAATACAAGACATAACAGAATCCAAATGAGGGAGAGGGAGAGAGAGAGAGAGAGAGAGAGAGAGAGAAAATGAGTGAGAGAGGATGAGAGCGAGGGGATGAGAGAGAATAGGCGCGATCACAAAATAATCGCTCAGTATTGCAAAATCACAGACAGTAACCTTTTGAAAGACAACAAGGAATCAGATCGACAACTTTTAAGCAGCATTTAAATCTCCATAGAAAATCAATACTTGCATTGGGTCTCTTTGTGCGGAAATGAGCTTGCGTGTAACGTTCTTTTGGAGCTGGATGTGTTTACTCGTGTCCTCCGGGGCTGCTGCGGACCCGTGCGATGTTTGAAAGGTCCAACCAACGTAATGATTCAGAGTTCATCTCCCTTGTGTAGGGAGGCCAGGGCTTGAAAACGAAAAAAATAATAAATCGGTTCACTCCGAGCAGAATCGATATTTTAACGTTTCTGTTCTGCGTTCCTCTGATATTATTACCTTTCCGAATCCGGTTCGGGTGGAAGAAATACCGGTTAATAACGTTATTTTTTTTAAAACAATATTATTTGCCTAATAATATAATAATAATAAAGTATAGCGTTTTCTTTACTCAAAAAGAAAAGGAAAAAATAGAGATCTAACGCTTAGTCACAGCCAATAGGCTACAGCATCTTCATCTCTAGATTTTGGCCAAATGTAAGCTAGGCTACTTAAAAATAAATAAATAAATAAATAAAATAAAAAATTCTATCAACACTTTAAAGACAAAGTATTTTTAAGATATTTAAAAATGTTTGCTGCATTGTTAAAAGAAAAAAAAAACATTAAAAGATTGCGTTTTGAGAGTAAAAAAAAAGGTCGCGGCTCACGTCGCATTTTATTAGCCCTATAACTTCCGACATAATAAAGGCTAAAATGCCTGTAGTCTAAAGCAAAATGTTTAAAAACATTATAAAAACAGTTATTAGTTTAGGCTATAAAAACATCAATCCAAAAACAAATAAATCTAAGGTGAAGCTGATGCCTACCTTTCTCTTTCGGCACGAATCCAAATGTTTCCATGTTCCCGACGTATCTGGATGCTAAAATGTTATTTAATATAAAGAATAAAGAATAATAGTACATGTATAATATGTAACGCTGTATATGGGCCGAAAGTTGGACTCCAAATTTCATAATTATTTTGAGGTTAATATAGCAAATGAAAACTGTTAAGCTTCCAGGAAATTTGAGAAGCTCCGCTAGGCTAGCTATTTTAGTTCCCCTCACTCCACAACAAAAAAATTTCAATTAACAGTATTTAGAAAAGAACAAGAATTAAAAATATAAGAAGCTATAGCAATATTAACGACAAACTAAAACTAATTAATTTAGGCTAAAACGAAACTGAAACCAGTGGGTCTCTCATTCAACACAAAATCAAATGTTTCCATATTCACGATGTATTTGAATTACAAATGATTATACAAAATAGCCTAGTGTTTATTATAGCCTAATGTCTGTAAACATTTTGTGTCTGCATTATGTCTATTTCTGAATGAAATATTTTTTTTTCTCTAAAAAAACGTATAGGCTATACAAGTTTTCTCTCTCTCTCTCTCTCTCTCTCTCTCTCTCTCTCTCTCTCTCTCTCTATATATATATATATATATATATATACACACACACATAGCGTATTTTAACCATGCAGCAAACCTTTTTAAATATTTTGATAATTTACTGAAAATAAATAAATGACTTTTTAAACCGTTTAACTGATTATTATGTAAGGGAAACAGGTCAATTTAGCTCAAAGGGAATCATTTAAGATTTTAAAGGGAATTTGAACAGAATCACTGTTTCACGGCGGATCACTGAGATGCCCTGCGATTCACTGAACGAGCCGTTTAACATCAAATCTGCGCTGGATATTAATATCCAAACTATAGTGAAAACACTATCAATTAGCACAGTAACAAGATCGGCAGTTTAAGACATTAACTTGTAAGCACAAAACACAAGATACTTCTCTTTTCAATATGAATAAGACTTTATTAGATAAATCTACATATAAACTAATCTAACACATAAACGCACGCACACATTCACACAAGTTGCAGGAAGGTCGAAAGTTAGGGAAAGATGAGTTTAAGAGAATGGAAATGTGGAATCCCAAGTTCAATATGTTAAATTGCATAGACATGAACAACCATCAATCACTTAATTAACCATTGCATTGAGTTCCTCAATGAGGTTACAATTATATTAGATACACCAGTACAAATGTCTGAAGGTACATTGCCTGTGTAAAGTTATCATTGAAATGGGGTTCCCCCGATGTGGCTGATTGGCTGGAAGTTCAGTAGTCGTTGAAGTGACGTCTTGGGAAGCCCGTGGTTGGGCGTTGGCTGAAGATGCAGAGTTGTGTGGCTGGTAGTGATGGCAAAATCGAGGCCTCGTGAACCAATGAAACAGTTGAACCAAATGTTGAACCAAACCTAGTGGTCACTTGCAGGTGTTGATCTGAAACAACCTTGACGAGCCATTAAAAAAATGTGTTGTTTTTTTATTATTATAATGTTCTAATATGTGAAGCTTGTAACCTATAGGCTCCTCACTGTGCATAATGTTATTTTGGTCATGAAAAATGAATATTAATAAAAGAAATCAAGCCATAATGTCTCACTTTTTTAGAGATTTTTATTCAAAAATATTAATTTATCTGCTGTGGAAGGACTTAGCCTACTTCTTTTTTTACAGATAATTTCTCCAGCCTTTGAAAAAATCCTCTCACAAGGGACACTTGTTGCTGGCATACAAAGATATTTTTTTTGCAAGGACATACAAATGAGGAAAGATTACTGCTCTCTCTTTCCAGTAAGTTAGTGGATCATGAGTTCTGGGCAAATACGCGTCGTTGATGTATTTTTTCACTTCCACTGTGGCATCAGCTGTAGCATTGTGTATCATCTTGGTTTGATGGATGCGAGTATCAAAAAGTTCCCATAAACTGTCCTGTGTTTCTACTGGTGTTGATGTTGATGGTGATGGTGATGATGATGATGATGGGTGTGATGTTGACATTTCTGGGTCTGAATATGAAAACAGCAATTAGTAACAAATCCTAAACTGACGGCATATATGAAGGATATATTATATTACATGATTCAGATTACATAACATAACACAGACTGAAACTGCTCACCAGGATTTGTGTTTGAACGCATCAGTGAAGCACACTCCAGTGTGATATGCTTTTCAGCTTCCTGGGCTTTGGCAGCATTTCCAAATGCCACATTTTTGAACCTTGGGTCCAGCAGTGTAGCCAGTGCCAAGGCTCTAAAACTCTCATAACCTCCACATCTGGAGTGCAGACCTTCTTGCAGATGTGAGCCTATGAGCCAAAACAGGAGAAACACATATTTATAATAATGACAATAATATGACAGTTATGGCCAATCACATGGGTAGTATGGTCATTGTGGCCTACCTAATTGAACAGTTGATTCCTGCGTTGCATTTCCTTTTTTCTGTGCAAGCTTGTGCTGCAACATCTTGTACAGTGGTATAAGCTTTGAAGCAGACACTCTCTTTTCCTCTGACATCTCTGTTGTTGCGAGTTTGAATGGTTGCAGTATTTTACAATGATTGTTCAATAATGTCATAATCAATACTTGTCAGGGGAGCAGTATCATTGTTTAAGTTGGAAAGTGCAGCAGCCACTGGTTCACGTTGGTCATACAAGCGCTGTAGCATGTCAAATGTGCTGTTCCATCTCGTGTCAACCTCCTGTATCAGTTTCAGAGTTGGTCTTCCCATCAAGCTCTGCATCTCCACAAGCTTGTCCTTTGCTTTGCAGCTGGATCTGAACAACCCCACTATCTTTCTGGCCTTCTGGCGTATTTCATTGATGACTGGCGCACTTAGGATCATGTTAGATGCATTGTCAGTCACCATGCACTGAACTTTGGAGGTTATTCCCCACTCAGCCATTAGCAAGGCTTTAGCCTCCATGAGATGCTGGGCTGTGTGGGTTTGGTAAAACCTCCTTACACCCAGTACAACAGTTGCCATTTTTGCCTCTGGTGTTATGTAATGGCAAGTCACACCAAGATATCCATCCATATTAATGGAGGACCACATGTCAGCTGTAAGGCTAACAAATTCGGCCTTTTGTAGGTCCTCCATTGTCTTCTCCTTGGCTTTGTTGTACTTTTCGCTGACCATTATTTTAAGCACCTTCCGGGATGGGAGGACATAGCTTGGATCAAGCTTGTTCACAAATGCCCTGAATCCCTCATCGTCCACGATGGTGAAGGGCAGCAGATCCTTCACCACCATGTTTATAAGAGCCTCATCCAATTCCCTCTGTCTGACTTTTAAAAGAGAAGACAAAACATACTTTCAGACAAATACATTGGAAAAATACAGCTTCAATTAGTGCACATCTATTAAAAGTATAGCCTACTGGTTCATTATTTGGAAACCTTCCAGTGTTTATAATCAGTGCTTTATATAACTTATAAACTTTATAAACAGTGTCCCAAAAGGTTGTAATTATATTTCAATTATAATTATATCCCAAACAATGCATACCTTGCTTAGATGGCCCAGCAGTGTCAGTAGCAGGCCTAGGTACAGGGGGAATGCCATCCTCTGCACCCTGCAAAATGGCAGGATGAGTGCTCCTCAAATGGCGCATCATGGATGATGTATTGTTGCAGTAGGCTAGCTGCCGATCACAATACACACATCTCACTTTATTTGGGGTTTCTAAATGGAAATGCTCCCACACCACAGATGTACGGCATCTCTTCTGGGGAGCTTCCATTTTATCTATCTATCCAATTCTATCTATCTATATATGAATCGATCTATGTATCTAGATATGTATCTATAATCTATTTATCTATATATGTATCTATCTATAATATATGTATTTATATATGTATCTATAATCTATCTATAATATATGTATTTATGTATGTATCTGTAATCTATCTATATATGTATCTATCTATTAATCTAGCTGTCTATATATATTTATATCTATGTATCTATTAATGTGTCACTATATGCATACTCTGTCTGTCTCTAGCCTCTCAGTCAATGTGTTGTGTAAATTTAAATGTAAGTCTAAATTGCCTATAACTAATCAAATCGCAAATGTCACTATATCACCAAAAATCCGCTATCTCAAAGTCAAACTCCTCTCACAAAAACCCACGAGGTCAAAATGCGTTTATTTCACTTTTATACAGATGTGCGATTGTGTGGTCTGTTCCCGACCGTTCCAATCAAACGCTGATTCGGCGGACCACACCTGATGAAACAATTAGTGAAACACTTCGAGGCTTCGTTTGGTCATAGTCACGTGACATGGGTGTTTTGAATCACGCTTCGGATCAGTGTTTCAACACATCTGCGCTTCGGGATCTCGCAAAGCTTCGGAACGACTGTTTCGCTTCAGCCATCCTTAGTGGCTGGTTGAAGTTGAACGGGCAGTCGAGGTCAGACGGCGTTACAAAACTTAATTCAGAACACGAAACTCTCAAACGGAAAAGAAAAGAAATAAAGTTTGACGAGACTAGGTGGTGTTTCTTCTCATCGTGGCTAAGTAGCAGCAGGCTGAAGCACGCTGGAACCGCGCTCAAAGAACAGTGATGACAAACAGCATGGCTACAAGCTAAAGCTAAGAAGCAAAGCTAAAAGCAAACTAAAAGCAGGCATGACTAATAGCAGAAGCTAAACGCATAGCTAAAACCAAAAGCAGGCATGACTAGTAGCAGAAGCAGAGCTAAAACTAAAAGCATACATGACTAATAGCAGAGCAAAGCTAGAAGCTAAAAGCAGGCATGACTAGTAGCAGAAGCAAAGCTAACAACTAAAAGCAGGCATGACTAGTAGCAGAAGCAAAGCTACACTAAGTAGACATCGAAAATGCCTCTTTTACCCGCGGCCGCGGCGGTATAAAGTGCATTTGCAGCCTTTGACCGATGAGTGACACTTTAACCACAATTTATCAAACAAGCGCATCAAAGCACATTTTCCAAATAGACGTCAGTTTTGCCTCGCTGATGTGTTACACTAGACTGCTTCAGTCACGGAAAATGAAAGAAAAACACTATAGTTTAAATATTTAATATATTTAATATTCACAGATGAAAGTTTGGTATTTATGAAGTTATGTGCATTTCTTAGAACGAATTCAAGCAGGATATGTCAAGCCTGTGCCTGAGTCTGTGCTAATATTTTCTAAGCTACATGGTATTAAACCATATTTTAGATTGGACACATTTAAAAGGTGTGCAGTATTATTTATATTATATTAATTATGCGTTATATTATTCAAAAGAAATTGTGGTTTACTTTGCATCCGAGCATTAAAAGTGGTAGCCTATTTTAGGGGGATAGGCTACTTGGATTAATATGCAAAATGTCAATATTTTAATATATTATGCCTATATTTTAATTTATATTTTAAATATAAATATATTTTTTCCTTTAATAAAACAACATGTATTTTTGTTATTCGTTACCTGTCCTTTATTTTGACATAACTTATTGGGAAAAAGACATTTGTCTGTAAACTGATTAAGAAATTGTTGCATGTTTAAATGTGAAGCACTCTATAATTTCGTTCCCATTATTTAGGCCTAATTTGCCTAAAACAAGAAACGAATAAAATTAAACCGGCACGATTAAATCTTTGAAACTCTAAAGAATTAATAAAACGTCCTCACGATTAAACTCAAGTTCTCTCATTATAACCACGTTCACACGATGTAAAAAAAAAAGCTTTAGTAATTGACAACTAAAGTAATTTTAAAGGGAACCTTCTTTACTTGTTTTTAAAGTAGGGTAATATCATATGGCCTAAAAAAAAAATCCCTGTTTTTTTTTTTTTTTTTTATTTTAGAAAAAAAAATCTGATTTATGATTTAAACCGATTTTTAAATCAATATTCAAATGACGAAGAGTCAAATTTATAACTGCAACAAGATGATTAAAAAAAACAGTACTGTTATTACCTTAATGCTGGAAAGATGCTATTTTTTTTTATACTAGCCCATCATGCATTTAACCATCCACTCAGCTTTAAGAGCTGTTCAGATTAAAACTGCCAGCTCCGCAGCGAGTCAGTGTCATGGACGGAGGACCTGTTAATATTTTTTCTAGTTTATATTTCCATCTCGTTATGCCACTTGTTTAGATTTTTTTTTTCTTCTTGTAGAACTTATTTGTAAATAGAGCAGTCACTGTCTGTGTCTACACCGGACGTGAGAGTTGTCATCTGTGCCCCACAGCGAAAAGTGTGTCTAAACTTGATGACATCACACTATAGTGTCAAATCATCTGAACGCAGTGTCAGAACATTTCATCATAAACAGAACGAGCATCAGTTCACTGATGGGGATCGTGTCCAGTGTATCCATCACTGTGTTCTGTTGTCTTTTGTTGGAACGTTCCACTCGTGTCTAGTGTAGACCTGGCATGCGTTTTTTATTGTTTTATTTTACAGCCCTGCTTGTTTTAATGTTTTTATTAAATATCTGTATTGACTGCATGGTCATATTATCGAATTATTTACTGCCATGCGACCTACAAAAGTAAAGCTTGGCGAGTCGATGGACGAGCATTGCTGCAGGTTGATTTTTGGCGGATGTGCTGTGCTTGTGCAGCCGCGGTCGTCTTCATTTCATCGGGTGAAACATCTCTCTCACTCGCAGCAGAGTCTGTGAGAAGCAACAACTTCCCCTCCACGCGCTCTGATACCAGAAACATAACATAGCATATAAAATAATAATAATAAAAAAAATAACAGGAGAGTTTCAAAGTGGCTTAAGGTATTTTGTGTAAACTTTTTTCCCTATAGCCTATCACATGCCAAACTAATAACATTGTAAGCATTACATCTTTAATTGCTGCTTTCTGCTGTGAAAATTTTGTTTGTGATGAAAATAAGTCGGTGTAATAAGTTTGGGGAAGTCGTGGCCTAATGGTTAGAGAGTTGGACTCCCAATCGAAAGGTTGTGGGTTCGAGTCCTGGGCCGGCAGGAATTGTGGGTGGGGGGAGTGCATGTACAGTTCTCTCTCCACCTTCAATACCATGACTTAGGTGCCCTTGAGCAAGGCATCGAACCCCCAACTGCTCCCCGGGCGCCGCAGCATAAATGGCTGCCCACTGCTCCGGGTGTGTGCTCACAGTGTGTGTGTGTGTGTTCACTGCTCTGTGTGTGTGCACTTCGGATGGGTTAAATGCAGAGCACAAATTCCGAGTATGGGTCACCATACTTGGCTGAATGTCACTTCACTTTCACTTTCATAACAGTATATTTTTATCAGTTATTTTATCTAAACAGATCTATTAACTTCAAGATTTCAAAATCAGATAGCATGCTGATAATGTAGCACTGTAAGATTACATTTGTTTGAACGCATTATTGCAAAAGCGATTGAGTATGAATCTGTTTAAATCATGCTTTAACCCGAAAATAATCAGTAAAAGAAACAGACAAACTCTTAACATCCCTGTCGACTCTTGCAGTTAACCTTCTGATCAAGCTAAATATGTTGGCTGTTGGCATGAATTTTACTCATGATAAGAAGCTCATATTCAAGTGTTTGTGCAAAAATTATTAATGTGCATTAATGACAGGGAGGCGCCATCTCATCACTTTAATTTGTCATGATAATGAATGTATAATTTTTTAATTAACATAATATCGTGGTGTCTCACATAGGTACATTAAAAATATATCTACAGAAAGCTTGAAATGTTTTTAGACGAAAAGGAATAGTGTAATGTGTGAATGTTGCATTTCTCTCGTCGGAGAGAGCCAGCACTGTGAATATAAAACAACAGTCCTATATAAACCAGTTCAGCAAGTGAAAGCCTCATAAGACACTGTCCATATGAAAGAGCAATTCACACCTTTATCTCGACCCCCACAAGCCATGAATAACTATCCAAAACCCAACCCCCTCCAGCTGAACAGAATTCGGTCTGTGTTTTGGCTTTGAGGAACGGTGTGTTACTGGGCTGAAACATGCTTGCACTCAGCAGCACTACTCTTTGTATTCATAATTTTCTCGCAGCTCATATTATTATTTTCACAAGACCATAATGATAATAACAAATCATCAATTAATAATTAATCATTATTTTACGAAAATCATTGTTATTTGTGATCGTGGATGTTTGAGGGAGGCTTTAAGACCAAGCGGAATCCTCTGTTCCCGCCTCACAGCGAGTCCCTCGCGCTCAGTGATGCAAGCTTCACTGTCTGCGGTTTGACTTTACTGAATAAGATTGAGGCCAATACAACTTATTGATCATGAGCCCAGGGCCAGCGCAAGTTCAAATGCCGCTCTAGGCAGAGCACGATTGTGCCGCCCCCCTCACATTCACAATTAGGGATCCTTAAGATGCATGTAAACAATTTTTTTTTTAATATATGAAATTACACTAAAATAAAAACGTGCAAGCATGTTTTCAGAGTCTCCATGAGTCAGGGCATTTTCCAGTCCTAAGCAATCCTGAAGAACTAGGCTATTCTATTCTCCTTTTCTTTGAGAGATGCGATGTCATATAAAAATCCAAATATGCGCCCATGGTCTCTAAGCAGCGAAAAGCGCTCTTCCACGGAGGCAATTACTCATGACCAGATAAATTTATTCATTTTGACATTTTCAAGTATTTTGCATGCATATAGACCTACTAATAGGGCGCTGCCGTGCTGGAATTTTTATACGAAATGTAAAGTTTTTTATTTATTTATAGCTTTTATTTTATTTATACCTAATGTGAAACAAACAAATAAATTAATAATTCTCCCTCTCTCTCTCTCTCTCTCTCTCTCTCTCTCTCTCTCTCTCTCTTTCTCTCTCTCGCCTTCTCTCTCTCGCCTTCTCTCTCTCTCGCCTTCTCTCTTGCCGCCCTGGCTGAGCTGCCGCCCTAGGCGGCTGCCTAGTTCGCCTATAGGCACGCGCCGACCCTGCATGAGCCCAACATTTAGCAAGGCAGGAAAATTCTAACGGAAGGAAGACGTATATCATTGAGCTAATGCTGTTAAACAGAGAGAGAGAGAGAGAAATTAGTCTAGGGCTATTCTTAAACTTGGAGCTCATTATATTGAAGTACAAATCCAAACACCAGAAACGTTATGCATTTTATGAATAATGAAATGTTATGAAAATTATGCATTTTATTTATTCACACTGTATGGTTGAAATAATATTTTAGTTCACAACTTTAAGTTCCGTTGTTTAAAAAAAAGCTTTATTGGCTAATGTTTCATAAACCTTCAGTTGTTATGCTCTAAAATCCATGCCATTATTAATTTCACAGTATTTTTACCACCTAAATGACTAATCTTTAAAGTCACAATTCTATAATGGTCAAAATTACTCGGGCAAATGGTATTTTTTAATGACATTATTTTGTTATTATTATTATTATTTGAATAATTATAGCTTACATAAATAGGTAAAGCAAAACAAATATTCGGATTGTCCCTTATTTTTTCCCTTGTTTTCCTAAAGAATAAACACGTATTTTTTTACAAGAATAAACATAATAACATATTATTAATTAATAAAAATGATTTAAGCAATTAAAACCTTTTTTTAAACTTGAATTTAAATACTATTAAAATAACTTTAAATTCTCAAGGAGTTTATAAGTAAAAAAAAGTTCTAAATGAACTTGTGTTAACAATATAATTAGAACTAACAATATAATTTGATTTTTTAAAATGAACAATTCCTGTATAAAATGGGACAGCAACCTTTATATCAGTGGTTCTCAACCTTTTTTTCCAGCGGGCCGCACTATGGTCTAAGTGCAAGTCTACGCATATAATTTACATATTACGTAAGCAATACAAACCAACCTGATTTATTATATTATAGCCTAACTATTATGATATATAATCTATCACATTCATTGAAATAAACAATTCTACTCCCCACAAATAAAACACCTGATGCTGTCGGGAGCTGACCAATTTTGTGAGATTCAGCTTGAAAGGAGTAACACAAAGAAATTGCGATTGTAACGCCTGTGTTATACTTTCCGCATGAGCAATCCGGATGCGTACACGGCCAGTGCGGACGCAGACTTCTTCAATTTATACTTCTGAATGCGCAGGCTGATGGTCCGCTCTGCAATTGCCCAGAATTATTGAACATCTGACTGTCTTTATATTCTTTTACTGACGGATTGCACAGGTTCAAGTAGCAATGAGCTTCTTCACTCTGCCTGCACATGTGCAATTTTGCTTTTGAAGCCTACTGACCACGCGCACCTGTCCGCGCGGTCGTCTGCTCAGAGCCTCGGCACACACTCTCCAATGACGATAAGGATTGTTACATAGTGTATGGTGTTTCCATTTATCTGAACTTCTTCAAGTGAGTTGCGGGGCAAAAAACAAACAAACGAAAATCCAGCACTTCTCCTTCAATACTGATACTGTGACTATTCACAGTTTGTACATGTTCATTCGCTGGCAATTTTTGAATTTCTTTTTTTTCTCCCTTAAAAAACAAATGTGTCCATTCTGAGTCGTGTATAGGTTTCATTTTAACGGATCAATCACCTATTTTCGTTTGCTGCATGTTTTTTTTTTAAACACGCTAAAAAATAAATCAGAGTTTGTGAGAGGAAAAAAATAGGCTATAAGAAAATGTTTTACAACAAATCCTTTAAATTTAACAAATTTATCAGAACAAAACAATAATTAAAAATATATAATTCTAATGGATAAATATAATTGCAGTATATAATAATATAGGCTTAGTAATAAAACAAAAAAACAAAAAATAATAATAATTTAAAGCTAAGCATAAGGTAAGGTTTGGCTTTCTCAATCGGGAGAAATCAAACGTTTCCATATTTGTGATGTTGCCCATTTGAATCTTAACTATTATTCATGAGGTAAATAGGCTGTGTGCGTTTCAGTATCGATGAAAAATAAAAAATCATAATTAACAATATGTCAAAGTGCTCACGCTGAATGTCTGGTGAAGGACTGCTGTTTCCAGTGAATATGTGCGCGAGGCACCAGCACGCTCAAACAGCTGAAACAAATAATACTTAATTTTTGGTCACACATAAGGCATAATTCAAAAATGCTGGTAGTTTGAAAAATCAAGAATAATAACAGAGTTAATACTAATTATTGCTAAATGCTGGACCGTTCCCATTTCGCTCTGCATATGGAACCTGAAGATTTTTTTAAACCAAGAATGAACCGAAATGAAAATGAAATTAAAACATTTAGCTTATATAAAAATATAAATATAATATAAATATAATATATATATATATATATATATATATATATATATATATATATATATATATATATATATTTACTTATATTTATTTACTGTTTAATAAAAATAGCATGCATATGATCCTTTGTGTTAAGGTCTTCTTTTAATTTTTGTTTAGTAGACTTTTTTTTAAATGTTACAATGTTATATCATAATGTTATTGTTGTTTTACTTCCTTCTTTTATCTCATTTTACAATTACATTCATTTCGCAATCCGTCCCTTTGCGCCACCTGGCGGTAGTTTCGCGAATGATTTTAACACGCGACTGAATTACAGTTACCGCCGCGGCGGTATGCGCGGCGGTAAGCCCCAGATAGGCTGGCCACCTACTGTAACAACTAAAAGCCAACTAAAAGCTTGCATGACTAATAGCAGTAGTAGAAGTATTTAAACTGGCCTGTTGGCCACACCTCAAATGTTGTCTTGACCAATCAGATATTGTCTTGGCTCGGGGGTATCATAAATCATGTTATCTTATCAAGCATGTGGTCCGAATTTTCCCGCTCTTGCTCGGTATAATTTTGGACATGATTCCTATAACAAGAATATGATACATTTGACAAATAACTTATGGTCAGGACTATTTCAAGCAAGCAGATTCAAACACACACATACCAAACATAATTATGAATCCTTAAGCTATCCCATAGTTATTAAAAGACATACACAATAAGTGATTATAACATGATAGTCAAATGTGTGGGTTACACATAAATGAATATGGAGTGAAGCGATGGACTGATATTCATTTATAGGTCCTTTTTAGTTCATTTTGGTCCATATATATGTAGAAAAGACAGTTTATTTGCCATTCTCTTGAAAAAGATTTCTGTGGAGACCAGAGCTTCAAAGGCCCTTAGGAATTTCAGTCTGGTTCTGCTGGGGGAAGTCAATGGAACTTGTGTAGTACTCTCATGGGTTTACACGTGATGTCCGGCGTTGCCTATCAAATACGAACTACAAATTTGACAATCTCTACTCTGAATTAAAATGGTCAATAATTGTTCTAGTGGTGTTAATGTTGAAAGCTGTTCTGTGAAAGCATTGGTTGGTTGGTTATCTTGCTTGGGACTTGTGGCACAGAATGTTTTATGACTTCCTGTTGCCTTACTGAGGAATTCGGATCGTGTTTCAGCCACAGCCCTGATCGACTCTTTAATTTGTCTGGTTCGAGTCATTTCTGCTACATATCCCCTTTCGATCGGCGAGGTGTTTAGCTGAAGACATCGTCGATCACTGGAGAAACAAAGGCAGAAGAAGCAGACAAACACAGCAAACAACAAGACAACACCTCCATGACAGTTACTGTAGTGGTGCAGGCCTCAGGTTATTTAGGTACACGTGGTTAAGTTCAATTAGTCAATGTAGTATAGGACATTGAGGATAGTTTAGATCGTTTTGGAAATAGTTGTTTTATTTTGATTCAACAATCAAATTTGTGGTTAACTTTGTTTGGTTCTTCTAGGTTGTCTTACTTTACACGTTTACCGTTAGTTTTCTAGTAATCTCATTTTCAATTAAATGAATTGACCTATCATGCATGGAGCTCTCTGGCTTCCATTTTAGTTTAGAGTGGCTGGCGGATATTAGGTGTTGCGAGTCAATCCTAATATCAGACCTTTGACCCTTGCAGGGTGTCTAGGTGTTTCACCTACTCAAGAGAGGGGAAGCAGAAGGATAGGTAAAAGAAGAACTAAACAAAACAAAGCTGCTGTGGGTTTTCCTAGCATGGGTTACAGCTACTATTGAGCTAGGATGTCAGGTGTAGCTAGTGTGTCATGAACCTTAACTTAGTGTCAGGTGTTCTACCTATTGTGAGGATGGCTGCACGTTTCTTCATGGTGGGTATTTGTAACTTTGTTACGCTAATAGTTGGATATTCTACCTGTGGAAAGAATATGTTTGTTAAATGTGTTATCAGTAGATGTTGTTACCTCTGGGTATAGGTAATGTTGTGTGTGTTAATGGTGTAGTGTATGTGTGGTCAGATCTGTTCAAGTCTGTGTTGTCTCCCCCTTTTTCTAGTATGTCACTGAAGACTGGCTCTCTGCATCCTTGGCTTGGATGAGGGCGTGTCCATGGTTTAATGAGGGTCAGTCCAGCAAGGCAGAAAGTTCTTAGCAGGCAGTCGGAGGCAGTTTGGCATGGCTGGGTGAAGCTGGGTTGCAAAACTTTGTCTCCTATGTTGCATTCTTCTTGTGGTGCCTTCTGGCTGTAACAGACTTTCTGACCTTCTGTGCTCTGGTGGTTGCTGTTGCACAGACAGGGAATGTGGTTCTTGGAGTTGGAGTCGATTTGACAGTTTGTTAGTGACTGAGGTGATGTCCTTTAGTACCTCAGATTTTTCATCAGCGGTAGGCCGTGAAAGACTTGTTCGTTCCGGGTCGTTGTTGAACAGGTGCTTGTCATCTCTGATGTGGTGCACCAAGTGATCACCGGCCGTCCGTTCTGTCGCTGGTCACAGTGAGCATGACTCAACTTTGTGGTCATATGCATGTAAATGGTCTTGAAGGAACAGTTGTTTCATGACTTGTTCCATGTCTTCTGACTGTATGCTGTCATGTTCTTGTGCGTACTCAGCACTGTTTGTTTGTTTATTTGGATCCCCATTAGCCACTACCAAGGTAGTGGCTATTCTTCCTGGGGTCCGACAAAAAAAAAAAAAAAAAAAAAAATTACATTATATTAATCCATAACAATAAAAAACCAATACAATAAAACATACAAACCCCAAATTCATTCAAAACATCAACAATCAGCAATTTACTGTGTATTGTACCATTAAATATTTCTTTAACAATTTTTTAAACCTAATTTTACTTGATAAAAAACATGTAATATCCGATGGCAATTCATTCCATATTTTCATTCCTCTATACATTACAGTCCGTTGCTTGACATTAGTTTTTGAAACAGGAAGCAAAAAATATCCCTTTAATGGTGTTAAAATTATGACTAGCATTACTATACAAAAGTTAAGAGTACAATACACTCTGATCTCTCGATACTGAAATGTTTCTTATAAAACATAGCAGAGAAAGAATTACCCTGTCCTTCACCAGTAGCCAACCTAAAATGTTGTGCATTCTCATAATATTAACCTTTCTCTTACAATTCAGAATTAGTCTTGCAGCTCTATTCTGGACTAACTGTAATTTTTCTAAATTTTTACTTGATGTACTTGACCATACCACTGGGCAGTAGTCTAAATGAGTAAGAACCATTGTTTGCACAACTTGAGAGATGCAATACTGTGGTAAAAAATTTGCACATCTCTTAATAACTGATAGGCCTCTTCCCATAACTGTTACCATATTTTCTGTCTGTTTTAACCACTTCAGCCTACTGTCTAGAATAACTCCAAGAAGTCTAACTTCCTCTACCTGTTCAATAGGCACACTCTGTACAGACAAATTTAATTTTGGTTTAAGTTTAAGTTTAGAATTTGATCCAAACACAATACTTTTAGTTTTTGTCAAATTTAAAACCATCTTATTATTCCGTATCCACTTTACCACTTATTGTAACTCCTCATCTAAATCCACAGATAATTTATCAATTGATTGCGCTGGTAGATATAATGTTGTATCATCTGCATACATAACTGCCTTTGCACGCTTTAAAACCAAAGGAAGATCATTGGTAAAAATAGAAAATAATAATGGTCCAAGACAGCTTCCTTGAGGAACACCACATTGCAACTCTTTCACTTTCGAATAACTTCCATTATAGAATACACATTGCCTCCTATTAGTCAGATAACGTTTGAACCAATGCACAGTTTGAGAAGTAAATTTATAACATTTCAATTTTTCTAATAGTTCAATTTATGATCCAGTACATCAAATGCGGAAGTAAAATCCAACAACACTGTTCCTATTAAATTATTATAATCAATCGATACTAAACAATCATCTGTTATCTGTGTTAATGCTGTTCCTGTTGAATGTCCTACTCTATATGCATGTTGAAAATTAGAGAATAAATTATTCTTCTTAAAGAAGAATTGAATCTGTTCACAAACCATCGTTTCAAATACTTTACTAAGAACTGGCAGTAAACTTATTGGTCGACTATTAGCACCACTAAAGCTCAGTGCTGCATTTTTCTGTAAAGGAATAAACTTCGCTTCTTTCCAAGCTAAAGGGAAAATTCCTTTGTTGATACTGATATTAAAGATGTGGCAAACTGGTTCCGCCAAACAGCTGGCTGCTAATTTTACAAGGCGACAATCTAAGTTATCCATTCCTGATGGTTTATCTATATTTATCAGTGATAATTTTTGTTCCACTTGTTGTACATTTACTTTATCCATTTCAAAGCATAGGGCTGGCTTATTACTTGTTATTTTTTCAATTTGCCTTTCACTTGATAAAATATTATCAGTTAACATTTCTTCTCTAAGTTTATGTACTTTATTTATAAAAAAATCATTAAAATAATCGGCAATTTCATCAGATTTAGTTAAAAATGAATCACCTGTCTCAATAAAAAAAGGAATTTGACCTACTCTCCTACCCATTATTTCATTAAGAATATTCCACAATTTTTTCTATCATATTTATTTTCACATATTTTTACTTTATAAAATGTCCTTTTCTTTTTTCTATTAATTTTAGTTACTTGATTACGCAGTTTGCAATAAATTTCCCAATCCTGCTTATTCTTCGTCCTGTTTGCTATTCCCTTTGCCACATCTCTTTCTACCATAATATCCTTCAGCTCATCATCAATCCATAGTGCCCTAGTATTCTTCACTGTGTGTTTTTTCATAGGAGCATGTTTATCCACCAATGAATAAAATAATCTTTCAAAAGCTGCTAGTGCATCATCAGGATGATCTTCCTTATAAACATCAGCCCAAGATATATTATTTACATCTTTACAAAATAATTCTTGACAAAATTTCCTATATGATCTCTTATAAATTACGTTTGGTCTTCCTTTAGGGACCTTTGTTTTTCTAGTAATCGCTATTATATTATGATCACTACATCCAATAGGAACAGATACACCCTTAGAGCACATTTCCACAGCATTTGTATAAATATGATCTATACAAGTAGATGTTCTCTCACCAAGACTATTTACATAAATTTTTGTTGGTTGATTAATAACTTGTGTTAAATTACATGCATTAATTACATTCACCACTTTAGTCTTTAAGGGACAAACCTGAGACATCCAGTTAATATTTAAATCGCCCATAAAGAAAATTTCATTTCCAGTATCACATACATCATCAATCATATCGCACAATTCACTTAAGTACCAACTATTTGCACATGGTGGTCTATAGCAACAGCCAACAAATAATGATTTGACAAATGGTAACTGTACTTGTAGCCACGAAGCCTCTACATCTGTAGGCATTAAATCTTGTCTTGTCTTTACAGGAATATGACTTTGAATGTATATTGCAACCCCTCCACCATATTTATTTCTATCTATCCTGTAAATATTATAACCATTTATATTTACTACATCATCTGAAAATGTTTGATCAAGATGTGTTTCTGTTACTGCTAAAACATGAATTTTATTTGTAGTTAAGATATCAGATATTTCAACGAGTTTATTCCTAAGACTACAAATATTAATATGAGCTAATTTTAACCCTTTCCTTGGTAACTTGATTGATACTGACATAATTTATAAAATTAAAATTTAATTTTAATTTAATCTAATTTAAGGATACCCCAGGCCTACTTTGATTTCCCATTGCTATCATATTTGACTTTGGATGATGGATATGTGATTAACTTATCATAACGAAGATAGGCTATCTCACCCCTCTGTCTTGCAGCTCTCAATTCTGGCATAAGCTCTTTCCTCCTTAGACGCACATGTTCCGGGAAATCCTCATTCAAGTATATATTTGTGCCTTTTAGGTATTTTGCTCTCTCCAGCACTGCCTCTTTATCTTTATACTTAAGAAATTTAACCACTATGAGCTCCCATTGTTCATCCTCCCTATTCTATGTGCTTTCTCCAAGGTAATTTTAGTTTGATCAAGCTGTAGTTTCTCTTGAATCATTTCTTTTACTTTCTCTTCAGATTCACACCATTTCTCATTCTGAGACTCAGGAATGCCTTCCACCACTATATTATTCTGCTTGCACTGACCTTCCAAATAATTGGCTTTAGCATCTAATACCAAAAGAGATTCAGCCAATTTATGTATGTCATTTGTATTTGATTTACATTCAATTGAACATTCTCTACAGTTAACTTTTAATTCATCCACCTCCTTCTGAGTGAACTGGAGACTTATCTTCAAATCTTGAACCTCCTTCATGAGTTCATCTACTCTCTGATTCATAAAAGTCATAATCATTTGTGTAAAAGTTTCATAACTGTGTTCTTGTTGCAACATTAGTTCTTTATAATGCGCTTTCTCTTGATCAAGCAGCCCCCGTACCTGAGCCAGGGAGATGTTGTCCTCGTTGCTGTTATTCGTGTTCCTAGGCATTTTGTATTTATAAGTGTACTGATTATTTTCAGCACCCTTCCAATTCTGAATGTTCGCTAGTTCACTGCACAGCCTCTTCACAGAGTTCGCCGCTGCCTCGATGTAAACGATGTAAACAATCAATCCTCCACTTCAAAGTCCGCGGCTTTCTCGTGAAGCCAGCCGGAAACCTTGTTGCCTTAGAACAAACAAACATTCCTTCTTCTCAGAGTTTGCACAGATGTTCTTATCCTTTTGGTTTCTTGAGAAGCGTGGCTGGTCCCATGGATTTTTCCAGCAGTTGGGCTGAAAACGGTCGTGGATATGGGCGTCACGCTCTCTGTGCTCTTGATGGAAGCCTCTGGCGTTGTGATGCCACTGGGTGTCGTCCAGTGCAAGGCTTGAGTCTTTGTTGACAGAGTTCTAAAGTGTGGAGGTTCTGTTACCTTTCTTTGAGGCCATCTTCTGTTTGTTATAGGCCTTCTGTGTTAGGTCACGCAACTGTTGGATGGTCATGGAGTTCAGACAGGCCATGACACCTAGATGGTGACTGACTCCAGGGTGCAGATTCTTTAGGAAGAGGCTTTTGAAGTTCACATCCTCTTCAAGGTCAGGTTGGTTGTGTGCACCAAAGTAGGCTTGTCGGAGTCGGTTGTAGTAAGCTTGTGGAGTCTCTTGTAGACCTTATTTGGTTTCCAAGGCGGTCAACAGTCCATGTTCAGACTCTGGGTCTGTAAACTCTTTAATCAGGACCTCACGAAGTCGCTGGTAGTTTGACTTGGTTTGACTGGGCTGTCGATCTATGAAGTTTCGTACCTCGGGACTGGACGTGGCTCTAAGGAGGTATAACCAGTCTCTGTCAGTCACATGAGGTCTCATTTCCAGATGAAATTCAATATCATGCAGGTAAGCCTGGATGTCGTGGCCCTCTGTGGAGTTCGGGTTGAACCTGCTGATGTTTTTAGACAGTTTGTTAAGGTCTTTGATGGTCATCCCGTATGCAGCTCCAAGGTCTTGGACGGGAGGTTTTCTTTCGTTGGCAGGAAAGGGTTGTGTGGCGAAGGCAGGTGAGGTTTTGGGTTGTGGCCCTTCGCTCCTTTCATCAAATGGACGTGGGACTCTGCTCTGCTCAGCAGTGATGAGGCTAAGAGATATTTATCTTTTCTTGGCTCTTGTTTCTGCTTGTAAGCATTTTGGAGTTCTTTTCTGACCATGTAGAGCTCATCGTTGGTATCGTCTAGTTGTTGGGTCAGATTGTCCGTTTCAGTTCTGTACCTTTCAAGGTGGTCTTTCAAAGCACTGATTTCAGAATTCTTGTTTCTGATGTCTATCTTGGCTTTCTCTAGTAGCTGTTCGGCATACTGGAATCTGTTTACCAGGTCTTTCTGAGCAGCCGTTGCATGTTGCTGGTCGAGCTGAGCTGCTACCAGGGCTGCTTAGAGTTTCATAACTTTTTCCGTTGTTTCCTGCTCCCTCTCGCTGGGTGCTTTGAGTTGATCTTGAACTTTCACTTCCAGCTTGTCTATGCGACGTTGAGCACGCATCAGCTCCTCTTGAAGATGGGTGATGTGCTTGTCGCTCAGTTACAGCTTGGTTCTGAAGGCATAGCTTAGGGAGCTCATGATCTTGACTAGCTCCTCGTGGTTGTTGTCCTGGCTTGAATCTTGTGTCAGGAATCTTCTCAGGATTAGGATTATTATTAAAAATAATAACAGTTCAAATGTCTTTGGAGTGAGGCTGTCTGTCATGCCTCTCAGCCAAGTGTTCACATCTTCCCCATGGGCAATGGGGTCTGCAGTCTGCGGCATGTTGGCACGCTGGGGAGAAGAGAGATTGACACAGATCTGTGTGGAGTAAAGCCTATGTGTGGTGGGACAACTATGTGTTGTATCAGTGATTGTGAACCACTAGTGAAGTGTGGTGATGACTGTGTTGGTCTTAGGGTGTCTAAGTAGACTAGAGATGCAAAGACTTTGTCACTCTAATGAGGAAGAGGAAAAGAGAGAAAGAGGTGAAAAACAAATTAAATGACAAGCAAAATTTCTGTTTTTCAAATGAGGAAAATTAATTTTTCCCAATTAACTGTTATCAAGAAGTTAAACAATATTATTAAATCTCTTGTTTTGGACAAAAGAATACAATAATAATGCTGATATCTCTTTCCTTAGTCTGACAGGATTGACACCGTACACCTTACAGTTGGACCGCTCATCAGGGAGGCTGCGAAGGCGACAGATGTTCAGCACGTACCTCTATTAAATTGATCTCAACGTTGGATGAGATGCTAAAACTTGGATTGTGTTTCCAAATGTAGGGAGGTTAGGAAGAACAAAGGAGAGGATGATTACAATCAAATTCATAAGGATGATTCGTCGTCTTTGACACGATTGTGTATTTAATTCACTTTGAATTGATTGATGGTTCTTACATGTCCTACAAATGTTAAAAGTGAAGAGGAAAGGAAAGGAGCAAGAGGACGGAGACAGTAAGTCTCAGTAGCGGTTATCTCAACTACAAGGAGAGCGTTGTTTTAGTTGCTGCACAACTAATCAAACAAAATAAACTTTAAGTGAAAGAGAGTTGTCTTTCTAATTTATTTGAACGCGTAGTGAGGGATAACAATGTCTCCTTTTAAGGCTCAGGTGTGTCGTTCCCAAGCTAGGATACACTAAGTAAAGAAATGGTAAGAAAAGTAAAATTAACAAAAAATAATAATAAATGGGCAAAATATGCAAAAATGAAATGTAGGAAATCAATAAGTAAAACAATAGTGGTTAAGTGTATAACCAAAACATGAAGAGGGGTAAAACGCAATCAAATAAGTAAAGGTCTGAATAGCATATATTCAGATGGGTAATAAATAAATTAGGTAGAATAAGTTTACTTATACTTTCAAAGTTCAAGGCTTATTCATATGGAATGCCAGAGCTGCCAATTTTAAAAATAAATAAATACATAAATAAATATACAAATAAATGTAAATAAGAATAAATAAATACATAAATATATAAATAAATATACATAGAAAAGCAAAAAAACGAAAATAAATAATTATTTATACATTTATTTCCATATTTATGTATATATTAATTTTTTTTTCTTTTATTTATTTATACATTTATTAATTTCTACATTTATTTATTTAGACATTTATTTATTTCTTCATTTATTTCTTCCTACATTTCTTCCTGCGTAGGGTAATGAGGAGGGCGTGGTTTACCTCAGACATAGCAATCGAGCTCAGAGTAAGCGAAGGCGAAGAGTTGAGGCCACAGTGATGCCTATTGTGTGGCGAAATACAATTAGTATAGCTCACTGACGTTGATACAGTCTGTGACTGCGAGGTATATGGTCAAAATCCTAAATCTTACTGTGTGACATGGATAGGCTACTCTTTATTCCGGACATGGCCGTAGAACATCGTTTGGTCTGGATTTGTAAAATGTCCTGGGCTAACAAACAAGAAACAGGGACTCTGCAGTGCTTAACTTGTAAATTGCGAGGTCCCGGAACAAAGCGGGGTAACGGATGCCGGATGCATGTGATTACAGGAGGGAGATGCGATCTCCTCATTCGCCAGCAAAAACCTGTTTACTCCATTTGAGCTTGTTTTTCATATAGCCTCATGTTAAGTGCAAGTGTCCAATACAATACCAACACTGATGACTCAGTGTTGTTTAATTATTGATTTTTTCCCCTTTTCTTTATTTTTTCCCCATGTGTTTAAGTAGCCTATACGTGTGTCATGAAATTGTTTTGTTTTTCAACACCCACAAAAGACATCATATTGTGTGTATTTGATTGCTTAAGCTCAACAAACTACGAAAAATAACTCATATAATAGGCTACTCGCGAGGCGGCTTCATACGCGTGAACTTTGGATGTGACTGTGAGGGGCACATAATACAGCCTTCGGAGTGCGCGAATACCATGGCTTAAAATACTTAAAAATGTGTGCAAATTATACATGGATTCGAACACTGGTTTCGAATGAATTATTTAATCTTACATTTTGCGTGGATTAATTTTATTATTCAAACCTACAAGCTATGTTGAATAAATGCAGGAATTTTCCTCATTATAAACTTGAAAGCTGCGAGAATTATTAAAACCATGTGACATAGCTACACAGTCCCCCACCGAAATTTAGGACTCTGTTATACAGAGATTTGTAAAATAAAATTCCACAACTTTTTCAAAACGTTTTTAGGCCTGGAAATTGTTGTTTTAAAATTGCATGGCATTTCCATGTTATTCATGAACATACAGACCCTAAAAGCAACTGATGCATGCAGTCAATCACTTAAACTGCTGACCAATGTGATTGCGCGAGTGCTCCGTCCTGTAATCACATGCATCCGGCATCCGTTACCCCGCTTTGTTCCGGGACCTCGCAATTTACAAATTAAGCACTGCAGAGTCCCTGTTTCATGTTCATGTTTGTTCCATGTCCGGAATAAAGAGTAGCCTATCCATGTCACACAGTAAGATTTAGGATTTTGACCATATACCTCGCAGTCACAGACCGTATCAACGTCAGTGAGCTATACTAATTGTGTTTCGCCACACAATAGGCATCACTGTGGCCTCAACCCTTCGCCTTCACTTACTCTGAGCTCGATTGCTATGTCTGAGGTAAACCACGCCCTCCTTATTACCCTACACAGGAAGAAATGTAGGAAGAAATAAATGAATAAATAAATAAATGTATAAATAAATAAATGTATAAATAAATAAATGTAAAATAAATAAATGTATTAATAAATAAATGTAGAAATTAATAAATGTATAAATAAATAAAAGAATAAATAAATAAATATGGAAAAAAATAAATATATACATAAATTTGGAAATAAATGTATAAATAATTATTTATTTTCGTTTTTTTGCTTTTCTATGTATATTTATTTATATATTTATGTATTTATTTATTCTTATTTACATTTATTTTTATATTTATTTATGTATTTATTTATTTTTAAAATTGGCAGCTCTGGCATTCCATATATTCATTCCTAAAATAATTAAGCCCAAAAGAGAATACTAGAAGTAAAGACAATATGAAATGATCTGAGAGGGAAATTTTAATGATTCAAAATAAATCTAATGTTTCAATTAAATTTCAATGTCACAATTAATAATTGTGAGTCAGTATTTCCCTTTCTAGTAAGATGAAAATAAGTGGTATAGTGAGAAAAGAGAGCAATAAGAGAGAGAAAAAGACCAACAAGTGTTAGTTAAGATGTTTAAAGGGTTAAATCACGTCCGCGTTGCCCAAACACACACTATTCAACCACTGCCCTTATGAAAATTAACCATGGTTTTACTACAAAAAAAAACCAAAAAACCATGGTTACTATAGTTAATCCATGGTAACCACAAATGAACCATGGTATTTGTAGTAAATCTGTGGTTATACAAATGGTAGTCAACACGCCAAAAAACCATGGGTTACTACAGTTTTACTATAATAAAACCATGGTTATTTTTCGTAAGGGTGGATTGTAATGCTAACGGCTAACCTTTGAGGCTAGTGGCTTTAGCAGACTTCAATGTAAATACAACGGTTTCGTTAGCTTAGCAACACCGCGGAGTTTGTTTACACTAGCGTCGATGCGCTGCGTGTGCTCAGTTCAAAGTTTTTCCGGAAGTAGATTAAGTCTTCCATGTCACGGTTGTAACTGTGGCAACCAAATCAAACTCTAGTGGACTAGCAAATGAATCGTTGCATAGTTGCAAGTACAGTTAAGCATGTTACATGAAATGTCGGCTCATTTCAACACTGTACAAATAACAACACCGCTTTTAGTTGGTTTTGCGATGTGGCACTTAAACTCTCAGTTCGTAAAGAGTTAAATTTATCTTAATTCAAATAGCAGCTTTGTGCTGTAGTTAAGGGAACACAGTAATATCGATCTCAGCGATCTGAATCTCCGTGCCAGAGTTTGTGTTTTCTGGACACAAACACAACAGGATTTATTCGCTGTTGGTACACAGTTAAAATTTACTTGATCAAGCTTTTAAAACACTCCCATTCAACTTACTCTCGGACACACGCAGTGTTACGCGAGAATGCATTCACTTTGTGAACGGACACAGACAGGCAAACATTATTCTCTAATGTTTAACTTAGGGGAGTCAAAAATCAAATTTGATTCGGCAGTGGAACATGCACTGGCAATCGAACTATTAATTCTGAGGCTTGATACACTCTTAACCCGAAATAGTTGACTTTACTCGCAAATCGCGAGGAAACCCGTTGACTTATACCACTTTAGTTTTTACACAAGCTGAAACTAAACATGTCGAGTTGTATTAACATTATACCCTAACTTTTACACAAGCTGAAACTAAACATGTTGAGTTGTATTAACACGGAACCCTAACTTTTACACAAGCTGAAACTAAACATGTTGAGTTGTATTAACACGGAACCCTAACGTTTACACAAGCTGAAACTAAACATATTGAGTTGTATTAACACGGAACCCTAACTTTTACACAAGCTGAAACTAAACATGTCGAGTTGTATTAACATGGATCCCTAAGTTTAGTATTTATATTTATGACTTATTGCTACCAACATTTAACACAATTACTGTATTTTCCTCTAATTTAATTAGCTTTTGATTTTTTTAAAAATATGTTAAAAAACATTGTTTCAATTAAATAGGATGGAAAAAAAAGAAACACCTCTAAATGCTGCATGCATTTTATTTGTAAGAAAAATGGTAAAACACAGCCAATCTTATGACAAACTTAACATCAGGTCAACATCAACACGTTCAATCTAAAATGATTAATCTGAAAAAGGTCATTTCAAATCATTGAAACAATTGTGTGAGGGTGTCGTATATGTTTGGTTGTGTGTATGGGTGTTGTCCGTGTCTGTGTTGCTGTTAGGGTTGCCACCTATGTCTGATAAAAAACCTGGACATATCGATGACCGGACCGACCGCTTTGCTCACAAGTAAAAATGTCCATTAGACATTAGACCCACAACACAAAATTGGCCTTTGTGCAGTAAGATTGTGCTTAGTCATGACTCATGAATATTTTTAACATTTCAAGTATTCTCACTTATCTTACTTAACTTATAGCTTACCTGATTGCTTAGATACTGGTGCTTGCTTTTGCTTCCTCTTTGCTAAAGAAATAAGTAGAGGGATGACATTATTAGATTTGCATTTACCATACCTTAGCCACATATATAGCCACTTTTATTTAGTATGTCTCAATCTGACATTAGAATAACAAAATCATACATACATAGGCCTTAGCTTACCTAGTCTTCCATCTATACTTGGCGTTTCCCTTTGCTGCAGCTATCAGTGGTTTCTGTTCTTCAATGAATGTCTTGAATTCAGTGCATGACAATTTGAAATTCAATCTGACCTGAAGCTCAGACTTCACCATCGCAACTGACAGTCTGTTTCTTTTATCGGACCAAACATCCTCCATATGACTGAACACTCTTTCTGCATAGGCATTACTGACTGGTATGGAAAAAACAAAAGCAACTACTTTCAACAGCTCGGTGGATTCAGTTGCCTTGCTAAAAAAATAGGCCCACTTTCTGTCTGGGGTAAGGTCTGTTGGAATGGTGTGTAAGACCTCATTCAGAATGAATGACCATATAGCTTGTCTTCTTCAACATCCAGGGCCAGTTTTTCCACTAAAACTTCCAACTCTGACCACTGGAGTGATTGTCCTTCATGAAGGCTGAGACAGCCAATGTGTGCAAGAACCTGGTCATTGAAGTCAAATTTATCCTCAAGATACAGCACTGCCTTCTCAAAAAATCTGTCCACCAGGCTCCTGAACTGTTCCTGTCGCTGGGGTAAAAGGCTCCTCAGTATTTGTTTTGCTTTGCTGCCATAGAATTTGTCTGTGCGCCTTGCGATCAGCTGACTGCGCAATCGGTTCATCACAGAGTAAACGTCAATCACAGTAGCACTGTCACTCTCGAGCACTCTAATAGATGAATCAAATTCTTGCATCACATTGTGCATGAATGCAAGGATACATTCAGCTACAGTACAGTCTACATTTTCTGCATCACTTGCACCACACACAAATGTCCAAATGATACTTGGGCAGTCCTCCTTTCCCAGGGATACAAAATAAGACTTTAAAGCTGGCCAACACTCTAAAATCCTTTGTATAGCAGGCAGCAAAGACAGCCAGCGTGTGGGGACATGCCTCAGAATCTCCCTGTATTTTGTATTAGTAAATTCACAGAAGTCCTTAAGCAATTCCACTTTTTTAGCAGAACAACTGAATTCACTATACACCTACAGCACAAAGGCCTCCACGTCACACCCTCCAGCACTAAAGACACGATTAGCTGCTTTGACAGTGTTGTTTATGATGTGACACTTGCAATTTCCCTTCACAATTTGTGGGTTAGCTTCTCTGAGTTTCTGAAAAACTGAGTTGTGCCGACCATAATTAACTGATGCGTTATCTGCACCATATGCACTGATCTGGCTGACTGAAAGTCCATTGTTCTCAGTAATAGACACTATTTGTTTGAATATGGCTTCACTAGATTCGTTGGAGTCGTCGTAAAAGTCTAACAATCCAAACTTCACACCCTCGGATGCACAAAAATACTGGACTGTGTAGGGAAACAATTTTGTGTGCCCAGAATTGGATGCATCAGAACATACTGCAAAATAGTGCGCTTTCTGCAACTCTGCTGCTAATCTTTGCTGGCTAAATGGTGCCAACACATTTTCCACTAAGGCCTCACTTTTAGTTCTGCCACAAGACATTTTAGTTGCAATATCAGAGTCACTGAATATTTTTGCACTGACCTTGTTCCCACAGTCAGTTGACAGATAGCTATGGCCATGTCGCACACCGTGATAGGTAGCTGTTAATTCGGCGACAGTAATTTTGTCCTCTGTGTTTTTTGTAATCATGAATGATGAAATTGCCTTTGTTTGTCTGGTTACTTGAACGCGACTCTGATGTTTCTTCGTTTTAGCATGGTCATCCAATGCAGTTTTGCCTTCATGTTTAACAAGAATTTTAACTGAGCATACGGAGCAAGTAGCATATAGTGGATCGCCTGGTGTTTGCTTTAGCCATGTGGAGTAATTGTCATTTTTCATCCAGTCATTATTAAAGTAGGTCGAACGTTTCATTTTTTTTTTTACTGGACTGTCAGTCTTTGTTGACACACTGTCATCTTCATCCTCCGTCTCCCCACCCATGTTAACACTAACAACAAACGATGTTGAGGACGTACAATGACAATCTTCTCACTACTTCAATTTGCCGCCTGTAGTAACTGGCTAAGTGCCAAGACAGACGCTAGATGACGTAGCCTACGTCACGTCACACGACACACCCTTCCCAGAGCCAATGATAGCGCATTCTACACACAAGAGACACCCTATGAGAGACACAGACGAATCTGTGCACAATGCATAGGCTGTTTCAAGTGAGAAAATAGTAAATTGAAGATACATATTCACGTAGCCTTTCGAAAACCGGGACATTCAGTGTCCCGGGAGAGTGGATACATTTCCCGGGACAGGTTATTAAAAAGAAGGACAATCCCGGTAAAACCGGGACAGGTGGCAACCCTAGTTGCTGTGTGTATTGTGTGTTTGGGTGTTGAATGTGTCACAAATTTACAAGAAAAAAACATTGATGTCTGTGTTTTGCTGTGTGTGTGGGTGTTGTCCGTGTGTGTTGTGTGTGTGTGTCTGTTGTCCGTGTCTGTGTTGGCAGTATGTGCGTGTTGAATGTGTCACAAATTTACAAGAAAAAAACATTGATGTCCCCTGAGATTGAAGTGGTAAATCCATAAACAAAACAAAATTGACAAGAAACACCCACTCAAATGTACAAAAAACGCAAACAAACAGGATGTTTCATCTGCCTAAATGAAGGGAGAACAGAGCATGAACCAACAGACATAACATGAACCAACAACATATCAGAACAATAACTAATTCCATCTACATAAACGTGAAGAACTTAAACAACAATGTCTTATGTCTTTCTACTGCAACTCCTCTCAGTTTTAATTATCACACAAGTCACATCCTTCAGCATGCTTCCTTCAGCTTTCAAGTGTGTGTAGGTGTTGTGTTGTTTGTGGGTTTTGTACGTGTCTGTGTTGTATGTGTATTGTGTGTGGGTACTGAATGTGTCTGTTGTTTGTGTGTGTGTGTCTGCGTTTTACGCGTGTCTGTTCGTCCGCTTGTTTTACAGAAAATAAAAAGATTTACACCACAGGTAAGAAAGTAAAAAAAAAAGTCAACAGCTTATTACAGTAGACTTGACATCTCTTTACATTGCAAGCTGATTTTTTCAAACTCTGTAGCTTTGGCTTTAGGTCAGTGTGGCCTAACAAGAGCAATACCTGTTGAATGAACTGAAATGTGAGCTTCATTGTCTTGGGGTAGTTAAGATGGAGTGCATACGTGAGTCCAAACAGAATGCACATTGCTTTTGGCAGATCTGGAATGTTGTCCATCACGACTTCTCCCTCAATGATGATTTTCAGCGAGGCTGGACTGAGATGCTGGGAAGATGTGAGCACAGCACCTTCACGCTCAATAAGAAGTATCCCAACGTCGAGGTCACGAAAAGAATCATCATCATCAGATTCCTAAATAAAGAATAACAGAAGAGCACAATCATTACATTATATTTCTCATTTGAAAAACAACTTTAATCAATATAAGAGTGTCATGGTGAAAAAAATAATGGTAAAATTATAAGAAAGCAAGAGCTTACTTACAAAGCCTGCTTTGAAGAAGTTTGTGGGGTTGTCCCCAAGGATGATAGGAAGCCCTCTGAGCACCTCTGTAGTCTTTTGGGAATTAAACACAGTACCACAAGTTATCTTGCTAAAATGAAAAACAAATAAATGATCTATAAGAAAGCTTAAAAAAACCAAGCAATGTTTGGATTGAATTATACAACTAATAGAGTAGCATTGTGATATGATGTTTATACAAACCCTGGGAAAAACAAAGCCAAGTATAGAATATGTATGGACTTACATTGGTCTGTTGTGAAATCTGTGTCAACAACTGTCCAACATTCCCTCTCTTGGATCGAAATAACTCAAGGAGACGTGGACTGTGCTGATCGATGATGCTCTCATAAAATTCCTGCTTGAGGTTCTTGCCCACAATCCTGCTGAACTCCATGAACACCTGAAAAATACAAAGAACAAAAAAACTGAACTTAGTTCAACTGAACTATACAAGGCAACTAAACCATCTGCAAAGTAGTGCTGAAAAACATCCATGAATGTCCTTTTTATATGATTTGCAATGTTGATGAAAAACATCATGCCTCAAATTAAAAATACCAATGTTTTTTTCTTAAAAAGGACAAGAGGAATATACATGTAGACAAATTATATCATAATAGAAAGATAGTTATTTGTTATGTTCTCGTTCTTATACTTACTTGATCTTCAGTGAAAAGGGCAGGCCAGCGTTTCACCATCGTGCTTATGGTGGGTTCCGACTCCACTACCTCTTTTCTTCTCAGAGCGAATGTCTGATCCATCTTCTGTTTCACAAGAGGTCCATTTGGTGTTCTCTTTTGCTTTTCATCAACCAAGACTTGACAGGCCCCCTCCAGGGCTGCCTGATTAAATCCATCCGGAAAGTTGGGCAAGTAATTGAGTTCACCTTTGTTTGCCTTCTTGATGCGCTTGTTACCTGGTTGTCCAGCTGAATGCCTTCCCCGCTTACCTGCATTTACTGCAACATCAACTTCTCAGAGACTTTCATTATACATTTCAACATGAGCTCTAAAATAAGCTACAAAATGTTCCATTACAGCCTAGCTTGATTGCAGAAATCACACTGTGGCTTCTTAACAGAGAATATATCGCCTGAGGGTCACTACTAAATTATCACCATATCTGTACGCCGAAAGAGGGAAAACATCATTCAGCTCTTTCAGCTGCACCACATACAGAGTGGGGTTACTGCTGTCACAGATGAGTTCGAAAGATCTCAAATGCTCATGATACCAAGCAGTCATCTCATTGCAAACAAACAGGATATCAGTGTTAAGTGCCACTATCTGTTTGATCTGTCTAAATGAAAGACTACCATGTCAGCACAATATCTAATTCCATCTACATGGACTGATGATGGAACAAGAACTGATGTAAGCTGAGGAACTCTTTGGCAGAAAACCTGTTGGACATTCTCAGGAAAAGATGTGATCGATGCAGTAGTGACCTTGTCCATTTCAATTGAAGGCTTGAAAAATGAACTTGTGTCCAAATAGTAAGCCATCATTTTCTGATGCTTAACAGCCAATGTAAGAGCTACATTTTTGAAGTTGTGGGCATTACGAATGACCCGTTTGAAGAATTTGTGTTTTCCCTCAAACCGCATAGTCCAAACATCTGAAAGGGGACCAAATGCTTTGATCATCTCAGGGTAATGTTCAATATAGTGGTGTTTTGGCCGTAATCTAAAATCTTGGAATGTTGTTTGCAACAAGTCTCTATGTTCTGACACTTTGCAGTCAAGGAAATGCACCGACTCTTCAGTGTGCTTTTTTGCGCAGCTAACTCAACAATGTCTTTTAGGAGCAGCAGAACGCTCCATGCATTGTCTCCTTCAGGGACTTTAGGGCCAATGATAAGTGGGAGCAGCCTGATTAGGGCCCAGTTCTCATGGCCATTGCCACCTATGGTCCCTTTGGTAGAGAAGCCATGGGCAATTGGCTGAGGCTGGTCAGTTTTGTCATGAAAAGCATATTCAAATGTTTTTATGGCATGGTTCAGTGTTTCTATGGTGAAATATTTCTTGGAAATCATGTCTGAAATGCAGAGGGATAACTCAACAGGAACAATGCCTTCCAAAAGGTCATGGAGGATGTCAGGGGGGTACCCACGAACAACATGAAAGTGCTCCAGACCGTCAGTCAATACACACCCTCCTTTCACACCATACTGTTTTGCCACAGTGGGATCCTGCTGTACCTCCTGCACCTGCTGGTTGTGAGTGTCTATAGTGCGGGGTTCAAAAGCACCTGAATTTACCTCATTGGCTTGCATCTCGCTTCTCGTCACCATACAGAACCTGCAGAATCTTTCCACCATAAAGCTTTCGAAGAATCCTGCCAGAGAATGAGCAGCCAGGTTATCAGCAGCCACATATAAAACCGTACCTTTGACACATTCTCCCAACTTCTCAACATATACACCATGTTGCTCCAAAGAAGCCAGATCATTAATGAGAGGGTGGAGAATTTTAGCGTAGCCAAATTCTTTTACATGAGAGGCTTTACACAAAACAGCAAGCTGAATGGAGTGGAGTGTGGATCTGTATTTTGATGGCACATTAGCGATCACCCAATACACTGCACTCATTTTGTGCTTCTTTCTAGATGTTCCTAAAGGATTGGACACTTCAAAATCATCTGTATAAAGTCCAACAGCGATTTTGAATTCCTCCCCTTTAAGGAGGTCATTGTCATTACAGTACGAGCCATCTCTGTATGAACTGTACTCATGTTGCACATGCTTTTGGACGGGAAGAGCTTTGTCCAAAATATCTGCCCTATTCAACATCTTCTGTAGCATTGGATGCAAAGGAACATATACAGCACTAGATTTTATTCCTCTTTCAATAATGTACTCCACTGGTTTAACCTCTGTGAAGTTTTTATTCACATATGCTGCTCTCCTTTTTGTTGTTGATAAGGGGCCATCCTTGCCACAGAATTTCATGATCACATTGCTCTTTGCGGCAGCCCTGACTAACTCTTCCACAACTGAATCATCTACATCTGTCTGTTGTTTCAGAATGTCTTTGAGTGCATTATGCAGCAGTGGCTGGGATAGTTCACACATCTGTAACAGCTGTTGTGTGACTTCTTGTACCGTACTTTCTGGAATGTGTAGGACTGTTTGCATCTTTAAAAAAAGAGCTGCTAGGTTGTGCTCCAGCTGTTTCTCTAGATCATTAAGATCTTCAATGGTAGAATCCTCACTGTCGTCTGATTCAAGGGTGTCATTTGGAGGCTCCTGTTCTTCTTGGGCCATTTCATTAGAGACTATTTCTGGCCTGAACATCCTCCAGTTGTGTGTTCTGTGCTCCTTACTTCTGTGTGGATTAAATGTAGAATACACATTTGTGTGAAAGTTACAGCCATTATATGGACACTGCACTCTGTGATTTACCTTTAAATGTGTACTGCGCAGGTGAGTGAGAAATACTGTTTCTGTGCAGGGTGCAGAAAAATCACATGACTGACAGTGAAAGGTTACTTCAGGAGTTCTCTTACGAGAGTTCTCTCGTACTGCGTCTTGGCTAAGATGCTACGGGAAAAGTCTCTTTTCACGAAATACTGAAGCAAAAAATTATCCTTAATTTTGAATTTTTGTAAATCGCATTTGCAGCAGTACACAGCCATAGGCGAGGCGGCTCGCTCGCTCATTGGCTGCTCTGCGGCAACTGCACAGCCTATCGAGCGCAGGCTGATGCAACATCAGACCAATAAGGGCGCTTCGCGCCCTTCATGCCACTTCCCGCCGAAACGGGTGTGGCCCAACCCTATAAAAGGAGCTCGAAAAGGCTGACTCACCTGATTTTTCATCTCTTCAGCGAAGCTCACGCATCGCTGGATCACGAAGGAAGCAAGCGCCGTCCTACGCCGCCTTCCACTGCCGCCTTCCACTGCCGCCTTCCACTGCCATTCCTGCTGCGCTCTCCGGCGCCTATATCCTTTTTATATCCTTGTGTGTGTTCGCCCTGCGACGCACACTCGTAAAAGAGCTGCGTCTTTTTAAAGATGCCCTTGTGCGGCTTCGTGCAGAGCCCCGCTCAGCGAAGGAGACCGTCACGTCATCTGTGTCTCCTGCCTGGGTGAGGATCATGCAGCGCTCGCGCTCGCTGACGGCGGCTGCCCTCACTGCGAGCTACTGCCGATGGTGACTCTGAGGACTCGCCTGGCATTCTTCTCCAAGCCTGCATCCTCCGCTGCGCCGCAGCGCCGTAAAAAGCGCCGCTCTCAGCGTTTACCGGAACCGCATCCAGCTCTACCGAGCTCGCCGGTTCTTCCCGCTTCACCGGCCTCCCCTGCATCGCTTCCCGATGGTCAGCGCCCGCTGTCTGCTGCCGCGTCCTCCGAGGAAGTGGATCTCAGGGCCGCGTCGGAGGAAGAGGACACGTGCTCTCTGCTAGCTTCGGGCAGTGAGGGTTGGGCGAGCTACGCGGATCTCGTGCCTTCTGCTCAGAGGCCCAGCAGATGGGCTGATATCGACAAGGAGCTGATGCGAGTGCTCACGCTGGCCACAGCGAGCCTCGGCCTCGAGTGGTCTGCACCAGCGCCCCCTTCTCGTTCCCGGCTGGATGGTAGCTTTCTCCTGGATGAGCGTCTTTCTCCCAGCTCGAAGCACGCCCCAATTCTTCCTGAGCTTCACGAAGAAGTGGCGAAAGCTTGGAACGCTCCATTCTCGGCGAGAATTCGTTTATCTGTTTCACCAGCATTCTCCACACTGGACGATGCTAAAAACAGAGGCTACCAGTCACTTCCGCCGGTGGAACAGGCTATAGCAGCGCACCTTTGCCTGCCCTCTGCTGGACGGCGGACGAAGGCGGCGTTGCCATCGAAAGCCTGCCGCATTACGTCATCGCTGCTCGCACGGATCTTCTCTGCTGCTGGGCAGGCTGCGTCTGCGCTACACACCATGGCCATGCTGCAGATTTTCCAGGGCGATCTCCTCCGCAAGCTGGATGAGATGGGACCTGAAGCGATCTGTCTCGCGAATCTGAGGAGTGCTTCGGATCTCTCCCTCCGCGCTACTAAGTCCGCTGCACAGGCCATGGGATGGGTTATGGCTTCCGCTACGGTGGCTGAGAGGCATTTGTGGCTAACGCTTTCGGACATCGCAGAGTCTGAGCACGCTGCGTTCCTCGACGTGCCGCTGACTCCTGCTGGCCTCTTCGGATCGTCTGTCAACGAGTTTGTCGAGAGATTCGTCGAGGATCAGAAAGCGTCACAAGCGTTTAAGCACTTCCTGCCAAAGCACTCCGGTTCTGCAGCGAGCCGCGCTAGACCGGCCCCACAAAGCTCTCAGTCACGCCCACCGCCTCCAGCTACTTCATCGCGACAGCGTCAGCAACGCAGCTCGGGATCCCGTTCTCGCTCTTCCAGCCGTCGCCCCGCGCCGCGGGAGCCGCGGCAGAGGATTACGGTGAAGCCGGAAGCCCCGAAGTCATCCTAGCACTGCTAGGAAAGCGCCGGTGTACGCGTTCCGCTGCGGCCGAGCTCTCACCCAAGCGCGCCGCTGTTGCAGTTCCAAGAATTGTGACTGTCTCAGCGTCTTCTGCAACGCGCAAGCCTGCACAAGTGCCCGCTTGCCTGCACACAAAAGCCGTTATCACGGCTACCCAGATATTTCCCGAAAAGAGTGTTATTTCTGGTGTTCCGGCCACGGCCGAGGGTGCTATAAATGTAGTGACGATGCCCACTCCTCAGTGCCCATTTCCACATGTAAGCACAGCCCTGCATACAGGGCTCGCGGCCATAAGATCGACTCAGGTCGGTCGCGCGCGCCACATAGTAAACGTGCCCACAAACACTATGTCACACACGGCGCGTGGTTTCTGTAAAAACGAAACCCGTGCACGTACGCTCTGCCCAGGCAGACAACGAGCCGAAAGCGGTAAATGTGCACACTTGCAGCCCACAGTTACTCGCAGACATCACGAGTCCCACGGGACCCGCTCAGCCCTCCCTCAGTCGGTTAAGCGCCGGGACGGGGTCGAGGAGGAGGGATCTGCCCGCTGTGATCAGCGCGCTCCCCGCCTCAAATGCCACAGGCGTAACGCCCATGGTGCAGCGCACCCAAGCGCCGCCGTTGCCCAGTCAACAGAGCGCGCTTTGCATCCAGCCCTTAGCCATTCATGCAGATGCATGGTCAGCGCTTCCAGGGGTTTCGGATTGGGTGCTAGTCATTATAAAGAGAGGCTAATCGCTACAGTTTTTTCGATGCCCTCCGCGCTTTTTAGCACGCGTCGAACCTACGGTCAAAACAGAAGTAGCACACATACTTCAGGCCGAAATATCAAAACTGTTGAGCAAAGGGGCTGTAGAGCCTGTGTCTCGAGCTCAAAGCGAGGGGGGGCTGTACAGCATATACTTTCTAGTGCCCAAGAAAGACGGGGGTCTCAGGCCCATACTGGATCTAAGACAGCTGAACAAGGCATTGGTGAAACGCAGTTTCAGAATGCTTACGACCAGGAAGCTCCTCGCGCATATTCGCAGAGGAGACTGGTTCATGTCAATAGATCTGAAGGACGCGTATTTTCAAATACAGATAGCGTCAAGTCACAGGCGATACTTGAGATTCGCCTTCGAGGGCCAGGCATACCAGTTTACAGTCCTGCCGTTCGGCTTGTCCGTAGCTCCTCGTACGTTTACGAGGTGCATGGACGCAGCGCTCGCTCCTCTCAGACTCAGAGGCATGCGAGTGCTGAACTATTTGGACGACTGGCTGATTCTGGCTTAATCACGAGCGGAGCTCGTGGAGCACAGGGCCGTTTTACTCGATCACCGATCACTCGATTCGATTCGCTCAGAGAATGTCAGAAGATGCTGGGTCTCATGGCCTCAGCATCTCCAGTTCTGCAGTTGGGCCTGCTCCGCATGCGCCCCCTGCAGTTCTGGCTGAAATCACGGGTACCGCGCGGAGCGTGGGTATCTGGTCGACTGCGTCTCAAGGCCGATCAGGGCTGCGTTACAGCCCTGAAACCCTGGACAGCAAACGACTGGTACCAATCAGGTGTAAGCCTGGGGACTTCCTTGAAAGTGAAGATGGTGTCGACGGACGCCTCCACTTCGGGATGGGGAGCGTTGCTCGAGGGCAGACCGTCCTTTGGCCTGTGGTCAGAACGGGAAAAGCTCCAACATATCAACTGTCTGGAAATGCTGGCAGTGGAGAACGCGCTGACGCGCTTTTGTCCCCGAATCAAGGGCCGCCACGTCTTAGTCCGTTCGGACAACATGTATGTGGTGTCCTACATAAATCGCCAGGGCGGTCTCGGGTCCCGAAACCTGTACAGGCTGACGGAACGCCTCCTGGTTTGGGCTCAGCGCAACTTGCGCTCGCTGAGGGCAGTTCATGTGCCTGGGCTACAGAATCTGGGTCCAGACAGGCTGTCCAGAAACAACATTCCCACGGGCGAATGGTCTCTACACCCGCAAACAGCCCAGCTGTTGTGGGAGAGATTTGGCAGGGCGGAGGTGGACCTCTTCGCGTCCCACGAAAACGCTCACTGCCCCGCGTTCTTTTCCAAGAACGAAAGCACGCTGTCACGGAGATGGCCGTGCTGCCCGCTTTATGCTTTCCCTCCCGTCTCCCTCCTTCCGCAGGTGATAGAACGGGTGAGAGAAACGAGATGTTCAATACTGCTTGTAGCACCTTTTTGGTAGAACCAACCATGGTTCCCAGATTTGATGCAGTTAGCAGACATCGCCCCGTGGCCAGTGCCGTTGAGGAGGGACCTCCTCTCGCAGGCCAGGGGCTCGATTTGGCACCCTCAAACGGAGTTGTGGTCCCTCCATGTGTGGGCGCTCAACGGTTACCCGCTGATCTCTCAGTGGGAGTGCTAAATACCATCACTCAGGCTAGAGCTCCGTCGACACGACGGCTGTATGCCTCGAAGTGGTCGGTGTTCTCCAGCTGGTGCACAGCTCGGGGATGTTCACCCCTTAGTTGTGAGGTGACAGAGGTTCTCTCCTTCCTACAGGAGCTGTTGGATAAGGGCAGAGCCCCATCCACGCTCAAAGTTTATGTGGCGGCCATCGCAGCGTTTTCTGAAACAGCGCTCGGTCAGTCAATAGGAAGGAACGATTTAGTCATCCGCTTCCTTAGAGGAGCTAGGAGGCTGAATCCTCCCAGACCTCCGTCAGTCCCTATATGGGACCTCGCGGCGGTTTTGGAGGCCATGAAGGGTCCCCCTTTTGAGCCTATCCAATCGATTAGCCTCCAGCATCTGTCGTTCAAGACAGTATTCTTGTTGGCTCTCGCTTCAGTGAAGCGTGTGGGTGACCTGCACGCGCTCTCGGTGAGCCAGTCGTGCTTGGAGTTTGGGCCTAATGACTCAAGGGTCATACTCAAACCTAGGCACGGTTATGTGCCGAAGTCCCTCAACCGTTTCGGGCTCAGGTTATTGCCCTGTCTGCCCTGTCGGTGTCAGGAGAGGATGGAGACTCGAGTCTTCTTTGCCCTGTTAGGGTTTTAAGAGCTTATGTGTCTCGCTCCGCTGTCTTTCGACAGACTGAGCAGCTGTTTGTCTCGTTCAGTGGACATTCCAAGGGAATGGCTGTTTCGAGACAGACTCTATCCAGATGGATAGTTGACGCCATAGCGTTAGCTTACGCTTCCAGGGGCCTTCAGTGCCCACTGGGCGTCAGAGCACACTCTTCACAAGGGGCATCGCTTTGTTGTGGGAGTGGTCTACTGGGATCTCCTTGCAGGATATATGTATGGCGGAAGGTTGGGCCTCGCCGTCTACATTTATCAGGTTCTATAACCTGGAGGTACCCGCCTTGCAAGCAAGGCTGCTGTCGGTATAGTCGAATCAGGGCCCTGATGGGAATTCTGAGTTCGTGAGCTTTATGCGCTGCCGACTGTTATATGGGCAGTATTGCGTAAGACCCGCATTGCCACATTGGTCAGGCCTTGCCTCGACTGTGTGATGTCATATTGCCGCATCTACGGGTGCTGCTAGATATGGGACGGAGGGCCCCCCCCTCCTGTCCTGGACTCTCTGTGAGTCCCTCGGGTGACTGTGCACTGTAAATCCTGGGCGTTGCTTCAGGTTTATTGGTGTGTGATCCCTGCGCGCACGGCGTTTTACATGGGGTTCCCGTAGCGTCTTAGCTAAGACGCAGTACGAGAGAACTCTCGTAAGAGAACGTACTCGGTTACTAACGTAACCTCGGTTCTCTCTAGAAGAGGGAACGAGTACTGCGTTCTCTGCCGTGCGTACGATTCACTCTGGTTCGCTTCGGCGATGAAATAAATCAGGTGAGTCAGCCTTTTCGAGCTCCTTTTATAGGGTTGGGCCACACCCGTTTCGGCGGGAAGTGGCATGAAGGGCGCGAAGCGTGGCGTTTTATATTGTCTTTGCATACCAGTGTGCCTGACTCGGGGCTGCTGCTGCTAGCCTTGTCTGTATGGATGTTTCCCATTGATTTACTGCACTCAAGAAGTAGTATACTTCATGTTAAACATGAATATATACTGATTTGATTACAGCAAAGACAACGTCGGTAGTATTGACAGCAAAATAGGCTACAAAATATTCCGTTCTGTATTCACAGGTGCAATATTTGAAAATAATTATTTAATATTAATATTATCTGTATTTATGTCAAAACCTAGAGACTTTCAAACATCAGTATGCCATTTATTAATATGTATTTGTGTCAAAATTACATAACACCTTTTCCTTTTGTATTTTTCCTGGAAACGCTTCCAACACGCTTGCGTGTCGTGTGAAAAATTGGCGTCGGTTCTATTTCTAGCAGGCAGTAAACTCTAACCTGTTAACATGTGAGCCTAAATATAAACGGACACACCACGCGGGCTGACACGCTCACGCGACGCAGTCAGTGTGTAGCCGGCCTGAGAGTGAGTGAGAGGGAGCGAGTACTAGACTCCTTTGCCCCGACAGCGGTTGAATCGCTTTTCTATTGTGTAAAATTACATTTATATTAAATGATACAGTCGAGCAAACTCACCGGTATGTGAGCCATTCAGCTGACACTTTTTTTGAGTAACGTTAGTTACCTATTGTTAGTGTATTAACACCATGCACAAGTTCAAACAGTAACATTAGACGGAAAAAAGCTGCGTCAACAAATTATCTGCAAGCTTTTGGGTATTAAACAGTCCAACAAATATAACTAGGCTACAATAGTTATTTTACATACTAACCATTCCACTTGGAGTAAGGTTGCTTCCAGTCAGGGGGTACCGTCTGCTGCCGAGGCCTGTGCTCGTCCCACCAGGTGTAGGACGCACGTTAGACAGTGGTCTATTCACGTGACCAGGCAGGTTTTTGAATTAGCCCCCTCCCTTCCTTATAAAATTAAACATACCAAGTAATCTCTGCTAAACCTGATTAGTGCAATGAATTTTTCAGCTAAATAGTACAAACAACTAATGTTGTTTAGTAATGATACCCGGTTTTTACTAAACTTAAAAGAATAAGTAATGATCACTCGCAAGTTTAATTAGAAACAAAATCTGGGTTTACAGTGTGCATAGATTGAGGAACACGCTCAAAACTATTTTTTATTTACCGATTTATTTCCCTTTGAATCATAGCAGTGTAGCTCCGTTCAGTGAACAGTGACTGAGATAGCTTTTGAGAGGCACTGGAACACGCGGTGAAATCAAATCAGCTATAAGCAAGGCATTACCAAAAATGAGGAACACGCTCAATTTCTACCTTATTGTACGATCTCAGATGTTTACTTTTAAGTTCACTTACTGCTGTTAAAGGAGAGGTGGACTTGAGTTACAGTCCCATCTGCTTTCATTCATTTAAGCGGTCGCGCGCTGCTTACATCACGGGTCACACAAACACACACACACACGTCTCGCTAGCTTCTCATCTTTCATCTGCAGCAAAATAAAAGATTAAATAACTTGGTTTATGCTCACAATTTAGATTAAAGTGCCTGCATTCTCTCCACCATAAATGTAAGGGAAACAGGTCAATTTAGTGAATTCACTTAAAATTATATTAGATACACCAGTACAAATGTCTGAAGGTACATTGCCTGTGTAAAGTTGTCGTTGAAATGGCGTTCCCCCAATGTCGCTGATTGGCTGGAAGTTCAGTAGTCGTTGAAGTGACGTCTTGGGAAGCCGGTGGTTGGGCGTTGGCTGAAGATGCAGAGTTGTGTGGCTGGTTGAAGTTGAACGGGCAGTCGAGGTCAGACGGCGTTACAAAACTTAACTCAGAACACGAAACTCTCAAACGGAAAAGAAAAGAAATAAAGTTTGACGAGACTAGGCGGTGTTTCTTCTCATCGTGACTAAGTAGCAGCAGGCGAGCAGGCTGAAGCACGCTGGAACCGCGCTCAAAGAACAGTGATGACAAACAGCGTGGCTACAAGCTAAAGCTAAGGAGCAAAGCTAAAAGCAAACTAAAAGCAGGCATGACTAATAGCAGAAGCTAAACGCATAGCTAAAACCAAAAGCAGGCATGACTAGTAGCAGAAGCAGAGCTAAAACTAAAAGCATACATGACTAATAGCAGAGCAAAGCTAGAAGCTAAAAACAGGCATGACTAGTAGCAGAAGCAAAGCTGACAACTAAAAGCCAACTAAAAGCTTGCATGACTAATAGCAGAAGCTAGACGCAAGCTAGGAGCTAAAAGCAAGATTTTATGGTGTCCTAAGTATTTAAACTGGCCTGTTGGCCACACCTCAAATGTTGTCTTGACCAATCAGATATTGTCTTGGCTCGGGGGTATCATAAATCATGTTATCTTATCAAGCATGTCGTCCGAATTTTCCCGCTCTTGCTCGGTATAATTTTGAACATGATTCCTATAACAAGAATATGATACATTTGACAAATAACTGATGGTCAGGACTATTTCAAGCAAGCAGATTCAATCACACACATACCAAACATAATTATGAATCCTTAAGCTATCCCATAGTTATTAAAATACATACACAATAAGTGATTATAACATGATAGTCAAATGTGTGGGTTATACATAAAATAATTTTGGAGTGAAGCGATGGACTGATATTCATTTATAAGTCCTTTTAAGTTCATTTTGGTCCATATATATGTAGAAAAGACAGTTTCTTTGCCATTCTCTTGTCAAAGATTTCTGTGAAGACCAGAGGCCCCCCCCCACCCCCTTAGGAAATTTCAGTCTGGTTCTGCTGGGGGAAGTCAATGGAACTTGTGTAGTACTCTTATGGGTTTACACGTGATGTCCGGCGTTGCCTATCAAATACGAACAACAAATTTGACAATCTCTTTTCTGAATTAAAATGGTCAATAATTGTTCTAGTGGTGTTAATGTTGAAATCTGTTCTGTGAAAGCATTGGTTGGTTGGTTATCTTGCTTGGGACTTGTGGCACAGAATGTTTTATGACTTCCTGTTGCCTTACTGAGGAATTCGGCTCGTGTTTCAGCCACAGCCCTGATCGACTCTTTAATTTGTCTGGTTCGAGTCATTTCTGCTACAATTAATCGGTCAAAATTAGCTGCTACAGTTTGCTGCATTCATGCCACTCAGAAACCGGTGACTGTGAATGAATCAGCAGAGCTTGTACGAGCTTTTGTCATCGGTGAATCTTTCTCAGACGTTTACAAATGTCGAAATTTGTTAGCGCATCTATCTGTGCATGATGATGTCCAATGCCCCCGGCGAGCGGAGCTTCTCAAAGCTGGGAATAATCAAAGGAGAGCTGCGGTCCTCAGTTGGGCAGGGAAGGCTAAGCATGCTGGCGCTTGAGTGTCGAATGCACATGCACCGACGCCGAGAAAAAAAAGGCCCTTTTTGTGCTGCGTCATAAGGCCTAATTTGGTCTTAATCCGGCCCTGAAGACGGTTCATTGTAATTCAGACTTGACTATGATGAGTTCACAGCTGAGCAGACATTTTTCACTCACTGGCTTCAGCGTCACATTTGCATATGCCGTACTGCTGGAATTCGTGATTGGTTGACAGCAAATTTCAAATATTAAATGGAACAATAAAATAACGTTATTTACTGGTTATCGGCCATTTCAAATTTTCGATTCTGTTCAGAACTATAAAATTTGATTTTGTTTCTGTTTCTGGTTCTGTTCCTTACAAAATTGCGTTCGTCTCCGGTTTTCGTTTTCGTTCCTTGAACCGGTTCGGAGCCCTGGGAGACGCGAATATGAGAATAAACTCCCGTTCCACCACATCCCAAAGATGCTCTATTGGGTTTAGATCTGGTGACTGTGGGGGCCATTATAGTACAGTGAACTCATTGTCATGTTCAAGAAACCAATTTGAAATGATTCGTGCTTTGTGACATGGTGCAATATCCTGCTGGAAGTAGCCAACAGAGGATGGGAAACAATGAATGGATCATCAGGAACAATGCTCAGGTAGGCCGTGGCATTTAAACGATGCCCAATTGGCACTAAGGGGCCTAAAGTGTGCCAAGAAAACATCCCCCACACCATTACACCCCCACCAGCCTGCAGAGTGGTAACAATGCATGATGGATCCATGTTCTCATTCTGTTTACGCCACAGTCTGACTCTACCATCTGAATGTCTCAACAGAAATCGAGACTCATCAGACAAGGCAACATTTTTCCAGTCTTCAACTGTCCAATTTTGGTGAGCTCGTGCAAATTGTAGCCTCTTTTTCCTATTTGTAGTGGAGATGAGTGGTACCCGGTGGGGTGTTCTGCTGTTGTAGACCATCTGCCTCAAGGTTGTGCGTGTTGTGGCTTCACAAATGCTTTGCTGCATACCTCGGTTGTAACGATTGGTTATTTCAGTCAAAGTTGCTCTTCTATCAGCTTGAATCAGTCGGCCCATTCTCCTCTGACCTCTAGCATCAACAAGGCATTTTCGCCCACAGGACTGCCGCATACTGGATGTTTTTCCCTTTTCACACCATTCTTTGTAAACCCTAGAAAAGTTTTTTGCGTGAAAATCCCAGTAACTGAGCAGATTGTGAAATACTCAGACCTGCCCGTCTGGCAACAACAACCATGACACGCTCAAAATTGCTTAAATAACCTTTCTTGCCCGTTCTGACATTCAGTTTGGAGTTCAGGAGATTGTCTTCACCAGGACCACACCCCTAAATGCATTGAAGCACCTGCCATGTGATTGCTTGATTAGATAATTGCATTAATGAGAAATTGAACAGGTGTAAATGTATCTACCAAACTTTTTATATGTATATAGCCTATCTAATGTAAATATGAAGCTTAAAATGTATTTCCACTTCATATAATAATTATATGAATATATGATATTAATTATAAACAATTACAATTCATATAATATAAATATAATAATTAAGTAGCTTCAAAAGTCGGGCAATTTTGTCTCTAAAATTATTTGACTGTAAACTGCCTTAAATATGGAGTGAGAGATACAGGGGAGTGGCTTCATTGCATCAGATACACTCAAAAAAGTAAACTAGCCACTTGCTTGATTTGCAAAAAAACAAATATGTTTGATTTACAAGGATATAACAAGTTTACCTCTGTTAAATGATTAAATCTTGTTATTTGTAAAATTTGTAAAATTAAAATGAAATGCATTAGAATGCAGAGTCGAACACACCATGCACACATTTTTTTTTCTGTAAGTCAATGAAGCTAACATTAGCTTAATGTTCTATTTTTACAATATAGGCTACCCGTGGTACATTTATGTTACTTGGCTTTATCGGTTTTATCCAGAACACCAGAAGTTAATGTTGAATCAAAATGCACTTCTCATCACTAATTTCAGTCAAGCTAATGTTTATAGTGCTTTTTAAAAAATATTTTATAGATTTAGTTTACTGTGCCAAAGGAGGAGCTATTGTTGTTATTAGCTAAATTAACTAACATTAGCCTGGCCCTTCGTGTGTGTATATCAGCAAAATATTACTTTAAAAGTTCTATAACTAGATGTAATGATAAAACTCCGTAATCTTTGGGAAGGAGTCGGGAACCGGCGGACAATCAAATGAAACTTTAATAATCAAAATAAACACAAAACAGCGCAACAGCCCCTCGCAGACGACTGTTGCGCACAAATAAAAGGCAAACACAAAATAAAGTCCAGGCCTGGTCCTCTCTCCAATCACTCCACCGGCCTCGCTCCTGTTCCCACGGCTCTCGGCCCCGTCCCACTCGTCACATACCCCCATCGCCCCTCGCAGGCCGGGGGGTACCCACGAGACTGTGCTCTACCCCCCCCCCCACCCTCCGGGGGGGGACCGCTCACGGGGACCTGCGGGAACCTGGGGGTAGGACAGACGAGGCGAGAGAAAAGGAGATGGAAGGAGGAGCGACAGAGACGAGAGAGGGGAGAGAGGAGAAAAAAAAAAATATTCCGGTTCCCAGACGCACAGCTGCTCGGCCCTCCACCAGCTGGGTGATCTCCTCCGCGGTCCTGGCGGTGGCACTGGACGGCCCTCGGCGGATGGCACGACACTCCTCCGCCGCCCGGTGGACGGCGACGGCTCCTCTGGTTTTGGGCAGACTGCAGGAGTTCCCTGCTCCTCTGGATTCCTTCACGGAGGCAGCAGGCTCCGGCCCCCTGGCGAACGGCGCCGAATCCTCCACTCCTTCACGGACGGCAGCCGCCCCTCCACATCACGGGATTGGCCGGCAGCGAGCTCGCCTGTCCCCAGCAACTCACTCCAGCCCACCGCCTCGAGCGTCCATGGCGGCACACCTCCTCGCCAGCTCGATGGCACCGCGGATTCACCACAGCGGCGAGGGATCTTCAGCAGCGCGTCCCTCCTTCTCCCGGGCTTCGGCACCACTGTAATAATTAAACCTTCCTAATCATCGGGAAGAAGGAGGCGGGAACCGGCGGACAATCAAATGAAACTTTAATAATCAAAATAAACACAAAACAGCACAACAGCCCCTCGCGGACGACTGTTGCGCACAAATAAAAAGCAAACACAAAATAAAGTCCAGGCCTGGTCCTCTCTCCAATCACTCCACCGGCCTCGCTCCTGTTCCCTAGGCTCTCGGCCCCGCCCCACTCGTCACACTAGATATTTCTGTCTTTTAAACATAACATTACAAAATTGCACATAATGATACCCATCTTTTTAAATACAGTATGCATATATTGTCAAGTAAAATCTATGATGCTGTCGACCACATATTTGAAATGTCCTAACAAATTGCAGTTCCCTAAAACTGAACATAAACAAGACCAGAGGAGTTGTGTTGTGGGGGGGTTCATCCACTCAAAATGTATTCTTCACTTTATTAACCACTTAGGTTAGAGGGGCAGGAAGTGGAACAGGTTGAATCCTTTACGTATTTGGGCACTATGATTGACAGCCAACTGTCCTTTGCACAACATGTGAATGGTGTCTGTAAGAAAGCTAATCAGCGTTTATTTCTTCTGAGACAACTGAAAAGATTTAATGTTAAACAGGATATCATACAGTGTATCAGTCACTTGTGAAATCAGTCATGACATTTAATATTGTTTCTTGGTATAGTCTACTTTCAGCTGGAAATAAGGAAAAAATATCAAGAATTATTAAGCAGGCATCAAAGATTACTGGGGTCACGCAGCTTCAGCTTTCAAATCTTTATTATGTGGAAGTTAAGAGGAAAACAGCTTCTATGATTACAGATTGTACACATCCTCTTTATGATGCTTTTCAGCTACTTCCATCAGGTTGCCGGTTTAGAACTCCTTTGGCTAGGAAGAAGGCTTACAGGAATTATTGTGTGCCCAATGCAGTAACTATTTTAAACAAGGTTAAGTGATTGTGTGTGGGTTGTTTTTTAATCCTAAAATGTTTGTATTAAAATGAACTGTGTATTGTGGATTGTATGTATGTATTGTTATGTTGTATTGTATGAGAGCCTTTTAACAGAAGAAAAACTTCTTTCATTGCTGATAGACAATAAAGCTTCTCTGAACTCTGAGTTAAATTTGTGATTGAATAGGTATACATAGTTTTATTCAGGGATTATAGTAATAAATCTAAGTAAAACTCTTGATATTTAGTAACAGCAGCGGCCAGTAGTGGTCATTTTCTATGGCCCAGTTTTTAAATCAGTTTTTGAAATTAGGAGAATATTGCTTGTTGTGTTTTTCTGTTTTCTGGCCTTAACATACACATAAGAGTAAATATATTGCAGTTTTGCAGGTTAACTTTTATATACTTTTTTTTCACAGCGGAAATGTTTCTTTTTTTCCCACTAAAATAAAACAAACAAAAAAAAAACTAATAGAGAAATAGGCTACATCACAATATAAAGCTGTCTCTATGCTCTTCTGGTGTGAACCTCACTTTCATTACATGGTAAGTAGTTTTTTTTAACACTCACAGTAATGTATAACTGACTATCCTTGATAACTTTATTTTCTTTCACTTTCATGGGAGTTGTAGGTACAAATTACTAAAGCAGTATAAACTAAACCATTGTTTTGGGCGGCAGTCATTATGATTGTGTATATTTATTTGTCCATGTACATTTAAGACATGAGCTGGACTTAAAGGGTTAGTTCACCCAATAATCAAAATTATGTAATTTATAACTCAGCCTCATGTTGTTCCAAACCAGTGAGACCTCCGTTTATCTTCGGAACACAGTTTAAGATATTTCAGATTTAGTCTGAGAGCTCTCAGTCCCTCCATTGAAACTGTGTGTACGGTATACTGTCCATGTCCAGAAAGGTAAGAAAAACGTCATCAAAGTAGTCCATGTGACATCAGAGGGTCAGTTAGAATTTTTTGAAGCATCGAAAATACATTTTGGTCCAAAAATAGAAAAACTATGACTATATTCAGCATTGCCTTCTCCTCCGTGTCTGTTGTGAGAGAGTTCAAAACAAAGCAGTTTGTGATATCCAATTCGCGAACGAATCATTCGATGTGACCGGATCTTTTTGAACCAGTTCACCAAATCGAACTGAATCGTTTTAAACGGTTCGCATCTCCAATAAGCATTAATCCGCAAATTACTTAAGCTGTTAACTTATTTAATGTGGCTAACACTACCTCTGAGTTAAAACAAACCAATATCCCAGAGTAAATCATTTACTCAAACAGTACACTGATTGAACTGCTGTGAAGAGAGAACTGAAGATGAACACAGAGCCGAGCCAGATAATAAACGAAACATTAACTCGAGTCAAGAACTGGTTGCAATGGTTTTCGGATCACCAGTAGTTCTTTCGGACAGTTAGATTTAATAAACCGGTTGAAGAAAACGGTTCACCGGTTCTTTTGCGCTTGATCTAATGGCGTCATTGGCGATGATTGCCCTCGATTAAAGCCTTTGGTTTACCTGGGCTCATAAAATTAGCACAGAATCAGTTCAGAATCAATCACCAAAAGAATCAGTTCGGTTCAGACGCTCTGTGTGTCAGTCTGCTTCACACTGAATCACATGCATGCATGACAGTATCATCAGCTCCTCGGTTCTCGATTTGGACGCGTCTGACAGAAACGGTTCTTGACTCGAGAACGTGTTGTTTTGAACTCTCTCACAACAGACACGGAAGAGAAGACAATGTATAAAGTCGTAGTTTTCGCTATTTTTGGACCAAAATGTATTTTCGATGTTTCAAAAAATTCTAACTGACCCTCTGATGTCACATGGACTACTTTGATGATGTTTTTCTTACCTTTCTGGACATGGACAGTAGACCGTATACACAGTTTCAATGGAGGGACTGAGAGCTTTCGGACTAAATCTAAAATATCTTAAACTGTGTTCCGAAGATAAACGGAGGTCTCACTGATTTGGAACGACATGAGGGTGAGTTATTAATTACATAATTTTTATTATTGGGTGAACTAACCCTTTAAAACTCTCATCAGCTTTTAAACTTTTAATAAAAAAACAAAGTAGATCATATTTAGATGGCTATGTACATCATGTTGTCTTAACTCTCTCATTTCTGATAGAAATATTGTTTAAACTGCTTTTTTTTCTTCCTTCTGTTATGATCAGAGTTAACAAATGCATTGTCAATGTTTTTCAGATTGATAGGTAGTTCTTGCAGATATATTGTACCACTTCTATGTTCTTCGCTGAGCTTGACCAGTACTCACAACGATTGATGGAGATCTCCAGTATAAAAGGTGGGCAATCAGGAAAAAAATTCACACAGACCATGGCTGCCATCTCCAAGGTTTGTATTGATAAATGGGTTTTATAGTCATTCTCAATGCAGATGGAAAGACAAGATGAAGTTTGGCATTTTCTTCCTAAACATTACTCTTAAGCTGTGCTCCCACTGAAGTTTGAGTTAATCTTTTCCCCACCCAACAGGATGCCACTATGCATACCAGAAGAGCCTGTGTCATTAAGTCTCTTTGCGCCTACTTGAGTGAAGACCCTGAAAAACTAGTGAAGGCATATTTGGTGAGTTGATGAGAAAGTAACATTTCAAAAGCCCATATTTTCTACTTGGGCCGTGTTTTTCCCTATTTGCTACAACAAATATTTTACATGAGAGAACAAATAACTTATGACAAATTGTTAATTTATAGGAAACTGATGGTACACTATGACAAAGTACTTATGTGAACTGGTTGATGCACTAAAACAATACATTTTTTATTCATATCGGTTGAGCTCTCTTGGGGCCTAATGTACAAAACTGTGTAAGCCCATACAAAAGATTTAAATAGATCTTAAAGGCAGAAGAGGCATTCCACCAAAAAATAAATAAATAAACTGCATCAGAAATCTGTACATGCATGCTTTTAAATTTGATGGTTCTGGTGTTTTAGTCAACTCATTCATTTTAAATATGGTGGCCGAATAAAATTATAACATCCTTATAATATAATGCTGTGCAATAACACTCAAGCACCCACTGTGGCCTCAATAATAAACATATAGTAAAAGTATCACCTTTCTGACAGATTTAGGTTAACTTAAAATAATAAGAAAATAATAACCTTGTAAATGTAGAATTCAAAGTGGGGCTCCTGTATTGAATTGAAGTTTACTTTACATGTTTACAAGGTGGCAAGTGAATGTAAAAAGCCCGATTCGGACAGTAATTGTTTCTCATGTGGGCGTCTGTAAAAAATAAATTGACATATCACCTCAGTGATAAAACTCATGGATTGAGATGGCCATCTATTCACAGAGGAGAAGTGGGTTCTGTGAAACTACAAACCTGAGAACGCATTGCTCACGTGACCAGTCACAAAATTGTCTGCTGTAAATAAAATTAATTTTATTTACAATATTTATTCTTATTGTATAATATGCATTTAAAAATATTTATTATTATGCAAAATGTATTCTTATTATTCCAAACATATTTTATAATATATAATCCTATTTATTATTTGATTATTTAAATGTCCTGTTTAAAAAGACACACTATAGTTGTAATTATACACAATATAGTTATGTAGCTTATATATCCATTTATAATACACATTTTAAAACTGCATTGCTTAGCTGCTGCTGCCATAATAAAGACCCATTTCGAATATTTAAGTGCTTTAAGTGCTTTTCTTTTTTTCGATGTGAGTAGTTTACTTTCCAGCATTTCAGAAATAAATATGTATGCAAATTACACCAAAGTATAAAGTTCACATACAATGACCCACAGGACACTGGTGTCCTAATTGAAGGTGTGGAAGTCCAGCATAAATAGCCTTATACCTCTTGAAGAATATTCTTTGCAATACCATGACATAGATCAAGCGATCACCATGATAAAAAATGTGTGCGGTGCATGGCAGGCTAAAGTAGACATCACTTCTGCTTTCAAAGTGATGCCTATCCACTAAGATCCATGGCATCTATTTGGGATAAGCTGACGCGGGAAGTTTTATTTCTCAGCACGCCTTACTTTCAGATGCAAAAGTAGCCCATCAATTTTTGACATATTATCAGAAGCAATCTGCTGGATCCTTTCTAATAACTATTCAATTCCACACCTAATTCATGTGCTCGACGACTTTCTTATTGTATCTCCTCCTGATGCAATTCCAGCCAAAAATATCACAACTGTCCAAAGAATTTTTGCAGAGCTGGGAATCCTCATTGCGCATGAGAAATCTTTGGGACCAACCCATTTCATCGAATTCTTAGGCATTAACCTGGATTCAGTCAGATTCCAGGCGTCTCTGCCAAAGCAAAAAATTGACAGAATAATCTAAGTGGCTTCTTCCTTGGCAGAGTGCCAAAGCGCAATTTCCTTTCCTTGCTCGGTCATCTTAACTTCGCAATGCACATAATCCCGCAAGATCGCCCCTTCATCTCTCATCTACTCGCACTCACATCCTCCGTGCATGCCTTAAATGATCAAATTATCATAAACCAGGCATGTGGTTTAACCTTTTTCTACAGCAATCGGTTTCTCTCCCCGATGACATCCAACTGTTTACTGACGCAGCCCCATCCGTCGGTTTCGGGGGATTTTATCAAGGGCGTTGGTTTGCATCTCCATTTCCCCAATCCTCTGCTCTGTTTGAACTCTACCCTTTAGTTGTCACAGCCTTTCTATGGGGAGAAAATTGGACGTCAAGCAGCATTTTAGTATAATGTGATAACGAAGCGACCATGCATTGCATAAATAAAGGCCGTTCCCATTCCCTCGCTCTAATGCCACTACTTAGACGTCTAATCTGGATTTCAGCATGCGATCCATTTATCATAACTGCTAAACACATTCCCGCATCCAAAAATCAAATAGCTGATTCTCTCTCTCGTTTCATGTTTCAGAAATTCAGAATGTTGGCTCCGGAGGCAGACACATCACCAACCCCAGTACCTCCATATTCGGAACTCATATTCCCATAAACCTTCCCCTAAAACCCCTCCTTGATGCATCCATCGACTCTATCCTACAAGCAGTTTCTCCCAGAACTATCCATTCGTATCTAACAGCGTGGAGATGTTTCAAAACTTTTCACCTCTCCTATTACCTGCCATTTCCCGATTTTTCTCTCCTCACAATTACTTCATTTATTTCCTTCCTCAGTTCCGTGAAGAACCTCCAATCAGGGTCTGTTAAAGGTTACTTAAGTGGTGTTCATTTTTTTCACAAACTAATCCACGGCTTCCCCTCCTCCAAAATAAATAATTATTCTCTTCTAAACTTCTCTTCTAATCAAAGGAATTCAGCGAGCTCGCCCATCAAACCCGGATTCCAGACAACCCATAACTCTGGACATCATTACAAACTGCATCCAAAATCTCTGCACAGGGTACCATTTGATCCATACTGCTCATACCCTAGATGCCATGTTCCTATTGGCTTTTTTAGGTTTTCTGAGATGCTCAGAAATTGCAATAACCTCTAAATTCAACCCCAAACTCCACCCGACAATCTCTGATTTGTTCATACTTGATAACGAAACTATCGCTTATTCCATTAAACAGAGTAAGATGGACAAAGAAAGGAAAGGCCACTACATATACATTTTCAATCTCCAATTCAACCTTATCACGTTCTCTTTTCTTATTTTCAACTCAGGAACGGCCAGTCTAAATCCGCACTGGACCCTCTCTTTGTCGACGACTCTAACCATCCCGTTACACGTTTTTGGTTCCAAAAACACTTAAAGCTGATCCTTGCACAATCAGGCTTTCCTGCAGAAAAATTTTTCAGCCACTCATTCCGCATCGTGGCAGCAACTACATCTACTCAAAAGGGCCTCTCTCAGAATCAGATACAGGCTCTCGGTCTTTGGTTGTCAGAAGCTTTTAAAAGTTACATCAGGTACAATCAAAGCCACATAAAGGCAGCCCATGTAGCCCTGATCAGCTAAAAAAAAACTATTTTGTTTGTTTAATTGATTAATTAAACAATTAATCTGGGCTGCGATTGGGCTCTTCTTCCCAATGCAGACAGTCAACACTCCTTTGGTCAAAGTAAGGGTCTTCCAGCCATCGTCATAGATCTCCTCACCTATTCAGCATCAGATAGGGCTCTCCCCTCCGGTGCAGCAGGGCCGTGTCCATCCGATGCATTAAATCACGCCTCGTATCCAGTTGCAAGGGGGACTCTCCCTTCCGGTGCAGCAGAGCCGCAGCTCCCTTCGGACGCAGCGAGAGTCCCTCCATCAGTCGCGTTCCCTTGCTTACTCCACATTGGATGGGGCTCCCCTCCGGGTGCAGCAGACCCATCAGCTCCCTTCGGTTGCAGGGTCATTCTTCAGTCTGTCGTTCTGAGTATGATGCATACTCGGCGGTGGACGGGGGATCTCCCTCCCGGTGCAGCAGAGCCGTTGGTTCCTTTCGGTCGCTGTGAGAGCCCTCCATCCGACGCTTCAAATCATCCCTCATATCCAGTCGCGAGGGGGACTCTCCCTTCCGGTGCAGCAGAGCCACAGCTCCCTTCGGACGCAATGAGACTCCCTCCATCAGCCGTGTTTTCTTGCTTACTCGGCATCGGACGGGGCTCTCCTACCGGTGCAGCAGACCCACGGCTCCCTTCAGTCGCAGGGTGAACCCCCCGTCTGAGTTATGTTGCATGCTCAATGGCAGACAAGGATCTCCCTCCCGTTGGAATAGAGCCGCTGGCTCCCTTCAGTCACAGTGGGAGCCCTCCATCCGATGCATAAAACCGCGCCTTAAATCTTCTTGCCTATTCAGCATCTGACGGGGCTCTCTCTCTACCGGTGCTGCAGACCCGTGGCTCCCTTCGGTCCCAGAATGAACCCGCCATCTGAGTTATGTTGCATGCTCAATGGTGGTCAGGTGTCTCCCTCCCGGTGTAGTAGAGCTGCTGGCTCCCTTCGTTCGCAGTGAGAGCCCTCCATCAGACACATCAAACCATGCCTCGCATTAAGTCGCAAGGGGGACTCTCCCTTCTGGTGCAGCAGAGCCGCAGCTCCCTTCAGATGCAGCAAGAGTCTCTCCATCAGTTGCGTTCCATTGCTTATTTAGCGTAAAACAGGACTCTCCCCTCCAGTGCAGCAGGGCCGCGGCTCCCTTCAGTCGCAGTGTGATCCCTCCGTCTGTCATTTCTAGTCATGCTGTATGCTCTGCAGCAGACAGGGCTCCCACTCCCGATGCAGCAGAGTCGCGGGATCCCTTCAGATGCTGTGAGAGCCCTCCAAGGCATAAAACCGTGCCTCATGTTAACCTGCAATGGGGGACTCCCCTTTCCGGTGCAGCAGAGCCGCAGCTCCCTTTGGATGCAGCGGGAGTCCCTCCAACAGTCTCTTTGCCTTCTCAGCATCGGACTAGGTCTCCTCTTCCCGTGCAGCAGACCTACGGCTCCCTCAGGTTGCAGGGTGAACCCCCCGTCTGAGTTATGTTGCATGCTCAATGGTGGTTAGTGATATCCCTCCCGGTGGAGTAGAGCTGCTGGCTTCCTTCGGTCACAGTGAGAGCTCTTCATCAGATGCATCAAACCACACCTCGTACTCAGCTGCAAGAGGGACTCTCCCTTCCGGTGCAGCAGAGCCGCAGCTCCCTTCGGATGCAGCAAGAGTCCCTCTTTTGATATCCGGCATTGTGCTCCTCTCATTGCAACACTGAGGGCTCGCCAATAAGATGTTGCAAGCCGCAGTTCTCGTCGAACACTGCACGGGCTCTCCCCGTCACTCTGCACCTTCTCTCTTCTCAGCACGCATATTTTAGGGGGCAACTAAATTTAGCTCTCTGGCTGCTGTCCTAATCCTTTAAGCTTCTTTTGGGGAGTTCTTTGGGTTCGAGCTATGCTCCGGGCCCGGACCCCTCCCCCAGGACAGCACGCCAAAATATGCTTACTATTTGCTTTCAGATTAGATGTAAGTGTGAACTCATGAAATTAGGTTTTATTAACAAAGTTCGGGAGGAGCACAATCAGATAATCATCCAATTTGGCACAGGTGAATCTCGTTTAGCTAACCATCTTAACTAGCATAACAAGTGTATATATATATGCAGCCTTCCTACCTCCAGTCCTACGACAGTTTTTCGGCATCCCTCCTCCACCCCAACTCCTCACTTCTAATCTATTTTTATCCCAAATTAGGGATTTGGGAGTTCTCTGGGTTCGGGCTATGCTCCGGGCCCGGACCCCTCCCCCAGTACAGCATGCCAAAATATGCTTACTATTCGCTTTCAGATTAGATGTAAGGGTGAACTCGTGGACAAGCTTTTGGAGTAAGTTGGCTTGAAAAAGACAGAACAGTCAAAGAAAATGCAAAGAAAAGTTCCTTATTTTTATAACTTATTTTTTGGCATAGTTCCTCCAAACAAGCTACTGGAGCAAGTGAGATTGAACAAGACTGGTTTACTTCAGGAAGATGCATATTTGCAGTTGGATAGAAGCTCTTTTATAGACAACTGTTATTTATTGCAAAGTTCCTTTAAACAGGGCGCTGGAGCAAGTGAGTTTGGAGTACTTAGGGAAGATGCTGTACTGTAGTTGTAGTTTTTTTTATTATTGATTTAAATGGCCTGAGACTACAACAGTGTTTTACAAAAGGGACAACTGGCTGAGGCAGTTGTTACACACTTGCAAATATTTTCTGGGAGTGGAGCAATCACTGATGCACTGTATTAGGTTGTTTATTTTTTTTAGATGTGAAGCAACATAGCTACACTGGTAATTTAGAATTATAAAAAATGTTCATGTGATATCATCATAGCAAGCTGCACCAAGTTTTTTTTATAGTATTGCATCTCTTTTTTATTATTATTATTTTACAGCTCAAAACACTCAAAATTGTTTGTTTTATTTTAAGTTCATTCATGTTTCTTCAAATGTTAGTTTTTTTTTGTTTTGTCAGGCCAATGTTTACCTTACAAATTCCCAAAAGGGTAGTGTTAAAATGGCGTTAAAGTCCTACAAGCGTTGCTTGGGGATACGTTTTCTCAAGAGATTTTTTTGGTAATGTCTTTATGTCAGAATTTTGTTTTAATATAAGTGCTTTACCTACATTGAGTGAATAAGAATAAATTTGATTAGACTAACACAATACAAACATTTTGATTTAATTAGTTGCAAAGAAGTTACATAGACATATTTAAATAATGTTTAATCTACAAAAGTATATTGTGTTTGCGTAACAAAGTCAAAGCACTCCAAGTTTACTTGATTTGATTAGATGCATATTGGATGCTACAATTAAATCATGTTCATTCAACAATAATTTTTTTTGAGTGTATATGTCAATTTGCTCACAGCTAATTGGTCCAGTTTGGGTTTGTGTGATCTCTAACCCATAATAAAATCTGCTCCAGAGCAGGGTACTCGTGAAGCATATATTACCATGGTGACGAAACCCGCTAAAAACCAACCTATCTTCTTGAGCCTGAAATCTCAGTTTGCTCAAACTAAACGTGAACTGTAAGAATTATAGAACCTCAGACACTTTGATCTTCTGAGATGGACAATACACACATAGTGTATTCAAATTAACTTAGAGAAGATGTGAGTGAATTTCCTTCTCACCCATCAACTTCCTTCACTCACTCTTCCCCACTCTCCCCTATTTCCATCTAAACACAGGACACTACAGAAATCACCAAAACAAGATTCTTAATGAATTCTTAAAAGTCAGCAACTCTTTATGGTTGATGTCGTTTGAAAGTCTGGTAAAGAGGTCTCATTCTCTTAACAATCGGACAGACAGTCATAAAAAGGTAATACAGATCCTAAGAGTTTAGGGATAAGTTGATTCAGTAATTTTCCAGTTGCAAAGGTAAACAATGAGTCTGCACACCAGAAAATGCTCCTTAGCAATTTTAATGATTGCTCACCACATGTAACGTTTCGGGACCAAGCCCTTCATCAGACATGAAAACAAGTGGGGAGACACACCTCCATATATACAGCCATGCATGATCACATGATCACATACATCCATGATTAATCACATGACCAATCAAGTTAAATTGCAATTACATCAGGAAAACAGATAAAAATATATATATATATATATACCGACATTTGTAATACAAAAATATATTAAGTGGCTAAGAGAAGGCCTGCAGTGCTTAAAGCATAGCCTAGAAAGTTTTTTTAAAAATGTCTCTACCACTGTAGGCAGTCGTGATAGATGAGCAAGAATGCAGATACATAAGGGGTACCACCAAAGTGTGTTACATATATCATATATCAAGTCAGCAAAATGATAACACAACATTTACAATATTAACACAATTACAGGAGTTATTTACAGAAATGGCCTCAGGTCAACGTCTTCATTCAACCCTTTTGGAGCTAAAGTGTCCAGGGTATAGATCCAGAGTGCTTCTCTTTTGAGTAGCAGACAATTAACATCTCCTCCGCGGGAGGGCTGTTTCACAAGTTCAATGCCGCAATATATGAGAGAGGAAACGTTATGAGAGGCTTGTGAAAATGCACCGCTACTGGGCTTTTGATGTCATGGTTACGAATATTTGATTTGTGTTCTGAGATTCTTGTTTTTAGTGGCCTGGTCGTTTTACCAACATAGGCCAAGCCGCATGGGCATTTAAGTAAATAGATAACATTCTTTGTGTTACAGGTGATCACACCTTTGATGTCGTAGAGTTTTCCAGTGCGTGGGTGATTGAAGGTGGTAGTTTTATGTGTGAAGTTGCATTGAGGGCAGTTACCACATCTGTAATTTCCAAAGGGAATAGACAGCAAAAAATGTGGTGGGGTCAATGGTGGAAGATGCGCTCTCACCAACATGTTTTTGAGATTAGGTGCTCTCTTGTACACAATGCGGGGTGATGTGGTGAAGCATTTAAGTGCTGGATCAGAGTCAATAATGTGCCAATGTTTTTTAATGATGGATTCGAAATCTCTGCCAAGAGGCAAGTATTGGACAATACAGTTAACTCTAGACTCAGAAGTTCTGGATCTGATTTTACTGAGACAATCAGTTTGCGATATATTTTCAAAGCTAATGATTACGTGCTTGGGTAATCCATTTATGTTTGTATTGTCTTTGTTGAAAACGTTTTTCTAAATCAGCTGCCTGGGCTTGGAAATCACTATCAGAACTACAGATCCGGCGAATGCGACTGAACTGAGACAAAGGCAGACTCCTCTTGAGTGGAATAGGGTGAAAAGAATGTCCATGAAGAATAGAATTTCTGTCAGTGCTTTTTCGGTACAGGTTGGATCCCAGTCTATTCAAGTCTCTGTAAACAAGGATCATTTACTTAAATGCCCATGCGGCTTGGCCTATGTTGGTAAAACGACCAGGCCACTAAAAACAAGAATCTCAGAACACAGATCAAATATTCGTAACCATGAAATCAAAAGCCCAGTAGTGGTGCATTTTTCACAAGCCTCTCATAACTTTTCCTCTCTCAGATATTGCGGCATTGAACTTGTGAAACAGCCCTCAAGCGGAGGAGATGTTAATTGTCTGCTACTCAAAAGAGAAGCACTCTGGATCTATACCCTGGACACTTTAGCTCCAAAAGGGTTGAATGAAGACTTTGACCTGAGGCAATTTCTGTAAATAACTCCTGTAATTGTGTTAATATTGTAAATGTTGTGTTATCGTTTTGCTGACTTGATATATGATATATGTAACACACTTTTGTGGTACCCCTTATGTATCTACATTCTTGCTCATCTATCACGACTGCCTACAGTGGTAGAGACATTTTTAAAAAACTTTCTAGGCTATGCTTTAAGCACTGCAGGCCTTCTCTTAGCCACTTAATATATTTTTGTATTACAAATGTCGGTATATATATATATATATATATATATATTTTAATCTGTTTTCCTGATGTAATTGCAATTTAACTTGATTGGTCATGTGATTAATCATGGATGTATGTGATCATGTGATCATGCATGGCTGTATATATGGAGGTGTGTCTCCCCACTTGTTTTCATGTCTAATGAAGGGCTTGGACCCGAAACGTTACACGTGGTGAGCAATCATTAAAATTGCTAAGGAGCATTTTCTGGTGTGCGGACTCATTTTTTACCTTTGCAACTACTTGTCTGCTCAGCACCCAGTTTTATTGTTTTGGATGTGCGTGCTGTACCTTTGTAATTTTCCAGTGCCTTTCATGCAAATTGCCTTCAGTTCCAAAAGGTGTTAATTTGCTTTGATCAATACAAATTTAAATGTTAGCTCCTGTCTCCATTTTGGAGGATGTGTCTCTTGGTCTTTACTTAAATTTAAGTAAAAGGTTACTTAAAGCGGTCATAGGTTGTGATTTCAAGTTTTCTTTTCTCTTTGGAGTGTTACAAGCTGTTTGTGAATAGATAAGATCCCTAAAGTTGCAAAAACTAAAGTCTCAAACCCAAAAAGCAGGGCTTAATTTGTGCCGGAACAAGCCGGATCTGTATCTGGATCTGGCACCTCCAAAATGGCAGATCCCCTTCCTCCAGGGGTGGCGTTTCCATATGGCAGAGTAGAACCCTGCATTTCAGCCCGGGCCATATGGGCCCCAACTTTTTTACGCCACTCGGGTCGCCTTCGGGCCAATTTTCACGTCATAGTTCAGTCGCAGGTTGGGTCTGTTTTAGCCATCTCCTTATTTCGATATTTTAGACATGCATCAATTAGTGATGAAAAATACCATAATTCCTCAAATAAAAACCGGAAGTCAAATAAACGCCGGGCCTCTGACAGTGGCCGGGGGCGTGGTCAACACGGCCAAATAAAGGCCAGTCTTAAATAAAGGCTGGGGGAAAATTTGTGTGGATAATTAGCAGAGTCAGATAACTAACGTACACGCCCACTGGCGGAGATGTCCTCGTTCTCGAGTCAAGAACCGGTTGCATCGGTTTTCGGATCACCAGTACACTGTACCGAGAACCGTTTCTGTGGGACGCGTCCGATTTGAGAACCGAGAAACTGATGATACAGCGCATGCGTGATTCAACGTGAAGCAGACTGACACGCAGCACGTAAGAACCGAACTTGTTCTTTTGGTGATTGATTCTGAACTGATTCTGTGCTAATGCCATGATCTCTGTCCTGGAACGCTATCGCTTTTAATTTAAAACATTTAATTTAAAACAATTATTTATCAGAAAGATGGAATTAGAAATAAAGGCCTGCCTCTAATAAAAGCCTGCTTCAAATAAAAGCCTGTTACCTTCTGCAGTTCAAGTAAATAAAGGCCCCGGTTTTTATTTGAGGAATTACGGTAATAAAAATTGCCACGCTGGTGGAAACAACACAAGACCGTGCTACTGCAACTGTCAAGAGCGACTCGAAAGTGTTTAGTGTCCCGCAGCAGCAGTATGGTTCATGCGGTCAGTGCAGCTGATCAGTTCTATGTTCAAATACACGCAATAAGCTTAAGCTTGCCACAGAGCACCAGCAAAAGTAACTACCATAAATGTGTCAGGGGGAAATAGTGAGGAGATATTTAAATTATTTACTAATAAACTATTGTTTTATGAGTCTGTGTCGAAAAAATGAAGTTGCCAAACCTGACTTGTCATCTCTTCATTAGATGGCCTTTAGAGAGAAGGCCCGTCCAGGGCTCTATGGCAGAGAATAGAAGTTGCCATACCCTAACCCAGTCAGATGTGCCGCGAAAAAACTATCCAGACTTCATATCTCTATTATAATCCGTTATAATTATTTTTTAATTAATAATTATTTTATTTTACAAATATTTAATCAATGATAAGTATTAAAAAGAGCTTGTCAGTAAAACTACATAACGCCATTGGATCCTCAAGCTCTCAGCAAAACCTCATAACTTCACCCCGCCTCCACTCAGATTGACATGCCGCACACAGCCTGAAGGAGACAGATCTCTGCTTTAAGGGTAGACAAATAACTGTTTGAATAGTAGGCTACAGCATTTTCTTTCCTCAAACACTATCTCTGTAAAGGCTAATGTTTTTGTGTGTTTGAAAACCGGAGTAGTTTTTTTTTGCCATCTAGCCAATATAGTTTTGTACGTTTTAAATATCCTGTGCATAAGCACTTAATCATTTATATCATGAGACTTAGAAAAACTAAGTGCCTATTGCAACAATAAACGTTATAAAACCTGTAAAAGTTGATGAAAATGTATGATGCAATGTATTTGCATCAGATGCGGACAAAACACAGATGTCCTCATTGGCTGGCAAAACCTTGTTAACTCCATATGAGGTTTTTATTTTTCATATAACCTAAAGTGCAAGTGTCTGATACAACACCAACACTGACGATGCAGTTTTGTCTAATTATTGACTTTTCCCCCCCAACCCCCCCACCCCCCCCCCCCCATTTTAGTAGAATGTGCAATGAAACTGTTTTATTTGTGAACACCCATCAGACATCATATTGTGTGTATTTGGTGGCTTAAACTCAACAAACTCTTATATAATATTCGCGAGGCGGCATTATACGCACAAACTTAAGATGTGACTGTGAGGGCACATGATACAGCCTTTGGAGCATAAGAGTACCAAATGGCTTAAAATAATTAAAGTAGTGCAAATTATAATTTTTTTGTGACAATTCAATTAGTCAAGTGACAGTTCGGTCAGCTGTCCCAAATGCGAATGAAAGTCTTGTATCACGGTGTGCAGCAGGTTGCTGTAGTGCAGATAAGATGAGCTTATGTGAAGCGCCCTCTGAGAGTTTATGGATTCGAAGGCTGGAATGAACACTCAAGAAACCTTCATGCACCATTATAGTGGTGAACTTCACTTCACTTCACTTCACTTCACTTCTCCTTCCTTGGGCCAATCGGGTGGACCTTACAAAGTAAACTTCCCTGGGTAAAAACTGAAACCGGATTTGTGCTACAGGCCACAGGTAATGAAAAGTTCTACACACACTTGTGGTCTTTATCTTCACTTAGACACTTGGGCCAAATAAAGGAAATACGTCATAAGTAGTCAAGTGGTCAAGTGCAAAGACCACAAATGTGGCTATTTGGACAAGGGGACTGTCACTTAAAATTTTCAAGCACTAGGGAGGAATTAAAAAAGCTTTTTTATATATATTATATATATATGAAGAGCTCTTTTCCAAAACGGGATAAACGCCATTTAAAAAAAAAAATTGTTTGTCATGTCATTTTGCTGTGTACTGAACCTATTAACTGCTCCATCAACGTTTCATGACAAATCGCTATATTTCCTTGTTTAAAATGTACTGCAAGATGCAGTTTCTTTCCAAAACGAGATAATCACCGAACCTATTTTTAGCCTAAACGGGATATATCCTCTCAACCAATCAGAATTCGGCGAGCGTTCTACGTAATCCAAATAGGCGGCGATCTAAACAGAGGTTTGTTACTTTGTTTATGTTCATTCATTCCTCAAAATGAGTGCTTTAAACTGTAGTAACACTTTTGATGGCCTTGATGAGCCAGTGAGACCTACACCTGGGGGTAGAAAACGCGGACTGGACAAAGAAAATCACAAAAAACAAGAAAAAAAGAAGGTTCGTCACTCGGATGGCGCGTTAATACCAACAGTGGGATGTCAACACAAAGCTGCAGCCAAAGGTTTCTGTCAGGCCGAGAGGCTGTCGCCGGACGATCTGATGGTAAATTTCAACTATTTTTTATGAAAAACCAAACAAGGTTGACCAGGACCAGGCCATACTTCATCTCCTGGACATCACGCAAGTGACAAGGAAGCGTCCGACAGTCCAGGACATTAACAAACAAAAAGACCGGAACGTATCTGTTAAGTACAGTCTCTTGTGCAACAGACATCCGGAGAAAGTGCCCGTTTGCAAGGCGACCTTCATAAAGGTGTTTGGTGAGTACAACTTTCGTTTCAGAATTGACTAGTATAATACCGTTTTGTAGGTTTGTAGGTTTCCCCCTTGCGCCAATATAACAGCAGGAGAACAATTATGTCACATAACGTTACATTTACCTCAGGAAAGCCATTTAATGACCATAGCATGTTAACTGAATAGAAAAAAATAGCTAGAGAGGAGATTTTGCTGAGCACTATATTACATATTTATTATATATGTTGCACATTCTCTGGTTTGTTTGTTTTTTAAACGACCATCCATCATTTTTTTCCAAAAATTGATGGATTTATAGCGTTTTGGAAAAAAAATAAATTAACTTTGAATTTATCATCAACAAAATTGTTGTTTGATTTAATAATCATTGTTCAACATGTTCAGACTGAGCCAAAAAAAAACATTTTAACAGGATAAATTGAATATTCACAAAATGTGTGGGTCTAGGAAAAAAATGTAATTTTCCTGAAAACTACTGAAATGGATTTATCCCGTTTTGGAAAAGAGCTCCTCATATATATATATATATATTTTTTTTTTTTTTTTTTTTTTTATTTATTTTATTCTGATGGTTACGACTTAACACCAGACTTAAGAAAATAAAAAAATTCAGTATCTCATTAAATTTTGAGCTTGATTAGTTTGATTAATTTTGAGTATAAATACCGGGTACCTCTTGGCTAGTTTAGAACATGCAACCACAATAATGGGAAAGACTACTGACTTGACAGTTGTCCAGAAGACAAACATCAACACCCTCCACAAGTAGGGTAAGCCACAGAAGGTCATTGCTAAAAGGGCTGGCTGTTCACAGAGTGCTGTATCAAAATATATTAATAGAAAGTTGACTGGAATTAAAAAGTGTGGTAGGAAAATGTGCATAAGCAACAGGGATGACCACAGCATTGGGAAGATTGTCAGGAAAAGCCAATTCAAAAACTTGGGTGCATCAAGAGTCATCACACTCAGACGTCTTCAGGAAAAGAACCAGAAAAAAATGTCAGAAGCATTTCACCTGGGGCAAGAAGAAAAAGAACTGGACTGTTGCTCAGTGGTCAGAATTCCTCTTATCAGATTAAAGTAAATGTATCATTTCATTTGGAATTCAAGGTCTGGAGTCTGGAGGAAGACTGGAGAGGCACAGAATCCAAGCTGTGTGAGGTTTCAGAAGTCAGTCATGATTTGGGGTGCCGTGACATCTGCTGGTGTTGGTCCATTGTGTTTTATCAAGTCCAAAGTCAATGCAACCATCTACCAGGAGATTTTGTGCTTCCATCTGCTGAAAAGCTTTATGCTGAGAGATGCTGATTTCATTTTGCATTAGGACTTTAGCACCTGTCCACAGTGCCAAAACCAATTCCAAGTTGTTTAATGACCATACTATTACTGTGCTTGATTGGCAGCCAACATACCTGACCTGAACCTCACAGGGAATCTATGGAATGTTGTGAAGAGGAAGATAAGTAACATCAGACAAATAATACAGAGAAGCTGAAGGCTGTTATCAATGCAACTTGGGCTTCAATAACGCCTCAGCAGTGCCACGGGCTGATCATCTCCACGCCACATCTCATTGAAGCAGTAATTCATACAAAAGGAGCCGCAAACAAGAATTGAGTGCATAATTAAACTTGCTTTGGAGATCTTGAACATTTCTGTTTTGTAAATCTTTTTTTGATTGATCTTTGAGAAATTATTCTAATTTTTTGAGATACTGAATTTTTCAGTCGTAACCATCAGAATTAAAACAAAACACTCTTGAAATATTTCAGTTTCTGTGCAGTGAATCTAGAATATAAGAAAGTTTGCTTTTTTTTTTATTAAATTACAAAAAAAAGAACTGTTCCATGAAATAATTTATTTTTTTAGATGCACCTGTAAATACTGCAGGGTTAACGTATGTTTGTTGGCCAAACCAACTGGTTAACTTATCTACTTAATAGACCTTTTATGTCCTCGTTGTGTTTCTAATCATGTTTTAGTAAATTATTCTAACTCAAATTTTAAGAGAATTGTTCTGTAAACGAAGGGTTGTTGGAAGCTTAAAAGTTGGTGATATTGAAGTTGTATTTTAAACTTTACTGGCTATTGTATTTACAGTTCAAAATTCAAATACTTTTTGCTCACTAGATTAATATGATTAATAAAATTAATAAAAAACAACTTTTGTTGGTCACAGAGCTTATTTTCTAGAATAGAAAATAGAAACATCCAGTTGGGTTTTGTAGGGGAAACAAGCATGATGCTAACCTCTGGGTTGGCCTATAAAAAGTTTTATCCCTGTAGTAGAGAAAAAGTCTGAATAACAGATCTGAAAACAGATCTGTACTGGGGCTTTGTTTTTTAGTTTAATAATATAGTCTCAGCCTCAGACGTAACACCAATGGACCATTGGCTGAATGTCTGATGCATATAGCACACAAAAGTGTAAACACTTCAGGAGTTTTGATGTCGTCATCGGATTGATTGAATTATACAGTATTTCCGGGAGATGTGTGTGTTGTGTTATTTAACGTTCTGCCTTGAAACAAAGAATCCGTGGCACCAAACCCCCTTATGAATGAAGAAAGCCATCGTGATTATAATTGTGACGATGAGCGCTTATCAGGATCAACTAAATGCTGGAAAAGTAAGTGAAATGTTTTAAGTTCTGCCATGGATTCCAGAGCTTCAGCCATCAGTTTGAAGGTCTGGCAATGTGAGAATAAATAATATAAACGGATGATTATTTTCCTAAATGCCATTTTAATTATTGTAAGATCATACATTATTTCTTCCCCCCTCCCCTACCGTGTTGTATTTTATTTTATCTAGACAGTGTTTTCCATTTCTAAAAAGCATATGTGAAAGTTTAAACTGTTCTTAATGATAATGTTGGATAGTTTTATTTGGTTACACTTTATTTCGATAGTCCACTTTAGGCATTCTACTGACTATAAGTAACTTTGTAACTACATGTCAACTACATATCAACTAAATCTCAGAAATTTGCAACTACATGTCTACTAACTCTCAGAGTAGACTGTTAGGGTAGGTTTAGGGTTAGTGTTAGGGGTAGGTTTAGGCTTAGTATAAGTTGACAATAAGTTGACAAAGAAAGTGTTAGAAGATATTAAGCAGACAGTCTACTAATACTCTACTTACTGCTAGTAGAATGTCTAAAGTGGACTATCAAAATAAAGTGTTACCTTTTATTTTACTGAGTTAATTTTTCTAAACTTATAAATCAAAAACACCATTAAAATACAGTATATGGCAAAACAATCATCATACAGTGTAGTTTTAGATCCATTAAAACATGGAAAAAGGTTACAGATACAATTCAATAGTCTGTAATTAAAAACAGTTTGTCCCCTGACATTTCATTAGGTTTTTTGTCTCTTATTGTTTTTTTTGTCAAGAGGTAGTGTGCCAGTGTGCTTGTGGCTACTGCCATTTGAAGGATGAACAAGGCCATTTTCATCACTGGGTTCCTTGGGACCAAAATGTAAAGAACAAAATATCTTAGTTGTTTGATATCCTTTGATTCTTGTAGCTTTTACATAATCTGCAAGATTACCTTTCTCTTAGTGTGTCCATTCTCTGAGATTACTGCTTCAGACATTTGGAGGCCCAAAGTCTTTTCTAAGTCTAAGACAAAAGAAGAAAACACAAATTGCCATGATGAGTGTGAACCCATTAAATGAAGTTTCGAGTTACCTGAAGTACCTGTCAGAATTTGGTCAATCTTCTCCACGACGAGTTCAGCATCCTCTCTGGAGAAGCACATGGGAGGCTTGAACTTCAGAACATTGCGGTGTGGGCCATCTGCACTGAGCAGTATCCGCTGCTCTTTTAGTCTTAAATAAATAAATATATATTATATATTGTATATAATATATATTGTTATTTTCCATGCAGGTCTTTATATTATAGAGTTCTTTTTTTGTGTGCTTTATTCTGTAGCTAGTATAATGAACATAAGGAAAAAATACATAACAAATAGTTTACAAAGATAAAAGTGACTAAATATTTTGTCTGGTATACTAATAAATCTGTTAACCTTTGCTTAAAAAAAAACCTTTCAGAAATTCCTCCTTTATAGCATGACTTGCTCTGACCTGTAAATAACATCCTGAGCTTCAGCTGTGGCAGGCGTCCTCTTTTCACGGTTTCTTACCAGGTCCAACCCGATAAACAGGCCACGGCCCCTAGAAAACAAAATAAATGACCTTCAGCTTTGAACCTCCTGGCAATGTGTGTTCTAGGCATACTTTCATCAGCACTATTACATGCATATTACCGTTACAAACAACCCCAGGGAAATGATTTACACAACTTTCAATATAAAGAGGTCAGGTAACTTCAACTTATGCAAACATAGGTTCAAGGTTCCACCGTGGCACATTATCAGTCACATGGCCTTAAAGGGTTAGTTCATCGAAAAACCAAAATTCTGTTATTAATAACTCACCCTCATGTCGTTCCAAACCAAGAGACCTCCGTTTATCTTTGGAACACTGTTTAAGATATTTTAGATTTAGTCCGAGAGCTCTCAGTCCCTCCATATCCAGAAAGGTTAGAAAAACATCGTCAAAGTAGTCCATGTGACATCTGAGGGTCAGTTAGAATTTTTTGAAGCATCGAAAATACATTTTGGTCCAAAAATAGCAAAAACTACAACTTTATTCAGCATTTTCTTCTCTTCCGTGTCTGTTGTGAGAGAGTTCAAAACAAAGCAGTTTGTGATATCCGGTTCGCGAATGAATCATTCGATGTAACCAGATCTTTTTGAACCAGTTCACCAAATCTAACTGAATCATTTTAAATGGTTCGCCGGTTCTTTTGTGCTCGACGTAATGGCGTCATTGGCGATGATTGCCCTTGATTCAAGCCTTCAGTTTACCTGGGCTCATAACATTAGCACAGAATCAGTTCAGAATCAATCACCAAAAGAATCAGTTCGGTTCAGACGCTCTGTGGGTCGGTCTGCTTAACACTGAATCACACATGCGCAGTATCATCAGCTCCTCGGTTCTCGAATCGTACGTGTCTGACAGAAACGGTTCTTGACTCGTGAACGAGTTATTATCTGGCTCGGCTCGGTTTTCATCTTCAGTTCTCTCTTCACAGCAGTTCAGTCAGTGTACTGTTTGAGTAAATGAATTACTCCGGGGTATTGGTTTGCTTTAACTCAGAGGGAGTGTTAGCCACATTAAAAAAGTTAAAAGCTTAAGTCATTTGTGGATTAATGCGTATTGGAGACCCGAACTGTTAAAAACGATTCAGTTCGTTTGCGAACCGGATATGACAAACTGCTTTGTTTTGACCTCTCTCACAACAGACACGGAAGAGAAGACAATGCTGAATAAAGTCGTAGTTATTGCTATTTTTGGACCAAAATGTATTTTCGATGCTTGAAAAAATTCTAACTGACCCTCTGATGTCACATGGACTACTTTGATGATGTTTTTCTTACCTTTCTGGACATGGACAGTATACCGTACACACAGTTTCAATGGAGGGACTGAGAGCTCTTGGACTAAATCTAAAATATCTTAAACTGTGTTCTGAAGATAAATGGAGGTCTTGCTGGTTTGGAATGACATGAGGGTGAGTTATTAATGACATAATTTAGATTTTTGGGTGAACTATCCCTTTAATTCACATTGCATATTTTGCTGATGTATGCACAAAGAAACAATAGCTTTTAGGATCTAACTTTGCAAAACCATCCAACTGATTTTATTATTTTAGAATTTAAGACCGGGTTAACCAACCTCACGTCACCCACTAAAAGGTGTCTTTTTTTCAGATCATCCAAAAGCTGAGTCAGGTAACCTCCGATGTGCAGGGCATTGCGTTGGAGATCTTCATTCTCAATTACATCCAGCACCGCCAGTCCAATAGCACATGATACTGGGTTACCGCCAAACTAGAGAACACAAAGATATTCTTCAACATCGTAAACATTTCTAATCTAGGGCACGCATCTGTTGCTTACACCTCTGTTAAAAATGCAGATAGTATTCTTTTTCAAATAGGTTATTGTGTTTCAGTCTTGATCTGTATTTAACACAATATATATATTTTTTTCTCCTCACGGTGTTGAAGTACTCCATTCCAGATGACATGAAACTTTCGGCAACCTCTCTGGTGGTGATCACACATGACATTGGATGGCCATTTCCAATAGGTTTGCCCATTGTAACAATATCTGGTACAAAATCTTCTCCTTGTAGCTGGAAGCCCCAGAAGTGGTTCCCCACCCTACCAAAGCCCACCTGGACTTCATCAGCAATGAAAATGCCTCCTGCATTTCTCACATGCCTGTGATACAGCCAAAGTTGTAGTATGCACAAATTTGAATGTATGCATTGAAAAATATTTCACATTATACATGCATTTTAAGACATTTCAATAGTTTGACAAATGTACTTGGATCCAAGCTATTTATAAATGGGCATACAATTATAGATAAAATAATGTATTCATATTAGGCAAGCGATTTAATTTAATGTTTTTGGTGCATTCAAATATATGTATATTGTCTGTTGCATCTGTCAAATTAAAATTAGATAAAATGAATGAAATAAATAAATAAACTTTAAGTAAGCTTAAATAAAATTAATGAAGGCTTGAATGCTTTAACCAAGTACTTAGTAGTACATACTGTGCCACTTTCTGGAAGTAGCCCACTGGAGGAATGACCTGCCCACCGCAACTCTGCAGTGACTCAGCGATAAAAGCGGCAATCTACAAAAAAAAAAAGATCTAATTTGTTCCTTGTAGCCTAGTGGTAATACATGCAAGGAGGAAGCATCCTTTTTAAAAGCTGCTTTACATTACTATGTCAGCCACAGCCATGAGCAAAATCAAGAGCTGAAGAAAGCAGAAAGTTCACAGACAACCTCAGGAGGAAAATTAAATACAAAGACATCATATCATTTTGACACAGCTGTCATGGTGTTTGGGCAGTTTATTCATCGATCCTCACAGATTCATGTTAATTCTCGTGTAAAGACCAATTATTTTTCCTGCAACAGAGGATACTACAAGCACTGGTCAGTTTTGAGATTTTGGGTTATTTGACTTTTTATAACAAAAAGTTTGAAAACATTTATGAAAACATTCCTACAAACATTATTTATCAACTGACAGTATTTTTCAGATTTATGGATTAATAATAAAAAAAAGTCATATAAAAAGTACAATATTCCCTGTGTAAAAAACGTTCAACCTAAATTTGAACTTGACTTCATCCAGAGTTCAGATTTAATGCAATTATATACTGCCTAATTTCTGTATTTAAACCATAGACTGTATAAAATCATGGATGTAGTGTCCGTGATGTCACCCGTAGACTCCTGAAGAGCGTTTTTGAAGCTTAAAGTGTGCAGAGTGGGCCGTCGCCATCTTTGTAGCACGTCACAGGTTCACCCCCCTCACAGTTGTCATGAAGGGCAAAATTTGCTAAATAGACCAAAAGCTTTTTTTGAACCAAGCTGTAAACATGTTTTTTTCTGCTGTAAAAGTCGTGGGGAAGTCGTGGCCTAATGGTTAGAGAGTCGGACTCCCAATCGAAAGGTTGTGAGTTTGAGTCCTGGGCCGGCAGGAATTGTGGGTGGGGGGAGTGCATGTACAGTTCTCTCTCCACCTTCAATACCACGACTTAGGTGCCCTTGAGCAAGGCATCGAACCCCCAACTGCTCCCCGGGCGCCGCAGCATAAATGGCTGCCCACTGCTCCGGGTGTGTGCTCACAGTGTGTGTGTGTTCACTGCTCTGTGTGTGTGCATTTCGGATGGGTTAAATGCAGAGCACAAATTCTGAGTATGGGACACCATACTTGGCTGAATGTCACTTCACTCACTTTTTTTTTTTTTTTTTTTTTTTTTTTTTTTTTTTTTTTTTAAAGTTGGGCATTTTAACATAGGGAGTTTATGGGATTGACTCCCTTTTGCAGCCAGCCTCAATCGGCCAGTTGATGAATTGCAGTTTTAGTCATTTCCTTGTTGGCTTCACGAGAGAGAGCAGGAGGTTGGCGCTCAATTTAAACATTTCAGAAAACTTGTAATATAAAAAATACAAAGTAAAAAATCAGATGGTTAACTACAGTCATGGGCTAAAGGTTTTGGCAGTGACATACATTTTGTGTTCTGCAAAGTTTGCTGCTTAAGCTGTTTGTGGTGTTCATTCACATTGTTTCTAGATTATTGTGTAGAGTGATCAAATGCATTTTACATATTTGCCAAAAGCTTCATTGGGAAAAAAAAAATACTTTTCATAAAAAAGAAAAGAAAAAGAAAAACATTTTTTTTATTCTGACACAAAATTACCAGCTACGATTAATTGACTCATCATATCAGCAGCACATTTGAAAGTGTGAATGAGTACTAGTCAGGTTAATAACTATCATGCTAATTGGATTGTATGAGCAGACTGATTGCTATAAAAGGAGTTAAGAAGCGCTTCTAATCATTGTGTTCTTGTTAGCAATGGTAACCTATAAAAAAACATGTGTAGCCATTATCGCTTTGCATCAAAATGGTCGCACATGCAAGAAAATTGCTACAAAGAATATTGGACCTGAAAAAAACAATTGCCAGATTATCAAGTAATACTCGTGATGGCGCCACACACGGCTGCTTGTACTGTCTTTGTTAGTTCCCCTTCACGAACTCGAGCTGTGTCCGAAAACGCTATGGGAACACCCTTCAGCGTGACCAGCTCTGAATAATATGTGTAATCTGTCTCATGAACGGGCGTGACATCATAGGCGGGTGATGTAGCCACCAGGAAGGTATAAAAGCCTGTGAGGTGGATCGGGCGTCAGCTTTTTGTCATTCAGCGAAGCTCTGTGTGTGTGACAGTTGCTATTTGTATGTGAGTCTTATTTAGTGTTGTTTGTCCACTGATAAGCTCCATTATATCAAACTTCAGTCAAGAGAAGTTTTTTGGGCTAAAGCAGTCAGCGTTCAGGCTGTGTGTTTTCCCTGCCCATGAGAGAAAAATATATTGGGGTAGGGGAACACGCAGTGTGTTGTCTGCTTGAGAGCGAAGCACCAGCTCTCGAGGGAGTTGACAGCCCGCGATGCGACCATTTGTTACTGCTTTGTTTCACTCTCAGAAGGCTCTCTTTGAGGAGGAAGCCTTCACTAGCATTTCTCTTGGTGCCAGTCCTGCTTTTGCCGAGGCGGAGCAGTGACTGTGCTTGCGGTTTTCACTTTTGTGCCCGCTCGCGGGGTTACCAAGGAGATGGTGCGATGCTCCGCCTGTTTTTCTCCGAGAAGATTGACACAGAGGGCATCGATGAGCTTGCAGTTGCACAAACATCAGCTGCATAAACATCAGTTGACTAAGTTCGCGGGGATTGCACGTGATCTGGCGGACGGGTTGGAGAAGGTTCTTCCTATCTCTACTCGCATTCCCTAGATCTAGAGCTCGTTTTCGATGCTCGGAAGCCCACTCTGCGGTTTCTTCCCCCTCTAACTGTGAATTTGCTGCTGCAGCTATTTATCTCTGAGGAGATTAACATTGTATGTGTGACTAAGTGGCTCGCATGCTGCCGAGACAATGCGTGTATTACATAATTTTCAGTTTTTGATGTGACTCTTACAACACCAGACCGTGTTTACTCGTATGGTTGTTTGGCTTCATTTAATAATGAGGAATTAAATGAGGCATTTAATCTGACTATGAGAAGTTAGATATATGATTTTTGATTCTTGATATGAATCTTACCACACCAGACCGTGCATACTCGTCTGGTTGTTTACCTGCATTTAATTCTGAGGGATTAAATTCAGTATTTATCTGACTATGAGAAGTTAGATATCTCTTCCATATGAATTGTATCACATGCCAGACCGTGTTTACTCGTCTGATTGTTTGATGGCCTTTAATTCTGAGGAATATAATGACATTTATCTCACTTTGAGAAGTTAGATATACAGGGGCTCATGGGATATAACATTTGAGTAAGAGCACACACTCTCTTCCTCTGAGGAGGTCAGCAGTGGCTGCTGGTCGGAGCAGTCCCAACCTATCGTGTTCCAGCTACTCATTCTGGGGTTGTCACTCCTCGTACTCTGCAGAGTCTAGAGACAAATTGGCGCTCCCAGGCCGAAGGCTTCTAGCAGAAAGTGGATCTGAACCTGCATCCTGCCAAGTGTGCTTCATTGTGTCCTGGCCCGAGCAGGCTCTGGTCAATTGAGTCTTCTTAGCAGACGACATGGGTCTGAGGACATTAATTTTAACAGGAGACTTCAGCTTTGAGAGTCCTGATGCTGTGGCTCAGGACCTCGGAGGGCAGGCCCCTCTTGGGGAAGAGTGGTGCCTGTCTCTCCTCAGTGCTCTCAGGAGATCAATCTGACAACCCGAGTGTTCCAGTGCGCAGCGGCCTCCGGCGAGCGCTTCTCTCAGTTACTGGCCAGAAATGTAGCAGTGCTTAGAGGCTTGTGACCTCCACGGAGGTCTCTTGAGCAGCTAGTTCAGCTGTCCCCTGCTGGTTCGCCACTTCAGGGCACCAAGACAGCAGCTCTGATTACACCAGAGGTCAGTCTAGAGAGACTGGTTCCTTTAGTAGACTATTTAGCAGTGTGAAAACTACTGCCAAACATGTCTCAGTGGGTCCTGCACATTGGCCACAGAATCCAGTTCGGTTCTCCTCTCCCTCAATTTAACGGGGCTTTTTCCACCCTGGTGGGCCCCGAGCAGGCTCTGGTAATGGAACAGAAGTAGACACCCTCTGAGGCTGGAGGCCATCGAGGTCGTCCCTCCTCCATCCAGCACTTAACCATTCCTAGGAAGGGGTTGCATCCTATTTTAGATCTGTGTCTTTTGAACCGCTCATTAAGGGGACTGAAGTTCAGCACACTCGCACTAAAAGCAGACAGGTTACATCTCAGATCAAGTCTGAGGACTGGTGTCACAATCGATCTAGAAAGGTGCATACTCCATCCTTCCCCTACATAGGAAGTTCTCGAAGTTGGTTTTTGGGGGCAAAAGCCTACTAATACCGGTTCTTCCTTTGGCCTTGCATTGTCACCCCACATTTTCATGACTCAAGCACATGGTGCGATGATTGGTTGATATTAGCTCAATCAGACTGGATGGCGGTTCGGCATCGAGATGTTGTTCTCACTCACACGAAAGACCTGGGGTAAAGACTTAATGCCAAGAAAGATGTGCTTTCTCCAGTAAGAGAACCACTTATCTGGGCATGGTGTGGGATTTGACCATGGTGCAGGCACAGATGTCTCCTGTTCAGATCGAGTCGATTCCTCACCGCAGTCACGAGAGTAAGAGAAGGCCGGTCACTCACTGTCAAGCAGTTCTAGACTGCTGGGTCTGATGGCAGCTGCGTCCAACAGCTGGTCAACCTCTTGGCCAATCCTGTTGAGGCAGGGTCCTAGGCCCGGGGAATGGAGGCTTCACCCCGAGGTGGTGAAGCAGAAATGGAGAATATTTAGTCAGGTGGATCTGTTTGCGACTTGGATGACATTGCACTGTCCCCTTTGGTTTTCTCTGACTTATCTGGCTCCACTGGGGCTGGATTCCATGGTGCAGACTTGCCCGAGGCTTCGTCTGAACACTTTTCCACCGATTGCTCTGCTCCCAGGAGTTATTCTGAGAACTCCACCCTGAAACTCTTGGTGGCCATTCAGCGGGCAGACACCCTCTGGTTACATGTTTTCTCTGCGGTGCACTGAGGCTAATGCCTCTGGCCAGAACAAGCATATGCTAAGTGGTTGATCAGGATGCCATCCTAAAACACTGAGTCCTCTAATCTCCCCTCACCATTGGGAGTCAAGGTTCACTCGACCCAAGCATGGTGGCCTTCAAGGTCTTCTTGTCAGGTGTGTCTATACAGGACATCTACATCGCAGCTGGATGGTCCACGCCCCTCACATTTGTCAGATTATATAGTTTAGATTTGCAAGCCACTCCCGACTCTTCTTTCTCTTGCCTTAGCTGTGCTCCTTGTATACAAACTAGGCAGGGACTTGCAAGTCTGGCGATGTGGACATTCTCATTCCCATAGCATTTTTGGACGCAGCTCGAGTTCCTGAAGGGGAACGTCCCAGGTTATGCATGTAACCATGGTTCCCCGAAGGTAAAGAGATGCTGCCATAGTTCCGGCATCCCTGCCAGAGTTCGCTTCATTTCTAGAAGTTGACACTCATTCCACCTCATGTGCTTTTATAGCTTCCTGGTCGCTACGTCACCACCTATGATGTCACGCCCATTCATGAGACTGTTTACACATATTATTCAGAGCTGGTCACACTGAAGGGCTTTCCCATAGTGTTTTCGGATGCAACATCTCGTTCCCTTCAGGGAACCATGGTTACATACATAACCTGGGACGTTTTTCCAGGTTATTTTGTTTATCAATCATGATCAGTTTCACCAGGGATAAACTGCTGAACATTTGGCAGAACACACCACAAAATCTTCTACCGGATTTCAATTATTTGGACGTTTTACTGAACGTTGTAGTGGTTCTTGTGTGTGTTTACATTCCTCTGCAAGTGCACATGAGCTCACCTTTACAGAAACTCGCTGATCAGATCACACAGATAGAACAACAACACCCAGACTCTGTTTTAAGCATTCTTGGTGACTTTAACCCTCTGGAGTTGATTAATGCGTATATGCGTTATGAGATATTTTCTCCTGATAACCCCGAAAATAACTTAAATTACACTTTCAGTTTTGATCGTACAGATAAGAGCAATACATCAATCGAATCTGTAAAGGGTCTACTTTTCTTTGCATACAGACATAATAACAACAAAACTTTGTGCATTTATAAAATAAAGATTCTGCGCTGATCATCTTTTAGACAAGAGTCATTAAAATGAACTGTAACTCAGTGAATACTCAATGAAGAGACATGAGAGAGATATCTATAGAAAGTTTGACATGTCTACTTTTAAACTAAACAAGTGTTACCGAATACAAATATTCTGTTATCAAATAATCTATATGAAAACAACGCGATGTCCGTTTTGCACGTCTCCCTTTATCATCTTCTAATGCGACCACGCCCCGCACTGAACGCGCTATTTAGATTATGATGTTTCACTGAAGCGCGCGGCTTGAAGACGCCTACACAACAGAAGACATTACAGCGAGACTGTTCTTCAAGTTTTTTATTTTTATTTTACTGTTTGCTTCGCGATGAGAGGAATAAGACATAATTCACCCCAAAAAGATGTGATGTGGTAATTCCTGACTAAATGTATAATCAAGTGAAACATTATGAAGTTTCAATAGCAATATACACTACTATACCATTCAAAAGCTTAATATAAATAATATAAATGTAACAAATAAATGTAACTGTAACAAATGTAACTAACAATCCTGTTCTTTCAATTTACCCCCCCCCCAAAAAAAACAGAAAAAATATTCTCAGCTCTTTTCAAAATTAATAATAATAATAATAATAGTAATGATAATAATAACAATATATATATATATATATTTGTAGATAATCAGATTGTTAAAAGGATTTTTGAAGGATTGTGTGACTGGAGTATTGATGCAAATAAATTCAGTTTGAAAGTCAGCTTTGATTGTTCCTAATAAACTTTTTAACTGCACTCGCAAGTGGATATTAAATTATGTAGTGGGATATTTAAATTCTAAATAAACTACAAACATAAAATTATATACATTTATTTTGTCCTCACATTCTTTCTTGTAACTCTTCCCCTCTCAGTGACACAGCTGACTGAATGGCTCATTATGCAGCTCATTATGTGGGCCTTTGTCTTCTCAAGTGTATCACAATGATATTCATGATAGTTGACGCCTACTCGCATATGACTTTTACCAACAAAAAGTGATTTAGAAAATTTAAATCGATATATTGTTTCCTGTGAGTGAGTAAACAAGATGATTTTCACATAATTTAGAAAGAAAAATTCTAGGCTACAAGCTACAGTTCTCAAAAGTCCTGGGAACCAATGTTCTTTATGTGTTTAATGGCCTTATTCAAGTGATTTAATATTTTAAGTTTTTCACTAACCATGCATAACATTTTTTTTCTTCTCAAAAATACAATCATATACATACATGCTGCTCACATATTATTATAGCCCAGTTTGGGCTGATTACAGTGAGATTAGACTTTAGTCATTTAGATATGTATAAGAAACTGAAAAAAACACAAATGTCAGGGCATGACAAAACTTCTCCAGGCCCCAAAAATACCCTTAGACTCTAGAGGGTTAATAAAAAACGTACTCGGTTACTAAACGTAACCTCGGTTCTCTCTAGAAGAGCGAACGAGTACTGCGTCTTAGCTAAAACGCTACGGGAAAAGTCTCTTTTCACGAAATACTGAAGCAAAAAATTATCCTTAATTTTGTATTTTTGTAAAGCGCATTTGCAGCAGTACACAGCCATAGGCGAGACGGCTCGTTCGCTCATTGGCTTGTTCTGCGGCAACTGCACAGCCTATCGAGCGCAGGCTGATGCAACATCAGACCAATAAGGGCGCTTCGCGCTCTTCTTGCCACTTCCCTGCCGAAACGGGTGTGGCCCAACCTATAAAAGGAGCTCGAAAAGGCTGACTCACCTGATTTATTTCATATCCGAAATGAACCAGAGTGAATCGTACGCACGGCAGAGAACGCAGTACTCGTTCGCTCTTCTAGAGAGAACCGAGGTTACGTTTAGTAACCGAGTTACTCTCTTACGAGAGCTCTCTCGTACTGCGTCTTAGCTAAGACGCTACGGGAACCCAATGTAAAACGCCGTGCGCGCAGGGATCACACACCAATAAACCTGAAGCAATGCCCAGGATTTACAGTGCACAGTCACCTGAGGGACTCACAGAGAGTCCAGGACAGGAAGGGGGGAAGCCCTCCGTCCCATATCTAGCAACATCCGTAGATGCGGCAATATGACATCACACAGCCGAGGCAAGGCCTGACCAATGTGGCAATGCGGGTCTTACGCAATACTGCCCATATAACAGTCGGCAGAGCATAACGCTCACGAACTCAGAGTTCCCCTCAGGGCCCTGATTCGACTATACCGACAGCAGCCTTGCTTGCAGGGCGGGAACCTCCAGGTTATAGAACCTGATAAATGTAGACGGCGAGGCCCAACCTGCCGCCATACATATATCCTACAAGGAGATCCCAGTAGACCACGCCCACGACGAGGCGACGCCCCTTGTGGAGTGTGCTCTGACGCCCAGTGGGCAGTGAAGGCCCCTGGAAGCGTAAGCTAACGCTATGGCGTCAACTATCCATCTGGATAGAGTCTGTCTCGAAACAGCCATTCCCTTGGAACGTCCACCGAACGAGACAAACAGCTGCTTCGTCTGCCGAAAGGCAGCAGAGCGAGACACATAAGCTCTTAAAACCCTGACAGGGCAAAGAAGACTCGAGTCTCTATCCTCTCCTGACACCGGCAGGGCAGACAGGGCAATAACCTGAGCCCGAAACGGCGTGTTGAGGGATTTCGGCACATAACCGTGCCTAGGTTTGAGTATGACCCTTGAGTCATTAGGGCCAAACTCCAAGCACGGCTGGCTCACCGAGAGCGCGTGCAAATCACCCACACGCTTCACCGAAGCGAGAGCCAACAAGAATACTGTCTTGAACGACAGATGCTGAAGGCTAACCGATTGGATAGGCTCAAAAGGGGGACCCTTCATGGCCTCCAAAACCGCCGTGAGGTCCCACATAGGGACTGACGGAGGTCTGGGAGGATTCAGCCTCCTAGCTCCTCTGAGGAACCGGATGACCAAATCATTCCTTCCTATTGACTGCGACGCTGCGATGGCCGCCACATAAACTTTGAGCGTGGATGGGGCTCTGCCCTTATCCAACAGCTCCTGTAGGAAGGAGAGAACCTCCGTGTGCACCAGCTGGAGAACACCGACCACTTTGAGGCATACAGACGTCGTGTCGACGGAGCACTAGCCTGAGTGATGGTATTCAGCACTCCCACTGCGAGATCAGTGGGTAACCGTTGAGCGCCCACACATGGAGGGACCACAACTCCGGTTGAGGGTGCCAAATCGAGCCCCTGGCCTGCGAGAGGAGGTCCCTCCTCAACGGTACTGGCCACGGGGCGACATCTGCTAACTGCATCAAATCTGGGAACCATGGTTGGTTCTTCCAAAGAGGTGCTACAAGCAGTATTGAACATCTCGTTTCCCGTGACAGCGCGCTTTCGTTCTTGGAAAAGAACGCAGGGCAGTGAGCGTTTTCGTGGGACGCGAAGAGGTCCACCTCCGCCCTGCCAAATCTCTCCCACAACAGCCGGACTGTTTGCGGGTGTAGAGACCATTCGCCCGTAGGAACATTGCCTCTGGACAGCCTGTCTGGACCCAGATTCTGTAGCCCAGGCACATGCACTGCCCTCAGCGAACGCACGTTGTGCTGAGCCCAAACCAGGAGGCGTTCCGCTAGCCTGTACAGGTTTCAGGACCCGAGACCGCCCTGGCGATTTATGTAGGACACCACAGACATGTTGTCCGAACGGACTAAGACGTGGTGATCCTTGATTTGGGGACAAAAGCGCATCAGCGCATTCTCCACTGCCAGCATTTCCAGACAGTTGACATGATGGAGCTTTTCCCGTTTTGACCATAGGCCAAAGGTCAGTCTGCCCTTGAGCAGCGCTCCCCATCCCGAAGTGGAGGCATCCGTCGACACTCTCTTCACATTCGGGGAAGTCCCCAGGCTTACACCTGATCGGTACCAGCCGTTCGCTGTCCAAGGTGCCAGAGCTGTGACACAGCTCTGATCGACCTTGAGATGCAGCCGGCCAGACGCCCACGCTCTGCGCGGCACCCGCGTCTTCAGCCAGAACTGCAGGGGGCGCATGCGGAGCAGGCCCAGCTGCAGAGCCGGAGATACTGAGGCCATGAGGCCCAGCATCTTCTGACAGTGTTTGAGCGACACGGTCGCGCCGCAGCGGAAAGAACTCGCTGCGCGCTGAATGCCCATCACGCGCTGTGGTGACAGCCGCGCCGTCATGGAACACGAGTTCAGAACTATACCCAGAAACAGAATCGTCTGACTGGGGTTCAGCGAACTCTTTGCCCAATTGACACTGAGGCCGAGCTTCTCGAGGTGATCGAGTAAAACGGCCCTGTGGTCCACGAGCTCCGCTCGTGATCGGGCCAGAACCAGCCAGTCGTCCAAATAATTCAGCACTCGTATGCCTCTGAGTCTGAGAGGAGCGAGCGTACGAGGAGCCACAGACAAGCCGAACGGCAGGACTGTAAACTGGTATGCCTGGCCCTCGAAGGCGAATCTCAAATATTGCCTGTGGTTTGACGCTATCTGTATTTGAAAATACGCGTCCTTTAGATCTATTGACATGAACTAGTCCCATCTGCGAATCTGCGCGAGGAGTTTCCTGGTCGTAAGCATTTTGAAACTGCGTTTCATCAATGCCTTGTTCAGCTGTCTTAGATCCAGTATGGGCCTGAGACCCCCGTCTCTCTTGGGCACCAGAAAGTATCTGCTGTACAGCCCCCCCTCGCTTTGAGCTTGAGACACAGTCTCTACAGCCCCTTTGCTCAACAGTTTTGATATTTCGGTCCGAAGTATGTGTGCTACTTCTGTTTTGACCATAGTTTCGACGCGCGCTGAAAAGCGCGGAGGGCGTCGAAAAACTGTAGCGAGTAGCCTCTCTTTATCATGCCTAGCACCCAATCCGAAACCCCTGGGAGCGCTGACCATAAATCTGCATGAATGGCTAAGGGCTGGATGCGAAGCGCGCTCTGTTGACTGGGCAACGGCGGCGCTCGGGTGTGCTGCGCATTTGAGGCGGGGAGCGCGCTGATCACAGTGGGCAGATCGCTCCTCCTCGACCCCGTCCCGGTGCTTAACCGACTGGGGGAAGGCTGAGCAGGTCCCGTGGGACTCGATATGTCTGCGAGTAACTGTGGGCTGCATATGTGCCCATTTACCACTTTCAACTCGCTGTCTGCCTGTGCAGAGCGTACGTGCACGGGCCTCGTTTTTACAGAAGCCACGCACCGTATGTGACATAGTGTATGTGGGCACTGGGGAGTGGGCACGTTTACTATGCGGCGCGCTCGACCGATCTGTGTCAATCTTATGTGCGCGAGCCCTGTGTGCAGGGCTGTGCTTACATGTGGAGATGGGCACTGAGGAGTGGGCATCGTCACTGCATTTATAGTACCATCGGCCATGGCCGGACGAGCGTGCACGGGTTTTGTTTTTACAGAAACCACATGACGCGTGTGACATAGTAATTGTGGGCACTGAGGGGTGGGCACGCTTACTATGCAGTGTGCGCGATTGACTTGAGTCGCTTTTATGGGCGCAGGCCCTGTGTGCAGGGCTGTGCTTACATGTGGAGATGGGCACTGAGGAGTGGGCATCGTCACTACATTTATAGCACCATAGGCCGTGGCCGGACGAACGTGCACGGGTTTCGTTTTTACAGAAACCACATGACGCGTGTGACATAGTGATTGTGGGCACTGAGGAGTGGGCACGTCTACTATGTAGTGCGCGTGATCGACTTGAGTCGCCTTTATGTGCGCGATCCCTGTGTGAAGGGCTGTGCTTATATGTGGAGATGGGCACTGAGCAGTGGGCATCGTCACTACATTTATAGCACCATCGGCCGTGGCCGGGACACTAGAAATTACACCTTTTTCGGGAAATATCTGGGTAGCCGTGATAACGGTTTTTGTGTGCAGGCAAGCGGGCAACCGTACAGGCTTGCGCATTGCAAAAGACGCTGAAACAGTCACAATCTCTGGAACTGAAACAGCGGCGCGCTTAGGTGAGAGCCCGGCCACAGCGGAACTCGTACACCGGCGCTTCGATGAAGCAGCCATCGTGTGTAGTGCAGACGCAGCGTCATGCAGCATGCATAGATGGCTTTCCTAGGATGGCTTCGGGGCTCCCGGCCTCACCGTAATCCTCTGCTGCGGTCCCCGCGGCGCGGGCCGATGGCCGGTAGAGCGAGAACGGGGGTCTCGAGCTGCGTTGCTGAAGCTGTTGTGATAACGGCTTTTGTGTGCAGGCAAGCGGGCAACTGTGCAGGCTTGCGCGTTGCAGAAAACGTTGAGACAGTCACAATTCCTGGAACTGAAACGCGAGCATTCGCCCGGCTCCTTCTTGAAGTCAGCTCGTCTGCCGGGCTTCTGAGCAGAAGGCGCGAGATCCTCGGAGCTCGCCCAGCCCTCACTGCCCGAAGCTAGCAGAGAGCGCGTGTCCTCTTCCCCCGACGCGGCCCTGAGATCGACTTCCTCGGACGACGCGCTGGCAAACAGCGGGCGCTGCCGACCGGGAAGCGATGCAGGGGGTGGGGGGGTGGGGGGGCGGTGAAGCAGGGCGAACCGGCGAGCTCGGTTGAGCTGAAGACGGTTCCGGAATCCGCTGGAAGCAACGTTTTTACGGCGCCTCAGCGCAGCGGAGAATGCATGCTCAGAGAAAAAGGCCAGGCGAGTCCTCAGAGTCACCATGGCCATAGCTCGCAGTGAGGGCATCTGCCGTCAGCGAGCGCGAGCGCTGTATGATCTTCACCAAGGCAGGAGAAACAGATGACGTACCGGTCTCCCTCGCTGAGTGGGGCTCTGACGAGCCGCAGGAAGGCATCTTAAAAAAGACGCGAGCTCTTTTACGAGTGTGTGTCGCAGGGCGAACACACACACACATAAAGAACAGTTGGATATAACAGAATTGAAAGGATATAGGCGCCGGACAGCGCAGCAGGAACGGCAGTGGAAGGCGGCGATGCCAGCAGCTTCAGAATGGCTCGTCCCGCTGATATGCTTTCTCAGACGGCGCTTGCTTCCTCCATGATCCAGTGATGCGTGAGCTTCGCTGAAGAGATGAAAAATCAGGTGAGTCAGCCTTTTCGAGCTCCTTTTATAGGTTGGGCCACACCCGTTTCGGCGGGAAGTGGCAAGAAGGGCGCGAAGCGCCTGATGTTGCATCAGCCTGCGCTCGATAGGCTGTGCAGTTGCCGCAGAACAAGCCGATGACGAACGAGCCATCTCGCCTATGGCTGTGTACTGCTGCAAAATGCACTTTACAAAAATACAAAATTAAGGATAATTTTTTGCTTCAGTATTTCGTAAAAAGAGACTTTTCCCATAGCGTCTTAGCTAAGACGCAGTACGAGAGAGCTCTCGTAAGAGAACTACAAGACACCATCCCCTTGCAGTGAGGCGAATCAACAACTTGCTAATGTCCTGAATGAGTTTTTTTTTTTGTAGATTTGAACCCCCCACACCCGTTCTGATCATCTCTCTACACAACCGTTAACACCTCCTGCAATCCCCCTCTCCCTACCTCCTGCTCTTCAAATCAGTGAGGATGATGTGTGACAGGTCTTCAGGAAGAACAAAAGAAGAAAGGCACCAGGCCCAGATGGTATTACACCAGCCTGTCTGAAAACCTGTGCTGACCAGCTGGCTCCCATCTTTTCACAGATCTTCAACAGATCTCTGGAGTTGTGAAGTCTCTTCCTGCTTCAAATGCTCCACCATCATCCCCGTTCCAAAGTACCCCAATATAACAGAATTTAACGACTACAGATCTGTGGCTCTAATGTCTGTCGTCATGAAGTCTTTTGAAAAACTGGTTCCGGCTTATCTGAAGGACATCATTGGACCCTTACTGGATGGACCCCCTGCATTTTGCTTACCGAGCAAACAGGTTTGTGGATGATGCAGTAAACATGGGACTGCACTTCATCCTGCAACATCTGGACAAAACAGGGACTTATATGAGGATCCTGTTTGTGGACCTTAGTTGAGCTTTCAGTGCCATAATCCCAACAGCCCTTCAGACCAAACTGATCCAGCTCTCTTTTCCAAGCTCAATCTGTCAGAGGACCACCAGCTTTCTGACAGATAGGCAACAGCTAATGAGACTGAACACTACAGACATCGGTCTCATCCAGGACGGTGACAAGTTTGCTAACAGACAAGAGGTTGAGCAGCTGGCTGTATGGTGCAGTCTGGACAACCTGGAGCTGAACACGCTCTAATCAGTGGAGATGATAGTGGACTTCAGGAGAAACCCCCTTGCACTCCCTCCCCTCACCATCATAGTGACAGAACTGTGGCAGCAGTGGAGTCATTCAGATTCCTGGGAACCACCATCTCTCAGGACCTGAAGTGGGACAATCACATTGACTCCACTGTTAAAAAGCCACAATAAAGGTTGTACTTCCTTTGCCAGCTGAGGAAGTTTAACCTGCCACAGGAGCTGCTGAAACAGTTCTACTCAGCAGTCATTGAGTCTGTCCTGTTCACTGAGCACTTATTGGTGCTCCCCTGCCCACCCTTCAAGAACCGTATACATCAAGAGTGAGGAAAAGGGCTCAGAAAATCACTCTGGATCCCTCACATACAAGTTATCCCCTTTTTTAACTTTTACCATCTGGCTGGTGCTTCAGAGCAAATACCAGGACAGCCAGGCACAAGAACAGTTTCTTCCCCCAGGCAATCTACCTCATGAACAGTTAAATGTTTTCCACTTATGCAATAAAAATGTGCAATATCCTTATATTTATTTGCTACCACCTCCATCCTAGTACATTCCTGCATCTCACTCTATTCTATTTCATTATCATCTATAGCACAACTATTCATACAATTTATTTATTAGGGCTTGAGCACCGATGGTGCGAGGACCCTCTTGTATCTGCTTTGTCTATTATTATTTGTCACGGTGCAGGGTGCCGTCTCAGCTTCCCCTGCGGTCTGTGTTGTCCTGTCTGTTCGGTAACTCATGGTCTGGGCAATCAGCGCTGATCGTGGCGGGGTTGTGCAGATGTTGGACAGCAAGCATGACTATTGTGCGTCGTTTGAGGCATTCTCGAGGGAGCTGCGCAAGGTGTTTGACCGCTCGGCATGCGGTATGCTGCACAATGCTCGTGCTGCTTCAGCAGAGAGAGCAGTCGGTGTCCGGTTACTTCATTCAGTTCTGCACGCTCGCCGCGTCCTGCGGCTGGAATGAGAAGGCTCTCTGGGATCACTTCCTCCACGGCCTGGCTGAGCAGGTGAAGGATGAGATCTATTCACTAAGCTGCCCCCTGGCTTGGATGGGCTTATCAATCTCGCCATTCGGGTCGACGACCGGATTACTCTCCGTTCTCGGCACCGTAGAGAGGTGATTCCCCATGAACACGTCACCGGGGTCCCGTATGGAGCAGCATGTGACACGATGTCTCAACGCCGCATCCTCCCGGAGGAGGAGCCTATGCAGATTGGGAGAGCACAGCTGACAATAGGAGAGCGACGCCGTTGCTTGGATAATCAGCTCTCTCTGTACTGCGGTGAGGTGGGTCACGTGGTAGCGGCGTGCCCTGTGGCAGGGCGACGCTTTTCAAGCAAGGAAGAGCGCATGGTGAGCGTCACTACAACTCGACTGCCACCTGGTGGCCGTTCAGAGTTCCAAGCTTCAGTACAGTTTGGGGGAGCTGTTTTCCAGGTTTCGGCATTGATTGACTCTGGAGCAGAGGGCGACTTCATGGATTCCAGATTGGCAACTCGTCTGGGGATTTCGGCCTTTGCACTGGCCGAACCTATTTCTGCCAGGACCCTTTGTGGCACCCATCTCATTAATATCACTCACACCACCCAGTTTGTCACATTAACTTTGTCTGGTAATCATGCTGAGGAGATTAGATTTCACCTCATTCACTCGCCCACCGCTCCAGTGGTGTTGGGTCACACCTGGTTGGTTAAACATAACCCTCATATTGATTAGGCCCGTGGTTCTATTTTGGCTTGGAGCCCTTTCTGTTTAGCTCAGTGTTTGGGTGCTGCTTTTCCCCCTGTCTTGTCTCATTCTGTGTTGCAGGAGGAGCTGATTAACTTGGTGGATGTACCGGAGGTTTACCATGATTTGAGAGCGGTTTTTAGTAGGTCCCGAGCTTCATCTCTGCCTCCACACAGCCCGTACGACTGCGATTGACCTGCTTCCTGGCACTTCTCCACGTAAGGGGCGCCTTTACTCTCTGTCGGGTCCGGAGCGGGAGGCCATGGAGAGGTATATACATGATTCTCTGGTTGCAGGCATTATCCGTCCCTCATCCTCTCCAGCCGGGGCGGGGTTCTTCTTCGTGGAGAAGGATGGATCGTTGCGCCCCTGTATTGACTATCGGGGTTTGAATGACATCACGGTAAAGAATCATTATCCTTTGCTGATGATGTCATCAGCCTTCGAGCTCCATCAGGGGGCAACCATCTTTACGAAGTTGGACCTTCGCAGTGCTTATCACTTGGTTCGGATTAGGGAGGGGGACGAATGGAAGACCGCCTTTAACACCCATACAGGGCACTTTGAGTATTTAGTTATGCCGTTTGGGCTTTCCAACTCCCCGGCGGTCTTTCAGGCACTCGTCAACGGCATGCTCCGAGACATGGTCGATCGGTTTGTTTTTGTTTATATCGACGACATCCTGATTTTTTCCCAGAATGAGCTCGATCATGTCCAGCACATCAGGCGAGTGCTCCAGCGGCTGCTGGAGAATCGTTTATTCATTAAGTTGGAGATGTGTGAGTTTCACACACAGTCGGTTCCGTTCCTGGGTTTTATTCTCTCGCCTGAAGGTATCCGAATGGATCTTGCCAAGGTAAAGGCAGTTGCTGATTGGCCCACCCCAGATAGTCGTAGAGCGGTCCAGCGCTTTCTGGGGTTTGCCAATTTTTACAGGCGGTTCATTCGGAACTTTAGCTAGATCGCCCTTCCTCTGACTGATCTCACCTCCACAAGGAAACGATTCTGTTGGTCATCGCAGGCCCAAGCTGTGTTTGAGAACCTTAAGAGTCGATTTGTTTCGGCCCCCATTTTAACGACCCCTGACCCATCTCGTCAGTTCATTGTGGAGGTGGATGCGTCGGAGGTGGGGGTTTGGGCAGTTTTGTCTCAAAGATCAACTTCGGACAAGAAAAAAGATCCCTGCACCTTCTTTTCTCATCGTTTAACCCCCGCGGAACGGAACTATGACATTGGGAATAGGGAGTTACTAGCTGTCAAGCTGGCCCTGGAGGAGTGGCGTCACTGGTTAGAGGGAGCGCGATTTCCGTTTATCGTTTGGACTGATCATAAGAATCTTGAGTACATTCGCACCGCCAGGAGAATAAATTCTAGGCAGGCTCGCTGGGCATTATTTTTGGGACGTTTCAGGTTTACCATTTCTTATCGCCCAGGCTCTAAGAATGGTAAACCTGACGCGCTGTCGCGGGTTTTTGAGGCTGAGGCTAGTCCCACCCTCCCGGTGGCCATTTTGCATCCCGAACGGGTTGTGGCTGCGGTCACCTGGGGGGTGGACGTCCGTGGCGCAGGATGCTCGACGGTTTGTGTCGGCCTGTCCGATTTGCGCTGCGGGTAAGGGATCCAATCGACCACCAGCAGGGCTACTTCAGCCGTTGTCGGTCCCTTCGTGGCCCTGGTCACACATAGCGATGGACTTTGTGACTGGCTTGCCTCCATCTAGGGGCAAGACGGTAGTTCTCACTGTGGTAGACAGGTTCTCAAAGGCGGTCCATTTTATTCCCCTCCCCAAATTGCCGTCAGCGAGGGAGACATCGACTACGGTCTTAGATCACGTTTTCCGTATTCATGGCCTCCCAGGGAAACGTGGTTTCTGACAGAGGGCCCCAGTTTGTGTCTAGGTTTTGGATAGAGTTCTGTCGACAGCTGGGGGCGACTGCGAGCCTATCTTCTGGTTATCACCCGCAGACTAATGGTCAGGCAGAGCGTGCAAACCAAGATTTGGAGAGAGTCCTGCGCTGTGTGGCGTCTGCTGAACCGTCATTTTAGAGTTCCAGGTTGACCATGGTAGAGTTTGCGCATAATTCCCTCCCGGTCTCATCTACGGGTTTGTCTCCCTTCCAGTGCTGTTTAGGCTACCAGCCACCTCTATTCCCCTCTCAAGAATCCGATGCCGTTGTTCTCTGTGCGCATGCATTTATTCAGAGATGCCTCCGTACTTGGAGGATCGCCAGAGAAGCCCTCACTCAGACTGGCGAGAGGAACAAGGCATCAGCGTACCGTCACCGTACTAAGCCCCCACTTTAAGTGTGTGGTCAGAGAGTCTGGTTGTCTACTAAGGACATTAACTTCAAACTGCCCTCACATAAACTGGGACCCAAATTTGTTGGACCGTTTATCATCGCCAAGGTGCTTAGTCCGGTGTCAGTACGGCTCAAATTGCCCCCTCAGTTTAGAAGGATCCACCCGGTTTTCAACGTTACTAAGATTAAACCCGCCTTTCGCTCCCCCCTTCAGCCCCTGACCTCTGCCCCTCCGCCTCCTAGCCTTATAGAGGGGCCGCCTGCCTATACTGTACGGCGGCTCATTGATGTGCGGCGTAGGGGTAGAGGTCATCAATATCTGGTAGACTGGGAGGGTTATGGTCCGGAGGAGAGATGCTGGATTCTGGCTCGCGATATTCTGGATCGCGCTCTCATTGATCAATTTCATCAGCGTCATGGTGAGTCCTCCGGGGACGCCAGGAGACGTCCCTGAGGTGGGGGGTACTGTTACAGTGTAGGGTGCCGTCTCAGCTTCCCCTGCGGTCTGTGTTGTCCTGTCTGTTCGGTAGCTCGTGGTCTGGGCAATCAGCGCTGATCGTGGCGGGGTTGTGCAGATCACAAGCTGATTCTTCCCCACCTGTCGCTCGTTCCCCCACTCCCTTATATGTCTCTGCTTTTCTGTCTGTCGTCGTGAGTAGATTGTTTTGTCTTTGCCCATGTTTTGTATGGTTCTAAGTCTCAGTCTCACCTTCTGTTTTCCCGTCAAAGGATCCGTAGTTCAGAGATCCGGCAGCGCGAGTGGTCCGCAGTGTGCCGGCCAGCTCTGAGATCTCTGTGTGCGCCAGAACATTTTTGTGGCGAGAATAAAGATTCTCCTTTTCTCTACTCTGCATCTGAGTCCTCTGTCTAGTATGCACCCTGACATTATTATTCCGCTTCTTCTTCTTCTTCTCCCGAATGAATCACATTTTTAAGGGCTTAAACATGCTCAAAAAGTCATGAAACTGCACACGCGTCAAACCTGGTGAAAATTTTCGTCTAATATAGGATTTAGAAGAGGGTGTGGCAAAATGGCTCGACAGCGCCACCTATACTAAAAAAATCAACAGCCTTCCAGCTATGTTTCACATACATGCACGAAAATTTGCACACATTTGTAACACACCAATACCTACAAAAAAGACTCTTGGAGCAAAATTCTTAACCCAACAGGAAGTCGGTTTAATATTATGAGCAAATTTTGTGTAATTTTTGTAATTTCCAAGCGTTGTATTTTAACAAACTCCTCCTAGAGATTTATTCAGATCAACACCAAATTTGGTATGCCTAATCTAAAGGCCTTTGCGATGTTAAATTGAGTTTTCGTTGAAAGGCGTGTCCGTGGCGCCCTGGCAAATTTTGATGATTCGCCATGAAAAATGAAGTTGCTATAACTCAGACATACAATGTCCAATCTGCCCCAAACTTCACATGTTAGATAAGACTCCGAACCTGAACAGATTGATATACCCATATTCAGTAATAGTCATAGCGCCACCTATTGGCAACAGGAAGTGACATATTTTACACTGCAACAAACTACTCCTAGAAATTTTATGACATCAATTACTTTTTTGTGGTCAGTCTAATCTAAAGGCCTGTGCGATGTTCAATTGTGAAGATCTTGAGTTTTCATTAAAAGGCGTGTCCATGACGCCGTGGCGAAGTTCGATGTCTCGACATGGGAATAAAAGATGTTATAACTCAAGCATAAAATGTCCGATCTTCCCAAAACTTCACATGTTTGATAAGAGTCCTGGCCTGAACACATCTGAAGGCCAATATTCCATCGGGTGTGGCAAAATGGCTCAATAACGCCACCTATACACTTTCAACGGAGTGCACCTCGAGCTATGTTTCACGTACATGTACAAAAATTGGTACACACATGTAACACACCAATACCTACGAAAAAGTCTCTTGGTACGAAATCCGAGTCCCAACAGGAAGTCAGTTATTTAGAATTTTCTCTGCAAAATTGTTGTTGTTTTTGCCATTTTCAGGGGTCGTACTGTAACAAACTCCTCCTAGAGATTTATTCAGATCAACACCAAACTTGGTCAGTGTAATCTAAAGCCCTTTGCGATATTAAATTGCGAAGGACTTGAGGTTACGTTAAAGGGCGTGTCCATGGCGGCCTGACAAATTTTGATGTTTCGCCATGAAAAAGGAAGTTGCTGTAACTCAGACATACAATGTCCAACCTGCCCCAAACTTCACATGTTAGATAAGACTTCTGCCCTTAGATAAGACTTCTAACAGATCTACATGCCCATATTCAGTTATAGTCATAGCGCCACCTGCTGTCAACAGGAAGTGACATGTTTTACATTGCGACAAACTACTCCTAGAATTTTTTTGACATTAATGTATTTCTTTGTGGTCAGTCTAATCTAAAGGCCTGTGCAATGTTAAATTGTGGTGATCTTGAGTTTTTGTTAAAGGGCATGTCCATGGCGCCATGACAAAATTTGAAGTCTCACCACAGCAAGAGAAGTTGTTGTAACTCAGGCATAAAATGTTCGATCTTCCCCAAACTTCATATGTTTGATAAGAGTCCTGGCCTGAACACATCTGAAGGCCAATATTCCATTATAATGATAGCGCCACCTGCTGGCAACAGGAAGATTGGCACATATATGGAATATACTTTAATATATTCCACTTATATTTATGACTTTAAGTGCATATTTCTCAATGTTCACCTTTTCACTAAAGCCACTCGCTGCCGGTGAGCCCGGGTGCGAGGGCCCGTTCATTGCTGCTTGCAGCTTTAATTTTTCAATTCATTTTTCATTATTTGTCTATATTTACTATTTTCTTTGTCTGTATGTTGTTGTCTCTTTGTACCGGAAGCTTATGTCACTAAAACAAATTCCTTGTACGCGCAAGCATACTTGGCTACAAAGCTCTTTCTGATTCTGAAAAACTTCAAGGAGAGAGGTTGGACTGCAGTGAAGAAGTCTTAAGGATGTGCCAGAGTGTCCAGCAAGTGCAAGGACTGTCTCCTCCTGAGGAGTCAGCTACAGAATCGTGTCACCACCAGTGCAGAGCTTGCTCATGAATGACAGCAGGTTGGTCTGAGAGCATCTGCACACACAGTGAAGCCAAGACTTTTGGACGACAGCCTGGTGTTAAGAAGGGCAGCAAATAAGCCAACCCTCTCCAAGAAAAATGTCAAGGATAGACTGAATTTCTACAGGAAGTACAAGGATTGGACAGCAGAAGACTGGTGGAAAGTTATTTTGTCTGATGAAGCTCCCTTCCGACGGTTTGGGACATCTTGAAATTGATTGTTTGGAGAAGAAAAGGCCATGAGTCCTTTGTTCTGCTAAAAGTGAAGGATCCTGAGACCATCCATGTGCAGTGGCGGCTCGTCGGGGGAGGCAGGGGAGGCACAGATTCCTCAAAATTCAATTAATTTCAGTTCATGTCTCAGAATGTGTATTTTTGTTTGTATTTTCACAGCTGTAATACCATAACATGCCACTGAAGTAGGAAAGCGGCACTTTTCTATCCCAAATGTGCTGCATCTGCTGATGTAATTACAACCGCTAAGTGTCAGAGAAGGGGACGGGGAGGCCAGGGGAGAGTTGAGTTCTAAAAAAAATTGCCTATACACATAGAGTGTTCACTTTCAGCGCTGAGGAGTGTTGAGAAAAGTAATCTCATAGGGGAAGCTAGCCTCCCTAATGTACAAGTACTAATGATGAGTAGGATATTGTATATTTGATCGCCAACAGATTAACCAAGCTGTCATTCAAATAGTATGTATACAAAGTAAAAATGAAGGGCGAACACGCCTAAGCTGGATAACATTACAGCAGTTGGCTCTTTTAATACAGACTTTTAAGAAGTGATGGATGCTTGCATCAAGTGATAGGCCAGGTAAGTAAAATTATATTATCTTGCTGTATGTGTGTTGTTTTCTTTACGTTTTCTGATTAAAAGCAAACAAAAGCCTTTCTAAAGTGGATAAATAATAATAATATAATAATCAGCAGGGATCCCCAGATTAAAATAGTTAGTGTGCCTCCCCTATTTTAAAACCCACGAGCCACCACTGTCTATGTGTGGGGTTGCTTTTCAATCAAGGTAGTGGGCTTTTTCATAATTCTGCCCAAAAAACACAGCCATGTCACAAAGCAAGACTGATAAAAAGTGTCTCGAAGATCATTAAATTGAAATTTTAATGAAGAACAAGAGACAACGCTGTAAATATTGTATATTGTAAATATATATTTTTTGCCAATAAAAGCCTTTAAAACTTATGATACGCTTATCATTGTTTTTCAGTATACAATGCAAACATGTGAAAAAATAATCTACAAATACTAAAGCAGCAAACTTTGTAAAACAGTAAATTTATGTCACTGCCAAACTTTTGACCATAAATGAACAGTGATATCTGGTGTCTTGCCTTGAGACCGAAGGATATCAATTATGCGATATTATCACTGAAAATTAATTATAATGTTAAAAAGAAAGGCTTTAAATAATGGACCACAGTTTAAAAGTACAGTAAGTGGAAAGGGCTGATTACTTTGGATGTTAAATAACTTCACTTACCTTACGTCCCTTTTTATGGGCCTGCTCGATTATATCTTTGACATTTTCAGCATAGGCAGTGGCAGGGTCAGGGTGGTCCTCAGAGTATTTGCCTCTATAAATGTCTGGACTGAGAGCCTGAGGAATTATCACATTTTTTAATAGTTAATCAAAATTTACAGTGCAGAAATAAAAACTTTCACTATGCTGGCACGTTAAAATACAACTCTTTTTTTTCTGCACATTTTTTAATGTAATGCATAATTATTGCTATAATTTAAAAATCATTTTTAAATTGACAGTTTATGAATAGGTACTGTATAGTTTAAATGCTGGCTGTTTACATTCATCTGCTATGGGTAGTTATCACTTATATGTGGAATGGTATTTCAGAGCTGTAGCAAGGAGTCATAAGGCCCCTGGATTGTACTGTAGTCCACTTTAAGCATGTAGCATACTGTCAACATTAAAGAAAAGAAAGACCAAGTGTTTTTAAACTTTTCATAAAAAATACATGCTAAGTGGTTACGTATGCTGATGTGGCTCACTAACTCGTAACACAATACTGACTGATCACCTCAGAGTAGAATGGAGTGATGACTGAGAGGTTAGTTCACACACACACACACACACACACACACACACACACACACACACACACACACACACACACACACACACGCACAACACATTCAACCCAAAATCCATGGAGGTTTCAGTCTAAGGATTCCAAACTAATGGTTAACATGCATTCAAGTTTCAAAGTAATTTGTTTGAACAAATAGTTGGAAAATAAATACTATGGAAGTCAGTGGGGACCATCAACTGTTTAATTACCAGCATTCTTAAAATATATATTTTCTTTTATGCTCAATAAAAAAAAAAATTAAAAAAAAAAACTCATACAGGTTTGGAATGACATGAGGGTGAGCTAATAATGACAGAATTTTCTTTTTTGTTTTAGGTGAATTACTCCTTTGCTTGCCATGTCATTAAAAGGTCAATTGTTTTTTTTCTTTAAGAATTTTATTTTTCTTCATTGTGATATAAATACATTAATATTAACCTGACATATTATGCTCCTCAAATAACTCAAAAATGAAATACATGCCCATGGAAGAAGTGTATTCAAGTCATTGCATATGTAATAGCAACAGAGAAGTTAAGAAATAAGAAATATTACTTGAGCATACTGTAATTATTTCTTATTAGTTTCTTAAATATCATGTGACACTTAAGACTGGACTAATAACTGCTGGAAATTGCTATCACAGGAATAAATTACATTTCATGAAGAAAACACAGCTATTTTACATTGTAATAATATTTCACAATATTACTGTTTTGCTGTATTTTTGGTCAAATAAATGCTGAAAAACAGAAAGAGGCATTAGAGGTTGCACAATATTAGTTGTCCACCTCTGAACAGTTTTTGACTTCAAGAATAGTGTCTGAGAACTTTGTGCATGTGACCTTATGTCACATCCAATATGTCAAACGTCTCATGTTGCAACACTCACCACGTGCACATGTTGGCTTGGCTCTGCACCAGTCATCTGATGAAACTTATATGGACTGATATCAATGAGCGATGACACATGACCATGGTAGGCACTGCAGGGGAAGCACACTGATTGGAAAATTTGCAAGAATCAACAGAACAAAGTTCCACTGTGTTTGAGAGGGCTTAAGTTATCTAATCTTCTAATGATTATTTTGCTTATCAGAGTAAAATGTGGTGCAGAAAAAAAAGCAGCAGCAACACATCACATGCAATATTTTTGAAAGGATATGGTGTTCATTTAAACTAAACCCAAAGACCAGGTGATACATTCTTTTGCACAGCAAAATTTTGCATACCAAGGCAGATGATGACTATGCATATCCATAAGCAAAACAGATATTTCTAGATACAAGACATAAGATTAAGTTAATATTTAAGCTATGAACTTCACACTTCTAAGAAATTGGTTACTGTTTAGATCCCAGGGCAGAGAAAGAGGAGGCACAGACAGTGTTGTTGACTTACTTCTCTAGTGTTATGATGTCTTTGTGGCCAGTATACTGCCAGGCCAACCTCAGGGCCAGATCATTTGCCTCAGACCTAGATGTCAAAACAGAATAGTCGATCCTGGGTTTAAATCACCATGTGCCATAATGACTGCCTTCAACAGTGAAAACAAAAAGTGCTATCTAGACAGCAATAAGCATTCAGGCTGTCCAGCCAACAATCAGGAATTACAACATCTGGGCTGCATGCTAGTCTACATGTACAAAGTACACAAAATATCTGGCTCTTCTGTTACAAAAAACAGGTGGTATGTCTGAGAATGAGCTCACAGGCCTACCCTGAGTTGACAAAGTAGCACACAGAGAGCTTTTCAGGAAGAGTGGCTTGGAGACGTTGAGCATAGAGGACCAGATTGTCATGTAGGAAGCGAGAGTTTGTGTTAAGAAGCTCCATTTGCTTTGCTCCTGCCTCAACCACATCTGGATGGCAATGACCCACTGGATGACAACACAGAAAAAAACAATAATAATACTTCAGGGGTTATTGTATTAACACAGATAATTGCATTGTGAGACATATTCATGTAATAATGATAATAAATTCTCACGTATTGTATTAAACCAGATCATTTTAAATTATTACATTTCTGGGTAATTAGTTGTATAAGTAATATGAGGTAAATGAATCAGATTCTTTTTTTTAAAATTAAGGCAAAATGAATAATCAAGAAAAAAAGAATCTTTGGTTGCACTTTATTTTACAGTACGTGTACTAACATGTACTCATAGTGTACTTACAGTGTATTTATCTAAGAAAGTTCTGGTAATACAAGGTATCTACATGGGGTAGGGTTATGTTTAGGGGTAGGTTCAGGGTTAGTACCTAGTTATTACATAGTTATTGAAATTATTATAATAAGTACATAGTATGTACATGAGGAACAGGACTGTAAAATAAAGTGCTACCGAATCTTTAATCCCATATTATATTGTTCTAACATCAACATCTGTGGCTTGCTGTTGATTACAAGAGGATATAATTTACAATATTGTCTGTCAAAAATGCTAGGAATGTGTAAAATTGTCTTTTTGAGGTAGGGCTAAATTTCTGAGTAGAGGAATTCTAGTAATTACTATGGTACAAGTTTGTCAACTGTGCTTCATGAGTAGTCTGTATTTTGTTATTCAGTAGTTTTTGTGTTTTCCCGTAACCAGTTATGCAATTGAGTTTGTGATGGTTCTTTTTCAAATGTTATAATAATGCACAATAGAGTGCTTAAATAAATACAAATGTCATTCCAAAAGGTCTATGACATCAACTGATATCATCAACAGTTTGAGATATATCCCAAAAGTGGTGTACATTTTGTTTTTATGTATTTATTTTATTTTCACAGATCTATATATATATATATATATATATATATATATATATATATATATATATATATATATATATATATATATATATATATATATATATATATTTATTTATTGACAACGGCAATTTCCCTTTAAAATGGCATACCATGGGCAACGTTATTTATGCAATCCAGGTATTTCTCATCTTTTTCGTTGTACATGTACTGTCCTCTTGCTCTCACAATCTTGATAGGGTCATGACTGAAGAACACTTTGCAGGACGGACTACATATGGAGGAAAATGCAAGGAGAATATTTTTTTTAATACCATAAATCTAAATGAAAAACAACGAATACAGAAACCGAAAACTTGTTTTCAGGTCTTTTTTTCATCATGACAGGCACCAGAGTAAACTTTCTCCAGCCAACATTCAATTAAGTAACCAAGTTCTGTTAGCTGCAATACACAGGCTACTCATCTCAAATATCCTGTTATTAATTCAGCGAATATGATGTTCTGATGTTTTTAACATCAAAATAACCAATTAACAGAAGACATTAGTTCGTACGTAATAACTTCAGTAATGTCTTCTTACCCAACATGTTTCTTTCGGAGATCGATAGTTTTCTGCTTATCAAAATTTTCCGTTGCCATTTCTGTGCCTGCAGGTGCTCACAAAAAAGTATTGACTGTGGCTGGAGATAGAAAGAAGAGAAGATGTGCGCGCAAGAGAGAGAGAGAGAGAGAGAGAGAGAGAGCAATCCACTCAACTAATGTATATGTGCACGCGCGTGTGTGTGTGTGTGCTTGAGAGAGAGAGAGAGAGAGAGAGAGAGAGAGAGAGAGAGAGAGAGAGAGAGAGAGAGAGAGAGAGAGAGAGAGAGGGTAGCTGTTGTGGGCGGGACAGATCCTGGAGATAACGTCAATGTAATTTGCAGTTAGGCTATATTATCGCAAAAGCGTTCGCTGCACCGTGAAGGCAGATTAATAAAGACACATGGAGAAACAGAATTTATTTGGCTCCAACAGAATATCACACAGCACTGGTTTAAAACGAAGTGTCTAGAGCCATTACAACAATGAACAAATTGAAAGTCCTAGTCGTTAACTAGGCAAAACAACAACAATAAAATGAAAATGAAAGAAATTAAGAAAGTGAAGAATGGAGCAACAAAGATTATTCTGGCTAAAATGACATTAGCTAATAATGTGATAATCATGGGCTACCAAAATGTACAATGTAAATCAAATGAACAGTTGAAACACCGTATAAACACACATTTATAGACACCAAAATTATAGATTGACATAAATTATAAGGATTAAGAAAACAAAGCAATGTTTTTTTTCTTTTTTGCAATAAACACATTTTGGCAAAGAAAATATAAACAAAACAAGGAACTGTTTCATTCAAAACTAAACTAAAGATAAACAAATTAACAAAAGCTGAAAGACAAATTTATCTCTCATGTCTTCTATACAAACAAGCCAAGCCTCTTGTAAAGAAAGGTTTATGACATTTTGTGTAGTAGTAACAATAAATGGACACACATTAAATATTTTTGAAAATGCCTACAAATGGCTTTAAAAGGAAATTATGTGACTGGTATGCATCCACATTCACTATAACACTTATCAGTTTAAAAACAAACAAACAATATATATATATACACACACACACACACACACACACACACACACACACACACACACACACACACACACACACACACATATATATATATATATATATATATATATATATATATATATATATATATATATATATATATATATATATATATATATATATATATAAATCAAGTTTCCTATAGTGCCAACATAAAAGCAATTCTTACATATTACATAATGGTTGAGTAACAGATATCAAGACTCATTTGTGTACCTGGCGCACATTACATCAATACATGAAAAGAAATAGAATTTGCACTTAAAAAAAAAGAATGCACACATATATTCCACTATACATATATTAATCTACATTTAATGAGAAAAGAAAGAGAGATGGAGAGATATATCTCCTTCAAATTTCCAGTCAATATTTAACTAAATTCATGTAATCTGAATCTATGTTTAGTGATATATTTAATGAACTGTTGGTGCAAAATATAAAATAAAACACAATATACAATTAAGTTAAAATACAGCTAAAATACAGTTGTGAAACCTGTATAAAAAAAAAAATACTATAATCATCACATAAACATATGTCTGAGCATGAAGTACAACACCTTGTGGAGAAAGGTCTTTCCACTTTCATGAGGAATGCCTGTTAATAAACCAGTTTGCTATTTTAAGAATATAACGTTGCTATATATATAAGTAGCAGCTAGGGTAAAAAGAAAAGAATCCACTAAGAAATAAATCACTTACCCTTCCTTATGAATAACTATTAAATTCAATACATAAAAAACTACTTCCAGTAAAACTACGTTCTTATGATCTTAAATGCCCATTAGAGGTTGAGAAAATCAGGACCATAATCCTGTCACCTCCAGCCAGAAAACACATTATAACACCGGCAGTGCTGTGAACATACTGTATATGTTTTAATGTATATGGTGTTTGAAGCTTGTTAAGAAAGTTAAAAGTAATAGTCAAAATGGTTTTAAAGCTGTTAAAAAAAAAAAAAAAGAATTCTACAAAATTATGCAAGTTTGCACTCTGGAATGTAGCAGTGCTGGCTGATGATGATCACTGCTAATTTAGGATAAAGGCTCCCAATGACTGCTATATGTGTGCACATTGTTCTGTACATGAACACTGTATTTGATGCTTATTACTGATACTGATTGCTTTAGAATGCTGTTTGTATGGTTACTCAGAATGGCAATACCACAAAACCACAGTATGTCCCATTTTTTACATTTCCCTTTGACACCCTATGAAAGTCTTTAAGAATGTAAAACTTTCAGCTCCAACAATACATAAACAGGCATTTTAACTTTAGCTGCAAAATAATGCACTAACATGTCATATTTACAACTCATAGCATATAGTAACCATTTCCAAAACATTTTTTATGAATAACAAATGACTTTAGGCACAAAGGCTAATACACAAAATCAGCAAAAAAAATATTAATAATAATAAAAAATATGGCAAAGGGTCACAATGAAAAAGATCACATTCTGCTGTAGATCATACTGCGTAGCTCACTGCTACAAACAATAACCCCACTGAAGAATAAACAAGATAAAGTTTGCAGATTGGATTGATGTAGCAACTTTGCATGCATCACATACACCATCCAATAATAAAGATTTCTGAGTTTCAGTTGCCTGCTTACTCTCAAATGGCCACAGATGGTGGATGCATCTTTAATCCTGCTAGTTCCATAATTTGAGTCTTTAAGTTGTCACTCTCATTACAAGGTGAGAGTTACACAACAGCAACCCCGAGGCACAGGAGGGCCAGATGCCACACTGACCTCTTTGCAATAAAGAAATCCAGCAATCACAATTCTTACTTTCTCAGGCCACCAGCCAAGGCGTGACACCCTTCATAAAGTGAAAAAGAAAAATTAACACCCTCTAGAGTAACCAATTTTTGTTTTGAATCAACAAAGACTGACAGGTAGTTAGTGATTTCCAGAAGCCATATACTTTGACCACACTACAAAGTGATATGTACATGCTTGTTTTGGGTGTGTGGATGGAGTCTTTAGTCTTTTAAGCTGATAATATGGACTGGTGTGACCAAAAGACCCAAAGCCGATCCCTCAGTCGCCTCTTCCTTCTTCTTTTCAGTTAACCTTGTTAGTCTGTTTTGGTATCCATTCTCATTCTTGGCCATGCAAATCAGGGAAAAAACACCATTGTGAATAGTCTCTTACTGGTCAAGACTTTAAATTCCACAGTGCTAATGTGAATATAACACGTTGCCGTGATCACACTGAAATAAAAAGAACTATGCCAAAGCTTCATAATGCTATGCGAAAGCTTCATGATGTTCTTTTCCCAGAATAAAAAAAAGTATTTACAAAAAAGCGAAGCCTTATTTAGAAACTCCATGCGTTTTGTGTTAGACTGATCACTGCAAAGAAAACACAAAGACACATATGTTTTAATATAAAAGGAGAGTTTCAAAGACCAAAGGATGTGAGCTACCACTCAATTGCTTACAGTGGTGGTCCAAAATAATAGAACACTTGGCATATTTAAAAGGTTTCAGTTGTTTTTGTTGAATTGGCAATTATAATACCTATAAAACATAAAAAAGCTACAGTCATTGTGATGAGTGGGGCGGGGCCGAGAGCTGTGGAGTGATTTGGAAATGAGCGACACCTGCTCCACTCACCGGTCTCGAGTCCCATGGAGGAGATCGGAAGGATACAAAAGAGGAGCGACAACAGTGAAGGAATGAGAGAGGACCAGACCTGGACTTTATTTTGTGTTTGTTTTTGTTTGTGCGCGGCAGTCGTCCGTGAGGAGATGTTGCACTGTTTTGTTTATTTTATTGTTAAAGTTTAATTTGGATGTCGGCCGGTTCCTGTCTACTTCTTCTCACGATTATGAAGTTTTTATATTGTTACAATGGTGTACATTCGGCAGCGCGTCCCTCCTTCCTCCCGGGTTTCGGCACCAGTGTAACAATATAAAAACTTCATAATCGTGGGAAGAAGGAGACAGGAACCAGCGGACATTCAAATGAAAACTTTAATAATTAAATAAAATGATATCATGTTTTGGAGGCAAAAAAGGTAAATATTTTCAGATCGGTCAGGTGTTCTGATAATTTTGGCCACCACTATATAAAATATCTATAGGATTTTTGAGGATCTTCTTAAATTTACCTTCTGCCAACATCCAGGCATTGGAAGTCCATCTGGACCCTATAGTGGATAAAAAAGAAACCGGGAATATTATATATTAATTATATATATATATATATATATATATATATATATATATATATATATATATATATATATATATATATATATATATATATATATACTGTATATATATGATCTGAAAAAACTGGGATCATGCAAAGACAATACCATACAATAATAAAAAAAAACTAAGAAACAAAAAGGTTTAATAGAGTAATGTTGTAGAAGCATGAATGACAAGCATGTTAGCTGATTCTAAATTACAGTAATTTAAGGATTAATTTAAGGATAATTAAGGACTGAACACACTAGTCTTTGATCAAACCTTGTAAAAAGAACAAGAAAATTTTAATCTTAAAGATTCATGCAAATGATCATTCACAATTTTACTAAATTGAAGTAGGACTTTTATATTGCATATATATTTTACAACATACATGCCCTAATGCTCTAGCTTAATAACAAACATTAATTCACATAAGCAAAATGACACAGTGAAATGTATAGTTATCTGAAGCCTTTAAACATGGTGATTTAAGACATGGCTTGAAAACTCAGTTTCTTCTCTTACATAGGATTGAGTGCCCAATTGGAACAGATATATGAGAGGAAACAGGAGAGGGTTAAAGGCTGAGGAAGAGTGACTCATGCTGACACTGCACTAAATAACTTCTCAGGTGTGGTTTGACACAAGATGGATTATTTAAGGAATCCAAGGTTAATTAGTACTGGTTATTTCATTTTAGGAGAGCAAATACTATCCAATAAGCAGAAAGTATTTAATTTGTTCACATAGACTATAGAATAAGACAACGAGAATAAGATTAAATGTTATTCCAGAAGGTATTTATAATAAAATGCTGATATAGGTGCCAGTGAGCATTTAATGCAGTTTTAAGTGGTCCAAGGATGCGCAACTAAGTGGATAGTATACAGGTGCTGGTCATATAATTAGAATACCATCAAAAAGTTGATTTATTTCCATAATTCCATTCCAAAAGTGAAACATGTATATTATATTTCTTCATTACACACAGACTGATATATTTCAAATGTTTATTTCTTTTAATTTTGATGATTATAACCGACAACTAAGGAAAATCCCAAATTCAGTATTCACACAGAAAATGTGAATATTGTGTAAAGGTTCAATATTGAAGACACATGGTGCCACACTCTAATCAGCTAATTAACTCAAAACACATGAAAAAAGGCCTTTAAATGGTCTCTCAGTCTAGTTATGTATGCTACATAATAATGGGGAAGACTGCTGACGTGACAGTTGTCCAAAAGACGACCATTGACAGCTTGCACAAAAAGGGGAAGACACAAAAGAGGCTGGCTGTTCACAGAGCTCTGTGTTCAAGCACATTAATAGAGAGGCGAAGGGAAGGAAACAATGTAGTAGAAAAAAAGTGTACAAGCAATAGGGATAACCGAACCCTGGAGAGGACTGTGAAACAAAACCCATTCAAAAACATTCATTTATGTTCTCTGATGAAAGTAAATTTTGCATTTCCTTTGGAAATCAGGGTCACAGAGTCTGGAGGAAGAGGGGAGAGGCACACAATCCACGTTGCCTGAGGTCCAGTGTAAAGTTTCCACAGTTAGTGATGGTTTGGGGTGCCATGTCATCTGCTGGTGTTGGTCCATTGTGTTTTCTGAGAAGTTGTAGAACACTTCATGCTTCCTACTGCTGACCAACTTTATTGAGATGCAGATTTAATTTTCCAAGAGGACTTAGCACCTGCATACAGTTCCAAAGCTACCAGTACCTGGTTAAAGGACCATGGTATTCCTGTTCTTAATTGGCAAGGAAACTCGCCTGACCTTAACCCCATAGAAAATCTATGGGGTATTGCAAAGTGGAAGATGCGATATGCCAGACCCAACAATGCGTAAGGCCACTATAAGAGCAACCTGGGCTCTCATAACACCTGAACAGTGCCACAGACTGATTGACTCTATGCCACGCCGCATTGCTGCAGTAATTCAGGCAAAAGGAGCCAGAACTAAGTTTTGAGTGCTGTACATGCTCATACTTTTCATGTTCATACTTTTCAATTGGCCAAGATTTCTAAAAATCCTCTCCTTTGTATTGGTAATATAAGTAATATTCAAATATTATGAGATACTGAATTTGGGATTTTCCTTAGTTGTCAGTTATAATCAAAAATAAATGTATGGTGCAGAGACCTGGAGAACAACAGTCACTACCATGAAGAAAATCCAGTCCTTTATTAACACATGCCTCAGACGAATCCTAAGGGTATGCTGGCTGAACACCATCAGTAACCTGGAGCTGTGGCAGCAAACAGGACAGCAGCCTGTTGAAGAAGAGATCCTCCAAAGATGCTGGAGATTGGTTGGCCATACCCTTCGCAAGTCTGCATCAAGCACAGTAAGACACGCCCTCTTTTGGAACCCACAAGGGAAAAGGAAGAGAGGCAGGCCAAGGAACAGCTGGCGCCACAACCTGGATGCAGACGTGTAGAGGTCTGGCCACACATGGGGACAGTTAGAGAAGTTGGCTCAGGACCAGGACGACTGGAGAGCCCTTGTTCGTGGCCTATGCCCAAAGCTGGGCGATAGGTGTAAGTGAAAAAAGTGAAGTGTCAGTTATAATCATCAAAATGAAAATAAATAAATATTTGAAATATATCAGTCTGTGTGTAATGAATGAATATAATATACACGTTTCACTTTTTGAATGGAAGTAGTGAAATAAATCAACTTTTTGATGATATTCTAATTATATGACCAGCACCTGTATATATTGCATACAAAAGGGTGTATTAAACTATAAGGGAATAAATGACTGCTATTGATGCTAACATACAGTTGGAAAACTCATGTTAAAATGCCTTGTGACTTTACTAATAGAAAGCAGACAGTACATGCAGTAAATGTGTTAAAAGACAATGGGATACCCAACATTAAAGGGATACTCCACCCTAAAATGAAAATTTTGTCATTAATCACTTACCCCCATGTCGTTCCAAAACCTGTAAAAGCTCCATTCGTCTTCGGAACACCATTTGAGATATTTTGGATGAAAACCTGGAGGCTTGAGACTGTCCCATTGACTGCCGTGTCAAGGTCCATAAAAGGTATGCAAAGTCATCGTCAGAATACTTCAGATCGTTGACAAAGGAATTATTGAATAAAGTCATTACTTTTGTTTTCTTTGCTTACAAAAAGTGTTTCCGTCGCTTCATATAACCCAGATTGCACGTCTGATTGCAGATGGAGTATTCTGACGATGACTTTTCATACCTTTTATGGACCTTGACACTGTTATTTACTTGGCAGTCTATGGGACAGTCTCAAGCCTCAAGGTTTTCATCCAAAATATCTTAAATTGTGTTCCAAAGACGCACTGAGCTTTTACAGGTTTGGAACGACATGGGGGTAAGTGATAAATGACAAAACTTTCATTCTGGGGTGGAGTAACCCTTTAAACTCTGCTCCACTATTTGTAAGTCATGCATGGAGGCTAAATGAAAGCTCTTTCACCATAAGAATGCATGAGAGGTGCTCAGTGATGTGGGTGCAAAGCTGGCAGCATGCACGGAGAGGCAGGAAAAGAGGATACTGTACCAATTGGCACGGGGCATCCAGCCCATCCAGGCCAGGCTGACCTGGCTCGCCCTTTTCACCCTTAAAGCCCCGGAAACCCTGTGTTATAGAAATGAACTGGGAGTGTTACTAGGATAGAGGCTGCAGGCGCCCTTCCGACCTCCAGACGAGAGAGCACGGCACAGGGCAGAGAGGAGCAGTCCAGTGGTTTCTTAGCAAACCACCATTTCTTGATATGGCTGAACAGTGTTTTAACTTATGTACTTGTAGACCAATTTGTCCTGACTTTTGTCCTAGAAGGCACCAGGCTTGTTTAGCTAGATTTAGGAATTCCAATATTTTTTTCCCAGTAGGCACCAGTTTTAAATTAATGTTTAAAAAAAAAAAATGCAGATATTTCACATATCAAGTATGATGTGGGTTTCCATTTCGACCACGGGACTACTCTTCTCTTAAGGCTACACTTTCTTCAGTTTTCCAGCTCTCAGCTGGGACATACCAGTGGGCAGGGTGCATCTAATCCGGGGGCACCCTGTTCTCCTTTCTCCCCCTTAGGCCCCTTTTTGCCTTTCTTTCCCTTCTCCCCCTGTGGACACAATAGCCCGGTCAGTGGAAGAATATGCCCAATCAGAGAAGTTTTGTATAGTGTTTTGAGACCAGTACATGTAGAATTTTTTTTTTTATGTATTTGAAGGTGCACGTAGTAGCCTACTTGTTGTTTATATTATACTGGTTAATGGAAGTCTTGGAGTTATTTTGAAAAGTAGTGTTTACAGCATTATACAATAGCTGATTCAATTGTAAATATGCTCTTTTTACTTATTTAATTAATTTAGTAGAAGTATGGATTTATTTAACAAATGGTATCAATTATGTCAAAGTGCCAAATATGTTATGTATCTCAATAGGAGACCAGCTCAAGCTAGTTTACACACACACACACACACACACACACACACACACACACGCTAAGGCATTCACAGCTATTCAGCATCATGTTCCTCAAATCACTTCTTGATGATTCTGGTAATCCTTTTGGTAATGGCAATTACCACCAAGAAACAAAGTTGCCATGAACGGGTGCATTGGTCTGCAATAATATTCAGATACCGGACAGGTGTCAGTGATTGTGCCCACAGGCCTGTGTCTGCACAATAGAACATCCAGGTGCCTTATTTGCTGTTGGTTATCACCATATCCATGCTCGGCCATCGACATGATGCACCAGGAATTTTGATTCATCAGACCAGGTCACCTCTTCCAATAATCCATGGTCCAGTCTCGATGCTCAATAATTTTGAGCCCATTTTATGCATTGTTGGTGATGGCATGCAGTTAGCATGGGGACCCAGTTGGGTCATCGTGGACACAGGCCCATACACAGAAGGATGAACAATGTACAATGAACTGAAAAAAATCAGAAACACGTTTTCAGGCGCGATATGTGAAGTAAGCTGTTTTCGAGATCGAAATTCCGAGTTGCTGTGCCATCACAATCTGTCCTTTATTAAAATCTGATAAATCAGCACTTTTTCCATTCTAAAACCAAACACTCTACTAGGCGAAAGCTGGTCCTCTGGTGGTATATTTACAGCTTTGTGAACTGCACCAGCAGCATCATTTGATTGCCAGCCATGCTTATTGCTCTAGGTTGGGGGTGATCATAACGTAATGGCTCATCAATTAGCAGTTATTGAACTGAACTGAACTGATTAATGACACCACTGTGTTACTAATTTTAGTTCTGTTTAAAAATCTGTATTATATAAAGTGCTTAAAATAAGGTGACTTGACTTACGCATGACTGGTGTCTTAAACATTAATTTAAACATTTTTCAAAGGTACTATTCATTTATTTAGGGCTGTTTAATGAGGAAAAGAATACTCTGTGCACCATTACCTACTGCAACAAAATATATTGGCAAAAATCTTATTTCCTAAAGTGAGTTATCAACACAATATAAGGAATTAAATGCATAACTGAATCGAATGGTAAATTATTTAATGTGGGGAAACATTAAATATGTGTGTGTGTGTGTGTATGTATATATATGTATGTGTATATATATATATATATATATATATATATATATATATATACACACTCACCAAAAGGATTATTAGGGATTATTAGGAACACCATACTAATACTGTGTTTGACCCCCTTTCACCTACAGAACTGCCTTAATTCTACGTGGCATTGATTCAACAAGGTGCTGAAAGCATTCTTTAGAAATGTTGGCCCATATTGATAGGATAGCATCTTTCAGTTGATGGAGATTTGTGGGATGCACATCCAAGGCACGATGCTCCCGTTCCACCACATCCCAAAGATGCTCTATTGGGTTGAGATCTTGTGACTGTGGGGGCCATTTTAGTACAGTGAACTCATTGTCATGTTCAAGAAACCAATTTGAAATGATTCAAGCTTTGTGACATGGTGCATTATCCTGCTGGAAGTAGCCATCAGAGGATGGGTACATGGTAGTCATAAAGGGATGGACATGGTCAGAAACAATGCTCAGGTAGGCCGTGGCATTTAAATGATGCCCAATTGGCACTAAGGGGTCTAAAGTGTGCCAAGAAAACATCCCCCACACAATTACACCACCACCACCAGCCTGCACAGTGGTAACAAAGCATGATGGATCCATGTTCTCATTCTGTTTACGCAAAATTCTGACTCTACCATCTGAATGTCTCAACAAAAATCGACACTCATCAGACCAGGCAACATTTCTCCGGTGGGGTGTTCTGCTGTTGTAGCCCATCTGCCTCAAGGTTGTGCGTGTTGTGGCTTCACAAATGCTTTGCTGCATACCTCGGTTGTTACGAGTGGTTATTTCAGTCAAAGTTTCTCTTCTATCAGCTTGAATCAGTCGGCCTATTCTCCTCTGACCTCTAGCATCAACAAGGCATTTTCACCCACAGGACTGCCGCATACTGGATGTTTTTCCCTTTTCACACCATTCCTTGTAAACCCTAGAAATGGTTGTGCGTGAAAATCCCAGTAACTGAGCAGATTGTGAAATACTCGGACCAGCCCGTCTGGCACCAACAACCTTGCCACACTCAAAATTGCTTAAATCACCTTTCTTTCCCATTCTGACATTCAGTTTGGAGTTCAGGAGATTGTCTTGACCAGGACCACACCCTTAAATGCATTGAAGCAACTGACATGTGATTGGTTGATTAGATAATTGCATTAATGAGAAATTGAACAGGAGTTTCTAATAATCCTTTAGGTGAGTATATATATTTATTTATATATATATATTTATATATATATTTCTACTTAAAACTGTTGCTAGAAGGGAAAGGGAGGCTTTGAAAACAGGAAAAGTTAGATAAGAATATCAGATAAAAGGACAATAAATGAGAGACAGTCAATTAAGATTAAGGGAACAAGACTGACAGCAGTCTTACAGGACACAAGGGAAGAGAAAGAAAAGCAGGGAAACACCCCACAAAAGCCCACCCCTGAACAAACCACACAGGCAGAAAAACTGCTTCTTGGTTATAACAGTGAATAAAACATTATCCATGAATTAAATATTATACACAAACAGTTCAACTTTGATATTTGACAAGAGATTAGACTGATTTTGAATTTTAAATGATAACAATTAAAGAAAAATGAATCTGTGGTAGACTGAATTAAACATCAAAACAGATGTGATGTAATGGTCATGCTGCATGCACACATATATTTTTAGGAAAACAATAGTTTTCAGGAGAAATCACAAAACTAGAGCATGTAAACCTGATTACCGCAATAAAGAGCAAAAAGTTGTGTCAGGAGCTGACACCCAGGGTTGACAAATGATGTACCTCGTATCACCAGAGCTTCATAAGGAAGTGCCCAAAGAATCACTATAGACTTTAAAGCATTAAACGTACAGTATGGAACTTTTGGCCACCAGGGGTCACTCAATCAAAATAATAACATAAGACGTACTTTGATGATGTCGGGAAAGAGCGTAGGCTCATGGGAGTTGTTGTTCATTGGAACACGCGCTCGCTCCCCACATTCCTCACTCATTTTAACTGAGGCCGGCGACACACTGGATGCGTGGCGCAAGCGTCTCAGTTGCGTGGCGTGTCAGTTTTTAATTCGGCTCCCATGTTAATAGGTTAGAGCTTGCAGACTGCCTGTGTGAGCCGCGCGTCTCAGGCGCGGCTCAAGGTGCGCGGAAAACGCGTGCTTGCTAGAAATAGAACCGACGCCTATTTTTCACGCGACACCCGCGTGTGTTGGAAGCGTTTCCAGGCAAAATATAATAGGAAAATATGTTTATATGTAATTTTGTACACAAATACATATTAATTCATGACATTTGGATGTTTGAAAGTCTATAGGTTGAAATAAATTCAGATATAAATGTAATTTAAAAAATAAATAAATAATTATCGATTTTCAAATATTGCACCTGTCAAACATAGTCTATTTTGCCGTCCATACTGTTGACGGTGTCCTTTATCAGTAGGCTTTATATTTATGTTCAACGTGAAGTATAGATATTGTTGTCATGAAGACAAGAGCCTGGTCTGTCAGCGGTCTCCCTCTATGTCACCTACAGCAGCAGCAGCCGCCACGCTTCTGGCACGCAGCAGAGACGCCGGTCTTAGTATTTTGACAATCACGTCTTTTCGAACGGAGAGATATATGAATTATCAGACCCCTATCAAATCAATATTCCATCTAGCTAGTAGTAATATATGTTAAAAAAAACACGGTTGCCTTTCGTTAATAATTATAATTACGTTTATACTATGATATCGAACAAGATAGTGAACAGCATTTGAAGCTACTTTATCCAGCTAGATATAGAACGCATGTAGATTTACATTATACTCTACATGAGAGCTAGTCCGTCTGCGTTTTACACAAGACATCATCGTTTCACAAAATATACGGATAGATACAGTTAGCTGAATGGATGCATACCTGTTTATTAGAATGCAAGCATCTCTCTGTAGTTTCAGCTTGTCACGAAGCTCTCTCTATCTTGGAAATGCAACTCCAATATTTACCCATGTCTTGTTTGTTCTCTTGTCCCAAAACCTTCTCAGGTCATTTATTTCACCCGTACGTTTGACTGCGCTTCACAGAACGTGCAGGCAAAGCATAATCATGATCCATAACTAAGTTATTGATTGAGGTATAAATACGAATATAAACAATATAAATATAAAATATAATAGTCTCGATCAAGGCTAGCTACTACTTTTTCTTCTTCGTCTCGTCTTTGCTTCTGTTCACCTTTGTATTTGGCGGTTCCGCAGGAAGTTGTTTAAACTAGAGGGGTCAAAGCTTATATGACGCCATAGACGGGCGACAAAACGGAAATAAAGAAACGTGCCGTGTCTTCTAATTAAACTATAATTTTCTCTGGATTTGAAAGTTCGTGGAAACTTTCGGGATAATGTAAGTACACAACAAAAAAAAATATATAACATAGATATAGTGATATCTGCTATTTTTAAAGCAGAAAAATTACATATTGCGCCTTTAAGTAAACAGAAACAAATAAGTATGCTACAGGCTATGCAGAGTATTGTTCCCTATTCAGGAAACCAGGGTTATATACATAACTGATACATACAGGTTTACATATTCCGGTAGCACTTTATTTTACAGTCCTGTTCCTCGTGTACATACTATGTACTTATTATAGTAATTACAATAACTATGTAATAACTAGGTACTAACCCTGAACCTACCCCTAAACCTAACCCTACCCCATGTAGTTACCTTGTATTACCAGAACTTTCTTAGATAAATACATTGTAAGTACACTATAAGTACATGTAAGTACATGTACTGTAAAATAAAGTGCAATAAAGTGCCATATTCCTTTCATATGTTCACTCAACCTATGAAAGCTGTCATTATCTGACGCAATGGAAACCCTACACCTTTCACTACACAGTATTTCAATTATAGAATTGAATAAAAGTGAAGGAAAACTACATAATGTCAGGAAGAAAATTGCTAAAAGCAAGAAAAAACACAACATTCAGGCATTGAATGTGCAATGAGAGTTGCTCTGAGACTCTGCAAGCTGGATGACCTTTTTAGACTGCACCCCAACCTACTAGTGAGGCATCTTTCAAAATCATCTTATGAAAGATTCTCATTGCTGACATGTTAAGTCTTTTGACCACTCTAGAGTAAGCTTCAAGGTTAAGAACATGGATGTCCTGAAGTTGCAATTGAGCCAGGGCAGCATCTGTACACTTTGTAAATGCATTATGTGCTAAGACTAGGCCAAAAGCAATCACTCAAAATTGGCAAGCTTTGCCCCCAACATAAAAAAAAAATGTCAAAAAATATGTAGAAACGTCATTGTTTAGTAATGGACTAGAAATTGAAAGGGCACATGAGATTAAGTTTCTAGGTATTATAATTGACGAACATTTAACATAATAGGTGTGCTGCATAAAGTTAAAGATTCGCTAAATAAGAATGCATTGTTTTTATTGTATAACTCATTGATTATTCCATATCTGACCTATTGTATTGAAGTGTGGGGAAGTGCCTGTAAAACATACATTAATCCAATTTTACTCTTACAGAAAAGAGCAATTAGAGTTACCAGTGGAAGTGGATACAGAGATCCAACTAATTCTTTATTCATACAAATAAAAACTCTGAAATTTAATGAATTAGTAGAGTATAACCTTCTAAAAACAATGTATAAAGCTCATCTGGAAAGTTTACCGAACAATTTGCAAAACAGATTCACCAAGAGGAAAAGTAGATATGAACTAAAAGGTACTGAGGTTTTTACAAAACCCAGGTTCCAATCGGCTGTAAAGGAAAAATGTGTCACATTAAAAGGAGTCAGTTTGTGGAACAGTCTTGATTGTAAAATGAAAACTTCTAAGTCCATTTATGTTTTTAAGAAGTTTGTTAAATTATAAATTGCAGAAATATAATATCTGCTATCTGCATCTGGCCAGTCCAGCGTTACCCTGTCTACAGCATGTGAATACACCTTAGTAAACTCTTTAAAGGAAAACGCCACAGTTTTTCCATATTTCACTATGTTCTTCCCACAACATAGACGAGTTGATACGTACCTCTCCCGTTTCAGTGCACGCACTTAATCACTGTAGCGTTCGGCACCACTATGTTAGTTTTTAGCTTAGCACCATTCATTCCTTAAGATCCAAACAGGGATGAATTTAGAAGCCACCAAACACTTCCATGTTTTCCCTATTTAAAGACAGTTACATGAGTAGTTACACACGTAAGTATGGCGGCACAAAATAAAACGTGGCCATTTTCTACGTGGATAAAAATGATAACTACAATGTATGGCGGAAGAGCACTTTGCAGCACTTTGACATATTTCTGCACAGAGTTCGAAGTGCTGCGAAGTGCTCTTCTGCCATACATTATAGTTATCATTTTTTATCCACTTAGAAAATTGCCACGTTTTATTTTGGGTCACCATACTTACTCACGCACTACAGCGGTTAAGTGCACGCACTGAGATGGGAGAGGTACGTATCAACTCGTCTATGTTGAGGGAAGAACATAGTGAAATATGGAAAAATGGTGGCATTTTCCTTTAAAAGCTAGAGAGGGCCACATCTCCTGATTGCTAGGGGTCTTCAAACCTGAAAGAAACTGCACCATGTGCACACAGCTCATCAGGTGCTAATTCAGCTGGAGGAATAGAGTTGACATGATCAAGTGAGAGAGAGAGAAAGATAGCCTCCATTGCCTCAGGTTGGAACACCAGGGATCTTATGAGGTGTCACTATAAGCACACAAACATAGTGGGTTGACCAATCTTCTGTGTACCACAAAGCACTGCTCAAGCATGAGAAGTTAGTTATACACTTCCTCAAATGATGAGCCACAAAGAGATGAGATCCAAACAAGCTGGTTGCTGAAGCATACATTTTCAATGCAAAGAAAAACAAAAATGTTTATCACAGGGTAGCTTAATCGCTTCCAGCATGACGAATAAAAAATCTGTGGAAAATCTGATGCTTTTCTATGAAGCACACAGTGCGTTCAGTGTTTATATTTAGTCTTCAGACAATTTATATGGGCTTCTGATGCTGAATCAAGTGAAACTATGAAAGGGAATTATATTTAATTAATTATGAAGGTTATATTTATAATAGTCTCAGCCTCAGACAATCATCCTCATGAGTCGTCTGCTGAATGTCTGATGCATATGGCAACTCTAAACTAGAAACACTTTCTAGCCAGAGATTTGAAGTCGTCATCAGATTAGTTAAATTAAACATGATTTCCGAGAGACGTGTGTGTTGCGTTCTTTAATGTTCAGCCTGGAAACAAAGATGCCACGATGCCAAACCCTCTCATGTTAGAAGAAAGCCATTGTGCTTACAACTGTGACAATGAGTGTTTATCAGGATCAACTAAATGCTGGATTCTCAAAAGTATGTGAAATTCCACCCACACCCATAAAGATGACGAGGTTGCTTTACCTGTCAGTCATATACAGTAGCCTCTTGTGCGGGCCTTAGCCAAAGCGCCCAAGGTTCCCAGACCTTCTCCAGTCAGTCTAAAGATCTGGCTACACGAGACTGTATTTATGATAACTTTCAAATAAACATAGCATCGAGGTCAATGCAGTGCAATCTGATTTACAGAACCTTACTTGAGTGTAGGAGAAAAGCAAACAAACAACAAACAAACAAACATCCAAAGCAAAAAAGAAACGTCCTTTTATCAGGGTGCTGCATTTTAAAGATAATTTTGTAACATTTTAAATAAGCCTTAAAGATTTTATTTGAAAGTGTTTTTTAAACAATTCTTTTCATTGTTTTCTCATTATTTCATTACTGTTTATCAAATGTCTGTGAAATCTGTTCCATGTATGTAATCTTTTAATGTTCCTCAAAATTATTTACACGTATTAAGAAATTTTATGAAAAAAAAGAAATGTTGAAAATGGGAGGTTATTACATAATTTATAACATAAAAAAAACAAATCAAGGTTACTGTAAATTATTTCAAGTGCCATGCTAATACATCTATAGTATACAGCTAAATGACATGACTTTTGTGTGATTAAATGAAACGTCTTTCATGACCACTGTCAGGAATTATATTTTTAATTAAACAACTGTATATTTAAACATGTTAGGACTTAGTTTTAGACTTTTAAACAACTTAAAAACTGAAATGGGTCTGAATTTCCTGCTTACTACATACTGTAGTGGCACATTCCCTGACATTAAAAACTGAACATTGTGGCACAGTGTAAGTCTATGAAACAGGCAGGTGAAATGAAAGTAATCATGCAGAAGAAGCTGCCAGTTCAGGGCCATTACAAAAGCATTGAGCCTGTTGTCAATGGAATTACTCTGTATTTCTTGCTGGAACAAGAATTACTGTAATAAATATTTTCACTTGGCAATAAACTAAACAAAGAATGATTTTTTCCCTGACTTTTATGATTATGGGATGGTAAAATGCTATGTTAGTAATGAAATTCTGAATGATGATAAACAAATATTTATACAAATACAGTTGGAGTAAAAAAAATATGTGAACCCTTTGACTATACCAGACTTTTTTATTTATTTATTAAATATCAGCAATACATTTTTAATGTTAACTAACCCACAACAACAGACAAACACAGTTTACTAAAACAAATAAAAGTGCCAAAAACACTGCATAAACATTCATAGTGTAGGAAGGGAAAAATGTGTGCACTCTTAGATCACCCTTAATGATTTTAAATGTATAAGGAAACCATGTTTGTCTGTTGTTTCAGACAACAGTAAATTATAAATTGTGTGAATCATTTATGCTGAAAATCAAAGAGTTCATAAATTGTTTTTTTCTTCAACTATAAATATTACTATTTGCTACTGCTTTTGTAGAAGAGAATCTATTAAATGTAATATCTTCACACTGATCTTTCACTCCATGGTCCACATTCAGTCTATATGAAGGCTTTGTGCCTAAACTCCTTTGTAAATGTCCATTGACATCAGATCTAATCAAAGATAGAGAAAGTTTCATTCCCTGTTTCACAACATCTATGTTACAATCACCTTTTCTCCTCTTTCCCCCATGTTGCCCTTGTCTCCCTTTAAGCCTGGTACCCCCTGCAAAAATACAACTTCAAGTAATTACAAATGCCTTGATACTCATTGTTTCAGGGGTAAAGATCTTCATAGATATTGCTGGCATCTACTAGAGGACAGAAAAGTTGCAGGAGGGCAACTCAGGAGACAATAAATGATAAAAAAGTCAACACATAAGCAGTAAATGAGTGACAACTCACATCCATTCCAGGTGTTCCAGCAGCTCCCTTCAAAAAAGCAGAAACAAAGCAAAATATTTTCTGGAACTACAGTACTGAATAATGTGATTATTAAATGGCCAAATAATTACCAATTGTTTGAATACTTACAGGTAACCCATATGGCCCTCTGGGTCCAGGATCACCAACATCACCCTTCTCACCCTGTGACAGATACATTGAACACCACCTTTTATATAAACACATTTAGTGGAAAGTATTACCATAGAATCTTAAACATGTTCAGACTCTGCTGTGAGGATCAGGAGGTGCCCCTGTGTTGGTCATTTGAAATCCCGTGCTTAAAACAGTAAAACACTGTGAGAATTCAGGTAAATCAGAGATTAAAAACACAAATCAGCATGCAATATTCATATTATTAAAGTGTAATTGTCTACCTTACAGTTCTATACTAAAATAAGGGGGAGCAGAAAACAAACATAAAATTCTAAATAAAAATAAAATAAATAAAATAATATAATAAAACTTACTCTATCGCCCTTCGGACCTGCTGGACCAGGAGTCCCTATTGGTCCATCCATACCCTATAAAAAATGGAGTGCAAAAAGTGTTGTGCTTTCATAAAAATTTACGTCAATACATTGGTTGAGGAAAATCAGGCTACTGTAATTTTTTTATTTTTTATTTTTTAAGATTTGCTCTCTATGTTAATCTTTAGACTCTATCTTTAATAATTGGTCAGGCAAATCTCAAATAAATACACGGGGGAGCATAAAAATTAAATGGCATGTTAATGGATGAGTAAGTGTTAAATCTGTGTTAATGTCAAAGTCAGCAGCAGAAACACAGAGTATCTGTTGTTGTTTAATCTCTCACTGTCACAGAGAGTTTAACATTATAGAAAAATTACCAACGAGTCCAACCAAGTCAACATCTGTGTAACAAACATAAACAATTGCACATTTATCCAGCACACAAAGTTTAAGGGGCAGCAAAGCAGGCTTGGCTGACTGCATAAGTCACAACAATGAAAACAAATGGAAAATTGTAAATACAGTAATGGTTAGATGATGTTGAGTCAAAATAAGTGGGGATGAAGTATGAACATCCCAGGCTGCATGGCTGTTGTGTACTTACTGGGAGACCCAGGGGTCCTCTGTCACCCTTATGCCCAGGTTCCCCTCGCAGTCCCTTGAGACCGTGCAACCCAGGTTCCCCCTAAGTGGAGATGAATGGCAGAGGACAGTTCAGGAAATGCTGTGTAACAGTTACTCAGGAGGCAACAATCTTGTTTTTTGATTTCTGGACAAATAGCACAGGTTTAAGACAGGTTGAATAAATTGCACCTGACAGTCTACAACAGTGGTCGGCAACAGGTGGCCCACAGGCTAAAACTGGCCCGCCAGCAATAATGCTGACATGTGCCAGCAGCCATATTACTTTGATAGCGGTTGGTTCTGAAATAGATCTGCCATGACAGCAAATATTACTCACAAATTAAAGCATGTGAGCGGAGTGCGAGTGGGAATGGAGAGGTGTGATTTTGACTGGTGCGAGGAGCTGACTTTTTAAAAAGTGGGAGCGTCTAAGTTTAAGTTTAAGTCTAAGTTTTTTGTACTCCTTTATGAGTACAACTCATGCCAACGGCCCGTCATATAACTGCATATTAAGCAAGTATTCACGTTAAACATATTTAGCTTGATAGAGATGGATCACTCAAATCAGAAAGAATGTGAAGGCTATGATATGATGAATGGACATGAGTGGGAAGTTATAGTTCTCAAGGAATATGTTTGCTCCTTCTAGAGTGAATATTTTCAGCTGAAAGCATGATTTTTAAAAAAAAGTACTACAACGCGCAATCACTCTCTCATTAATGCACTCAAAAAAATGTAATCTTACAGTGCTACTTCATCTGTATCCGATTTCGAATGAGCAGAAATCTTTAAGAAACGCATTGATCCATAGGTAAAATAACTGACAAAAACATTGTTATTTTCATTACAAACTAAATTTGCAGCGCAAAAAGCAGCAATTATACTTTTTATAGGAATAGTTCACACAAAATGTTATGTTTATATGCTTATTCCCAGGGCATCCAAGATGTAGGTGACTTTAGAAGAACACAAACTGAGATTTTTAACAAGCTTTTGATTTTTAACATATACAAACAAAACCAAATGAAACCCTGCAGCTTGTGATGAGACATTGATGTGTAAAGTTAGAAAATGATTGGTCTGTGTAAGAAACTGAACAGTACTTCTATCGTTTTTTTTATCTCTGATTATCACCACAATTTCTAAACTGTCTGAACTGTCCTGAGCGTCTTTGCGTCTTCTTCTTCAGCCCGCACGTGAGGCCTCTTCTTCTTCCTCTTGCTTTACGGCGGATTGCAGACATTACAGCCACATATCTCTCAAATGGACCATTGACTATCTACAATCTCAATTGGAAGTATCAATGGTCTATTTGAGAGATAGGTGGCAGTAATGCACTTATAGGTCTGTGATCTGCCATAAAGCAATAATAATAATAAGACACCTCATGCCAGGCTAAAGAAGATGATTTCCTTTGAGAAGGACAGTTTAGACATTGCGGTGATAATCAGAGATGAAAAAAAAACAATATAAATACTGTTCAGTTTCTTGCACAGACCGATCGTTTTATGTCTTTACACATCAATGTATCATCACGAGCTGCAGGGTTTAATTTGGTTTTGATTGTGTATGTTTTATTACGTTCAAAGCTATGATTCCCATCCACTGGCATTATAGGACTGACAGACTGCAACGGTTTCAGTTAAAAATGTCTGTTTGTGTTCTATTGAACAGAACTGTGATATTTAAAACATACTGAAATACTTTAGCCGCAGAGTGAAGGGTGAAGGCAGAGTGGTGTTTCTGATTTCATTTAGCGAGGAGCTGAGCGAGAGCAGAGTGATTATTAAATGCTTGGAGTGCGGAGGGAAAATTGTTGATGCTTCACTCCGCTCACATACTCTGCTGGACAACACCACACAAATGTGGCTTTTTGTTAATGACTGTCCTCCTACAGGATGACAGACAGCTCACTACCAGTTACAAGAGAAATTTTAACAGTATGTCACAGGCAATTCTAATTGCATTTTCATAAATTCATTTCTTTCAACTTATGACTTGACTATGTTCTGGCCCGCCACCTAGTGGCATTTTTTTTGCCAGATGCCAAACTTACTTGCCGACCCCTGGTCTACAATGAGTTTGATGACTAAGGACCTTTTGGTATAGTAGTACACAGTGGGAGTTTAAGTGGTGAAAAATACCTTCTGCAAGTCTAACAGCATTCTCTATGTACAAAACTTCCATCTTTGAAAAAGGTGATTTGCTCTATGAACAATTCATGGCAAGTTTGCAGCATGCCTTAAAAACCAAATGTCCATATTCCATAAGAAATATGGGATTAATTTAGGCATCAGTATTAACTGAATTAACTATAAACTACTGATTCCAATAATAACAAATTTAAATCAATATCAACAACAGCACAGATATGCTTCATCACGTAATGATGTACCTTTGGCCCAGTGAATCCATGAGGACCCTGCAACACAACACAGCATTAATAATATCTTTACTTTTCTTAAAACTTCATTGTCTGTTCAGATTTTTACCAAACAGAAAGTCATCTTTGGCACTGGCATAACAAATCTTATTGACAAAACACACCGCTTACAGTAAGGCAGCTAACCAGAATGAGCTTTTTACCACTGTGGGCGCTGTCGCCGCCATGTCTGCAAAGTGCATTTGAAGCTTTTGACTGCTGAGTGGTGATTTAACTACGAGTTATCAAACAAATGGATCAAAGCACATTTTCGCAAATAGCCGTCAGCTTTGCCTCACTGATGTTTTGCCTTTGACAGCTGCAGTTGGGAAAATTAAGAAAAACACTGTAGTTCAATTATTTAATATTCACAGATGAAAATGTAGTACTTATGAAGTTATGTGTGTTTCATAGAATGAATTCAAGCAGGATAAATGTCAAGCCGATGAGCTACACAGTATTACACCATATTTTAGATGTGAAACATTTAACAGGTGTGCAGCATTATTTATATAATATGAATTATGTGTTATATTATCCTAAAGAAATAGTGTGTTACTTTTCATCAGAGCATTAAAAGTGGTAGCCTATTTTAGTGAGCTAGGCTACATAAATGGATTTATATGCAAAATGTAAATATTCTCACATATTAGGCCTATATTTGTCACAAGTATATTTTTAATTTATATTTTAAAATTCCTTTAATAAAAAAATCATGCATTTTTGTCATGCACAAACTTTGTTATTCATTACCTGTCCTTTGTTTTGAAAGATAACTACTTGGGGAAAAAAAAGTTTAATTAATCCATCCATTCTTTTCAGTTTCAATTGATTTAGCTAAATCGTGGCCAAGTTTAATTTTATTAGTTTCTTGTTTTAGTTAGGCTTAAATAATTGGAGCAAAGTTATACAGTACCTTGTGTTTTACTAAAATAAAGGAAATAATTCATAAAAACACGCAACAATTTCTTAATCAGTCTACAGATGGATATCTAATTTCAGTATTAAAGTGTAGGTCTGTCCAGACGAAGAAACCTCAGCTCAGCAGTCCAAACTGTACCATAATGCATCAATCTGCTTTAGTGAAGAAACCACAAAATTGCAGTATTGTTTAAACTGTTTTTGACAAAGAAATGTCAGTACAGTGTTATATAAAGGTAGATTAGATCAAGGCATTATAGATTATAATTAGATCGATGCAATTCATCTACACTTTGACTGTATGTATACAATAGCAACCTGGTGGTCATTAGTGTGTTTCTCTCGCTGAGTGAAACTAAAAGTGTGAGACACATAACTACATATGTTTAAACCGTCTTTAACTTAAAGCAAACCTGTTTTATTATTCTTTAAACAAGTGGAAGAGGTTTATTGTGAAATTAGAGAAGCATTCACAGAAGTGCTTATTTAATGCAACAAGTCTTAAAGGACTGAATGCACTAATTTTTCACTTTCTCTATTCTCTGTTCCCTATCTTCATTTCTTCTTAGCTAACGTAACAAACTCAGATGTATCCTTCCTGAATGCTGTTGCTCAGTTACTAGTTAATTAAATCTAAATTTAATTACATTTAACTTTTTATCTAGAGAATAATTATTAAGTTATTGGGGGTTTTTAATAACACAGTGAATAACATGCTACGAAGGGCGGGGCACACACATGGTATGGTCTAAGCATGGGAGCTGAACACGCAGCAGCTGCGGCCAACCGTGGTGTGTTGCCCAACACAGATCTTACAGTTAATCACTAGTGCTAAATATTGCTCCCAATAATCAGATTGATTACCCCGTTTAATAATAGCAGCCAGCTATTTTTAAATCTATTTACTTTCTATACCCCCTTTTGTTCCACTTTGGTTTGATGTTCTCTCTGAACCTCAAAAGGAAGTAGAGACTATTTTATTCCTGATTTGTTTATTTTCAACATGTGCTCTAATCTTATGACCCTGTTACACAAGTCATCTAGACAAATACTAGGGCATAATTATAGTCCCGAGCACCAAGTAATAAGCATAATCTGAATAGGAATGCTTTCCTCTTCCTTTTCCCTCCTCTACTTCACTTCCTCAGAGATCGAGCCTGTTGTGAGCTATCAGTAAATTCTGAGTGATAATTTGACAATAAAAACAGTCTCACAGTAAGTCATCAATTAGAACTCTGCTTATGCCCCTTTCAGCAAACATATGCTGACCCAAACTTATCTTAGCATTCTGCTATCCACAGCTAAGATAATAACAGAATACCTCACCAGCTAACCACACCTGGCAAAACCTAGCTGTAAAACCTAGCACCATATTCTGTTTGATCTTGCATTAGTCTCTTGCCCTTACTCTTAACATGAGTTTGCCAAAATGTTGCAGATGCTCAGACTATCTGTCCAGACAGCAAACCAAAAGGACTGGCCAGGCGTTGTGAGGAACAACCATCTACCCAGGGCTGCAGACAACCTACTGAACCAGAGCCGAAAGCAACTAGACAACAAAGGTACTACTGACTCATGACTCAAGCTAGAGTTATGACTACAAAGAGATCACCAAGATCATCATCTTCCTGACTAATGTCCTCATTGGTCTGAAACAGGAGGTAAATGATCTCAAGCAACAGATCACGGATCTCACAGATCCAACAAGGACCCCAGGAGAATGGAGCTACAGGAGGAAACCAAAAGTCTGGAAAAGGCAGCCAGAAAGGACCTGGAAAAGCTGGACAACACTCAAGATGAACTAGACCTGGTCCAGAGAGAACTCAGGTATTCTTATAGGCTGCAAAAGGAACCACAGTGGGAGAGATACCCTACTCCCTCATCCTAGCTCAGCAGCGCAAATCCCCTCAACAACTACGAGGGATGAGCAAGCACTTTCTGCTTAACAACTCAGCAGACAGAACCATAATACCTCCAGCAACCACAGAGTGGAGAGGGTCCCTTCCAAGCATCCCTGCAGCAGTGCATGATGTGACCCCCAGAGACCTTGACAAGCTAGCCAGAAAAACATAACCAGGAAAATAATAGTTTTCCTACTTTATGCAGTACTATCAGAATTATAGAATGGTGGCATAATTTTAAACATTGATTACAAGCGGACCCAGTAATCAATCTTATGCATCCGTCTCATAAGTTTTAGTAACTTCTTATACATGCACGCATCAGTTTCTGATCAAAATCAGATAAAACTATAGCTTGAATGTGCCTTCTTACAAGCAGTAGAAAGTTTTCAGTGCTATAATGTTTTTAAATCGTACGATAAGAAACTAACCTGATTTTAGCAAAGAAACCCTAATTTCTGTTGTTAGTAGAGGGTATGCATTTTCTGACGAAGTAATCTCATGTTAGCAGCCTATATAAATGGTACCAGAATAAATCAGTCTGATCTTGGGCGAAGAAATCCCCACTTTCAGCACTGTTGTAGGTGATCTGAGAGATGCTCCTAATTTCACCGGTTTAAGGCCTTATTATGTGTTAAGTATCATTGTATTCATAGTGACCCGCTCATGTAAAACATTTACGTCAAATTCTAGCGTAGCTAACTATATATTCACCATTGCCTATGAAGTGAATGTGCTGTTTTGATTTGTGAATGAGTTGCATGTGATTTCATGACTGAGCCCACCTCATCTGACCACATTTGAGTTTCCTATGCATGCTGACAGCACAGATCAATCGCTGCTCCGCTTGGGCTGTGATGTGAGTTCGCATTAGTCCCCTAGCAACATGTTACCCCTGAAGTGTGAGCAGATTCTTCCAGGTTAATCTGATAATAGCACTCACTTCACATACCTTTGTGTAAACAAAGAACTGTGTGTAGCCAAAGCTAACTTTAGCAGCCATACAGACTAAACTAAGCCCTTAATCTCAACTGCTAGGTGACACTTAAGCCCCTTTCACACTGCCATTCCGGCAAATATACGGATAAAGTGTTCCGGCAATTGTTCCCGGGTCACTAGATTTTGCACTTTCACACTGCCAGTGATTACCCGGGATATGTGCGTGCTTTCACACACAATCAGTAAAGATCCCGTAACGACACGTGACATCAGGGCGTGACGTGTAATGTATGAGTCGAAAACGCTAGGCAAGTTATACTTTCACTGAAGCAAGCAAACGATCTCGGCGTCAGCGCGGAAAGTGAGGAACTAACTGATCTCTGCTTCATTACAGTTTGCACATATTTTTTTTGTCGCGAACGTTGATCTTTCTTCAAAACAGCCGGTAAAAGAGTCGCGTGATAACAAGCGTCATCACTTCGACACGGCATTAGATCTGGCTTTTGTTCACACAGCGCTCGTCCCGGGTAAAACCTGTTAATGTTACTAGGTCCCCGCCCCAGGTTCAATGCCAGAATCAATCCCGGGACGTGGTTGCTTTCACACAGAAGGCGACCCAGCAATGTTCCGGCAATATGCCGGGTCCGACGTGCAGTGTGAAAGGGGCTTTAGATAGGAGTGCGTGTAAAGTGTAACTTTCAAATCACTCTCAAATCTCAAACAAATCTCTCTGTCTCTCTTTTTTTAATTTTACCTTATTTTAGTTAGTTTGACCATCCCCATCTTCCCCCTAGGTATAGAATTAGAGCAGTTCTAGCGACTGTCGTAACCTTAATGAGCTATACAGGTTATTAGTAGTCTAATTCCTGCCTTGCCTATTACCCTCCTTACACCAGGCCCCTGAGCACACTAGAAACACTTCCTTTTGTTTCTGTTTATTTACCCTGAGGTGTTTGATGTGTCCTTGCTAGCGTAGCGAACAGTCCCCTTAGATTTTATGACCTTGCTGAATTTCTTTGCACAAGTGATAACTGCTTAGTCATGTCTCCTAGCTTGAACTAAAGGAAAGCCATTCCTTCTCCCTCTGTCTCTTCCTGATTTTATGTCAGCTTTGTTTATTTGATACCTTCATAGTGACCAAACCTGTGAACCATTGCTTTGAGTAATAGTTTGAGCACATGTATAGCCCGGTCATTAGTTTATCCCTGCTTACATCCCCATCAACAAAGTTACTCAAACCCTCTCCTTGTGTTCTTAGCACCCTATCTCACTAGCTTCTCTTTCCAGCTATTAACACCTTACACTGCCTATGGAGCCGTTCCTCATATAGATAATTTTACACCTCTGTACGTTCTTGCATTTGCCGTCTGCCTCTCTCTCTCTCTGGTGTTCCCACAAATGTGCCAGTATGTCGCAGATATTCCACAGACATCCAGCCCTGCCAGCTCAACAGGACCACCTGGAAACCCAGCAGAGAACTGTGATGGAGATCATTCAGCCTTAATGAGCTGGACATGAGAGAACTGAAACAGTCCTGTCGACTGCGCATGTGCTCATGTAAAAGACAGCCTGCTGAACATCACACCACCAGCAGTGCAAGCCCCCTCCCCCCCGTACACAGCTGTGAAGGGGGGAACCAAAGCCTTCTGCTGGACACTTCAAGTTAGCTCCCTGAAAAACTCTGCAGCTACATAAAAAAATAATAATAATTCAGGGAAACCGAAAAAATGCCTGTGAGTGCCATCTGCAAGCAGCCTGAGCTGAAATCCAAGTCCTTGCTCAGCAACAGAGACTCTGAGAGTGGCCTCACCAGCAGCTTAAACATGGAATTATAAAGGATTTCTCAGACCCAGAGTCTGAACATGGATTGATCACTGCCCTAGACACCAAACAGGACAGGCATGAAAATCCCCATGCTTAATACCACAGACTTTGATGAGCATACTTCGGAGCTAACAATTACCCTGGCATGGAGGAGGACACTAGCTTCAAGAACCTTTTTCTCCGAAACCTCAATCCTATTGTAAGTCATCATTTAGGCATTATGGCCTGCCGCACAATGCCTATTCAACAACTGTGTGACCTGACACAGAAGACCTTTAACAAGCACAATGCCTCCACTGAGGTGTTCGCAAAACCCCACTGATTCTGAACTACACATCCCAGAATCCAAAGCAGGCACCAGAAGGCACCCACCATTGCCATAATGCAAGGCCCTTCTGCAGAAAGCCGCTAGCCAGTGGAGGACAGAGCCGTCACCATGACAACAGACCCAGGGAGAAGCATGGAAAAGGGCATCCTCATCCTGCAAACACTACAGTATGTCCAACAGCAGTCCACCACAACATCCTCCTCCATACCCTTCACACAGGTGCCGAATGGAGGCTGCACAAGCACAGCTGGACACGCATACTTCTGAGTTACAGAAGCTGCTGAAACTAGCAAAAGAGCTCTTTGAACAAAGCTCAACTGAGGAGTACTGGGAAGGACAAACTTCTGACTCCTTGCCTGACGCAACCTATCTTCAGACCCCTCCAAGGAAAGAGAATCCCTTAAAACCAGACAGCACCCCAGAAGCAGCCAGACAATGTTGGATGGATCAACGGGCCCACATGTCCAACAGCAAAACCTCACTACCAACACAGGTCAGGCAAGCCCAAGTTGGTGGCACCACAAGAGCCAAGCAACACTGAAAAAAACATGAGATTTCCAGTGACATTCAAGCAAAAAAGAGGGATAACAACCACCTGCTGCTCTCCTACCATCATCACTAGGTCAGTCTGAAATTCTCTGCACACTACAGAATCTCCATTGCAATTCCCTGCGATCCCTGGAACCACCTGCACTCTCACCAGTGAGAGTATAACCGGACTGTTCCAAATTGCGGGTACCATGGATAGCCTACTGGTTAACAACATCAACAAACAACCATCTTACCTAGACCAACTCACTTCAGGATGACAGGTGACACAGCCTTGACACCTGCTGCATAGGCTCAAGGACCCACACCTTGCTACAGCCTACATTACCACAGCACACCACCTGACAGCATCCACCATGGCACCACAACCACTCCTGGAGGCACCAGTAGCTAGAGAGCAACCAATGTCTCCCAGCTGTGAGTGGCAGGTGCGTGTCCAAATGCTCTGCACCTTTGACGTCGCTCGCAGTTGGCTATTGGATGGACAACAACGTTCAAAGAGGGGGAATTATGTAGCATTTGGACCAATCAGACACACAACTATTTGTTATATTTAATAAATGATATCTAACGCCTCCTCATCTAAACAAAGGGTTTATGAACCCTACCCCCAAAAGGCAACTATCACCTAAAAAAATACAGAACAGGCCTTTAAGGCCCACTATCTGATAACACTTGGCTTATGACGTTCAGGAATGTGGCTAAGCAACTCTTAACTCAAGACTCTCAAAAACAGACACATAATGCCAGATCACCAGATCAGGGCGGTTCTTTTAGATTCAGGAATTACAGGAGAAGATGCTGAGCTAAGAGCCTTAAAAACCACGCTAAGCTTGTGCCAGGCCTTTCGGCCTTAACTTTCCATTCATCAATAGCCTCTGATTCTAACTGGTCTTTTCACCAACTCACTTAAGCAGAGACCAACCGGAGTCCCAAAGTGCATCAGAACCCTTTTTCAAATAAGCTTCATGTTTTATTTCTCCTCTATTTATTGCTTAAGCTTTAACCCTTTTTCCTACACCCACTGTATGTGTGTGTGTGTGTGTTAGACTAGTTTAAGTGTTTATGTAGTTAATAAAGTCTTACTTGTATCCCTCTTGAGGTTGTTCATTGTTTGCTCATAAGTGAAGTCCCTAATCATGCAGGTTTTAGCTCTGAGTAGAATTGTACAGCTCTGAGTAGAATTGTACAGTAAGAAAGTTATTTTCCTTAAACAGGAAAGTAACATTCTTATAATTGACAGACAGTTGACACTAAGAGGTCAAGTAAATACTTACAACATATCCAAATATTTATAATTTATCATAACTAGTTATGACTGATTATTCATATTTCGCCTTCGAGCTGATTTGCTACATAAGGCTCATTATGGATTAGGCTGTTTTCATTTAATATAAATATGCGATTAGTTGAATAATAACTTAAATTAATAACTACTAGTAACTAGAACAATCTTACATGAGGGGAAGCCCTATTAAATACCCTCTAGACATCTCTGTTAGTAGTTTTTAAAGCATGTTATAAGCATTTGCATAAATTCTGCTTTCAGAACCATCTGATGGAGAGATGTCACATCCTTAAGATAGATTTTTCCTTTGAAACACAAAAACAAAAATTTTTATAAAATTGATATGTTTTAAGAAAGTGGTCAACCCTTCTACATTCTGCAGATATAGTTTTTTTCTGGTTAGTGCATTGTAAATCACAGAAAAACTGGGGTCTTTTTGTCACATCTGTGTATTTCCCAAATCTGAAATAGCCTATAAAACACGTTCATAGATTGATACTTTTCTGATGTCTGGACTCTGTTTGAGATTTATAAAAACATAAAGAGATGTTTCAATACAGTATATTGGTAACGATTACATTCTGTGAGAATTTATATTTCAGGTTTTGACTACAAATATCACGTCAGTAACACTGGAATTGCCCAATAATTAAATAAAAAATATTAGGCCTACATGAAGTCTCTGGAAAGTTTCTTATTACTGCAATTTATTTTTACATTTGTATTGCCAAAATGACTACCGCATTGCCATGTACAATTAACACGAATTAACAAGTTTTTGTCTCTTTCTGTAAGTGTCTTTGTCTCTCTCTCTCAGAGATGCCTTATGTCTCCTGAGAAAAACAAACAAAACCATATTATATTGTAAAACGCAATATGTTGTTCCAAAAATTTCAAAAGCCAGACTAAAGGAGGAATTTGTCATAAAACAGACACTTTGCCTAAACCTGCTCTGCAAGTTTGAAATGCTCATCAGACACTCTCCATAGGAAAGAGAAAGCAATCCACACCTTTAATTTCAACCCCCACAAGTTATACAGCATTACCCCCAAGTCCCAGCCCCCTCCAGTTTGACTGAATTCAGTCACACTACTGGATGCTTACTGTGCGTTCACACCGTCGCCATCGAGAGCGTCAAAAATTGCTCTGGCTGCCCTGCTCACAATGCTGTGGAAAGATTAGTGAGCGCTCTGAATTAGATCGAATGATTATCTTGTATTTAAAGTGTCCGCAAAGCAGACAAGCTTGTTAAACTTGTGCAGACTAGCCAAAATGAGGGTAACGTTATAAGTTAACCTCATTAAATATTGTTGTGGATGAAGTATTAAGAGCCTTTACCTAATAATGTATAAAGCACTATTAACCTGTTAGCCAGCACCCCGATGCCCTCGTCCTGAACGCCTTTCAACTTGCACGTGTCAGTGTTTATGAATAGATTAAATGAAACGGGACAAATTTAATCTTGAAAAATTTAATCTATGTATCATTATAAAGACCTAAGCCTCAAGCATCGACGACAGATCGCTGTTTTTCAATGGAAAGCTTATAAAGACTGTATTTGCTACATTTGTGTAAGCAGTACACATAAAAACATGAGCAATGAAAATGCTGTACATACCAGATCCGTCGTAATAACGAGTCATAAACACACCCACAGCTGTAAATCCCGGTTTAGTTAGAAAGGTAAGGGTCCACTGAATGACATCTCATGAAGCACGTTTAGTCCAACGAAGCAATAACGTTGTAATATGGATCATAATTCCTTTGTTTACATTTTAGTTCTTCAGCGACAGAACTGTTTGTGTCCATTATGGAATAACTCACGGTCAGAAACTGCGTCTTTGTAGTAAAAAAACGGCATGGTTTTGCAGTGTACAGTGTCACAAACACAATGAGATGATCTCCACCAGAAAAAAGAATGAATGAAAGATAGGCGAAAGATAGTATATTTGAATTTTGGCGCTCCCTTGTGACGCGCTCTGACGCACCTGTCAGCTGATGGAGGCGGAACTTATAGCTATCGCCTTTTTCTTTGTATCTTTTATTTTTCAACAGTTTTTATATATGTGAGAGTGTGTTTTATGTTGAATGTGAATGTATCTGCATGATTACCATCTGTTTGAGTGCAAATCAGCCCAAATCAGCTCCCTATTACTGTATGATCACAGCTATCAAAGTGAACGCGTCTATATGAATAGAGAGAGTGGATTATTTACTATATGGCGCATTTGTGTTATTACCATCTGTAAAAGTGGCCATCAGCACATCAGCACTTACTTGCATCGTAATTCATTGTAAATGCTGCATTTCTAGCAGTCTCATGATTTTCTGTAATTGGCAAACAAAGTTAAATCTTTTTTATTTTTCTTATTATTCGTATTTTTCTTACTCAAATTATTCTTATTGTATTTTTCTAGTGCTCAAATAAATCACTTGTATGATGTCTAATTTCTGTCTAGTGTTTTGTAATGGAATAAAACTATGCAGTGGTATGTTTACTGACTTAATAGTTTGTAGAAGCCTTCAATACTATTGGGAAATATATTTTTGTATATATGGGGGTGGGGGGTCTAGGCATAGTCTCATAAAAATATTTGCAGGAGTCTCATTTTTCATGATATCTTATTCAGGTTTGAAATAGAAACTTTCAACCCATTACTTTTCTAGATTGCTCCAGGTATCATTTCATGTATTTTTATATCAAATAAAAAAATATTAATAAGTGTGGTAAAAAATAAGTGTGGTAAAAAAAGTTCAATGCACTTCGGTGTCTAAAACTTTTAATATTTTTGAGCATTATCAAATCTGATTGATAAAAAGTAAAGCCCAAAGGGTCTTCTTTCCAAAGACACCAAAAGTATGTTTGTAACACACTGAAATAGGAAACTGTTACAATTATAAGTTAGATAGAGCACTTTCAGCTGTGAGTCCCATAATGGGGGGTGCTGGCTAACAGGTTAAAATAATGTTACTTAAGTAAATATAATCAAGTATAAACATTACTTAATGTAAGTATAATCAAGGAAATTTGTTTTAAAGTAAACTGGAACTACTGTACCATTATTTATTATATCATTAGATTATTATTCCTATATTGTTACTGTATCAGTAGTGATGTGTCGTTCGTGAACGAATCGTTCTTTTTGAATGAATCTTTTAGGTGAACGAATCGTTCTCGTTCATGTAATCCACTGACTCATTTTTCCCGTTCACTGAAGTTCCTCCCGCCACAGCCGCGCAGTGCTATTAGCATTAGTATTTCATACTGTCAAAGAGTTACTCAACCTTGAGCCAATAGCCTTCGATTATGACATGTAATGGAGCATGTGATTTGTTGAATGTAGTGAACGAATAACGCTCTTCACTGAACGATTTTCATATGAATCTGAACGAGATCTAGAGACAAGCAGGGACACATCATTGATTATTACAAACCCGCCACAGCAATAATCAACCTGTCCTCTATTTTACTTGATGTGGTCGGAGCTGCGTTCTCTGGAATCCTCTCAAGCGGTGGACTTCTACGTTCTAATTGGTTGCCGCAGAACCACGCCATAGCTCATTACCATAAACTTGCCCTGATTTCAACTCTCCTCGACACTCTCAATGGCCAAGTCGCACCGCACTATTCATCGCTGCTGCTCGACGCCAGCTCACATTGAATATGAATGACTTCTGGCCACTTTGACGCTCTCGACGCTGGCGGTGTGAACACACAGTTAGAGTAAAATGAACATGCTCTACCTAAAAGAAGGGGAAAAAATGGTGTAACATAAACCAGTGAATTGCAGAATACACACATCTGTATTAATCACTTTATATATTATTTTATTATATATACTGTATATATATATATAGCAGTGGCGATTTCTTTAAGACTGCAAGGGAAGCTCGGCTTCCCTTATAATGTCACAAAATTAATGGTCAAATATGTACTATTGTATTAACATTTTATTGACTAAAAATGCGTTAGAAAACGTTCATCTCAAAGACGAGTTCGTTCAGAATCAGTAACATATAGCAGGTCGGCTGACTCGATTTCCTTTTCATACATTCCCGCAGCGTCACAGTGCATTTCCCTATTGAAGCCCAGCGTCCATTGACTTCAATGGGGCTGCTTTGAAGCTTCGAAACTAGACGGTCATTGGATAAACGCTGCGATTATGTCCCGCCCACGAACGGTCTGTCGAAAGACTGCATCTCCTTTTGACTGACAGCGATTCTGTACTATAAGGAATCACTGAAGCTATTCGCGCTCAGTCCCATCGCGGATTTCTCAAGTTCAGTCGAAATAAAAACTGCTGCAACCTATTTCTTTGATATTTGCTTGGCGAAATTGCTTGATTTTCATCATACATTTCACACAATTATACACCACATTCCTTGTTTCAGTTTTACAGAGTTTAATATTTTTTTTTTAGATCGTTCATTCATTCATTCATTCATTCATTCCAAGATGACCAAGATGGCGGCGCGAACACATCGCGAGGCTCAGCGTCTTACCAGATTTCGGAAAATAGTGTTAATTTACCTGGTTATTTCATTCGTGTTCGCGCGATTCAGTTGTGCAAAGTACAGCTATAGTAAACAGTCACTTTTGGACATCAACAAACGGTGTTCCAACATAGTTTTAGATTGTCCTTTCGACTTCAGCGAACTCCCGCCGGAGCTACTGAGATCACCGCGGACAAGCGGATCACTCGTACTGACCGGAAGTGCTCGACGTCGGCGTCGAGACCGTAAACAAAGACGGGGAAAGCGTGGAGGGCTGCGTGCTAAGCTAAGGCTAAACCCACATCGACCAGCTCTGCCCAGCATCTTCCTTGCCAATGTACGGTCTCTGATGAACAAGATGGACGAACTAAAGATCTGGACCCTCACACAGAAATGGCTTATGGACTTCAATGTTATGTTTTTTACTGAAACATGGCTCTGCAACGATGTCGCAAACAGCGTGGTGCATATGGATGGGCGCTCTTTCTTCAGGGCTGACAGAGTAGCAGCAACCTCTGGTAAAAACAAAGGTGGTGGAGTATGCATTTATGTAAACAAATCATGGTGTAAAGACTCATTGTTGATACCTACTGCTCTGCTGATCTGGAGTTCCTGATTATCAAGTGCAGGCCATTCTATCTACCACGTGAGTTTACTTGCATTGTTGCTGCTCCAGTTTATGTACCTCCGGACGCTAATGCTAACATGGCTATGAAAGAACTTTGTGCTGCTATTAGCAAATTACAAACCCTGCACCCGGATGGAGCCTTTATTGTTGCTGGGGACTTCAATCACTGCACTTTAAGATCTGTTCTCCCTAAATTTCATCAGAATGTCTCCTGCACTACAAGGGGACATAAAACATTGGACCACGTTTATACTAATGTGACTGATGCCTATAAAGTCACACCCCTCCCCCACCTGGGTCAGTCTGATCACCTCTCTTTGTTCCTGCTCCCCAAGTATACCCCGGTCATCAAACATGTGAAACCTACAATAAGGAATGTTAAAATCTGGCTGGAAGGTGCTGACTCCACTCTCCAACATCAATTCCAGCACACAGACTGGAGTGAGTTTGCTGCCCAGGCCACCACAAACTCTCAGATCAACATTGACACTTACACCAACTCTGTCTTGGAGCACATCAACAGATGTGTGGGCAGAGTGACCACACACAAAAAAATAAAAATTTTCCCCAATCAGAAGCCCTGGATGAACAGAGAGGTTCGCCTCCTGCTCAAAACAAGAGATGCAGCCTTCAGGTCTGGAGACCGGGAGGCTTACAGCTCAGCCAGAGCCAACCTGAGGAAGGGTATCTGCCAGGCCAAACTCACACACTTTAAATTTTCAGACCCCCGGCGTATGTGGCAAGGCATACAAACTATCACAGACTACAAACCACCTAACTCTGTGCCCCCCTCCAACTCTGCCTCCCTCCCAGACGAGCTCAATCACTTTTATGCTCGTTTTGATCAAAATAACAAGGAGATCTCACTCAAAGCTGAGCATCAACCCAGTGAACTGCCTCTCACACTCTCCACCTCAGATGTTTACTCCACTCTGTGTAAGGTGAATGCACGGAAAGCAGCTGGCCCAGACGGAATATCTTCACGGATATTTTCAATCTGTCCCTGGCCCAAACAACTGTCCCCACTATCTTCAAAACCTCCACCATCGTTCCAGTACCGAAACACTCCACTGCCTCGGTCCCTAACGACTTCCGTCCTGTTGCACTTTGAGAAACTGGTTGCATCCCACTTAAAATCCTGTCTCCCTGCTTCACTAGACCCATTCCAATTTGCCTATCGCCACAATAGGTCAACAGAGGACGCCATCTCAACGGCACTTCACTCTGCCCTCACCCACCTGGACAGTCAAAACACACATGTGAGAATGCTGTTCATAGACTTCAGTTCTGCATTTAATACAGTAATCCCCTCCAAGCTGATCTCCAAGCTCAGCCAGCTTGGATTCAGCACACCCATCTGCAACTGGATTCTAGACTTTCTGACGAACAGAGCTCATGCACACACACCCATCTACATCAACGGAGCTGTAGTGGAGCGTGTGTCGAGTTTCAAGTTCCTTGGCATCCACATCTCTGATGACCTCACCTGGTCCCACAGCAGCGCCTTTACTTCTTACGGAGCCTTAAGAAAGTTCACCTGAGTTCCAGGATCCTTGCTGAATTCTACCGCTGTACCATTGAGAGCATACTCACGAACTGCATCTCAGTATGGTACAGCAATTGCTCCGCATCTGACCGCAAAGCACTCCAGCGGGTGGTGAAAACTGCTCAACGGATCACCGGCACCCAGTTAACTTCCATCGGGAACATTTATCAGAAGCGCTGTCTGGGCAGGGCAAGGAACATCATTAAGGATGCCTCTCACCCTAACCATGGACTTTTCACCCTCCTTCCATCCGGCAGGCGTTACAGGAGTCTACGCTCTTGCACTAGTAGGCTCAGGAAGAGCTTCTTCCCCGAGGCTGTGACACTTCTGAACGCCACACCACCAATCTAACCTGCACCTGCTCTTTTACTGCACTGGTCACAGTACTTTACATGCATTTGCACTAATCATATTTTGCACAGACTGCACACTGTTCTAGCTATTACTGTAAAATGTCTAAAGCTGTTACTGTACAAAGCACAGTAAACTATTTCTATAAAAACATCATTGCACTACTGTTATTCTGTATATACTGTCATACATTGTTTAACAATACTTTTACACACTCATCCAGCTGTATTTATTATCACTGTTCTCACATTGCTACTGTTCATAATGTATATATAATCCTACATTGCTCTGTTCATAATGTGCATACAATCCCTACATTTGCATTCCTATTTATATTCTGTACATACTCTGCTCAATACTGTATATAGCAACTCCACTGTACATTCTGTATATCATAGCTTCACTTACTCTGCACTTTATTTATTTATTTATGTATATAAAACACTATATTCTGCGAGATGCCCAGTCCGTTTTTGAAATATTAAATGAGAACATGCAGGGCTACAATTTTAAGGACAAGCTTGTGGCACAGACCTATGGTGGGGCTGCTGTCATGGCTTCAGATCTCAATGGTCTGCAGGCCAAAGTGAAAGCAATAGCCCCCAGTGCAATGTTTGTGCATTGCTATGCACACCGACTGAATCTGGTGCTGTCACAGGGGGCTAAATGCTTGCCTGAGTGCAGAATTTTTTTTGCATCACTCTCTGGATTTGCCACATTTTTTTCAAAATCCACAAAGAGGACATCTTTTCTGGAGTCTGCAGGCTGTTCAAGGTTTCCCAGAAACGCTCCTACTCTATGGAATTTCACATCACGGATAGTGAGCACTGTGGCAAACAATTATGATGGCCTCCTGCAGACATTTGAGAACACCATTGCAGATACAACAATGGATGATGATACACTGGATTGTGCCAAAGGCTTTGTGAGGAAACTGGAGGATTTTGAGTTTGTGTTCATGTTGTACACATATGAACAAATCTTCTCTGAGACTGATGTGGTCTTTGATATTGTCCAGCAGAGGGCAATGGATGTTCTTTACTGCAAGAACAGAATTGAATCTCTTCTTGCATTTGTCAAAGAGAAGAGGTCAGAGGGGGCTTTCCAAGCCATTTATGCCAAAACAGCAGATCTCACATCAGACCCACGAGATGAGCCCATGAGAAAGTGCCGTCTGACCCAATTGCAGGATCCCCAAGTGCGATACAGAAATCTGTACATGGCCATCCTTGATAACATCTTGGAGCAGATTCCTCGACGTTTTTCAAATTTGGAAAGCATGCTCTTCTTAGAATTAGTCAATCCAGGGAAATTTGATGACATGAGACAGGTATTTCCAGAGGAGGCCTTCCAAAGTGTCCTGAAAAGTTATGGCCATCACTTTGATTCAGGAAGACTGAGGTCAGAACTTCAAGTCCTGTATTCAGATCAGGACTTGCAGGGTAACAGGGGAAAGCTGTGTGATTACTTGGTGTTCCTTAAAGACATGGAGTTGGACAGTGCAATGCCTCAGCTTTACAAACTGTTCTCATTAGTGGCAACAATTGGAGCTACATCTGCAGGTGTAGAAAGGAGCTTCTCCTGTTTAAAGCGACTCAAGTCCTACACCCGAAACACAATGGGCCAAGGCCGTTTAAGCAGCCTAGCTCTGCTGGCCATTGAGAGGACACTGGTCAAGTCACTTGAAAAGACTCCTAGTTTGTACGACAGGGTCACAGACCATTTTCTTGAAAAGGAACGTAGGGCAGAATTTACTTTTAAATAAATAGACAATTTTATGATGTAGGCCGAAAATGAGCTTCCCCTCTTCTGACAGACCAGTAGCCGCCACTGATATATAGGGTGTGATTTGTAAAAAAAAACTGAGGGGGGATGTTTTGAAACATAATTAATTAATAACATAATTAATTTATAAAAATAAATAATGAAAACTTGAACTAGATGACGTCATGTGCTAATTAGCGTATTTATGACGTAAGTGCGTCGTATTGTATTGCCTCCCTATGCTCACATACTGCAATTTAATTTAGCCATTTAATTTAACTCTATAATAAAACTGTTTTTATTACTATATTTTAATGTTTCTGTGTATCAGACAACGGAATGAATATTATAATGACTTAAACACGGTCCACTACATAACTAGCTCTCAAACATTAATCTGCACTAATGAAATCAAATACACACGATAAAGTCAGTGGATGTGCTGGGACTGATGTCGGCTATACTTGCTTGTGAAATAGAGTTAGAAGCAACAGAATATCTTTTTTTTTTTTTTTTGCTGAAAGTGTTGCTCCTTTACATGCTCGCTAAACACAGCAGATACAGAGAGAGAGGTTCGCGCTGGGAAAGAGAGACCCTCGCGCTCGTACGGCAACACCAGAGAGTCTCAGAGACTAAATAATGATTGACCAAAAAGTCGCTAGTCGCTTTTTTGGAAAAAAGTTGCTAAATCTAGCGACAAAGTCTCCAAGTTAGCAACTCCATGTCACGGTGCATGGATCGGCTGTGTTCTCAGGTCCTGTGATTTGGTGTCTTTCATGTGGTTACATCATGCTCATTGGAATCAGCTGCTAATCAGTCCCCGCACCAGGTGTCTCACATTACCGTCAGCTACATTTACTCACCTCATTCTCTCCTTCCTTGTCTGATAGTTGTTCCGGATGTTGGACTGTCTTGTTGGGTTGTCTTGGTCTTGTTCGTGTTGGATTGTTTATTTCGCCGTTGATCGTCACTGGATTGTATTCATCACGGGAGATTCACGCCACGTCATCACCAGCCATCGAGCCACTGCGCCACCCAGCCGAGAGATAACATCATCACCCACGGAGTTCATCATTGTCTTCACGGAGTTTGTGTTCACCGTATTTGTCGTCAATAAATATATGTTCACACTGCTTTTGCTTCCTATCACATTCATTACCATCACAGAACTATCAGACCACTTATGGAAGCAGCAGGCTCCACCCCACTCACGGCTGAGGAGGCTTTACGTTCCTGCATCTCTCGGCTGGAGACCCAGGAGAAGAGCTCGGCGGATACGGGAACAGCGATCCGAGCTCTTGTGGCGCAGGTATCTGAGCTCACCCAGCGGATGCAGAACTGGCAACAACCCACTGCGCCAACCCCACCACCCATGCCGCCCGCCCACCAGGAACCATCCGGGGCTGCCCAGTCACCCGAACCCCGCCTTCCCCCACCAGAGCTTTACAGCGGTGAGCCAAACTTCTGCCGGGCTTTCCTCACTAGATGCTCCATGCACTTTTCATTGCAACCTCGCACGTTTACCAGTGAGGTAAGCAAAGTGGCGTTCGCGCTCACACTGTTAACGGGGAAGGCGGCACTGTGGGGCACGGCGGTATGGGAGAACCAAGATCCGTGTTGTGCCTCGTTCTCGGCGCTCTCCGCCGAGATGAAGCGGGTGTTTGACCGCACGGCCACTGGAAGAGAGGCCGCGCGGCATTTGACGGATCTCAAACAGGGGGAGAGATCCGTCTCAGACTTTTCTATCGAGTTTCGCACCCTGGCGGCGGAGTGCCGATGGAACGAGGAGGCGCAGTGGGACATGTTCCTGCATGGGCTGGCTGACCGTGTCCAACGTGAGATCTACGCCCTGGATCTACCCGCTGATCTCAACGGCCTCATCGATCTGGCACTACGGGTAGACGCTCGACTCTCCCGAACCGAGCGGTGGTGTTTAACCGCTCGGTTTCCCCCTGGGGAGGGACCTCCAGTTCGAGCCAGTGGCAACGACGCGGTCGGCCCATTCCAGGATCACGAGCCCATGCAGGTGGGTCGAGCTTTTGACTCGGGAGGAGAGGGAGAGGCGGAGATCTCACGGCCTTTGCCTGTACTGCGGGGCGGCGGGACATTTCGCCTTTAGCTGCCCGGTAAAAGGGCCAGCCCGGCAGTAAGGAAGGGGCTACTGTCGGGTGGGATCTCCGCTATCAAGTCCTCGTTCAGATCTACCTCCACGCTCCTCCCGGTCAGGCTTAGATGGCATCGTCTGGACCTGCACTGCACTGCACTTTTGGATTCAGGGGCTGAAGGTAACTTTATGGATTCTACTTTTGCGCATCAAAATCATGTTCCCCTCCTCCCCCTCACCAGTTCTATTGCAGTCCACGCACTCAATGGTCAGACGCTTCCCACCATCACCACCATCACGGAACCCATCACTCTCACGGTATCTGGTAACCACCGTGAGAGCATCTCCTTTTACATCCTGGACTCATCCCACGCACCCGTGGTCTTAGGACATCCCTGGCTCATCAAACACAACCCCCGGATTGATTGGCAGCTGAAATCGGTGTCTGAGTGGAGCATTAAATGTCATGAGTCTTGTCTTGTGTCTGCCTGTCCGTCTGTATCTGAGTCTGTGTTGCAGGAGAAGGCGGCGGATCTGTGTAACGTGCCCGCGGAGTACCTCGACCTGAAGGAAGTGTTCAGTAAGTCTCGGGCTGCTTCTCTCCCTCCTCATCGTCCCTATGACTGTGCTATAGAATTACTGCCAGGTACGTCTCCGCCTAAGGGCAAGTTATACTCACTTTCTATTCCTGAGAGAGAGGCTATGGAGAAATACATTTCTGATTCTCTAGCAGCCGGGTTCATTCGATCCTCCTCTTCTCCAGCGGGGGCGGGGTTCTTTTTTGTGGGGAAGAAAGATGGATCTCTGCGACCTTGTATTGATTACCGAGGGCTGAATAATATCACGATAAAGAATACTTATCCTTTGCCGTTGATATCTTCAGCCTTCGAGAGGTTGCAGGGAGCATCGATCTTCACTAAATTGGACTTAAGAAACGCTTATCATTTGGTTCGCATCAGGAGGGGAGATGAATGGAAGACTGCCTTTAATACCCCCAGGGGGCACTTTGAGTACTTGGTCATGCCCTTCGGCTTGTCCAACTCCCCAGGTGTCTTTCAGGCACTCGTTAATGATGTGTTGAGAGATATGGTCGATCAGTTCATATATGTCTACCTGGACGACATATTGATTTTTTCTTCTTCTCTCCAGGAACATGTTCAACACGTCAGACGAGTGCTTCAGAGGCTGTTAGAGAATGGGCTTTTTGTCAAGGCGGAGAAATGCGACTTTCATGCACAGTCTGTTCCTTTTCTAGGGTACATCGTGTCAGCCGAGGGTATGCGCATGGATCCCGAGAAGATCAAGGCTGTGGTAGATTGGCCAAGTCCAGATTCCCGTAAGGCCCTACAAAGGTTTCTGGGGTTCGCCAATTTTTACCGGCGTTTTATTCGCAATTACAGCCAACTAGCCGCGCCTCTGACTGCCTTGACCTCTCCCAGAACGGCGTTCAGGTGGTCAGACGCAGCGGAAGCTGCGTTTGCCAACCTCAAACGCCGCTTTGTTTCGGCCCCCATCCTTGTTACCCCTGATCCGTCACGTCAGTTCGTGGTAGAGGTCGACGCGTCAGAGGTGGGGGTAGGTGCGGTGCTTTCACAGCGCTCACCCTCGGACGACAAGATGCATCCCTGCGCATTTTTCTCTCATCGTTTTGATGACTCGATCGTTTCGTACGATATTGGTAACAGAGAGCTGTTGGCAGTCAAGCTGGCATTGGAGGAATGGCGTCATTGGTTGGAGGGGTCAGGGGTACCCTTCATGGTTTGGACCGATCATAAGAATCTAGAATGCATCAGAACTGCCAAAAGACTAAACTCTAGGCAGGCTAGGTGGGCACTTTTTTCCGGACGTTTTGATTTTACACTTTCGTACCGCCCGGGTTCCAAAAACATCAAACCCGATTCTTTATCTCGAATTTTTGACCGCTCCGATCGCCCGTCCACTCCCGAGAGTATTTTTTCTGAGACACTTATTGTTTCTACTCTCAGTTGGGAGGTCGAATCGAAGGTAAAGACAGCCTTACATGGGGTAACGCCTCCGGCCGGTTGCCCACCTAACCGTTTGTTTGTGCCAGAAAGTCTTCGGTCCGAAGTTATCCAATGGGGTCATTGTTCCAATGTGGCATGTCATCCAGGGGTAAGTCGCACCTTACATTTGGTCAAGCAAAGATTTTGGTGGCCACTCATGGCTCGTGATGTTCGCAGTTTTGTTTTGGCTTGCTCAGTTTGTGCCACTGGTAAGACTTCTAACAGACCCCCAGATGGGCTCCTACAACCGCTGCCAATCCCTTCGAGACCCTGGTCCCACATTGCGCTAGATTTTGTCACCGCCCTCCCACCCTCTCTGGGTAACACGGTAGTTTTGACCTTGGTGGACCGGTTCTCGAAGGCGGTTCATTTCATCCCCTTGCCCAAATTACCTTCAGCCAAGGAGACAGCGGTAACAGTCATTGATCACGTCTTTCGGTTACATGGCCTCCCGATAGACGTGGTCTCTGACAGAGGACCCCAGTTTGTGTCCAAATTTTGGCGAGAGTTTTGTAAACTTCTGGGGGCCACTGTTAGTCTCTCTTCGGGGTTCCATCCTCAAAGCAATGGGCAAACTGAGAGAGCCAACCAAGATTTGGAGAGAACACTACGATGTATGGTCGCTCGAAATCCTTCCTCCTGGTGTCAGCAGCTGTCGATGGTGGAGTACGCACACAATTCCTTACCAGTGTCTGCCACGGGCCTGTCCCCATTTGAATGTAGTATAGGGTACCAGCCACCTATTTTTCCCAGTCTGGAATCCGAAGTCGCGGTCCCTTCCGCTCACGCCTTCGTCCAGAGGTGCCGTCGCACATGGACCAGAGCCCGTAAGACTCTGGTCCAGGTGGGAGCGCGCACCAAGGCCAAAGCCGATCGCCACCGGTCGAGGCCTCCCGTATACGTCGTTGGTTCCAAAGTGTGGCTTTCTACCAAGAACATTCCTCTCCGATCCGTTGCTAATAAACTTGCTCCCAAATTTATTGGCCCGTTTTCTGTCACCAAGATCATTAGTCCGGTGGCAGTCCGCCTCAATCTTCCTCCAGCGTACAGGAGGATTCATCCCGTGTTCCATGTATCAAAAATTAAACCTGTATTTTTTGCTCGTATTAATCCGCCTGCCCCGGTTCCCCCACCGCCGCGGCTCGTAGACGGGGAACCAACCTATTCGGTCAATCGTATTCTGGACTCTAGACGGAGGGGACGCGGATTCCAGTACTTGGTGGACTGGGAAGGTTACGGTCCGGAGGAGAGAAGTTGGGTTCCTGCTAGAGATATATTGGATCACTCTCTTATTGATGATTTCAATCAACAGGTACAGGAGGCTGGGAACGTCAGGGGACGTTCCTAAGAGAGGGGGTACTGTCACGGTGCATGGATCGGCTGTGTTCTCAGGTCCTGTGATTTGGTGTCTTTCATGTGGTTACATCATGCTCATTGGAATCAGCTGCTAATCAGTCCCCGCACCAGGTGTCTCACATTACCGTCAGCTACATTTACTCACCTCATTCTCTCCTTCCTTGTCTGATAGTTGTTCCGGATGTTGGACTGTCTTGTTGGGTTGTCTTGGTCTTGTTCGTGTTGGATTGTTTATTTCGCCGTTGATCGTCACTGGATTGTATTCATCACGGGAGATTCACGCCACGTCATCACCAGCCATCGAGCCACTGCGCCACCCAGCCGAGAGATAACATCATCACCCACGGAGTTCATCATTGTCTTCACGGAGTTTGTGTTCACCGTATTTGTCGTCAATAAATATATGTTCACACTGCTTTTGCTTCCTATCACATTCATTACCATCACACTCCACTGCCCAGCGGATCGGAATTGTACTACAGCTGAATTGTACTACCCACTGTTTTAATGGGAGGTAGGAAAATCTGACAGCGTAGGACAAATTGACAGAACACCAGCTTCAACCATCTCGCAAGTGTTTATAGGCTATTACTCGTGAGGTGTAACCAATCAGATGCCATGTGCGGGACATTGAGCAAGTCTGAATACAGAGAGGCTGCGTGGCAGATATATCAGAGCCAGCCAAAGTAGCGCATTTTAAAATAAAATTGACTTTAATCAAACCACAGATCCCTGATGAGTTTTGTGATCCATCTCACCACTAGTGTAGTAGCATTGATCACTTTGTGGGGGCAGAGCAGAGGCAGGGTTACATCCCACGCATCCCCCCCCACCCCGGCAAATCGCACCCTGTATATATATATATGTATATATATATATATATATATATATATATATATATATATAAAACAGCACAATCCGGGAAATTCTGTGTCACTGAAATCATTGACTAACCTTCTACAAATTAACTATGGATTAACTTGATAAACCAAACTTCCCTTTTCCATTGCATATGTATATATTATAATCAGGGGTGCACATAAATGGTCCAAAGGGCCGCATACATGACCAAAATAAGAAATGCGCTGTTTGAATTAGTTCAGAGTGTATTTTGCGTACCGACATGATTGACAGCTGTTAATGCACAATACAATTGCCATTTTAGATTAACAAACTGTACTGTATAAGATTTTTATTCAAACTGAAAGCATAAATCTTTATGATCTTTAGCTAAATTACTAAATGTAAATGTAAATCTAGGCTACTTGCTAACGTTTTCAAAGCACCAGGACGTCACTAGGATTGGAAGACAGGGGGGGCTTAGCCCCCAGGGTATTTGTAACTTGCGTTTGCAAAATCTTTGCACTCACATACAAGCATGTTTATATACACATATTTATTATGTAAATAATAATGTATTTTGTATGTGATTAATCACGATTATAATCGTCTCAGCCCTAGACTCAGAATAAAGCTGGCATATATAATAAATATAATGCAATAATTTAGTTTAGGCTATACATAGTGCCTAGACCTGCCAACAAATGCTTATTGTTAGAAGAAAACAAAACAATCCTTAGACATAGACCATTACTGACCTCAATCACACCGGCTCCCTCAGAATCAACTGACCTGCCAATCTCCTGTGGCTGCTTCTCTTTCTCTCTGCTAAAATATCTTCAAATATCCATCTCATCTGCTCAATGAAGTGGATACAACGTTAATAGCATTAACAGGGACCCTATGACATTTAGTTTTTAGTGACAACAACATTCTATGGGGATTGATATTGTTTTAGAATATGCCTATTATAGAGATATGTTATATTATTGGCAAAGAATAAAGAATTGTAATAAGCTTGCTAAGTTCACCATTTCTTGTATTTTGCTTGTTCACTCTAGCTAGACTACAGTTTTCCATAGCAAACCAAAATATCCCCTTTCCTTTACCTCAAGAAAACGTAGCTTAAGGTAAGCAGGTGATTAAAAACAATGTACAATTTCACAACATTTACCAATCTTCCTTTCACCATTGGCATGTGTATCGGTGTTGCCAACTTCTTTCAATGGAAAGTAGCTAAACCACGCCTAAAAAGTCGCTAAATGTCCCTCGATGACGTCATACGCTAATTAGCATATACCTAACGTAAATGCATCACATTGTCTTGCCTCCCTGTGCTCACGTACTGCATTTTAATGCAGCCAAATTCTCAATAAAACTGTTTTTATTAATATATTTTAATGTTTCTGTTGTCAGACAACGAAATGAATATTATAATGACTGAAACGCGGTCTTTTTTTTAACAAAGTGCTGCTTCTCTCTGCGCTCGCTGAACAGAGCAGATGCAGAGAGAGAGGCGTGCGCGCGCTGAGAGAGAGCTCACGCTCGTACGGCAGTACCTCCAGTTACTTGCAGCACTCTGAAAGCTGCCAGTTCACACCAATGCAACGTGACGGTGCGGAGCATCATCTTGATAGCACAGCGACTCTTTGTACTGCTGTCCAACCTCTGACTTTTCACCTATTTTTTGCAGCTGGATATATATCATTTGTTGCGTCTAAATATGAATGAGGATACGGTTATTGATAAATCGAATTGTTATTGACTTGTTCTTATGATTTAGGGGGGCTTAGGAACATTTTGGGGTGGCTTCAGCCCCCCTAAAATAGGCCTAACGATGTCCCTGCAAAGCACAATGCAAAACTGTGATATTTCATTCACTGATGCTCTACAATCGGCAGTGCTAAACCCTGAAGCACATATACTTGCTGGCAACCCACCGAAATAAAAGCTTGCTGATTTTAAGTTTGAAAATAAATAATTAAAATAATTCATATAAAAATATTAATTAAGATTCAAATTAAAATAATAATAATAATAAATATATTAGCATTTTATTTTTAAGTTTACTTTAAAATAATTGTATTTTTATTCAATATTCCATTTTCATTTTAAAATAAAATAGTATTTAGTATAATAGTATAGTATAATCACACTGGGTCATACCATGTGCAGCCCTGTGAGGACCCAACCAAATCTCCAGGTTCTCATACAGGCCCGGATTGGCTAATCGGGATCACCGGGAAAATTCCCGGTGGGCCGGTATGTTTTTTTGGCTACGAGGGCCGTTGTTGTCATGGCACTGGGTTGAAATATATATATATAAATATATATTATATATTTTTATTATTATTTTACCGCAGCCCCACTCTTTTTATTTATTATTTTATCACCGTCCCACTATTTTTTATTTAACATTTGCCTGCAAGATAATGATGATGTGATTATCTGTTGACTCCCTGGTCCCAACACGTCACACAAGTTGCTCAAAATAAAAAAAAAGTGAGATAAAAATGGATAACAGAAAGCGCAAATGCGGCGCTGAAACGTCCAGAATAAATAAGAAGAAAGCTTTGGAAACTGACGAGGACAAAAATGTTCTAAGCTGAGCACATTCTTCCTCAAAAAAACAAATGGAGACGACGAGGCCGGTAAGTAAGCTAATGTTAAGGTAGTTAGGAGCAGTTCAAGATGCTAGTGATGCTAGTTGTTTGCAAACCACCGCTCATGTAACAAACTTTTTCTTGTAGCTCTTCAGCAGCAGCCGCCTCTAGTTCAGTTTGCTGCTAACAGTGAAGAGCAAGGCCCAGTAACGTTACCAAGCTCCAGTCATGAGCCCAACACACCAGAATTGGCAGGTAGGATTGTCATTCAGAAGAACTAATAGTAATGAAGAGCCCTGCTCAATGAAAAATGCCCTGAGATAATTAATGATACCTGATGATTCAGCAATACATTAATGAAACTGAGATGATACTGTTGTTAGAAAGTGCAATAGATTTTATTTTAATCTTTATTTTTTATTTTGTTTTATATATTTGTTTTTATTCGATTTTTTTTCTTTATTTCAATGTTTGGATATTTATGAATACTAAAACTTAAAGAAAAGAGATTCTTACACTATCCTGTTATTTACTGTACTAATAAATCTTCACTGTAAAGCAAAACTTAGGCTATTGTTTTTGCACTGAATTGGAAATGATGATGTTTTTAAAAATTCAATGAATTACAAGACTGTAGGGAATTATTTTCTGAGGTTTTAATTACATTATTTTAATATAGTCAGTTGTGAACTAAAGTGGGCCGGTCCAAGGCATGAAACTCCAGGGCTGAAAATGAGTCCTAATCCGGCCCTGTTCTCAAATGAGAACCAGACTGAAACATGAACAAATGTCACATGTGTCAGGGTTCTGTCACTTCAGTTTAGTGTTATTCATGGTTTGTGACAGAGCCCTGACAATCCTGTCATGTCGTTGTTTTCATGTGAGCGGTGATCTGTGCGTTCTCGTCTACGTGGAGCGTATGTCATATGGCGCTCGCTTTGTCTCATTTCTTTCCTAACCAAGCTAAAAGACGTGTTAACGTGCGTGTGGAGAACGTCTGAACGTCTGCACGTCTGAACGCAATACTTAACGTGCCTTGGCTAATTTAAAAATATCGCTCGTACTTTTATGCAGCTACTTGTATGATGGATTAATAACTAACTAACTGTATTTTTATATGTAGGCTACATTTCTGAAATGCATTTTCTGTAAAGCTGCTTTGAAACAATATGTATTGTGAAAAGCGCTATAGCCTACTGTGGGATTACAAATTTATAAAATGTTAAATATAGGTTCCAATATAATAGTAGGTAATAAAGCTGACATATCCAAGAAGATCAAATCAAGAAAATCAAGAGTCTGAGATAATGACCTTTTGTCTTTGTGCTCTTCCTCACCAGTCTTGCCAGACTGATTGAATTAGCACCTATGCATTTGAATGACACTGTTATGCTGATGAGATCAAGGCTGGGAAAATTACAGTGTTTGACATTTTCCTGATTCAATTTGCATGCTTTGTTTACGGTATGGATCCCTCCCACTTAAAATGTATAAAAACTACAATGTCTTAAGGACAAGTTAGACTTTTGATGACTGCAGCGCCACGCAGAGCAATCTCAATAAAGAATCCTGCTGAAGATTACCCAAGAGTCTCCTGGTCCTCGTTTCTGAGTTCCCAACAGTTTTTGGCGCCGTGACCCGGATAGAGCTTCTCACCTGAATCCAGATTGAAACTGCAATCTCAACAAAGATCTGACTTCATTCCAGTCTGAATCTTTCTGTACAACCAATGGTTGGTGAGTGTACCTCTATCCAAAAGAACCTTTAAGACCAGAACAAATGTTATCCTCTGTGCCGTCAGAGAAGAGTTAACAGACAGCTGTAGGGTTTGGTTAACTAAGTTACCCTCTAAAAATGATATTTTAGAGATGGAAATAATCCTCTGTTTAGGCAGGGAAGATTAGCATCACATGCTAATATTTTGCTACCCTCTGTGTCTCGGCAGGGAAGTTTAGCGTAAAGTGCTAGAAGTTTGTGTTAATTTTTGGTACTCTCTGTTGATCAGAGAAGTTTTAGTGTTTTGATTGTGGTAAAAAAAAAGGAAACTCACAAGATGTTTAGAAAGAATGCTAGATTGATCCCCACAACTGAAAAAGGTGGTCTCGTGACTCCTTTGTGGTCTGATAGCAAATTCAAATCACTGTTAGGTGTGCAAATGAACCTAATAGTCACTGAGAAAGTTAGACAAGAACTAACTCAGAAATATGATATCCATCCAGACAAAACATGGTCTGTAGATGAGTGTAAAAAGGTACTAGGAGCATGTATTCGCAAGAATTTGCCTTAGCGCTAGCTACGCAACAGTCTCAGCGTAACTCAGAACTAGAGGAACAGAACAAAGAGCTCAGAGCTAGAGTATCCTCTTTGACTAGGAAATTTAACCGCAACAAAGCTGCAGCAAAAACTGATGTGGAAGAAGTTAGTCAGACTGATAGCATTTATCCTGATTTACAAACTTTCTTTGAAACAGATGTAGCCATCCAGTCAGTAACTGATGTGCCTGTAGATTCTGTTAAGGTATGTGGCGCTAGGAGGAGATCTCAGGGAACTGAGGGAACTCAAAGTGTTTCCCCCAACCCCTCTGTTGTCCAGGTACAAACTGTTACCAAAGTTCTAGGACCTAAAGATATAGAGAGACTATCCCAGAGCTTACCCTCAGCACGCACACATTTTTCTGAATTTAGAAGAGCATTAATCAGCAAAATGCGTCTCTACGACATGTCGTTAGCAGAAGTCACACAGCTAATGTCACAAATTCTACTTGAATCTGAATTCAACACCTTTGAGTCTGCTGTTACTTCTGAATAACAACATGTCAGTAAAGGCGATTTGAGGGAAGGTGTTTTGAAAATTCTAAAAAATATTATGGGACCCAAAATAGACTGGTCTAGAATCACTAACTGCGTGCAAAGGAAAGAAGAAACTGTGAGTGAATACACTGAAAGATTTTGTCAGTCAACAGTAACGTACAGTGGGATCGTTGATGATCCTGAAAGTGTGCTAGATGATAAGGGACCATTAGTACGCATCTGGTTAGATGGCCTTGTAGCGGAGTACAGAAAAGCCTTGCCATTCCTAGATCTCACTTGGTCTAACAAAACTCTCAGAAGTAATCTAGACAGTTTAGCTACATGGGAAAGAGATGCGGATGTTAAGACAAAAGTGAGAGTAGCAGCAGCAGCTACATTTAGCACAAGGAAACATGACCATAGATGGCCTAAAAGAGAAGGCAAATGCAATTACTGTGAAAGATCAGGTCACTGGGAGAAAGAGTGTAGAAAGAAGTTGAAAGATAGTAGAAGAAATGTTATTCCTAATTCTGCTCCATCTCAGCCCGCCTACAATCCTGAAGTAATTCCTACAATGACCACAGAAACTTTAGGACAACTCGCTCAGGTTCTTCTAAAAGCACAAAAAGAACAGGAAAAAAACTAATTGTTGGGGCTGTGAGTAGCTACCTTTACCCTGTAATCCATCACAATGACAAAAGAATTTTTGTGAAAGGTAGCATACAAGAGAAAGAGATTGACTTTTTGCTTGATACAGGTGCAGAAATTACCGTAATTCCTATAACATTGGCTGAAGGTTTAACATCCCATACAAGAAAACTAAACTTTGTTTAACAGGTGTAATAGGTGAAGATTCTGTTTTGTATGAAACCCCGTCCATAGATGTACAATTAGGCCCAAAGACTCTGACTACAAAATTGCTATGTGCTCCATTAAATACAGGTGCAATTCTAGGCATGGATCTACTCAGACAAGTACATCTGACTTTAGTTTCGGGAAGTCGTGGCCTAATGGTTAGAGAGTCGGACTCCCAATCGAAAGGTTGTGAGTTCGAGTCCCGGGCTGGCAGGAATTGTGGGTGGGGGGAGTGCATGTACAGTTCTCTCTCCACCTTCAATACCACGACTTAGGTGTCCTTGAGCAAGGCATCGAACCCCCAACTGCTCCCCGGGCGCCGCAGCATAAATGGCTGCCCACTGCTCCGGGTGTGTGCTCACAGTGTGTGTGTGTGTGTGTGTGTGTGTGTGTGTTCACTGCTCTGTGTGTGTGCATTTCGGATGGGTTAAATGCAGAGCACAAATTCTGAGTATGGGTCACCATACTTGGCTGAATGTCACTTCACTTAGACATGTCCTCAGAATCTGCTAGCATAAAAATTTCATCAGCACAAGTTTCTACCAATAATGTGATAACTCCTGAGTAGGCTTTCTTACAGAATCATCCAATTTGGGCTAAAGACAAAGATGATTGTGGGTTTTTGACAGGTGTAGAACCAGTCAAATTGACAGGAACGCCACCTCCTGTTACCAAACAATATCCTATCAGTAAGGAAGCTATACAGGGGATAAAACCTATTGTGGAAAAATTGCTGAAGCAAGGAGTGCTAGTTAACACAAACAGTCCCTGTAACTCACCCATATGGCCCATCAAGAAATCTAATGGGACATGGAGACTCACCATAGACTACAGAGTAGCCAATAAACATATTGATAAAATCACCCCCCTAGTGGCAGATCCATCTACAATTTGTAATGGCTTACCATTAGATTGTAAGGTTTTTTCTGTAATTGATATGTCTAATGGATTCTTTTCTGTACCCTTGCACTTTGACAGCCAGACATGGTTAGCTTTTACAGTTGTCTATGAACAATATCAGTGGACACGTTTCAGAATTCCCCAACTTTATACCATCAGGCTGTCAGACATGATTTGTGTGACCCAGAATGTCCAGTAAAACAGTCCACTATGATTCAATATGTTGATGATATTTTGGTAGCCTCTTCAGATCACGAAGGTACATCAAACTGAATTGGTAGCATTGTTGGACTATTTGCAGAAAAGTAGCTTTCACAAAGCTCAAATTGCTAAAAACCAAGTCACATTTCTGGGTCAAACAATTGGTGCAGGAAATAGATCTATTACACAGGATCGAGCCGCTTCAGTCAAAGCCATACCTCCACCTACGACCATTAAAACACTCAGATCATTTTTAGGAACAGCAGGTTACTGTAGACCTTGGATTGAAGAATATGCCTCAATTGCTCAGCCTCTCTATGACTTGTTGAAAGGCCAGGTTAAAGATTCTGATACTGTTTGTATGGAAGAAATTCACCTCAAAGCTCTCAATGATTTAAAGAGAGCACTATGTCAAGCCCCAGCATTAGGAATTGCACAATCTAATAAACCCTTTGTGCTTTATAGGCCATAAGGTGAAGCCGTTTTCGTTTAATCCCGTTCCCATAATAGGGCACTAAATTATTTTCATCCCAATAAAAACACCTATTTGTATTGAGCGCGAAAATGAAAGTTCTCCATGAGTAATCCTGCAGTTTATTTTTTATTAGTGTTTAAAGTCGGCAATAGTTCTTTCCTCGCGTAATCATATTTTTATCAGGAGTGATGAGGCAATCATCACGTGCTTCCCGCTAGACCAATAAGGTGGCCGCTTTTTGGAACGACATGTAAACATGAATCCAAGATGTCTGCGCCCTTGTCGTCAATATCGAGTAGCGAAGACGAAGAAATTAAGGCCAGACCTCCTTCAAAACTCCGCAATAAGTATTCTAAACAATGCTATATGCATCTCACGTCCATACATAAAGAAGAAATACAGGATTTTTCACGCACACGATGGGATACATTCAGAAACAGCGCCAAACGGTGGCTTGGCTTGCAGGTTGAGAGTCAGAGAATAGCAGAAACATACAAACATTGTCTAGAAATTGAATTTGACAATGTTCCCGAAGACGCTGGGTTTAACCCCACTTGCTACAGGCGTTTCATTGACAAAAAGCGATTGGATGCGGCCGAGAAACGGGTCACACAGCATCCTGAAGCTCAAGATGCTCAGTCTGTGCCATCAGGTAGTAGTACCTCAACAATTGAATGTCCGACAAAGAAACTTCGATCCAGGACGGGCCTGCCAGTAACTTGTGCAGGTCCAGTGCTTCCTGCCTTGTACATAATTTGTAAGAAAACGGACAAGTACATTACGGTTGCAGGCAAACGCCAGAAGGACCATCTTTCAAAGGCAGAAACGTTGTCAGCAGGTAGGTAAAAAGTACACACACACACACACGTTTGACGTTTTATGTCATATGCTGGGTACCATGGCTAACTTTCAATTACATAGATTTGCATTATTTTGGATACAGCTACAGTCAGAACACTCAATATTGTTTAACTGTTATAACACAGTTTGGTAACACTTTACAATAAGGTTCATTAATGTATTGACTAACATGAATTAACCATGAGCAATACATTTGTTACTCTATTTGTTAATCTTTGTTAATGTTAGTTAATAGAAATAGAGCTGTTCATTGTTTGTTCATGTTAGTTCACAGTGCATGAACTAATGTTAACAAGATTTTAATAAAGTATTAGTAAACGTTGAAATTAACATGAACAAATATTAATAAATGCTGTATATGTGCAGTTCATGATAACTAATGTAGTTAACTAATGTTAACTAACGAACCTTATTGTAAAGAGTTAAACCACAGTTTTTACTTAATGTTTTAATTTACTAATTAATTTAAATATAGTCTGCTTTATTTACAGGCCAGTTACTGAAAGCTGCTGAGATGAAGGAAGACACTAGCATTCTTGTGCATATTCGAGAAAAAGACTGTGTGTCTCTGGAGGTGCGATACCACAAGTCCTGTTACAGACAGTACACCAGGTTCCTGACAAAGTCTACTGCAACAGTTACTGGGACCTCAGATGAACAGTAAGTTATTATATTGTATTATCAAATAATAATGAGTAATTCCCTCACATTATTGCATATTTCTAAAGTAAAGCATTGACCACCTACTTAGACTGTATATTGCCATTTTGTCTGTAAACACAGTTTTGACTGCACAATCTCGGCACAGTAATTCAATATGATAAAATGTGTAGTGGTTTGTGAAGGAAATTATATATTATATATAATTTATTTATTACCATGTATTTTCTTTCTGAAAAATAAATGTAAAAAACTTCTCAAATCGCTTGGTCAATTGCTTTCAATTTGCTACTATTTATACTATATTTAAAATGGAAGCTATTGTGAAATAGTTATGGCACATAAAATATTTACTTTGCTGTTTTTAATGTGTTTTCTTTTCAGAAATGAGCCAACCTTCGATGCCAGCTACAAGATCTTCTGTGAGCGGATCATCCGCCATAGAATAATTGTAAACCAAGAGGTGCTGACAATGACACAGCTCAGAAGAAACTTTTTAAATCTTGTGAAAAAACACGAAGATCTTGATGCTTCAAACTACAGGTAATTTAAATACCATGAGTTTCTTTTGCAGCTTTGTAAAGAAAATTTGTGCAACATTTTATTTTTTCTCACAAAAATGGAATTCATAATAATGAAATCATAATTATATTTTATGATGTGTAGAAGCTGATACACAGTGTATTTCAACTAAATAGTTTTCAGTGTGAATATATCTTTTATTACATACTGTTGTGATTATCTGTCACTGTATCTTTGTTTCAGGCAGGATAAATTGAAGAGGAGGTTGACCCGTGATTTCCCCCAGCTGGTGTTTCACTCCCCCAACAAGCGCAACATCAGTGAGCTGGTTTTTGTTGAGACACTGTCTGCTGATAAGCTGATAGACAGGCTACCTCATCCATCAGGTACAGAAACAACTGAGTCAACTGAGGTAACTAGCCAAAGTGATGGTGAAAACACGGCAATTACAAAAGCTGGTCCGCAAAGACCAGGTTCAATGGCCTCTATCAATACTACAGAGGACACAAGGACACTTTATAGTGCGGCATTGATATTAAAGATGCTTCTATGTGACTCTCCTGGTATGAAATGCCCATGGCCACCCACGTCAGATGATTTAAATGTGAACGAAGCAAAATCTGTTGTACCAATCGAACTGTACAATCTGATTTCATGGATTATCGGTGCAACTGAGGAACCAACACTGGCCCATTATGTAGATATTCCAGATGATTTGAACTTAAAAGTGATCTCTGTTTGTCAAGACATTGTGTATCTCGCATCTAAGGGCCGGAGGCAGACACCTAAATCATTGTGTCTTGGTCTAACTATTCGCCATTTAACAGGTTCATCACAAATTGTGTCACTTCTAAATAGACTAGGACATTGTGCATCATGGGACACAGTTGTCAGTCTAGACACTAGCCTTGCCCAACTTCAACTAGTAGAGAGCAGAGACAAAATACCAAGGGATTCTCAAAGAAGGTTCCTACAATACTTGTGTGGGACAATATTGACTTTGGGGAGGAGACACTGTCAGGTCGTGGAACAACACACCACACAAATGGGATTATGCTGCAAAGTACTGTAGTCGAAGCTGTGTTAACAACAAACAGACAACCTCTACAGAAGGGAGTTTCCACGTTCAAAGCACCCCCTAGCATCCCTATAGAACAGTACCATCAGTCTAAAAGACAAGGACCACAGAACTTATCTCATCATGCAAGTATTCCATTACAGGCGGACACATACAAATTGAACACCACGTCTGCTTCACAAACTGAACTGGCATATGTTTTTGTAAAGTCCATAGATGCTGAAAGATGCACAATCCCAAGCTGGACAGGTTTCCATACGTTGCTTCAAGGTGATGACACTCTGCAAAAGTCAGCACTGTATTATCTTCCAGTCATTGAGGCTTCACCGACAGAGATGTCCACAGTAAACACAATTCTGAAGCGAAGTGTCCAAATTGCTGATCAGCTAGAACTGGACCATATAGTATTCGTTTTTGACCAAGCTATATATGCCAAAGCTCAGCAAATCCGCTGGAGAGACGATGACTTTACTCGGCGTATAGTGATTAGACTAGGTGAATTTCACACATGCATGTCCTATCTGGGCATTCTAGGAAAAAGGTTTGGAGATGCAGGACTGCAAGACATACTCATTGAGTCTGAAGTTGTTGCCCCAGGATCCATCAATGGAGTGATCAGTGGTCATCACTACAACCGCAGCATGAGGGCACACAAACTTCTGTATGAGAGTCTGCAACGCATCAGAATTCTCACCTTCTTAGACTCTTTGCCACCAGAGAAAAGAGATGAGTGTATGGATGTCATCAAATGTGCATTCCAGGACAGAACAATGGATGATTTGTGTGCAAATGAGAGCAAAATGGTCTTTGACAAAATGTGTTCAAAATATGCAGACTTTGTGAAAAGAAGAAGTGCGGAAAATCCAACGTTTGCCTTCTGGAGTTCATACATCGACATGGTCCAGACACTCCTTCTGTTTGTGAGAGCAACACGAGAATCGGAATGGCAGCTTCACCTGTCAACAGTGCGCTTGATGATGCCATGGTTTTTTGCATACGATCGTGTAAACTATGCTAGATATTTGCCTTCATACTGGCTGGAAATGGTCAATTTGCCCATCACACATCCTTCTTGCCACAGTGAGCTCAGTGTTAAAGGCCAGTGGACTGTCCAACGTCAAAGTTTCCATGGATTTGCCTCAATTGCTTGTGACCAGGCAATTGAGCAAACATGCAACAGAGATTACAAGACAAAGGGTGGTTGGACAGGGTTAACACAGAATAGAGCTCCAGTATATCGCTGGATATTGTCACAGCATGAAAGGGCTGCCATAGCAAGACAATGTGAGGCAATGGCAGGTAAATCTCCTGATATAAGGAAACGAAAAGACCTTGACAGTACACGAATTTATGCTGATGAAAAGGCTGTGACCAGAATAATTTCCACCCTAGATTCCATGTTGAATCCTTTTGACACACACCAAGATGGCATTGTGTGTCTTAGCTCTGGGATAGTCGCAGCTGAAGAAATCATGAGGGATTTGCTCGCAGCTCTGGAAAAGGGGGAAAACGCTGTCAAACAGTTTATGGACCAAAGACTGTTATCACCATCAGTTGATATATTCGCTCCTATAAAAACACAAAAACTAAAGACCTTCAGTGACCAAAGAAAGACAAAGAAGAAATCTGCAGCAGGCAAGGAAGTGATTCTGCGTGCCGACAAGAAGCTATTCTCCAGACTACTCATCATTGGTCAAAGTAGAAAGATTGACCTGCGGGAAATTCTGTCCTACTCCTTGGGAACTGTGTCATATCCTTTAACCAGTGCTGATGGTTCACTTGCTAAAACAAACAAATCAGCTCTTCTGGATTTATTGCAAACCAAAGGTGGAGACTGTTTAGTTGACAAAGTTCCGGCAGATGGAGCTATTCTCTTTGATGGCATGGCAGTCATTCAAGGCATTCGGTCCATACCAAGTACCTTCGGAGAGCTTGCTGACACCATACTGCAGTACATGGTCAAGCTTGCTCTGAAGCACAACTGTACACGGATGGACTTTGTGATTGACCAGTATCCGGAAACAAGTATTAAAAATCTAGAACGGTCACGTAGAGCTGGTGGTGGTACACAACTGGTGAAAATTTATGGACGGGATCAGAAAATGCCAACACAATGGAAAAAGTTTCTGTCAGATGGAACAAACAAAGAGGCTCTGGCAGAATTCCTATATGTTATGTGGCGAGATGCTAATCTTACCACTGTGGGCAAGAACTTAAGCTTGTACATAGCACATGGTCACCTGTGTCACTGCGTGACTGTAATGGAGGGACTACAAACTCTCAGTGCTGTAGAAGATCTGACATGTGATCATGAGGAATGTGACACCAGAGTGTTTTTACATGCACAACATGCTGCGCAGGAACATCAAACCGTAGTCATCAAGAGCCCTGATACTGATGTGGCAGTGATTGCTTTAAGTCTGCAGCCAGATTTACCATGTAGGTTATATTTTTTCACGGGGGTTGGCAACAAAACAAGGATCATTGACTTAGCTAAGTTCTCATGAGCTCTTGGCACCAATGTGTGTTTGGCACTTATTGGAATCCATACCTTCTCAGGTTGTGACTCTACAAGCGCCTTTTATGGCAAAGGCAAAAGAAAGGCATTTTCTGTTGCTTGCGAGAAAGAGGAGTACATGACTGCATTTACAAATCTGGGTAGCAGTTTTAACCTGGACCAGTCTACCTTTGAACCACTTTGCAAATATGTGTGCCACCTGTACGGCCAGTCATCTGCCAAAAATGTGAACGATGCAAGATACAAAGCATTCTGCATGGCATCGTCAGCTTTGCCAGAACTATCCATGCCCCCGACAAGTGACGCCCTGTACCAACACTGCAAAAGGGCAAACTATCAAGCAGCCATAATGAGACATTCTCTGAAAGGTATAATGTGTGCCCCTTCACCCGTTGGCTATGGATGGCACCTCGAGGATGGGGAGTTAGCAGTGACCTGGATGACTAGAAATCCTGCCCCTGAAAGTGTGTTGCAGGTAGTCCACTGCAGTTGCAAGCAAGGCAAATGTGAGACTGGAAGAAGTTCCTGTATGTCTGCAAGACTGTCTTGTACTGATTTATGTCGGTGCCAAAATTGTGCAAATGTTTCCCAAGAAACAGAGGAAAGAGCTACATGGGATGATGAGTCTGATGACAGTGATGGGGATGATACTGATGAGTAAAGACACACTGTGTCATATCTTAAGCTGATTTTGAGCTTGGGCCAATGTTTACTTTGTTTTTATCTTTCTGTGATTACACAGGACCTATTGAAAAATGTGATGTATAAAACATCACAGTTTGGCTAAATTTACAATGTGTATGTTTAATTTCGATTGTTGCAAATTTTTAAGTACAAGTGTACTTTCTTCAAACGTGTTATATTTAATGGTTTACATTCACACTTTAGTATACTAATGCACCAATACCTGTCTCAGATGTTTAGGTACGTGTATAAATGTCAGTTTGAGACATATTTTGTGTTGCTAAAATTAATATAAATAAAGATACAAGCAAAAACAACAGCTTACAATTTGCGTTTTTTTTTTATTCACAATTTTATACATTTATGGATCGTGACAAAAAACTGCAGGATATTTTGCGGAGAACTTTTAACATAAAGTCCAAAAGGGTGTTGTCAATGCAAAAATGTTTTAAAAAAGTAGTGCCCAGGTGTGGGAATGAAAATCACTTTCTAGCCACTTTTTCCTAGTTCACCTTATGGCCTATTATGTACATGAACACTTAGGCTTTATGACTGCATGTTTAATGCAAGATCATGGGGGCAGTTTACGCCCAATTCATTACTATTCATGTAAACTTGACATAGTTGCTCAAGGCATGGGCCCATGTCTTAGAGCAGTGCAGGCAGTTCATCTAGCTCTTCAGGCTTCAACAGGAATGGTGCTAGGACAGACTATAAATGTAAGATGTCCTCATGCAGTGTCCGCACTAATGAATCAAGCAAAAGTCACTTCTGTCACCTCCTCTCGCTGGGGAAATTGGTTAACGACCCTCACAGCCCCGAACATTGTTTTACAACGTGCACCAGTAACAAACCCATCCTCATGTATGATGTCTGCAATGACTGAAGTTTTGTTAGAGGATGAAGGTGAAATAACTCACGATTGTGTTACGCTTACATACGCAGCTATGAGTGACATAAAAGAAACTCCCGTAGAGAATGCAGTATTGGAGTTGTTTGTTGATGGTTCAGCTCAAGTCATTGAGGGAAACAGACGAGCAGGTTATGCAGTAACTTCCATCACTGAAGTTGTAGCTTCAGGCCGTCTTCCAGATCATTTTTCAGCTCAAGCTGCAGAACTAGTAGCCTTAACTAGAGCAAGCACGCTAGCTTCAGGATCGATTGCAAATATCTACACTGATTCCAGATATGCTTTTGGGGTGGTTCATGATTTTGGTGTCATTTGGCAAACTAGACAGTTTCTAACTTCTGCTGGATCCCCCATCAAGCATGCTGGATTAGTAAAAGATTTATTGTTTTCCATGAAACTTCCAAAGAAATTAGCGGTGATCAAAGTGAAAGCACATCTCACAACTAACACTGCAGAAGCTAAAGGTAATACTCTTGCTGATGTTGCTGCTAAACAGGCTTGTTCCTATGCAACTGTACAAGTGTGTTCAGATAGTATAGCACAGAAGACAATTCTGCCTCCTAAATCAATTATTGATCTGTACAAAGACGCTCCTCTATATGAAGCATGGACATGGGTAGACAAAGGGGCCACAGTGGATTCATCTGGATGCTGGACCAAAGAGGGGAAGTATGTCGCTCCCGAATCACTGCTGCCATATTTGGCTCAACAAATACACAATTTGGGTCATCGTGGTCCAGCAACGATGAATCACAGGTTCTCAAATCAATGGTGGAATCCAAAATTCAGAAATGTAGCAACCGAAACAGTCAAGAGATGTGTTACATGTCAAAAAAATAATGATGTGCCAGCAGCAGCTACAGCAGCAACACATACTCCAGCTCCACCAGGACCATTTCGTCACCTGCAAGTTGATTACATATCATTGCCTCCTTGTAAGGGAAAAACTGATGTTTTGGTAGTATTGGACAAGTTCTCTAGATGGCTAGAAGCTTATCCAACAGGGCGTGCTACAGCTGCACATACTGCTAAATGTCTAGTCACGGATTTCATTCCCAGATGGGGATTACCAGATTGCATTGACTCAGATCAAGGTACACACTTCACAGGACAGGTAGTCAAGGAAGTGTCTAAAATGTTGAAAATTAAGTGGAATCTTCACTGCCCCTATAGGCCACAAGCATCAGGACAAGTTGAACGAGCAAACAGAACTATAAAAACCAGGCTAAGCAAAATGCACCAGGAAGGAGTACCATGAGTCGAGGCACTGCCAGCGGTATTGTGTAGTATGAGAGCGTCACCTAACAGATCAGTAGGACTGAGCCCTCATGAGATTATTACAGGACGCCCAATGCAGATGCCAGGTGTGATTGATCTTAGAAATGCTGATGTACACATAGCCTCAGATGCCCTGATCACTTACTGTGAAAACCTCACAAAGGCAGTACAGAGTGCCAGAGAGAGAGTTGAGTCGTGTTGGCAGACTCCACCAGAAGGGGGACACACAATCATCCCAGGTCAGAGGGTCATGATAAAGTCATTCAGAAACAAGCCGTTAGAGCCTAAGTGGCACGGACCACATCAAGTGATGTTGATTACAGCAGCTGCAGTGTTTTGTCAGGGAAGGAAAACATGGACTCATGTTTCACACTGTAAAGTTGTTCCTCCACCTACAGGGATAGGATAGGACACATGGACCAGTGAGGAGCCCAGGAAAGAACCGAATGCAACAGGCTTCGGGGGCCAATCCTGCGGTGAAGATTCCCTTTTAGGCATTCCCCCACCTACTAGTCCATCCTTACCCCACTGTTCTTTAGGTGTCACAGTAATTAAGAAATAGGGAAAGAAAGAAACAACAATAGCAGACTCAAATCGACCAGAGGATACAACCCTAGTGTTTACAGTTTTTTTTTTACAACAAATGCTGCTCTGTCATTGTTTGTTTTCTTTCTTACTCTGTGCAGATACCACTTGATGGCTGTCCCGAGGCCCATACACACCAACCTCCTCACTTGTGTATGACGACACCACTTTTAAAAGACAACCAGACCCACAACCGAGCCAACTGTCATGGAAGAAAAAATAAATAAATTAAATACACAAAACAGAGAATCATACACGGGAACTTCAGTCATCCATCAACATGCACCGGTTTACTGGATCCAACAGAGAACTTGAACAAAATTAAACAAGACATTCTTGAACTTTCATCAAAATTACACCAGATGACTGAAGACAATTCGTAATGGTTCGGAAACCTGTTAGGTAAACCTTGGCTGTGGATCAAGGAAATAGCAATTCTGCTGTTGTTCTTACTACTGGTGTACTATCTATGCGTCCACAGTATCAAGTGTTTTATTCAACAACTTACTCATGCCCATCACAAGGAAATGACACTTCCGACCAGAAAAGATTATTACCCATAAGAACTAGACAGACCCTAGCTGCATGTTTGTTTCTGTGTCAACATGCCATTCGTCACTACAGACAATCAACACAGAGCAAGTGCTATGTGCCTGTAACGATCACAGGTTACAAGAATGAACTTTTAAATGTTTAAATTTTTATTATGTGAGTGTTATTAGAACTCTCAACGGGAGGACTGTGGGATTACAAATTTATAAAATGTTAAATATAGGTTTAAATATAATAGTAGGTAATAAAGCTGACATATCCAAGAAGATCAAATCAAGAAAATCAAGAGTCTGAGATAATGACCTTTTGTCTTTGTGCTCTTCCTCACCAGTCTTGCCAGACTGATTGAATTAGCACCTATGCATTTGAATGACACTGTTATGCTGATGAGATCAAGGCTGGGAAAATTACAGTGTCTGACATTTTCCTGATTCAATTTGCATGCTTTGTTTACGGTATGGATCCCTCCCACTTAAAATGTATAAAAACTACAATGTCTTAAGGACAAGTTAGACTTCTTGATGACTGCAGCGCCACGCAGACCGTTCTCAATAAAGAATCCTGCTGAAGATTACCCAAGAGTCTCCTGGTCTTCGTTTCTGAGTTCCCAACACTACAACTAAATTTGAATTTAATTGAATGGACTTGTCTTATTTGAGACACTGTTGAACAGTAATTTAAGCTATTATTAAATTAGATTAAGTAATTTTCAGCAGAGAAAATCACATTAATAGCTATAGACTACATAGGCCTAGCTTTTAACTAACACTTGCACTTTTCCTTTTCTTGTCTTTTTCATTTATAAAAAAAAAAAAAAACCTAGCTATGTGTTCTACACTAGACTAATTGAGACTTGTCGTGGCACTTGTATACTGTAGTTGTTCTCTTGTTGACCTGACTGCTTCTATTGTTCTCATTTGTAAGTCGCTTTGGATAAAAGCGTCTGCTAAATGATTAAATGTAAATGTAAATTTAGCAGCAAATTGGTATATCAGAATTATTTCTGAAGGGTCGTGTTACTGGAGTAATGGTGCAAAAAAATTCAACCATGAAATCTCAATAAATTACATTTTGAAATATATTCAAATAGAAAACAGCTATTTTAATAGGCTAGTAAAAATATTTCAAAATTTTCAAATACAGATTTGCAGTACTTGGATCAAATAAATGCAGGCTTGGTGAACAGAAGAGACTTCTTTAAAAAACATTAACAAGCTTACTGTTCAAAAACTTTTGACTGGTAGTGGATACTATAGGCAACTTAAATTTTTCTCTAAGTTCTAGCTTTTAATTGGCTTAGAAATTCATAACTGCTGGACAATAACAAATAATAATGATTTGTTACAAACACTTTTTTTATCACATAATAAGGCAGAATAGTTTCTATACTGTAATAAATGCTATGTCAATTAGCACTGCATTGTTCATATACTTTATTTATAACCTGCTGGAGATTTTTTTGGATTTGAAAAAAACAAAACCGAAAACAACTGTTTTCAAACAGCGCTAGCTGGACGCTGTTGTCCAGTTATGACTTTCTACGCGAGAGCGCGCTCCGGCTTCGAATATGAATGAAACACACACTCATGTTCATTTCGCTTTCTGAGTCCTTCACGTTAAAGCCCTGCATTTCAGCCCGAGCCCGACGGACCCCGACTTATTTATGCCCCTAGGGCCGGGCTTCGGGCCAATTTTCACGTTATAGCTCACATGCGGGCCGGGCCTCGGGCCTTTTTTGGGTTATCCTTCTATTTATATTTTTAGACATGAATAAAAAAAAAAAAAAATGAGAAGGTGACATAGAGGATAGAAAAACAAACATAGACATTTCATAACCTCATAACTTTCATAATCTGATAATTCAACCCGTTATAATGATACTGACATACTGACATGTCAGTCTCACGCACGCACACACGCAAGCTTTTCCGTCAGCGCGACCCACGATTACACTACACTTATATCCACTTATTGTAGCTATTATAGCCCTCTAAATTAATGTATTAATCATAGCCTAGTTGGCCAACTAATAATTATAAAATGATGATTCATGCAGCGGCGAGCATTTCTGTGTCTGCACCTGTTGCTGCGGGCCACGCAGGAAAGAAGAGAGCGCTGGCCGAGTTTGAAAACATTGTGGAGCAGGACGAGGATGACGACGATGAAGTACAGCAATACATGCGCCTCAATCACAACATGGACGGTGATGGACGAGATGTGCTGCTATGGTGGAAACAGCACGAGACCCTGCTACCGCAACTGTCAAGACTGGCTCGCTCTGTGTTTAGTGTCCCGCCAGCAGCAGCAGCGAACGTGTCTTCAGCGCAGCGGGAAGAGTGATAGAAGAGGAGGACTGGTTTAAAACCTTCCACTCTGGATGCTATTCTTTTTCTCCACAATGCTCTGTAAGAGTACGGAGCCCCTAAAGTGACCTTTGCAAAAAAATAAAAACACAGACTTTCGCGTGCGCACGAGAAACTATGACGTGCTCACGAGAAACTATGACGTGCGCACGAGAAACTTTCGCGTGATCAAGAGAAACTATGACGTGCGCACGAGAAACTTTCGCGTGACCACGAGAAATGTTTTGCGTGCTCACGAGACACTTTTGCGTGAGCACGAGAAACCTATGGCGTGCACACGCATCGCAATTTCCATTTTATGCATTTTGATTTAGCATCATCACTAATGTGTTGGTGAGAGTGTTTAGAGCGTAATTTTTCAAAAGATCTCAACATGGAAGAAGATTTTGTTGATTTTTTGAGGTCACGAGATATTTCTCAAGATTCGATTGAGAAAATAAAAGAGGATAAGGTAAATTGTTACAGTTAGGATAATTGATCAATATGCATGCTTTCGTTGCCAATGTATTTATAGCTGAAATTTCCTTTTAGATCAACATAAGTGTCATTGCAATTATGACCGAAGACGAACTTGGAAAATATATTGTTAGATATGGGGATCGTCTTGCAGTTAGAGCATTTTGCCGTCAAAGACTCGCAGTATGTGAAACCACCAAGTCCACTGCACTGCAGAGATTAAGAGACAAGATCCAAAAAAGAGGCAGTACATCAGCAAATGACGGGTGTTTATTAAGCAAACTTTCAGGTATCGGCAACAAACATGCTTCTAAAGAGACCAGACGACTGGAAATTGGGTGGCTTCATTTTTATAAAGGAGAATTTCACCAGGTTCGGACAAGACATGGAGGAGGAACGCGACATGTGACGGTTAAAAAGAACACTTCGGTTGAGGAACTGATGATGATTGGGAAGGATTTGTTTTTTCCTAAAGGGATTTCTTCAAAAGGCCCAACTGCAAGCTATACCTTTGAGATGCAAGATTTCAGCCAGACCACTATTCCATTCAGTCTTACAGTGAATGAACTATATGAGCAGAGTAAACTCAGAATGCTACGACTGTACGTATGCACGATGGAAAAGGATTTGGTCAGTTCTCCCCAAGTTTCATCAGACTCGTCCTCAGATTTTACTCTTGACGAACTGGAACGAGAGCCAAGAGTGGTAAGATGGATTAAAAAAGTAATTTATGTGCTTGTCTGTTGTGAATCTATTTTATAGAGAGAGAGGTAGAGAATAGGTTGATGATGTTATGTACATTGTATATCTTTAGGTGTTTATATGCTTCCTGTCCTGTGTATCTATCTATTTATAGAAAGAGAGGATTAAACGTTAATTTAGGGCTGTGCAAAAAATCGAAGGCGATTTTCATGCGCATCTAGTCAGTAAAGGCGCTCCTAGTATTCTCCAGCGTTCAGATCAGGATTGCCAGGTATTTAAAACAAAACCCGCCCAATTGCTTCTCAAAACTAACCCAATCGCGTTTCGTTCCAGGTGATAAAATACACATTTTTTTGGCAGGGTTGCCTTGGTAAAATTCGCATTTTAGGGGCTAAACATCACGTTATTGGGATTGGGGTCGCTTCAATTCGCGGACAAGAAAAACAACCGCAGACTTGGCAACACTGGTTGGACTTTACTACACATATCCGTACTTCACTGAAAATCTACACAAAATCGATTTCAAAATCGCAGGCGATTTATTGCCGATTTAAAAAGCGATTTTGTGTAGCTTGTCCGTGAACTACGTACGGCTCTGTGTAGTAAATGCCCACCTGAAACAGTGTTGCCAAGTCTGCGGTCGTTTTTCATGTCCGTGGGTCGAAGCGACCCCATTCCCAATAACGTGACATTTAGCCCCTAAAATGCAATTTTTACCAAAGCATTTCTGCCAAAACGAAATTTTGATCGGGGAACCCCATGGAAAGGCGATTGGGCTAGTTTTGGACTAGTTTTGAGAAGCAAACGGGCAGGGTTTGTTGTGAAAACCAGGCAACCCTGATCTGAACGCACGTGCTGGAAATATACTAGTAATTACAGGAGCGTCTTTACTGATGAGATGTGCATGAAAATCGAATTCGATTTTCTTCACAGCCCTAATGTTATAATGTACACTGTATATCTTTAGATGTTTATATGCCTTCTATATATCTATTTAGATTGAGAAAGAAAGAGAGGGAGAATGAGTTAATAATGGTATAATGTACACTGTATATACTTTATTTGCCTCCTTTTAACAGACAGAGAGTACTAGGAGAACCAGAAGCATGGCAAGAATATTAGGACAACCACTTGTCCAAACAAGTGATCCTGTGCCTGTCAATCATTCATCACTCATTGAAGAAGAGGATAGCTTCTCTACCAGTCAAAATTCCAGAGAGGAAAATTGGGCATCCACTCCTCATGACCATGAATCTGATGATGTGGTGTGTTTGAGCGAAGAGCCAGGGTCATTCGTTGCTGTGTCTTATGATCTAGAACTGGAGGACTCCGAGATCCAGATTGGAATTGCACATGATAATTTTGCCATTTTGGATTACACTCTTTCCTGGAATACAGAAGATGGGGATCCTAGACAGGTAGTTATATGTATGATATTATTTATTTATTTGTACTATTTTTTTTATCTTATTTTTTTAAAACATAATTTAAACCCTTAAAGTGATAGTACGCTTAAAATCTGTTATTTATTCTGTTTTGATTTTATTTTATTTTTTTACTGTGGAAAACAACAGGAGAACCTTGGAATCGTTCTACACTGTAAATAATAGTAAAATATAGCCTTTGGTTCATTTAGAAATTCAAATGAGTTTTTCCTTCCACAAATTCAAATTTTGTGTTTTATGGAAACAAAGTTAAACAGGTTTGAAATGACATTTGGTGAGTAAACTATTACAGAATTACTGTATCATTTTAACATTTACTGAAACTTGTAAAATGTCATTATCACACTCATGACAGAGGTATATATTTACATATGCTTAATGTATTTAAACTTTACAACAGCTAAGTCTGACACCATAGATGTAATACAATTAAATTATCAACAGTACGCATGAAGTGGTTTGGATGTGGTTTTAGTTAATTGTAAATCACAAAGGCACAGTGTTTTTAATGTTATCTTCTCATGTTATAATACACTATTTTTGAATCCTGCGGAATCCACCATTAATAGATCAACCTCAGACAGAAGGATCATTTTCTGCAGAACAGCTGATTGAAGAATCAGAGGATCCTGAGAGTATGAAAGAAATCCAAAGTGTGAAAGTGAGAAGGGTCAATATAGTAAAAGATGTTTTGGAGATCTTCTCAAAACCCGAAGTATTAAAGCAAGTCCTGCGTGTAGAATTCACTAATGAAAATGCCATTGATGATTATGGAGTGTCACGTGAACTGTACACTGCCTTTTGGGAAGATTTTCTTGCTCAGTGTGAGGGTGAGGAAGAACGAGTTCCAAGACTGAGACCAGACTACTCCGAGAGGGAGTGGCAGGCTGTTGGAAGAGTGTGGGTGAAAGGCTATGTTGATCATGGTGTGATGCCCATCAGGTTGTCTCCGGCATTTATATTGGCTTGTATTGATGGTGTCGACTCCGTTGTTGAAGAGCTCTTGATGTCCTCATTTTTTAAATATCTGTCTGCATCAGAGCAATCTGTTGTTGAAAAAGCTATTCAAGGCAACCTGGATGAAAATAATGCAGAAGATTTACTTGATCTCTTCTCACGGATGGGTTCATACTGCTTGCCTCCAAAAGAAAACATTCGTTCTGCTATTTTGACAATGGCTCACAAAGTCCTCCTTCAAGAGCCCAAATTTATAATTGACTGCTTCCGGACCATTATGCCAACTGGCATTCTGAATCTGACCAGACAAAGCGTACTTGAAGCATACGAGTCAAAGAAAGCTACAAACAAGAAAGTGTCACAAATGATATAGCCAGCAAAAGATTGCTTGAACCAGCAAGAGCAGCTGACCCTTAATCATCTGCAGCGCTATGTGAAAAATCTAGACCAAAGAAAGCTGGAGAATTTCTTACGATTCTGTACCGGCTCTCCTGTCATGTGTAAAGACAAAATCGAAGTCATGTTTAATGTATCATGTGGCCTTGGACGTAGGCCTGTTGCACATACATGTGGAGCAGTTCTCGACTTACCGTGTACATACAGCTCTTATCCAGAGTTTCGTGCAGAGTTTGACAATGTACTAAATGGAGATTGCTTTGCAATGGACATTCTATGACTGTATTAATTGTAATGAAATGGAGTAAGTCAGGTTAAGCTTATTTTGTGTACACTGGTTCATGCAATTTTGTTTGTAATGTAATTTAATCATTCTTGAACTTCCTGAGTAGTTTCTAAGACGTTTTAAGATTTTATAGTTTGATTAGCTTTAAATATGTTTTATGGAGTCAAGTTTAAATTTTCAATTTCAAGTTTCTGTTCCATTTTATACAAAACATTAAATTCCACTGAATTGAAAGATAGAATAGCTATCCTGTACATTGGTTTACAGTTGCAAATATTTGTTTGTTACAAATCAGAAGCCAGCTATTAAATACCCTATTAAAAAAATTGTTAGATAACGGTTTAGTGTTTAGAATTAGACATGGAGGAGATTATGTAAATCATTATGTTTCACCCCTACTGGTTTCAGGGAAGTTAAGCTTGTTATTAAAAACTTGTATAGAAGCGTTTTAATACACAAACATGTTCATACATTTCAGGCAAACGGTCTTCCAATCTATTCCTGTTAAATTTTAATGGGGGGAAAAACAGACAGGCCCTTACGCACTGTAATTTTAATCCATTTAATATTGTTGACACTGAAATTTTTTTTCTTTCCTTTACAATTTACTGTAATGCAGGAAAAACATGTATGAGTATCCATGTTTGTAAACATTGTTAGATGTCAGCAAATCATTGTCTGTATTCAAGTATAATAATCAATAAAATGACCCCAACTGTGTTAAAATCTTTCAGTGCATTTGATGCTTATTAAATTATATCAAGGGAGGAAAAAAAATTCTGCATACGAGTCTAAAGTGATCGTTCACAAGAAAATCACAGTTCTGTTATTTATTTGTGTTGCTTCTAAACAAGATAGACTTTGAGGAACACGTTTAACAGAATTTCAGGCATTAGCAGCCTGAGAAAACATTCACAACAATTGTATGAAAAATGGTGACAGAGGAAACTGATAACTGCTTTATGCACATTCTGCTAAACATTTGTGTTCCACACATGGGCGGATCTACAGGGGGGCAAGGGGGGGCAGGTGCCCCCCCACTCTAGAGCCTTGCCCCCCCAGCTGCCCCCCTAACTTTAATGATCCAAAAACTGTACTTACAAAAACAACCCACCACTATGTCCAATACATTTACCAAAAGTGAACAATTTAATTTTTAATTTTAAATGTATTATTCGCCCTTCCCCCTGCCCCTCAAATACTTAGTTACGTCCCTGATTCAAACGTGCAGAGCGGCGTTCGCTCAGTCTGGCTCATACACACAGCGAGTCTGCTTCAGTGCGGTGGCCCTGCAACCAGAGACTGATTATAATTTCCTTGATTCATTTATGTAAATTACAAATAAAATATTAGTTGCAAATAGTTACAATTATTTCACTAATACAACAAGCCTTTCTTTTTCTTTATTCCCTTAAATCGCTTTAATAATTAATTAATTACTTTAAATAAAAATACCCAATTTTAGTTTGGGCTGTTATGTTACAACACACAATACAGTGCCAGTTAGGAGATCGATCATTTGATTAGCTAAGCCTAAGCAGTCCTATTAAATCCAATTCCTCTCAGATATCACAGCAATGAAACCAGGTTACAACTGGGGAAATAACAAATACAATAGAATTAAGTAGTCTAAACATAACTGGTGTGTGTGTTGTGAATTAAAAAACGTTGTAGTGTGTAAGGGCATGATTAAACAATAACTACTGTAGTTTAAAAGTGTTTTTGTGTTTTTTTTTTAAAGCAATTCATATATAGGGATTCCCTGTACCCCTGCCACCCTGCCAAGACCTCTTGCCACCCCTTTGCCCCCCCATGCAAAATTTTCTAGATCCGCCACTGGTTCCACAGAAGAAAAAGTCTGAAAACACAATTGTAAATAAATTACATAATTTTCATTATTTAATAAGACTAATAGAAAGAACCTTGCCTAAACAAATAATAACATATACTCAATAACATTAAAGGGTAAGTCCACCCAAATAAAAAAAATTATGTCATTAATAACTCACCCTCATGTCGTTCCAAACACGTGAGACCTCCGTTTATCTTCAGAACACAGTTTAAGATATTTTAGATTTAGTCTGAGAGCTCTCAGTCCCTCCATTGAAGCTGTGTGAACGGTCTACTGTCCATGTCCAGAAAGGTAAGAAAAACATCATCAAAGTAGTCCATGTGACATCAGAGGGTCAGTTAGAATTTGTTGAAGCATCGAAAATACATTTTGGTCCAAAAATAACAAAAACTAAAACTTTATTCAGCATCGTTTTCTCTTCCGGGTCTGTTGTGAGTGCGACTGCTGTGAATGTTGATGTACAACACTGCTGACGTGTTTTCCGGTGTGCCCAATAACAAAGAAAACACGTCAGCAGCGTCAGATGAACTGAGGTCTCACGGGTTTAGAACGACATGAGGGTGATTCATTAATGAAATCATTTTTATATTTGTGTGAACTAACCCTTTATGCATTTTAGAGAATTACTTTTCCTGAAAACTGTTGCCTAAATATTTACATAATACAAAGTGCACCTTTAAACTGCTATACAAGCCTTTTAAAATGTATAGTGTTACATCATAGTACTTCTTTAGCAATAGCATTTGGGCATCGGATATCCTGTAAATAAAAAAATGCCACCAACCCCTCTATTTATTTTCAGTCTGAGCACAGGTTACAATAAAGTCAGTATTGCATTCCTTAGATGCAAGTATAAGTCTATTGCTTGATAGGAGTCCTTTGGAAGCTCAAAGTTTGCTTCAGTCATAACAGAATTACAAATGTCATAGACATCACTGTCACAAGGTATAGATGAACGAAATGTGCATTCTGTCTTGCACAGCTGTAGGTCTCCTGGGTCCGCTGGTGACATGTAGTTCTCTGTTCTGTAGAGCTCTGGGAATAAGTACATGACATTGGGTGTACCGCTCGGCACTCTTTCGTTTTTTGAAGGTCTTATTACATGTGCATCCCACACACGTGCAGTTTCATCCAATTCATCCTGCAATTAAATAAATAATTATAGACAAAAGGTTTGCATTAAAGTTATTCAACCTGCAATTGGGAGTGTAATTTTTTTAGTCTCTAGATCATCAATATCCATAAACATGTTTCATTTAGGTCTTCATTAAAGTGACTTTTTAATGGAAATGTAATATTTCGTAAGGAAATGGTGTTGAGAATATTGTGATGAGTAAAAAAAAACTAACAGCATATATTTATAATTATAACCCCACAATTCCATGACTTAGACTTAGAATTTAAGGGATATATCATCCAAAACATGTTGTTCCAAACCTGAATGAGTTCCTTTCTTCTGTTATACACAAAATAAAATATTGTGAAGAATGCTGTTTACCAAGTAGTTTTTCTTACTGTGAAAGTCGGTGTCTACCATCAGCTGTTTGGTTGTCAGTATGAAGGTAAGGAGCTCATCCAGGTTTGGAACAACATAAATCATTTTCAGTTTTGGAATTTAAAGGGATAGTTCATCCAAGTGAGTCACACTCATGGACTTGGGGGGTTAGTTTGACCCCACACAGTAAATAATCACCTGTATAAAACAATATACACTTTTGATGATGCAGATTATGAAATTTTCACAAATAGGCATTAGGCTTTTTTTTTTTTTTTTATTAATGTAAATTTTTATTACACAATTATTTACTTATAAGGTTTGTTTTTACTTCATTAAAATGTGAATTGTTACATTAATTCAGTAAAAACTCTAAAATAAAACATATAAATTGGCAATGTTACGGATGATAACATGGATTCGCGATACTTTTGGTGAATCGCAAAGCAATGCTTTATAGGTAAACTAGGTAAACTTTTAAGACAAAACTCACCTGGATAATTCCCAAGAAACAGAAACGGATGAGATTTTTATCCAAAAATCCCCCATCGAACAATCCTCTGTCCTTCAGGTCAGTGAACAAAGAGATGAAAAATTCCATGCATTCTTTCCTGAGGAATCCCCACCAACTCTCTATTCGCTGATTGGCTGTGCTTGCACCTTCCATGTAGCTGTCAATGTTGGAGTCTGGCAGAATGTTGCGTCTGAGCAAACGCTGGAAGTCTCTCACGTGCCCGTTCTCTGTTCCACAGTTGCCTCTCATGATCCGAGGACAGCCACCTGAACTCTCCACTGTTTCCACGTAGTATCCTCCGACGACCTTCGGGTCACTGCTGGTTGTGAACGCATTTAGCCAAATGATCTTCCTTGAAAAGCCGTCAATACAGCCGTTAATACAAATACCATATGGCTTTAGTTTATCGTAGGAATCAAAATGCCAGATGTAATTCGGTCCTTTTGCGAAATAGTTATGCCGATGGAGACGTCGGGCTTTCCTAAATTCTACTCCAGCAGGATCTAAGAAGCTCAAAATGAAGCGAACATGTTCTTTTCTAACATGCAGTCCGTTTTCGTTACACTTTGCATGCATCCACCTGTATCCATGGAGCTGGCCTGATGTTTGGAGTTGATGCTGAATAAATGCGATAGCGTCTTCGAAGCTTGAGTAGTCTTTTCGTCGAAACAGGCGTCTAGACCTCAAAATGCGTTTTAGATGCCGCTCAGTGATTATATATCTGTGTCGAAATGCAAGAACAGAGACAATTTCTCTGTACTGAAGGCCAAGTTTAAAATAGATCTCAATTAATTCGTGCGCATCCATGCTTTTGCTTCCAGAGAGTGATGGCAGAGAGTGAACCGGAAACTGTAACGCGTGAGCAAGCAGAAAGATTCTCGTGCGCACACTATAGTTTCTCGTGAGCACGCAATAGTTTCTCGTGCGCACGTCATAGTTTCTCGTGAGCACGCAATAGTTTCTCGTGCGCACGTCATAGTTTCTCGTGCGAACGCGAAATTCTTTGTTTTTATTTTTTTGCAAAGGTCACTTTAGGGGCTCCGTAGTAAGAGACTTTAGAACAGTCTCTTACTACGGAGCCCCTAAAGTGACCTTTGCAAAAAAATAAAAACAAAGAATTTCGCGTTTCATTTGACTGGACTTTATTTTCGTTAGACTGTTGGAAACTAATGGAAAAAAATGGACATGTTCTGTGGTGCATTTTTGAGGTAAGATAACCTGCAAGTTTGTTTTTAATTAATTTAATTTGTTTAGATTGTAGGCTATTTCTCATTTCGTTTGCAAGCGCTGTTGCGAGCCTGCCTCAGTATTTCAATTTTTTTTTATTTTACTCACTGTGGTTTAATAAATAAACATATGTTAAACTAACTGTCTGTGTGATATGCTTGAAGTGTTTTATATCTATGGATTTTATTGTAGCCAAGTAAAGTATTAGCGTTAGTTTGAGAGGCTTAATTGATTAAATATGTTTTAGGCTACTCGCTGTCGGCTCGGCTGATTAACGTTAATCGTCATTTAAAAAAAAAATGCTCCAAACATTTTTCTAAATTAACTTGATAAAGAAATGAAAAGAAACATAACACAAAACTGACCCCTTTTTTAATTGTTGCAAATAGGGCAGGCTTCTGCTGTGTAATAAAATAAATAAATAAATAAAAACACGGGCTCGTGTCGGACTAGGGCTGATAATTCTGATGAGCTGTCGGACACGGGTCGGGCTAGGGCCTGAGCGTCTCGGGCCAGGGCCGGGCTCGGGCCTAGATTTGAGGCCCGTGCAGGGCTCTACTTCACGTCCCCCGCGTAATCTACGCCCCTGACATACATAAATGTATACATAAATAAATTATCATAGTAACATTCAGATAATAATTAAAATATTAATTATGGGGGGGGGGTGATTAATAATGATTTGATGAATATAGACGAATCAAGTTACAGGAAGTTAGGCTACTCATTTCACATCGTAAGAAAGTAGCTTTACAAAGAGCTATATTGTAAACTTGAGCAGTTTTAGGGCTGGCCGATATCACGAAATATGTTGCTGATATAAATGATAGCTACACTGTTTGATATTAACCTAGTCCCATTATATTTAATAATTTGCCCAGCATTTACCCTGTGTCACTTTTAGTGGGCGATGGGCATGACTGCATGAAATGTCTAGGCCTATTACAACAAGAGATATTTTATAAGCAGATATAGGACAATATTTTATGCATGTCATGCAGGGCTACGTAATTTACATCATTTGTTTATGTTTCTTCGTTTTTCCATTAGGGTCAGTGAATAAACACAAACTCGTGATTGTACACAAAATATGATAATTCACTGTCTATTTTAGTAAGACATCGGATAAATCCGAAAGTGTGTTTTATTTTATTTTAAAGCAAAACGAAGATGATAAATAAGACGATAATATAAGCTACCAAATAGCCTAAAACCATTGGGTTTTGTGCGTGCGAATGTATGACAGCATGGGCTACATTTAATAGAGTGCAGTGTTGGGGAGTAACTAGTTACATGTAACGGCGTTAAGTCATTGAATTACAAAATTAATGTAACTGTAATCAGTTACAGTTACTAAGAAAAAAATGAGTAATTAAATTACAGTTATAAAAATTTTAAAGATTACAAAGGGGATTACATTTGAATATACACACATCCACATACAGATTATTTCTTTCCCAAATTGCACTGAGACATACAGTGAATAATCTCCGCGATGCGGAAAACACAGTCTGGTTCGTAATCCAGTCATAAAAATGGAATGTAGCCTATCGCGGACGGAATATGCCACATTTTGGACGAATAAATCAAAAGTAGGTCAGTACACTTGAATCAAAACGCGATATGAGAGTGTGTGAATATTAAGCTGCAAAATGACATCAATCTATGAATCCTGCATGTTCTGCATGTCTGTGGAAATCAGGCGCTGATCGGGAGAACCCTGACAATTCCCGGTGGCCTGGCAGACGATTTTGCCCTCTGTTTTAATATTGTTATTGTATAATTGCACGCCAAATGTACTAAAGCGATTATTTCCGAATCGGCCATTCAATAATTAAATCTCTAATAAATCATGAATCGGTTAGACGTGACTGGCAATGGTTGGGCTCGCGCTCTCTCCACGCCTCCGCCAAATGGTTTGGATCAGACTCAGAGTAATCAATGCGAGACTCGAGAGAGTGGAGAGGACTGGAAGCGCAGAGCTGGAGCAGAGAAGCGTCACTTCTGTTCAGGGTTTCCAGTGCAGGTCAGTTTCATCTGTAAATATGCTATTGTAGTTTTGTCTTCGTTTACTTAGTCAAGCAGCAGCAGCACATTGCTCAGACTCACTCAAAATACTGTATAAACGACATCATTATTATTTATTGTAATGTTACAGTAGTAATTTAGCAGACAAATAATCATATTTTATCATAGGTTTAGGGAGAGCTAGTGCAGACAAAAACACAACCCTTAGGAAAATTAATGTAGCCTATGGTATGGCACTAAGTTTAACCATGGAATTTGTAGTAAAAATAAATACAAGTGGTAATTAATTTGCCAAAAAAACAAAAATGCACTTACAAAACATGGTAAAAGTCAAATAAAAATCTAAGTCATGAGAGGATGAATGGATAATGGAAGTGAAGGAGCAGTTCCGGAGAGAACTCTTAATTATGTTGCATGTCCCCAACCTAAGGATTTAAATCTTTATCATGTCAGATCCATACAGGGGCACCTCCAACTCTGGCCACCACTGTGGCCACCCCTAAGATGATTTGCAGTGGGTACTATTCATTTAAATGCAGAATGTAAATTCACAATAGTTTAAGAAGTGAAAAAAAACGTGCAGCACCGCTGCAGCCACTGTTTTGCGTCTCTGAGCAACATGATAGTGTTTCGTTACTGAATGAATCAACCGTTTAAATGATTCGGTTCAATCGCAATTACTCACTTATTAACAGTGACTCGCTGCCACCCATTGGCGGTTTTGATTTCACATTTAAGGTACCTTTTCATTTTTTTAATAATTTCAAACATCAGTTTTCAATGTTTTTTCTTTACAATATCAAAGCATTATTTATCCATTTGTAACTGCAGGTTAAAGTATTTCATGTTACACAGAGCTTTATTAAACAGTGTGTAAAAACATCTAAATGGCACTTCAGATGCAGCTTCAGTTTTCTCTGCATTGCAAAGATCAACTTTGTAGATAATGATTGCATTTGCTTGGGAACAGTCCAAATGCAAGTATTTGACCTAAAAGATGGTGCACACTTTTAGAAAAAATGGTGTAAAGGTCAAAAATAAAAAAAAAATCAGAAGTCAGCTGTCAGCACAATTAGAAATAAGACATCAGCACAATAACACTTAGCAAAATATTCTAAATATCGTTATCGGTAAAATCACAGAGATATAACTTTTTGTCAATATTGCAATCCCCTTAATTTTTCTTCTTTATTTTAATGTGCCACCCCAAGATTTACTGTGGCCTCATCTGGCCACCCCTGTTAAAACTTTCTGGGGGCGCCACTGGGTCCATACACAAAATAGGGTTGTTCATGTTTCAGAATGTGTTGTGGGTGTATGAGTGTGAGATTTCCCAGTCCTCCCCTCATGGAAATTAATGGCGCAGACATACAGTTTCATTTACTACACATAGGCCTAATGTAGCTTGCAGTGTTTTCAGCCTCTGCTGCCTCAATATATGAATACCTGTATACAAACATAATCTCTAGAACTGCTGTGAGTCACTTCATGAGCATTTTACTTATTTTGAGAAACTATCATCATATCATATGCAAAGAGACAGCAGTTTAAAAAAGACACCAATGTTTCAGGAGTTTAGTACACAGAATAGGACACATGCTTATTAGATAACCGTATTTGAGTTGATGTATATGCTTTTATTTTTTTATTAACTATTTCCTCCCCAAACCATTGTTAGATGCAGTGTTTCCTGTAGTTATGCAAAGATTTGGTTTCAAAAACAGTATCTATAAACTATTTCTTTTGATTTTAAATCTGCATTGAACTTAAGATCAGTCTCAAAGTAAAAGGCAGTACTAAAGTCTAATGTGGATGTGTTCAAATGTGATCATCTTAATTCAAGTGATGAAGGATGGTGAAAGTCTGACAGTATTGAGCACTACTTTAAGTTTAAACCTGAATGGTGTAAATGTTTGAAAATTATTAACAGTTGCAAATAAACATTCATTGGAAATTTAGAAAAGTAATCAAAAAGTACTCAAAAGTAATTAGTTACATTACTTTATTAAAGTAATTAAAAAAGTTACACTGCTATTACATTTTAAATAGGGTAACTTGTAATCTGGAACCTATTACATTTCCAAAGTAACCTTCCCAACACTGAGTGCTCGGCTTTATAAAAACTTTAGTGTAGCTCTATTAAATGGTAAGTTTATGTTAAACAATTTTAATTATAAGAATAGCAGTAACCGGCAATCAGAAGTATGCAAATTAATATTGGTTTAAAATCCAATAAGCTTTAAATTGGTTTTTGAATGGTTATTTAATAATTATAATAGTAATAATTTAATAATAGTATCTATAAATTAACTTGAGGCATGCAGACCGGCTGCTGCAGGACTTTAACCAATCTTAAACAAACAAATAATGATATGAACCACTTTTTCTGAATTTTACTAGCCCATTTTATTTGTTTCTCATAAGATTGTATATACATGACAATATACTTTTATCTATCATTGGGATACCAAATGTATAACAGACATTCAGCATTATAGAAATAAATAAATCAAATGTAGTCCTGAGTAAACTGCCAAAATAAAATTATGATAATGTCTATAACAGTAAATGTATGAGAAAATAAGGAAAATTAGGCGGGAAGACGTTCAGACGTGCAGACGTTCAGACGTGAAGACGTTCAGACGTTATTCACACGTTAATTTCTAACGTGACGCCGCCATCACATCTGTAAAGATCAACAGCTACACGTTATTGACGTGTCTACGTGACGTGATATTTGCGTGTACGTCTCCATATAAAACAAATGGAGACGTACACGCACGTATACACGCGTGTTATCTGTCGTGCTTGTCAGTCTCGTTGCCGAACGAAACATTCCGAGTGCCATAATGTCGTTCATACGAGCTCATTAATATGACGTTGTAACATGCACTCGTCTCACTGAACGTCATGTCTATGGAAAGCCAAAGTAGTCACAAACGCCTCCTCGGGCGTCTGATTTCACATTGACACGTCAAAAGTGTGCGATTTTACAGCAAAACGCGCGTCCTTGACGCGTGATTTACCATAAAAACGTGCATTCTTAGCGTGCGCTTTGGGATTGCGGAAAACGCGTGATAGAAACACGCGTTTTGATGCACGTTTTGATCCTCGTTTCCGTTTCTGGCGCGTTTTCTGCAATCCCAAAGGACGCACGTTTTGCTGTAAAAATGCACGCTTTTGACGTGTCAATGTGAAATCAGACGCCCGAGCAGGCGTTTGTGACTACTTTGGCTTACCATACATGTCTGCATTTGTCGTCCACGGCGTTCGGACGAGCTCATTAATATGACGTTTTAACATGCCCTCGTCTCACTGAACGTCACGTCTGCGTCTGTCGAACGTGACGTCTGCGTCTGCCACATTTACAGTTTTACTGCCTGAATGTCTCGTCTGCATCTTCCTTCCTTTTTTAATTTATTTTTTTCATCAATAGCGCACATTTATCTAGGGTAAAAAAATTATTAGTATTGTGAAATCTATGAAGTGTTTTTTTTTTTTTTACCTTATCCATAGATTTTATTTTAGGCAAGTCGTTTTGCCTAAATTGATCAAACATATGCTCATTGCGCTTCCTGACACTGTCCTCTTGGTTGTTCCTTCACAAAAAAAAAAAAAAAAACAAACAAAAAACTGCTTTTAACAAACATAGATGTTCATAAACATAGATATAAATATGTTCCAAACATATTTCTAAAAACAAACAAAAATAGATATGACCACTTTGCCATTAAAAAACAACACTGAAATATTGTAATGGCTGCAACATCAGCTGTGTATGGGATGGAGAGAGAGAAAAAGACAGGGGATCCAGTCAGACTCGGTACTAGAATTCGTTCCCTTGTTTCAACTAAAAGTTCCCCTGGGCTCGGCGGGCCCCCAAACTGCCCAGGTCCTTACGCACCTTCAAGCCCTGCTGCCCAGACGCTATGCCACTGGCCTATAGCCTATACTTATTTAATATCACACAAAGAATGACTTTTTTTCTCTCTCAAAAACACAAATGTGATATTATTAATATTTTAGTTACATCAGTTAAATAAACAAGAAGTTAATATTAACAGACTTCTGTTGCCTATTTTTGCTCTATTTCACCAATAAAAATAGCTCGTTCCAAACAGAGTCAGGTGCTGTTTTGCCTCTGAGCAACATGACAGTGTTCCTTCCTGAATGAATCAACCATTTAAATGATCAATGATTTACTTATTAATAGTGACTTTTTGCCACCTACTGGCGGTTTTAATTTCACATTTAAAGTACCTTTGCATTTTTTTTTCTTTATAATTTTAAATATCAATAGGCTATTCAACGTTTTAGGATTAAAATATCAAAACATTATTTCTGCATTTATAACTGCAGGTTAAAGGATTCATGTCCTGCATTAAACTGTGTAAATACATCTAATTGCCTCTTCTGATGCAGCTGGTTTGATTTTGTTTATAATGATTTTTATTGGTTTGGTAACAGCCCCGAATGTCTCATTATTCTAATTCACTTTATTGATTGAATTTAAGAATTTGACACACAATATAATGCACACTTCTAGAAAAAATCTAAAATGCCCATAAAGGGTACAAATAACTTTTGTTTGAAAATATTAATTTCTATCACTGCTGTAAACTGACTACGCAGAATGTGAAGAATATCAATAACTAGTCAGCTTCTCTACATCAGTCCTGCAGCGCAACACACTCATTTTAGATATTGTCTGATTATGGTTATGGTTAAAAATCACGGAAAATATCGAGATATCATTTTTGTCTCTATCACACACCCTTATATACCCTAATTCTTCTTTGCTTGTTTGGTACACATAAGTCACTGATCATAAAGCTTTAAATAAGCTTATCTTAGGTTTTCTCAACAATAACGATGGAGGACACGACAAATAAATAAATAAATAAATAAATTAAAGAAATGAATGGATTTAATAGCAAAAAATTAAGACGTCAGTGAGACGAGTGCATGTTACAACGTCATATTAATGACCTTTTCCGAACGCCACACCACACTTGATTTACGTGACATCTGCATGACGTCTATGCCTCGTCAGCGTCTTAAAATGAATGGATTTAATAGCAAAATATTAAGATGTCAGTGAGACGTTCAGTGAGACGATTGCATGTTACAACGTCATATTAATGAGCTCGTCGGAACGCCATATGTTGTGGGTCCGTGCGCTCTGTGTCCACGTGTGTTTTGTGTAGCACACAGTTTTTGTTTAGCCACTTGCTTTTTTTTGTTGTCTTGTATTGTTGCACGCAGCTCGTGTAATTGGCTGTGTGCTTTCATGTCTTGTTTTGTCTTGTACTGTGTAGCATGCAGCTTGGATTGCTGGCTGTGTGTGGTCTTGTCTTTTGTGAACACGCATCTTATGAGTTTTCTCAATAGCTGCGGGTTCGTGTTTTGTTTTGTTCTAGCACATGGCTTGTAATTGTTTTGCTGGCCATGTGCTTGTATTTTTGTTTTGTGTGAGCGCATGGCTTCTGTCTTAGTTCCTGTGTGCCATGTGCTCTCATGTCAATTGTCTTGACCCCACCCATCTTGTTACCTGATTATTGATGTAATTTTCCCAACATGTGTTCCCTAGTTCCCCTTATCATTTGCTCCCTATTTATTCTCCTTGTGCTTGCAGTCCTGTGCTAGTTCATTGTCGAATGTTTGTCTGTGTTCCACGTGTCTTGCCTTGCCAGACAAGTTCTTGTCTGTTTCCCCTACGAGGTAGTTTTAGTTTGTTTATTTTATTATTAATAAAGAGCCCTTCTCTCTGAAGTACTGAGTCCTTGCCTCATCCCCCTGCCCGAACCCTGACAGCATGTATTATGTAGCATATTGTGAATATAAACCATCAGTTTCAGACACAACAAAGCTAAACTGCTTTTAAAGCTTTGCATTTCAGTCAGAGCTCAACTTGTTCACAAAGACAGATACTGCAGAAAGTGCATCGTTTTTTTCTTTTCTTTTCAATTTTACAAAAGTACAACGTTTTGTTGATATTCATGTGATTGTACACAAAAATAAGAGTACACCATTTACAGTTCCGATTCCCAGATTAGTCTTATCTGTATGAGCAAAAATGACGATGTACTTCCAAGTTTTCTTCACTGTTATGTAGAACAGAATGAAGTGATCACACTGGTGCCTCCAACTTTAACCTCCACTTCCACTCCCAGCACAAAAGCTTAAATATACACCTAACAGTGCACTTTTAAATGTTTAAACTAACATTGTAATATACTTTAAATGTTCTATATCTACAAATGTTATTTTAAGCAAGTCGTGATGATTTGAGAAGGCTACATTGATCAAACGTGATCCACTCAGCTGGATGCCGCTATCCGCTTGGTTGTCACAAAAAAAAACAAAAAAAGAAAAGAAAACCTTGATTTTAACAACAACAACAACAACAACAAATATTCCAAACATTTTTCCAAATTAACCAATAATGAAACAATATGAAATATAACTTTTCAATAAAAAAAAAACAAACAAAAAAAACAGGAGTGGTCTTTTTTTTTTTTTTTTTGGCCAATCTCCTGCATGGAAAAACTCTGTATTGAGAGTGAGGAGTTACGTGCCGATTTGGGGGTCTGAGCCGGTCGGCCATGATTGTAGGACACGCTATCGGTTGCCAGGGACAATGCCTTCAGAACTTCACAGAGGCGCGACTAAACATTTCAGAGCTCTTTAATTTTTGCGCATTTATTATGTCGGTGGAACAGAGACGGATCTACGAGTACAAGAAATAAATGAAGAAAGTAAAGCAATTCAAAAAGATAAGGCGAAAGAAAGGGGACCCTACAGGAACAAGCTCACACCAAGCGCAAAACAGCGGTGTTTGGAGAAGCTCTCAGGCATCCAAAATATCGACCCCTATGAGCTCCCTGCAGCGGCACCGAGAACTGGACCATTTACCTTCATGCACACATATGGACATTGTGAATTCATCCGTCAGGCTGTCAGGAAGCTGAACTCGTTCCCGAACTTGCCCCGACTTCCCTATTCTGCCCCATGCACCACAGAACTATGACCACCCCGTCCCCCAGATCCACATCCCCAGATCCTTCCACCCCACTTCCCACTAACATACAATGACATGCACCAGTCACTTTGTGCAGCATTGGTCTGCTAACTGTCTCATTCTACTACCTCTTCAGTCAGTTTAAACAAAAGAACTGCTATTTGAGGGCTTTGTCACTTTAATCAGACTGAATAAGCTTTTTTTTGTACTACAATATTTTTTCTTTTTATCTGAACTGTTTGTTCACTTCACTGGTTTGCATTCTTTCTGCCATGTGCTGCTTTGTTTAACTTTACTTTTATTTTTTTTTACATGTCCTTATTATATAGTGTATTGTAGTTGTATTTTATATTTAATCTAGATTTTTAGGCTCTACTGTTAAAAGGATAGTTCACCCAAAAAAATCTAAATTATGTCATTAATAACTCATGTCGTTCCAAACCCGTGAGACCTCCGTTTATCTTCGGAACACAGTTTAAGATATTTTAGATTTAGTCCGAGAGCTCTTAGTCCCTCCATTGAAACTGTTTGCATGGTATACTGTCCATGTCCAGAAAGATAAGAAAAACATAATCAAAGTAGGTCATGTTACATCAGAGGGTCAGTTAGAATTTTTTGAAGCATCAAAAATACATTTTGGTCCAAAAATAGCAAAAACTACGACTTTATTCAGCATTGTCTTCTCTTCCGTGTATGTTGTGAGAGAGTTCAAAACAAAGCAGTTTGTGATATCCGGTTCGCAAATGAATCATTCGATGTAACTGGATCTTTTTGAACCAGTTCACCAAATCGAACTGAATCGTTTTAAATGGTTCGCATCTCCAAAACGCATTAATCCACAAATGACTTAAGCTGTTAAGAGAGAACTGAAGATGAACACTGAGCAAAGCCAGATAATAAACAAAAGATTGACTCTTTCACAAGTCTCACGGCTTTGGAACGACATGAGGGTGAGTTATTAATGACATAATTTTGATTTTTGGGTGAACTATCCCTTTAAGTATTATCTGTATGCACCATGGGTCTGAGTGTAATGCAGTTTCTACTCTCTGTATGTATGTACTGTACATGTGGAAGAATTGACAATAAAGCAGACTTGACTTGACTTGACGTGAACACTCAACAATAAGCCACCGTTTTATTTTTATGGCATAATGCACACCTCCTTAAATGTAATCTAAACATTCCAAGTTAATTTACTACTTTTTGTGCAATTTCTAGTTTTTCTTGTCACAATTTTAGTGCATTATTCTTGATTTCTCACAACTTGGTAAAAAAAAAAAAAATTATAAAAATTATATATATACACAGTTGCAATCAATATTATTCAACCCCTTTGACCTGCAAGGCATTTTGCTGCGGCAAACAACATTTTATGAAAACAATTTAACAAAGGCATCAGTAAAGTATTAGAGAAAGTTTATTAATACACTTTTGAGTGATTCTGAGATTGGAACACTGATGAATCATGATGAAATTCAAATTGGCTCAAATTATGTTCAAAATTATTCAACCCCCCAAAACTCAAATTTTGTGCAGAATCTTTTATTCTTTAAAATCACCAATAAACACTGTCTGTAAGTGCTTAGAAGCTTCTGTCACCTCTCTACTACAGTCTTGGCCCATTCATTGCCTGAAAAAGCTTGCAGATCACTGATAATCTTTGGTTTTCACATTCACCACAGCTTTCTTTAAATTCAACCAGATATTTTAATGAGAATTAAATTCTGGGGACTGAACAGGCCACTCAAGAACATTCTATAACTGATCGCTGAACCAAGCAGAAGTAGATTTGGATGTGTACTTTGTGATGACTGTCCTGCAGGAAAGTCCATTGATCATCAGCTTCAGTCTTTGCACCAAAGGCATCACAATTCTTGTCAAAATGGCCTGATACTTCAAAGAATCCATGATGTCCTTCATACAGTCATGATTTCCACTTCCTGCTACAGTTAAGAAACCCCATAACAGGACTAATCCACCAAGTTTGATGATGGAGATGGTGTTCTTCTGCTTATGAGCTTTGCCTGTTTTGCAGCAGACATACCGCTGATCCATGGGTCCAAAAAGTTCCAGTTTGGTCACATCACTCCATAAAACATTCCTCCAGAGCTCCACAGGTCTACACAAATGAATTTTATCAAGTTCAAGTCTGCCTTTTGTTCTTCTTGATCAAGAGTAGTATTCATGAAGATGTATCAACATGTAGGTCATACTTGTCTAGTGTTCTTCTTACACGCTGCATTGAAATGGTTTTCCTCCTTTCATCAGGTCATCTTGTATAACACTAATGAGCGGATGGTATTTCAGCCATCTGTTCCATATTAACGAATCCTGACTCTCTAACACATTCTGCACTCAAAGACCAGAACGTGAGTAAACAAGGACCTTCGTTTTACAACATCTTCCAACATAATTCACCATTTGAGGCGCCGCGATGTCCGCAACATCCTGGCGTGGGTGACAGTTATTACACCTATTGAGACTGTCCAGGGATACCCGTGCGAGCCTCAAAGGAGAACACGAAACACCCACATTCCTAAACACACACACAAACTTTTCTTTATGCTTTTAATGTAAGTCCTTAATAAGATGTACTGTATTTTGAATAAGTTTGTGTGTTGCATAAAGTAGTTAATCCTGTTATGCAAGGATTATAAATTGCTGACTTGTAAATGGGAAATGTTTTTGGAATGAATGTTCTCACAAAGAGTCATGATTCTGTAAACCTACCCCCCTGACCAGGTCGAAAAACTTTATGATCTAACTGACAGAACAGCAAAGCCAGATCACTGGTACCTTTTCTCAATGTATTCTAAACTGGTACCTTTTCTCAATGTATTCTAAATGTATTGAGTATTGCTTTTTGGTTCATTAGATGTTTTCTATAATCAAAAATTGGTGTATCTACAATTTTATCGTGTGTTAATCAAACTTTAAATGTGTGTAATTCTGCATATGAATGTAACGTCGTGTTTCTATCAGTTATATATGTCATTTTTGGTGTCTGTGCAATCGTCATGTTGTGAACAAACTATCCACCTATAGTAAAGGTGTGTAAAATGTATTAATCTGGAATTACGTACTTGCTAGAATATCACTGCTGAAATCCGATAAGCCAAAACTTATTAGAGTGGGTGGTTCCCCAGAGACAAAGGAACGTATTTCCCGCTTCAGATCGCGGGCGTTCATTGGTTGTTCACGCAAACAGAGGCGTGAACCAGGCAAGCCATAAAAACTGACCCAGGAAGTTCCTCCCTGTCTTCTGCTTGTTCTTCTTGCTCTTCTTCGCGCTCTTGGTCCGCTCTTCTATCGCCATTTATCTCAGCACGGCGGCTGAGAGAACAGCCGTTCTCATGGCTCCTTCGAGCTTTCACCTCCGTAGCTTTCATCTCTGTTGCTTTCATCTCGTTGTTTTAATTTCTTTTACTTACTAAGTTCTTCTCTACACGAGGAAGACGAATCATTACGTTTGTTGGACCTTTCAAATATCGCGGGATTCCGCAGCAGCCCCGGAAGACACGAAAGAACACGCCTAGCTACAAAGGACCACGCTCACACGCACGCTGGTCTGGCGAGTCACAAAGTGACCACATGCAAGTATCATTCTCTATGGAGATTTAAATGCTGCTTAAAGTTTGTCTATTACCTTTTCAAGGTGATTTGATTCGTTGTTGTCTTTCAAGGGTTACTGTCTGTGAGTTTGCATAACTGAGCGCGTAATTCTGTGATCACGCCTATTCTCTCATTCATCCTCTCTCACTCATTCTCTGTCTCTCTCTCTCCCTCATTTGGATTCCGTTATGTCTTGTACAAAGTTACTGTCTGTATTGTCGTACGGGTATTTACTCTGTGTGATTTGTAGTTTGATGTATTATTATCGTAAGTTAATCTTACGGCCGTTTGCTGGACAAACCACTGTTTGATTTGCGGTAATTTACAGTAAGAGATATCACTATAATTGATATGAAGAATAGAATATTGACATATTAATGAGTAAATTACAGTGCCCTGTAATGAGTTATTGATATATACAATTGACCTATTTTTCATTTTCAATAAATTTAATGTAACTGTCATATGAGATATATATATATATATATATATATATATATATATATATATATATATATATATATATATATATATATATATATTAATCATATTTCTGATTAATTATTAAAATTCCCTATATATCATTTGAGTTAATTATAATGTACAACCCAGTGCGGCTACACTTGCAAGTCTTTGGCTTTACATTGCAGATTTTCTTTAGTTGTTCTGATTAAACATTTTATGATATTTAGCCTTTTCTTCAACAACCTCAAAGGTTTTCATGTACAATACACTTTAAGCTAAGAAATAATGCTGAGATATTTTAATGTCTTAGAAATCTTCATATAGCCTTAGCCTTTCTAAAGTAATACAATATTTATTCTCTTTAGCTTTTGTGAGATCTCTATTGACATTTTTGCTACTCAACTTCAGCACATGCATGGGGTAACTTTATGTATATGTAACAGCTCAAGCTAATTCTGATTTTAATAGAGTTTCTAAAGGCTTAATTGTGTTTTGAGACCGTTTTATTCCCTGTCATGCAAATAAGTGATTTAAAAACAGCAATGTTGAATAGGGGTTGAATAATTATGACATAGCAGTATTATTAAAAAATCTTATAACTCAAAAATATTACATTATATATTGACAATATCACTTTTAATATACCAGTGAACTGTTATAGATTCACTTTTTATTTTATCCTGGATCTTCAGATTGCAACTGTATATATATATATACAGAGGTGGGTAGAGTACCCAAAAACTGTACTCAAGTAAAAGTAAAAGTACTTCTAGAAATATTTACTCAAGTAAAAGTAAAAGTACTAGTCTTGAATAGTTACTTGAGTAAGAGTAAAAGAGTATCGGATAAAAAATCTACTCAAGTAGTTAGTTACTAGTTACTTTGGGTCATATATACTGAGCCTATTTTTATTTAGATATATAGATAAAATGTATGTAATGTATGTGTGCATGTATAAATGTATATATTTCATCAGCCTTTACTCCAATTTATGTAATTTATTATAAAACCCTGTCTGTTTACTTAAGTAACAGATATAGGTGTCATGCCATAACATATTTTTAATACGACTGACTTTATATTAAATGTGAGTTTAACATTGAAAGTTAATGTGATATAAATATTGCTACTAATCTTTCATTGTTCAGAAAGAGAGCAAATAACATTTACATTATTAAAGATAATTTTCACTGACAGTCTAGATTTCAATCACTCTCAGAAACTCCCATTAAAATCACTGAAACTGTTAACACTGTGAAATCAATATCTTAATTAAAGATTCGTACACACATCTGCACTTTGTTGTTTCTGACGAGAGAATTCGCCAGAAAGAGGTATTCAGTCAGTGAGCGAGTGAAGGAAGCACCGGCATTTTAGTGATGACTCATCTGAAAGCCTCTGATTGGCCAATGCTTTAATAAGCTCAAAAGAATCATGTGTGATTTGTTATAATGCGTAATGCTGTATAAACGCATCTATCTCTGGCTAAGCGCCAGCAAGCAATCACAGATCTGAATTTAGCAGCTGATAATATGACTCGCTGAACGTACTTGCACCAGTGTGATTGTATTATAATTAATAAAATCTTAATCGGCTATTTTTTGTCTTTTGGAAGCTGCATTCAACTTGACTCCCCTCTGTTATAAGCCACACACGTACAACAAACTAATGTCAGTGGTATCGTGTACTGTAATCGAATGTAGCCCAAGTTATTACCTGTTAAACAGTAGACAGCACACGCGGTGTTCATCTAAATAAGGATCTCCATCGCTAGCAAACAATAACCTATGCAGATTTCAATTCAGTGCAGTTCCAGCCACGTTTTCAACGCTCTTTCTGTTCTTAAACGTTACAACTCCGAGTGAACCACTTCAGACGCTCAGCGCGTGCGGCAGGGAACTGAACGACTCATTCAAACTGATTCATGAACCAATTCACTCGTTTGCCAATTGGTTTGATCAAGCCTTTGAACAGAATTGACTCAAAAGAATGAATCATTCGCGAATGGGCATCGCTCATTGCCCAGAGAAAAGTAGACGGCGCGTTTGGAATAAACTGAAGCATTCGTAACATTTATTGCATTAAGATAAAGTAACGAGAGGAGCGTCGCCCACAGTAACGAAGTAAAAGTACAGATTTTTCCCTAAAAATTTACTCAAGTAAGAGTATAAAGTACCCATCTTTAAATATACTCCGAAAAGTATTCGTTACCCCAAAAAATTATTCAAGTAAATGTAACGAAGTAAATGTAACTCGTTACTACCCACCTCTGTATATATATATATATATATATATATATATAGTGTGAGTCAGAGTAAATTGCGACGCAAATAAAGTTTCATGAACATGCAGCCTTGTACAGAGGACCAACAACCAAGGTCAGGATTTTTAGTTCCAAAACTTCAATTAGCCTGCAGATCGAAATGAAAGCCCCTTAATACATAAGGAAATTGTGTAGTTTTAATGGTTTTCATAATGCCTGTTAAATAACCATAACATGCAGTAAGCCTATGCAGCCTATTCAACTATATCACGTTTTGAAATACATTTTCTAAAATTGTATTTTCTAATAGTTTTTAAAGGAGCATTGCGTAGGTTCTGAAATTTCTAACCGTTACTGACACCAGTGGCCGTTAGAGGAACTGCAGCCAGTGTCATGCTCATTCTCAGAGCGCACAGTCTTTTTTCTTTTTATTTTTACTTACGAGGAGTGTCCGTGGTTGTCTGAATTGTGCTGGAGGCTGGTCGCTTCTTTCCATCCGCAGAGTCCATTTGAAAACACTATTGCCACTGCTTACTATAATGGCTGGCGTGCCGTACGGTTGTAAGCCCAAGTAGACGAGAACGCGCATGACGTCACATTTTGTGAATTTTCGCGCCAATTTGGGCCCGACTCCTCCACACACAATTGAGCCTACAGGCTGATAGAGGCAACCGTGGTGGACAGTCGAGGTGTCATTATTTTTTTTACATCATGGTTGGCTCATACATGTACAAATGAAAACTCTATCTTAAAAATTTGTTTTAAGTAGAAACCTCCACATAGCTCCTTTAAGAATGTTATTATAAAGTTAGTATTGTTTAATTTCATTATTTGATGTCCGTTTACAAAAAAAAAATAATAATAATAATAATAATAATAATTTCTGTCAGTTTGCAAACTGTCCCTTTGCGCCACCTGGCGGTAGTTTCGTGAATGACTTTGTCACACGACTGACTTGCAATTAGCTCTGTAGTCATGCAGTGGCGGTACACTCTGTGATTATAGGTATTTAGTTGTCCAGCTACTGTAAATACATACACACTCAAACTTTTTTTTTTTCACTTTCAAATTCAAAACATAAAAAACATGCCACTGAAACAAAACATCTTTTCCATATGTTCTTTTCATCCAATAGTATGCAACCTTAAACCAAATTGGTGATTTGACCATAAATATAAAGAGTTGTCCATTTTACTCCCCCAGTGATGGAGAGAGACCCATGGCATAATTGGTAACTATATTGTTCAAAATCTCTCTCTCTCTCTCTTTTTTTTCCCAAGGACTCTTGCACTTTGTGTCTGAACAATTACAGACAAATCTGAGAAAATAATAATAATAATTATAAATATATATATATATAATATATATATATATATATTCCCCAGACACGCAATCTTTTCAAAACATTAAATTCTCTCCTCTGCCCCCCTCCATCACCTCCCACCGCTTCTATAACAGCTGATGATTTCTTCAAATTCTTCTCAGATAAAACCAGAACAATCAGTAGTCAATTTTCAGCCCCACACACACAGGACTTCAAAAAAACCACACCCACTGCTAAAACTCCCATCTTCTCCTTCTGTACCCTCACTGAGGCAGAAGTGTCAAAACTTATATTAGGAGTACTCAAACACATCATCAACACATCTCTCCTCACCGGCACCTTCCTCACTACATTCAAGCAGGCTGGGGTAACACCAATGCTCAAAAATCCTACATTAAACACTTCACTTACTTACTTCAGCTACAGACCTGTCTCTCACCTTTCATGCATAGCGGAAACCCTCGAAAGAGTTGTTTTCAACCAGATATAATGGTTTCTTTCACAGAACAACAAACTGGATTCTAACCAGTCAGGTTTCAGGAGTGGCCATTCAATTGAGACTGCACTACTGTCAGTCATGGAAACCCTGCGAACTGCAAAAGCTGATTCCAAATCATCAGTTTGTATTCTGCTGGATCTGTTTGCTGCTTTTGACACTGTCAAACATCAGATCCTCCTGTCTGCCCTCTCATCAGTGGGCATCACAGGGATTCCACTTCACTGGTTTAAATACTATCTCACTGGTAAGTCTTTCAGGGTGGCTTGGGGAGGGAAGGTATCCAAAGCACACCAACTTGTCACTGGGGTTCCTCAGGGATCAATTCTTGGACCCCTCCTCTTCTCCATATACACAACATCAATGGGTCCCATCGTACAGGCACATGGATTTTCCTACCATTTTTCTGTTTTATTACGTGATAGAAGGGCAAACTCATCTAATCTACGGCCTATTATGCATCAAACTAAGATTGCTGTAAAGACACAAAGCACTGCCATCAAGTTAGCTTTTTAAATATTCGCTTGCTAAAAAAAATAAAATAATTTCTGACTCTGGCAAAATATCAGTGTTGCTATTGCTAGATCTCAATGCTGCGTTTGACACTGTCGATCATAACATACTACAAGAGACTGGAAAACTGGGTTGGGCTTTCTGGGATGGTACTCAAATGGTTCAGGTCATACTTAGAAGGGAGAGGTTATGTGAGTATAGGAGAGCATAAGTCTAAGTGGACGTCGATGACATGCGGAGACCCACAAGGCTCAATTCTTGCACCACTCTTGTTTAGCCTATATATGCTCCCACTAAGTCAAATAATGAGAAATAACCAAATTGCATATCACAGCTATGCTGATGATACCCAGATTTACCTAGCCTTGTCTCCAAATGACTACAGCCCAATTGACTCCCTCTGCCAATGTATTGATGAAATTAATTAATAGTTGGATGTGCCAGAACTTTCTTCAGTTAAACAAGTTAGAAACTGAAGTCATTGCATTTGGAAACAAAGATAAAGTTTTCAAGGTGAATGCATACCTTGACACTAGGGTTCAAACAACTAAAAATCAAGTCATGAATATTGGTTTGATTCTGGAGACAGACCTTATTTTCAGTAGTCATGTCAAAGCAGTAACTAAATCATCATACTATCATCTAAAAAACATTGCAAGAATTAGATGTTTTGTTTCCAGTCAAGACTTGGAGAAACTTGTTCATGCCTTTATCATCAGCAGGGTGGACTATTGTAATGGTCTCCTCACCTCCCATTAGACAGCAGCTCATCCAGAACGCTGCAGCCAGGATTTTGACAATAACCAGAAAATCTGAGCATATCACACCAGTCCTCAGGTCCTTACACTGGCTTCCAGTTACATTTAGGATTAATTTTAAAGTACTTTTTCTTGTTTATAAATCACTCAATGACCTAGGACCGAAATATTTTGCAGATATGTTCAGTGAATATAAACCTAATAGACCACTCAGATCAGATTGAGTCAGTTAGAAATACCAAGGGTTCACACAAAACAAGGGGAGTCCGCCTTTAGTTACTATACCGCCCGCAGTTGGAATCAGCTTCCAGAAGAGATCAGATATGCTAAAACATTAACCACTTTTAAATCTAGACTCAAAACTCATCTGTTTAGCTGTGCATTTATTGAATGAGCACTGTGCGATGTCCGAACTGATTGCACTGTATTTTACAGATTCACTGTTTTTTATGTAAAATCATTTTCTATTTTTAACTGTTTTAAATTCATTTTAAATAAGTACATTTTTAAATCATTTTCAAAGTTTTTAATTTTTTTTCTTCATTATTACTTTACTTTTATGTAAAGCACTTTGAATGCGTTGAATTGCCTTGCCTTACCATTGCTATGCTGATGACACACAGCTCTATCTTTCATTTCAACCAGATGATTCAACGGTAGCTACATGGATCTCAGGCTGCCCAGTGGACATCTCAACATGGATGAAAGAATATCACCTACAGCTCAACCTGGCAAAGACTGAGCTTCTTGACTTCCTGCCGTTTTATGTTTTAAAAAAAAAACATTAGGCCTATTTATATATCTGCATCTGCAGTTTAAATGCATCTATGTACCCCCTAATGTACATAAACTGTGTAAATACATGCTATTTCAGATGCAGATTCCAGAAATGTTTTCTTATGTTGGAATGAAAGATACTAAGTACCAGAAGAAGTGCTTCTTATTCTTACCCAAAAATACAAAATAGAAGAAATAGTTAAAACTGAAGACAATCTTGCTACTTAAGCTGTGTATGAGCATTTATATATTTGCTTCTTTTTCATTTTGCATTTACTTGTACTTTTACTTTCAATACTTAAGTACATTTAAGATTTAAAAAATACATTTTGTACTTAAGTACAATAAATATCACATACTTTATGACTTTTACTGAAGTAATATTGTAAACAGTGACTTCAACTTCTACCAAAGTCATCTTCCGGTAAGATATCTGTACTTTTACTTGAGTATGACTTTCAGGTACTTTATACACCACTGACATCAAGGACAGACTTATATTTTTCCTAACATAAGTGAGTTCTTTGCTGCCTTACTTGATACCAGGGATTGGACTGCTGAGGACTGGGGCAAAGTAATTTTCTTTGATGAATCCCCTCTCTGATTGTTTGGGGCATCCGGAATAAAGCTTGTTTGAAGAAGAAAAGGTGAGTGCTACCATTAGTCCTGTGTCATGGCAACAGTAAAGCATCCTGAGACCATTCATGTGTGAGGTTGCTTCTCAGCCAAGGGAGTGGGCTCACTTACAATTTTGCCTTAGGATGCATCCATGAATAAAGAATTGTACAAAAATCCTCCTCAGAGAGCAACTTCTCCCAACCATTCAAGAACAGTTTGGTGATGAACAATGCCTTTTCCAAGGCAAAAGTGATAACTAAGTGGCTTGGGGAACAAAACATCTACATTCTGGAAAAATAAAGGAAACTCCCAAACCTTAATCCCATTGAGATCTTGCGGTCAATTCTCAAGAGGTGGGTGGACAAATAAAAACCCAAAAACTCTGCCAGCATGACAGGGCAAATTGCAGGGGTCATTTTGATGCACGGCTAAAAGGCAGAATGCCGTAACTCAATTTGAGCATTCCAAACAAAGTAAAAGAGCGTTAACTGATGTTATATGGTTTTCTGCTTTGGTTTCTCCAGGGCTTTTCAAAGTTATGGTTGAGACAACCAATAAATTCCTCGGAAAAATAAAACAAAAATTGACTCAAGTTTTGGTGTGAAGCATTACACACCATGGCAGTGTTACAGGTTAGAGGCTGACATACTGAGTGATTTGGATAAGGATGGAGGTTTGTCTACTGAGGCGGCTGAAGAGCTGCCCCACACTACAGATGTAGCTCTCCGTACCACCAAGCAAACTATTGCCAAGTCCCTTAGAATATAGATATATAGAATATAGATATCTGAGGATAGCCATATTCTAGCTCAGCAGCTACTCTCCTTAGTTGGGTATAAGTAACAATCTCTTTGAGCACATATCTAGAGATTTTCTAGTTAGCCTCTTTAGTGATCTTGTGTATCCAGGCTAGTATTGGTCACATAGCATAGCTATCTGGTTTTAACTTGGTTTGGGTGTTCCCCTTTATTTAAATTGGGTTCCCCATTTCTGCCAGGTTATGTGAGCAGCCCAAAGTGAAGTGGCTTGGCCACTTTCTGAGAAAAGGTTAGGTGTATGTCTGTCACTTCTTTGGTGCTCTCTCACCTGGTGGACAGGCACATTTCTCTTTATGTCATAGTTGGAATTTTGTTCCCCATGAGTTTCCTAGAAGGGGAATGTTTTGAGTAAAGCATGTAACACGTGTCTTTCCTTCAGCCTGCCTGTTTCACGTCTCCTTTAAACAACTAAGTTGGTGACATGTTGACCTGCCTAAGATATCACAGGCTATGTGGACCAATAGGATTGGAGTTTTTTCACACGTCCTATATGTGTCTAGAAATCATTTAATAAGTGAGACAATATACAACTAGCTGGTTGTTATAACAGAATAAACTCCTTCAAAACCCCTCAGCTTCGTATCAAGGTCCCGAGTATGTATCAAGGGTTTTTGTTTCAAGCATAAATCACACTGTAATTATTTATGTGTGTGTGTGTTTGAGGGGCAAGAAAAATATCTTAATTCAAGATTATTAAAAAAAAAAAAAAAGTGTTAATATCTTATGCCATTTCCGTTGTGCATTTTTAACTCACCATAGGGCCAGGTGGTCCATGTGGACCAGGTGCTCCAGGGGGCCCAATAATCTGTTAATGTGAGCAAAATTGAAAACTGAAAATGGAATATATAAGTGTGGGTGTGTTTTTGTGACATATCAGGACACAACTTTGTATAATGACATGGGTATGACACAGGTATTGCAAGGAGAGGGTGACTTATGAGGACATAACCCATGTCCCCATTTTTCAAAACGCTTATAAACCATACAGAATGAGTTTTTTTGAGAAAGTAAAAATGCACAGTTTCCTGTGAGGGTTAGGTGTAGGGTTGGTGTAGGGTGATAGAATATACAGTTTGTACAGTATAAAACCATTACACCTATTGGATGTCCCCACTTTTCACAAAAACAAACATACAGTTGTGCTCATAAGTTTACATGTGGAATGTGTGAATTGTTAATAATTTAAACAAAATTAAAGGGATCATGAAAATTGTGTGTAATTTTTCATTTAGTACTGTCATGAATAAGCTATTTCCCATAACAGATGTTTACATATACTCCACAAGACAAAATAATAACTGACTTTATCAAAATGACCCCATTGAAAAGTTTACATACCCTTGAATCTTAATACCATGTGTTGTTTCCTGGATGATCCGCGACTGTTTCTATATTTTGTGATAGTTGTTCATGAGTCCCTCGTTGGTCTTGAGCAGTTCAACTGCCGGGGCAGCTCAACTGAAGGGCAGCTGTCGCCTAATGGTTAGAGCTGGACTAGTAACCTGAAGGTCGCAGGTTCGAGTCTCGGTGCTGGCAGGAGTTGTAGGTGGGAGGGAGTGAATGAACAGCGCTCCCTTCCAGCCTCAATACCCATGGCTGAAGTGCCCTTGAGCAAGGTACTGAATGCCCAGTTGCTCCCTGGGTGCTGGATATACAGGTGCTGGTCATATAATTAGAATATCATCAAAAAGTTGATTTATTTCACTAATTCCATTCAAAAAGTGAAACGTGTATATTATATTTATTCATTACACACAGACTGATATATTTCAAATGTTTATTTCTTCTAATTTTGATGTTTATAACTGACAACAAAGGAAAATCCCAAATGTGCCACACTCTAATCAGGCAATTAACTCAAAAAACCTGCAAAGCCTTTAAATGCTCTCTCAGTCTAGTTCTGTAGGCTACACAAACATGGGGAAGACTGCTGAATTGACAGTTGTCCAAAAGACGACCATTGACACCTTGCACAAGAAGGGCAAGACACAAAAGGTCATTGTAAAAAAGAGGCTGGCTGTTCACAGAGCTCTGTGTCCAAGCACATTAATAGAGAGGCGAAAGGACGGAAAAGATGTGATAGAAAGAAAATGTACAAGCAATAGGGATAACCGCACCCTGGAGAGAATTGTGAAACAAAACCCATTCAAAAATGTGGTGGAGATTCACAAAGAGTGGACTGCAGCTGGTGTCAGTGCTTCAAGAACCACTACGTACAGACGTATGCAAAACATGGGTTTCAGCTGTCGAATTCCTTGTGTCAAGCCACTCTTGAATAACAGACAGCGTCAGAAGCGTCTCGCTTCAAAAAGGACTGGACTGCTGCTGAGTAGTCCAAAGTTATGTGCTCTGATGAAAGTAAATTTTGCACTTCCTTTAGATATCAGGGTCCCAGAGTCTGGAGGAAGAGAGGAGAGGCACACAATTCATGTTTCTTGAGGTCCAGTGTAACGTTTCCACAGTCAGTGATGGTTTGTGGTGCCATGTCATCTGCTGGTGTTGGTCCACTGTGTTTTCTAAGGTCCAAGGTCAACACAGCTGTATACCAGGAAGTTTTAGATCACTTCATGCTTCCTGCTGCTGACCAACTTTATGGAGATGCAGATTTCATTTTCCAACAGGACTTGACCCCAGCACACAGTGCCAAAGCTTCCAGTACCTGGTTTAAGGACCATGGTATCCCTGTTCTTGATTGGCCAGCAAACTCGTCTGACTTTAACCCCATAGAAAATCTATGGGGTATTGGGAAGAGGAAGATGCGAAATGCCAGACCCAACAATGCAGAAGAGCTGAAGGCCACTATCAGAGCAACCTGGGCTCTCATAACACCCTAAAAGTGCCACAGACTGATCGACTCCATGCCACGTCACATTGCTGCAGTAATTCAGGCAAAAGGAGCCCCAACTAAGTAGTGAGTGCTGTACATTTAAAAAAATCCTTTCTTTGTATTGGTCTTAATTTAAATTCTAATTTTCTGAGATACTGAATTTGGGATTTTCCTTAGTTGTCAGTTATAATCATCAAAATTAAAAGAAATAAACATTTAAAATATATCAGTCTGTGTGTAATGAATAAATATAATATACAAGTGTCAATTTTTGAATGGATTTAATTAAATAAATCAACTTTTTGATGATATTCTAATTATATGACCAGCACCTATAGCTGCCCACTGCTCTGTGTGTGTGTTCACTTCTCACTGCTGTGTGTGTGCATTTGGATGGGTTAAATGCAGAGCACCAATTCCGAGTATGGGTATCCATACTTGGCAAATGTCACCACTTTCACTTTATTTTCACTTTGCTGTTCTTTAGAAAAATCCTCCAGCTCTTGCACATTCTTTGGTTTTCCAGCATCCTCTGTTTATCTGAACCCTTTCCAAAAGTGACTGTATGATTTTAAAATCCATATTTTTACACTGAGGACAACTAAGGGACTCATACACAACTATTACAAAAGGTGAAAAAAATTACTGATGCTCAAAAAAGGAACACATTGAATTAATAGCTGGGTAACGTAAACTTCTGAACAGAAGTTTATATATATGCAAACTGTATGATATCTAAAGTACAAATTTATAGTAATTGTGCATTTAATTCTCATATTGTATTTTCAGAAAAGAATAAATCCAATAATTTTTTTTTATATATATATTTCAAGTGTAATTTATGTTGTATTTTGAACCTAATTTATCTTTGTAACAGGCAAAATGTTGACCATAATGATTCATTCAAGGATCAGTTAATGATTCAGGATTCATTAGTTTGAATAAACACTGAAGCAAAATCTATGATTATCTTAGTTAATATTTCAGTATAATTTATTTTTGACAAAACACCCCATGTTTCGGTAGTGACAGCACATTTTCAGTAGTGACAGTAATGCAACCACATGTTACAAGTTAGCAACCACATCACATTACAGAATTTTAACTCACATACTAAAACATACTAAAATACAAAATAATTGCATAAATTGCATAATAACTGTACTAAAATGTAGTTTATTTCAACCAAATATGAAGCTTATGTGTTCCCATTTGTCACTACCAAAACAATTTATGACATGTTTCAGAAGTGACTGTTTAGGTAGTGACAATTTTAGATAATTTTTAACCTATCCTGATGCTAATCAGCACATATAGCTAGCACAGTTTTGAAAAGTGGTATACACATAAAAACTAAATGTTTAGGAATAACTCCCAAAAAGTGTGCTTAATTGCAGAAAAAACGGTAGTGTTCGGTAGTGATGTTCTTTAAACTCACAGACAGATTTTTCAGACTTTTGAACATTTACCTCAAAATGAGGAGACCTATCTACTCACACCTTGCTGATTTGAGAGAGGGGGACACAGGAATGTTTCCTAATCATTAATTAAATATGGTTTACTTTAAATCAGTCTCAGCCAATAGACTAAAACATTAGCAATATTAAAATTTGTGGAACACATTTTTACATAAAGTTTCATAATTTACAAATAAAATATAACATAAATGTATATCTTTTTGAACTTCACTTTTTAAAAGAATCAAAAAGATACTTTTAAAAACAACAATGGAAACACAATGCAAAAATTATTTCAATATTTTCATAAGTTGAAATTTAGGGGTGAGAGTTCAGAACAGCCACCTCCCATTTGAAAGTACCCAATAAATTATGGTTTTATATATATTAAGCTTACTAATATTTTAAATATTATTGTGGGTTTCAATTGATAATAGATGAATCTTAATAAACATGTAAGAGGGCATCATTTTAAATCTGGTGTCACTGAGCATTTTGTGTCTAGCCTGGGACCTGGAGATGGTAGTTCTCTCATTCTCCGCCCATTGTTATTGTTCTCTGCTGGTGTTGGTCCATTGTGTTTTATGAAGTCCTAAAACAATCCAGTTGTCTACCAGGTGATTTTGGAGTACTTTATACTTCCATCTGCTGATAAGCTTTATGCAGATGATGATTTCCTTTTCCAGTAGGAATTTAGCAACTGCTTTCAGTGCCAAAACCACTTCCAAGTGGTTTGCTGATCAGGATATTACTACTGTTTGCTTGATTGGCCAGCCAACATGCCTGACCTGAACCCATTTAGAATCTATGGGATATTTTCAAGAGAAAGATGAGAAACAGTCGATCCAACAATACATACGAGCTGAAGGCTCGATAGTGTCTCAGCAGCAGTGATCTAATATATTTAAATGTTTCACTTTTTTAAATAAGTAAAAAAAAATAGTTTTCATGGTATTCTAATTTTATTTAGATGCACCTCTATGTGTGTATACATACCTTAAAGACGCTGTAGTAAGAATGCTCTTTTGCTTGGTGTTTTGGCCTTTCCAATCCTAAAGCTTTTGTTTATTAACATCCCACAGTTTAATTAAATATTTTGTTTTATTTTAAATCTGGTGTCACTGAGCATTTTGTGTCTAGCCTGGGACCTTAAGATGGTAGTTCTCTCATTCTCCTCCCATTATTATTGTTATTATTTCCCCTAGACTTTAAAAGGGGTATGTAACAGTACTGACATCATGCAAGCTACCACTCTAACAAAGATTACTCCCAGTTTGCTACATCTGTTGTTGACTGTAAGTGCACACACACATTCTTAATTCACATTTTTTTTTGGCTTTACTTACCGAGGGTCCCTGAGGGCCTGGCAAGCCAGTGTCACCTTTATCTCCTTTCAGACCATTCACACCCTGTGGACACATTACCAAGATATGACTTAAACAGTAACAAGCATTGTACATTATGTGAAATTCCACAAGCATAAAAAAATTACATTTTCAGATCATTTTACCTGTAATCCAGGCAGACCCATTGATCCCTTTACTCCTGATATTCCAGGGATTCCCATGTCCCCCTTTGAACCTTTGTGACCCTGAGAACATGTGGATTATATTAAATGTGACATAGGATTAAATAACAATTTAATGTATGGTTAGATGTGGTTTTCCACTGCAGAGTCCACAGGAGAGCTGCCTCCATCCATAAGGACCCCACCCACCCACAACACGGACTCTTCACACTCCTACCCTCAGGACAGAGGTACAGAAGCATAAAATGCAGGATTTACAGACTAAGGAACCCCTTCTTCCCCTCAGTCATTAGACTTTTAAATGGGTTGTCAGTGGACACAGACTAGTCTCACTTATCTCATAGAATAGGTGGACTGAACTGCTACAGCTTGTAGCATTTGTTTAGGACAATTTATGAAAGTTTTTATGTCTTAGAGAGCCTAAAAGGCATTTTCCTTATTTAGACTATAATCAATCAGTTACAAATGTATCTGGTATATGCATGTGTTGTCTGTATGCTTCCCTATTATATTAATTTAGTTACAATGTTTATAGCTATTAGTTAAGCTCTAAATACTAATATTTAGGTGTATGAATGTATCTCTTGTTTAATATCTTCTAGATGTTAGAGGTTTCTTTCTTGGTATCAAAATGATCTACTCTTTATTCATCAAACAATAATGTGCATTATGTGATTGTGAAATGCATCAAACTATTTAGATACAGTTGCTCCTTTACGCTTAAGCAAGATTAAGGAAAACAGTCTGACATTGTGGTATAATGAGCACACTCACACCCTAAAGAGAGCAGCCTGGAAAATGGAGCACAGCTGGAGGAAAACAAAACCTGAGGTATTTTGTATCGCTTGGTGGAAAAGTACACTATCCTACAGAAAAGCATAAAAAACTGCTAGATCTGATTATTTTTTGTCTCTTTTAGAAGAAAACAAAGATAACCCCAGGTATTTATTCAATACAGTGGATAAATTAACAAAAATAAAGCATCAACAGGTGTTGACATTTCCCAACAGCACAGAAGTGATGACTTTATGAACCACTTTACTACAAGATCGATACTATTACAGATAAAATTGTAAGCATGCAGCCGTCAGCTATAGTATCGCATCAGACAGTGCACTATAGATCCCTTGAGGAACAGTTCCACTCATTCTCTACCATAGGAGAGGAAGAATTGTATAAACTTGTTAAATCATCTAAACCAACAACATTTACATTTAATCATTTAGTAGACGCTTTTATTCAAAGCGACTTACAAATGAGAACAATAGAAGCAATCGGACCAACAAGAGAACAACAACAGCATACAAGTGCCATGACAAGTCTCAGTTAGTCTAGTACAGAACACATAGCAAGGTTTTTTTAAGAACATGATAGACAAGAAAAGAAAAGGTAAGTTAAGTGCTAATATTAGTTGGTTAAGGGTTGGTGAAAAAGATGAGTTTGTTTTTTGAAAATGAGTAAAGACTCAGCTGTTCCACCAGCTGGGCACAGTCCAGCAAAAGGCCCCACAAGGCGTCGTTCACTTGCAGAGTGCAAACTTCTGGAGGGCACTGTAGCATATCAGACCCGAACCAGACAAATTAAAGATTCGATCAGGACCATGGTTGAAACATGCCGAATTCCTCAAAAAAGGCAACAGGATGTTGTAAATCAATTCCTAGTGCCACAAGTCAGAAGCAAGTCCACTAACCAGCCAACTCTTTCACAGAACAGATTTCAACATTAACACCATTAGAACAATTATTGACAATTTCAATTCAAAAAAGAGACTGTCCAATTTTTGGGCAATTAATCAAAATTGATGGTCAAAGAGATGCACAACCTGACCATCACATGTAAACCCATGAGAGTATTCAAGATATTTGGATTGACTGCCCCCAACTAGAAGAACCAGACTGAAATTCCTAAGGGGATCTTTTAACCTCTGGTCTCCACAGAACATCCTTATGTCCGAGAATGGCACAGGAACTGTCTTTTATAGATGTAGATGCACCAAAATGAACTCAAAAAAGACTTCTAAATGAATATCAGTCCATTGCTTAACTCCATATTCATTTATATGTAACCCAAACATTTGACTATCATGTTTATAATCACTTATTGTGTATGTATTTTAATAACTATTGGATAGCTTAAGGATTCATATTCATGTTTAGTATGTATGTGTTTGAAATATGTTTGCTTGAAACGTTTTTAACCATCAGTTATTTGTCAAATGTATCATATTCTTGTTATAGGAATCACGTCCAAAATTATACCCTGCAAGAAAATTCAGACCACGTGCTTGATATGATAACATATGATTTATGATACTCCCAACAAAGACAATATCAAATTGGTCAAGACAACATTTGAGGTGTGGCCAAAAGGCCAGTTTAAATACTCAGGGCACCATAAAATTTTACTCTTAGTGTTTGCTTCTTAGCTTTTGCTATCAGTCATGCCTGCTTTTAGTTTTTAGCTTTTGCTCTTATCCATGCTTTTAGTCATCAGTTTTAGCATTCTTTGAGCGTGGTTCCAGCATGCTTTGGCCTGCATGCCTGCTGCTACTTAGCCCCGATGAGAAGAAACACCACCTAGTCTCGTCAAACTTTACTTCTGTTCTTTTAGTTTTTTTTCTTTTCCATTTGAGAGTTTCTTGTTCTGAGTTAAGTTTTGTAACGCCATGTCTCTGAGTCTGACTTCGAGTGCCCGTTCAACTTCAGCCAGCCCACATCTGCGCGTCTTCAGCCAACGCTGAACCATGGGTTTCCCAAGACGTCACTTCAACAACTACTGAAATTCCAGCCAAACAGCAACCTCGGGAAACCGCCTTTTCAACTATAACAAAGGGAACCCCTTTACACAGGCAACGCAAGTTCCTCCAGTCTTATATCTGTACTGGTGTATCTAATATAATTTTAACCTCATTGATGAACTCAATGCGAGGGTTAATTAAGTGATTGATGGTTGTTCATGTCTATGCAATTTCACTTATTGCTGTAAACTTGGGATTTCACATTTTCATTCTCTTAAACTCATACAACTTGTGTGAATGTGTGAGTGCGTGTGCTTATGTGTTAGATTAGTTTATATAGATTTATCTAATAAAGCCTTATTCATATTGAAAAGAAAAGTATCTTGTGTTTTGTGCTTACAAGTTAATGTTTTAAACTGCCGATCTTGTTACTGTGCTAATTAATAGTGTTTTCACAATATTTTGTAAATTAATATCCAGTGCAGATTTTATGTTAAATGGCTCATTCAGTGAATCGCAGGGCGTCTCAGTGATCAGCCGTGAAACAGTGATTTTGTTCAAATTCCCTTTAAAATCTTAAATGATTCAATTTGAGTTAAATTGACCTGTTTCCCTTACAGCACATAAGATTGAACTAGTGAGTTTAGGTACGTTGGTGCCGTGCTAGTGGTGGTCTTGTAGGCAAGCATCAGTACCTTGAATGTGATGTGAGCGCTTACTAGCCAGTGTAACCTGATTAGGAGAGGAGTAACGTAAGCTTTTTTTTTGTCAGATTGAAGACATCCCTCACTGCTGCATTCTGGATCAGTTGCAGAGGCTTGATAGTACATGCAGGAAGACCTGCCAGGAGAGCATTACAATAGTCCAGTCTGGAGAGAACAAGAGCTTGGACAAGAAGTTGGGTTGCTTGCTCTGACAGGAAGGGTCTAATCTTCCTAATGTATAAGGCAAATCTGCAGGACCGGGTCATTGTAGCAATATGGTCTGTGAAGCTTAACTGATGGTCCATCACAACTCCTAGGTTTCAGGCTGTCCTGGAAGCAGTTATGGTTGACAAACCCAGCTGTATAGAGAAGTTGTGATGAAATGATGGGTTAGCTGGAACCACCAGCAGTTCTTAGTAAGGTTGAGCTGAAGGTGATGGTCATTCATCCAGCTAGACATCTCACTCAGACAGGCTAAACTGCAAGCAACTACCATCAGGTCATCTGGTTGGAATGAGAAGTAGAGTTGAGTGTCATCAGCATAGCAGTGATAAGAAAAGACATGCTTCTGAATGACGGATCCTAATGACGTCATGTAGATGAAGAAGAGAAGTGGTCCAAGTACTGAGCCTTGAGGAACCCCAGTAGCAAGTTGTTGTGATTTAGAAACTTCACCACTCCAAGGCACCCTGAAGGATCTATCAGAGAGGTAGGACTTAAACCACAGGAGTGTGGTTCCAGAGACGCCCATCTTTCTGTGGGTGGACAGGCGAATCTGGTGGTTAACTGTGTCAAAAGCAGCAGACAGGTCCAGCAAGATGAGTACTGAAGATTTTGAAGCTGCTTTTGGCAGTCGCAGGGCTTCAGTAACCTAGAGCAGGACAGTCTCAGTTGAGTGGCCGCTTTTGAAACCAGATTGGTTGCTGTCCAGGAGGTTGTTCTGTACGAGGAACATAGAGAGCTGGCTAAACACAGCTCGCTCAAGTGTCTTTGAAATTAATGGAAGAAGGGAAACCGGTCTGTAGTTTTCTAGAAGTGCTGGATTTAGAGATGGTTTCTTAAGCAGTGGGCTTACCCGAGCCTGTTTAAGTGGTTAGGGAACTGTTCCAGATTGAAGAGAGGAGTTGATAATTTGAGTAAGTGAAGGTATGTCTGAAGAAGAAATTGCTTGAAGGAGGTGAGTGGGGATCGGATCAAGTATACAACAAGTAGGATGATTGGACAGGATAAGTTTGGAAACGTCCATCTCTGAGAGTGGAGAGAAGGAGGAGAGAGAGTGTTCATTAGTCATTGTGAAGTTATCCTCAGTCTGCAGAATTGGTCACTGATGGTTCTTGTCTTATTTGTGAAGAAAACTGCAAAGTCAGCTGTAAGAGTCGATTGGAGGAGGAGGTGGAGGCAGATTAAGAAGAGAAGAGAACATTTTGAATGTTAGACCCTATTCCATCTAAGCTCCTAAAAGAGGTGCTTCCCTTGAGGAGAACTGACTCCCCCAACTGAGCCTGGTTTCTCCCAAGGTTTTTTTTCTCCATTCTGTCACCGATGGTCTTGGTTCCTTGATGCTGTCGCCTCTGGCTGGCTTAGTTGGGGACACTTAATTTCCAGCGATTTCCTCAACTTGATTGCACAGATTCTATTTAAACTGAACTGAGCTGGATGACGGCATCACTGAATTCAATGATGAACTGCATTTTTGCACTATTGACACACTATTTTGCTATTTAATGATGTTCAGTTGCTTTGTTAAAATCTGTACTGTCAAAAGCGTTTTTCCTGATAACCCCCGAAAAGAACTTAAATTACACTTTCAGTTTTGATCGTACAGATAAGAGCAATGATACATCAATCGAATCTGTAAAGGATTTCCTTTTTTTTGTATACAGACATTATAACAACAGAACTTTGTGCACTTATAAAATAAAGATAACAAACAAGGTGTAATGTCTGCAGCCTTTGTCTGTGCTGATCTTCATTTACAAACACGTCATTAAAATTAACTGTAACTCCATGAATACTCAACGAAGAGACATGAGAGAGATATCTATAGAAAGAAAAAAAGGATGAAGCACTTTATTCAGCAGAGATCATAAACATGAGTAAGTCTCTTTTTATTTATTTATATACTTGTACTAGTTTTCACATAACGTGCAAACATTTTACTAGTTAGACTCTTTCCAAAGACTTTTTCAAAACTATAGTTCCTGACTAAATGTATAATCAAGTGAAATATTATGAAGTTTCAAAAACAATATACAATACTATACAATTCAAAAGCTTGATGTAAATAATATAAATGTAACAAATAAATGTAACTGTAACAAATGTAACAAAATGCTGTTCTTTCAATTTATCCCCCCTAAAAAAACTGGACAAAATATTCTCAGCTCTTTTCAACATTAATAATAATAATAATAATAATAATAATAATAATGATAATAATAACAATATTTTTTTTTTGTAAAAAAAATAAGATTGTTAAAAGGATTTCTGAAGGATTGTGTGACTGGAGTAATGATGCAAACAATTCAGTTTGAAAGTCAGCTTTGATTGTTTCTAATTGTCACAGTGTCTGGTCTGTGTTTCCCTGGGTGTCCACTAGTGGTCTCACTTCCCAATAGGCACCCCACTGCAGGCACTACATTTCCCACAAAGCCTTGTCCCTTCATCACGGTTAATTGCACACCTGTTAGTTGCACTCAGCTGTCTTCTCTTCCATCGTCATCACCTGTCCATATATACCAGCCTGTCTTATTCTGTTTCATGGAGTCCTTGTTTTTCGTCACCCGGTTTTCTTGCGTTCCCTTGTGTTTTCTAGTTTCTTGTTTTTCTTGTTTATGGACTGTTTCTGTGTTATGACCACTTGCCTGTTCTTGGATTACGATTTTTGGAGTACCCCATTGAATACACTGCTATTGGATCTCTCGTTTCCTGTGATCAATCATTACAGAAGGACTCCATCATGCCCAGATCCAGCGGTGTGGGACTTCGTATCCGTTCCCCAGCCAGTGTGGAGGAGCGGAGGGCGAGGTTCCAAAACCTAACCACCCTTCATCAAAAGGGGAGTGAGGTGGGTGGCTTGGCGCAAATGTTCTGGAACATGGCAGTAGGAATGGGGTATAATGATGAGGACCTGAAAGACTTATTCAACGCCTGTCTGGATAACCCTGTGCCAGAATGGGAAATGAATGAGCTGGAGATCTTGGATTTTTGGGGGTTCATAATGTACCTGCAACATCGGTCTCAGTGGGATACCCCAGCCACACCTGTCTCTCCAGGTGTGAAGGCCGACTCTAGACAGGTGTCTCCAGACAATATGGCCGCCAGCCCAGCGCCACTGCACAAGGTGGTCGTCAGCCCAGCAACCCTGCACAACATGGCCGCCAGCCCAGCACCACAACACTAGGTGACCGCCAAGCCAGAGCCACTGCGCAAGATGGCCGCCGGCCCAGCGCCACTGCGCAAGATGGCCGCCAGCCCAGCGCCACTGCACAAGATGGCCGCTGACCCAGCGCCACTGCACAAGGTGGCCACCAGTCCAGTGCCACAGCACAAGTTGGTCGCCGACCCAGCGCCACAGCACCAGATGGCCGCCGGCCCACGATGCACAAGATGGCAGCCACAGGTGACCCTCCAGAGTCGAGTCAGGTTCCCGTTGACCCTCCAGAGTCGAGTCAGGTTCCCGTTGACCCTCCAGAGTCGAGTCAGGTCCCCGTTGACCCTCCAGAGTCGAGTCAGGTCCCCGTTGACCCTCCAGAGTCAAGTCAGGTCCCCGTTGACCCTCCAGAGTCGAGTCAGGTCCCCGTTGACCCTCCAGAGTTGAGTCAGGTCCCTGTTGACCCTCCAGAGTCAGGTCAAGTCACCGTTTACAATCATGAGTCAGGCACTACCACATTTAGACCTCAGAAGTTAAGTCACTAATGATTCTTATGAGCAAAGGCATGTCAACGTTGATCTTCATGAGCAAAGTCAACTCACCATTGATCTTCATGAGCAAAGTCAAGTCACCGTTGATATTCCTGAACCCAGTCAAATCACCACGGATCTTTGATATACTACCAGAGCCCCTTCATGTCTCTGCTGAACTACCAGAGCTTCTCCATGTCTCTGCTGAACTACCAGAGCTTCTCCACGTCTCTGCTGAACTACCAGAGCCTCTCCACGTCTCTGCTGAACTACCAGAGCCTCTCCACGTCTCTGCTGAACTACCAGAGCCTCTCCACGTCTCTGCTGAACTACCAGAGTCTCCCCACGTCTCTGCGGAACTACCAGAGCTTCTTCACATCTCTGCGAAACTTCCAGAGCCTCGTCACATCTCAGCCGAACTTCCTGAGCGCTTGACTTATCCCGTCATGGCCATGGAGGCCATCCAGGAACTCACCGCCTGCCCTGTCATGGCCATGGAGACCATCTCCTCAGGGCCATGGAGGCCACCCTTAACCTGTTCATGTTGTCTATTTCAGGCTTGCCTAACCAGACTTGATCTCCTGTGCCATCGATCCCACTGTGGTGGTCTTCTGCACCGCCCTGGTGGGCTTCTGTCTCGACCGCACGGCTGTGGTGGTCTTCTGCACCGCCCTGGTGGCTTCTGTCTCGACCGCACGGCTGTGGTGGTCTTCTGCGCCACCCTGGTGGGCTTCTGTCTCGACCGCACGGCTGTGGTGGTCTTCTGCACTGCCCTGGTGGGCTTCTGTCTCGACCGCACGGCTGTGGTGGTCTTCTGCGATGCCCTGGTGGGCTTCTGTCTCGACTGCACGGCTCCAGTTCCACCTGCTCCACCCCCTGGACTTTCTGTTTTTTTTACTTCCTGTCTCTGTTTCCCGCTATGGACCTGGCCCTCCGTCCCTCCCCCTTATCTTCCACCAGTCCACCTCCCTCCTGGTCTCTGTGTTCCTTGGTTTGTTTTTGTGTTCGATGAAGCATCTGGTAGCTGCTCCTTAGAGGAGGGGGTAATGTCACAGTGTCTGGTCTGTGTTTCCCTGGGTGTCCAATAGTTGTCTCACTTCCCCATAGGCACCCCATAGGCACCCCACTGCAGGCACTACATTTCCCACAAAGCCTTCATCGCGGTAAATTGCACACCTGTTAATTGCACCTAGCTGTCTTCACTTTCATCGTCATCACCTGTCCATATATACCAGCCAGTCTCATTCTGTTTCATCGAGTCCTTGTTTTCCATCACCCGGTTTTCTCGCGTTCCCTTGTGTTTTCTAGTTTCTTGATTTTCTTGTTTCTGGACTGTGTCTGTGTTATGACCTCTTGCCTGTTCTTGGATTACGATTTTTGGATTACCTCATTAAATACACTGCTATTGGATCTCTCGCTTCCTGTGTTCAGTCGTTACACTAATAAACTGTTTAACTGCACTACCAAGTGGATATTAAATTATTTTGTGGGATAATTAAATATATTCTAAATAAACTACAAACGTAAAATGATATAGATTTATTTTGTCTTCACATTCTTTCTTGTAACTCCTTCCTCTCAGACACACAGCTGACAGAACGGCTCATTATGCAGCTCATTACGCAGGCCTTTGTCTTCTCAGGTGTAAATCACAATGATATTCATGATAGTTAACGCCTACTCGCATATGACTTTTACCAACAAAAGTATCTTCGAAAATTTAAATCAATATATTGTTTTCTGTAAGTGAGTAAACAAGATGATTTTCACATAATTTAGAAATAAAAATTCTAGGCTACAAGCTCCAGTTCTCAAAAATCCCGGGAACTATTGTTCTATATGCGTTTTATTGCCTTATTCAAGTGTTTTAACATTTTTAGTTTTTCACTAACCACACATAACATTTTTTTTTCTCAAAAACACAATCATGTACATACATGCTGCTCATATATTATTATACCCAAGTTTGTGCTGATTACAGTGAGATTAGACTTTAGCCATTTAGATGTGTATAAGAAACTGAAAAAAGCTCAAATGTCAGGGCATGACAAAACTTCTCCAGGCCCCAAAAATACCCTTAGACTCCAGAGGGTTAAATGTTTGATATGTTATCTATGTTGTATTCTGAATAAAATATTGACATTTGAAACTTTTTATTCACAATTTGTATAGTGTCCCAATTTGGTTTGTACATTCTTCCCTTTTGAGTTAACTTGCTACAAGCTCAATTAACACATTCGTAAATTTTACAGCAGCTATTATTATTATGTAACTGCCACAGGCTACTGTATTTTTGTTTTATACATAAGTCAATATTACACACTTGCACAGAGATATTCTACATACCGTATTTTTCGGTCTATAAGTCGCACCTGGGTATAAATCGCATCAGTCCAAAAATACGTCATGACGAGGAAAAAACATATATAAGTCGCACTGGACTATAAGTCGCATTTATTTAGAACCAAGAACCAAGAGAAAACATTACCGTCTACAGCCGCAAGAAGGCGCTCTATGTTTTCAGTGTAGACTACATTATCACTGAGCAGCATAGAGTGCCCTCTCGCGGCTGTAGACGGTAATGTTTTCTCTTAGTTCATTTCTCTCTGTTCATGTCAAATTAATTTCGATAAATAAGTCGCACCTGACTATAAGTCGCAGGACCAGCCAAACTATGAAAAAAAGTGTGACTTATAGTCCGGAAAATACTGTATTACTGCTACATGTAAACAAGTTACTGTTACTACGTTACAATATTATTGTCTTATCAAAATTGCATTTTACAATATTATTTTGCAAAAATTTATATTGCACACTCGCACAAACAGATGTGCATAGTCTATATTTCTATACACATAATCTATATTTCTACATTTGCAACATAACTTTATTATGTTTGTTTGTGTGTATGTGTGTTTTTTTCTCTATTTTTACCAAGACAAGTGTTTGCACTTGTCTTGGTATTCAATGTGGACAGCAAAGAAATAATTGTATTGTACATGGAAACTTGTTTTCCTCATTGTTCACATGGCAATAAACTCTTTGAATCCTTGATGATATGTGTCACACAAAATAGACAATAGAAGCTGGACAATTAGAACATTTTAGTCCTCTTACCCTTTCACCATCCAGGCCAGGAAGTCCAGGAACACCCTGATCACCCTGTGAAAGGCAAAAATACTTATTTATAGGCTGAAATGAACTGTAATCACATTAGGATCTTTGACTTAACAATGTTCGCAGTCACAAACACATAAAATGCTAGACTCTCACATAAGAACCTCATTTAATTCCCCATAATGGCCACATTGTTAATATATTAAGTTGTTACCTTCATCCCCTTTGGTCCAATTGGTCCAGGAGGCCCAGGGGGACCCTAAGTCAAAATAATAAATAAAAGAAGAACATAAGAAAAATTATAATGTGAAGATAAATGCACCAAATATTTATTCATTTATTTGTTTGTTTGTTTTGTAAAGATGCACATAACGAATGTCAAATTACACTTGCATCACACAAGGGACACATTTCTCACACATTTTCTGTTATATACAAAACATGACACTAGAGAGACTGAACAACATTCACACACTTTGATGCTTGTTATTAAATTAAGTCTTTATCTCAAGTCAGATAAAACAAATGTTAATAAAAACTGGTACAGCAACACAAAAATCTTTCATCAATAAGGCATCTTTAAGAGAATTAGCAGTATTATGGGAGACATTTTTATGAAAGTACTGAATTCATGCTGATCAAAATACAGCACATATATAACACACAGTCAAAACAGAGATGAATTACCGTAACTGTAATAGTAGTTATCTTCTGTAGTCGGTCAGGAAGGAGGGAAGGTAAAAGATATGATTACAGTTATGCATCAGACCAACCTGTGTGTTATGCTTTCTGTCTGTGCCCATTACTTTTCAAGCCCAACATAAAACACACTGGTGAACGTTATCCATTATGCATTGTTGGGTGTGAATTGGAATTATTTAAAAGTTAATTCAATGTGAACAGTCAGACTGAAGTTCATCCTATTTTATGTCAATCCTTACTTTCAGTCATAATTCTTCTTAATTACTTCATCATATATTAGGAATTGAGCACTTTGGCTTGTGATATGAAAGGTGTCTTAACTTACAGGTTAGAAATATGATTTCCAATGAAAGACAATAAATATGATATGATTCCACTAACCTGAAGAGCCTCTTTGATGTTTCCATTGTAGTCTATGATTTCAGTTGTACCCTGGTCACCTTTCTCCCCAGGTGGCCCCTGTAACAATATATTCATTATGTGGGTAAATATAAATTTCAGCATTGTTTTCCAGCAACTCCTGTTAGGGCTGCACGATATTGGGAAAAAATGACATTGCGATATTTTATTTTTCTGCGATATATATTGCGATATGAAATCTAATCAAATTTTTTCTTACAAACAAAAATGGGGTGAGCACACTTACATTCTCATTTTAAATGATTTAAACATCGACACCATCGTCAATTGATTAATATGCGCGAGGGACAGAGAGCAAGACAGCGCTCCTGTTGTTCTCTCTCTCTCTCTCTCTCTCTCTCTCTCTCTCTCTCTCTCTCGCGCGCTCTCTGCGAATCACATTCGTCAAGGGCCGGGGAGCAGCTGGCCCGTACAGTTAATGAATAACGGATCAACTACGACAGCCTACATCGCACATCCTGCGATGTGACTATCGTGGATTCGTACATCGCAATATTGAGGCTTAAACGACACATCGTGCAGCCCTAATTCCTGTTATGATTCAGAGTGAGAAACGGTTTCAAACAATTCAGTGCATGCAGGGAACTGAACAAATTATTCCACTGATTTGCCAACCAATTTAGACTGTTTTGCCTATTGTTTGATCAAGGCTTGAACGAAATTGTCAGAGTAGTGTCAGTGTATCTTGTCTGCTTATTTACTGTCTGCTTATTTACCAGCTGTTTCACAACCTTATGCCCTGTATTTGTGAACGATCAATAAATATTTTTCGTTCTGGTTTCATTCTTTCAAGTACAAACTTAACCAAATTACATCACCACAAAAAAACAACAACAACAACACAGCAATAAAATGTGTAAGAATAAAGCTAATGTACAGACCAGTGTAACATTTGCTAGTCAGAGTTGTCAAAAAATAATTTTAAACTTTACTCACTTGTGATCCTGTTGGGCCTGCATCACCTTTGTCTCCTAAATCTCCCTGTAAAGGACCAATATTATATTTTAGTATTTTGAGAAAGTAATAATATCAGCTGTTTGTTGAACTAATATGTAATCATTTTATTGATAAATTTTCAAGTGCATGTGGGTTACAAAAGAATAAGCGCTGACCTTTGAACCTTTCAGGCCTGGTGCTCCTGGTTCCCCCTGCTCTCCCTTATAATTATTTGAAAACAGTTAATAGACTTATCAACACATTCAGAAGCAACATGATAAAATATCAGTTGTGTGTGTGGTCATATTAATTATGGTCCATGTTACTGGTTGAGCAATAAGCTGATTAAATACTGGTGCAAAAACAAATAAATGTCTTCTTTTTTTTAAAGCTCCACTTGAGAATTACAGAGATGGTAATATAACATCATATAACATTTAAGACTTTGATTTATATATATACATATATTTATATATATTACATATGTATATTTATGTATATATATATATATATATGAAAATAAAGAAAACTCTTTGAATGACAAGGTGTGTCCAAACTTCTGGTCTGTACTGTATATATATATATATATATATATATATATATATATATATATATATACAGTACAGACCAAAAGTTTGGAAACATTACTATTTTTAATGTTTTTGAAATAAGTTTCTTCTGCTCATCAAGCCTGCATTTATTTGATCAAAAATACAGAAAAAACAGTAATATTGTGAAATATTATTAAAAACTTAAAATAATAGTTTTCTATTTGAATATACTTCAAATAAAAAATAATTTATTCCTGTGATGCAAAGCTGAGTTTTCAGCATCATTACTCCAGCCTTCAGTGTCACATGTAACATCCAGTCTATCACATGATCATTTAGAAATCATTCTAATATTCTGATTTATTATGAGTGTTGGAAACAGTTCTGCTGTCTAATATATTTGATGAATAAAAGGTTAAAAAGAACTGCATTTATTAAAAAAAAAAAAAAAATTCTAATAATATATATTCTAATAATATATTTTCTTTACCATCACTTTTTATAAATTTAACACATCCTTGCTGAATAAAAGTATTGATTTTATTTAAAAAAAAGAAAAAAAAAATACTGACCCCAAATGACCAGTACTGTATATTTTTATTACAAAATATCTATATTTTAAAAACATAGCATCTTTTTTTTTTATTCATGAAAGTATCCTAAAAAAGTATCACATGTTCTGAAAAAATATTAAGCAGCAGAACTGTTTCCAAATTTGATAATGAATCATCATATTAGAATGATTTCATAAGGATCATGTGATAATGATCCTAAAAAAATCAGCTTTGCATCACAGAAATAAATGATAATTTAAAGTATAATAAATTTAAAAACAATTATTTTAAATTGTAATAATATATCACAATATTACATTTTTTTCTGTATTTTTGATCAAATAAATGCAGGCTTGATGAGCAGAAGAAACTTCTTTCAAAAACATTAAAAATAGTAATGTTTCCAAACTTTTGGTCTGTACTGTTGTCACGGTTCATGAATTCACTCTCTCTCTTTTGTCTAGTGTGCTGTTGTGTGTGTGTGTGGGCGTGGTCACTGATCAGCGATGATCAGCAGCGCCAGCTGGGTTCAATTGTTTGTCCCTATATGAGTTCAGTAACTGGTGTTTCATGTTGTCAGATCGTTGTTTTCTCCCCGGTGTGCTCCCGTGCTGTTCCTGTGTCCTTGTTCCTGCCTAGTCTTCCTGTCTTCGTCGTTCGTTCCTGGATCGTCACGCAACACTGGATTACAGCTACTTCACGTGGATTACTCACTCACCGGGATTCAAGGGATCGTCACTGGATCGAGCACCACCACCAGTTGTCCACCGAAGTCCCTGCGTCATCTGACCATCAGCCTTGTGTCCGCCCGCCTGTATCTCCTGTGATCGTGCTCATTATCCTGACCTTCTTGCTGTTTGTCAATAAATACGCCTTGCGTTTACATCCTGTGTCTGTCATACGTTACAGAACGATCTGACCATTATGGATGTAGCAGGCGCTTCTACATGGGACAAGTTTGTGGCTCGAAGTATCGCTAGAATGGACTCTCAGGAGGAAAACATCTCCCTCACAGGGAGGGCGGTCCAAGCGCTTGTGACGCAGGTGTCCGAGCTCACCCAGCAGATACAACAGCTCCGAGTCTCCACTGCGCCACCCACACCGCTGACTCCACCCCCTCTTCCAGAGCCGCAGCCGCGGCGCGAACCGAGACTACCGACACCCGAAGGTTATTCAGGTGAACCAGAGTTTTGCAGAGCTTTTCTGACCCGATGTTCTATGCACTTTGCATTACAGCCTCAGACGTTCAACCAAGAGCGATCCAAGGTTGCGTTTTGTGTTGACGCTACTCTCCGGCCGGGCGGCTCTCTGGGGAACGGTGGTGTGGGAGAATCAAGACCCATGCTGCGCCTCGTTCCAGGCACTCTCCAAGGAGATGAGGAGGGTTTTCGATCGGGCGGTGGCGGGTAGGGAGGCGGCCAGACTACTCGCCGATCTTCGCCAAGGTCACGGTTCGGTGTCGGAGTATTCCATCCAGTTCCGCACCCTGGCTGCAGAGTGCCGATGGAACGAGGAGGCACAGTGGGACAGATTCCTGCATGGGTTGGCTGACCGTATCCAGAGAGAGCTTTACATGCTGGACCTTCCTGCTAGTCTCAATGGGCTCATCGAATTAGCTCTTCGAGTAGATGCTCGGCTAAACAGAATGGGCCGTTTCCAACAAGATCATCCAGTTCGCGGCATGGAGAACCGACGTTCTGAATTCCCGGATACGGTCAGCCCCTCTTACGATCCGGAACCCATGCAGGTGGGTAGAGCTCGGCTTTCCCAGGAGGAGAAGGAACGGCGGAGATCCCATGGACTGTGCCTTTACTGCGGGAGGGCGGGCCACTTCATCCACTCATGCCCGTTAAAAGACCAAGCCTGGTAGTGACTATGAGGCTACTATCGGGCGGGATCTCCACCGGGAAGACCTCATCCTCCACATCATCATCTACTCTCCTTCCGGTAAGACTAAGGTGGGCAACCAACACTCACGACACCCAGGCTTTATTGGATTCAGGGGCCGAAGGTAATTTTATGGATATTGAACTGGCTAACCATCTCCACATTTCCACCACCCCTCTCACATACACGATCACTGTCAATGCTCTCAATGGACAACAGCTCTCCAACATTACACATGCCTCTGAACCCATCACTCTCATCACGTCTGGCAACCACACTGAGACTATAACATTCCTCCTCATAAGCTCACCCCTGACACCCATCGTACTTGGTCATCCTTGGTTCACACAACACAATCCCAGAGTCGATTGGGGGCACAAAACCATTTCTATGTGGAGTAATAAGTGTCATGAGTCATGTCTGGTGTCTGCGTGTTCGTCTGTACCTGTGTCTGTTTTCCAGAAGGAGATGGTGAATTTATCTAACGTGCCCGAAGAGTACCAGGACCTGAGAGAAGTGTTCAGTAAGTCTCGTGCTGCTTCTCTTCCTCCACATCGTCCCTATGACTGTGCTATAGACTTAGTACCAGGTGGGTCTCCGCCCAAAGGCAAGTTATATTCATTTTCTGTTCAAGAGAGGGAGGCTATGGAGAAATATATTTCTGAATCTCTAGCATCCAAATTCATTAGACCTTCCTCATCTCCAGCGGGGGCGGGGTTCTTTTTTGTGGGGAAGAAGGATGGGTCTCTGCGACCGTGATGATTGCTAATAATTTTTTACTGATTTTTAATTTTTACTAATTTTAATGTGTATTTATATTTTTCACAAAACCTTCAAGTCATATATCACAAGGCATTCATTGTCAGGAATTTTACTTTGTAGTTTATTTCATTGTGTGACAATCACAGATCGAGTAAATTTCAATAGAATCACAATGTGAATTAGATACCTCTGAGGAAACATTCAGCTGCGTCACATTCCTATTTGCACGATTGCTTCAGTCAGCTGCAAACAGCCTAAAACTCTTATACTTTTAGATTAGGATAAGTTCTTTGAAACGATACCATTTTCACATTTCTTTGTGTTCGCATTGGTGAGAAATCCACTGTTTTATCGCAGGAGCACAACAGAAGCGCAACTGAGGAAAGAATAATCTATTTTGTCAAACACGCACTCTCCAAATTATAGCAGCTCCGACCAGCGGCTCTTGTGTTCTACAACTCTGGGCCGCTCAGTGGGCAGGAGAAGGTCAGATTACACGCCCCTCAAGCGCTCCAGCCCAGGAGCGTAGATCACGGAAATTCGTCCCCCGCACTTTTTCGGGCAAGTGTGTTCGTATAGAGGTTTTCAAGAGCTGGTGTGAATAAATATAGATTTAAACTCAAAGAGACAGGATAGTCTGCGCATGACCTGATGCTTTTTTTCGGACCGAAAAGGAGCGGTAAACTCTCCTGCAGTGTGTTTCATTCATACTCAAAGCTGGAGGCGCTCTCGTATGGAGTCAATTTAACGACTTATATATAAGCAAAAAAATTTTGCAAACGAAAATTAAAGTACTGAGGAAAATAAATTAGCTTTTTGCAAAAAAAAATTAAGAATTGCAAAACATAAATGAAACCGCACGAAAGCAATGATTTTGCAATACATATTTTCCATGGTCATATCTATTAATTTATTTGCAACGCTGCTTTTATTTTGCTTGTCAATCTAGTTTGAGTTTGCGATACCATTTTTCCTTTGCGCTTCATTTTTCTGCACGTCTCTCTTTGTGGCACTGTTTTGACATGGGGGCAGAGTCAAGGGACGGGGGTGTGTACAACATGCCTCCCTTGAAGTGACGTCATCGGCCCGAGACGCAGCTCACTGATCCAGGTCCAGTCATGATGAGCAGAGACTTTCGAGTGGATCATTTCTTTTTATTCAGTAGCATTAAAATATTCATGATTTATTAATTAAAATTAAATTTGTTTAATTTGTAAAATTAAAGCCGCGAGAGGGCACTCTATGCTGCTCAGTGCTCTTGTAGTCTACACTGAAAACATAGAGCGCCCTCTCGCGGCTGGAGACGGTAATGTTTTCTCATGGTTCTTGGTTCTAAATAAATGTGATTTACAGTAGGTGGCCAGCCTAATTGGGCTTTACCACCGCGCGTATCGCCACCTCGATGCCGCGGCGGTAACTGTAATTCAGTCACGTGTTAAAATCATTCGCGAAACTACTGCCAGGTGGCGCAAAGGGACGCATTGCGAAATGAATGTAATTGTAAAATGAGATAAAAGAAGGAAGTAAAACAACAATAACATTATGATATAACATTGTAACATTAAAAAAAACATAAAAAATTTACAATTTGTTAATTTTTAAAATGTAGGATAGTCTTAGGCTACAGTCTACTAAACAAAAATTTAAACCTTAAAAACCTTTACACAAAGGATCATTTCGGTACAAGGCTTTCGGTACGGTGCACGTGTGTACCGAATGACCGAATGCAATATTTTGTTTGCGGAACATATACATTTTCGTGTTTCCAAACGAACATATTAAGTGGCGGAAGTCTTCGCGTTCAGCTCAAATCCCGCCCTGCAGCTGATTCTAAGGCCGGTGACACACTAGCTGCGTGGCGAGGCATTTCTGCTGTTTGTCAGTTGCGTGACACCTGCTTCACGTTTTCTGTGTCTTTACACACCAGAATCGTGCCTGACGCGGTGCTGGCGCGCTGCTGCTACTGTAGGTGACATAGAAGGAGACCGCCGACAGACCAGGATCTTGTCTTCATGACAACAATATCTATACTTCATGTTTAGCATAAATATAAAGCCTACTGATAAAGGACACCGTCAACAGTATTGACGGCAAAATAGACTATGTTTGACAGGTGCAAAATGCCAGTGTGTCACCGGCCTAAGGTTTTCAAAAGGCATCACGAGAGTGTGAACATCACTACAACTAGGAAAAAAACGATTGTAATTCAAACGCAGCTCCCATCGGCATTTAAACAGACCTTTGCTCTTAATTCCGATCGGTCCAACGCAATAACGAAATCTGATCAGGTCTAAAAACTGAAACTGTTGATGCTGCACTTCACACTTTGGAAAAGTTATATATATATATATATATATATATATATATATTTATTATTTTTTTTTTTAAATATGAGCAGGCCTACATGCTGGGATTGGTAATGCTGCACTGTAATCATAGTTATTTATTTATATTTTTCATTATATTTTATTATATGATATTGGTTTGAGACTGAAGGTATTTTATTTAGTGGAGAACTTTGCAGCAGTATTTTATTTCTTATTCTTTTTTTATTTTATATATATTATATTAAAAAGTATTTAAAAAAATACAAATTGTAAAAAAATTGTTAAAAAAAGTTTATAGTAATAAACAACCTGCAGTTTAATGTTTGCATTTCTTTCCCTTACTGTACCGAAAATGAACCGAACCGTGACTTTAAAACCGAGGTACATACCGAATGATTTTTGCGTACCGTTACACCCCTAATATATAATATATATATGTATATGTTACAGGTTCCAGTCAGTCGGGAAGACTGTAAGCAGTAATCAACCTGACATTAAATGACAGAGAGAGAGACAATTAGTTGTTTCCTTAATGGTCCTCTTTGTTGTCTTTTAATACACATAACGTAGACTAACCATGTTCCGTACAAAACGATGTTCCGTACAGGTGACGTTTTAGCACCGATTGCAGAATAAATAATTACAGTTCGTACATAAACTATATATCTGTGTCATCCTTATGTTTCTCTCTTTCACCTCCGATCTAAACAGAGACCCATCCGCTGTTTGTTTCAGTAAGATTTGTGTAAGTTTGCTCGTTGCACCCACCGCACTTGAAAATGGACGTTGGGGAAGGTTACTTCAAAACTTCAGCTTGGGAGGGAAGACAACTAGAGCAGCGAAAATGTACATTTCTATTCCACTTATGTTTCCCACAGTACTACAGCCTTTATTAAATGAATATTATTAATATTATGTTATCACAAATTGTTAGATATATTACCTTTTGCTTAATAAATGCTTTGAAATGGGAATGTTTAAGCATCGATTGCGGGCGATGACCACTTAGCGTCACCCTTACCTGAGATAGGCAGCAGAGATCTCTTACTTTATGAAGTTTTCACATTGGTTAACCTTTTTTTATTATTAATCAGTGCAAATTATTTGCCATTGATGATTTTCACTAACCTTTCACATGGTTCATGCTTAACTCATGTCATAATCAATATCACGACACAATCATGCCTAACTCGCATGCGCCCTTTATTAAAGCAGCAATTAACTTGAATTTTAATCAAATAAAAAGGTACTAATCTTTGATATTCATTGAAATTATGTTTTCTTGCAGTTAAAATAAATAAACGGTTCACTTTTGATCAGTTAAATGTCAATTTTTGCCGATAAAATCAAGTTATGAGCGCTGTACGGAACACCATTATAAGCCTGTACGGAACACCGTTAACCCCTATCATCTTCCATATACTGGTGGAGGTCGTACTTTTCTCCAGTTTTCTCAAAAACTATTGGTCCTAAAGACATCAACCAAAGTGTAGACTGTATAATAGGTATTCCCCCGGAGAATGAGCACACAAGCATGCTTGTCTGTTTTTCAACACCGGAGGAGTGGTCACTGGCATGCGGTGAATAGCGAAAAGTTTATGGAACATGGTTAGTCTACGTCAGAGCCATATAGAGAGAGAGTTGCGACAACTCCATTGACTCCAATGGAACGCTTTTTTTACAGCAATGGCGGCTCGTGGAGCCTCTCAATAGTTCCCGGAAGTAGCAGCAAATCGATGCCGCGCCGTAGAGATGCAGCAGAACAAACCGTTTGCGACGCACTTTTAAAAGGTAGGACGTTTAAATAATACGATTGTAAATTATTAGTACATCTTAATAACAATAAACTGTAAGTTAAAACCTTCTAGTAGATTATAACATATTAAATGAGTAGATTTAAGGGATGTTATCAGATAACAGATAACAGATTAGGCTATGATTGTAGCTGAATAAAGTTAGTAACAAACACCCTATTAATTGTAAAATCTGTTCTCTTAATTCAGTTTTATCCATGTTTGGAATTAGAGAAAAGGAGTCTAAACATTTTTTTTTTTTGCTGGGTGGGGAAAGTTAGCTAACGTTACACACTGTAAAAAGTAATTGCTGATTCTACTTAAGAAAAACTAGTGAATTTAACTTACTTTGTAAAATTTGTTGAATTAACTTGATTAGACTGTGTACTGTGAACTTAGGTAGTTAAACTAAACGGATCTAGTACAATGTACTTATGATTGTTAAGTGTATTGTACTAAAGGCATGTTCATGCTGTTGCAAATTTCTGGAGCACAGAATGTGCATAGTAGTAATAATAATAATAATGATGAATAATAATGAATTTTTTTTTTAGTAAATGCCCTACAATTATTTATATTATATATATATATATATATATATATATATATATATATATATATATATATATATATATATATATATATATTATTTTTTTAGTAAATGCCCTACAATTATTTATATATATATATATATATATATATATATATATATACACACACACACACACACACGTGTGGGTGTGTATGCATTTATTTATAGGTTCTGAATCTCTTTTTCCTTCGCTATATAAAATAACTGGGAAGATTAAAGCTTATTTGCAAGCCCATCAGCTGCTGCTGCTTCACAGTCTATTATATTTTTATTTATAGAGCTTGATATAGTTACAGGCCGTTGGGTAAGTTTCAGCATAAGACAAAACTACTCTTCTAATCAGCTACTTTAATTTCTTAAATGCATTTTCGAATCGCGCATGCGCAATGGGACGGTTTGTGTTAAGAAGACGACGAAGAAGAAGAACTTCAGCTCGTGTTCGGGATGAGGCAGCAAAACTAGGTATGCTCTTGAACAACCATTTATAAACCTTGATGTCATTGTATTGCGTATAAACACACACACACTCACACGTGTGCGTGTGCATGCATTTATTTATAGATTCTGAACCTTTTTTCCTTCGCGCCATAAAATAACTGGGAAGATTAAAGCTTATTTGCAAGCCCATCAACTGCTGCTGCTTCACAGTCTATTATATTTTTTATTAACAGAGCTTGATATAGTTACTGGCCGTTGGGTAAGTTTCAGCATAAGACAAAACAACTCTTCTAATAGTCTACTTTAATTTCTTAAATGCATTTTCGTCTCGCGCATGCGCAATGGGATGGTGTGTGTTTGAAGACGACGTCGACGAAGAATTTAAGCTTGTGTTCGGGATGAGGCAGTAAAGTTAGGTATGCTCTTGAATAAATACTTATAAATCTTAATGCATTTCGTATAAAAACTCAAATTTAATTTGCTCATTGTACAGTAAGAGGAAAAGGCACACTAAAGTAGATTTATGTCGAATGAGACCAGTGGCTTTTACTAGTTTGCAAAAATCGTTTTTTACTGAACACTGTTTTTATGTAACGTTACAGTTTATAAGCTGTTTTAATCTGTAATAAGTTCGGGGTTTATTAAGATGTAAAAACCTGTGCGGCCTTAACGAAACAATTTTCTAGAACGTTCGATGCTCACGTGTCGTTCACATGGAAATTAACAACACGATAAATTAAGATGGCGTAACTAACAAGCAATTACTACCTTATTTTGTCTTTATTTTGTGTATGCTTATTTTTGTGACTTAAATTCATGCAGTGGACGTGCAAGTTCTGCTTGTTTTCGTGTGAAAAGAGGGCTCCGCTGTTGAAACACTACATATTAAAACATGGAAGCTACTCTAGAAGTACTCCGATTCCATGTCTCTACACAGATTGTCTTTGATTTTTTTTGTTAAGTGCACCTTTAGTGCATTAAATGATTTAAATGAACATTTCACATCAAGCACATGGTAGCCAATCCAGTCCATGTGATAACATCCCTTTGATATTTAACTGCCCACTTTGCAGTTTTGAGGAGTCCTGCACAAAGTAAATTTTTTTTTTTCTCATTTACGGCAGCATCTAAAAAATCATGAAACGGTGCAGTGTCCATACAACAATTGCAATTTTGAGAGCAATGTCTACTCTACATTTAATTCACATATATGTAGAGATCATGGAGCACATGATCAAAGACAATTGAAATCTGAGGTTCTCTTGCACATTGCTTCTCACAGTGTAGATAATGTACAACAAGAAAAACCTCTGAGCCCTGATCCTGTAGATGAACATTTGGAGGAAAATGATATAGAAAATGAAAACCTTGATCAATTACATCATCAATTGGAGCACAATTTAGCCTCACTATTTCTCAAAATGCAGGCAATTTTGCATGTTTCTGATTCGGCTGCACAGGAAATAATTCAACAAATAAAGCAAATTTTACTTTTTTCAGAACCCCTTGTCTATCATGCAATTCAGCAAATTCTCCTTGAACATGGACTGAGTGGCTGTGATTCATTAGTGAGAAAAATTGTGAATGCAGTAAAAGAAAGTAACCCAATCTTGACAATGACCAAAGATGGCGAGCCTCTTTCCACAATAAGCAGAAGAGCGTCATATTCAGTCTCTTATGTGCCAATTCTGCAAATGTTGCAGAAAATTCTAAACAGGCCTGACATTCTAGATAGGGTCCTTTGCAATGATTGATCAGTTAATGAATTCAAGACTTACCGAGATGGCACCCACTATCAAGAAAATGACTTTTTCAACACTGAGACCTTCAGGATTGTTCTGGGTCTTTATGTTGATGAATTTGAGCTGGCCAATCCCCTTGGCACTTCTAGAAAAAAACACAAAATGTTCGCTCTCTATTGGGTTCTAGCTAATCTTCCCTCAAAAGATCGTTCATTACTTCAGTCAATTCAGCTAGCAATTTTATGCAGAGCTACTGCAGTAAAACAACATGGTTACACAGACATCTTGCGCCCACTTGTTCAGGACCTTGAAACTCTTGAAAAGCATGGTGTATACATTGAACAGTTAGGAGAATGTGTGAAAGGAAGTGTACTTTTTGTGTCATCCGATAATCTAGGTGCTCATTCTTTTGCAGGACTACAGGAGAGTTTCACTGTTGAGCACCCTTGTCGGTTCTGCTTAGCAACGAGGAGTGAAATCCAGGAGAAGGAGGTCCGGTCGGAAGCATTTGAACTGAGAACCAAGCAGGAGCATGACAGGCATGTGGCTGAAGTGTTACACGATGCGAGTTTGCTAAAGCAATATGGTGTAAAAGGTGGCTGTGTTTTAAGTGAAAGGTTGGAACATTTTCACACAGTTGGTGGTTTTCCACCTGACCTAATGCACGACCTTATGGAGGGTGTCATCCCTATTGAAATGTCCTTGTGCATTAATGATTTGGTCTCAAGGAAATTAATCTCTCTTGAATCCCTGAATCAAGCTATCAAGCAGTTTCCTTACAAATTCTCAGACAAAGTTGATCAGCCTCAAATCATCCCAGGCACATTTGCCTCAAAAGGTACCATTGGGGGTAATGCACATGAGAATTGGGCGCTTATTAGACTTCTGCCCCTCATGGTTGGCTTTGATATCCCTGAGAATGATAAAACATGGGAAATTGTGTTGCTTCTGAAAGATATGTTAGAAATGACATTGACATTCAAGTTCACTTAGGATTCTCTTGATTTTCTTGATGCAAAGATCTCAGAACACAGACATTTGCTTTTAACAGTCTTTCCTCATTTCAAATTGCGCCCTAAACACCACTATATTGAGCACTATCCGCAGCTCATAAGAACATATGGGCCACTAAGAGATATGTGGACGATGCGATTTGAGGGAAAACATAAAGTGTTCAAGCAGGTAATCCGTGACACCAAAAACTTTAAAAATGTTCCACAAACTTTGGCTGTTCGCCATCAAAGACTGCTGGCTTACTACATTGACTCCCCCTCCTTTCTTAAGCCACCCATACAGACAGATAAGATGATGGGTACTTTGATGTCAACTTTCCCTCAGAACATTCAGGAATTCCTGAGAGACAAATATGCAGTTCAGAACACTGTCCTCGCAGCATCATCTGTGAGCATTGATGGAATCAAGTATAATCCAGATATGGTTGTATCTGTTGGTACTTGCTCAGGACTACCTGATTTCAGACAGATTTTCAAAATTCTTGTCATCAACAGTGATGTTGTTTGTGTGTAAAGATCTGACATGTTGGTACATTGAGCACCTGCGTTCTTTTGAACTGTGCAGTCCTGTGCTATCACTGTCAATTACCAAACCCTCGGATCTAAATGACCCATTTCCTTTGCCAGCCTATACACTTCGGGGCAGGACCTATGTTACGCTCAAACATTATATCATATGCTGAATGAATGACAACTCAGGTTTTAAAGGGACTTCAGAAATTCTGCAAATTATCATTTAGTCTCATTCGTATTCTGTAGACAAAAATTATTATTTTTGAAAAGATTTCTGACTGCTCTTGTCTATGTCAGAAGATCGCAGGCATAGCTTCAGGAGCACACAAAATCATACACAATTTCATTAAACTAGGTGTTCAAATAGTATATCAATAGGTTTGGTGAGAAACAAACTGAAATGTTATTTATTATTTTCTTTAAATTGTCACATCCTGCATGTACTCGAGAGAGCAGCGGTTAGCTTAAATGCTGTCCTGTGTGAAGGGTTTCTCCTTTGCACAGTATATTTTGTTCAAGATTTATAAATAATTTGAAAGAAAAAAAAAATATATCAATCTTGAACAAATTCTCCTGTGCAAATGAGCAGCCCTTCACACAGTATAGCACACACAGGATATATACAGTTAAATGGATTATATATTGAAGTTCATTTCTCAACAAACCCATCCATTTATGCCTTAAATGCTTGAACTGTATTGCACAAGTCACATGAAATTATGAATGCCTCTGTGTACATTACATTTTAAACAAGGATGAGTGAAACTTTTTGAATCATATTTTTGCAAAGGATGGGTTTAGAATGATGAAATTGGGGTGAGCTGTCCCTTTAATTTAAGAAAACTAACTCAATTCTTTAACCTTTGTAGAGAGACCAAGTATGGAGACAACAACTGTACTCCCGAGTTATAATTTGTGACAACGACATCCGAAAAATTGTACTTCCTGTGAAACCACAGACGGTTGACTCGCTGTTGGAACAACTTGAAGAAAAGCTGGGACTTCAGTACAAGTTCGCACTTCAGTTTGAGGATCCAGACTTCAACAATTCCCTCGTGAATCTTACCAACATTGCTGACTTGCCAGATAAGCCTACACTGAAGATTGTCTCCCTTGTGACGTCACCAACCCCTAGCACAGCTGACACTGAAGTCCTATCTGTGGCTTCTGATCATCCACGTCATTGTCTACGGACTGCATGGCCAGAAACTTTCGAGATCCCTACTTTTCCTGTTGACGTTGAGTATAGATTACGTCAGGGAAATCTACAGTACATGCGAGATCAAACATACCTACAATTGTCAGGAGAGCTTAAGCATGAGATTCTCGAAAAACTCTCAGAAACTATATACAGTTACAAAGCTTACCCAGATAAGGAAGACTTTGAGGCTGTTGCTACTGCTTTGATAAAAAAACACCCTTGCCTTACCCAACCTGGCTCATCAATGGGGTGGAATGGGTGGTATGATAGCCTTAGGTGGAAAATGGGCAATTACCGCTCAAAACTGCGTCGAGCTGGATGCTTGGAGGTATCCATAAATGGTGGGAAAAGAAGAGGACTGCAGCCTCAGAGAAACATCAAAAGACCCAAGAGGTTTGAAATCAATTTTCTACCGAACTTCCCTGATGGTGAAGATGAAGCCAGCATGGAGTCCAAAAGGAAAGAGATGGTGGAAGAAATGAAGAAACGTCGTCTTAACGTTGCACTGATAGCCCGGAACATGAATTCTACATTTGCCTTGCGTAGAAAAGAATTGATAGAGAAGGAGCCTGCTGTGAAGAATACAGTGGAAAGGTGGCCAGCCCTCTTCACACAGAGTCAGGTGAGTCTTAATTGTTTTCCTATATCATTTCATCTTGAACATTTTCAAAGCAAATTTATCATTAACCAGTTTTGGTGTTAATTCATACTTGGACATTTCAGTGAAAAGTGATTGCTTAATGTCAGTTTGTCCTACTTCTTTTTTTTTTAGATCATGGCAGAGTTTAATCGTATATCTGGCAAAAACCTGCAAACTGAATTCTTTCAAGAACTGGACAGATTTACTCCACGTTTCATCGATATCTTCAGGGCTAAAGGTGGAGACATTGGTTCCAAACTTAAGAAGATTCTGCAGCAGGTTGAAAATGACGTAAGCTCCTCGACTTATTACAATTCTTTTTCGAAAGCAAAACAAATGTTGCTTTTGCTGTTGTTTTTTGCTCCGTGTAAGCGCTATTCAATATACATTTTTATAACTTTGCAGAAATCGAACATCAATGCGGGACGAACAGCCGTTCTTCACGGCCTACCACTCCTCCTCGGAGAGGACCCCTCCGATTTTTACAAGACATGTTTTGTAAGTATTTTCTTCTCTGATGATTCTTATTTAACAGGCAAACTGTTCTTCAAACAGTTTTGATATCTAGAAAGAAGAGTTATGAAGGCAAGAAAAACAGTCAGGATACTGAAACAAAGAAAGGGATAGAGAAAAGAAAGTGAAAGATAAATAAAAAATGTAGGGGAAAAGACAGTATAAGAAGATACATTTTATATTGCATAAATGAATAAAAAACATTTCTAAGAAAGATAATAGATTATTTTGATAGTTTTAATTAATATAGCTGGCCTTCAGTTTGTCTTTTCATGCAGTTGTTTGATGTATGTATTCCCCCCTGCATCCACTCCTGTGTCCTGTTTGAAAAGGCCTTTACATTTAGAAATACCATGTTATTAGTTTAGTTTTACATTTTAATGAGAGTATGTGCTCTTAAAGGGATAGTTCACCGCAGAAAAAAAAGTCATTTACTTACCCTTATGTTGTTCCAAACCTGTATGAGTTTCTTTCTTCTAGCTGAACACAAAAGAAGATATTTCGAAGAATGTCAGTAATCAAACAGTTGAGAGTAGAATTTAATTGACTTCCATAGTATTTTTCCTATTATGGAAGTCAATGTCTACTCTCAACTGTCTGTTTACCAACGTTCATCAAAATATCATCTTTTCAGTTCAACAGAAGAAAGAAACTCATGCAGGTTTAGAACAACTTGAGGGTGAGTAAATGAGACTATTTTCATTTTGGTGTGAACTATCCCTTTAAAAGATGTTTTGTGGCTTTCTTTGACCTAATTTTTGTTATGTTTTCCCATTTTTAGGACCGTGATGACAATGAAGACATGTTGGACGTTGAAATAGGTATTCTGACAGTGTTTCCCGAGGACTCTGCAACTGTTGTGGCACCAAGATGCAGGGAGTAGGGTACAATCTCAATCATTTTGGAAGGTACAGTGGTTGTGGATGATCTTGAAAATCTTCCACAAGCAACGTGTCTGCTCTTTGGACTAATTTATGCTCTAAACTTAGAGTATCCTGCAGCACTGAAATGCACATTCGACTTCATACAAAGAGTGATTTTATCCCTTGGCCACAAGTCACTCAAACCTAAAATCCAATCACTGAAAAATCGCCTGTAATAGATGCAGTAATAGATCATAGCCATGATGCTAGTTTGAGTGAATAGAAGCTGTCTTTAAGAAAACTAAAGAAATTAAGTACTATTTTACAGATACTTCAGATTTTTCCAATTGTTGAAAATGAAAAAAAAAGACATTTAAGAGGATGTTTTAAAAAATTTAAAGTTTACTTGTTTGGTTTTAGAATAGTTTTAATATAAGAGAACTGTAGTAGGAAGGTGTTCTGTACTAAACTTGTAACATACTTGCAAGCTCTGCCTTTGAACACTTTGTAAAGATGTTAAAAACAAAGAAACATTGATCCTTTAATTGTCTTTTTCATTTCTTTTTTTTTTTCTTGAGTGCAGTATGTGCTTTTTTTTTTTTCTAAAATGTTGCTGGCGGGCAGTTGACGGGCATGCCTTAAGTAATGTTTTAAAATGAATACTGTTTTATAGAGCAAATAAAGTGTTCTAGTGTTGTGCCAAATCTGTTGTCTGTCTTTGCATTCTCAACTTAGAATTTTGAGTACAACTTGCTTGAGAAATTTAAGGCAATCAGTTTCCACACATTCGTCTAGTAAAATGAACAAGCCGACATGTTAGAAGAACTGTTTTGTTTAAGTTCTGCTTACAAATCTCAACTTAAATCTGTAAGTTACCTAAACTTTTGAATTTGAGTTACTTGTACTCAAGTTTTATGGTACCCTCTACAAATACACAAGTTAACTCTACAAAGTAGTAGAGAGTAGTATCAACTAAGAAATTATGACCCTTATTTACTTGAGAATTTTGAGGCAATCAGTTTCCACAGCTTTTCTAAGTAAAGTCAACTTATTACTTTTTACAGTGCATAGCCTATTAGTTCAATATTAACGTTTGACCGCGTGTGACAGCGGTAACTGGAAGTGGTAAAATGAGGTTATAAAATTTGTTTCTTATTACACGAATTAAATAATTAAATTCCTTAATAATAAAATGCACCCTTTTGATATAAATTTAGAGTGAATTGAGTTTGCAAAAACATGGGTGGAGTGTTTTTAGTCATTGTGATTCATTGACTATTACCTGTCTATATTATATAACCTATCTATATTATAATACTACTGTATTATATACTTAAACTTGTTAGTGTATAAAAGTAACATACTGTAACATTCTGTGGGTGCTGGTAGGTGGAGGATTAGTGGTGCCACTGGACTGTTCTGTGATGGAGCATCAGTGAGGATGCAGGTCAGGAGTGCTGAGGGGACCATTTTTTTTGATAGCTGCATTTTCATTCTTTATTTTTCTTAGTGCTGCCTTTGCATTTTTAAATATTTTTTCTTGTCTCTTTAATTTTTTTAATAGACCCAGGTAACTGGCTGATGGTTCACTGGAATGCTGACTGACTTGCTGCTGGCTGACTGAGTAATGTCACCTGTCCCTGTCTCTCCTCTCCTAGCCATGTCCTCTATTTCTTCACTGTCACTTTCCCTTCTCTAAGTGTCCTCATTCATTTTTTCCACAACCTTTGAAACTGATAGAGGCAGAATACATGGAATTGCTAATTTTAATCATCACTTCAAAATTAGAAATATTACTTCAACTAGTACGAGTTTGTACTTATATATGTATCACCTGAAATAATATAGCTGTAATCAGCAGCGATTTGCTGTATGTTTACAGGTCTAGGGGTGCATCGTGGACCAGGGGCACTCCTCTTTTTGACCACAAAGGTTGTCGGAATAGCACCTGGTCTCAGCCTACTCTTTAATTTTTTGGGTCATGACAAATTGGTTTTCCTCAAAATGTGCCTGCAGAGTGACTTGAGTTTAGTTTCCACACACAACTTTTTTTTTTTTTGTCTACCCACATATTAAATGCACAGTTATAGGTAACACTGACTCCCTGCAATGTCTCAGCTCCCTGGGTTTAAATAAATTTAAGTATAATTACCTAACAATTTTTTTGTTGTTGTTGTAATTTTTATTTATATTTAGATTGCTGCTGCTGACTTGATCCAACCATTATTTTCTCCTCTCCATGTCAGCGGGGAAGCAATACATTTGCACACCTTCCTGTAAACCGAGTGGAGAATCCCCATGCAGCACAGCAAACCATGGTGGAGACTATGCAAGGACAACATGAAAGAAAGGACACATACAGAATGCTATTAAATTTATTAAAATTTATTTATTAAAAATGTATTCATGAATTGCTGTAAATAGTTAATTGCATTTATTTCAATAAAAATACAAAGAAAAAGTAATCTCGTAATATATAATTACAATTTAAAATAACTGTTTTCTATTTTAAAATGTAATATACTCATGTGATGCCAAGCTGAATTTTCAGCATCATTACTTTTGAATGGAAGTGTACATGTTTGTATACAAGTATGCCTGAATATATTGTGTATATGAATAAGTACATAATTGTATTAATATATGTAATTGTAAGAATTGTAAACAATAAGCTTCATTTTAAATTTACTTAAAATGCTAATTACTGCTGCTAACAGTATAGTGCAGTGCAAGCTGAAAATCAACTGTCACCAGCCTGTCTCTGTACTATCTGAAAGTCATCAATATGACATTAGTTGACATGAGATCAGTGGAAAAAAGAACAATATGTAACGTAAAAAGGCAACCGCAAACCGTGTTTATACAACTTAACGTTAGCCTGAAATAAGTTTTTAAAATAACGGTAATTGAACACTAATCCTCAAAAATTACCTGATTTGATATTTTAAAAACAACATTGCTATAACTACATATTCATGCTACATATGTCGGTGTGTTGTATAAATATTTAAAATACATGCATTTATTGACTCCTTATTACCAGAAATCGCAGTTTTGTCACTCTACTCTATCAGTTTGAATGGCCGCCAACGCACTTCCTGGAACTATCTGAAGTCTACATGAATCACGTGACAACCAAACATTTCGAACTTCCGTTGTCGCAACTCTCTCTCTATGGCTCTGGTCTACGTTACACATTTGTATTTCAGAGTCAGTAAGACAATTTGAATCACAAAATGATTCATAAACATGTTGTTAAAAAATAATACACACTGTATAGATCAAATAAACAATAAATTAATGATAACAACCTTAACCGAATGTACAGAAATGCCCTAATTCTTACAACTGGCCTAAATTCAGGTAAGTATCTTAAGAAAACAAATCAAGTAAGTGATACATGAGTAAACTTTTCTATGACATACTGTAAGTGTCTTAAAATTATTAATAAAATAAATAATAACATATTGCTTGAACATTAAAACATGTAAATTACAGTTTGGTATGACAATTAATTAATTTAACTAACCTTGACATTAAATGAGAGAGAGAGACAAGAATTAGTTGTTTCCTTAACGGTCCTCTTTGTTGTCTGAGGATGCGCTGCAATCGTCATGGTAACTCTACTCTCTCAACTGTCACCCAGAGTTCAGAAAATGCAGCTGAACTACACAGTGCAAACTCATCATATATTTAAGTAATTAAAATAAAACTTATATAGACGGTTTCATCGTGCGCACGAGCCTGGACCTAAGTTAACTTCCGGTCTGTGTTGTGTATATCGGTCTGGCTGCGGTGCCTTCTACTAACGCAGTTAAAGTCAAGGTGATGAGTAGACTGAAGTTGGGCTCAGGTGGTTGTGCTGCGGGATGTGTTTCCCATACATTTATTTATTTTTGGAGACTCATCACAATTTTAAAACTGATCGATTTTCAAAAAGGCTCCGTTGAATAAACATGAGTAATGTTATGTACTGCACGTTTAATAATAATAATTCCTAACATTTATATGTTTAAATATCAAAACGAGGCACAGGTGTATATATATAAATATAAGCTAAATGTTTTCATTTCATTTTCATTTCGGTTCATTCTTGGTTAAAAAAAATCTTCAGGTTCCATATGCAGAGCGAAATGGGAACGGTCCAGAATTTAGCAATAATTAGTATTAACTCTATTATTATTCTTGATTTTATTTAAAACTACCAACACTTTGCATTTTTGAAGTATGCCTTATGTGAGACCAAAAATTAAGTATTATTTGTTTCAGCTGTTTGATCGCGCTGGTGCCTCGCACACATATTCACTGGAAACAGCAGTCGTTCACCAGACATTCGGCGTGAGCACTTTGACATATTGTTAATTATGATTTTTTTCCATCGATACTGAAACGCGTGAACTACACAGCCTATTTACCTCATGAATAATAGTTAAGCTTCAAATGGGCAACATCACAAATATGGAAACGTTTGGATTTCTCTCGAATGAGAAAGCCCAACCTTACCTTATGCTTAGCTTTAAATGATTATTATTATTTATTTTTTTTATTACTAAGCCTATATTAAAATATACTGCAATTATATTTATCCATTAGAATTATATTTATATTTTTAATTCTTGTTTTGTTCTGATAAATTTGTTAAATTTAAAGGATTTGTTGTAAAGTGAAGGGAACTAAAAATATCCTGTTGGTACATTATAACATTATAAGGCCAGCCGTTATTATTTCTAAATGGAATATAATGCAACTTATACCTGACTTATATTTTTTTCCTCTCACAGACTCTTATTTTTTTAGCGTGTTTAAAAAATATACTATACTAAACTATAGTTTAATAGTATTTAAATTCAAGTTAAAAAAAAGGTTTTAATTGCTTAAACTATTTTTATTAATTAATAATATGTTATCATGTTTATTCTTTAAGAAAATAAGGGAAAAAATAAGGGACGATCCGAATATTTGTTTTGTTTTACCTTTGTAGGCTACAATTATTCAAAAAAATAAAATAATAAAATAATGTCATTAAAAAATACCATTGGCCTAAGTAATTTTGACCATTATAGAATTGTGACTTTAAAGGTTAGTGATTTAGGAGGTGAAAATACTGTGAAATTACTAATGGCATGGATTTTAGAGCATAACAACTGAAGGTTTATGAAACATTAGCCAAAAAAGCATTTTTTTAAACAACGGAACTTAAAGTTGTGAACTAAAATATTATTTCAACCATACAGCATGTGAATAAATAAAATGCATACTTTTCATAACATTTGATTATTCATAAAATGCATAACGTTTCTGGTGTTTGGATTTGTACTTCAATATAATGAGCTCCAAGTTTAAGAATAGCCCTAGACTAGTTTCTCTCTCTCTCTCTCTATTTAACAGCATTAGCTCAATGAAATACATCTTCCTTCCGTTAGAATTAATGCCTGAATAGAATTTTCCTGCCTTGCTAAATGTTGGGCTTGTGATCAATAAGTTGTATTCGCCTCTCATTCAGTAAAGTCAAACCGCAGACAGTGAAGCTGCATCACTGAGCGCGAGTGAGATAAAGGTGTGAATTGCTCTTTCATATGGACAGTGTCTTATGAAGCTTTCACTTGCTGAACTGTTTTATATAGGACTGTTGTTTTGGTTATAGACTAAAAATGGTCTGCCCCCACGTTAGAGTTTTCTAGTTCTAGTCGTTCGTTTGTTATATTCAACTAATCAGATTTTTATATTAAATTTACATAACCTAATCTTAATATATCCCGCGCTCAAGCATATGCATTAAGTTTGCAACAAAGCACACGCAGAAGTAGCCTAATAATTGTGGAAAATGAGACATTTTAATTATTTATTAATAAACAAATGTTTTCTTGTCGGCTGCAGGATGAAATTCACAGTGCTGGCTCTCTCCGACAGAGAAATGCAACATTCACAGATTACACAATTTGTTTTCGTTTAAAAAAAAAATCAAGCTTTCTGTAGATATATATTTTAAAGTATGTGAGACACCACAATATTATGTTAATTAAAAAATTATAAATTCATTATCAAGAAAAAATTTAAGTGATGAAACGGCGCCTCTCTGTCATTAATTCACATTAATATTTTTTGCACAAAAACTTGAATATGAGCGTCGTGGTTTTCACTCGCTCCAAGAGGCTCCAACACGAGTACAATTCATGCCAACAGCCCATAATATAACTGCATATTCAACAAGAATTCATGTTAAACATATTTAGCTATAGCTTGATCAGAAGGTTACAATGACTGCAAGAGTCGAGTGGGATGTTAAGAGTTTGTCTGTTTCTTTTACTGATTATTTTTTGGGGTTAAAACATGATTTAAACAGATTCACACGCAATCGCTTTCGCAATAATGCATTCAAACAAATGTAATCTTACAGTGCTACTACATTATTAGCATGCTATCTGATTTTGAAATCTTGAAGAAGTTAATCGATCTGTTAAGATAAAATAACTGAAAGATGTACTGTTATTTTCATCACAAACAAAATTTTCACAGCAGAAAGCAGCAATTAAAGATTTAATGCTTACAATGTTATTAGTTTGGCATGTGATATAGGGAAAAAGTTTACACAAAATAGCTTAAGCCACTTTGAAACTCTCCTGTTATTTTTTTATTATTATTATTATTTTATATGCTACGTTATGAACATAACATTTCAAACATACTGAAATACCTTATTCACGGAGTGAAGGCGGAGCGTGTTTCTGGTATCAGTGAGCGGGAAGTTGTTGCTGCTCACAGACTCTGCTGCGAGTGAGAGAGATGTTTCACCTGACGAAATGAAGACGACCACGGGAGCACAAGCACAGCACATCCGCCGAAAATCAACTTGCAGCAATGCTTGTTGATCGACACGCCAAGCTTTACTTTTGTAGGTCACATGGCAGTAAATAATTCGATAATATGACCATGCAGTCAATACAGATATTTAATAAAAACATTAAAACAAGCAGGGCTGTAAAATAAAACAATAAAAAACGCATGCCAGGTCTACACCGGACACAAGTGGTGCGATCCAACAAAAGACAACAGAACACAGAGATGGATACACTGGACACGATACCCATCAGTGAACTGATGCTCATTCTGTTTATGACAAAATGTTCTGACACTGTGTTCAGATGATTTGACACTATAGTGTGATGTCATCAAGTTTAGACACACTTTTCGCTGTGGGGCACGGATGACAACTCTCGTGTCTGTTGTAGACACACAGAAAGTGTCTGCTCTATTTACAAATAAGTTCTATAAGAAAAAAAAAACTTAAATCAGCGGCATAATGAGATGGAAATATAAACTAGAAAATATATAAACAGGTCCTCCGTCCATGACACTGACTCACTGCGGAGCTGCAGTTTTAATCTTAACAGCTCTTAAAGCTGAGTGGATGGTTAGATAGATGATGGGCTAGTATTAAATAAATAAATAAATAAATAAATAAAAATAAAGGTCGTTCCAGCAAAAAGGTAATAACATTACTGTTTTTTTTAATCATCTTGTTGCAGTTATAAATTTGACTGCTAAATGAATGATAAAGAACTATATTAAAACTTGTTTTGTAAAATTAAGTCGTCATTTGAATATTGATTTAAAAATCGGTTTAAATCATAAATCAGATTTTTTTTCTAAAATAAAAAAAAATAGGATTTTTTTTTTTTTAGGCCATATGCTATTGCCCTACTTTAAAAGCAAGTAAAGAAGGCTTCCTTTAAATTCACTTAAGTTGTCAATTACTAAAGCTCTTTTTTACATCGTGTGAATTTTGTTGATTATAATGAGAGAACTTTAATGAGAGTTTAATCTTGAGGACGTTTTATTAATCCGTCCATTCTTTAGAGTTTCAAAGATTTAATCGTGCAGGTTTAATTTTATTCGTTTCTTGTTTTAGGCAAATTAGGCCTAAATAATGGGAACGAAATTATACAGTGCTTCACGTTTAAACATGCAACAATTTCTTAATCAGTTTACAGACCAATGTCTTTTTCCCAGTAAGTTATGTTAAAATAAAGGACAGGTAACCAATAACAAAAATGCATGTTGTTTTATTAAAGGAAAAATATATATTTATATTTACAATATAAATTAAAATATAGGCATAATATATGAAAATATTGACATTTTGCATATTAATCCATGTAGCCTACCCCTCTAAAATAGGCTACCACTTTTAATGCTCCAATGCAAAGTAAACCACAATTTCTTTTGAAAAATATAACGCATAATTAATATAATATAAATAATACTGCAAACCTCTTAAATGTGTCAAAACTAAAATATGGTTTAATGCCATGTAGCTTAGAAAATATAAGCACAGACTCAGGCACAGGCTTGACAATTATCCTGCTTGAATTCGTTCTAAGAAATGCACATAACTTCATAAATACCAAACTTTCATCTGTGAATATTAAATATTAAATATATTAAATATTTAAACTATAGTGTTTTTCTTTCATTTTCCGTGACTGAAGCAGTCAAATGTAACACATCAGCGAGGCAAAACTGACGTCTATTTGCGAAAATGTGCTTTGATGCGCTTGTTTGATAACTTGTGGTTAAAGTGCCACTCAGCGGTCAAAAGCTGCAAATGGACTTTACAAACGCCGCGGCGGCGGTATCCCCGGCGGTAAAAAGGGCCTTTTGAATGGCTACTTACTGTATAGTCCAGTGCGACTTATGTTTTTTCCTCTTCATGACGTATTTTTGGACTGATGCGACTTATACTTAGGTGCGACTTATAGTCTGAAAAATAAGGTAATAATAAAAATAATAATAGCCTTATATGAACATATATTACATAAAAAGACACGATCAACGGACTGTGGGATGGACAAAAAATATTTTATCAATCTCTGATAATCTCAGGTTGCTCTGGCCACCCTGGTTTGTTTATTTATTAAACTCCTGGCCATGACATTATCACGTTCCCAAGAATTAATATCTTGTGGCTACGACAAAACTAAACCAAAAAGACTTGTGTTAAAAAAAAAGTATCTTACAATGACAGTCATTTATTAATTATGCCAGTAGGTATGTAAATGAAAAACGAATTCGCGATCGATATGAAACTTGAGTCATAGACCACTTTAATGATGTAAGTTATAGTTTATGAAGTGAATTGCATTATTTTACATTAGAAATAGCAGTAACCCTGGACTAATGTAAGCAAAGAATGCTTCTGTGCGCGGGCGTCCTCCCACAAGTTAAGAGATTTTAAACAAACACTTGCAGTTAATCAAATGAAACAATACACATTTTAATGTTATAAAAGTGTGCACATCGAAAGAAATAAACAGCAGATGTTCATGGTAACAATTTCTTTAACTTGAGCTAACGCTGCTAATACACATATACATTTGTTAATAAAGTTAATAAAACAAAAACATGAATGTTTTAATGCTATTGAATAAAAAGAAATGATCCACTCGAAAGTCTCTGCTCATCATGACAGGACCTGGATCAGTGAGCTGCGTCTCGTGCCGATAACGTCACTTCAAGGGAGGCATTTTGTACACTCCCCCGTCCCTTGACTCCGCCCCCACGTCAAAAAAGTGCCACAAAGAGAGACGTGCAGAAAAATGAAGCGCAAAGGAAAAATGGTTTCACAAGCTCAAACTAGATTGACACGCAAAATAAAAGCAGCGTTACAAATAAATTAATAGATATGACCATGGAAAATATGTATTGCAAAATCATTGCTTTCGCGCAGTTTCATTTATGTTTTGCAATTCTTTATTTTTGTTTGCAAAAAGCAAATTTATTTTCCTCAGTACTTTAATTTTCGTTTGCAAAACGTAATTTTTTTTGTGCATATATAAGTCGTTAAATTGACTCCATACTCTCACGCAGAAAGGTGAACCAGGAATCTCCTAATATGGACAACAGCGTCCAGCTATCGCGTCCAGCTATTTTTTTTTTTAAGTCCAAAAAAATCTCCAGCAGGTGATAAATAAAGTATATGAACAAAGCAGTGCTAATTGACATAGCATTTATTACAGTATAGAAACTATTCTGCCTTATTATGTGATAAAAAGTGTTTGTAGTATATAAAAATCATTATTATTTGTTATTGTCCAGCAGTTATAGATTTCTAAGCCAATTAAAAGCTAGAAATTAGAGAAAAATTTAAGTTGCCTATAGTATCCACTACCAGTCAAGAGTTTTCGAACAGTAAGCTTGTTAATGTTTTTTAAAGTCTCTTCTGTTCACCAACCCTGCATTTATTTGATCCAAGAATTGAATTTTGAAATATTTTTACTAGCCTATTTAAAATAGCTGTTATATATATATATAAATAATTCTGATATACTGATTTGCTGCTAAAAAAGAAAAAAAACTCTTATTATGATAATGTTGAAAACAGCTGAGTAGAATTTTTTAAGGTTTATTTAGTGAATAGACAGTTCAGAAGAGCAACATTTATCTGAAATAGAAATCACTTGTAAAATGATGTATTTATTATCACTTTTGATCAGTTTAGGAATCCTTGCTAAATAAAAGTATTAATTTCTATAATTTATTTAAAAAATAATAATAATTATATATATATATATATATATATATATATATATATATATATATATATATATATACATATACATACAGGGTGCGATTTGCCGGGGGGATGCGTGGGATTTCCCCCTTTCTGGTCAATGTATCCCTGCCTCTGCTTAATTTAGGTTAAATACCAGGTTAAATCTACCAACAAGCCTTGTTAATCTGCTGTCAAGGCTGTCGATATGAATGGGCTGCTGCTTCACGCTCATCTATTGGGGATGCTTTCACTAAACTTATCCAACTATTTCCAACACACTGTGTGTACATCATTGATATGCTGTTGCTCAAGCTAACTAGTGTATCTATAAAGTGCTTGATACTTAAATGTACAGATCAAAAATTTAGCTCGTGTCAATGCTAAACGTTATATGGACAAGGGCTAATGCTGTTGCCTAAATTCGAGTACTGACAATACAGTAGGTGGCCAGCCTATCTGGGGCTTACCGCCGCGCTGGTAACTGTAATTCAGTCGCGTGTTAAAATCATTCGCGAAACTACCGCCAGGTGGCGCAAAGGGACTGATTGCGAAATTAATGTAATTGTAAAATGAGATAAAAGAAGGAAGTAAAACAACAATAACATTATGATATAACATTGTAACATTTAAAAAAAAACATAATTTTTTTTACAATTTGTTAATTTTTAAAATGTAGGATAGTCTTAGTCAACAGTCTACTAAACAAAAATTAAAAGAAGACCTTAACACAAAGGATCATATGCATGCTATTTTTATTAAACAGTAAATAAATATAAGGCCTATATATAAGCTAAATGTTTTAATTTCATTTTCATTTCGGTTCATTCTTGGTTTAAAAAAATCTTCAGGTTCCATATGCAGAGCGAAATGGGAACGGTCCAGCATTTAGCAATAATTAGTATTAACTCTGTTATTATTCTTGATTTTTCAAACTACCAGCATTTTTGAATTATGCCTTATGTGTGACCAAAAATTAAGTATTATTTGTTTCAGCTGTTTGAGCGTGCCGGTGCCTTGCGCACATATTCACTGGAAACAGCAGTCCTTCACCAGACATTCAGCGTGAGCACTTTGACATATTGTTAATTATGATTTTTTTTTTCATCGATACTGAAACGCACACAGCCTATTTACCTCATGAATAATAGTTAAGCTTCAAATGGGCAACATCACAAATAAGGAAACGTTTGATTTCTCCCGATTGAGAAAGCCAAACCTTACCTTATGCTTAGCTTTAAATTATTATTATTTTTAGGTTTTTTTGTTTTATTACTAAGCCTATATTATTATATACTGCAATTATATTTATACATTAGAATTATATATTTTTAATTATTGTTTTGTTCTGATAAATTTGTTAAATTTAAAGGATTTGTTGTAAAACATTTTCTTATAGCCTATTTTTTTTCCTCTAACAAACTCTTTTTTAGCGTGTTTAAAAAATAAAAAATAAAGAAAACATTCAGCAAATGAAAATAGGCGATTAATCCGTTAAAATGTGTTAAAAATGTGTTAAATCTTGGTTAACAGTAATTATAATTATTTTACTTCAGAACAGAGCCTGGGACTAATCTAGGTTATCCATGTTTTTTTTTTTTTTAATTGCATCTGAAAATGACTTTGTTCATTACATTCACTTCACGCGATCTGGCGCAGATCAGCCTCCCGCGATGCTCAGCTGTGGACGATTTAAAAATGTTTGAAATAAAGCAGTGGTTCTCAACCTGGCGCCCGTCACGAATTCAAATGCGGCCCGCACCACATGCTGAATTGAAAAAAAAAAAAAACTTTATCATTTTCTAAAATTTTATAGTTTACATCAATTAAAAAAAAATTATGCTACTAATGAAATATAAGCTATATCCTAATGTTTTTATGTGATTTTTTTTTCTTCATATATTATTTTCAGACATGAGCACTGGCATAAGCATTTAACGAACACATACAAGCGCGCACTTTGGCAGAATTCAATTCAAATAGTCATCAACAGCCATTAGGTAAATTGCCTTTAAGGTAAAATTGCGCATCAGAATGGACACATTAGTTTTTTAAGGGAGAAAAAAAAGAAATTCAAAAAATGCCAGCGAATAAACATGTACAAACTGTGAATAGTCGCAGTATCAGTATTGAAGGAGAAGTGCTGGATTTTGGTTTGTTTTTTGTTGCCCCGCAACTCACTTGAAGAAGTTCAGATAAATGGAAACACCATACACTATGTAGCAATCCTCATTGGAGAGTGTGTGCCGAGGCTCTGAGCAGACGACCGCGCGGACAGGTGCGCGTGGTCAGTAGGCTTCAAAAGCAAAATTGCACATGTGCAGGCAGAGTGAAGAAGCTCATTGCTACTTGAACCTGTGCAATCCGTCAGTAAAAGAATATAAAGACAGTCAGATGTGCAATAATTCTAGTTCTAATTATATTGTTAACACAAGTTCACTTTTTTCAAGTTCAGTTTTACTTATAAACTCCTTGAGAATTTAAAGTTAGTTTAATAGTATTTAAATTCAAGTTAAAAAAAAAGGTTTTAATTGCTTAAATTATTTTTATTAATTAATAATATGTTATCATGTTTATTCTTGTAAAAAAATACGTGTTTATTCTTTAGGAAAACAAGGGAAAAAATAAGGGACAATCCGAATATTTGTTTTGCTTTACCTATTTATGTAAGCTACAATTATTCAAATAATAATAATAATAATAATAATAAAATAATGTCATTATAAAATACCATTGGCCTGAGTAATTTTGACCATTATAGAATTGTGACTTTAAAGATTAGTCATTTAGGTGGTACAAATACTGTGAAATTAATAATGGCATGGATTTTAGAGCATAACAACTGAAGGTTTATGAAACATTAGCCAATAAGCATTTTTTTAAACAATGGAACTTAAAGTTGTGAACTAAAATATTATTTCAACCATACAGTGTGAATAAATAAAATGCATAATTGTCATAACATTTCATTATTCATAAAATGCATAACGTTTCTGGTGTTTGGATTTGTACTTCAATATAATGAGCTCCAAGTTTAAGAATAGCCCTAGACTAGTTTCTCTCTCTCTCTCTCTCTCTCTCTGTTTAACAGCATTAGCTCAATGATATACGTCTTCCTTCTGTTACAATTTTCCTGCCTTGCTAAATGTTGGGCTCATGCAGGGTCGGCGCGTGCCTATAGGGCGGCAGCTCAGCCAGGGCGGCAAGAGAGAAGGCGAGAGAGAGAGAAGGCGAGAGAGAGAAGAGAGAGAGAGAGAGAGAGAGAGAGAGAGAGAGAGAGAGAGAGAGAGAGAGAGAGCATTATTAATTTATTTGCTTGTTTCACATTAGGTATAAATAAAATAAAAGCTATAAATAAATAAAAAAACTTTACATTTCGAATAAAAATTCCCGCACGGCAGCGCCCTATTAGTAGGTATATATGCATGCAAAATACTTTAATGTATATTCAAAAAATGTCAAAACGAATTAATTTATCTGGTCATGAGTAATCACCTCCGTGGAAGAGCGCTTTTCGCTGCTTAGAGACTATGGGCGCGTATTTGGATTTTTATATGACATCGCATCTCTCAAAGAAAAGGAGAATAGAATAGCCTAGTTCTTCAGGATTGCTTAGGACTGGAAAAAGCCCTGACTCATGGAGACTCGCGGGATGTTGATGGGCATGAATTGTTTGAAGAGCTGACTCCTTTGGGCAGACGCCTGATTGCTGGAATCTAAACCACTAGATGCGCTTAAATTCATCTGTGAAAAAGGGATGGAAAACAATTTTCCAAATGTTTTTGTAGCATTGAGAGTGCTTCTCACACTCCCTGTCACTGTGAGCTATGGAGAACGCAGTTTCTCAAAGCTTAAACTTATAAAAATGATCTCCAAAGTACAAGTTAAACTCGAGGACGCAATCAAAGCGTTTGCCGCTGCGAAAGCCCGACGTGCACGATTCTGAAATGTAGGTGTGTGAATGTGTGTATCAGTCAAGAAAACAATCGAAAACTCCTGTTTTGTGAGCTAAAAAAATTTGTGCATATGTTTAGTTTTATTCTGTACACTATCTATTAGCCTATAAAACAGAATTTATACTTAGCTGTTGTATTGTGTAGGCTACCATTTTCACCTTTTTGCAGAATGAAAAAATTAAAAACTCTGAAAACATGCTTGCACGTTTTTATTTTAGTGTAATTTCATAGATTTAAAAAAAAAATTGTTTACATGCATCTTAAGGATCCCTAAATGTGAATGTGAGGGGGGCGGCACGATCGAATAACGATATGGGCTGCGAGAAAATTATGAATACAAAGAGTAGTGCTGCTGAGTGCAAGCATGTTTCAGCCCAGTAACACACCGTTCCTCAGAGCCAAAACACAGACCGAATTCTGTTCAGCTGCAGGGGGTTGGGTTTTGGATAGTTATTCATGGCTTGTGGGGGTCGAGATAAAGGTGTGAATTGTTCTTTCATATGGACAGTGTCTTATGAGGCTTTCACTTGCTGAACCGGTTTATATAGGACTGTTGTTTTGGTTATATTCACAGTGCTGGCTCTCTCCGACGAGAGAAATGCAACATTCACACATTACACTATTCCTTTTCGTCTAAAAACATTTCAAGCTTTCTGTAGATATATTTTTAATGTACCTATGTGAGACACCACGATATTATGTTAATTAAAAAATTATACATTCATTATCATGAAAAATTAAAGTGATGAGACGGCGCCTCCCTGTCATTAATGCACATTAATAATTTTTGCACAAACACTTGAATATGAGCTTCTTATCATGAGTAAAATTCATGCCAACAGCCAACATATTTAGCTTGATCAGAAGGTTGACTGCAAGAGTCGAGCGGGATGTTAAGAGTATGTCTGTTTCTTTTGCTGATTATTTTCGGGTTAAAGCATGATTTAAACAGATTCACACTCAATCGCTTTTGCAATAATGCGTTCAAACAAATGTAATCTTACAGTGCTACATTATCAGCATGCTATCTGATTTTGAAATCTTGAAGTTAATCGATCTGTTTAGATAAAATAACTGACAAAAATATACTGTTATTTTCATGTTCTCAATGCTTACAATGTTATTAGTTTGGCATGTGATAGGCTATAGGGAAAAATAGTTTACACAAAATAGCTTAAGCCAATTTGAAACTCTCCTTTTATTTTTTTTATTATTATTATTTTATATGCTATGTTATGTTTCTGGTATCAGAGCGCGTGGAGGGGAAGTTTAAAAATCGGTTTAAATCATAAATCAGATTTTTTTTTCTAAAATAAAAAAAAAAAAACAGGGATTTTTTTTTAGGCCATATGATATTACCCTACTTTAAAAACAAGTAAAGAAGGTTCCTTTGAAAATTACTTTAGTTGTCAATTACTAAAGCTTTTTTTTTTACATCGTGTGAATGTTGTTGATTATAATGAGAGAACTTGAGTTTAATCGTGAGGACGTTTTATTAATTCTTTAGAGTTTTAAAGATTTAATGGTGCTGGTTTAATTTTATTCGTTTCTTGTTTTAGGCAAATTAGGCCTAAATAATGGGAACGAAATTATACAGTGCTTCACATTTAAACATGCAACAATTTCACAGTTTACAGACAAATGTCTTTTTCCCAATAAGTTATGTCAAAATAAAGGACAGGTAACGAATAACAAAAATGCATGTTGTTTTATTAAAGAAAAAAATATATTTATATTTAAAATATAAATTAAAATATAGGCATAATATATTAAAATATTGACATTTTACATATTAATCCATGTAGCCTACCCCCCTAAAATAGGTTACCACTTTTAATGCTCGGATGCAAAGTAAACCACAATTTCTTTTGAATAATATAACGCATAATTAATATAATATAAATAATACTGCACACCTTTTAAATGTGTCCAATCTAAAATATGGTTTAATACCATGTAGCTTAGCAAATATAAGCACAGACTCAGGCACAGGCTTGACATATCCTGCTTGAATTCGTTCTAAGAAATGCACATAACTTCATAAATACCCAACTTTCATCTGTGAATATTAAATATTAAATATATTAAATATTTAAACTATAGTGTTTTTCTTTCATTTTCCGTGACTGAAGCAGTCAAATGTAACACATCAGCGAGGCAAAACTGACGTCTATTTGCGAAAATTTGCTTTGATGCGCTTGTTTGATAACTTGTGGTTAAAGCGCCACTCAGCGGTCAAAGGCTGCAAATGCACTTTATACCGCCACGGGGAAGCGTTTTCGATGTCTACTTAGTGTATGCCGTTCTGCTTTAAAGGTGCATGCTGATCTTTCTAGCTGTTATAAAAGAGCACCATCGCTACTTCTATTCTTCTGTAAGGGGATGCTGCCCCACTCCATGCACTTCAGAAGGTCTACACTTAAAGCTATCAGGGTATTGGGACTGCTTGCTTGTTGAGGCTTATCTAGTGTCCAGTATCATATCGTGCTAGACCTGCAGTTGCATAAGCGGAATTTATGCTTTCGCCTGGCTTCACTTGCGAGCCTCCGCGTGCAACTTTCCAAACTGTCAAGGCTTTATATTTGTCGTGTTCGCCATCGTACAGGTGCTTGAAATCCTTGAAAATGCTAGAAATTTAATGCAGTGTTTTCAAGGTTTAAAATTTCTTATTTTAAATGCTTGGATTTAGATATAGTGCTTGAAAATGCAGTGCATTGATTCATAATAATTTGCTTTCTTACTGAAATGGTTAATCATTGTTTTTCATAAAATAAGCAGCTCCGCTCAAGTCTGCGCGTGTGGCTGTAGTGTGTTCTTTATTAACGCGTGCCCTCCAATAGAGGAGAGGGAAAAAAAATAAAATTCTTGCCGGAGGTTACTGCTTCAGTTAGCGATGGCTCGAAAATTACAGAGAACTTAACCGAGAACTAAATAACTGAGTAGCCCCCGTTAAGCCTGCTTGGTTTTGTTTTACATGGGAGAGTGTGCGCTTCGAGCATATAAAGGTAAAAAAATATATATATGTATATATTAGGGGTGTAACGGTATTCGTACCGGACCGTTTCGGTACAGGGCTTTCGGTATGGTGCACGTGTGTACCGAATGCAATTTTTTGTTTGCGGAACATAGGTACATTTTCGTGTTTCCAAATGAACATATTAAGTGGCGGTAGTCTCCGCGTTCAGCACAAATCCCGCCCTGCAGCTGATTCTAAGGCCGGTGACACACTGGCTGCGTGGCGTTTCGGCTGCGTGTCAGGCCGGCGACACACTGGATGCGTGGCGCAAGCGTCTCAGCTGCGTGGCGTGTGTCTTTAATTCGGCTCCCATGTTAACAGGTTAGAGCTTGCAGACTGCCTGCGTGAGATGCGCGTCTCAGGCGCGGCTCGAGCTGCGTGGAAAACGCGTGCATGCTAGAAATAGAACCGATGCCTATTTTTCACGTGACACGTAAGCGTGTTGGAAGCGTTTCCAGGCAAAATAGGATAGGAAAATATGTTTATATGTCATTTTGTACACAAATACATATTAATTCATGACACTTTGATGTTTGAAAGTCTATAGGTTTACATATATTCAGATATAAATGTAATGTAAAATATAAATTAATTATCGATTTTCAAATGGGCCCAAATGAACTAATTATTTCAGAATACAGTTGTGTAGTCAAGTCACCTTTATTTATTTAGTATAAGACACACTTTGTACAATACAAATCGTTCCAAGAAGATATTTTGAAAAAAAAAATATGACAGAATTTAAATTTTTGGGTGAATTATCACTTTAACCGATTTAAATTCGCTATAGCTGTTAACTCATTTAAATTCACTCATTTGTAAAGTGAGTGTATCAATGAAATATCACAATGCATGTTAACTGTTTTTTTTTTTTTTATTCTTTTAAGGTTGGCACTAATTAGTGCTGTACTTGAATCACGAGGCAAGCCAGAATCCACATGTCCTGGTGCTTGGTGACAAGGAAAACTCCTCCCTAGTTTTTATTATTTTAAACGGGGAGGCGATGGAACAGAATTCGATACTACAAGCAGTCGATCTGTGTTTCAAACTTTTCTTTATATATGAAAACTACTACCTAAAGCCCACTGCTCCCATTTGAGAGTTTCTGGAACACACAGTCTTTAATAGTTTCTTCTGCACACTGTCTCCTCCTTAAAGACTTTGTATTTAGTAATCAGTAAAAAACTTTTTTATTTTATTGATCATTAGTACTGTAGGTCCAGCAGTATATTTTTTATTATTATTACTTGATTTTGAAAGTCTATAGGTTGACATATATTCAAATATAAATGTAATTTAAAAAATAAATTAATAATTATCGATTTTCAAATATTGCACCTGTCAAACATAGTCTATTTTGCCGTCAATACTGTTGACGGTGTCCTTTATCAGTAGGCTTTAAATTTATGCTCAACATGAAGTATAGATATTGTTGTCATGAAGACAAGAGCCTGGTCTGTCGACGGCCTCCCTCTATGTCACCTAGAGTAGCAGCAGCTCGCCAGCGCCGTGTCAGGCACGATTCTGGTGTGTAAAGACACAGAAAACGCGAAGCAGCCGCCACACAGCTAAGGTTTTCAAAAGGCATCACGCGAGTGTGAACATCACTACAACTAGGAAAAAACGATTGTAATTCAAACGCAGCTCCAGTCGGTATTTAAACAGACCTTTGCTCTTAATTCAGATCGGTCCAACGCAATAACGAAATCTGAGCAGGTCTAAAAACTGAAACTGTTGATGCTGCACTTTACACTTTGGAAAAGTTATATATATTTTTTAAATATAAGCAGGCCTACAAGCTGGGATTGGTAATGCTGCACTGTAATCATAGTTATTTATTTATATTTTTCATTATATTTTATTATATGATATTGGTTTGAGACTGAGAGTATTTTATTTAGTGGAGAACTTTGCAGCAGTATTTTATTTCTTATTCTTTTTTTTATTTTATACATATTTTATTAAATATATTTTATTATTGTAAACAAATTGTTAAAAAAGTTTATAGTAATTAACAACATGCAGTTTAATGTTTGCATTTCTTTCCCTTACTGTACCGAAAATGAACCGAACCGTGACTTTAAAACCGAGGTACGTACCGAACTGTGACCGTTACACCCCTAGTATATATATATATATATATATATATTTCCCTGCTCAGTTAAACTAAATCTTAAGACTGTCTCGAATAAAATGAAAAGTGAAATGGTGAGATACGTTTAAGATCGGCTCACAATGCAAACAATCTAAATGCAGTGTTCCCCAGCTTTAGGGTAGGTATTATTGGCATTATAACTAATCACACACGGTGTCGAATGCTACAGATGTGTTAAGATCATGCGCTCACTGGACTGGACTCTCTCGAATACCGTCATCATAAAGATGTATACTAGAACTCATTCGTGGTGTAGTCCGCGAGATGCAGTGGAATCATCAGTCATTAATCAGGAATGTTTGTTGCTCGGTTCTGTATGTTTAAATCCCTAATTGGATAACCATCCTTTTTCATGCTACTAAAAATGACCTATTGAAGAATGTGTGAATATGACGTGTCATTCCCCCACCAAAAATATAATCGACAATAATAGTCATTGTCACTAAAATCTAAGGACATTCAAATGTAAGGACATCATACAAACTGTCCAAATGTGCCGCCTGCTGGCAATTTGCTGATTTTGTTTAGAACAATGCAAATTGCTAATGTGCCTTCAAAAATCAAAATGATTTACAAAGTAAGGTGTAGTGATGGGAAGTTTGATTTCTGCGAACCGGTTCTTTCGGACGGTTCGATTCAATAAACCGGTTGAAAAAAAAACGGTTCACCGGTTCTTTTACGCTCGACGTAATGATGTCATTGGCGATGATGTAATGGCGTCAAGTTTATCAAACATTCAAATATATAAAGTATATAAAGTAAATAAATTAGGTGTCATCAGCGCAGAAACCATGATCCACTTACTATACATAATCCATTGCGATGTATTTGTTATTAAATAAACTTATGTTTCGCCAGATTGCCCTTCATTCAAGCCCTCAGTTTACCCGCGCTCATAACATTAGCACAGAATCAGTTTAAAATCAATCACCAAAACAATCAGTTCGGTTCAGACGAACTGTGATTCAGTCGCCTTTATGCTGAATCACGCATGCGCAGTATCATCAGCTCCTCAGTTCTCGAATCGGACACGTCCGAAAGAAACAGTGTACTGATGATCCGAAAACCGATGCAACCGGTTCTTGACTCAAGAACGAGAACCGCTCTAACCACCACGATCTACTCGTGTTCAAATTCTGTTTACTACAAACTCAATTTGTGAATGTGTCATCATAAACTATAAATACAGTACAGATATTTCATAAATCATCCCTTATTCCTATTAAAAATAGAGTCTTTAGAGTCTTAATTATTGTCCAACTTCCCTGAAAACCCCTTTGGCCTATACATAAACTACAATATACAGATTAGAAACATTCATCTTAAAAAAAAAAAAAAAAAAAAAAATTATATGTATATATATATATATATATATATATATATATATATATATATATATATATATATATAGTTATTTTATCACACTTTCCGATGTTTAACAAAATACTTGAAAAATGACACGCATGCGCAGTATCATCAGTTCATCGGTTCTCAAATCGGATGCGTCCGAAAGAAACGGTTCTCAGTTTAGTGTACTGGTGATCCGAAAACTGCTGCAACCGGTTCTTGACTCGAGAACGAGAATCGCTCCAGTGGTCGTGATCGCTCCAATGGCAGTGGGCATGTTCGTTCGTCATCTGGCTCTGCTCGGTGTTCATCTTCAGTTCGGTCTTCACAGCAGTTCAGTCAGTGTAGGGTTTGAGTACATGAATTACTCTGGGAAATTGGTTTATTCTGACTCAGAGGAAGTGTCAGTCACGTTAAAAAAGTTAACAGTTTAAGTAATTTGTGGATTAATGCGTATTGGAGACACGAACCGTATAAAACGATTCAGTTCGATTTGGTGAACTGGTTCAAAAAGATCTGGTTACATCGAATGATTCGTTCGCGAACCAGATATGACAAACTTCTTTGTTTTGAACTCTCTCACAACAGACACGGAAGAGAAGACAATGCTGAATAAAGTCATAGTTTTTGCTTTTTTTGGACCAAAATGTATTTTCGATGCTTCAAAATATTCTAACTGACCCTCTGATGTCACATGGACTACTTTGATTACGTTTTTCTTACCTTTCTGGACATGGACAGTATACCGTACACACAGTTTCAATGGAGGGACTGAGAGCTCTCAAACTAAATTTAAGATATCTTAAACTCTGTTCTGAAGATAAATGGAGGTCTTACTGGTTTGGAACGACATGAGGGTGAGTTATTAATGACATAATTTTCATTTTTGGGTGGACTAACGCTTTAATAAAAACGGTTTGTGTGGTATGCTGAAAGGAGTTGGACCATCCTGGAGGTGCAGCCATCAGCTGAAGTGGCTGGGTGATGCCATTACTTGGTGATGGAATGGCTGGCCCTGTGGTCATTGGCTGGTTAGAAAAGATCTGGGTAGTGGGCTGGTCTGACCTTGAGACTGGGTTCTCGCGACCAGCTGAGATGTCAGGCCTGATCTTTGTGACCTGGCAGTGCACTTCAGAAGAGTTGGCTGGCTGGAAAGGTGAACGTTCCCGCACTTGAGCCCAATTCTATGAATGCTTAAAGTCCATTGGGGCTCAAAACAATACAGCGGGTCTACGTTGGTGAAAAGAGGGCACATGTCCATTTGTGTTGTGTAAACGGGATGTATAGTCTCTTGGAGCTGATGGTCAGATGCAGGGGAGTTGGTTGTGTCTTTATTTTGGCCTGTCGTGGGTGGTCAGCTGTCTGCTGATGTGCTGTCTGGGTGCCATGACCGTCTGACTTTAGGATGGATGTCTGTGGTGAGAGACTGTTGGCCGAGAGCTGGGCATTTCTCTTAGTAGGAGGGCATTCTTGTTGGTTGTTGGTTTCTCATGCCGCTCATAGTTAATAGGAGTCTGCTGGTCTGATCCTGTTTGTCCTGTTGGTGAGGCCACTCTCAGGATCAATTCCTTTAATGTCCTCAGGATCTTTTCCTGCTGGCCCATGTGCTCTCCAGAGTCAGTTCTGGGTACTGTGCAGAGTTAGGCAGGATTTTAACTATGGAGGCAGTGCTGTGTTCTCTGTAGGCCAATGTACTGTGGATTTTCGGGTGAAGCGAAGGTTCTGGAGTTGAATCCTTCCTACGTTGTTGCCTGTTCTGTCATCTGCTATAGACTCATTGTTGTAGTAGACTCATTCTTGTAGTTTTTGTAATCCACTTTGACAGTTTCAGTCTGCTAGTACATGATGTTGTTTGCCTCAAGGCTGGGGTGATCCTGAGCAGATTGGCAGAGTTCAAGCATAAAAGTCCCTGTTTTGCAAGTAGACAAGTGTTGTGGCCTTTTGCAGTATTTAGGTTGACAGTTTAATGTCTCTGGCCAGCTTGTTGGGGTCTGTGGGTCCACATGGTGTGTGTGTCTGCAGGGATCCCCTTGGTTTGATCATGGTCTGTCTGCCAGTTCAGGTTGTTGTCCATCCATTTCGCTCAGGTGCAGTAGATCAGGAGTAGGGCTGGGATGATAAATCGATGCAGAATTGATTCGTGGATCGATTCTTAGATTTTCAGAATGCATCGCGACTCTTCTGGATTTGAATCTGAGCTTAGATTTTAAGAGCAGATGGTGCTCTAATCTAGTTTTTTATACGCACACTCAAATGCTCATGAAGAAGAGTGCTAAAGAGTGCTTGTACATTTGGCTGAATCATGTAATTTCACTTCATCTTAGAATGCTTTTATGATTCAAGATTAATGTAAACACAGCCCACTGTGAACACATTTGTAATTCGCTTCAACCTTTTCAAATTTTATGAATGATTATTTTAGGTTCAAGTGTGTGTAATGATTTGGAAACGAGCACAGTACGGGTATTTCTAAAGCATGCAGTGCCATCTGCTGTTCAAAACTAAGCTCAGAACCGATTCAAGAAAGAATCGCAATGCATTCGGAAAATCTCTGAATCGATGCTGAATCATTTCTCGATTCACGACTGCCCAATGGCACGGGCGGTCTTCTTTGTTGCGCGGAGAGCAAGATCAGCGGTTCTCCTCAGCGCTGCGATGGTCTCTGAGCTAAACTCCTCGTCCTCATCCAGCTCCTTAAGCAGGTCTGCCTGGTACTCCTGTAACACAGACATAGTGTTGCAGATACGCACCGGCATGAACCGGCTTGGAGGGCAGCGCAGGAGCCTTCAGGGATGATGCCACCTGGGGACAGATAGCCGGCTAGCATCTGTTCAACCCGGGGCATCGCCCTGTAACCGCGCTCAATCAACCCTGCCACATTTCCATAGTAGTCTGAAGCAGGGATGAAGAGGCAGGCTGAGAAAGACTTAGCCCATGACCTCGACACCTCGATGTAGAGGTCGGGGGAAAATGGCATGCTCCGGCATGGAGATGGTGGCCTCGACTGCAGGAAGCATTAATCCAACTTGCTTCGCTGTGGCTTGGTCTGACTGTCGGTGGGCCAATCGATTTTTAATTGGGATGCTGACTGATCGATGCAAGCTTACAACACTTGCAAGTGGAGCAGAACTTGCACTGCTGTAAATCTGCATGGGAAAATCATGCGCCGTCAGTTATGACATATTGCATATAACTTAATTCACAAATCAAAACAGCACATTCACTTCACAGACAATGGCAAGTTACTAGTTAGCTAGGCTAGAATTAAACCATTAATTCGCTATTCAATTGCATCACTTCAATGACTACAATGATATGCAATGGTTAAAGGAAAGCCTTAATTTAGGGAGATGAGGAACATCGCTCAAATCACTATTAAAAGTAAATACACTGCAGCGAGATTTCTTTATCACCCAGTTTTAATATCACTGCCATTGGGGATTCCTCGCCATGTAGTTTAATTCATGCCGCTAAAATTGAGGTTTCTTCGTCAGACTTAAGAGTTATGCATTTAAAACTGAAAGTGGGGGTTTCATCATCCAATATAAGATAACTTTAGTATAAAACTATTTATACATGCTGCCTCTGGGATTTCTATGCCAGATAAATGGGACTTATGCGATTGTTTCATCAATTTTGATTGAGATTTTAAGACTCCAGGTTATCATTAATCTGACACTGACCTGCAGTATTCTAAGATTAATTTTGCGCCGTGGTCTGGCAAGAGGGCACACATTAGTTAGGTATGTTAATGGTTAAACCCCTTAATACATAACGCTTAAGGCCTTAATATTAAGATAGGTGAGGAACATTGCTCGCTATCTTCTTCATGCTAAAAGATTTTTTTTTGCTCAATTCAGGGTGGTTAAAATTGCATTGAGACACACTATAAAAGGTTTAGCTGTTTTATAGGGTCAAATTTTATAGACTGCAGTTAACTTAAGTCATTACCAGTGGTTGGTTTCTCAGTGAGGAACTGGAGAACTGTTACGGCTCGGAATGTGGGCATGTGTAGCCTACACATTAATTTACAAGAACACATGGTTGGATAGTAGTCTTGGTTTGAATAAACACACATAAGAAACACACCACGGTTACTGAGTCTGCTCACAGAACTGGGTTTAAAATGTTGCCCTAAATTCTCCACCACTTCTGTAGTAAATTAGCTCATAGTTAGATGAACATAATTAATCATAATGGCTTATTATTAACTATATTAATCTTCAGGAATTACTTTATAGCATTAATAGTACAATAAAATGATTTGTTCATCCGCTGGACATTTATTGTTTATTGACTAAGTACAATTATTTATCTGGCCACAAAAAATTATTTTACTACTAATACATTGCTCCCAAGGCACGTAACAAAACCGGAATTCTAAAATGACCTTGTCCTTTGAGCAGCAAACAGAGACAACCAAGTGTGAATACATATTGATGTTTATTAAACTACACTACAGAGGAACATGCATCTGACGAGACACTAACATACACACATTAAACCTAGATGCCAACGCAAGGAAGGCATGGATAGAGACAGAGAGAGTGCAATGGGGAGAGAGAGGGAGAGCACACCATAGAGAGAGGTTGCGCTCGAGCGCATAAGCACAACCTGTTAAGAATCATCAAAAATCACATCATCTTAATTAAAAGGGGACAAAGCCTAAAAACGCAACTAAATAGTTAATAAGCGGTTACTTGCATTGGTCCTGTAGGTGCTGAGTAAAGTATCCCGGTGCATGTATAATGCATTGATTCCTGTTGAAGTCCTGTTAAGGAGTGAAAGCTTAGTCGTTTCATCCATCGGTTGACTGCTCTGAAGTGAATCAACAAAGTTGCTGAAAACTGCCAGAAGATCATACAACCCCCAGAACTGGTCGCTAGGTTTCCCAGGTGATGGGTGTCTCCAGGGAACCGCAAGTGAAGAGAAGCAACTCACTTTGTGTGTGTGGAAGAGGTTTTATCTGGTTTCCCAGTAACAAGGCGTATAGTTTCAGCCAGTGGCGGCTCCAGACAATTTAAATTGGGGGGGGGCAATGTGGGGTCCTGGTCATTCCAAGGGGGGTCTCATAAAAACCAACAAAAAATACAGTGGACACGGCTAATAACTGCATATTACTGCTACTAAACAACAAAAACAACACAGCATATCAACTACATAGTTTTTAATTAATTAATCAATTGCAGTTTGCAAACAATATGCTCAAACTTTAAAGGGTTGGTTCACCCAAAAATTTTAATTATGTCATTAATGACTCACCCTCATGTCATTCCAAACCCATAAGACCTCCGTTTATCTTCGGAACACAGTTTAAGATATTTTAGATTTAGTCCGAGAGCTCTCAGTCCCTCCATTGAAACTGTGTGTACGGTCTACTGTCCATGTCCAGAAAGGTAAGAAAAACATCATCAAAATAGTCCATGTTACATCAGAGGGTCAGTTAGAATTTTTTGAGGCATCGAAAATACATTTTGGTCCAAAAACAGCAAAAACTATGACTTTATTCAGCATTGTCTTATCTTCCATGTCTGTTGTGTGAGATTTCAAAACACTGCAGTTTAGTGATATCCGGTTCGCGAACGAATCATTCGATGTAACCGGATCTTTTTGAACCAGTTCACCAAATCGAACTGAATAGTTTGAAACAGTTTCGCATCTCCAATAAGCATTAATCCACAAATGACTTAAGCAGTTAACTTTTTTAACGTGGCTGACACTCCCTCTGAACAGGGCTGTATTAACGTTTTTTACGCAACTCAGTGATGACGTCACGTTGGGGAGAAGGCGAGGAAAGGTAGCCTCAGCCTAGTATGATGCCGCGTTCCAGGCAACCCGTAACCCATGTTTTTCCAACCTTAAACCTGTGAAAGTGCACTGGAACGGCAATCAAACCCGTGACTTCCCACCCGTGAGCTCGTGTCTCATACTAGATCGATGTACTCCGAGTTCGGAGGTCACACAGCACGCGAAACAACGATGGCAGCCCCTACGAATAATACTGCCTATGGATGCAGTGTTTATGCAAGTGGTACACATTGAAAAAACGATTTTAGGTCAATGTAACGTTGCAATAAATTAAATAATCTAGTTACAATTCCTTGCGCTCAGAAAGTTTATATATGTATGTATATATATATATATATATATATATATATATATATATATATATATATACACACACATATAGTGTATATATATATATATATATATATATATATATATATATACACACACACATATAGTGTATATATATATATATATATATATATATATATATATATATATATATATATATATATATATATATATATATATATTTTTTTTTTTTTTTTTTTTTTTTTTTTTTTTACTGTCATCGAGTAGCACCGAGTGAAAAAAATTTACATTTTCTTTATATCTAGTGGCAGTGATCATGACATTAGTTCAGATAAGTACCGGTAACCTTTGTCATAGTGTCGTAGAACTGGTAAACTTTGTTTTTGTCATCTAGAAGTAGAAGGCATCATGCTAGCTATGTGGGCGTTTCTAAGCGTTTATCTCTTCCTCCGGTGAAAATGTTGTTGCAAACGTACCTGCATGTCTGTCGATGTGTTTGGCAGGTGCTTGTGTGGGTGCCGTCCCATGGAAACTGCGCTGAAAAGCTTGTGCTGTAGGGAAGTGAGTGCGTTTTGGTTGCTGTTGGACGATATCTCTCTATCTATTTGTCTGTCTATCTATCTATATATGTAGTCTATCTATATATGTATATCTATGTATTTATCTATTTATCTATAATCTGCGCTATCTGAATACTCTCGTCTACTACTCGTCTCTCTAGTCACTCTCAATGCTGGCTTTGGTAAATTCTCTCCACAACGTGACATGATGCAATGCATTGTGCGGGAAAGGAGACCGCTGTAAGATAGTACCTACTTTTTCGTATTATATTCCGTTTTGTGATACCCAACAACATAAAATACAATGGATAACAGTTTAAATGTTTATTACCAACAAGCAAATTGGACAAATTTGTAAAAAAAAAAATTAACCCTGCAACATGCCTTTAAGTCTAAAAGCACTAGGTATGTGTGTGTGACATTAATAAATAATTGTGTAAATATAGTTAAATATATGAAATAAATTAGTAATATTAGTTTTATTACATACTAAATTGAATGATGTTTCTCTTCTTTGTATTCGTTGTTGTGCTTGAGAAAGCCAACATATATTTAAACATTATCATTATTTATTGTAATTGACACCGACTAGAACTTTAATGTTTCACCAAATTCAGACTCGCGTTGCTGTATGTCAGACTTAACTTCCCAAAAAATCCTAGTGACTTTTGTTACCCGAACAATAAAGGCCTTAACACTTAATTTCCACTAGAGGGGGCGACAAGATTTCTGTTTACAATAGTTTAAGTGGCAAATATGAATTTCATGTGTACTGCCATGAATATGCCATATCTGTGTACAGTCGTGGCCAAAAGTTTTGAGAATTACATAAATATTGGAAATTGGAAAAGTTGCTGCTTAAGTTTTTATAATAGCAATTTGCATATACTCCAGAATGTTATGAAGAGTGATCAGATGAATTGCATAGTCCTTCTTTGCCATGAAAATTAACTTAATCCCAAAAAAACCTTTCCACTGAATTTCATTGCTGTCATTAAAGGACCTGCTGAGATCATTTCAGTAATCGTCTTGTTAACTCAGGTGAGAATGTTGACGAGCACAAGGCTGGAGATCATTATGTCAGGCTGATTGGGTTAGAATGGCAGACTTGACATGTTAAAAAGAGGGTGATGCTTGAAATCATTGTTCTTCCATTGTTAACCATGGTGACCTGCAAAGAAACGCGTGCAGCCATCATTGCCTTGCATAAAAATGGCTTCACAGGCAAGGATATTGTGGCTACTAAGATTGCACCTAAATCAACAATTTATAGGATCATCAAGAACTTCAAGGAAAGAGGTTCAATTCTTGTAAAGAAAGCTTCAGGGCGTCCAAGAAAGTCCAGCAAGCGCCAGGATCGTCTCCTAAAGAGGATTCAGCTGCGGGATCGGAGTGCCACCAGTGCAGAGCTTGCTCAGGAATGGCAGCAGGCAGGTGTGAGCGCATCTGCACGCACAGTGAGGCGAAGACTTCTGGAAGATGGCCTGGTGTCAAGAAGGGCAGCAAAGAAGCCACTTCTCTCCAAAAAAAACATCAGGGACAGATTGATCTTCTGCAGAAAGTATAGTGAATGGACTGCTGAGGACTGGGGCAAAGTCATATTCTCCGATGAAGCCCCTTTTCGATTGTTTGGGGCATCTGGAAAAAGGCTTGTCCGGAGAAGAAACAGTGTGCGCTACCATCAGTCCTGTGTCATGCCAACAGTAAAGCATCCTGACACCATTCATGTGTGGGGTTGCTTCTCATCCAAGGGAGTGGGCTCACTCACAATTCTGCCCAAAAACACAGCCATGAATAAAAAATGGTACCAAAACACCCTCCAACAGCAACTTCTTCCAACAATCCAACAACAGTTTGGTGAAGAACAATGCATTTTCCAGCATTATGGAGCAACGTGCCATAAGGCAAAAATGATAACTAAGTGGCTTGGGGACCAGAATGTTGAAATTTTGGGACCATGGCCTGGAAACTCCCCAGATCTTAATCCCATTGAGAACTTGTGGTCAATCCTCAAAAGGCGGGTGGACAAACAAAAACCCACTAATTCTGACAAGCTCCAAGAAGTGATTATGAAAGAATGGGTTGCTATCAGTCAGGATTTGGCCCAGAAGTTGATTGAGAGCATGCCCAGTCGAATTGCAGAGGTCCTGAAAAAGAAGGGCCAACACTGCAAATACTGACTCTTTGCATAAATGTCATGTAATTGTCGATAAAAGCCTTCGAAACGTATGAAGTGCTTGTAATTATATTTCAGTACATCACAGAAACAACTGAAACAAAGATCTAAAAGCAGTTTAGCAGCAAACTTTTTGAAAACTAATATTTATGTAATTGTCAAAACTTTTGGCCATGACTGTACAAGAATAAACTTCACACTTCAAGCTGTACAACTACTTAAAACTTCCCAATCTGGTTTTTTCAACCTACCTCCTACCTGGTTTATGCATTTAATGTCTGTCCATCTGGAACTTTTATTTTTCATTAGCTGTATATTTTAAGATGTACTAGGTGTTGATAAATCACATGCAAAGAATGTAAAGGGCTTTGAATCTTTTTTTTAAACAAATTCTTTATTGAATTCTAAATAGGAAATGAAATGGTCAAAACGTACACGGACCAGACCATAGACATCATATAGGTAGACGCCCTATTGGCCGCTGGGCGACGAGATTTGCGGCCGCCATCTTGAACCAGTCGTACTCCTAGTTTCGTTGCGTAGCAGCAGTTAAAATGCCAGAGCACTGTGCAGCATTTTCCTGTTCTAATTGGCAGACCATCGCAAGTACGGCTCGGGATTACTTTTCACAAGTAAGATTTAACATTGCTATTGTACTATTGGTTGTAGTGTGTCCTTAAATCCAGAGAATTGAGAAGGAGCAAGGACCTTTGATAGTACTGTACTGAAATCGTAGCTAGCTAACGTTAGTTAGACTATTTACCTCCCTCAACTCAAGTGTTTCTCACATAACTTAATATTCAGATCAGAAAGAAGTTCGAAAAAGCACTTGTTAGACGCACGAAACTTACTTTTAGCGTTAGGTAACGTTAAGTGCCTATTACCAATAGAATCCAATCGGAAGTTAATACATACATTGTTCGACAGAACATAACTTGGGAACAGTCATTGGGGAATCCTGGAGTGTGACGTGAGGGGATCCCCAGCATTACAGCACAGCGACGCACAAGCCATGACACAAAGTTATGAGAACTAAACAACCGAAAGCAATATATGTCTTCCTTAGATGTAATGTTAGTTCTGTAATTCAGCGTTGGGTAAAACACCATTATAATCTCCTTTGAATGCTGCTTACTTGGTAACAGCTAAGATTTTGAAATAAACATACGCACAATCAGCTTTTCCACATGCCCCGATAATCAAAACTTCTACTTAGCGCTTGCTTAATTTCTGCAGATCAGTTTTTGTAACTGTATTACTTAATCCACCTGTTGCTTTGGCCTTATTTAACAGCCGCTTGCACCACCTGCTGGTGAGCGACTGACAGCAGATGGAGATCATGTCTCTGTGCTCTACTGCTATTCCTGCAGCTCCCGGATGTGAAAGGGCGAATTATCTGCCAAATTTTAACCAATTTGGAACGTGAATATGAATTATAGATTTTTTAATGATGAAAAAGTGTGTGAAATATTTTTTATTTAAATTATTCACAGCTTAAACGAAAAACTATATTAAATTGCAGGACCTAAAGATGCAAGCCCTGGAAATACAAGGCATTAAAATGCAAGTACTGTTAATTCAATGCATTATTTTTTCAGATAGTGCTATCCAGCATGCTTTTTCTGTTTCAAAGACATAAGTCATTATTTTACTTCCATACGGTTCTCGGTTCAGTGTATGAATAAATGTAGAAATAATCATTATTTATTATTGTTCTGCGTAGTTTGAAGAGAAACATTTTTTAATCTTTATCCCAGATATATATATATATATATATATATATATATTTAATCAGGAAGATGGTGGGGGGTAAAACCGGGGGACCCCCCTGGCGCTGCCAGTGCTTACTGAAGGCCCTGACTGAAAGCCCACTGCACGCTACTGTAAATATACAATTTAAATGCAATATATAAATTATTTAGATATATATTATATGTAGCATATACATCCAATTGGAATCATGTAGCTCCTGTCCACGTCAGTGGCATAGTGACAAAAATGCACATCAGCAAGTTTAGATACAGTTGATCCGAGTTCAAATCGAGCTTTAACCAACTTCAGTCATCTTATTTTTCCCAGTCATATAGAATGCATTTATTTTCAATAAAATGGATAAAACATTCATGGGAAATGTGCAAATAAAAAATAGCTATTTGATACATATTTGGGTTATGGTAAGTGTAGAGAGGACTAATAATCCCATAAGGCAGCAGCCATTTGATGACTTTAATAAATATTCTAATTTTAACTATTGCATACTGATTTTATAATGCAGCCAATAAAGCAGGGATCCTTAAATCTGGCCCACAAGATCTACTTTCCTATAGAGTTTAGCTCTAACCCTAATCAAACACACCTGAGCATGCTAATCAGTGTCTTCGAGATCATTAGAAAATCACAGGTAGGTGAGTTTGATCAAGGTTGGAGCTAAACTCTGCAGTGCATTGGCCCTCCAGAGTAAGTTTTGAGGAACCCTGCTGTAGAGTATCTACCATTATTTCCACTAAGTATAAACAGCATCTATCTACATTTAAATGCAAACATACTGTTATTTTTAAATAGTGTAAAATATGTATATATATATAACAAACATTGATGGAGCTTACATCGTGACCCCTTATCCCCCACTTCGGACAGTCTGATCACCTTTCTTTGTTTCTCACCCCTAAGTATTCACCCCTCATCAACCGTGTGATGCCATCAGTGAGGACCATCAAAGTGTGGCCAACTGGAGCAGACTATTTACTTCAGGACAGATTTAAATACACGTACTGGAGTATGTTTGCTTCTCAGGCTGCCTGTGGCTCTCACACGGACCTTGATATCTATACCTCGTCTGTACTGGATTACATCAACACCACCACTGACAGTGTTAAAAAAGAAAAACAGATCACAACATACCCTAATCAGAAGCCGTGGGTGAACAAGGAGGTGCTACTTCTGCTAAAAGCCTGCAACACTGCCTTCAAATCAGATGATGCTCAGGCCTACAGTAAGTCCAAGGCTAATCTGAAAAGGGGCATCAAAAAGGCCAAGTACTGCTACAAGCTGAAGGTAGAGGAACACTTTTCATGACAATAGGACATCTCAAAGACTGCCTCCCACCCACGCTGGACCCACACCAATTTGCCTGACGTAAAAATAGGAGCATAGAGGATGCAGTATGCACAGTGTTGCACTCTGCACTCACACACTTGGACAATAACAACACATATGTAAAGATGTTGTTTGTTGACTTCAGCTCAGCATCATTCCCTCCAAGCTGACCACAAAACTTGGAGACCTGGACATTATCACCTCCCTCTGCAACTGGATTATGGACTTCTGACCAACAGACCTCAGCATGTTCGGTCAGGCCACACCTGCTCCACCACCATCACACTCAACACCGGCGTACCACAGGGCTGTGTGAGCCCATTCCTCTACTCCCTCTACACCCATGACTACAAGCCTGTGCATGGATCAAATTCCATCAAGTTACAAGTACATCAGCGACAATGATGAGACTGCCTACAGGGAGGAGGTACAGCACTTGGCCAAATGGTGCGCTGACAATAACCTGCTCCTTAACACCAGCAAGACAAAGGGGCTCATTGTGGACTTCAAAGGCAGCACGCACGACCCCATCCACATTAACGGGATGGTTGTTGAATGTGTCTCCAGCTTCAAGTTCCTGGGAACTACCATCTCAGAGGACCTGTCCTGGACCACAAACACCTCCAGCCTGGTCCAGGCTCACCAGCGCCTCTTCTTCCTCAGGACACTGAAGAAGAACCAGCTGTCTTCAGCCATCCTGGTGAACTTTTACCGGTGTGCGATCGAGAGCATCGTGACCCTGACCCGTTGCATCACAGTCTGGTATGGGAACTGCTCAATGGCTGGCCGCAAGGCACTGCAGAGGGTGGTGAAAACCGCCCAACGCATCACAGGGACACCACTTCTTGCTATTGAGGACATCCAGAGAAACCGCTGCCTACGTCGAGCTTGCAGCATTCTTAAGGACTCCTCTCGACCTGACCATAAACTGCCCTCCGGGAGGCACTTCAGGAGCCTCCAGACAAGGACCAGCAGATTCAGGAACAGCTTTTTCCTTAATGATCTCTGCCCTCTGACACTCCCGAACACCACCCCCACCCCCCCACACACAGGGTTCTTTCACATCTTTTTCTGTTTGTTTAAACTGCAATTTGTATTTGTTTGCATTTGGAGGATGCAAATTTCATTAGGAGAGCACAGTTCGGTGTTGCCGTCCATGAGACGCAGCTTTCTGCGTGCGCACAGAACACAGCACGTGAGTAGCCTACTCACTTGAACTTCCCCATATCTTGTGTTTGAATGCTTTAAACTCTTTTGAATGTTTATATAGTATAGTTATATAGTTATATAGTAATAATTTACTACTTTTGCCTGTTTTCTTTTTCTGATTGTTTGAAATGAGGATTAATGACGCCATAATATGCAATTTAGATGAGTATATTTAAACCCCACATAAACTTTTGGTCATTCCCAACATTTTTCTAATTTACAGTATACACATTTCATTTACAGTTGCACAGGTAGGCCAGTTCCTCCAGGATGGCACAACACATTCTATTGCAAGGAAGTTTTGTGTGTCTTCTTGCACTTGTCTCAAAAGCATGGAGAAGATACCAGGAGATGGGCCGTTTTATCAGAAAAGCTGGACAGGGCCATAGAAGGGTAACAACCCAGCAGCATGACCGGTATCTGCTCCTTTGTGGAATCCGCTAGTGAGACCTCTGCTTACAGCCTAGCATCATGAAGCTTTATTACCATTTGCATGAAAACACCAGATTTGGTAGGCCCACCATTACACAATGTATTTAAATAAAGATTTTCATTTTCTTGAATATTTCATTGTGTATGTGATTTAAGTGTATCCTTAATTTTTATTTATTTATTTTTTTAAAGTGTATACATATCTGTGCGGTATACTGGACATTATCTGCTCACTGTGACATTGAGACTTTTCTCAACATTAATGACTTTTCTCTTCCTTAAACAACTACTGCACCTTTACTGCTCCTCTTACCTTGTGTCCTGCTGGACCTGTCTCACCACGTTCACCCTTGCCAGGCGGTCCTTGTTCTCCTCTCTCTCCCTACAAAATAATTTATTACTACAGTGAAGGCTTTTTTTTTTTTTTGACCAGCTAAAACCAGCTTAAAAGGTACACATTTTGATATTACAAAAGTGATTTAAAAAAAGTGGTTCTCAACCAGGAGACCATGGTACACTGTAAACATCCAGATGGTCTTTAATAAATGTTACAATTATTTACATTTAGTTATATTAAAAGTCTTAATTGAATACAATACATCAATCATACATAATATTTATTTTCAAATATTGTCTTGGACAAATGGGACTTTGAAGTAAAAAAAGCTAAGATTCACTACATTAAAACCACTCTTTTCTCCATATGTACCTATTTCTTCGAAATTTCCTGTAGAGAGCAGTATGACAGCACATGCTGTATCTTGAAAGACATTGATTAGATTTTTTCATAGGTGCATTGCTTCTTATATAAATATTACTTATTTAATCAAATACTAGTGTAACATGTACATTGGTTTAGTAAAGTAATAAAGTCTGTAAAAATAGTTTAAATTAAGCTTTTTTTTCTTCTGAGTAGACTGCAGAGATGTGCTCCCACACAAACTAAACACACTTGTTTAGTCATTTGTTGTGTTAACCTTTCAGTCCTTAACAGAGCTACTGTATCACTGACACATTTGACTGAAACCACAGAAAATGACCACATCATTAAACTGTTATATATATATATATATATCATCAGTGACTGTGTTACAAACACACCTTAGTTCCTGGCAGGCCTGGAAGCCCAGGCTCACCTTGAGGCCCAAAGAATCCAGGTTCACCCTGCATACAGAAGCAATACAAGGAACTGTCTATAAATTACTAGGACTCAAGTCAAGTATCTAAATTAAAAAGATGGAATACTATATATATATATATATATATATATATATATATATATATATATAAAACCATAAGATAACCAAGAATAATATAAAATTGTACTGATGTAAAAGCATTCATTGTACTACAGGAGAAGAGGAAGAATTTAGAGAAATGCTAAATATCCAGTGCTAAATAATACACTGTATCTTTGTACTAGCATTGATATATTCAACATGTCTCACTCTCAACTCATCACATATTGACGCTTGGTCAGGACACCTCGGCGTAACATTTTTTGATGTGCAGGGTTCACCATTGCTTTAAATAAGAAACCCTTGATGTAAACATGCCAACACGAAAGGTACTGGGAATTTTTTTTCATTATAATTAAATTATATATTGAGTAATAATATTGTCATTATTGCATATGTTGGGGTGTGATTTTTCAATGTAAACAGTAAGAACAGTTTTATTTATATTAATATTTATGAGCATGTAACCCAACCCCTGACCCTAAACCTACCATTTGTCAATAAAACATAGGATATAACCAGCAAATACAAATTCAATTATCATTTATTTAAAAAGTATTGACATTCCAAGTCTTCCAAGGCAAAACGATTAATTTTCGATAGTGATGTGTCATTAGCGAACAGGCCTGCGTTGGACTTAAGAGATGATTCTTTGTAGCGAACGAGAAGAGACTCCTGTTGGGGATAGCCAAATTTTTAGCTGAAGCCTTCTATTTTAGACCAGTTTACTTAAAATTATATTTAGTCATTTAGCAGATGCTTTTATCCAAAGCGACTTACAAATTAGGACAATGAAAGCAATCAAAATTAACAAAAGAGCAATGATACGCAAAGTGCTATATATATATATATATATATATATATATATATATATATATATATATATATATATATATATATATATATATATAAAAGAAAGTGCAAGTCTAAAAGGGCCAAGTAAAAAAAAAAAATTATTAGAATAGAGTGTGCTAGAGTTAGAGGGTTAAATAAAGATGGAAGAGATTTTTCTTTTTTTTTTTTTTACCAATTCTTGAAGATGGCTAGGGATTCAGCTGCTTGGATGGAGTTAGGTAGGTCATTTAAAACGCTGGCATTTAAATGCAAGCACGTTGGTTAAGGAAAGAAAACACTGCATTGTTGCAGCATCGGTCCCCTCACAGAGATAAGGAATTGCATCAGCTCATCCAAGTTAAGGAATCTGATATTTCTGAATGCCAACCTGCACTATAAAATGTCTTGATTTTAAGACTTTTGCATTTATTTATTTGATTTGTTTGCTGTGGTTCTGTGTTTAGTTTTTAAATAAAAGTTTTATTAAAAGGTTAAATAATAGTTAAATAGTTTTTTTACAAAAAAAAGCATAAAAATTAGTCCTTTATAAAAACACTAAATAAAAATTGCTTACCAACACACAAACCATTCACATTTGCTTAATTTGGGCTAAAATAGAAGGATCTGAGTGATACTAAATGAATAGCCATTTCGGAACCATGAGAGTTGGCTCTTCTAAGGGAGCCGAGCCAAAAGAGCTGAATCTTTCAAAAGAGCCGCAAAGCTAATCCTGTGTTCTACAGTCTGTGTACAAATTTTTTTTTTTTTAAATACTACCAGAAGAAGCCTTAACATTGTATGGCTTCAAAAGACTTTAAAAGCAATATGACTTGTTTGTAATGCTTTTATACTGTTTGTTTGTGGTCAGTTTTTGCAATAAATACCTGTGAATACACTTATATATTTGCCTGTTATGTGATTTAGACTGAACAAAATTATAAATGCAACACTTTTGTTTTTGCCCACATTTTTCATGAGCTGAAATCAAAGACTTAAGACTTTTCCTATTTACACAAAAGGTCTATTTCTCTCAAATATCATTCATAAATTTGTCTAAATCTGTGCTAGTGAGTACTTCTCCTTTGCAGAGATAATCCATCCAGCCTCACAAGTGTGGCATATCAAGATGCTGATTAGACAGCATGATTATTGCACAGGTGTGCCTTAGGCTGGCCACAATAAAAGACCACTCTAAACGGTCCAGTTTTATCACACAGCATAATAGTACAGATGTCGCAAGTTTTGAGGGAGCATGCAATTGGCATGCTGACAGCAGGAATGTCCACTATAGCTGTTTTCTGTGAATTTAATGTTCATTTCTCTACCATAAGCCATTGCCAAAGGCGTTTCAGAGATTTTGGGAGTACATCCAACCGACCTCACAACCACAGACCACGTGTAACAACACCGGCCCAGGATCTCCACATCCAGCTTCTTCACCTTAAAGATTATCTGAGACCAGCCACTCTGACAGCTGCTGCAACAATCGGTTTGCATAACCAAAGAATTTCTGCACAAACTGTCAGAAACCATATCAGGGAAGCTCATCTGCATGCTTGTCGTCCTCATCTGGGACTTGCATTATATTATAAGAATATTATAAGATAAGAATATTATATTGTATTATAAGAATAGCATACTCACTGGACATGTCACCCATTAAGCATGTTTGGGATGCTCTGGATCGGCGTATACAACAGTGTGTTCCAGTTCCTGCCCACATCCAGCAACTTGCACAGCCATTGAAGAGGAGTGGACCAACATTCAACAGGCCACAATCAACAACCTGATTAGCTCTATGCGAAGGAGATGTGTTGCAATGCGTGAGGCAAATTGTGGTCACACAAGATACTGACTGGTTTTCGGACTCCCCAATACAGTAAAACTGCACATTATAGAGTGGCCTTTTATTGTGGCCAGCCTAAGGCACACCTGTGCAATAATCATAATGTCTAATCAGCATCTTGATATGCAACACCTGTGAGGTGGACGGATTATCTCAGCAAATGAGAAGTGCTCACTTACTCAGATTTAGACCGATTTGTGAACAATATTTGAGAGAAATAGACCTCTTGTGTACATAGAATAAGTCTTAGAACTTTGAGAAGTGTTGCGTTTATAATTTTATTCAGTGTATATTGTTCAGAAGTGGGTAGGTGTAGGGAAGGGGCAGGGTTAGGTGCTCCAATGAAAGTATACATTTAAATAAAATTGTATAAAATAGCTGCTGCACTGACCTCTGTCTTTCCTGCACCACAGGACACATAGAGAGAAGGAATGCACGTTATCTGCCTTGCTCATCTCTTAATCTTGAGCAATTATCAACTTGTTTCTTCCACATCACACTGCAAACCAAATTGGGGTTGGATTACCCTAAAGATTTGCTGTTTTTGTAACCATTTTATTTGTTTGTTCACCTTTAGGAAATAAACTTTCCATTGCATCTAATCCTCTGCCTTTGAGTCCACTGTTCTCCTTGTCCAGTCACAGAATCTACTGAGGCAAATATAATGCACAGCAGAGGAGGATGAGATGTGCCGATGCTCCTTACTCGGGTGAGCCTAACACATGTCGCTCATTTTTGTCCCAAAGTTCTCTGACTTTCTTGCTGCAGCCTTCCTGTTTTCCCATAGAGTGGTACAAGGTAGCTTTCACCATCACGCTCTTGGTGGGTCAAGCGAGAGAATGGGGAATGGCCATATGGGATAATGAACAGAAGTGCTGTTCCTCCTTTTGAGAGTTTCTCTGAGGAACTACGCAATGTGTTTGATTGCTCAGCTCAGGGAACTGAAGCAGCACGAGCCTTGGCACTGCTACAGCAGGGAGAAGGTTCAAAATCCAGTTACTCAATCAAGTTTTGCACCCTTGCAACATCCTGTGGCTGGAACAACAAGACTCTTTGGGATAATTTTCTCCACTGTCTGGCCGAACATATTAAGGATGAAATCTATTCCCTTGAATTACCCTTGAGCATGGATGGACTCATCAACCTTTCCCGGCATCGAGGGTGTGTGGTTAATCTCAAGCCTATTACAAGAGCTGTGTCTGTAGTGTCTAGTGAGATGCCATCTCAACGTCTCAACTTCCCTGAGGATGAGCCTTTGCAGGTTGGGAGAGTGCGGTTGACGTCGAGGGAGTGATGTCATTGCCTGGACAGCCAACTGTGTCTCTACTGCGGAGAGGCTGGTCACATATCTGATGTGTACCCAGCTGCTAGGCAGCGCTTACCTCTCAAGGGAGAGCAGAAGGTGAGCGTTACTAGAGCTTGATTGCCCTCTGGTGGTCAGTTTGAGTTTTAAGCCTCATCGCTGGTCAAGGGGGCTGCTTATCAATTGTCTGCATTTATTGACTCCAGAGCAGAGGGCAATTTCATGGATGCTGGGCTGGCCAAACGCTTGGGGATTCCCTCCATTGCTCTGGCTGAGCAAATAAAGTATTGGCTAGAACACTTTGCGGCACCCTTCTTACCAGAATTACCCACACTACCAAGTTTGTTACATTCCCGTTCTGGCAATCATGTCAAGTAGATCCGCTTTCTCCTTATTCACTCACTCACCACCCAAGTAGTTTAGGGACACAACAGGCTAGTCAAACATAACCCTCAAATTGACTGGGCTCTCAACTCTGTTTCAGCTTGGAGCCCTTTTAATTTAGCTCAATGTTTGGGTGCTGCAATCTCCACTGTTATGTCTCGTTCTTTGTTGCAGGAGGAGCCGGTGGACCTGGTGGGTGTACCTGAGGCTAAGCATGACTTGAGAGTGGTTTTCAGTAAGTCATGATTTTGTATAATAGGCGCCCTTTAGATTAAGACAAACAACAGAAAACAACGGAGGACCCTGCATGTCGAAAAGTGACGCTAAAGGGGTACCTTGCACCAAAAAGCAAAAGGAGTCCTGACCAAGCGTCAATATGTGATGAGTTGGGAGTGAGAATGTGTTGATATTTTCATTGTCAATTAATAAAACATTCTACCCTCTCTTATTCAGTCAATGAACACTGTGTGCACATGTAATGGTCTCAATTTCAGAAACCTTAAAAAGAACATGAGAGCATCACATTTGCACAATGTTAGCATTCAGAGCCTTCAGCCTCTAAGTGAATCCAGGGTTATAAAAAATGGGAGGGATTTTTACAAGGCCAGCAGGTTATAAATGTGGAAAAGTATGCAGGCAAACAAACCAAAACAGCAGCAAGCATTACTGTAGCTCATGCCTATTTGAACGTTCTTTTAATTGCAAACATTTTCCCCCACTGCTCCAGTGGTTTTCCACTCACTTTCTCATTATTTTCAAAAACATATTTTGCCAATTTGTAACATGAACATCTGCAATCAGCTTTTAATTTTCAGTTCAGAAGGCAAGAAAACAATGCACATTACAATATACAAAATGGTGGAATCTCTGAAAGAGTGTTCTGTACAAGTTGACACTCAAGACGTAAATGTTTGGTTATCATAACATAAGCCTGGGTATTATAAGAATACTAGGATAAACTGGGCAAAGTTTTTTAACAATCTAATTCACTGATGTATCGTTACCAAATTATTCCACAACCAATGAATCTCAATAATGTGCATTTGGATAAACCAATACAAAGTACACTAAGTTTAAACTGAATGAAGCCATGTTAAACAGGTTAATGTGAAAGATACATGGACACAATATAGTCACACTTTAACAACTGTTATGAGTCTCTAAACATGATATATGCTGCTGGATATGGGGGATGGGTGGGATTAGAGGTTTTAGACACAACATTTACCTTAATCCCGGGGAGTCCAGGCAGCCCTGGAAGTCCTGGCTCACCCTATGTAGAAAAAGTGCAACAAATTACAGCCAAAAAAAGCCACCACTTCTGTCAATGAGCCTGAAAACCCAGCACAACCTCAATTGGTTTCCTCTAAAACCACAGTATCAAAAGATTGACACTAGTTGACCTACTAAAGTGAAAACCATCAAGATTCTAGTTAAAATGAAGACACGTTTGCCATCTATTGGTGTTGTCCCTTACAAAAAAAGTATACTTTAAGTTATTTTATTAAGTATACTTAAGTAAAGTTCAAGTATATTTTTAAGTATACTTTATGTGGTAGGTATACAAATATCAGTGTACTAGTAGTATATCTGTATGATATGTCTATTATGTCTGTTTCACATCGTGAGTGTCAGTGGAGAGTGAGAAGCACGTTTTGTTACTGCCCATGTTAATTAATCAGTCATACTGCAGGTGATCCAGAAAGAGCATCACAAACGGTCTATTCAACCACACATCATTACTTATGTGTTACAGACATTTAGATAACAGAAGTACTGGAATAAAGGTTTATAGTATGAGTATAAACACAGTAGCGATCAAAACGAAAATGTATCATATATATATATATATATATATATATATCAATATATATATCAATATAATATAAAGACTTACCGTATTTTCGGACTATAAGTCGCACCTGAGTAAAAGTCGCATCAGTCCAAAAATACGTCATGATCAGGAAAAAAACATATATAAGTTGCACAGGACTATAGACTATGTGCATTTATTTAGAACCAAGAACCAAGAGAAAACATTACCGCCTACAGCCGCGAAAGGGCGCTCTATGTTTTCAGTGTAGGTTACAGGAGCACTGAGCAGCATAGAGCGCCCTCTCACGGCTGTAGACAGTAATGTTTTCTCTTGGTTCATTTCTCTCGGTTCATGTCAAATTAATATAGATAAATAAGTCGCACATGACTATAAGTCGCAGGACCAGCCAAACTATAAAAAAAGTGTGACTTATAGTCCGGAAAATACGAAAATTCTTCTTTAGAATCGTTAAGAGAATCGTGACCCCCAATTTATAGACATATATATATATATATATACAGACTCACCTAAAGGATTATTAGGAACACCTGTTCAATTTCTCATTAATGCAATTATCTAATCAACCAATCACATGGCAGTTGCTTCAATGCATTTAGGGGTGTGGTCCTGGTCAAGACAATCTCCTGAACTCCAACCTGAATGTCAGAATGGGAAAGAAAGGTGATTTAAGCAATTTTGAGCATGGCATGGTTGCTGGTGCCAGACGGGCCGGTCTGAGTATTTCACAATCTACTCAGTTACTTGGATTTTCTCACACAACCATTTCTAGGGTTAACAAAGAATGGTGGAAAAAGGGAAAAACATCCAGTATGCGGCAGTCCTGTGGGCGAAAATGCCTTGTTGATGTCAGAGGAAAATGGGCAGACTGATTCAAACTGATAGAAGAGAAACTTTGACTGAAATAACCACTCGTTACAACTGAGGTATGCAGCAAAGCATTTGTGAAGCCACAACACGCACAACCTTGAGGCGGATGGGCTACAACAGCAGTTTGGACAGTTGAAGACTGGAAAAATGTTGCCTGGTCTGATGAGTCTCGATTTCTGTTGAGACATTCCGATGGTAGAGTCAGAATTTGGCGTAAACCGAATGCAAACATGGATCCATCATGCCTTGTTACCACTGTGCAGGCTGGCGGTGGTGGTGTGATGGAGTGGGGGATGTTTTCTTGGCACACTTTAGGCCCCTTAGTGCCAATTGGGCATCGTTTAAATGCCACGGCCTTCCTGAGCATTGTTTCTGACCATGTCCATCCCTTTATGACCACCATGTACCCATCCTCTGATGGCTACTTCCAGCAGGAAAATGCACCATGTCAAAAAGCTTGAATCATTTCAAATTTGTTTCTTGAACATGACAATGAGTTCACTGTACTAAAATGGCCCCCAGAATCACCAGATCTCAACCCAATATAGCATCTTTGGGATGTGGTGGAATGGGAGCTTCGTAATAATCCTTTAGGTGAGTGTATTTATATATAGTTTAATTTCATAAAGTACAAGTTGATTTTAAAATGCATCTACATTTTTTGCATCTTGTCATTTTCAGTTGAATAAAATAAAATTTTTCCCTATATATTTCATCATTGAGTATTTCTTCAAAAAAGTCAAAAAATCTTGTCTCGTCTAGTTCTTGTGAACACAGTCTTGTGTCTCGGGATAAGTGTTTCGTCACATCCCTAACAGATATCTTACCAGAAAATGACTTTTGTAGAATTTGAAGTCATCGTTTAGACTATTACTTGAGTAAAAGTCTCAAAGAATGTGATATTTATTGTACTTAAGTATGAAAAGTATTTTTTAAATCTGATACGTACTTAAGTATTTAAAGTAAAAGTACAAGTAAATGCAAGTAAATGGAAAAAGAAGCACATAGATATGCAGTGCCCTCCATAAGTATTGGAACAGTAAACAAAATCATTAAAAGCTGTGAAAATGAACCCTAAAATACATGTCTGCAAAATGTTGAACAACCTCCAGAAATCTGGGATGATGCTCTGTCAATCTACTGTCCGGAGGAAAATTAGACACAGATTACAGAAGCTACACAGCAAGATGCAAACATCTGATCAGCACCAAAAATAGAAAGGCAAGATTCTTCACAAATGTGAGTTTTGGAACTGAGTTGATGGACTGATGAGACAAAGATCAATCTTTATCTAAGTGATTGGAAAGCAAAAGTGTGGAGAAAAAATGGAACTGCAAATTATCCTAAACATACAACCTAATCTGTAAAGCTTGGTTGGAGGTGGTGTCATGGCATGGGCATGCATGGCTGTCTCTAGATCAGAACCACTTAATTTTGATGATGACTTAATGTATGATGACAGTAGCAGAATGAATTTGGGAGGGTACAACATCATCTTTGTAATGCCGCTTAAAGGAAAATAATAATAAAAAGCTTTTGTTTAGTTTCAACAATACAGTATAATATGTTCATCTTTGTAACTGTAGTGACGCGATACTGCACACGTCAAGAATCAGGAAGTTGATCGCTATGCGATCACCTCTTTCTCCAGTGATTGCATTTTTCTTTTCCCTTTGCGAAAGCAACGTCTGTGAGTATTTCTTATGCAATATTGGCATAATGTCTATTTTTATATTTGTGAGACTATTGCGAATGCTAAGTTTGCTTTATGTTATTACTGCCGATTGTTTACTAGCTCGATTGTGCTTATCATATAGATCACCGCTGTGTAGATAATCCGTTCTGTTTTCTATGAATTTGGATTTAATATTAATATACATCTCATTTGCATTGTATTACAGTTTCACAGTTTCACAATATTCCCAGTAAACTTTATGGAGATTAAACATCTGTGTCCTGGAGTTTCTGGGGATTGTTTAATCTGAATGGAGCGTAGTCCATGACAGTGAAAAGATGGCGATGCAGCTAATGAGGGACACAAGGATTGCCATTCCACATAGCAATTCAATACCAAGAGAAGTGGCCAACGCTACGGCGCCCTGACAGCTAAGTAACAGTGTTCTTCTCACGCTACTGACACCACAGTGAGTCACGGTGTCACAACGAAGCAACAGTAAAACAGGCAATGAGGATATCTAGTCAGAGACTGTGCTTTTAAGAAGCAGTCGTTCATCTGGTACATCCTCCAGCTCGAAGATTAGTATGGCTGTTGCCATGGCAAAGGCAAAGGCTGAAGCAGCGCACGCTAGAGCAGCACACACGCAGAAAGTAATCGAACTTAAAGTAGAGCAAGCTCATGTTCAAACCAATCTTGATGCATTAAATTAGAAAAAAGAAAAGGATGCCGCCATAGCAGAGGCGAATGCTCTTGTGGCCGGTCTACAAGATATGGGGCTTTTGAAGTATGCAGTAAGGCTAGCAGCCAGGTTCCTCGATCGGTCAAAGACCGGCGAGTCGCCGCTTATGTGTCAGCACAAGCCAGCCTATGCAGCAAATGTTTATTGGTTAGAAGAGGTAGCAACAATGATTCACCGACGCTGCATCCTCCACATTCTCAAACTAATGATGCCATCATTTCAACGCCTCATCCACTCAAAGCTACAAAGCTACAATCATGCCTTTAACACTTTCTTGGTTCTTCAGCGTTATGAGAGTCGCTTGCAACAGAATGTCACATTGGATCTCTCCCCTCCTGCGTGCACACATGCTCACACGACACCTTATGAAGCTAGCTATGATCATTCTACGTCCACTGGAGATCTCATCAAATACCTAGCTCGTAGCAGCCTGGTGACTTCAGGTTTAACCGCATATGATGATCAGCCAATGAACTAGTGGGCCTGGAAAACATCCTTCCTGAATGCTATCACCGATCTAGACCTGTCTGCTGCAGGAGAACAGGAAAGAGTTGACGAATTAAAAGTGTCAACATTAAGGATCTGGCGATTGGATTGCGTATAGCATGGAAACGCCTTGACGAAGTATATGGCTAACCAGAGGCTGTCGAGCAGCATGTTCAACAAGCTAGAAAACTTTCCGAAGGTTACAATGAAGGATCCACGAAGACTCATGGATTTAGCTGACCTGTTGTTGGAGCTTCAAGCGGCCAAAGAAGATAGCTATCTTGCAAGCTTGTTGTATTTGGATACCTCCAGATGTATTAGGCCTATTATCGAGAAACTATCATACAACATGCAAGAAAAGTGGCTTTACCTAGGCACAAGATACAAACAGAAACATTTAGTTAGTTTTCCACCTTTCTCCTTGTTGGTAGACTTCATTGCCATGGAGGCAAGGGCTCGCAATGACCCAAGTTTTAACTTCTTCACGCAAGCTCCAGTGGAGAGAAAGAGTAAGTGGGAAGAACCTATTAAGACACCAGTATACATTTACAAGACGCAGGTCTCTAAGACAGAGTGTGGAGAAAGTACAGAATGTATTGATCCCAAAAAACACTGCCCCCTGCACAAGAAGCCTCATCCTCTGAGGAAGTGCAGAAGCTTTTGTGAGAAGAGCATAAATGATCGCAAACATCTTTTGAAAGAGCATCATATCTGCTTTCGGGAGTGCGGCTCATGTGACAGCATTTCACCCCTACCCACCTACCTGGAAATCTAAGTCATCCCCTTCCACTTCAGAGGATGGCGGAGAGGAGGACAAAGCAGAAATCAGGAAGGTTAAGTCGACGTGCACTCAAGTATGTGGTGAAGGATTGAGCGCTAGAACATGATCTGCCTTGTCAGTGTGTTCCCCAATGGCTGCAAGAATGAGTCTAAGAGAATGTACCTTATACTAGACAAACAGAGCAATCGCTCCCTGGTGTGGTCGGAGTTCTTTGAGATTGTTAAGATCTCTGGAAATTCCTACTCATATACCTTCAAGACCTGTGCAGGGTGTTCAGAGACGGCGGGGAGGAGAGCCAGCGATTACACTGTGGAATGGGTGGACAAGAAAATTAGCATTCGTTTACCCACACTCCTTGAGTGCAACTAAATTCCCAACGTTTGCACTGACATTCCTACGCTGGAACCAGCCTACCATCAATCCCACCTAAAGCGCATCACTGACAAGATTCCGCCTTTAGATCCGGACGCCAAAATACTCCTCTTACTGGGCAGAGACATATTACAAGTACACAAGGTCTGAGAACAGATTAGCTGCCCAGGTGATGCACCATTTGCGCAAAGGCTTGATCTAGGATGGGTTGTCATTGGTGATGTGTGCCTTGAAGGTGCTCACAGAACACAAGAGGTGAGAAGTTACAAAACAGCCATCTTCAAGAACGGCCATACAAGCTATCTTCAACCATGCAACAACCAGATCAAAGTAAAAAAGTAAAATTTGGGCAAGCGTTTAGACTTCAGCATCATTCAACACCAATCTCCATCAGTGGTTCCATAACGCTCAGTGGAGACTGCTTAGGGCAGACTGGCTTCACTCGATCTCCCGACAACCATAGACTCGCTCCATCCATGAAGGATCCAGAATTTATGAAGATAATGGAGGCCGAGTGTTTTCAGGACAGTTCCAAAAGTTGGGTCGCACCTTTACCCTTTCGGTTGCCGAGACAGCAGCTGCCTAAAAACAGGAAGCAGGTTTTTGACCGTTTTGTCTCGCTCCAGCGCTCATTGAAAAATGACCACATACTGTATGAAAGCTGATTTCATAGAGTTTATGGGGAAGATGTTCAAGAAGGCAGACGTTGAAGTCGCTCTGCCAGTACGGCTTGTACAAGAGTGTTGGTACCTTCCCCTGTTTGGTGTGTATCATCCTAGGAAACCAGATAGGATTCGTGTGGTCTTCGACTGTAGTGCGTCTTGTGAAGGAGCTTTAAAATTCCTTAAGCACAGAGAAGATGCTTGCAGCTTCTAACCTCAGGCTACACAAAATTGCTTCAAACCGACCGGCAGTCATCGAATCGTTTCCATTTGAAGATCGCACCAAGGATGTCAACAGCCTAGACCTCTTCATTGATGATTTGCCAAAACAATGTAGCCTTGGATTGCTCTGGAACATGCGCACAGATAAATTCATGTTTAGAATCGAAGATGACCAGAGGCCATTCACTCGTAGAGGAGTTCTTTCAACTGTGAACAGCCTCTATGATCCTCTAGGATTTTTCACACCCATCACAGTTCATGGAAGACTGATACTCAGAGAGCTAACTAAGCAAGCAGAGGATTGGGACACACCTCTTCCCAGAGACATGGAGGTTGAATGGACTAGATGGAAACGGTCACTACGAGATCTGGAGGGACTCAAGATACCACATACTTATACGTCATTCTCCACCGTAGGTGCTCTAAGAAGAGAACCTTGTGTCTTTGCAAATGCTTGGTCAAGGCAATAACCGCCGTAGCCTACATAAAGGTTACCAAAGATGTGATACATCCATAATGCTTCGAACGCTTCTCCAAGTTCAGCACTCTCCTTACAGCTCACCTCATTCATGTGGCTCGTTCCTTCGCTCACTCTACCCAGGATAAATGTCAAGGGTGGCATGTCTGTCGACCTACAGAGGAAGAATTGTTGAAAGCCAAAGTGTGTATTGTGAAGAGTGTCCAGAACGAATACTATTCAGAGGAACTTAAGTGTATTAACTCAGGATCCAACCTTCCACCGAATAGCAGCCTTTGGAAACTACACCCCATCTTGGACCAAAACCAACTTCTTAGAGTAGGAGGTCGAACTGAGCAGTCATATCTGAGTATGAATGAGGTTCATCCCATCATCATTCCTGACCAGCATCTTGGCTACCAATATTCAAGAAAATGTCACCAAACTTATTAGAAAGCATTTCATTTTGGATCAGGAAAATGACCCAAACACCCTGCTAGTTCAGTCAAGGACTTTATCAGGGCAAAGAAATGTAAAGTCTTAGATTGCCCTAATCAATCTCCAGATTTAAATCAGATTGAACATTAATTTCACCAATCTAAGAGGAGACTAAAGATAGGAAACTCCCCAAAACAAGCAACAGTTGGAATTGGCTGCATTAAAAGCTGGGGAAAAGCATCTCAAAGCAGAAGACCAAGAGTCTGGTGAAGTACAGTATATGGGTTGCAGACTCACTGCTCTGATTGCATGCAAGGGATCTGAAACTAAATATTAGCTTTTCATTTTTTTTTATTTCTGCCTCAAATTCAATTGTTCGAATACTTATGATCACATCAAATAGTGGGATGAACTTTAAAAGTTCTTTTTTTTTTTTTGTAAAACATGTATGTCTCAAAAGATCTAATAATAAAATGTTACATTCTGTAGATTTATCGCATATTAATTTTTTAATCATTTTTTACAAAGGTCTTGACTCCACAGCAGAGAAAGCAATTTTGTCTTTACTGTTACAATACTTATGGAGGGCACTGTATATAAAAAGGTTCATACACAGCTTGAGGAGTAAGATTGTGTTCAGTTTTAACTAGTTTAAATATAGCCTAATTGATATTATCAGATCCCACTTCATTACAACAACACTGACTATATTATGGAAAAAGATATACTGTATATTGCAGACCACAGACTTGTCTTGAGTGGAAAATGAATCATTCATCATAAATCATAAAAGCTAAAAGCAGGCTAAAAGCTAAAAGCAAAATTTGACGGTGTCCTGAGTATTTAAACTGGCCTTTTGGCCACACCTCAAATGTTGTCTTGACCAATTAGACCTTTGCTCAGGTTATCATAAATCATATATAATCTTATCAAGCATGTGGTCCGAATCTTTCTGCTCTTGCAGGGTATAATTTTGGACATGATTCATACAACAAGAATATGGATGGTCTCAGGATGCTTCACTGTCGCCATGTCACAGGACTCATGGTAGTGTTCACCTTTTCTTCTTCAAACATTTGATTTTACAGATGTCCCAAACAGTCTGAAGGGAGCTTCATCAAAGAAAATATCTTTGGACCAGTCTTCTGCTTTACAATCCTTGTACTCCCTGCAGAATTTCAGTCTGTCCTTGACATTTTTCTTGGAGAGAAGTGGTTTATTTGCTTCTTTTCTTTTTGTTGTCCAAAAGTCTTGGCCTCACTGTGTGTGCAGATGCTCTCACACCAACCTGCTGCCATTCCTGAGCAAGCTCTGCAATGATGGTGACACAATTCCATAGCTGACACTTCAGGAGGAGACGTCCTGGTGCTTGCTGGACACTCTGGAACATCCTGAAGACTTCTTCACTGCAGTCAAACCTCTCTCCTTGAGGTTTTTGATGATCTTGTAAATGGTTCTTTACAGGTGCAATATTCTTTGTAGCAATTTGCATGTGAGGCCATTTTGATGCTCAGCGATGATGGCTGCACATGTTTCTTTGGAGGTAACCATTTCTAACAAGAACAGAATGATTGGAAGTGCTTCTTCCCTCCTTTTATAGCAATCAGACAGCCCAAATTTAACCTTGTTTTAGACCAAGGGGTCGCCAACCTTTTCGGCATGAGGTTCCATTTTTTTTTCTGGTTAACCACTGTACCAACACCCCCATTTTGTATTTATACAGTAAATAAACATTTTTAAATGATAAGATAAAAAAAAAATACAACAGGCCCATTGATTTCCATGCAAATAGTTTCTGAAGATTTTTTCATAAATTGTTTTAAAACTTTTATTGTTTTAAAAGTTTCTTGAATGTGACCATACTAAACACCACTGTATGTGTGTGTGAGACAAGGCCAATGCATTAAAACCGTTCAGTTTTATCACGTTCTATATTAATGCGCTGCTTTATTTGATGCGCATACACACACACACACACACACACACCACTGGCATGCAGAGATCTGAGATGGCGCTGTGCAAAAAAGTAACATTCAGAAGCTCATAAACTTGCTGTCAGCGCTGCCACATGACTTTTATTAATTGATACTGAATTGCTACATTATATTTCTCAGCAACGAGGGGGGGATTTGAAGTAACTAAAATCCGCATTAGTACCCTATTTTAATGCCCATTCTTAAGTATCGCATGACAAATGAGTGATGGAAATCCCTTAATTCGCAAAAAAAAAAAACTATGCTCGCTTGAGGTGGTTTTTCACTTATGCAAAAAAGGGTTGATGCAAATTATGGGAGATGAAAAGGCATATTTCCTCCAAGCACATCAAAAATTCATGTGACTTTGCACTATGGGATAGCAAAACCCGACTAACCATCGGACTGATCTCATTCCACAGCATCTGAAATGTTGTTATGGTCATTCGGAAATGCACGAGCAAAGTCTGTCATCAAAGTATTTCTGTATTATTGTGTGACAGAGGACTCCGTCACTGGCCGGGATAACACTTGAACTCCCATCCCCCTTGAGTTTTATATAGATCATCATGCATACATTTACAGTTTATAGCTTTTCCCTCAGGTGCAAACTTGGGTTTGTGCTATGGTTATGTTTGCATACACACATACACTCATTTTAATCTTCACATATCCCTGCTATAACCATTTCAATAATCACACGCACACACCAGATACACTTATCTGTATATTTGTCAGTTTGTGTCTCCTTTCGTACTGTGAGGTTTCTTGCTTGTGGTGTCTTCCATGTTGGATCTGCTGCAAGTACAGCAAATGAGAAGGGTCAAAACACCGGCAGCGGTTCGTAAATGCTTAACACAGGAACTTTCACAGGCTGTGCATGGTCAAACCTTCCACTGGCTGGACTGTTCTATGTGGTTATGTGTGGAGAGGGGGAACAGAGAAAATGTCCTTGATTTATGTCTTAACTGTTTACCATCGAGTATAATGCATGCATAGTTTGAATTAAGACTTTTATACCCATGAGAAATGTGTGTATCATTAACTTGCCTTTTTGTAAAAGGTGGAAAAAGTATTCCTTACCTTGTACTTACCCTAAAACGGTTACTAATTTCTCTTTACACTATGAAAGAGTTGATTTATTTCTCATTAGGAAGGGGGGAAGTTGAAAAGGACAGATGGTAGTGCAAGCCATGCCAGTGGAAAACTTTTTTTGTAGAAGGTAGCTCAGCCAAGCGCTTGTTGTAAATATTTTTTTGGTGTTGGTTAAAATGTTTATATTTTGGGACTTAATAAATAAAATTACCTTGCACTGTGCTATCATTCCTGTGTTTTTCAAACATGCCTCTTCACAAGTGGTGTCAGAAGTAGGATGGCCAGCCGGAAGAACTTGCCTGTTGGAAGATGAACCAGGAAGGCTCTAAGGTCCCAGAGGAAGACTGTTCTGGAGGATGTGGCTTGGGACACACTGGATGAAGAAGAAGAGGATGCCGGGGCTTGCTTTAAAGCCAGTTCTCCTCAGCACACACCAGTTACAACCACCACAGAGAGTGACATGGTGTCAGTAATGCAAAACTTTCTGGCAGCTCAACAGAAGGAAGGAAGGTCTCATAAATGAAGTCAGGGGACTGCAAGAATCAATAAAAAGACAGAACACACCAGAGTCTCCTCAGAGTCTACACTTAGAGGTTCTACACTGGGGTGGTGTTGGTGCATTGGATAAGACACATGCCATTGGTGTGAGAGACCCGGGTTTGAATCCACTGTGAGACACCAATGTGTCCCTGAGCAAGACACTTAACATGAGCCGAAGGATGGACTGATTGCTGCCAGACTTGCAACACAATACCAGAATGCACATCGGGGAGGACAGTCACGCCCACAAACAATAATGATCAGAGGGTCCAAGGATGTCAAACAGGGGAATGAATGTGACATCTCTTATTAATAGCAAAGGACTTGTGTGTTGCCAACAGCAAGGCCATAAAGCATCTAATTTCCCTCTACAAAAAACAAAACTTTCTAGTCTTTGTTATGTTCCAATGCCACAGCCATACATTGTGTGCACAGTGAACAAAAAGGGTACCCAACCACTGAGGTCACGGTCTCTGTTAATAAACAGCCATATTTGATGAATGTTGGGATGGGTTACCCATGGGAATGGTTTTCGGATGGGGTATTCCTGGGTTGAGTGAACTACTGAAAATGTTTAAGATGTCCAATACTACTACCTCTACTGTGTCTTGCCCATTACTAACTCGGGCAAAAGCCAAAGCTGGTTTGCAATCCCTGCCAAACTTAGACAATAGTCTGATCCATGGTGCCAATAAACCTAGAAAAGCACATCGTCAGCACCGACTGGAGAAGTATTTGGGTACTCCAGTATCAGAAGTATCTACTGAAGAGAGGCCAAGGTCATGACCATCGGGTCAGAAATGCATGTTGTGAAAGATAGTATACTTAATATTCTGTGCGATGGTGTTAAACATCTGGTTTTACCTGAGTGTTGCAGCTCCCTCTTCTACATCTTGCACAGACCATACCTTGGTCAGGTCACTTAGCACATCAGAAAACATACAACAGAGTTTTTTGGCAATCAAAGTACACTGATCTTCTGCTTCTCAATAAATTAGAATGTCTTGGAAAAGTTCATTTATTTCAGTAATTCAACTCAAAATTTTAAACTTATGTATTAAATAAATCCAATGCACACAGATTGAAGTGGTTTTAGTCTTTGGTTCTTTTAATTGTTATACTTTAGTCTCAAATTTAGCAAAAACTCACCAATTCACTATCTCAGCAAATCAGAATACTTCATAATACCAGTAAAAAAACCAACAAAAAAAAAAAAAAAACTTTTTAGTGATTTGTTGGCCTTTTGGAAAGTATGTTTATTTACTGTACATGTACTCAATACTAGGTAGGGGCTCATTTTGCTTTAATTACTGCCTCAATTCAGCGTGGCATGGAGATGATCAGTTTGTGGCACTGCTGAGGTGGTGTGGAAGCCCAGGTTTCTTTGACAGTGGCCTTCAGCTCATCTGCATTTTTTGTTCTCTTTTTTCTCATTTTCCTCTTCACAATACCCCTTTGATTCTCTATGGGGTTCAGGTTTGGTGAGTTTGCTGGCCAGTCAAGCACACCAACACCATGGTCATTTAACCAACTATTGGTGCTTTTGGCAGTGTGGGCATTTGCCAAATTCTGCTGGAAATTTAATCAGCATCTTCAAAAAGCTGGTCAGCAGAAGGAAGCATGAAGTGCTCCAATATTTCTTGGTAAACGGGTGCAGTGAGTTTGTTTTCAAAAAACACAATGGACCAACACCGGCAGATGACATTGCACCCCAAATCATCACAGACTGTGGAAACTTAACACTGAACTTCAGGCAACTTGGGCTTTGAGCTTCTCCACCCTTCCTCCAGACTCCAGGACCTTGGTTTCCAAATGATATACAAAACTTGCTATCATCTGAAAAAAAGGACTTTGGACCATTGGGCTATAGTCCAGTTCTTCTTCTCCTTAGGCCAGGTAAGATGCCTCAAGAGTGGCTTAACAAGAGGAACACGACAACTGTAGCCAAATTCCTTGACATATCTGTATACCTTGACCCCAGCCTCAGGTCATTCCTTTTGAAGTTCACTCAAATTCTTAAATCAATTTTGCTTGACAGTCCTCATACTCTTACTCAGACACAGACTCATTGCATTTGCTGTCTGAAAACATTTCACTGGGAATCTGACGGGGGGGGGGGGGGGTTGTCAGTCTCTCAACAGTGGCAAAAAGAGTGTTGTTTAAGTTACTGTTTATAAGGTCTGACAAGAAATTCTGTCTAGCTGTGGCTAGTTTCACATTAAAAACATGAAGGCTGTCTTTATGAATGCTTTAATGAATTTCAAGTTTTGTCTTCCGCCACATCTGCTCAGCTTTTCTGCATTGTCTTTTCATAGTCTGAAATGCTGTTGATCTTCTCCAAGCTGATTTCTGTCAGTTTGTTTTCTTACTGACTATTATTGGAACAATATCATCAATAACATTCTTAACTTTTGAGTTGAAGGAATCAAGAAGAATATCAACAGAATCTGCAGAAATGCTTAGTGTTAAAGATATAGCCTCCATAAATAGTACACTTGTGTTCTCGTTTATGCATCTCCTTGTGACAGAGACAGATCTAGATTCAGTGGTAGCAGAGATCAAAATATCAAAGAAAATACAGAAGTGATCAGATAGTGCTACGTCCTTAATAACAATGGATGCAATGTTTAGACCCCTACTGATGATTAAGTCTAGAGTGTATCCACCTTTGTGTGTGGGTCCATGCACATGCTGAGTCAAGTCAAAATTGTTTAGAACCGTTATCATTTCTTTTGTAGTTTTGTTTTTTGCATTGTCTATGTGAATATTAAAATCCCCTGCAATAGCAAAACCGTCAAACTCTGAGGAAATCATTGATAACATTTCTGTGACCTCTTCAACAAGGGCTGGAGAGTATTTTGGAGGCCTGTAAATAATCATAAACAGAATGTGTGGAGCACCTAAGATTTTCTAGCACTCTAAGTGTGAGTGGGCAAAAAAAGTGACCATTTTACTGACCCCAGGTTGACAAGATTGAAGCCATACGCAACTGTCCCAGACCTCGAAAAAAAAGGAGGTACATTCTTTCCTTGGAATAGTTGGATGGTACCGGCGTTGCATACCACAGTTCTCTAGCATAGCTGTACCCTTGACTAACCTAACCACCAAAGCTGTAAAAAACCCAGTGCCTTGGACTGAAGAATGCGAGCAAGCTTTTACACAGCTAAAACATCAAATGTGCACATCTCCAGTCCTGAAGAGCCCTAACTTCACAAAAAGATTTGTGGTTCAAGTGGATGCATCCGCAAAAGGTCTTGAAGCCATGTTGGCCCAGGGAGATATCGACTTAGAGCAACCCATTCTTTACTTCACTAAAAAGCTGCTACCCAGGGAGACGCGTTACTCCACCATTGAAAAAGAGTACTTCGCTTTCAAGTGGGCCGTGGACAGCCTTCAGTACTACCTGCTGGGCAGAGAATTTGATCTTGAGACAGACCACAGAGCACTTACCTGTATACATACCATGAAGGACCAGAACTCCTGGGTAACTCGTTGGTATCTGTCCCTGCAGCCATTCCAATTTAAGAACCGTTACAGAGCTGGAAGATGTAACATTACAAGATTTTCTATCCAAGGCAAACCAGGAGAGGAGGGAGGTAATATGACAGAGGAGTTTGTCACTGCCTGGGATAACACTTGAACTCCCGTCCTCCTTTAGTTTAACCTTCTGGAGTCGATTAATGCGTATACGCGTTATGAGTCATTTTCTCCTGATAACCCCGAAAAGAACTTAATTTACACTTTCAGTTTTAATCGTACAGATAAGAGCAATACATCAATCGAATCTGTAAAGGGTCTACTTTTTTGTATACAGACATAATAACAACAAAACTTTGTGCATTTATAAAATAAAGATAACACACAAGGTGTGTTATATCATCGTGCATACAGTTTATAGCTTTTCCCTCGGGTGCATACTTTGGTTTGTGCTATGGTTATGTTCGCATACACTCACTTTAATCTTCATATATACCTGCCATAACCATTTCAATAATCACACACACACACCAGATAGGCTTAATTATTATATATTTTATTTACTTGACTGTATATTTGTCAGTTTGTGTCTCTGTTCGTAATGTGAGGTTTCTTGCTTGTGGTGTCTTTCATGTTGGATCTGCTGCGAGTACAGCAGATGAGAAGGGTCAAAATGGCAGCAGCGGTTCATAAATGCATAACACAGGAACTTTTGCGGGCTGCGCATGCGCAAACCATCTGCCGGCTGGACTCTTCTATGTGGTTATGTGTGGGGAGGGGTAATGGGGAAAAATGTCCTTGATTTATGACTTAACTGTTTACCATCGAGTATAATGCATGCATAGTTTGAATCAAGACTTTTATACCCGTGAGAAATGTGTGTATCATTAACTTGCCTTTTTTGCAGAAGATTGAAAAAGTATTCCTTACCTTGTACTTACCCTCAAATGGTTAAGCTCTTTTCTCTTTACAGTATAAAATGGTTGATTTATTTGTCATTAAGAATGGGGCAGTTTGAGGAGGACAGTTGGTAATGCAAGCTATGCCAGTGGCAACCTTTTTTTATAAGGTAGTTCAGCCGAGCGCTGGCTGTAAATATTTTGTAAAGATTTATTTTATTTATTTATTTATTTTTTGGTGTTGGTTACATTTTTTGTAAACAAATGAATATTTGAAAACAAATATGGAAAATCGAACTTGTTATTGGATGGACTTGATATTTCCTTATTCGTTTATGAATACAATATTTAAAAAAACAAATACTGACGGGGGTCCGTGTACCTTCGTATAATTCGTTTTTAATTTAATATTGAAATCTGAAAAATGAAAAAAACTGCACGTTTTTCTTTTTTTCATTTGTCCAAACAAAACGAAAAATTAAGACTTTGGCTTCGTTTTTTCGTTTTTACGTTCAGGGACAGAAAACGTATGTAACCATGGTTCCCTGAGTAGGGAACGAGACACTGCGTCCTCTAGGGGGCGCTTTGGGGAACACCTCGTCGTGACCCGTGTCTGATGCATACATTGAAAAAACACCAACTTGTTGGCCGGCGACAGCCTCCAACGTCACTACTGGCTCGACTATAAATCAGCACCGGGAGAGCACGTCATCATCTTCTTTGTCTGAAGTTGCGTCCGAAGCATGGCAAGGGAGCTAGAGGACGCAGTGTCTCGTTCCCTACTCAGAGAACCATGGTTACATACGTAACCTGAGACAGTTCCCTTTCGAGGGAACTTGAACTGCGTCCTCTAGGGGGCGCTTTGGGGAACAGTATACCCACGCCGCCATGCTGAGGAGAATGCAGGCCAGAATCATTGCGAGCACTAAGTACCAACTCTACCATTTCCATGGGAGTTGCCCCTGGGACGTTTAGACGGCTGTATGTGACAGTACCCCTTACGGCCAAAAGGCCTAAGCTACATACCCAACTTAATTGTTAGGGCCTCGGCCCAGGGTAGAGCTGAAGGCTTGGAATCAGGAAAGATTCCTTTAAAGGGATACGGCTAAGAACCTAGCATTTGTACCAAGTCTTGTCTGTCACACAGGGGCTACCGCTAGCTTACGCATAAGCTTGCTGAAAGAGCTGTCTCAACAGTTCTCTAGTAGCAACACCTTGTTTAGAAAGGTATCCGAGGATACATGGGTGGAGTGGCGCCCAAGATGAACGGGGCTTTTACCAACTCAAGAAAGGGCACGAAGCAACCGCGCGAAGCCCTCATCATATAGGATTTTAGAAAGAACGCAGAATACTAGCATGCGAACTTACCACAGTGTGGATTTCAGAAAGTGTGCAAAGACTACACGTGCACACTTACCATAGCATAGATTTTCAAATACTGTTCTAAGGAGGGGCTCTCGTGGCACTCCGATAGAGCAGCTCATAGATGGAATGTTGCAACTCAAAACAGTATGATTGAGAGTCATCAACTCGATCTATGGAAACAATACTGGAGCGCTTTGGGGAAAAAACAGAGAACTCCGTCTCATACGAGGAGAGAACTCCGAGCTCAGAGTAGCGCGCTCATAGGCGACCCTTTTTTGGAAAAAGGGGAGCGCTGCTAAATTACCACGAGAATCACCCAAATAGCCCCTCATGTTGAGGGAAGCGATGCTTGAGGTGTATAAACAAATACACACTGGCTGAATGGAGCCCAAGGAACCAAGGTCTGATCATCTCAAGAAAGGGAACGAAGCGGAGCACGTAACCCTTATATGGCTGGTGTTGGCGAGTGTTTAGTAAACACTTTAACTGAGCACGGCAAAGGAAACTCACAGAGTTTATTAGTAGACACGTAACCACCAGCAATTAAATACACATAAGTATATACAGAGAGGGTAATATTTACTCACCCACCCTCCTACGCCAGAGCCCCGCTCAAAGGGCACCTCCTTTAGTCTGGACCATCAGTCAGTTGGTTGCTATGGACATAGAACCAAAAAAACATTATAGGTCCAGCATAGGAGACTGTTATGCGAGAGGTTTCCACCTAACCTCGATCAGGTGGAGAGCTGGTGGTTACAGGGGAATTAGGAAGGGGAAGGATAAAAGCAGAAGTTTAACCCTCTGAAGTTGATTAACGCATCTACACGTTATGAGGCTATTTTCTCCTGATAACCTCTTAGACTCCAGAGGGTTAAAAATCCCCAAAGGTAACGAGTAGATACCTCGGTATCACTCCGATTCGGATGAGAATGCTGCCTCGTCTAGATCATACCCCTTAGGTTCTGCTTACCTCCTTGTGACCCACGGTTCCTCTAACCCCTGCCCGCAGGTGGGGGAGGAGCGTGAGTTGCGACACTAGCCTTCTGTGCCCATCTTTGATCCTCAGATCGAGACAGACCAGGACCCCTATGTTGTTTGGGCTCAGACCTGGACCTTCGTGGAATGAAGGACCTGAAAGCAGCAGAGCGCGCCTTCGTTTCCCTGAACTTCTTAAATCACCGTCTCAAGTTGAGACCTGAGCATCGAGCAGAAAGCATTTTCTTTCCTCCCGATATCTGTTCATCCACAGATGTCTCTCCGCTGCCACCATGGCTGCCATAGTCCTGCCCATGGCGGAGGCGGCCTGCTTGGTAGCACGGAGAGAGATCCGTGGTGCGGCGCAGCTCAGCTACCTGATCAGAAAAAGGCCCCTGCCTCTATCCAGGTCTCTTAGCAGATCAGTCTGATATGCTTGAAGCACCAGCATTGTGTGTAATAAAGCCACAGCCTGACCTGCTACTGCGTATGCCTTGCCATTTAAGTGAGATGATTTTCTGAAGGGGCTTAGATGGCAAGGAGGGAGATTAAGAGAGGATGTTTCCCCTGCAGAAAGAAAAAATTTTCACAGATAAAAATTATTTATAAATTATTTATTAAATTTTAGCTCTTTCTACAGGGGGCATTCCCTCATAGCCGCTTTCACGCATCACCTCGATGTCGGCAGATTACTTTCATGCCGAAACCGATGGATGCGAGAAGAAAATGGCATCTTTCATTTCTTTTTAATCTCTGTATGGAGATCATGCACAAATGAAAGGCTAACCTGAGCTGGAGGGCTATGGTCAAAAGGTAATTTTCTCTCAATAATCTCCAACAGCTCTACATACGCAGGGCAGGAGATTTGAGAAGGCTCAGCCTCAGCTTCTTCACCATCCTCAAATATCTCCTGCTTTTCCTGGGTAAAAACCCAGCAGAACACTAACCTCAGTATGAGAAAGTGTTTTATTTTTTTTTATTTTTTTTTTCTCGAGCGCGAAAGGGAAAGTCCCTATTTAAACCATTCAGACAGATCCACCTTTTCCATTGAAAAAACGCTCACAATGCACGCAGATTGCCTCCTCAAAGACATCGCGTGCGTGCTCTTCACCCAAACAATTGACGCAAAGATCGCGTGTCATCGGGTGTCAAATAACGCCGACACGGATGCACACATCGTCTAAACGCTTGCTAGTTGTCACAATGATAAACAGAGAAAGATCGTCCTTACCGGTTCTTTCAGATGCACGCTTCAAACAAAACAGTCAGTGAAGATGAAGAAGATGATGAAGTGCTCTCCTGGTGCTGATTTATAGTCGCGCCGGTAGTGACATCGGAGGAAGTTGGTGTTTTTTCAATGTATGCTTCAGACACGGGTCAAGACGAGGTGTTCCCCAAAGCGCCCCCTAGAGGAAGTAGTTTGAAGTTCCCTCGAAAGGGAACGAATAAACAACTTGAATATCCGATCCCTACATGTGGGCGGTAATGAAACGCCCCATTCCGCTGATTGGTCAACCAAACATTACAACATAATGATAGTCCTAAAACATAATAAGAGTCCTACGGATTCTTAACGTGTTTATTTCTACTATATTTTATCTCTATCTCTTCATCAAACAGCCAGATCAAAGAATAGCTTGACACAAACCATACAGAGGCAGAGCCTTTTGGTCCTTTGGCACATGACTGCTTTATTATAGTATCCACGTCTGTCAAAATCTGTCTGGCAAAGCTGTGCGCCTATTGTAGTGAAGTGCAGACCGCTTTCAGTTTATGTGAAAATCTAGTTATAACTTTTGTTTTAGACAATATGCTGCATTTTGAACTATGAGGGAACTTAAATAAAATGACAGATATGAATAGAAATTAGCACATCTATTATTTATTACTTTTCTATTTTGAGTTTTATTCATAAAGCACTTTATGCAAATTTCAGAAACCATTGGTGGTTATCCCAAATGTTTACCTTATGCTGTGTTCCAGACAACGTGGATACAATATAATATTTTTATTATATTATATTGCATTATACGAATAAGATTACACTTTACATAATAATAATAATAATAATAATTATAATAATAATTATTATTATTATTATTATTATTATTATTATATAGCCTAGAGAGAGAGAGAGAGAGAGAGAGAGAGAGAGACATTATTTTGGGGTCCAATAGGTTGCTGGTTTTCGTGCAAGTCAGCAAGTCATTTATAGATTATCAATGTATAATTTGGAAGTATATTTCCTACATTATGTGTATTTAAATTTTTTCTGCCTTTTTAAATTTTTTCATTTATGAATTCATTTAAAACAACCGCAAAAACGAGTAAAAAATGTACAATAAAGTACAATCAAATCCTTATAATCACATTGCACTTGAATAAAGTTTAATTTCTAATCTGATGATTTCCCTGCAGATGACCGCATAAATCTTTCTTCTTACAATGTTTTTTTATTATTATTATTAAATAATTAAAAAGTGCAGGAAAAAATAAAAATACATTAAATTAAAGGATTGAAAAAATAAAAAATAAAATAAGTAATGTAGGAAATATGCTTGGGGGGTGGGGGGCGGGGGGGGGGGGGGGGGGGGTTCTGTCAATAACTTGCTGACATGCAAGAAAAACAGCTGAAAATCACGTTTCTCTCTCTCTCTATATTTATTATTATTATTATTATTATTAATATTATTATTATTATTATGTAAAGTAGAATTATACACTATACCAGGGATAGGCAACTCCGGTCCTGGAGGGCTGAGTTTAGCTCCAACCCTAATTAAACACACCTGAACAAGGCAATCAGTGTTTTCGGTATTACTAGATAGATACAGGCAGGTGAGTTTTTATGAGGGCTGAAGCTAAACTCTGCAGGATAGTGGCCCTCCAGGACCGGAGTTGACTATCCCTGCACTATACCATAATAATATAATATAATATAATATAATATAATATAATATAATATAATATAATATAATATAATATAATATAATATAATATAATATAATATAATATAATATAATATAATATAATATAATATAATATAATATAATATAATATAATTGTTATTATATCCGAGTTATCTGGAACGCAGAGATAGGTAAACATTTAAATTGTGGAGGCCTACTACAATTCCGAACCATTCTATAAGATGACATTTCATCACTTGACAAACGGATAGAGACTCCTAAGTAGCACTTAAAGCACAGCTACGTGCGACTGTGTTAAGTGCATTTTTGGGAAACGCACATGAAACAATAACGGACGATCGTAAAATGACTTGTAGAAAACGGTCTTCAGCGCTAAAATCGATCGTTATCGAGAAACGCAGCCCAGATTAACGAGTGGCTTGACACAAACCGTACCGAGGCAAACCCTACAGAACCTTCTTTTCTGTAGGCATAAATTATGCAACCTACCAGTGAAACATTTAGTTTATCAAGTAAATATTAATTTACTTCGCACCTGCACTCACAACTTATACTTTGTGCACTGCAGCGCGGGGAGAATGTATTAGACAAGCGCAGACCACTATTCATTTATGTGAACATATGTAGTTTTAGACAATAGGCTGAGTTTATTTAATTCATATTGGGTACTGGCCATCTAACTGATAGCATAGAAATTTTTAATTTTCGCTGCCCACGTCACAGAACAGCTGTGTGACTCACAGTAGGAGCAAAGAATGGTGTATCGTTCCTTAAAGAATCACAGTCTTTGAAAGATCCATTATTATAGACAACAATTCACTGACCAATTATTATAGACAGCAACTTTTTTTTTTATCTGAGACAGATTTTATTTCTGAATCAATTAATGAAGCATTTTGAACGAATAGATTGAATAAAAGGCTTCTTTATTAACACAATTTAATACAGCCACCTAGTGGTGATATTACTTTAATAATTAAAGTATTTTCATTTCATTAAAAAAAAGGTTCATATTTCTGTATTAAAAATGTTGTATAAAACATTAATCTTAAATCATAATAATTGGTAACAGCCTATTGTCATATTATTCTAATGTGTTTTTATGTAAAAATTTTACATTAAATATGACATACAAAAGGTAAAATGAAAAATGTAAAAAAAAAACAAAAAAAAAACTAAAAATCAGGTGCCCCTTATGGAAAGTTAATTTCTGACACTGATCTATGGTTTATTGTTCGAAGTGTTATTTCAGGGTTTTGATATGTTCTTATAACTCAAATGAGTTTACATTCAAATCATGACGTCGAATTCACATTTCACTAAATTCAATCACTGGAACAAGCACTCTGACGAACCATTAGTCCCATGCTAGTTGGAAAACAACCTATGATTTCCGAAAAGTGCTCTATGAATAAAACTCAAAATAGAAAAATTATATATGTGCTAATTTATATTCATATCTGTCATTTTATTTAAGTTCCCCCATGGTTTAAAGTGCAGCATATTGTCTAAAACAAAAGTTATGACTAACGTTACATGTTGACATAAATCTGCGCTTCGCTACAATAGGCTATATTCTCCCTGCGCTGCAGTGAGTCGCGCAGCTTTGCCAGACAGATTTTGATAGGTGGGTACTATAATAAAACAGTCGTGTGCCAAAGGACCAAACTGATGAAGAGAAAGAGATAAAATGTAGTAGAAATAAACACGTTAAGAATCCGTAGGACTCCTATTATGTTTTTAGGACTATTATTATGTTGTGATGTTTGGTTGACCAATCAGCAGAGAGGGGCGTTTCATTACCGCCCACATGTAGGGATCGAATATTCAAGTTGTTTATTCGTTTTCTGTCCCTGAACGTAAAAATGAAAAAAACGAAGCCGAAGTCTGTGCAGTTTTTTCATTTTTCAGATTTCAATATTAAATTAAAAAACTAATTATACAAAGGTACACGGACCGACGGGTTTTTTGTATTTTCAATTACATGCTCAAATTGAAAATGGGAAATATGAAAAATGCCTCCACCAAAATCAGGGGTATATTCCGTCCATTCCAAATCCGTTTTCAATTTAAAAAAAAATGAAAAGACTCAAGAAGATTTTGTATGGTCCGTGTATCTTTTGGTCATTTGATTTTCTATTTAAAAATAAATAAAGATAAATGAGAAACGGTTTGATTTTCGTTTTTTCGTTTTGTTTAAGAAACGCAAAACGAAAATGTAGCTGGATAATTATTATTATTATTTTATCTTGCAAGCACCACTAGTATAGAATCCGCGGGATTAATATGCTCTACTGTCTGCTGCTTCTCTCCTGGTGAAAATGAACTGAGCTTGCGGTTGCCGCTTGTCGGTGCAGTACAGAAGGGATGAAAGGGGCGTTTCAGCGCCGCCCACACATTCAAACAAATATTAAAGCATAATCTCATTTTTTACCCACAAACAAAAATACGAAAAATGCAGCTAAATTTTCGTTTTCCGTTTCTTAAACAAAACGAAAAAACGAAAATCAAACCGTTTCTCATTTATCTTTATTTATTTTTAAATAGAAAATCAAATGACAAAAAGATACACGGACCTTGTATCTTCCGTCCATTCCAAATCCGTTTTCAATTAAAAAAACTGAAAACGAAAGACTCAAGAGAATTCAAGTGAGAGAACATGAATTCAATAACGAGAAATGGAAAAATTGCTTGTTTATTCGTTATTCCATTTAGTTTAACAAACGGAAAATGAGTTTTTGGCTTGATTTCTCATTTTGTCGTTTGGGGTTTACAAATAGGTTTATGGCTTCAATATTTCATTCGCACTTGTGGGCGGAGCTGAAACGCTGCTTTCATCTGATTGGTCGAATCGCTCCGCTTTCAGCTCGGTCTTTTCATTCTTTCAGACAGAATAAGAGTCAGTACGAGGGAAGCACTGTAATTTCTGAAACCACCGCTCACTGTTAATTAGCATAATATTTGAAACAGTTTTGGCTGGGCACGTTGTTACCCGAGCAATGAAGGCCTTAACACTTAATGTCCTCTAGAGTGGGCTTCTGTTTACACCAGTTTAAATGACAAATAAATACATTAATTTAATGTGTACTGCCATGAAAATGCTATATCTGTGTACAAGAATAAACTTCACATTTCAAGCTGTACAACTACTTAAAACTTCCCATTCTGGCTTTTTCAACCTACCTCCAAATTTATTTCAAGATATTGTTCATTCACACTGGTTTATGCATTTAATGTTTGTCCATCTGGAATTTTTATTTTTCATGAACTGTATATTTGTATGTACTAGGTGCTGATAAATCACATGCACTGAATGTAAAGAGCTAATGTCAGCTGCTCCTGGAGGGCCAGTGTCCTGCAAAGTTTGGCTTTCCAAATAAAAAGGTCTTCAGGATCAGTAGCACTGTCCAAGCAAGTGTGTTGGAGCTGAACTCTGCAGAACATGGTTCTCCAGGTTCAGGACTGGGTTTTAAATCTATAAATGAATTTGTACAGTTGGGTGTCTGCATGCAGAGGTGTACGTCAGTAAGTACAACTGAAAATGTAATCTATAAAGACAAATTCTTCAGATCTGCATTTAGGTTTAGGGCACTGCATCGAGGTCTCCATCCATTGGTCAAAACAGACCTCGCACCCAACCACACTCCTGCTAGCTGTCAACATTAACTGTGGCTGGTGCCAAATAAAAATTATTATGTAACAGCAAGTCATTTGTGTAAGTATATTTGACTTGCAGTTTTCCAAAACATAATAATTTTTATTTGGCACCAGCTGCATTAGTTAATGTTGTTTTATATTATACAGCTATCATTGAGCTAAGGTATACCCCACCCCATCTATCATTGAAGAACCTGTGTTACACAGATATGGCATAATCATGGCAGTACACATTAAATTCATGTATTTATTTGTCATTTAAACTGGTGTAAACAGAAGTCCTGTCGCCCCCTCTAGAGGTCAGATAACAAAAGTCACTAGGATTTTTTGAGAAGGAAAAAATCTGACCAGTTATAGCAACGCGAGTCAGACGTGTCTGAAGATCTGAGCTGAATTTGGTGAAGCATTAAAGTTCTAGTCTTTTTCAATTACTATCATAATAAATAATAATGTTTAAATATAAGTTGGCTTTCTCAAGCCCATCAAAGAAGACTAAGAAGAGAAAAATCATTCAATTTAGTATGTAATAAAACTAAAATTACAAATTTATTTCATAAATTTATTTATGGTTTTGTGGTTTCAGACATTACAGTGCTTCACTCGTACTGACTCTTATTCTGTCTGAAAGAATGAAAAGACCGAGCTGAAGGTGGAGCGATAACAAGCGTGTGTGTTTCACTTTGGTGTTTTCTTCTGATGCCAGTTAGTGATTCTTAAATGAATCTTTAATGTGACTCGGGAAGAACGAGTCGTCTCGGGGAGTGATTCATTCAGTCACGCATGCACAAAATTCTATAGTTTCTGTACAGGATTTAGTCTAGTTCACCTGTTTCAGTCATAGACAGTAAAAGAAATGGACACAGCGACCCCATTGGATTCAACGGAGACAAGTGAAGTTAGAAGCACGCACTTCCTGGGGGTCGAGCGTACTGCGCAGACTCAAACTGAGCTCGATGACGTAGATGTCACGTGAGCAACCTGTAAGTCTTCTAAATCGCTGTGCCAAGAGAAATCTGAATCACCCACCGAATCTTCCAGAGAAGGCGAGAGTGAACAGGAGCCCATTTTGGTAAGTATTCTGATTAATTATCTCCCTTGACTTTATGCCTCCACGTTCCCCCGATAGCCTCATAGACAGTAAAAGATTGCCTGTGAGCTTCTCCTCCTGTCCATACGGTAATTTATCTACTGTGCGACAGAGAGTCGCTGGTTATGACGCAATCGTTAGCCTATTTTTTACAAAAACTGCTTCTACAGGACCATAACGTAAGATACAAGGTAATGGAGCCTTTTATACATTTTTTGTGTTTCTTTAGAAATAATGAATGGACAAATGAAGTCTTTAAACACCTCCGATGTAAAGTTATTCGCTGTCAAAGTGACGCCAAAATGAATGGGAGTCAATGGAATGCTAACAGCAGGTGGGGGTCCGCTAGCCAATGGCGGCGCCCAGGGCTGCTTCAAAAAAATATGAAACCCTGCCCCCCTGGTTTCAGTCAATGCAGTGGGAGCTGGAAAGAGAATTGATTAGATCATCTCTTTAGTCTTTCGGGTTTTCGAGTCGCTCCTCACGTGACAGACCCATAAGCTTTGACCATAGACTGGAGTTACCCTGGCAACAAATCTCTGTGTATATTATAACTATTATTATTATTATTTTTTGTCTTTATGATGTTAAGTGTACAGCATTAATGTTTTAATGTTTGTATTGTTTAATAATAATAATAATAATAATAAAGATTGTATAAAAGGCTTTATCCTATCATTCGTTCTTTGTCACGTGACGTGACAGCATTGGATAGATGAATTTACACGCTTCCTTACAAACAGGTGCCTAGTTATTATTATTATCATCATCTTTTATCATCATTATTATAATAATTATTTACTCTTACAGTTACTGCTTTTCTGAGCTTTTTACTTCTTACAGTTTATAAATGTACAAATTTCTATCATAATGGTTATTTTCTATACACTGAATGTTGTAACAAAGGTAATAAAGAGTACTTATTAATGAACACATATGATTATGGTGGGTTTAATTTCCTGGATTTCTTTTCTTTGAACAACACTTTCAAAATTAATTGGATTAGACAGTGTTTGTGTAATCCAAACTCAATATGGATTTTTTATTTTTGACTACTTTTCCAAATTAGGTCGTCTACCTTTCCTATTGATCTGTATTTATAATATTGCTAGAATCCCTTACAATTTAACACAATTTCATAAACATTACACTTTCAAATGCATTACTTGCATGGTCATTCATTTTTAAGCACCCCTCAGTGGTACTTCATTTGTATTTTTTTTTTTTGGTTGTTTCCTAGTTCTTTAACTCGGAAAGTCTTATTTTAAGTCATAAAAAAATTCTTATGTAAATGTAATTTTCCAGTAACTCCCAAAGAATTCTTCATCATCATGGACACTATTCCTAAAGGAGTTGTTATGTTTCAAGGGACGCATTAGATCATCCAGCACTTTATCTTTATCTTTATCTTTAGACCCATTTGAAATCCCAGTAGGAAAACTATGCTTTTTGTCACATGAAAGTGATGTGACATACAGCCAAGTATGGTGAACAATACTCAGAATTTGTGCTCTGCATTTAACCCATCCAAAGTGCACACACACAGCAGTGAACACACACATACACACACACACACACACACACACACACACTGTGAACACACATTCAGAGCAGTGGGCAGCCATTTATGCTGCAGCACCCGGGGAGCATTTGGGGTTCAGTGCCTTGCTCAAAGGCACCTCAGTCGTGGTATAGCCAGCCCAAGATTCAAACCCACAACCCTAGGGTTAGGAGTCAAACTCTCTAACCACTAGGCCACGACTTTGTTCGATTTTTTCCTTATTTGATTTCTTAATTGAATATGAAAAGAACAAATGATACACGGATTGTTCACAAATGTTTTATGTGATATTACAGTTTTGCGCATAAGTTAAATTTGCAACTTTGGATGGAAAACCAGTGTTTAACTGCACTTCCCACTATAAATGATAGTGGGAAGTGCTGAAACTGATGGTTCACTTTATAGAAATCAATGCATTGACCAGTGCTGATGCAAGACATGGGGGAGTACACTACCTTTAAAATTTGAAATTATATTAGGATATTACAACAACATTACCCTTAGGATATTACAAACATTTTTTTTTTATGAATATGATTTAACCTGATGGAGGATGTGCTCAGTCATTCAGGCAGTCTCTTTCTCGCAAAAGCGTTGTTAGGTATGTTTTGTGCCATTGATCATCCTCATCCTCTTCAATAAATATAACATTTATTCATGTTAGGGTGTCTTCGGTGAATCCAGTGGAGAAATCCACCCACAACTAACTGCAAACAGGCATTCAGATCTTGCTGCATTTTGTCAGCAATGCCCCAACTTCCAATAATCCAATCAATTCCCGAAGAGCAAAATCAAGTCCCGCCCTCTCATTTCAGATGCCGCTTCACTTGGATAGACGTAAAGAAATCAGTAGAGAAAAAAAACACAATCGCTTCTTCAGTTTCATGCCAACTTTAATGTTAAACTGACTCTTTGCACTCTGCTTCTGTAAACACTAAACCCCGCCTACTTTGAATTGATTGGTCATCTCAGTCATTTAGATATTGATGAGCGCTGTTAGACCACTGAGGCTTTGATCTGAAATGCCTGTTATCTGTAGATGAGCGCAAGTTAATTCTAACACTTTAATAGTATTTATAGCTCCTAAAAGGCTGACTATGAGATCCCTATTGCTTGCATGCCAGCGTTTACCCCTCTGCGTGCCACTGTTGGCATGCATGCTGTAGGTTGCCAACCCCGGTCTAGATGGTCTAAATGAGTCTACTCCACCAAACTACTGTCCACCAAACTACATGCAAAAGAAATCTAATGTATCTCTTGCTCTGGCTACTGTGTATAGACCACCAGGGCCGTATACAGAATTCCTAAAAGAATTTGCAGATTTCCTCTCAGACCTTCTAGTTACAGTTGATAAGGCGCTAATCATGGGAAATTTTAATATTCACGTTGATAATACAAATGATACATTAGGACTTGCGTTTGCTGACCTAATAAACTCCTTTGGAGTCAAGCAAAATGTCACCGGGCCCACTCATCGTTTTAATCATACACTAGATTTAATTATGTCACATGGAATCGATCTTACTGCTATAGATATTGTACCTCAAAGTGATGATGTTACAGACCATTTCCTTGTATCGTGCATGCTGCGTATCACTGATATTAACTATATTTCTCAGCGTTACCGTCTGGGCAGAACTATTGTTCCAGCCACCAAAGACAGATTCGCAAATAACCTGCCTGATCTATCTCAACTGCTATTTGTACCCAAAAATACACATGAATTAGACAAAATTACTGACAACATGGGCACTATTTTCTCTAATACATTAGAAGCTGTTGCCCCCATCAAATTGAAAAAGGTTAGAGAAAAACATACTGTACCATGGTATAACAGTAATACTCACTCTCTCAAGAAAGTAACTCGTAGTCTTGAACGCAAATGGAGAAAAAATAACTTGGAAGTTTTTAGAACTGCATGGAAAAACAGTATGTCCAGCTATAGACAGGCTCTAAAAACTGCTAGGGCAGAGCATATACACAAACTCATTGAAAATAACCAAAACAATCCAAGGTTTTTATTTAGCACAGTGGCTAAGTTAACAAATTACCAGACGCCACCTGATTCAAATATTCCACCAACGTTAAATAGAAATGACTTTATGAATTTCTTCACTGATAAAATAGATAACATTAGAAATACAATAGCGAATGTAGATTCTACAGCGTCTAACACTTCAGTTTCATCCATCGCATCCAAAGATAAACTGCAGTGCTTTACAAATATAGGACAGGAAGAGCTAAATAAACTTATCACTGTATCTAAACCAACAACATGTTTATTAGATCCTGTACCCACTAAATTACTGAAAGAGCTGTTACCTGTAGCCGAAGAACCGCTTCTCAACATCATTGACTCGTCGTTATCTTTAGGTCACATCCAAAAACCATTCAAGCTGGCGGTTATCAAGCCTCTTATTAAGAAACCAAAACTAGATCCTAGTGTACTGGCAAATTATAGGCCTATTTCAAATCTTCCATTTATGTCTAAAATTTTTGAAAAAGTTGTGTCTGCTCAATTGAGCACCTTCCTGCATAAAAATGATCTGTATGAAGAATTTCAGTCAGGTTTTAGGCCCCACCATAGCACAGAAACTGCACTTGTTAAAATTACAAATGACCTGCTCCTTGCGTCAGATCAAGGCTGCATCTCAATTCTAGTCTTACTTGATCTTAGTGCTGCGTTCGACACCATAGATCATGACATACTCATAGATCGATTACAAAACTATACAGGTATTCAAGGGCAGGCTCTAAGATGGTTTAGATCCTACCTGTCCGATCGCTACCATTTTGTTTACTTAAATGGGGTGTCATCTAATTTATCATCAGTAAAATATGGAGTGCCACAAGGATCCGTCCCAGGTCCCCTTCTATTTTCAAGATTGGATGACAAATAATTTTCTCCAATTAAATTCGGATAAGACAGAGATATTAATTATTGGACCAAAAAACACTACACAGAATCTTGTAGATTACAATCTGCAACTAGATGGATGTACTGTTACTTCCTTTACAGTCAGAAATCTGGGTGTTATATTAGACAGCAATTTGTCTTTTGAAAATCATATTTCCAATGTTACAAAAACTGCATTCTTCCATCTTAGAAACATTGCCAAGCTACGAAACATGTTATCTGTTTCTGATGCAGAAAAGCTAGTTCATGCATTCATGACCTCTAGACAAGCTACAGGTAGTCCAAAATGCAGCAGCTAGAGTCCTTACGAGGTCAAGAAAATATGATCATATTACCCCAATTTTACAGTCTCTGCACTGGCTACCTATTAAGTTTACAAATTATCATTACTTACCTATAAGGCCCTAAATGGTTTAGCTCCTGCGTACCTAACTAGCCTTCTACCACGCTACAACCCATCACGCACCCTAAGGTCACAAAACGCTGGACTTTTGGTAGTTCCTAGGATAGCAAAGTCCACTAAAGGAGGTAGAGCTTTCTCACATTTGGCTCCCAAACTCTGGAATAGCCTTCCTGATAATGTTCGGGGTTCAGACACACTCTCTCTGTTTAAATCTAGATTAAAAACACATCTCTTTCGCCAAGCATACGAATAATGTATCTTTTAAATTGTGAGTGTAGTTGCATCTGATCAAATGTGCATTTTTATTCATTAGCTTGGGTTAAACTAATTTTACTTTGTTGGATCAGCAGCTATGCTAATGATGTCTCTATTTTGTTTCTATGTAACTAGGATTTACACAAGCTCCAGTCTGGATCCAGAACACCTGAGAAGAGATGATGCTGACCCTCAGAGGACCCCAGATGATGCTAACCTTGAATCAACAAACAGAACTAACAATTATTGCTACATGTGTGACTGCATCATATAATAACTATTAATTAATAATATTGATAGTTCATCGTTTAGCTGACTACGTCTTGTATTATTATTATTATTTTTTATTTTTTCTAAAATCCTGTCAAACGTGCAAAAATTACTAGCTACTACTAAATATTGTAGAAACATAATTTTCTGTAAAGTTGCTTTGTAAAGATTTGTATTGTAAAAAGCGCTATACAAATAAACTTGAATTGAAAAAAAACTTGAATTGAAATAGATGTCTCGGCTGTGTTTGGAGTTTGTTAATACAGTTTAAATACTGAATTGCTACATTATATTTTTTCAGCAACGAGAGGATAAAATAGCTTTTTTTTTTTAAGTATACTCATTCATTGTAAAGAGAGACACAGACGTGCATACATGCAACTTTCATATGTCTCTCTCTCTTACTCTCTCTCTCTCTCTCTCTCTTTCTGTCACTCTCAAATTGGCAATAGTTATTTGAGAAAAAAGGTGCAGCAATTTATAATTATTGGTGCTACTAGCCCTCCTCAATGTCTATGGTGGTTATCGCCCTGATCAGACATGAAAACATGTTTTAGCACTATAGTGCAGTCTGTAATAATATGACTTTAACAAATTGTAACATTTAAACATTTCTTTGAATAACGTCACCGTAAATATGAAAACATGATTTAATGCAACATCAAAACAAATTATTAATTTTCTTTAAAATCTTTATTATTACCAATAATGCTTACAATTTATGTCTTTATGTTCGCTCGTGGAGCCATTTTGCCACTGAAGCTGATTTATGCTGAGATAATTCATACCACTTTGTTTGAAGTGTGGTCCTGAAAAAATCTTCATTTGAAGGGCTATCTGGTCCTTCCCCTTCCCCCTCCAACCAAAATAGGAATGAGACACCCCTATCCCTTAATGTGAACATGCAAAACAGAGGGGTAGGGGAAAGGGGAAGGGCTAAGGGGTAGAAATGGGATAGGCCTATGTGTCAGTCTTAAGCCCTGTTCACACCACCAGCGGCATTTCTTCTGCTGTTGCTCTAATGATATTGGTAGACTGTACGTCTTGACATATCTTTAGAAAATGCAATCAAAAAATATATATTCTCATATAACTAAGATATCACTCTAATATTACTAGGAATTAGACTTAAAATGCCATTCTGCTGTTGGAGAGTGACGTTATATAAACTACAGCAGTGCTTGTGCATTAAATCATTAACCTGCTCACTGCATCATATAAGTAACAATGTGAACCATCAGTGTGTGATTCAAACTTACTTAGACAGCCAATAGTTTCTTTTCTACGCATCATTTTTTATATCCATGTATGTGGTTACAATCAAATCATATAAAACAGTGAAATCGCTCAGGAAATCTGTCCTGCACTCAAGACGGTGACGTGTGAGCGCCACTGACAGATTCTTCACTCCTATTGGTTGTCGCTCGCGAAATTCGCTGCTTATTTGCATCAGGGTATATGCAGGATGAATTTACTACCTTTTACTACCTTTTTTACCACCTCCACAATATTTTTTTACCACCAACACGACATCAACCAGCAGCCCTTTTTTTGGGGGGTGGGGGTATGCAAAGCACCACTTACTACTTTCTATAAGGTATAAGTGTGACACTGTCACACCCATCATACATATTAGGTACACTAATGTTTAATTGTGGCCATTAAGTATTGTCATTGTGAATTATGTTTTTTTGCTATCACTTGTAAAATGGTTCTAAAATATGACAAGAATATGACAAGAACTTAGAGTTAAATTGTGTCAGAACAAATTCGTCTTGATAATGTCAGATAATTTTGATAGAAATGTATGTAATGGATTACAATCAACCAAAACTACAGACAACTTTTATTATGACAATATTTATGTCATTTAACAACTATCAATACTTTGTTGACCAATTACCAAGCAATGCTTCATTTTGTTCAGACTGTGGTGTGAAAAGGTTGCATTAGCAATTCAGAAAAAAAACATAAGCAATACATGGTGCTTTATAAGGTGCTGAATAATTTTAGGTCCCAATTTTTTATATATATATATATATATATATATATATATATATATATATATATATATATATATATATATAGATAGATAGATAGATAGATAGATAGATAGAAAGACAGACAGACAGACAGATAGACAGATAGATAGATAGATAGATAGATAGATAGATAGATAGATAGATAGATAGATAGATAGATAGATAGATAGACCATTTTTTGCAATTTCACTAGTAGTTCACTGTTGGTATAATATGTTACAGTTCGCTTAATTTTGCTATACTCACTTACATAAATGTATTATAGTGTCCTGTACCTACTAGTAAAATATATATATAAAAAATTATATCTGGTGTCTGAATAACTTTTGGTTTTGCTGTGCATTAATTTTTGTTAAAACTACAAAGTAATTCAGTCAAGAGCAGGGAGTAATTTTCTGTCTTTCATTTTCTTGGATTAACATTACAGCAGCTAGTAGCTAAATTAGGCGTGGTCACTTTAAGAGATGACGAATGCATTCAATATAATAGACCCCTTAAAAGTTTGTAAACATTGCAACGTCTCCGGGCGGGCGGGCCTTAGCTGGAGGCAAAAAGAGGTGGAGGTGCAATGTTGACAAGCATAAACTAGCACGTTTTAGGAGGGATTTATTGTCACGGTTGGTAAACCGTGATCTCTGGGTTTTGCACTTTGTGGGTGAAGTCTGTGTGTCACGCGTCAGCACTGATTAGTTTGTGGGCGTCTCCGTTAATTGTCATCAGCAACAGCTGTCACTCATTACTCATCCCTATATATTGACTTGTCTAGCGTCTTGTGTTCGTGAGTGCGTTGTTTCATGTTTGTAACCTATGCCTTGCTTTCTTGTGTTTTTCTGTGTTGGATGTCCGTGTCTCCCCGGAACCCCGTCCACTCTAGGCAACCCACCACCAAGCAACACCACTTACCTTCAGCTCGCTTCGCCGCAGTTCCTGTGTCACCCTCTCCTGCTGCCAACTCACCTCCGCCCTCCGGATTCATTCCTCACCACCATCTTGGACTGTGCATTCCTCCCAGCGCCTCATTGTCTTCATTAAATCTCAATAATCTCGCACTTGCTTCCTGCAACTCCTTCACCCAGTCGTTACAGAATGCTCTCACCAACCATGGAAGCAGCGAGCACCACTTCACTGTCTGAATTCATTCACCACAGCGTCAACCGCATGGATCAGCAGCAGGAGAGCATTGTGAACACCGGACACACGATCCAAGCGCTGGTGACACAGGTGTCCGAGCTCACCCAGCAGATTCATCAACTCACCTCTCCCACTGCGCCCACCGCACCGCCTGCGCCGCCCGTCCCCCGGGAGACCTCCCAGGACCACTTCTGGCCAGAGCCGCGACTTCCGGCGCCAGAGAGTTACTCCGGTGAGCCAAACTTTTGCAAGACTTTCCTTAACAAATGTTCCATGAATTTTGCATTGCAGCCCCGCACCTTCGCGACAGAGGAGTCCAAGGTTGCGTTTGCTCTAACCCTACTCTCTGGCAGGGCCGCCTTATGGGGGACGGCGGTGTGGGAGAATCAACGCCTCGTTCCACTCCCTCTCCGAAGAGATGAAACGGGTCTTCGATCGAGCCGCGGCCGGCAGGTTGGCCACTCACCAGCTCTCGGACCTGAAACAAGGAAAATCATCAGTGGGATCTCCGCCGAGAAGTCCTCAACCACATCATCGACTCTCCTTCCGGTGAAACTGCGGTGGGAGAACCACACTCACGACTGTCACGCCCTTCTGGACTCTGGGGCCGAAGGTAATTTCATTGACTCTCTCCTTGCATGTCACTTGAACCTTCCTGTCCTTCCTGTGTCTCATCCCATCCATGTCACCGCACTCAATGGCCAGGAACTGCCACACGTCACCCACTACACTGAACCCATCACTCTGCTCACCTCAGCACAGTGAAACCATATCCTTTTACCTCATGGACTCCCCTGTAGCTCCCATTGTTTTAGGTCACCCCTGGTTAATCAAACATAATCCACGAGTGGATTGGGGTTCCAACACTGTCACCTTGTGGAGTGAAAGTTGTCATGAGTCTTGTCTGGTTTCTGCTTGTCCTGTTTCTGTCTTTCAGAAAGAGACCATGGTGTTATCAAACGTGCCCGCAGAGTACTTGGACCTGAAGGAGGTGTTCAGTAAGTCCCGTGCTGCTTCTCTTCCTCCGCATCGTCCCTACGACTGTGCTATAGATTTAGTGCCAGGTAAGTCTCCGCCTAAAGGCAAATTTTACTCTCTTTCTATTCCGGAGAGGGAGGCCATGGAGAAATACATTTCTGATTCCTTGGCATCGAGGTTCATCCACCCTTCCTCTTCTCCAGCGGGGGCGAGATTCTTTTTTGTGGGTAAGAAGGATGGTTCTCTGTGACCTTGTATTGACTACCGAGAGCTGAACAACATCACAATAAAGAACACCTATCCGTTACCGTTGATGTCTTCAGCTTTCGAGAGGTTACAGGGAGCATCCGTATTCACAAAATTGGATTTACGTAACGCTTATCATTTGGTACGCATCAGGAAGAGGGATGAATGGAAAACCGCCTTTAACACCCCTAGAGGGCACTTTGAATATTTGGTGATGCCGTTCGGGCTCTCCAACTCGCCAGGGGTTTTCCAAGCACTCGTTAATGACGTGTTGAGAGACATGGTAGATCAGTTTATATATGTTTACCTGGACGACATACTGATTTTTTCTTCATCTCTCCAGGAACATGTTCAACACGTCAGACGAGTGCTCCAGAGATTACTCGAGAATGGGCTTTTTGTCAAGGCGGAGAAATGTGTATTCCATGCACGTCTGTTCCCTACCTAGGGTATATCGTCTCGTCCGAGGGAATACGTATGGATCCTGACAAAGTTAAGGCTGTGACAGATTGGCCATCTCCAGATTCCCGTAAGGCCCTACAGCGGTTTCTGGGGTTCGCCAATTTCTATCGAGGTTTCATTTGTAATTTCAGCCAACTAGTCTCACCTCTGATGGCCTTGACCTCCCCCAGTACTCCGTTCAGGTGGTCGGATGCAGCCGAAACTGAATTTACCAACCTCAAGAGCCGCTTCATTTCGGCTCCCATCCTTGTAGCCCCTGATCCCACACGGCAGTTCGTGGTGGAGGTCGACGCATCAGAAGTGGGGGTAGGAGCAGTTCTTTCCCATCGTGCTGCCTCGGACAATAAGATGCATCCCTTCGCATTTTTCTCTCATTGGTTATCTCCTGCTGAACACAATTGTGACATTGGTAACAGAGAATTGTTGGCCGTCAAATTAGCTTTAGAGGACTGGCATCACTGGTTGGAAGGTTCAGGGGTACCTTTCATTGTTTGGACCGATCACAAGAATTTACAGTACATTAGAACTGCCAAAAGACTCAATTCCAGGCAGGCTCGGTGGGCACTTTTTTTCGGTCGTTTTGATTTTACTCTTACTCTACTTGTCATACCGTCCAGGTTCCAAAAATGTCAAACCCGATTCTTTGTCACGTCTTTTTGATCCCTCCGCCCGCCCGGTGACTTCGGAGTGTATTTTACCTGAGAAAATAGTCGTCTCAGCACTCGTATCGGAGGTCGAATCGAAGGTCAAGACGGCCTTAGAAGGGGTAATGCCTCCGCCCGGTTGCCCACCGAATTGTTTATTTGTGCCGGAAGAGTTACGGTCCGAAGTTATTCAGTGGGGTCACTGCTCTAACGTTGCTTGTCATCCAGGGATAAGCCGAATCAAGGGGTTAGTTAAACAACGATTCTGGTGGCCACTTATGGCTCATGACGTCCACGATTTTGTTTTGGCTTGCTCAGTTTGCGCCAGTGGTAAGTCGTCCAACCGGCCTCCTGATGGGCTTCTTCAACCGCTGTCTGTCCCATCGAGACCCTGGTCACATATCGCACTAGATTTTGTTACCGCCCTCCCGCCCTCTAATGGCATGACGGTCGTTTTGACCGTAGTGGACCGGTTCTCGAAGGCGGCTCATTTCATTCCCTTGCCCAAATTACCGACAGCCAAGGAGACAGCGGTCACTGTCCTAGATCACGTCTTTCGGTTACATGGCCTCCCGGTAGATGTGGTTTCTGACAGGGGATCCCAATTCATATCCAAATTTTGGAAAGAATTTTGTAAGTTGCTAGGAGCGACGGTTAGCATGTCTTAGGGTTATCATCTCCAGAGTAACGGGCAGTCTGAGCGAGCCAACCAAGATTTAGAGAGAACGTTGCGATGTTTGGTCTCCAAGAATCCTTCTTCCTGGAGCCAACAACTCTCTATGGTGGAGTACGCTCACAATTCGTTACCAGTGTCAGCCACGGGCCTCTCTCCATTTCAGTGCAGCTTAGGTCACCAGCCACCAGCTTTTCCTAGTCTGGAATCTGAAGTCGCGGTCCCCTCCGCTCACGCATTTGTCGAGAGGTCCCACCGCAACTGGACCAGAGCCCGCGAGACTCTGCTCCGGATGAGGGAGCACACTAAGGCCAAGGTCGATCGCCACCGGTCAAAGCCTCCCGTTTACGTCGTGGGTCAAAAGGTGTGGCTTTCTACGAACAATATTCCTCTCCGTTCCGTTTCTAACAAATTAGCTCCCAAATTAATTGGCTCGTTTACTATCACCAAGATCATATAGTCCTGTGACAGTCCACCTCAAACTACCTCCAGCGTACAGGAGGATACATCCCGCCTTCCATGTGTCCAAAATTAAACCCGTGTTTTATTCACGTATTAATCCACCTACCCCGTTTCCCCCGCCGCCGCGTCTCATAGATGGGGAACCGACCTATTCGGTTAATCGTATTCTGGACTCGAGACGGAGGGGACGAGGATCCCATTACTCGGTGGACTGGGAAGGTTACGGTCCGGAGGAGAGGAGTTGGGTACCTGCTAGGGACATAGTGGATCACTCCCTTATTGATGATTACAATCAGCAGGTAGGCCATTCTGGGAACTCCAGGAGGAGTTCTTTGAAGGGGGGTGGGGAGGTGTACTGTCACGGTGAAGTCTGTGTGTTACGCGTCGGCACTGATTAGTTTGTAGGCGTCTCCGTTAATTGTCATCAGCAACAGCTATCACTCATTACTCATCCCAATATATTGGCTTGTCTAGCGTCTTGTGTTCGTGAGAGCGTTGTTTCATGTTTGTAACCTATGCCTTGCTTTCTTGTGTGTTTCTGCGTTGGATGTCCGTGTCTCCCCGGAACCCTGTCCACTCTACGCAACCCACCACCAAGCAACACCACTTACCTTCGGCTCGCTTCCCCGCAGTTCCTGTGTCACCCTCTCCTGCTGCCAACTCACCTATGCCTTCCGGATTCGTCATTCCTCACCACCATCTTGGACTGTGCATTCCTCCCAGCGTTATTTGTGTCTCAGTTTTGTAGTGTCTCATTGTCTTCATTAAATCTCATTAATCTCGCACTTGCTTCCTGCCACTCCTTCACCCAGTCATTACATTTATTAAACATGGATGCAGAAGAAGGTTTGGAACTGTCCGAATATGTACAGTCCCTGACTCTGCGGAACCGTGACAGCTATTTTTGTAAATTAACTCTCGCGGATGGATGCAGGCTACCTGACCCATATGCCATACGGCCATATGAATTATTTTGGGTGGTTTGGGGAATTTTGTCAAGGCTTATTTTCTAATGTAACCTATCGCTGGGCTAACTATGATTAGCAATGTGTATTATTTTAAGAGACCATTCAAAGGATGGCACACACATCTATCGCTGTATGTTTGTTTAACATTTAAACTAGCTAGTGCGCTGAAGGTTGGCGACTTTTCACCTATAAAACCGAAACTTGCTGATTTAATAGATAAAACCAACACACCAGTTCATATGCATAGATTATTTTACCTGATAGGAAGTGTGCACTGCAAACACGAGCATTATTTATGATCATCTCCGTCGTCGCCGTATTGCATTCAACCACAATTGTCTTCTTGATTTCTGTGAAGGAATGTCTTCCGGGATCCGGCAAAACTTTAGTTTTGAAACAAACTGTTCCTTCTATTCTGGCAGGCAAAAACACAACAAAAAGACATTTTAAAGTCAAAACCTCAAACTTTTAGCGCACCTGCTATGAGTTCTGCCTTATGTTTTGCCTCCAGCTAGAGCGGTGACGTCACAGTGACGTAGGCGATTAAGGGGTCTATACATCCCATTTTTTTCCTCAACTGTTTACTTTTACTAAAGAAATAACTGACAGATTTTTTGAGCATACTTTCCAAGACGGGTATTTTGACATATTTTGTATGCATTTGTCGGAACAAGAGCAAAAATAAGCAAATTCGGAGTTCAAGCATTATGAGACGCGTCTCTGCATGAGCCCTGAACACCAGAACACTGCGGTGCTGAATTGGGCTCTTTCACATCTTTTTGTTTGTTCAAACTGCGATTTGTATTCGTTCGTTCAGGTGCATGAGGGACTTTGAGGAGAACTTCGCAGAAGATAGCTCGGTTCAGTGTCGCTGTCTGTAATACGTGGCTCACTCTCCGCGTGCGCACCGAACACAGCGCGCGAGTAACCAGCTACTCTGTTAAGCTTTTCCACGTCTTGTGTTTGGATGCTTTAATGTTTAAATTGACTAGTGGTAAGGCTTAAAAACATGTGAATCAACTGAAGCAAAAAGGCGGAAAATGTTGTTGGCGTCGCTGATAGCCTATCAACCACGGAACTCTACACAGTTTACTTCTACGTCATTGCTATGAACTCCGATTCACTCGGGGTCTTGTTTACTGTATATATTTTCAAACTAGGCTAGATGAAGTTAAAACATGGAGACACAAATATTTAGCATAAAATAGAAACTCATTATATATTGAGGTGGTGATGAAAAATTTACTACCAAGTCAAATTGTCAAATTGTTACCTTTTACTACCTTTCAAGGGCCTTAATTTTGGTGAATTATTTTTACTACCGCGCAGACACCCTTTGCATAAAGTTGAAGAATTCTCAGCTTTTGTCGCTTGACACGCCACATTCCTTCGCCAATGGTCACTGTCACTTGTGTCGCCAGAAGTCACCAGCTTTCCACTGAAAATGCATGGGATTATGTCGCTCTGACGCTGGTGGTGTGAACGGGGCTTTAGAGTTGATTCACAACACTTTGCTGTGCTGAAAATGGGATTTTGGATGACAAAATGCGCATGGAACAATCACTGAATACATTTCCTTATTTAAGAATATTCTCTGATAATTTCACAATGAATGGTTAAATTCTCAGTAGGACTTTACATTCAACACACATTTGACAAATAATTTTTCAAGAAAATACATTGGTAAGGAAACGAATCTTCATCACAACCTTCCGTTTAGATTTCTGCTGGTAGATGATAGTATCGTGTATATAAGTAGCTTCACTGATTATACCGGGACTGCTTTTAAAGAGCATATAATAATCATGATAGACTGAAGCAATTAATGATGATTTTTGGTAATGTAAATATTCTTTGCTCGTTTTCTGTTTGAATAACTGAGGAAACTTTGATTAACTGCTCATCGTCAAATATTTCAAGAACATTCTTCCTCTCCTGAATGATTCTTGTACATCTCTATTTCCTCAGAGCCATCACAACCCCCTACAGGAAAAACTCTTAACCACTTGAGAGACCTCTCGAGCTGTCTTAAATAACTGGGAAGAGTGATTCTTAGCAGAAGACTATACCCTCCAGCAAACGTCAGAATGATTGATGAGTTTGACCATTGACCTATTAATTATGACCATATGTGGAACCCGGTGGGCGTGAAATTCATCCGTCATCCTTTGAGCTCCACTGCGGTCAAGCCAGCCGCCAAGTAGAAAAGCACGGTCAATCTAGCCGCCACGTTATTTCTATGGTCGCGTATAAACTGTGTATTACGGTAATACAGTCAGAGAACTGATCTGAATGCAGTGCTCTTCCAGCGAACGCTACTTTTTTTCCCCCCAACACACAGTCCGTTACTATCTGATGCTGAATACCAAAATAAAAACCCTCTAATACTCATATTACAAAATAAGAACAATAATATAGGCTTGCTGCATCTCTTCATTCGAAAAGCTATAAAAATAAAAGTTCTAGATTGAACAGACTGGTTCCACCTCAGACAGAAAGTACAGTGTCAGCTGCATGCTGCATCTACTTTCAAAAATTTATAAAAATAAAAGTTATAGATTGCGCAGACCACTTTCACCTCAGATTGAGAGTACACCTTGCCACAATGTCAGCTGCATCGTTTCAGAACAGTCTGATTTGGAATTTCAAAATAGGAGCCTCCCAAATCTCATAAACAAGCTGCTGCATCTCTACTTTCAAAAATCTATAAAAATAAAAGTTATAGATTGCACAGTCCACTTTCATGTCAGATTGAGAGTACACCTTGCCACAGTGTCAGCTGCATCGTTTAAGGACAGTCTGATGTGGAGTTACAAAATAAGAGCCTCCCAAATCTCATAAACAAGCTGCTGCATCTCTACTTTCAAAAATCTATAAAAATAAAAGTTATAGATTGCACAGACCATTTTCACCTCAGATTGAGAGTAACCCTTGCCACAATGTCAGCTTCACTGAATTCACTGAATGTCAACTTCATCTTCACCTTAGCCCGGCTAAGACTCCTCTGACGTTGTCGGTGTTTCAGCAAATTCCTTGATGAAGATGAAGTGGACTGTTGCCCAGTGTTTAAAAAGTCCTCTTTTCAGATGAGAGCAAGTTTTGTATTTCATTTGGAAACCAAGACCCTAGAGTCTAAAGTAAGGGTGGAGAAGCTTATACCCAAAGGTTATTGAAAACTGCTTGTGTTGGTTCATAGGGGGTTTTTTTTTTAATCAAAGACACTGCACCCGTTTACCAAGAAATTTTGGAGCATTTCATGCTTCCTCGTGCTGACCAGCTTTTTGAAGATGCTGATTTCATTTTCCAGCAGGATTTGGCACCTGCCCACACTGCCAAGATCACCAAAAGTTGATTAAATGGTGTTGGTCAAGTCAAGTAACCTTTATTTATATAGTGCTTTAAACAAAAAAGGTTGTCAAAGCAACTGAACAATTAGGAAAACAGTGTGTCAATAATGTAAAAATGACAGATAAAGGCAGTTCATCATTGAATTCAATGATGTCATCATTCAGCTCAGTTCAGTCCATGTAGTAAATTAAGTGTCCCCAACTAAGCAAACCAGAGGTGACACCGGCAAGTAACCAAAACTTCATCGCTGACAGAATGGAGAAGACACATTGGGAGAACCCAGGCTCAGTCGGGGGGCCAGTTCTCCTCTGACCTGATGAAGCCAGCAGTTCAATTACAGGCTGTAGCAAGTCAGATTGTGCAGAAGAATCATCGGTTTCCTGTGGTCTTGTCCCAGTGATAAAGACTGGATCTGGCGGCTACGGTGACCTCAGAATAAGAGAGAAACAGACTAATATTAGCGTAGATGCCATTCAAATACTTAGGTGCTAAAACATTCAGGGCTTTATAAGTAATAAGCAAGATTTTAAAATGTATACAATGTTTGATAGGGAGCCAGTGCAGTGACAGAACCGTGCTAATATGGTCATAGTTCCTGGTTCTATTTAGAAATCTAGCTGCTGCATTTAGCATCTAGGACTAGCTGAAGTTTGTTTATTAGGTATGCAGAACAACCACCCAATAAAGCCTTACAATAATCAATGAGATGGAAAATAATAAGATGGTAAAATGTAGTTTTACAAATGATAGAAATGTTTTTTTTTTTTTTTTTAAGAATTGCTATCAAATAGCAAACCTAGGTTCCTAATGGACGACGAAGAATTAACAGAGCAGCCATCAAGTCTTAGACAGCGTTGTAGGCTATTACATGCAGAGTTTTTAGGTCCTATAATTAACACCACCTTTTTAAACGTCTATGCATTCCGTTTTTTTTATTGGTATGTTTCGCGGGGCAGTGAAGAAATATAGAGCTGAGTATCATTAGCATAACAGTTAAAGCTAATACCGTGTTTTCTGATGATATCTTCTAAGGGTAACATGTAAAGCGTGAAGAGTCATGGCCCTAGTACTGAGCCTTGAATGCTAATGCCCTTCCATTAATGCCAAAAAAAAATTCTAGTCTATGCAAAAGAATGTTTTGGTCAATAGTGACGAATACAGCACTAAAATCCAATAGCACAAATAGAGAGATACAAGATCGAGATCGGTCTATAATTAACTAGTTCTCAACTTTGGGATCAAGTTGTGGTTTTTTGATGAGAGGCTTAATAATAGCCAGTCTAAAGGTTTTGGAGACATACCCTGATGGCAATGAGGAATTAATAATAGTCACAAGAGGATCTATGACTTCTGGAAGCACCTCTTTTAGTATCAGAATCAGAATCAGAATGAGCTTTATTGCCAGGTATGTTCACACATACGAGGAATTTGTTTTCGTGACAGAGCTCCGCAGTGCAACATAACAGCGACAGAACAAAAAACACAATAAGGAATAAAAAATACAAAAAAATACAAATAGGTGGGTAAGGATTGACAATATACAAATTGACAATGTATGGCAGGTATATTAAAAAGAGCATTTATGTATGTACATGTATATTATGTGGAAAAATTGTAACTGTACGCTAAGTATGTGTGTTTGGATAAATAAGTGTATGTGTATATAAATATAAATATAAGTAGTATAGTGTGTTCCATGTATGTACATGTATATTATGTGCAAAAGATTTACGTGTACGCTAAGTATGTGTGTTGGATAAAAAGTGTAGTGTATATAAATATAAATAGTGTAGTGTGTCCCACAGTTATTATCAGCTGTTCATAAGATGGATTGCCTGAGGGAAGAAACTGTTCCTGTGTCTGGTCGTTCTGGTGCTCAGTGCTCTGTAGCGTCGACCAGATGGCAACAGTTCAAAGAGGGAGTGTGCTGGATGTGAGGGGTCCAGAGTGATTTTAACAGCCCTTTTGCTCACTCTGGATAAGTACAGTTCTTGAATAGATGGGAGGGTTGTACCGATAATTCGCTCAGCAGTCCGGACTACCCTCTGTAGTCTTCTGAGGTCCGATTCGGAAGCTGAGCTGAACCAGACAGTTACTGAAGTGCAGAGGATGGATTCGATGATGGTGGAGTAGAACTGTTTCAGCAGATCCTGTGGCAGGTTAAACTTCCTCAGCTGGCGAAGGAAGTACAACCTCTGCTGGGCCTTTTTCACAATGGAGTCAATGTGAATGTCCCACTTCAGGTCCTGAGAGATAGTGGTGCCCAGGAACCTGAATGACTCCACTGCAGTCACAGTGCTGTTCATGATGGTGAGTGGGGGGAGTGCAGGGGGGTTTCTCCTGAAGTCCACGATCATCTCCACTGTTTTGAGCGTGTTAAGCTCCAGGTTGTTGAGACTGCACCAGACAGCCAGCTCTTTAACCTCCTGTCTGTAAGCAGACTCGTCACCGTCCTGAATGAGGCCGATGAGTGTGGTGTCATCTGCAAACTTCAGGAGCTTGACAGAGGGGTCCTTAGATGTGCAGTCATTAGTGTACAGGGAGAAGAGCAGTGGGGAGAGAACACAGCCCTGGGGAGCTCCGGTGCTGATTGTACGGGTGCTGGATGTGTATTTTCCCAGCCTCACTAGCTGCTGCCTGTCTGTCAGGAAGCTGTTGATCCACTGACAGACGGAGGTGGGCACGGAGAGCTGAGTTAGTTTGGGCAGGAGGAGGTTTGGGATGATCGTGTTGAAGGCAGAGCTGAAGTCCACAAACAGGATCCTCACATAGGTCCCCGGTCTGTCTAGGTGTTGCAGAACATAATGCAGTCCGATGTTTACTGCATCGTCCACAGACCTGTTTGCTCTGTAGGCAAACTGAAGAGGATCCAGCAAGGGTCCAGTGATGTCCTTCAGGTGGGCCAGCACCAGTTTTTCAAATGACTTCATGACTACAGACGTTAGAGCCACAGGCCTGTAGTCATTTAGTCCTGTAATTTAGGATTTCTTTGGGATGGGGATGATGGTGGAGCGTTTGAAGCATGAAGGGACTTCGCACAGCTCCAGCGATCTGTTGAAGATCTTTGTGAAGATGGGGGCCAGCTGGTCAGCACAGGATTTCAGACAGGCTGGTGTAACACAATCTGGAGAGGCATTCAGGGTTGGTTGCAGGAGCTGTGAATGGTGTGAACGTTTGTTTGGAGAGGCATTCAGGGTTGGTTGCAGGAGTTGTTATTGGTGTGAACGGTTGTGTGGAGAGGTGTTCAGGGCAGGTGATGGGTGTTCTTTCAAACCTGCAGTAAAACTCGTTCAGATCGTCTGCCAGTCGTTGATTTTCCACAGTGCTGGGGGGTGGTGTCTTGTAATTGGTGATCTTCTTTAGGCTTTTCCACACTGATGCGGAGTCGTTCGAAGTGAACTGAGTCCTTATTTTTTCTGAATAATTCCTCTTTGCCACTTTGATCTCCTTTTCCAGTGTGTATTTAGCCTGTTTATACAAGACATTGTCCCCCTTCACGTAAGCATCTTCTTTGGCCTGACGGAGCTGTCTGAGTTTTGCAGTGAACCACGGTTTGTCATTGTTGTAATTTAGTTGAGTCTTGGTAGGAATACACATATCCTCACAGAAACTGATATATGATGTTACGGTCTCTGTGAGTTCGTCCAGATCGGTGGCAGCAGCTTCAAAAACACTCCAATCAGTGAGGTCAAAACAAGATTGTAAATCCTGCTCTGCTTCATTAGTCCATCTTTTTACAGTCCTTAATACAGGTTTAGCTGATTTTAGTTTCTGCCTGTAGGTCGGTATAAGATGAACCAGAAGGTGATCAGAACGTCCCAAAGCTGCTCGTGGAACAGAGTGAAATGCATCCTTTATTGTTGTGTAACAGTGATCCAATATATTACTGTCTCTTGTGGGACAAGTAACATGCTGTCTGCATTTTGGCAGTTCACGGGAGAGATTGGCTTTATTAAAGTCCCCAAGAATGATTAAAACAGAGTCTGGGTGTTGTTGTTCTGTCTCTGTGATCTGCTCAGCGAGTTTCTGTAAAGCTGAGCTCACGTGCGCTTGAGGAGGGATGTAAACACTAACCAGAATGAACGAATGAAACTCCCGCGGCGAATAGAACGGCTTGCAGTTAATGAAGAGCGTTTCGAGATTTGAGCAGCACGTCTTCTTTAACACAGTTACATCTGTACACCACCGTTCATTGATGTAAAAGCATGTCCCGCCGCCGCGCGATTTCCTCGTTGATTCTGCGTCGCGATCCGCTCTAAACAGCTGAAAGCCCGGCAGATGGAGCGCGCTGTCCGGTATGGTGTCATTCAGCCAAGTTTCCGTGAAACACAGAGCAGCAGAGTGGGAGAAATCTTTATTTGTCCGAGAGAGCAGAAGCAGTTCGTCCGTTTTGTTGGGTAGAGAGCGGAGATTTGCCAGATGGATGCTAGGCAACGGCGTTCGAAATCCGCGTTTTCTGAGTCTCACGAGCGCTCCCGCTCGCTTTCCCCGCCTGCGCGTCCTCTTGAAGCGTGTGATCAGGGCAGCCGCTCCGCCGACAAGAATGTCCAGCAAAACATCAGAATAGTCGAAAACCGGTGAAATATCGGGAGATGTGTGTTCCCGAATATCCAGCAATTCGTCCCTGGTGAAACTGATTGCAGGAATATAACTAAAGACAGGACAAACTAACAAAAACACAAAAACAACTGCAGAGCACGTCACGGAGGCAGCCATCCTGTATCGGCGCCACTCAGAGACTATAGGGGATCTATAGTAGCTTAGATTGAATAGGGTCTAACATACATGTTGTTGCTTTAGATGATTTAAGAAGTTTTTACAATTCTTCCTATCCTATAGTAGAGAATGATTGGAACTGTTCCTCAGGGGATCTATAGTGCACTGTCTGATGTGATACTGTAGCTGAAGGCTGCATTGTTACAATTCTATCTCTAATATTATCGATCTTAGAAGTTAAGTAGTTCATAAAGTCATTACTGCTGTCATGTTGGGAAATGTCAACACAGTGTGCTTGACTTCCCAGCAAACTCACAAGACCTGAACCCCATAGAAAATCAATAGGATATTGTCTAAAGGAAAATGAGAAACCAAAAAAAATGCAGATAAGCTGAAGGCCACTGTCAAAGAAAATTTTACTTTGTAATACCACATCAGACAGTCCTGATACGACACATCTGACACTGTGGGAAGGTATACTCTCAATTTGAGGTTGAGCTAGTCTGTGCAATCTATAACTTTTATTTTTATAGATTTTTGAAAGTAGAGATGCAGCAGCTTATTTATGAGATTTTCAGAAAAGTGATCCAGAGAACATTATTGGAATGTTTACAGACAGGTCTCTTGCAGTTATCTTTACCACTGTTATCTTACACTTTGTTTTAAGAAGCTTGTTTAAATAACATTAAGGTAGCTTAGAGCATGTTTTGGATTTAACCATGACGACATGGTTGTAAAATACACAGTCCTGTTTATTATGACTTCAGGCTCTGTTTATAAACAGAATGCTATGTTTACCCATGTAGAAGTAATCACATTGAAACTTTTACGATGTCTCATACAAACCTTTTACAAATAAAAATGTTTACCATCACTAGTGTATCTCTACAAGATGATGAAAAGCAGTATGATTATTAAAAATAAGAATAAGCACACAAACAATGACATAACTTTTGTTTAACTGTTAACTGTCACTGGCCCACCGGTGGGCCCACTTGCCATTACATGTTTTAAACAGTAATACCTTAGTCTGAACCTAAAGTAATCTTGACAAACTATATATCATTGGAAAGCTTTAAAAACTGTAGTTTTGATATTTGGTGACTTATTTTTTTAAAATATTTTACAGAGCAACTGTAATTTATTAATATGCAAGAAGAGTACTCATCAGAGTCAGAGAGTGCGTTCTGACCATTACATTATAATAGTGATGCATAGAGGAAATCATGAAAAATCTGTAAAAATCTTTATTCATTTTCATGGAGAGTGTTCAAAAGATAACATCCACTGTATTTTTTTGAGGAAAAAATGTCTAAAAGTGTTTTGAATATATAGAAAAAACTATAGATTATCCTTTTTTGATGCATTGTGAACTAAAATGCAAGTCCAGGGTTCTCTTCTTTTATGTATTTTTTGAGGTTGAATTGAAATCAAATACTGCCATACTTACCCTTAATACTTCTGATTGTGATGTCTACTTCATAATATTGAGAAAAGTATGTAAAAACATGTTTCAGGTCACTCAAACCATTAATGGAAATGAATGCACCCTTAAATTAAGATATTTTAGATTTAGTCTGAGAGCTCTCAGTCCCTCTATTGAAGCTGTGTGAACGGTATACTGTCCATGTCCAGAAAGGTTAGAAAAACATCATCAAAGTAGTCCATGTGACATCAGAGGGTCAGTTAGAATTTTTTGAAGCATCGAAAATACATTTTGGTCCAAACATAGCAAAAACAACGACTTTATTCAGTATTGTCTTGTCTTCCATGTCTGTTGTGAGAGAGAGTTCAAAACAAAGCAGTTTGTGATATCCGGTTTGCGAACTAATCATTTGATGTAACCGGATCTTTTTGAGCCAGTTCACCAAATCGAACTGAATAATTTTAAATGGTTTGCGCCTCTAATACGCATTAATCCACAAATGACTTAAGCTGTTAACTTTTTTAATGTGGCTGACACTCCCTCTGAATTCAAACAAACCAATATCCCGGAGTAATTCATGTACTCAAACAGAATACTGACTGAACTGCTTTGAAGAGAGAACTGAAGATGAACACCGAGCCAGATAAGGAACAATAGACTGACTCGTTCTCGAGTCAAGAACCGTTTCTGTCAGACGCGTCCGATTCAAGAACCGAGGAGCTGATGATACTGCGCATGTGTGATTGAGCGTGAAGCAGACTGACACACAGAGTGTCTGAACCGAACTGATTCTTTTGGTGATTGATTCTGAACTGATTCTGTGCTAATGTTATGAGCGTGGGTAAACCGATAGCATGAATTAAGGGCAATCATCGCCAATGACGCCATTACGTCGAGCGCAAAAGAACCGGTGAACCGTTTTCTTCAACCGGTTTATTGAATCGAACTGTCCGAAAGAAGTACTGGTGATCCGAAAATCAATGCAAACCGGTTCTTGACTCGTGAACTAGTCAGTCTGTTGTTCATTTTCTGACTCGGCTCGGTGTTTATCTTCAGTTCTCTCTTCACAGCAGTTCAGTCAGTGTACTGTTTGAGTACATGAATTACTCCAGGATATTGGTTTTGGTTTGTTTGAACTCAGAGGGAGTGTCAGCCACATTAAAAAAAGTTAACAGCTTAAGTCATTTGTGGATTAATGCATATTGGAGACGCAAACTGTTTAAAATGATTCAGTTTGATTTGGTGAACTGGTTCAAAAAGATCTGGTTTACATCGAATGAACTGCTCACAAACTGCTTTGTTTTGAACTCTCTCTCATAACAGACACGGAAGAGAAGACAATGCTGAATAAAGTTGTAGTTTTTGCTATTATTGGACCAAAATTTATTTTCGATGCTTCAAAAAATTCTAACTGACCCTCTGATGATGTCACATGGACCACATTGATGATGTTTTTTTTACCTTTCTGGACGTTAGTGATGGGAAGTTCGATTATTTTCCGCGAAACGATTCTTTCGGACGGTTCGATTCAATAAACCGGTTGAAAAAACCGGTTCACCGGTTCTTTTACGCTCGACGTAATGACGTCATTGGCGATGACGTAATGGCGTCACGTCTATCAAACATTCAAATATATAAAGTCAGTAATCCTAACTTTAGTCAGTTAAAAACCTCATAATCATGAAAAGTTTACAATTAAGTTTTGCAACAACGCACCCAAATACAGTAACAGCAATAATGTGCATATGAGGATTTAGGTCTTGAAGATATAAAGTAAATAAATTAGGTGTCATCAGCGCAGAAACCACTATACATAAACCATTGCGATGTATTTGTTATTAAATGAACTTACGTTTCGCCAGATTGCCCCTTCATTCAAGCCCTCGGTTTACCCGCGCTCATAACATTAGCACAGAATCAGTTCAGAATCAAATATCAAAAGAATCAGTTTGGTTCAGATGCGCTGTGAGTCAGTCGGCTTCAAGCTGAATCACGCATGCGCAGTATCATCAGCTCCTCTGTTCTCAAAATGGACACGTCCGAAAGAAACGGTTTTGGTTCAGTGTACTGATGATCCGAAAACCGATGCAACCGGTTCTTGACTCGAGAACGAGAATCACTCTAACCGGCACGTGCTGCAGTTCAGTATAATCAGCTGCTCTACTCGTGTTCATGTTCTGTTTACTACAAACTCAATTTGTGAATGTGTCATCATTAACTATAAATACAGTACACATATTTCATAAATCATCCCTTATTCCTATTAAACATAGAGACTTTAGAGTTCTTAATTATTGTCCAACTTCCCTGAAACCCCCTCTGGCCTATACATAATCTACAATATACAGATTAGAAACATTCATCTTAAAAAAAATGTATATAGATCTTTTATCACACTTTCCGAAATACTTTACACGCATGCGCAGTAGCATCAGTTCATCGGTTCTCAAATCGGACGCGTCCGAAAGAAACGGTTTTCGGTTCAGTGTACTGGTGATCCGAAAACCGATGCAACTGGTTCTTGACTCGAGAACGAGAATCAGCTCATCGGTTCTCAAATCGGACGCGTCCGACAGAAACGATTCTCAGTTCAGTGTACTGGTGATCCGAAAACCGATGCAACCGGCTCTTGACTCGAGAACGAGAACTGCTCCAGCAGTGGGCGTGTTCGTTCGTCATCTGGCTCGGCGTTCATCTTCAGTTCGGTCTACACAGCAGTTCAGTCAGTGTACTGTTTGAGTAAATGAATTACTCCAGGATATTGGTTTATTCTGACTCAGAGGGAGTGTCAGTCACGTTAAAAAAGTTAACAGCTTAAGTAATTTGTGGATTAATGCTTATTGGAGACGTGAACCGTTTCAAACGATTCAGTTCGATTTGGTGAACTGGTTCAACCGGTTAAGTTAGGTTGAGGGTAAGTTATTAATGACATAATTTTGTTATTTGGGTTTTGCTATTTTTTTTTTCTTTAGGTTTGGGGAACAAAGAGAAATTTTTTACTGCTGTCCTGGCATCGCTGGTATGAGATTAGACAGGCACAAAAAGGGAAGGGTGGGGGGGGGGGGGTGGGGTGACATCTCCTTTAGCCATCTTGGCACCATGACTGTGTTTTATGACGCACTAATTTAGATTAGATTAGGTTTAGGTTAGGTTAGATGGGGAATCGTTCCGAACTGTGGAATGTGGTGTTGGTTTCTTTACTGAAATGGACTGTTCAAGGATAATCCTACAGTTAAAATATAAACAAGGACCAGATGTAATGGGAGTCTGTTTATTTAAACATTAAAGTAATATCACTCGGTCGTGACATAGATGTAGTGGATTTAAAATGTTTTGCCAGCTTATCCGCTTTCTCTCTCGCAGCAGACCGAGATGACAGGCGGAGAGAGAAATTGTGGTGTTTGCACAAGGAAGACATTCTCTCCTAAAATAATGTAAGTGGAATTTAGATTTTTATTGATTTATACTATTGTCATATTAAATGCAAACACCCCCCCCCCCCCCCACCACACACACACAAATATTGTGATCCGATCTCAAGATCTGTTAAAATAATTTATTATGTTTATTCTTCATCAACACATGCTTGTTTTTATCACAGCTCCCATACAGAAAGAGAGAGAGAGAGAGAGAGAGAGAGAGAGAGAGAGAGAGAGGCTTAAACCATATTTATTTGATCATTCATCATATTTCATTCCAATATTTCATCCAAAATTATACAAAACTATATTTAATCTACTATATATATATATATATATATATATATATATATATATATATATATATATATATATAGTTTTATATACATTAATTATATATATAAAACTATATTTCTCCAACTGCTCAATTTTCTTTTTAACACACACAGTAGTATTGTAGGAAAAAATGTGACAAAAACTTTTATCTGTGTTTTCCCCACCTCCCACCATTGTGTCATTTTTTCAAAATTACCTTTATTCAACTTCCACAATTTCCAAAAATCACCAAATTCTTCACAAAAAGACCTGTCCTGCAGCAATTTTGTATTAAAATGTCAATAAAACCTGGGCCGTTCTAAAGTAATAATGTTGGAATCTATGGTTGCAATATGATGATCCAAAAAACAAAATATTAGCATTACATACTCTATTCATACTTGTTTTACTTATATATATTCTATCTAATCTTGCTCCAGTTACATTAGAGTCTAATATTTTAACCCATGTATACTGTCTAATTCTCTTATTCATATTCCTCCACACATCCATCAACTCAAACTCTTTAATAATATTCTGAAGAGCAATACTAGAGAGTGGATGAGGCTCTTCTCTATTCCTGTCTAAAAGAAAATTTGTGGTGCAGTTCCAAGTCCCACCCATTACTATGCAAGAATCATTATCACATTTTCTTAATGCACTCTGCAACTTCCTAAACAATTCCACATGATCTGATCCATTGTTTGGAGCATAAACATTTATGAAAATACATTTTAAATCATTTATTTCTCCAGCAACCATTAAAACTCTATCCTTTTCCATTTCTTCAGTTAACAGAATTTTAAAGTTCAAATTCTTTGAAAAAAGAATAGCTACTCCAGCACTCAAATTTGACCCGTGACTGAAGACGTTCTCCCCCTCCCACCATCTACACCACTCTACTTCATTTTTACAATCTGTATGTGTTTCTTGCAAAAAAGAAACATTTACATCCTTAATTTTAATTAATTCAGCCACCAAAGCTCTCTTGCTCTTGTCTCTCCCTCCGTTAATATTTAAAGAGGCTACCCTTATAGACATCCATCTATATACCATCTATATACCATCTCCATAGAAAATGTAAAGAGATAGAAAAGAGAGATAGAAAGAAATAAAGAGTATAGTAAAGTCATCCTGAGTGTATCCTGAGACAATAGATTTTCCAAAGGTTTCATCCAAGAATTTATTTCATCTAGTGAATAAACCTGCTCACAGCTAATCTTGCTAAATATCTGACACGTCTGAAAAATCAGACAACCCACCACCATTATCATCATCATCATCGTCATCGTCATCATCATCATCATCATCATCATCATCCATTTCCTCATCATCCATTTCCTCATTAACCATTTCTGTTTGCACCTTCTTAATCAAAGATACTATCTTTCCTTTTTCCAAACCTTCACCTTTCAAACCGATTGTGTCATCATTCGTCTGGTCTGTATTCACTGAGTCTGAACTCTCCAAAGTATCACCCTGCTCAGACCCCTGTACAACAATGCTGCTCTCAACAGTCGCATCATTTACAACATTAACTTTCTTCATTTTTCCCTTTTTTGTCTTACTACCAGAAGCTATTAGGGAACAAATCTTGTATTATCATTTCTTCCTTCAAATTTAAATCCACATTCTGATCATCATTATTCACTGCTGCTTCATTTGGTACATTACTCTTTTGCACTTCATTTTCCTCAATATCGGCATCCGGACTCAAAGTCGGAACATTTGAAACCGTCACCTTCGTCGTGATTGAAACTTAAGGTTGAACAGGAACAAATGAGCCACTTACCGAAATCCCACTCTCGATCAAAAAATGAACCAGATTTTCTTCTTTCAAAAATATCACTATGGCCTTGTTCATCCTAGAAGCTGAGACGATATTTTCATGGCCCACGCGTTCTGCCACGTCCAGTAACGCGTCTTCTGGCGCACCTGCCTGAGTCACACACCTGATCCCGTGCCGGAGCGACAGGCCTGACGCCTGCACACTCGTGTGAGTGTGAGACACCATCCCTACCTCTGACATGCCACAACTCTCACCGAAAACAAACTTTTTTTTTTATAACTTTTTTCTTTTTCAGTTTAAATAATTGAATAAGATAGAATGAAAAGCAAGAAACGGTGAAAGTTTTAGAAAATTTCCTCTCACCTAGATCACCCTCCCATGCAGTCCCTTCCCAATTCCCAGCATGCACCAGAGAGAAAGAGAGAAAGAGAGAGAGAGAGAGAGAGAGAGAGAGAGAGATAGAGAGATAGAGAGAGACTTGACTTTATAATCTCTTTATTTATAAACCGTATTAGACAAAACATCAAAATCAAATCAGAACACAGCAGTTGAAAAAGAGGGTAAGTTTAGAAAAAAGAAAACAAAAAAGGAAAACAAAACAAAAAGATTTAATAAATATGCTCACCTCTTAAGAAAAGGTTTAAAAACATCCATCACTTTAAACATAAGTTTGAAAACAACACTGATTTATGCAACATTTGAGACTGAAAATTTCCAACTCATCAACAAGCTTGTAATAGGCATACTCTATATTGATACGAGATTTCAGTAATCCCCTAAAAACCGAGATAACATCAGTTGATCCTGTGCCAAGTAATTTCCTTTTGCGAGACACCCAAATTACCATTTTTGCCTGGCCAAACAAAAAAAATTATTAAAACGTGAACTAGCATACTGCTCCTTTTGTACTTGGGACAATAGATAAAACACATAGGTGGAAAAACGTCCCCCAAAGACTGACAGTACTCTTCTAATAGATAAAACAGTGGTTGGAGTCCCGAACAATTAAGAAACAAGTGAAAAATTGTTTCTTTTAGCCCACAAAAAAGAACACTCTTCCCCTACTAGTGGATCGAGTTGTGCTCTGTGTCTGTTTGTAGCTATTATACCATGCACTATCCTATACATGCCTACTACATTCAGCTTCCCCAACACCGCCAGGAGTATCCATAGTATCACTCACCTCCTGCCGCTCATTCACATCATAAGTAGCTCTTTCAGTCTGCTGCTCTGGCCTCTGTGCCTCTCTATTACTCGTATTCACTATATTATAGTATATATTATATAGTACATATTATATTAGTATATAATAGTATATATTACTCTGTATTAATCTTACTAATTAAAGATTAATCTTTAATGAGCCAAAAAGAATACACGTCACACCTCTGTTTATCAATTTGCACTGACTTCCAATAGCTGCTCGCATAAAATTCAAGGCATTGATGATTGCCTACAAAACTACCACTGGCTCTGAACCCATTTACCTAAATTTGTTAATTCAGACTTATGTGCCCTCTAGAAGCTTGCGTTCTGCAAGTGAACGTCGCTTGATTGTGCCATCCCAAAGAAGCACAAAGTCACTTTTACGGACTTTTAAATTAAATGGTCCCTCCTGGTGGAATGACATCCCCAACTCAATCCGAGCAGCTGAGTCCTTAGCCATCTTCAAGAATCGGCTTAAAACCCATCTGTTCCATCTTTATTTGACCCTCTAACTTTAACACTCTCTATTCTAATTCTATTCTTAAAAACTAATACAATTATATGAATTAAATTCTTTACTACCTTTCTAATCTTTTTTTATTCTATTTTCTTTTCATTTATTATGCAATTGTGTGTGTGTGTATATGTATGTGTGTATGTGACGACCTCTAAAACTAGCTTGCTCTATTCTTTTTTATTCTATCTGTTTTGTTTTTATTTATTATATTATTTAAAGGCCCTTGCTATGTGTACCGTGTTAACCTAACTGAGACTTGTTATAGCACTTATATTTCATTGCTCTTTTTGTTGTTTTTGATTGCTTCCTCTGTCCTCATTTGTAAGTCGCTTTGGATAAAAGCGTCTGCTAAATGAATAAATGTAAATGTATCCTCACGGGATGTAGATGCGCATTGTTCATCCTTATGCGTGCATGTGAAGGGTTTATGGCCCATGTCACACCAATCAAAACATCGCATACTATCGGTACTGGCGTAAACCATAAATGAACTCTCTTCATGAGTGACATGGAAAGAGACATCTGAAGTCCCCTCAGGGGAGTTTAAAAACATAAAGACCTGCCGTTTAAATGAAAGGACGTGCTTTAGCGCAGCATTTTTACATTGCAAAGGAACCGCTTTAACAGGACATGCAATCTTCTTTTAAAATGGCCTCATTACATATAAACGGTGGGACATCAGAAATAGTGACTTTAGTTGCTGGTGCAGAAAGCGGGGTTACCGGAACATATGTTTCTTTCACCCACACGCCGCTCACAGTCAAATCATTGACCAGTGCCTCTGATATTAAAAATACGACTACGGCTTTGTTCATCCTTGAAGCCGGAACGATGTTCTCAAAACCAAAGACTAGGAGCATACCTTCTATGGACACCGTGGGGTCCGATACACACCTGCACCCATTACGACGTGACCGAGTAGCAGGCGTTAGCACGTTAGTGCAACGTTGAGCCGTGAGTATGCGACAAAAACACTCTTCCTTATCCAGATATTATTAACAAAGGAAAAGACAAAATAATTAGGTAGGTAAAGTAAAGAAAAAGTAAAAGGGGCAAACAAACAATGTTCTCCGCAACACGGCACACTCAGCCGAGAGAGAGAGAGAGAGAGAGAGAGAGAGCGAGCATTACAGACTGCAACCTGATACTGTGGTCTGGAACCACACAGACACGTCCAGAGTCAGAATATGGGAGCGATCCATAAAATCTACAAACACTTTCTTCAGGGAGCTCATTCATCACTTGGTCACTGAACAAACAACACGTGTCATCCCCCGGAGATCAAACGATGAGGGATGAATTTCACACTAACTGGGTTCCACATATGGACATACTTATTAGGGCAAAGGGCACATCTGGACATAATTAATAGGTCAAAGTTCAAACTCTATCATTCTTACATTTGCTGGCGGTATAGTCTTCTCTTAGCTTCAAGAAATTTGATAACTTACTTTTATACTTAAGTTTGAAAGTAAGAGTAAGTTGAATGAATTCTCAGCCCTTAAGACTAAACAGGCACTTTGAGAAGCTTAATAAATAAAGTGCTCAGATCACTCTACACAATAATCTGGAAACAATGTGAATGAACACCACAACAGCTTAAGCAGAACATTTTGCAAAACACAAAATTTAAAGTTTACATGCTGAACGCTGCCCTCTCTGGATCAGCAGCTAGACAAAAGCAGATTTAAAAATTCAGATGTTTTCAAAGGTTTAAAAGACATAGCAGAATTACCATTATTTAGGAATAAAATCACTTCTGTTTGAATTGAGATCGTGATCTTTTTATTATTAAAGGTGCATACATGTGAGACTTATAGCCTATGTATTTTTCTAGACCATGACATATTTGTACCAGACCTCAAAAGTAACTCGGGTCACGATCCATGACTATAAAGATAACTATCAAGATAACAATATATGGGGCCACACCAGTGAATGATATCATTTGTTTATTCTAAGCACCTGTGTCTGGTGCTTTAAATTCTCGACCTCATTATGGCAGGATGGATTGTGATTGGCTGTCAATATTTGTATCATTCATCAACTAGAAAAAAATAATTCTGGAAGTGATTCCAACTATATTGTTTTTCTGTGCCTTTATCTTTATTGTTGTGGTGTGGAGTCTGCTATTCTTTAATATTGAGAGCGATTTTTAGAACTGTATCTTTCTCAGTATCTGTATAGTTATCGTGCTTGGTGTTAATGGGCCTTTAGAATAGAACTCAAACTGTTCTCTTGGGTCTCATACTGAATTTGGGGCAGAATCAGTGAAGCCTAATAGTGTTTTACTGGACAGAACAAGAAGAAGTAATAAAGTGTGATGCAAACACACATAAAGAAAAAATACAAAGTAGACAAACTGTAATACTATGGTGTAGATTTATGCTTTTTATCAGGTGGAGAAGTGTGTTCTCAGTTCATCTGAGAATTGGCTATAAAATTGTCCTTGCTAAAAACACTTTCTTTTTTTGTCAGGCTGGTGCCTAAAATTCATATGCTTATAAGCAGCAAACAAATTTTGGTAAGATTTGCCTTTCAAAGCCATAAGGTGCAAAAAAAGTTAATGCATTATAATGCTCTTTTGTTAATCATTAACGACATCATTTAAAAAACAAAAAAAAACAAAAAAAAAAAAAAACAGTTTTCTCAATGAATGAATCAGCTGTCATTAAGACACACTGTTCCAAACAATATCTTTCATAAGTGTATATTCTGGCTAGCAGTACAATATGACCTCTGCAATTTTACCTTTTGTCCTCCGCGCCCTGGCTCGCCAGGCTCACCCTGTAATAATAAGAATGATTATAGGAGGATTTATTAAAAACACAGACTTAGAGACGAAAATATTTCTGAGGTCCTGTCTTACCTTGATTCCAGCAGCAGATGATCCAGCATCACCCTGTGAGAGATATAAAAATAATGTTAAATATATTTAATAAAACTAAGCCATTTGGTGTAGTAACTTCCTGATTCCACGTGGGGAGAAATTCTAGAAGTCATAATGCTGCTGAGCATGCGAAAGCCTCTAGTTAAACCGGTGCATAAAGCAGCTGTACTGTTATTCAAAAATCTGATTATGTGAGTAAAAAGCAATGAGTGTTCATGAGTGTCCATTCGTTAAAGCTTATCCTAATGTCATAATACCAACAGGAATGTAGAAAAAAAGAAAGATAGAATGTCAATGGTTGGGTTTATTGTATAACATAATTTGTGCAGAAAGATCATTCTGCTGTGAAATTGTCACAACAATGTCATAACATTATTCTAATATAATGTGTATGCAAAATATGTATGCACTGTCACAATCATTAGCTGGAGTGCCCATGAACTTCAGTAGAGGGCACTCCACTCAAGACCATTCCACCCATCAACCACCAGATGTCACCATATCATCACTTAGACACTAGCACCTCTCATACTGTTGCACCACACCCGAACTACATCTCCCACGAGCCACTGCATCACACTCACCTTGCCACACCTGCAGCTCATTCATCCGCCCATTTCCTTGCCACACCTGCACCTCATTTACACACACATATAAGCACCACAATCACTCTCACTCTCTGCGAAGTCTTGTTTAGCCTGTCTGACATTTCAGAGCGTTTTTCCTAGTGTTATTTCTTCCTGTGTATGATCTTGAATTGTTTAAACTGATTCTGATTCTCTGCTGCCTGCCCTGATCTCTCCTTGTTACAGTTTATGATTCTGAATATTCCTAACATACCTGATGCCGTTCCTGATTTCTGCCTGTATGACCATTCTCTTAATAAAGTTTCTGCACATGGATCCGAACGCCTCTGACTCCTCGTTACATGCACCACCTGGCGAGTCTAGGATTTCAAAGTCAAGGGAATTTGTAAAATCTTGCTCAGTAGGCTTATGTAGTTGCATTTTATGTTGTAATTTAATGGATACTAGGATATTTTTAATGTAATGGATAATTTAATATAATTGTAATTTAATATTTCTAGGTAAGGATAATACTTAATGTAAAAAAAAAAAAACCTTTACAGTTTTTAACATCTGCTTAGAGGGTGATTCAGAGTGAAATAACCTCAGTTATCTTGCTGCAGCCACTTTTTTAAGTAGACATGAAAATAGATCACAATCACAGATTTTAATGAGTGCAGGAAGCCAGGTTTAAGGGGCCGGCATGGAAAACAGTCTAGCAGTGCCTATGGTTTTTAAGATAGAACTTATTTTGTATAATCTCTGGTAGAAATTTTGTAGTGTGGTCATGAGCATCATAGAGCAAGTTCATGGAGGGCATTCTGTTCATTTAAGGTTAGCTTCTGTTTAAATGGACATCAGTTAGTACCTTGATTGTTTGTCTGTTTGTTTATATAGCACAGTCTAATACAACTCACATTGCCCAAGGTGTTTCTCAATCACAAACTAAGAAACACAAGAAGATAGCAAAAATATACACACCCACGTCACATAAACATTAACCCATTTAAAAAAGCTCCCCATTTGTATTTAAAAGATGTTATTTTAACATAGCTTTGAACATGGGTAAGGATTTGGCAGATCAAATAGATTGATCCACAGTTTAGGGCCTGTTCGAGAAAAAGCTCTGTCACTGTTAATGTCTATGTTTATATTTTGTTCTAGTAGCATGAGGCAGATGTTGATTTTCTGATCTCAAGGATCTAGAGGTGGTGTAGATTGCCACCATACTGGACAAATTCACAGGAACTATATTGTGCAAGGCCTTAAAAACAAGAATCAGGATCTTATAAATAATTCGGAGTCGTACTGGCAACCTCTTTAATTAAATTAGAATTAGATTGATCATTTTTACCTTTACGTTTTGGATCTTCTGTAAACGCATAAGTGCACGAACATCAACTCAATAATAGAAGAAAATTACAATTATCCATTCGAGAAAAGACAATGGCAGTAATTGCTTTCTCAAAATCTGAACTGGTGATCTCACCACAGGATTAATTTGCCTGTCCAACTTTAATTCACTATACAGAACAAATCCCAGAATTTTTACAATAGATTTAATAAAACCAATCAACAAAGTTCCATTCAAGCACTGAGGCACGTTATGCTTTCTAGGGCAGAACACTTATTTTCAGCCATCCAATCAATCAATTTGAATTTAACTCTCTCACAGGGAAATAGATCTGTGTATCATTAGCATAAAAATGGAATGATACTTTATATTTCTGAAAAATTGCCCCCAGAGGTAGCATATGAAGGGAAAAAAATTATTGGAGCAAGAATTAATTCTTGGAGGACTCCCCAAAGAAGATGGCATCTTTTAGAATTACAGCCCCAAAAACTAACATAAAAAAATCTGTCTGTGAGATTAGATTTAATTATCATTTAAGAACATTACCTTTTAGGCCAACCCAATGTTGACCCAAGGTCAAGCAAAATTAAAATAACATTTTCACCATTATCCAGTGAAACAAAGATGTAATTTAACACTTTGACCAACACTGTCTCAGTGCTATGGCAGGGCTTAAAGCCCAACTGAAAGGGCTCACCAATTGAATTCACAGTGATTCACAGACTACATTGTAATCATTCACTAATCGCTATCATGTCTTTTTTTGTGGAAGTATTTTGAAATCTGTGCACAGGACACGGGCAGCCCTACAGCACGGGAAATGCAGAGCTACCTGTCTGAGGCACAGATAGAAACGGAGCGAACAGCCATTGGTGTACTGGCGCACAATTAAGAGCCCCTTTCCTGTGCTCACTGAAGTTGCGTGAGCATACCTGTCCGTGCCCTATACACGAGCATAGACAGTGAAGGGTTGTTCACCTTCTCACGTGTTGGATGAGAAATGAAACAGACTTATATGTGACAAAGCTGAAATGCTTTTTTATTTTGTAAAGTAGAACTTGCATAAACTTTTAAAAAGCCAGACATAAAGTTGGTTCTGTATAGGATGATTATTTTTTTACTTTACCTTAAAGGATCACTTCACCCATTTGCATTTAGCTTTGTATTGTTAGAAACTCAGTCATATATTATAATGATCATGGATTTTTCCTTTGTTTTTCCCTGAGATGGGAGAAATAAGGATTTAATTGTTTTACTTCCTGCTTATTATGACGTAAAAATCGTCATTTTGCGTCATAATAAGCAGGAAGTCAAAATTCATTGAAAAGTGTAGAGACTACAGACACTAGCTTATTATTATTCCAGGGGGTGGGACCCACTCACCCTACAGGCCTATTACAGATCAGTGGGTGGGACTAAACTTACAGAAACGAAAATGAAAATCCGCCATCTTGTTTGGAAGCTATGTAGCTAAGCTAACAAGCGCTTATGGAGTCAGATTTACGAGAATGGCTGGAGGAACAACTCATGATATGGAAGAAGAGGGTTTTCAAAGTCTGTTGCTCGAAACAGATGTTCGTGGCTATCTATACGAGCCACAATATAGCGCAGAGGAGGAACAGGAGGCAGCGGCTGCAGCCGAGGCCGGAGACCTGCCTGTCGCGTCTGAGGCGCCCGGGCGTACTCGAGCTGGTGCGGACTGGTGGTGCCTGTGCTCTCGTTGTGCGCCTACGGACACAGAGCTCGAGTCCGTCTGCTGAAAGAATTTGAAAGATGCCAATTTCTCCTCAAAGAAATGTCTGAGGTAGACAAGGACACGGATGTTTGCGTTGTGAACCATCCTAGTTTCGCCCCGCATATGGACAGAGGCGTCCTGGAGACATATTTCAGAATTCCGAAGGTAAACTGGAAACGCCAGCCGAAGCCTGCAGGGACAAATGGATGTCTAACTGTAAAATAAGTGTTTCAATTTAATTTATTATTCATTTCGTGAAATGTATACAATTTCTTCAAGCATTATTATCACGAAATGATTCCCGGTTAATAAGTTACGTAACGTCAACTGTAAACTGTTTGTGCAGTACCTTTTTTAATACACAAAAAGCTTACTGTGGCATTGTTTACTACTGTGGCACGTAAATACCATACATCGCTAACTGTGTCCTCAATGTCTTGTAGACAATATCGCCTAACAGCCTAACAGCGGTGTTCTGGATTAGTGGAAGTGGCTTGTGGAGCTGTGCAAATGTGTTGCATTGTGGGAGTTGTGGTTTTCCATACAAATGAGCCCTAAAGTTACTTTCTGTAATAACTCGGTCAAAAAGGCACCAAATTCGAAAGTTTTAATAGATTTCGACTACATATATGACCCACTTTCAATGAAGATCAATGTTCCCACGGGTGAAATGCTCCTTTAAATTACATTGACTTAATTTGATTTAAAAATCTAAAATTACTTGCACTAAACATTATTTGATTCAACATTTTGGAATAATTTATTTATATAACCTACTTTTATTTAGTTTCACCAGTAAATACCTTTTTTTCTTTACACCAAATTAAAAAAAAAAAAAAAATGCAACAAAACTACAGAATGTCACATTTTTATTATTAGGTCGTTTGACACATACATGTTTTACCAAATAAAAAGGACAGCATTTTTAGTTCATCCCACTATGTGATGTGAGCATAAGTATTGGAACAGTTGAATTTAAGGCAGATGTAAAATATGAAATGCTAATATCTGTCTGCAACCCATAAACATCACCAGACTCTTGGTCTTGTGCTTTGAAATGCTTTTCTCCGGCCTTTGATGCAGCCAATTCCAACTGTTGCATGTTTTGGGAGTTTATGTCTTTAGTCTCATCTTCAGTTGGTGAAATGAATGTTCAATCAGATTTAAATCTGGAGATTGATTTGGGCAATCTAAGACTTTACATTTCTTTGCCCTGATAAAGTCCTTGACTGAACTGGCAGGGTGTTTTGGGTCATTGTCCTGATCCAATATGAAGTGCTTTCTAATAAGTTTGGTGGCATTTTCTTGAATAGTGGATATTGGTACCCAGTGAAAGGAGTGAAATTATTTCCTCATGAAATTGACTTCTCAAGCCAAAACTGAGGAACTCACAGAAAACAGATACCATGCAATAAAACAATAAATCTGGAAAAGAGATCTTCAAGGAGAGTAAACAACACCTCCAAAATCTCCTTGCTCATTTACGACCCCCTTCCTCCCTCTCCTCTCCCCTCGCTGCCTCTGACTCTCACTCTTCTCCCCCAAAAGCAAGAATATCCATATGCCATGTTATATCTTGTGAATATGTTGTTTTTTCCATTTCATGTTCAGTATCATTTTAAAGGTATCTGTGCGATTGGTAAATTGGTCTCAATTTCACAGTAGTCATTTGTATTATAAGTAAGATTGAACTTTTGTAGAATTGAGTTCTGCTAAGGAGGGGATGTGTCCCCCTTTAGGGGTCTGTGTCTTTCTATCTCCAAGCCTGATGTTACCATGGGAACCTAAAGAACCAAAAGGACTTTTATGTTTTTACAACTGATTTGAAGATTTCTTTGTTGTCTGGTCTGAGTATTTAAGGGAAGTGACAAAACACTACTGGCCGATTCTAGAGTGAGATCAGCCCATAGTGTGGAGTGTATCTCATATGCTCCATAATATGTATCTTTCTGAAGTCAGGTATATTATTATTTATTCAAAAATGTAATTGGGTTGAACATATTGTGCCCATAAAGCACACTGTATAGTTGTTTGTGCTACTACCTGGACACATTGGCTAGTTACGTTTATTCTCTAAAACAGAGAATAAAGTGCTTTGCTATGCATTTTTGACCATGTGCCTTAAATTAGGATAACTATTACATTTGTGACTATGTTAAATTTGTTTGTCTCCAGCGTGGATCAGTTGGTCGTTCCCCATATGGCTACAGTGTCTGTGCAGGAGCAAGGTTGCCACACGACCACAATGTGATTCACAATTGCACTATCCTTTCTAAATTGACTTCTAATTGTTACATGTAATTGACATGACACAATTTTACCTGACTAATAATAAACTGTTATATTTGATTTATCCTAAACTCTTCTGAAATCATTGTGACTAGTAAACTGTGAGGAGACTTTTGTTACTGCAAATCTACGGCCAGGATAGGGCAAACTGAAGGCTCGAGAATGATAGACAGTCATTCTCGAGCAGTAGGCACGTCATCGGAGACCTTGTGATTTCTGTCTATCGTTGATGTTTGCAAGTTGTATGGGAAAAGACTAAATAAACTACACTTTTTGTCATAAGCAAGCAGTAGGCGGCAGGTGAAACATGTATTAGTCTACCTACATCCCCTGACCAACATCAGACTGGAGAGTTTGTGATCGTAAGATCCACATGAAGCCAGTGTGAGGCTTAAAAGAGACATTAGGTGCCCAGTGAACGGATAATTGAGAGTATAGTGAGTCAGGGATAATCAAATATAAAAATTGATACATAATCAACCTTTGTGATCAGTTTTTAAATAGAAACATTGTCTAAATTCAGTGATCACTTAAAATTTGAGTCAGATTGAACACGGAGCAAGAATAAATGTACACTAAATTCTGATAAATTCAGAAGCGCAAGTAAAAGATCGAACACACATTAAACCTTCAACCAGGCTGCTGGATTCTGCTTTTTGGGCCAGCGTGTGTATCCTTACACCAAGATGATTTTGTACCCTTCCAAAATTCATTCTACTACTGCCATCATACATTAATTCATCATTAAAATTAAGAGGTCCTGTTCTAGAGACAGCCATGCATGCCCATGCCATGACACCACCTCCACCAAGCTTTACAGATGAGGTTGTATTCTTAGGATCATTTGCAGTTCACTTTTTTCTCCACACTTTTGTTTTCCAATCACTTAGATAAAGATTGATCTTTGTCACATCAGTCCATCAACTCAGTTCTAAAACTCTACTGGCTCACATTTGTGAAGAATCTTGCATTTCTATTTTTGGTGCTGATCAGAAATTTGCATCTTGCTGTGTAGCTTCTGTAATTCTGTGTCAAATTCTCCTGTGGACTGTAGATTGACAGAGCATTGTCTCAGCTTTCTGGAGGTGGTTGGTGATTTTACAGACATGTAACTTAGGGTTCATTTTCACAGATTTTATTTTTTGTCTGTCATCAACTGTTGTTGTTTTTCGTGGTCATAGTTGGTTGCAGATGTCACCAGTAGTTTCCAAACTCTTCATTTCTCCGTGCCCTTTGTTTTTCCTATAGTTCTAATTGACTTCCTCTTTTCTTTTAGCATCCAAATTGCTTGCTTTTCTTTCAGCGTTGGCTTCCTCGTCTTTGTCCTGGTTTGTGTGTGTCTTCGTTGAATGCAAATATTTACATATTTCTTGACTCCACAGCAAATAGAACAATTTTGTCTTTACTTTTCCAATACTTATGGTAGGCACTGTAAATGTTGATGTCTCTGCCATCTTTGTTTGTATTGAGTGTAGGCTACTAACTGCACAGTTACTGTCATTAATTCCAGATGGTTACAGTTATTGTTTTCAAAAGCCAAAAGAAAGTTTGGCCATTAACCCTCTGAGGTCTAAGGGGGTTTTGGGGTCCTGGAGAAGTTTTGACATGCCCTGACTTTTGTGCTTTTTTAGTTGCTTATAAACATATACATGGACAAATTTCTGAAAACACTCTATTCAGTACAAACTGGGCTACAATAATATGTAAATAGCATGTATGTACATGATTGTGTTTTGAGAAAACAACATTTATGCGTGGTTAGTAAAAAAACTACAATTTTGAAGTCACTGGTATAAGGTCATAAAACACATACAAAATATTTGTTCACAAAACTGTCAAACCTGGATCTTGTAGCCTAGAATGTTTGCTGCAACATCATGTGATAATCATCTTGTTTACTCTCTCACAGAAAACAATAGATTGATTTAAATTTTCTAAGACAAATTTTTGTTTCTAAAGGGCATATGCAAGTAGGCGTTATTGACCATGAATATTAGTGATTTACACCTTAACTCCAGAGGGTTAAATACCAAATAAACATCTTGTTTATGTATACTTTCCTTTTTTCTTGTTTGTTGTTTAAAAAATCATGATCGGTACATCACTACTTAAAAATCAGCTGGACAGGTTTTCTGGCTAAGGAATTTGTTAATTAGGTTCATCACCGTGGTCCCTACACTAGCAAAAATCTGCTGAAAAAGATGAGGTGACATGACATCACCTTTGGATGTCTTAAGATGTACAACAATATCCGCCAAAACTGGAAGGGTAATATGATGGAATTCACTCCATTCTGTGCTAGAAGGCACAACCAGGTCAAAAGACGGAACCACCTGCAACTTCTGTTTTTAGAATGTAAACCAACAATTTTATTATAAAAAAAATAAAGAGTCTTCGCAATTCAGGACAGAAGGATCTGGTATTTGGTTTGACTAGGATTAATAACTGAATTTATGACCTTGAAGTTTGAACACTTGCAAAGAAATGAAGGGTCTGTAAGTTTTATGGTAGATTTATTAACAGAGAGAGACAGAATACTAACCAAAAATCCAGAAAAATAATAATAATAAAAAAAATAGGGCAAAGTTATTTATTTTTCATTGGCTCAAGTTAAAAAATATAGATGTGAATCATTACCCTAATATTTTTTTAATTGGATGAATGGTACACTTTTTTCATTGATTCGGAAATGGAAGAAATACAAAATACCATCAATCAACCTCTGTCTGGAGCTCCGTGTAAGATCTTCCATCATGGGGTAAGGATGATCATGAGAAAGGTGAGGGATCAAACCAGAATTACATGGGGGGAGCTTGTTTAATGATCTTAATGCAGTTGGGACCACAGTTACCAAGCAAACCATTGGTAACGCACTACGTCGCGATGGACTGAAATCCTGCAGTGCCCGCAAGGTCCCCCTGATCAAGAAGGCGCATGTACAAAGACGGCTTTGGATGAAGTGCTGTGGTTAGATGAGATCAAATTTGAGCTTTGTCTGCTAAGGGTACAGGATAACTTCACAACATTGAGGGGCAAATGGACAGGGCCATGTACTGTACAATCTTCCCTCAGCCAGAACACTGAAGATGGGTCTTCCTGCATGAGAATGCCTCAAAACATACTGCCAAGGCAACAAAGGAGTGGCTCAAGAAAAAGCACATTAAGGTCATGGAGTAGCCTAGTCTTCAGACCTCAATCCTATAGAAAATCTGTGGAGGGAGCTGAAACTTCCTGTTGCCAAATGACAGCTAAATAATCTTAAGGATTTAGAGAATATCTGTAGAGAGGAGTGGACCAAAATCCCTCCTGGGATGTGTGCAAACCTGGTGACCAACTAGAAGAAATGTGTTACATCTGTGCTTGCCAAAAAGTGTTTCTGCACCAAGTCATGTTTTGCTTGGGGATACTTATTTTACTCTTTATATAAGGTGTTTTTTGTTGTTGTTGTTGTTTGTTTGTTTGTTTTTTTCTGGATATTTTGGGTTGGTATTATGTATCCATACATTAAAATAAAACTACCATAAAAAATAGCATGAAAATACTTTTAATTTAAGGTTAGTCAGGCTAATCAGCACCTTCACACTTCATCTTTTCCCTAAACTATGCCAAGAAATTATATAAATCAATTTCCCCTCATCTGTTGCTGATGATCTGTCAGGCCCAAAGCAATGTCTTTTTCTACTTTATAGATCAGTATAAAGTGGAAAGCACAATACATAAAAGTGTACAGTATTCTGTTGTGCACCTGTCAAATACTGGCAGATATTTATATTGGTAACTATCTACCTCACCTCTGGCGCCGATACAGGATGGCTGCCTCCGTGACGTGCTCTGCAGTTGTTTTAGTGTTTTTGTTTGTTTGTCCTGTCTTTAGTTATATTGCTGCAATCAGTTTCACCAGGGATGAACTGCTGAACATTCGCCAGAACACACCAGACTCGTCAGACTCAGGAAGCACGGATTTCGAACGCCGCTGCCTAGCATCCATCTGGCAAATCTCTGCTACGTATCTACCCAACAAAATGGACAAACTCCTTCTGCTCTCTCGGACAAATAAGGATTTCTCACACTCTGCTGCTCTGTGTTTCATGGAATCCTGGCTTAATGACACCATACCGGACAGCGTGCTCCATCTGCCAGGCTTTCAGCTGTTTAGAGTGGATCGCGACGCAGAATCAACAGGGAAATAAGGCGGTAGCGGGACATGCTTTTACATCAATGAACGCTGGTGTACAGATGTAATTGTGTTAAAGAAGATGTGCTGTCCTGATCTAGAAATGCTGTTTGTGAACTGCAAGCCATTCTATTCGCCACGGGAGTTTCACTCGTTCATTCTGGTGAGTGTTTACATTCCTCCGCAAGTGCACGTAAGCCTGGCTTTACAGAAACTCGCTGATCAGATCACAGAAACAGAACAACAACATCCGGACTCTGTTTTAATCATTCTCAGGGACTTTAATAAAGCCAATCTCTCCTGTGATCTGCCAAAATACAGACAGCATGTTACATGTCCCAATAGAGACAGTAATATATTGGATCACTGTTACACCACAATAAAAGATGCATATCACTCTTGTAGCGTATCTTACCCGAACCAGACAAATTAAAGACTCGATCAGGACTGTGGTTGAAACATGAGCCAAATTCCTCAGGAAGGCAACAGGAGGTCACAAATCAGTCCTAGTGCCACAAGTCAGAAACAAGTTAACCTGTTAGCCAGCACCCCCATTATGGGACTCACAGCTGAAAGTGCTCTACCTAACTTATAATTGTAAGTTTCCTACTTCAGTGTGTTACAAACATAATTTTGGTGTCTTTGGAAAGAAGACCCTTTTGGCTTTACTTTTTATCAACCAGATTTGATAATGCTCAAAAATATTAAAAGTTATAGACACTGAAGTGCCTTGAATTTTTTTTTACCACACTTAAATATTTTTTTATTTGATATAAAAATACATGAAATGAGTCCTGGAGCAATCTAGAAAAGTAATGGGTTGAAAGCCACATGTCTCATGAGTTTCTATTTTAAATCAGAATAAGATATCATGAAAAATGAGACTCCTGCAAATATTGTTCTGAGAATATGTCTAGACCCCCCACCCCCCAAATAGTATTGAAGGCTTCTACAAACTATTTATACCACTGCATAGTTTTTTTCAATTATAAAACACTAGACAGAAACTTAGACATCATATAAGTGATTTATTTGAGCACTAGAAAAATACAATAAGAATAATTTGAGTAAGAAAAATAAGAATAATAAGAAAAATAAAAAAAGATTTAACTTTGTTTGCCAATTACAGAAAATCCTGAGACTGCTAGAAATGCAGCATTTACAATGAATTACGATGCAAATAAGTGCTGATGGCCACTTACACAGATGGTAATAACACAAATGTGCCATAAAAGTAAATAATCCACTCTCTCTATTCATATAGACGCGTTCACTTTGATAGCTGTGATCATACAGTAATAGGGAGCTGATTTGGGCTGATTTGCACTCAAACAGATGGTAATCATGCAGATACATTCACATTCAACATAAAACACACTCTCACATATATAAAAACTGTTGAAAAATAAAACAAACAAAGAAAAAGGCGATCGCTATAAGTTCCGCCTCCATCAGCTGACAGGTGCGTCAGAGCGCGTCACGAGGGAGCGCTAAAATTCAAATATACTATCTTTCGCCTATCTTTCATTCATTCTTTTTTCTGGTGGAGATCATCTCATTGTGTTTGTGACACTGTACACTGCAAAACCATGCCGTTTTTTTACTACCAAGACGCAGTTTCCGACTGTGAGTTATTCCATAACAGACGCAAACAGTTCTGTCGCTGAAGAACTGAAACGTAAACAAAGGAATTATGATCCATATTACAACCTTATTGCTTCGTTGGATTAAACGTGCTCCATGAGATGTTGTTCAGTGGACCCTTACCTTTCTAACTAAACCGGGATTTACAGCTGGTATGTACAGCGTTTCTAATGTTCATGTTTTTTTTTTATGTGTACTGCTTACACAAATTTAGCAAATACAGTCTTTGTAAGCTTTCCATTGAAAAACAGCAATCTGTCGTCGATGCTTGAGGCTTAGATCTTTATAATGATACATAGATTGTCAAGATTAAATTTGTCCCGTTGCATTTAATCTATTCATAAACACTGACATGTGCGAGTTTAGGTGTTTTCAGGACGAGGGCATCGGAGTGCTGGCTAAGAGGTTAACCAACCAACCAACTCTTTCACAGAACAGCTTTCGACATTAACACCATTAGAACAATTATTGACAATTTCAATTCGTAGAAGAGATTGTCAAATTTGGGGCAAGTAATTGAGATGCAACGCCGGACATCACATGTAAAACCATGAGAGTACTACACAAGATCTTTTGATTGACTTCCCCCACCTAGCAGAACCAGACTGAAATTCCTAAGGTGGGGGGCTTTTAACCTCTGGTTAAAACAGAGGGTAGTCCGGACTGCTGAGAGAATCATCGGTACATCCCTCCCTTCTATTCAAGAACTGTACTCATCCAGAGTGAGCAATAGGTCTGGCAAAATCACTCTGGACCCCTCACATCCAGCACACTCCCTCTTTGAACTGTTGTTATCTGGTCGACGCTGCAAAGCACTGAGCACCAGAACGACCAGACACAGGAACAGTTTCTTCCCTCAGGCAATCCATCTAAAGAACAATTTATAATAACTGTGGAACACACTACACTTTATATTTATATACACATATTTATTTATCTAACACACATACTTAGTGTACACTTAAATTTTGCACATAATAATCCTGTACATACAGCATGCAGCAGGTGTGAATGGTGTGAACGGTTGTTTGGAGAGGTGTTCAGGATGGGTTGCAGGAGTTGTGGATGGTCGGTTGTTTGGAGAGGCGTTCAGGATGGATTGCAGGAGTTGTGAATGGTGTGAACTAGAGGGTGACACGGGAGTTGATTTTCAACTCTGTCCCGTCCCACTCCCGCAAAAAAAAATCCCATCCCGTCCCAATCCCACGGAAAAACTGAGGGAAAATCCTGTCCTGTCCCAAAACTAGAAGAATGATTCCCGTTCCCGCCCACTCCCGGATTGTATATTCTTTGGCTGGAATCTGTCAGTTACAGTAAAATAAATAAAATACAGTAGGCTACAGATCACAGCGTGCCAACTTTAGTAAAATAAAAATTTGAATATATATATATATTGCACACACATTAAATTTCATGTAAATCATCCATGCTAACCTGGGTCACGCTCAAGTTCACATGACCCAGACAGCAGAAACTGCATCTTGTTTGCTTTAGCCTAATTATTTTACAGAAGCACTGCGTTTCGTTGTTATTCGGAGTGCACACAAATAAACGTCGAAAGATTGATTACTTTTATCTGTATGACCAAACATGACGGAGTATTTTGACAACAAATTCCCTCTGCTCTGACCATTTAATAATCACTCCGCGCGCACTGATACCAGAAACACCGCTCCACCTTCACTCCGTGGATAAAGTATTTCAGTGTATTTCATTGTTATGTTCATAATGAAGCCTATATTAAAATAAAAAAATAAAATAACAGGAGAGTTTCAAAGTGGCTTAGGCTGTACAATAACTGCTTTTTGTAATATACCTGCCTACAATTGTCAATTTGTATATTTTCATTCCTTACCTACTGATGTGGGATTTTTTTTTTTTTTTTTTTATGTTTTTTTGTTCTGTCGCTGTCATTCTGTTGCACTTTGGAGCTTCTATCACGAAAACAATTCCTTGTATGTGTGAACATACCTGGCAATAAAGCTCATTCTGATTCTGATTTATCACTTCTGGTTCTGATTAAGTTATGTCTCCAGGCCTTATGTTATTCCATTACATAAGCCACCAGTTGTTTGCAAGCACGAAATGTCATGCAGACTAATGATTTACAAAAACATATTACAGCCAATACACTTCTGTTTTGTCATCAAAAAGAAAATTGTGTTATTTGCTGTTGTTATTGGCATTTCATTTGTTTTTCAGAAGAACTGCAGCATGATATGAAATGTGTTGATTAAACATGGCTTATTCGGTCTCATAAAAATCTTTGCAAAATGCCTTAACCCTTGTGCGTTGTTGGGGACTTTTTCGTCCACTAGGGGGTAAAGAGTCTTATTTTGGCCACAACTTTCTCTGTGTTTAAGCTAATGGAATGATTTTTGGTGACAAATCTTATTTTGACCCATATTTTAGGAAAATGCTTTAAAATTTTTCAAAAACTCAACGGTACACTGTGGGCAAATTCACTATCCTTTCGAGATGTTCGTGGATGAAAACATCCACTAAATTAAACTGCTGTAAAAATGTATCAGATAAATATTTTTTTTCAATTTTTTTTGCATAAATCTATTAATTAACCTCAGTCCTGATCAAAACTTCCAAATTTAAAAAAACTTTTTAATTACCAAGTTCATAAATGATGTCACTGATTTGGGGAAAAACACACAAAATTACATATTTTCAATATAAAAAGTGATTGTGGACTGGATTTTTTTTACCTTTTATAACAGTCTTGGGCATGTCAAAAATTAGTAACAAGATTGGCTTTGATGCATTGTTAGTTTTTGTGCAGCATTAGATTTAAATTTTTTCTCCCTAATTTGTTGTTGGTGGCTGTTTTTGCCCCATTGACTTCCATTATAACGACATTTTTTGATTGAAAAGCCATGACACCATATAATCATGCATTCTTGATTGTTTGTAGTTTTCACTTTTGGAAAGAGGTAAAAAAATATATTTTTACAATTGATCACTAGGTGGGACCATTAACCCTTTAAATAGGCCTGTGCAAAAAAAGGCTTGGTTTCTGGCTTGTATATGGAGTTATATGGAGTATAACAGCAAATTATAGTGTTTGTGTGTGTGTGAGATTCTTGATTGTTGGTGGTTTTCCCTGTTGGGAAGAGGTAACATTTGTTATTTTTTACAGTTGATCACTAGGTGGGACCATTAACCCTTTAGATAGGCCTGTTGCAAAAAAAGGCTTAGTTTCTGGCTTGTATGGAGTTATATGGAGTATAATAGCAATTATAGTGTGTGTGTGTGTGTGTGTGTGTGTGATAGAGAGAGAGAGAGAGAGAGAGAGAGAGAGAGAGAGAGAGAAAGAGAGGGTGTGAGAGAGACCTTTGTGCACTTACCTTGATGTACAGTATCTGAAAAAATCAAAATATGAACCTCATGCTCTCAGAACTACATGGAGTAAACAATAAAAAAAGAAGTGTGTTTATGCACCTGCTTCCTTTTGATGCTGAAAAGTACAGATGGCCAATATGTGAAATGCTCCTCTTTTCTTGATGGTAAAGCCAGTTTAAAACCTTAAAATCCTGTAAAAAAATCTACTTCGCATCAAATTGAATGAACATAATGTATTATGAACCAAAATGCAATACCAACTTCAAATAAGCTGCAGCTCGCTGGAGGGGTCACACTATATAATCATTTCTAAAACTTTGGTACAAGTCAAGCCCTTTCTCGTGTTGCTTGCTGCTCTTCTCACCATTAAATATCCAGCACGATGGCATGCAAGTGTTTAAATCCACATACTTTGCTTTTGTTTAGTCTATTCGCTTGTTAAGTCTGACGTAACGTAGCAGCACTTCCGTGTCCAAAAGCTCTATCAGTTACCACGAGAAAACGACAAAAGGTGCTAATATAAACTCACAATGTGATAGAATACTAGCGTTCAACTTAAATTATCAATATGAATAAACAGTGCTCATAAACGGCTGCTGAGGTCATATTCTCAAGTAAAGCGAGTTGAGGCCTGGACCCGGAAACAGCGCTTCTTAGGTCATCACTTAACAACCGAATACTTTCACCACCATTAAAAGGCAACAGGTGCATAAATACACTTTTGTTTACTACATGTAGTTCTAAGAGCTGAGGTGTACATTGTGATTTTCTGAAATACATTAAGGTAAGTGCGCAAAGGTCTCTCTCACACACACTCTCTCTCTCTCTTTCTCACACACACACACATAAAAAAATACTGGATTAAAAAAATCCAGCCACAATTACTTTTATATTGAAAATAAGTCATTTTGTGTGTTTTTCCCCCCAAATCAGTGACATCATTTATGAACTTGGCAATTAAAGAGTTAAAATCTAGGATTTTTTAAAAACATTTGGTAGTTTTGATCAGGACTGAGGTTGATTAAGAGATTTATGCAAAAAAAAATTGGAAAGAAAAATGAATCTGATACATTTTTACAGCAGTTTAATTGAGTGGATGTTTTCATCCCGCACAACTCGAAAGGATAGTGAATTTGAACAATCCACAAGGGTTAAATACACATGGTTTGTGTCATAATTTTGGTATTTACATACAAAATAAAAAATAGCATTTCAAATACATGTATTTGAAATACTGCCCATCCCTGCAGGGAATCAGCAGTCTAATAAAGAGGTTGATACCTTATGTATTTTGAAAATTAAAAAATACTAAGATTAAATGTTTAAATGCAAAATACATAAAAAAAAAATTCCCAAAGGTATTTAAGTCTTGCAGAGTTCCATTAAGTCAGTACATCAACTCTGCAAGTAGTTTTCTTTATAATAAAAAGCTGACCTTCATGCTGACAACATCACTGGTGCATTACCTTTACCTCCGATGTCCTCAGAGAAATCAAATCGTCTGGATAATAATTCTATGGATAATAAGCTATTCTGCTAACTGTATGCACCCCCTCCAAATAACCAAAACTACTGAACTAGTGAGTACACAGTACACACACATATGTGATATAAACAAAAACATTTTTTTGGATGCATTTAATTGTGATTAATAATTTAACAGCACTAATTATAATCAGTTATTTTGGGAAAGATCAAGTGCTAGATATTGATTTCAGATAATGGCTGGGGGTGTTTTAATTGTGCAGACAGAACTGAGAAATTACACATAAGTGCTTTTCGTCAGTGGTTAATCACACGTGTAATCACACAATCTAGATGTGCTCTGTTTTCACAGAAACCTGGCTAAAACCTGATGATTACATTATTTTAAATGAGTCCACCTCCCATGATTACTGTTATAAACATGAGCCGCGTCCAAAAGGCAAGGGGGAGGTGTTGCTTCAATTTATAACAATATTTTTTAGGATTTCTCAGAGGGCAGGCTTCAAGTATAACTCGTTTGAAGTAATGGTGCTTCATATAACATTATCCAGAGAAACAAATGTTAATGATAAATCCCCTATGATGTTTGTACTGGCTACTGTATACAGGCCACCTGGGCACCATACAGACTTTATTAAAGAGTTTGGTGATTTTACATCGGAGTTAGTTCTGGCTGCAGATAAAGTTTTAATAGTTGGTGATTTTAATATCTGTGTTGATAATGAAAAAGATGCATTAGGATCAGCATTTATAGACATTCTGTACTATATTGGGGTTAGACAACACATCTCAGGACCTACTCATTGTCGAAATCATACTCTATATTTAATACTATCACATGGAATTAATGTTGATGGTGTTGAAATTATGCAGCAAAGTGATGATATCTCAGATCATTATTTAGTTTTGTGCAAACTTCATATAGCCAAAATTGTAAAATCTACTTCTTACAAGTATGGTAGAACCATCACTTCTACCACAAAAGACTTACCACTTTGTAAGTTATCTTCCTGATGATTCCTTAGCATATCCAAAACCTCAAAACAACTTGATGTAACAAAAACTATGGACTCTATCTTTTCTAGCATTTTAAATACAGTTGCTCCTTTACGCTTAAGAAAGGTTAAGGAAAACAGTCTGACACCATAGTATAATGAGTATACTCGCACCCTAAAGAGAACATCCCAAAAAAAAAGAACCGCAGCTGGAGGAAAACAAAACTAGAGGTATTTCATATTGCTTGGCAGGAAAGTAACCTATCCTACAGAAAAGCATTAAAAACTGCTAGATCTGATTACTTTTCTTCTCTTTTAGAAGAAAACAAACATAACCACAGGTATTTATTTAATACAGTGGCTAAATTAACGAAAAATAAAGCCTCAACAAGTGTTGACATTTCCCAAAATCACATCAGTAATGACTTTATGAACTACATTACTTCTCAAATCGATACTATTAGAGATAACATTGTAACCATTCAGCCGTCAGCTAAAGTATCGCAGACAGTGCACTATAGATCCCCTGAGGAACAGTTCCACTCATTCTCCACTATAGGAGAGGAAGAATTGTATAAACTTGTTAAATCATCTAAACCAACAACATGTATGTTAGACCCTATTCCATCTAAGCTCCTAAAAGAGGTGCTTCCAGAAGTCATAGATCCTCTTCTGGCTATTATTAATTCCTCATTGTCATTAGGATATGTCCCCAAAACCTTCAAACTGGCTGTTTTTAAGCCTCTCATTAAAAAAACTTGACCCCAAAGAACTAGTTAATTATAGACTGATCTCGAATCTCCCTTTTCTGTCCAAGATACTAGAAAAGGTAGGTTCCTCACAATTATATGCCTTTTTAGAGAAAAATGGTTTTAGGATTTAGACCATATCATAGTACTGATTCTGCTCTCCTTAGAGTTACAAATGACCTGCTCTTATCATCTGATCATGGTTGTATCTATCTATTAGTGTTATCAGATCTTAATGCTGCGTTCGTCACTATTGACCACAACATTCTTTTGCATACACTAGAACACTTTGTTGGCATTAATGGAAGTGCATTAGCATGGTTTAAATCGTACTTATATGACCGCCATCAATTTGTAGCAGTGATTGAGGAGGTATCATATCGATCACAAGTGCAGTATGGAGTACCTCAAGGCTCTGTAATAGGGCCGCTACTCTTCACACTTTACATGTTACCCTTGGGAGATATCATCAGGAAACATGGTGTCACCTTTCACTGTTATGCTGATGATACTCAGCTCTATATTTCTTCACGGCCCGGTGAGACACACCAATTTGAAAAACTAATGGAATGCATAGTCGATATAAAAAACTGGATGACGAGTAATTTCTTACTGCTAAATTCCTAAAAAAAACAGAGGTGTTAATTATAGGATCTAAAAACTCTGCATGTAATAACCTAGAACACTGTCTAAGACTTGATGGCTGCTCTGTCAATTTTTCGTAATCAGTTAGAAACCTTGGTGTGCTATTTGATAGCAATCTTTCCTTAGAAAGCCTCGTTTCTAGAGTTTGTAAAACTGCATTTTTCCATCTCAAAAACATCTAAATTACGGCCTATGCTCTCAATGCAGAAATGTTAATACATGCATTTATGACCTCAAGGTTAGATTATTGTAATGCTTTATTGGGTGGTTGTTCTGCACGCTTAGTAAACAAACTACAGCTAGTCCAAAATGCAGCAGCAAGAGTTCTTACTAGAACCAGGAAGTATGACCATATTAGCCCGGTCCTGTCAACACTGCACTGGCTCCCTATTAAACATCGTATAGATTTTAAAATATTGCTTATTACTTATAAAACCCTGAATGGTTTAGCACCTCAGTATTTGAATGAGCTCCTTTTACATTATAATTATCCACGTCTGCTGCGTTCTCAAAACTCAGGCAATTTGATAATACCTTGAATATCAAAATCAACTGCGGGCGGCAAATCCTTTTCCTATTTGGCGCCTAAACTCTGGAATAACCTACCTAACATTGTTCGGGAGGCAGACAAACTCTTGCAGTTTAAATCTAGATTAAAGTCCCATCTTTTTAACCTGGCTTACACATAACACACTAATATGCTTCTAATATCCAAATCCGGATTTTTAGGCTGCATTAATTAGGTAAACCGGAACCGGTAACACTTCCAATAATACCCAATGTACTTTCTACATCATTAGAAGAATGGCATCTACGCCAAAATTAATCTGTTTCTCTCTTATTCCGAGGTCACCGTAGCCACCAGATCCAGTCTGTATCCAGATCAGAGGGTCACTGCAGTCACCCGGATCCAGTACGTATCCAGACCAGATGGTGGATCGGCACCTAAAAAGGACCTCTACAGCCCTGAAAGACAGCGGAGTCCAGGACAACTGGAGCCCCAGATACAGATCCCCTGTAAAGACCTTGTCTCAGATGATCACCAGGACAAGACCACAGGAAACAGATGATTCTTCTGCACAATCTGACTTTGCTACAGCCTGGAATTGAACTGCTGGTTTTGTCTGATCAGAGGAGAACTGACCCCCGACTGAGCCTGGTTTCTCCCAAGGTTTTTTTCTCCATTCTGTCAGCCGATTGAGTTTTGGTTCCTTGCCGCTGTCGCCTCTGGCTTGCTTAGTTGGGGTCACTTCATTTACAGCGATATCATTGACTTGATTGCAAATTAATGCACAGACACTATTTAACTGAACAGAGATGACATCACTGAATTCAATGATGAACAGCCTTTAACTGTCATTTTGCATTATTGACACACTGTTTTCCTAATGAATGTTGTTCAGTTGCTTTGACGCAATGTATTTTGTTTAAAACGCTATATAAATAAAGGTGACTTGACTTGACATGGGTAGACTTGATCTGATTATTTGTAAACAGTCAAAGGACATGAAACACTGAAGTACAAGAAGCACTGGTGGAAGATGTCAGGGAATTGCAATCATGTAAACAGAGACTAACTGTGCTAATATTATCTGAATTTTATTTTTATTTAATTTTCTGTACAAAAATAGCAGAAAAAGTGTTTAAAAGGTGTTTAAAATATATCACTAGACAAACCGGATTTGAGTCATATCAATTTAAATATGTAGTAACACTATAGCTTAAAAAAAAGTGTTCAGAAGACAAACAAAGCTTTTACGGGTTTCGAACGACATGAGGGTAATGGGATTAATGATAAAATTTTCATTTTGGGGTAGAGTATCCCTTTATTAAAATTAATTAATAAAAAATATTAATATTAATAATATAATAAATAATATTTAATATTATTATTAATAATAAATAATATTTTTTATTAATAATAATAAATAATATTTTTTATTAATAATAAAAAATATTTTTTATTTAATAACATAGTATTAATAATTATAATTATATAATTAAAATAAATATAATTTCACAGTCTACAGTGCAGAAATTATGTCATATGAGTAGCAATTTCACAATATCACAGTCCACTCTGCCCTATCATTTATTTATGTCATAGTTAATAATGTTATTCTCTTTTCAATTTGTATATAAGTTTAGGCTGACCTTCTCTCCAGTGTCACCTTTTGGCCCCTCCTCTCCCATGTCTCCCTGTCAGAACAACAAATGATTCAAAAGCATGTAAAACAAAACACCACAGAAAAAATACAGTATATCAGAAACATTTTACCTTTTCACCCCGTTCACCTCTGTCTCCCTGTAGGAAACAAAATTAAGCAGTGTTAATTATTAAAAGGTTATAAACTCAAGCATCAAGGTATACTAAAGCGCACATCTTGGTCAGATTACTTCTTGAGTTAAATTCATTTTCAATTAAGATATGAGACTCATGTTACAGATGCCCATTTTACATGACATCTGATGTAATGACCAGGGAATGCATACATGAAAAAAAAAAAAAAAAAACTTACTCCCAGACATACGCAGGCCTAATACATACACTGAAATCACAACAAATCTTCTAGAGTTCAGTGTCTCACTTTTTGTATAAGGAATAACTGATCAACTGGGCAGTTGATTTATTGAAAGATGGTGATGTGACCACATGCAGAGTTGAGTCAATTATTCAATTTATACCATGGTTACCACACAGAGTAATTGTTCAGATGTTTTATTTCAAGAATATTCATCCTGTTTTTGTCCATGAAACACCCATGTGTAGAACTACTTAATGCATCTCACATCCAAAGACTCTTTTGCAAATTCCAAAATTATATTTTAGAGCTAATAATTGAGGCCTGTCAATGGTATGCACACCATTGCAATAGGGGCTGCTGTGGCCTAATGGTTAGAGAGCCGGTCTAGCTACCAGAAGGTCTAAGTCTACTAAGGTCTACTAAAAATGGCACTACTTTTTAGCTGTTTGTTCTGACTCAGGTCGCTGTTCTCAAAACAGTTAACGGTGAGCTCAGTGGTCAGAAAATTTCATAGAAATTACAAATCATGTTAATTTTTTAAATTTTTTTGACAAAAATCATAAACATTTATGTACTATTTGTCCATAATAGTAATGTTATTAAAAACATTAATAACCATGTAACAAAACTCTGACATTGTCGTTCTATCAAATGAACAATGGTGTATTTTTGATTAGACCTAAACTGAAAACTAAGTAACTAACTGTTAAGCAAACTGTTAAACAACTAACAGTTAACTAACTGTTAAGCAAACACACAACACAGGAAATGCAGTTTTCCTAATAATTTATACATATATCACAACTGTCTTTGGGTAATAATAAAAGGGAAAGTATGTAAACACCAAGCACATATATGCAATAATAATAATAATAATAGTAAAAATATACACTGAACAAAATTGTAAATGCAACACTTGTTTTTGCTCACATTTTTGATGAGCTGTACTCAAAGATGTACAAAAAAAGCAATTTTTCTCTCAAATATTGTTCACAAATCTGTCTAAATCTGTGTTAGTGAGCACTTCTCCTTTGCCGAGATAATCCATCCACCTCACAGGTGTGGCATACCAAGATAATGATTAGACTGCATGATTATTGCATGGGTGTGCCTTAGGCTGGCCACAATTGAATTAAAAGTGATAGCCTGAATGCACTGTAAGTCGCTTTGGATAAAAGCATCTGCTAAATGCATACATTTAATTTAATTTTTTTTTTTTTTAATTCCTTTAATAAAACAACATGCATTTTTGTTATTCGTTACCTGTCCTTTATTTTGACAGATAACTTCTTGGGAAAAAGACATTTGTGTGTACACTGATTAAGAAATTGTTGCATATTTAGTAAAACGTGAGGCACTGTATAATTTCGTTCCCATTATTTAGGCCTAATTAGCCTAAAACTGTCGGGTCTCGGGGCTAATCACCTGTCTTTTTGGTGTGTGTGTGGGTGTGTGTGTGTTGGGATGGTTTGACAGCTCACCGCATCTGCCTGTTTGTGTTTTTCCCGCCTCCCTTGTTTCCCCGTTGTTAACCTTAATTGCTCGCCACCTGTTCTCTATGTCCTTCTAATTTTTCCCCTTTATTATTCCCTGTGTTTCTCTGTCTATTGTCAGACTGTTGTTATTCGTACCAATAGCTCCGATCATCTAGCAGCTCTTTGTACTCACCTTGTCGTGTCTTGTCCTCAGGCTCCAGTGTGTTTAGCTGATTTCTCTGCCCTTGTTCTTACAACCCCAGAGCTCCTAGTAGCTTCCAGCTGTCATCCCTCCAGTTCAGCTGTTATACGTACTTCTGTGGAACATTTCTCATCTGCGTTGACTCATCTGCTGCTCATCCTGTCACTGCGAGTTAAGCCTGTGAAACGTGACTCATCTGTTGTTCATCCTGTCACTGCGAGTTAAACCTGTGAAACGTGACTCATCTGCTACTCATCCTGTCACTGCGAGTTAACCTGTGAAACGTGACTCATCTTCTCTGTCTCCGCTGTGTGAATAAAGCCTTGAGTTTACCCACATCTGAATCCAGCCTGCTTTCTCCTGACAGAACAGTCTGACCAGATTATGGATTCAGCGGGATCTGATCCGCTTCGCTCGGCTCTCGTTCAACAGGGAGTGTTGATAGGGCAGCATGCCACCCAGCTCAACACCACCGCGCTGGATGTGGACGTTCCCAGTGCCCGAGTCTCCGAACTCCTCACACAGGTGGACAATCTTCAGCGAGAGGCAACGAGCCGGGGGCCCGTTCCTCACACCGGTATGTCACACGAGTCCGAGCCCCATGCCAACAACCCGCCGGTCTACGATGGCGATCCTAACGCCTGTCAAGCGTTTCTCTCCCAATGCTCGCTGGTGTTTTCTCTGAAGCCCCGGCGTTACGCAAATGAGGAGACCAAGGTGGCTTACGTCCTTACACTCCTCTCGGGCCGTGCCCGCGAATGGGGAATCGCCGTATGGAGATCGCGGACTTCCTGTTGTGCCACCTTCGCGGATTTCAGTCAAGAGATGGCCAAATTGTTTGATCGCTCTGCTCAGGTGGACGAGGCGGCGGCCCAGTTATCACGACTGTCTCAGGGGAGGAGCTCCGTCACTGATTATGCCATCCAGTTCCAGACTTTAGCTGCGGCATGCGGCTGGAATGAGAGCGCGCTGCGCGCTCGTTTTCTTGAAGGTTTGGATTTCGCCATTTCTGATGAACTCGCGGCCATAGAGCTCCCGCGGGAATTGGATCAACTCCTTAATCTCGCGCTCCGTATTGAGGGTCGTCTCAGCCGGCACCGCAAACAACGGCAAACACCTGCCACCTAGAGTCCTCTTCAGCCATTTCAACCAGCCGACAGCCCTCGGAGGAGGAGCCCTTGCAGTTGTGTCATCTACGGCTTACACCACGGCAGAAGCAGGAGCGTCTGTCGTCGGGGGCGTGTCTATACTGCGGCAAGGGAGGCCACTTCGCCCTTCAGTGCCCGTTAAAGGGCCAGGGTCCACCAGTGAGGCGAAGAGTCCTGGTGGGCACGGTTCTCAGCTCAAGCTCTACTGCAACACGCACTCAACTGCCGTTCCAACTCTCCTTCCAGAGTCATTCACACACTGGACTCGCCCTTGTGGACTCAGGGGCTGAGGGGAACTTCCTTGATGCTGCCTCTGCTCAATGTTGGAGAATACCGCTTCTTCCTTTGGTTAGTCCCGTATCAGCATGGTCATTAGCTGGCCGTCCCCTTACCACAATCACCCACGTCACTCCCAAGATAGTTCTTCAGATTGCTGGCAGCCATCATGAGCAGATTGAACTTTTTATTATTGATTCCCCTAAGGCTCCTTTAGTTCTGGGACACCCATGGTTGCACAAGCACAATCCCCACATTGATTGGGTCGGTAATTCTGTTTTAGCCTGGAGTCAGTCTTGTCACGTGTCATGTTTGGGTGCTGTTTTTCGTCCTGTCTCTGTGTCTTGTGTTCCTCAGGAGGATCCCTCTGACCTGACTGGTGTTCTGGCGGAGTACCATGATCTTCGGGCGGTCTTCATTAAGGCCCGGGCCACCTCGCTACCTCCGCATCGCCCCTACGACTGTGCCATTGATCTCCTCCCGGGCTCTTCTCCGCCTAAGGGTCGTTTATATTCCTATTCAGGTCCTGAAAGAGAGGCCATGGACAAGTACATACGTGAGTCACTTCAGGCTGGGCTCATCCCCCATTCCTCCTCTCCCGCTGGTGCAGGGTTTTTCTTTGTTCAGAAGAAGGACGGCTCCCTGCGCCCCTGTATTGATTACAGAGGTTTGAATGACATTAATATCAAGAACAGGTACCCCCTACCTTTAATGTCTTCTGCTTTTGAATTATTGCAGGGAGCTCGGGTCTTCACCAAGTTAGACCTGCGCAACACCTACTACTTGGTGCGCATTCGGGAGGGGAATGAGTGGAAGACGGCATTTAACACCCCTACGGGACACTACGAGTACTTGGTTCTTCCGTTTGGTCTTACCAATGCTCCAGCCGTTTTCCAGGGACTCGTCAACAGCGTGTTGGGTGACATGATTAATCAATTTGTCTTTGTGTATTTGGATGATATTTTGATTTTCTCCTCTTCTCTCCAATTACACACCCAGCATGTCAGACGGGTTCTCCAGCGGTTACTAGAGAACCAGTTGTTTGTCAAGGCGGAGAAGTGCGAATTCCACGCTGAGTCAGTTACGTTCCTTGGCCACATTATTTCTACGGAGGGGATCAAGCCTGATCCTGCTAAGAGTGAAGCTGTTGCCCAGTGGCCGGTCCCTGACTCCCGGAAGGCTCTGCAGCGTTTCCTGGGTTTTGCCAACTTCTACCAGCGATACAACCGGAATTTTGGTCAGATCGCTGCACCGCTGACAGCCTTAACCTCCAGTAAGGTGTCCTTCAGGTGGAACCGGGAAGCGCAGGTAGCCTTTGACATTTTAAAGTCCCGTTTTGTCTCTGCACCTGTTCTGATGGTTCCAGATCCGGGGGCCCAGTTCATTGTCGAGGTTGATGCTTCGTACATTGGGGTTGGCGCAGTTCTATCTCAGCGTTCCCTCCATGATGGGAAGGTTCATCCTTGTGCATTCTTCTCTCGTCGTCTCAGCCCTGCAGAACGTTACTATGACATCGGCAACAGAGAGCTGCTGGCGGTACGATTGGCCTTGGGTGAGTGGCGTCATTGGTTGGAGGGGTCAGCGCAGCCCTTCTTGGTCTGGACGGATCACAAGAACCTAGAATACATCCGTTCGGCCAAGAGGCTGAGCTCGCGTCAGGCCCGCTGGGCGCTCTTCTTTGCCAGATTCAACTTCACCCTCTCGTACCGGCTGGGATCTAAGAACACCAAGCCCGATGCCCTCTCTCGCCTGTTCGGTGCTCCGGGGGGGGAGTTTGCGGCCGAGGCCATCCTTCCTGAGGGGGTGGTGGTCGGGGCTCTTTCGTGGGGTATCGAGCAGCGAGTTGAGTAGGCCGGTCGAGGGGTGCAGGTGCCGGGAGAGTGCCCAGCGGGCAGGTTACTGGGGCCGGCTGCGCTGCGCTCTGAGGTCCTTGAGTGGGGTCACTCATCCAGGTTAGTCTGCCATCCAGGTATTTGGAGAACGTTGTCTGCCATCCGACAGCGGTTTTGGTGGCCTACTATGGCCGCAGATGTTAGACAGTTTGTGTTGGCCTGCCCCATATGTGCCCAGAGTAAGCCTGTCAATCGCCCTCCTGATGGTCTACTGCATCTTCTCCCTATCCCTTCCAGTCCTTGGTCACACATTGCCCTTGATTTCGTCTCTGGGCTTCCTCCGTCGAAGGGAAACACTGTAGTTCTCACAATCCGAGTTCCTGGTGTCAGCAGCTCTCCTGGGCAGAATACGCTCATAACACCCTTCCTGCGGCCGCGTCAGGTATGTCCCCTTTTGAGTGTGCTGTTGGTTATAATCCACCTCTGTTCCCATCACAGGAACCCGACGCAGCGGTTCCATCCGCCCTGGCTTTCGTCCAGCGCTGCTGTCGCACCTGGGAGAAAATCAGGAGGATTTTGGTCCAAACCTCTGGCAGAACCAAGGCTGCAGCTGATCGTCGCCGGTCCTCTCCTCCTGCCTATGTGTGTGCTCAACGGGTTTGGCTCTCTACCAAGGATCTGCCTCTCCGGGCGCCTTCTCGTAAGCTGGCACCCAGATTAATTGGGCCATTCCGCATCACCAAGGTGGTTAGTTAGGTGGCGATCAGGCTCAAGCTCCCTCCTACTCTTGGTCGGGTTCACCCGGTGTTTCATGTTTCCAGGGTCAAGCCTGTGTTCTCTTCCCCCCTTAATCCTGCTTGCAGTCGACCCACCCCCCCCACCCCCTCGTCTTGTGGATGGATCTCCTACCTATACGGTTAAGAGATTACTCGATGAGCGGCGCCGCGGCAGGGGGTTTCAGTATCTTGTGGACTGGGAGGGGTATGGTCCAGAGGAGAGGTGTTGGGTGCCGTCCCGGGACATTCCGGACCGCTCGTTGATTGAGGACTTCCGGCGACATCGAGGTAGGCCCCCTTCCTAGAGCGCCAGGTGACGCTCCTGGGAGGGGGGGGACTGTCGGGTCTCGGGGCTAATCACCTGTCTTTTTGGTGTGTGTGTGTTGGGATGGTTTGACAGCTCACCGCGTCTGCCTGTTTGTGTTTTCCCCGCCTCCCTTGTTTCCCCGTTGTTAACCTTAATTGCTCACCACCTGTTCTCTATGCCCTTCTAATGTTTCCCCTTTATTATTCCCTGTATTTCTCTGTCTATTGTCAGACTGTTGTTATTCGTACCAATAGCTCCGATCATCTAGCAGCTCTTTGTCCTCACCTTGTCGTGTCTTGTCCTCAGGCTCCAGTGTGTTTAGCTGATTTCTCTGCCCTTGTTCTTACAAGCCCTGAGCTCCTAGTAGCTTCCAGCTGTCATCCCTCCGGTTCAGCTGTTATACGTACTTCTGTGGAACATTTCTCATCTGCGTTGACTCATCTGCTGCTCATCCTGTCACTGCGAGTTAAGCCTGTGAAACGTGACTCATCTGCTGTTCATCCTGTCACTGCGAGTTAAACCTGTGAAACGTGACTCATCTGCTACTCATCCTGTCACTGCGAGTTAACCTGTGAAACGTGACTCATCTTCTCTGTCTCCGCTGTGTGAATAAAGCCTTGAGTTTACCCGCATCTGAATCCAGCCTGCTTTCTCCTGACAAAAACAAGAAATTAATAAATTAAACCTGCATGATTTAGCTAAGTCTTTTAAACTCTTTTTAAACTCTTTTAAACTTAAATGGATGGATTAATAACACGTCCTCACGATTAAACCCAAGTTTAATCAACTAAATGCACACGATGTAAAAAAGAGCTTTATTAATTGACAACTTAAGTGATTTTAAAGGGAGCCCTCTTTACTTGCTCTTAGGGCTGGGCGATAGCATATGACCTAAAAAAATCCCCGTTTTTTTCAGAAAAAAATCTAATTTATGATTTAAATCGATTTTAAAATCAATATTCAAATGACAAATACATTTTTCAAAACAAGTTTTAATATAGTTCTTTATCATTCATTTACCTCAAGTTTATAACTGAGACAAGATGATTAAAAAAAATTATTACCTTAATGCTGGAAAGACCTTTATTTTATTTTATTATTATTTATTTTTGTTAATACTAGCCCATCATACATCTAACCATCCACTCGGCGTTAAGAGCTGTTCAGATTAAAACTGGCAGCTCCGCAGTGAGTCCGTGTCATGGACGGAGGACAGAGCAAGTATAAATATATTTTCTAGTCTATATTTCCATCTCGTTATGCCGCTGCTTTAGTTTTTTTTTTTTTTCTTATATAACATATTTGTAAATAGAGCAGTCACTGTCTGCATACACTTGATGCGAGAGTTGTGCCACGCCCCTCTGTACTAAAAGTGTGTCTAAACTTGATGACATCACACTACATTATTAAATCATCTGAACACAGTGTCAGTACATTTCGTCATAAACAGAACGAACATCCGTTTACTGATGGAGATAGTGTCCAGTGTATCCATCACTGGGTTCTGTTGTCTTTTGTCAGATCGCGCCACTCTTATCCGTTGTAGAACGGGCGTGCGTTTTTTAATGGGTTATGTTACAGCCCTGCTTGTTTTTAATGTTTTTATTAAATATCGGTATTGACTGCATGGTCATATCATCTTATTATTTACTGCCATGCGACCTACAAAAGTAAAGCTTGGCGAGCCAAGCAATGAGCATTGCTGCAGGTTGCTTTTTGGCGGATATGCTGTGATTGTGCTGCCGCGGTCATCTTCATTTCGTCGGGTGAAACATCTCTCTCACTCGGCAGCAGAGGATGTGAGCGGAGTGGAGAGGCAACAACTTTCCTCCGTGCTCAGAGCATTTAATAATCACTCCGCTCCGCGCTCACTGATACCAGAAACACCGCTCCTACTTCACTATGAGACTTAACATTTCAAACATACTGAAATACTTATGTTCATAACATAGCCTGTAAAAAAAATAACAGGAGAGTTTCAAAGTGGCTTATATTGTGTTTAAACTTTATTCCCTATCATATGCCAAACTAATAACATTGTAAGCATTAAATCTATAATTGCTGCTTTCTGCAGTGCAAATTTTGTTTGTGATGAAAATAACAGTACATTTTCATCAGTTATTTTATCTAAACAGATCAATGAATTTCTTCAAGATTTCAAAATCATTCAAAATTATATACTGGTAATGTAGTAGCAATGTAAGATTGTCAGGGAAACACACGGATTCAATTTGCTGGTACAACTCAAATTTGTTTCAAGTCTCAAGCATCACTCGGCTGAGGCCGAGATTAGGGGAACGATAAGGGGAACAGTCACACGAGCCTCCAGCCCCTCCACCGGGCAAGGTAATCGATGAGGACCAGCGCACACATTCCCAGTGTCAGAGCAGACGCAACGTCTGATGGAGTACAGCACAAAGGGTCCAAGCGTCGGTACTGACACAACGTCAGAGCTGATAGTCTCTTGTAGGGCACTGAGTATTCTGGCGATATCAGGGCAGGAGCTAGGGAACAGAAGACTGCTGAAACAAGAGGCTGAGAGCAAGCAGCAGAGAAGGTGAACTGAAATCATGAAACTGTACTTGAAATCTAAGAAAACACAGCAAGACACGACAAGACTAACTATAGGTCACAAACGGTAGCTGATTACACCACGACGGTCGGACACCAGACTACACACGAGGGGAACTTAAAAAGAGGGAGAGTTAAGGAATAAACAAGTCACAGGTGTGACAGCAGCTGAGGTAGTAATTGGGATAACGATGGGGAGGGAGTGTCAAAGACAACGAGCACATGGTGAACTGTCAAACACAACAAAAACCTGCTAATCAGACCGAAGTCATGACAAAGATTACATTTGTTTGAATGCATTGAATTGTGGGTGAATGTGCTGTATCTGTTTAAATCATGCTTTCACCTGAAAATAATCAGTAAAAGGAACAGACAAACTCCTTGAGGACTAGCCTTTAACATCCCGCTTGACTATTGCACTCATTATAATGTAGCAAGATTTAAGGGAGAGTGCAATTGGCAAGCTCTATTGGCATGCTGTCTGCAGGACTAGTGCTGTTTCCCATGAATTGAATGTTCATTTATCTACTATAATCTGTCTCCAAAGGCTTTTCAGAGAATTTGGCAGTACATCCAACCGGTAGGGTGACCACCTGCAAATAAGGCCAAGGGGGGACAAGGGGACAATGTTTCTGAGGGACAATGTGGGACACTGCCTTGCACGGCGGTGCCCCCACCCCATGGGCAAGACTCACTGATAATGGTTTACCCATTTCTAGCACATACCACCTTACATGGTATATTAATAATGCCCTATTCCCCTAAACATGTGTAATTGATGTATGATGTATGCTCATGACAGAATTTACAGATGTACTTCCACTTACGATTTACTTTAGCTATTTTATTTATTTTTCATTACAATTTATTCACTTTAAATAAATTATAATATAAAATTATAGGATTAAAATGAATTGTAGTTGCTCAACACCACAGGAACAGTTAAAAAAAAAAGTCTAAACTCACAACTCCAGAGGTCACGGAACGAGAAGGGGGAGAAAGGATGGTGAACTTGCATGTTAGTAAAGGCAGGCGCATGAAAAAAAAAAAACAGTTTGAAACAGGACACACCTTCTCTTTTTTAATTGATGATGGCGGTGCCTCACTTTCTCAATTTTTCGAATCGTAAAGCGTGCATCTAAAAGTTCCTTTCAAGTGTGTCTGGTATGCACGTGCGTGCGCTGTCATGACAACAACGAAAAAGTTGACAACAACCTAGTCAGCAGTTCAACTGAGGGGTGGGTGTGGCAACAGTAGCGTGCTGAACTGTCAAATAATGTTCGTTTGGCTGCCTGGGATTCGAAGATATAGAGCGACCAACTTTTTTTGAGCAAGCATTGATTATGCGTGACACAGTCTCAATTTGACACAGTTTGCATAATGAAAGAATTTCTTTAAAAACTGTCAGAAACCATCTCAGGGATGCTCATCTCCACTCCACGGGTCCTCGACCTGACTGCAGTTCATCGTTGTAACTGACTTGAGTGGGGAAATGCTCCCATTCAATTGCATCTGTCACTTTGTAGAGGTGTTCTCTTCATGGATGAATCCCGGTTTTCACTGTTCAGGACAGATGTACAGGGCAGAAAACATGTATGGTGTCGTGTGGATGAGCGATTTGCTGATGTCAGCGTTGTGGATCGCGAGTGGCCCATGGTGGTGTTGGGGTTATGGTATGGTCAGGCGTATGTTATGGACAACGAACACAGGTCCATTTTACTGATGGCATTTTGAATGCACAGAGATATCATGACGAGATCCTGAGGTCCATTGTTGAGCCATCCATCCACGACCATCACCTTATGTTGCAGCATGATAATGCACGGCCCCATGTTGCAAGGATCTGTACACAATTCCAGGAAGCTGAAAACTTCCTAGTTCTTGCATGGCCAGCATACTTACCGGACATGTCACCCATTGAGCATGTTTGGAATTCTCTGGCTCGGCATATACGAAAGCGTGTTCCAGTTCCTGCCAACATCCAGCAACTTCGCACATCCATTGAAGAGGAGTGGACCAATATTCCACAGGCCACAATCAACAACCTGATCAACTCTATGCGAAGGAGATGTGTTGCCCTACCTGAGGCAAATGGTGGTCCCACCAGATACTGACTGGTTTTCAGACCCCCCAAATATTTTAATATGTATTTCCCACTGCATATCACTGTACAGGAGTTGCAACATAACTGTTATTTTTATTATTTTTATGTTTTGTAAAAATTATTTAAACTTCTTCATTGGGTTAAATTCCTAATTTGCTTGTCAGTAATAAACCTTTTTAAATGCAACATTTAAAAAAAAAAACTTTGATAATGTCTAAATGTACATTTAAAAAAAGCAAAACCTAAAAATAAGCAGTTATGACCAGCAATATTGTTTTGAGTAACAAGAGTAGAGCTAAATACATGTATTTATTAAACATCAATAAGTCCATCTAGTGGATAAACAGTTGCATTACATATGAATTATGAATTATCTTTCTGGCCACTAAATGCCTCTAATTTGCTTCTTTGCACTGGAATTTAAAAACATTTTCTCTATTTTAACCCTAAATACTACACTTATTGTAATATAAACAATATGCATATTAGAAAATGTTATATTTTAAATGGTCATTCATGGATCATAATTATTGCGCATATTATTTAGTACCATAATCTCTTTCAATTAACTAAACAGAACTGAGCTAAAATGTAGTACAGTTATTTTATTGGTTAAAAGTTACAATTAAGGTGTTTGGTCACATTTGACTGCCAAGGAGTATGAGAACTAGTGATGGGTCGTCCTTGAACGATGAGTTCATTTTGAAGCCGGAAAGAGAATTGATTAGTTAATCTCATGAGTCTTTCGGGTTCGAGTCGTTCCTTAATCACTGAGCTTCTCATCTGAGCTTTCATATACAGTATATACATATATATATATATATATATACAGTAGGTGGATGTGACGAGTGGGGCGGGGCCGAGGGACATGGGAGCGAGGCCGGTGGAGTGATTGGAGATGAGCTACACCTGTTCGACCCGCAGGTCTCGAGGCCCACGGAGGAGATGGAAGGATATAAAACTGGAGCGACGACAGTGACGGACAAGAGAAGACCAGGCCTGGGCTTTTAGTTGTGTTTTGGCACCGGGCGGCGGAGGGGTGTCGTGCCGTCCGCCGAGGGCCGTCCAGTGCCACTGCCAGGCACCGCGGAGGAGATCCCCCAGCCGGTGGAGGGCAGAGCAGCAGTGCGTCTGGGAACCGGAATTTTTTTTTTTTTTCTCCTCTCTCCCCTCTCTCGTCTCTGTCGCTCCTCCTTCCATCTCCTTTTCTCTCGCCTCGCCTGTCCTACCCCCAGGTTCCCGCAGGTCCCCGTGAGCGGTCCCCCCCGGAGGGAGGGGGGGGGAGGAGTAGAGCGCAGTCTCAGGAGTACCCCCCGGCCTGCGAGGGGCGATGGGGGTATGTGACGAGTGGGGCGGGGCCGAGGGTCATGGGAGCCGGTCTCGAGGCCCACGGAGGAGATGGAAGGATATAAAACTGGAGCGACGACAGTGACGGACGAGAGAGGACCAGGCCTGGGCTTTTAGTTGTGTTTTGGTTTCATTTTATGTGCACCAGTCGTCCGTGAGGGGCTGGTGCGCTCTTTTGTGTTTATTTTGTAATTAAAGTCTTTGTTTGATTGTCCGCCGGTTCCCGTCTCCTTCTTCCCGATGACTAGGAAGTCTTTAATGCATTACAGTGGACAACCAGAATGGGTAAGGACAGGGCCGTGGTGTTAACTGCAAGTCAGTCGCATGTTAAAATAATTCGCAAAACTGCCACCAGGTGGCGCAAAGGGACAGATTGCAAACTGAATGTAATTGAAAAATGTTTGTTTGTAAATGGAGATGAAAGGACGAAGTAAAACATCAATAACATTATAAAATAACATTGTAACATCCTTAGAAACCATTAGAAAATTTACAGTGAGTTAATTTCAAAACGTGGGATAGTCTTAGGATACAGTCTACGCATCAAAAATGAAAATAAAGACCTTTACACAAAGGCTCTTACTGCATGCTATTGTTATTAAATAGTTATCACGTAATAGGCCTATATGTATAAATATATGGATTAAAAGCTAAATGATTTCATTTCGGTTCATTCTTTGTAAAAAAAAAAAAAAAAAAAATCTTCAGGCTCCATATGCATATGCAATCGTGAGGAGTGAAATGAGAACGGTCCAGCATTTATTAACTCTGTTATTATTCTTGATTTTTCAAGAACTGCTAACAGTTTGCATTTTCGAATTATGCCTTTACTGTGTGACCAAAAATGTAGTATTTTCTGTTTGAGCTGATTGATCGCGCTGGTGCCTCATGCGCACATATTCAGTTGAAACAGCAACCGTTCACAGTGCCATCCGGCGCGAGCAGCTGTCCACTGGCAGATTTTTGCTAATTATGATTTTTTTTTGTCGATACTAAAACACATGTGAACTACAAAGCCTATTTTACCTAATGAATAATAGTTAAGCTTCAAATGGGCAACTATCACGAATATAGAAACGTTTGGATTTGTCCCAAATGAGAGAGCCCAACCTTAACTTATGTTTCGCTTCAAATTATTATTCATGTATTTTTTGTTTGTTTATAGCTAAGCCTATATTATTATATACTGCAATTATATTTATCCATTAGACTTATATATATTAAATTTTTGTTCTGCTCTGATAAATTTGTTAAATTTAAAGGATTAATTGGAAAGTGAAGGGATCTAAAATATCCTGTTGGTACATTAGCCTATAACATTATTAGGCCTGTTATAATTATTTCTGAATGTAATAAAATGCAACTTATATTTTGTCCCTCTCACAAACATTATTTTTTTTTAGTGTTAAAAAAAATACAGGCAGCAAACGAAAATAGGCCGATAAGAGTCTCACGTTAACGCAGCACGTTAACCACCACTAATATATATATATATATATATATATATATATATATATATATATATATACTAGATTCACCGGATAAAAAAGAAAAGGAAGAAACCGGATAAAAACATACACAAAACTTGTAAATAGTTAACAACAAACTATTTACAAGTTTTGTGTATGTTTTTATCCGGTTTCTTCCTCTTTTTGTCATTGCATCTGAAAAGGAGTTTGTGCATGCACATTCACTCCACACGCTCTGGCGCTGAACCTGCCTCCCATGTTGCTCAGCTGTGGACGATTTCAAAATGTTTGATATAAAGGTTGCTGTCCCATTTTATACAGGAATTGTTCATTTAAAAAATCAAATTATATTCTTAGTTTTATGCTAACATGCAATCAAGGTCTTGGGATAAGATACAAGTTAATTTAGGCTATTTAACATACATTGTGACATGTTACCGTTTCAACTTATAAACTTCTTGAGATTTTAAAGTCAGTTTAATAGTATGTTATTATTCAATTTGAATCTAGTATATATATATATATATATATATATATATATATATATATATATATATATATATATATATATATTAGTGGTGGGCCATTATCGGCATTAACGTGCAGCGTTAACGTGAGACTCTTATCGGCCGACAAAAAAAAAATAAATATCGCCGTTAATCTATTCTCAAAGTTGGGATGGGAGCTGGATCTTTACTAGGCGAGCTATGATGACATTCACCTTGATATTTTAGCGCGGATGTATACCTAGCCGAATCTGTAGGGGGTGAGAACGAGTCTTTAAACCTGTGTGTATGCCTACTGTGAAATTACCACATCAAACGTGACGTGGATGCAGCTAAGATGCCGCCGGGTTTGCTGCAGGGAAATTTTAAAAGAAGCTTCCCAATGGAAACCTCGACAAGACGCACGCATGTTTCACACATAATCCGTCTGCAGTGCGTATGCAGTTCCTGTGCGTTTCGTATGTGGTGCAGAAGCAGCACGGACTCATACTCAATGTGCTTTCACACAGGTTTGCAGTCCGCTACTTGGTACATGAACTATCGCTGCACTGCTGCAGACGCAACGCTCCTGGAATGCACTGACGGACCGCAACCGCGTGAACGCTGGAATCCGTTAACATGGGTGCGTAAAAAAATACAAAACGCATACGCACTGCAGACGGATTATGTGTGAAACAGGCGTAAGGTTGTTTGCACCTTGTGCAATGTGTAATTCGTTTATAGCTTTCTCAAGCACTTTGTGATGCATTTTGGAAACAGGAGATGAGCCCCTGGTCTAATGCACCACCTGTCTTGAGAAACCCGTTCTCAAAGACTTATTAGTCATTATTTTATTTGGGTAGCACACATATTCTGAATGCCTTCGGCAGAATTCAAATGAGCCATTTTAATCTAGATTAATCTAGATTAATTCCAAGATTACAGTGAGATTAATCTAGATAAAAAAAATGTATCTATGCCCACCACTAATATATATATATATATATATATATATATATATATATATATATATATATATAAATATATATTAGTGGTGGGCATAGATTCATTTTTTTTATTTAGATTAATATATATATATATATATATATATTAGTGGTGGGCATAGAATTTTTTTTTTAATCTAGATTGTATATATATAAAGGTTTTAATTGCTTAAATTATTTCTATGAATTAAGAAATACGTTATCATGACTTTCTTCATTTCATTTTTTAATGAGCCGTATTCGTTTTCTATTTCAGAAACCAAGCACACACTTTTTTCTTTCTTAAATCTATTATTCACTCACATATCTCCTACAACGGAGGGAATATATAATTATTAATTTTTTTTTTTTTTGAGAAAGGTGCCACTGTCAGAGGAGTCAAAATATAATTACACCATTAGAGTTGCCAATTAACTTCAGACATGGAAAATCATTTTTCTTTTATTAATTATTTATAATGTTTATTCTTGTAGGAAAAAAGTTTTTAAGAAAATAAGGTACAGAATAAGGGATGATCCAAATATTTGTAATGATAATATATTTGTAATAATATAGGCCTATATCTGCCTGCAGTTAAAAAGTTTTAAAAAAAGTCATATTTGTTTTGCTTCACTCATTTATGTAGGCTACAATTATACTAAATAAATAAATAATGTCATAAAAAAATAATAAAATAAAAATAAATAATGGTAAATTTTACCATTATAGAATTGAGGTAGTAATTTAGGAGGTGAAAATACTGTGAAATTACAAATGGCATGGGATTTTAAAGCATAACAACTGTAGGTCTATGAAACGTTAGTCAATAAAGCATTTTTTTAAACAATGGCACTTATTGTTTTAAACTAAAATTTTATTTCAACCATATTGCCTGTGAATAAATTAAATGCATACTTTGAAATGAAAGAACACTTAGAGAGTGTAGGATGCTTCTGGTGTCTTTTGTACTTCAATATAATGAGCTCCAAGTTTAAGAATAGCCTATACACTAGTTTTTCTCTCTATTTAACAGTATTAACTTACAATGAAATAAGTCTTCCTTCAGGTAGACTGAATATTTTCCTGCATTGCTAAATGTTGGGCTTATGATCAATAAGTTGTTTTTGCCTCAAACTGATTTTGTCAAATCAAACTGCGGACGGTGAACCTGGGTCGCTGTGAAGTGGGAGCAGCTGCCGGAGGATTCCGCTTGGTCTTACAGCCATCCTCAAATGCCTACGTTTACAAATTACAAATAATTTTCCCCAAAATAATAAGTATAATCGATAATTTGTTATTATTATGTTATTATTATGGTCTGGTGAAAATAATAATATGGGTTGTGAGAAAAAATGAATAAAAAGTGTACGGCTGCTGTGAGTGCAGACATGTTTCAATTCGGTAGCATGAAAACACACTGTTCCTCGCGGCCAAAAAACAGACCGAATTCAGTTCAGCTGGAGGAGGTTTTTTTTTTAAGGTAGTTCTGTATAATTGTGGGGGTTGAAATAAATGTGTGAATCTCTTGGTCTTTCAAATGGACAGAGTCTTATGAGGGTTTCAAACTTGCAGAGCAGGTTTTAGGCAAAGTAGGACAAGTAATTTTGGTTTTAGGACAACTTTGAAGAAAGGTTTTGATTCACTTCAAATGTTGACTACTGTACAGAGCAATATAGCTTATTAGTTATTATAACTTAATTTCAGAGGAAGCTGCCTTAACTCAAAAAAAAAAAAAAAAAAATTGCGTTCATTTTATTTGCTGCGTCCATACAATATTTTTAGAGTGTGAAATATAAATTCTCACAGAATGTAGCCTATTCATTACCAATTTATTGGACCATCTTTTTATGTTTTTTTTTAATCCCAAAATGGAGTCGAGACATCAGTAAAGTATCCGTCTAGGAACGTGTTTTATAGTCAATTTTAGATTTGAGAAATACACATGCGTTACAGATGTGACAAAAAATAAATAAATAAATAAATAAATAAATAAAACGTTTTTGGAGACATTATATTTTGTAGACTTTCTGTGATTTACAATGCACAAACCAGAAGCAACAATATCTGCAGAGAAGGGTTGGCCAAAATCAAAACATAATATATCAATTTTATTTAAATTTTCGTTTTTGTGTTTCAAAGGAAAAATCTTTGTTCAGGCATCTATCCATTATGGACCGTTTTGAAAGCAGAATTTATGCAAACGCGTATAAAATGCTTTAAAAACTTTAACAGAGATATCTAGAGTGTATTTAATAGGTCTGCCTCTTATGTAAGATTTTTCTAGTTACTAGTCGTTCATTTGTCATTATTCAACTAATCGCAGGTTTATATTAAATTTAAATCTATCAGTGCTTTAAGTGGGCCGGTACGCACCGGTACTCAGTACCGCCACTTCCAGATATAGCTCTTGAGCGTACCGCCACCTCTCCGTGCGCCCAGAACGTGCTTTTAGCGTACCGGTACACTCATTTGGACATCTGTTTTAATAGAGGTTTTAATCTTTTGCCTGCGCTGCCGCTTTTCAGAGCACCCTTCACAATGCAAACTTCCTCATTCGTCCCACCGAGAGTAGAGACTACATTACCCATACACCCTTAAATTTTACAAGTGAAAAGTGCATGCGTCGCTTTTGCCGCTGTAAGTAATAACTCAAAGTGGCCGGAGAGGATGAGTGAAACGCCACGCCCACACTCGGATCGGTAAAAATTCAAATACAGTGTAGTGATGTGTCGTTCTTGAACGATTCGTTCATTTTGAACGAATCTTTAATGTGACTCGGGAAGAACGAGTCGTCTCGGGGAGTGATTCGTTCAGTCGCGCATGCGCATTATTCTATAGGTTCTGTTCTAGTAGTAGTGATTCACCATACATGTCTATGGATTCACCTGTCAGTCAATGGAGTCTTGAGCCGGAAAGAGAATTGATTAGTTCATAGTTCGGGTCTATCGGGTTTTTGACTCGTTCCTTAATCACGTGACAGCCCCATACGCTAACCCAATGCAGTCTGAGCCGGAAAGAGAATTTATTAGTTCATAGTTCGGGTCTTTCGGGTTTTTGACTCGTTCCTTAATCACGTGACAGCCACATACGCTAAAACCAATGCAATATGAGCCGGAAAGAGAATTGATTAGTTCATAGTTCGGGTCTATCGGGTTTTTGACTCGTTCCTTAATCACGTGACAGCCACATACGCTAAAACCAATGCAATATGAGCCGGAAAGAGAATTGATTAGTTCATCTCATGAGTTCTTTCTGGTCGGGTCGAGTCATTCCTTAATCACGTGACAGCCCCATACGCTAAAACCATAGACAGTAAAAGAATGCAGTATTGAGTCGGAGAGAGAATTGATTAGTTAATCTTTCGGTTCTTCGGGTTGTTCGTTCTTTTGTCCCGTGATGTGACAACATTGGCTAGAGTAATTATTAAATCAGATTGTCTGTATAAACCATACTTTTGTAACATATGACACTTTATAAACATTAAAAAACACTGTGTACATACTTTTGAATTGTTGTTTATTGTTTATTTTTGTGCCATTAAAGCTTTGTAACAAAGAGGACAACTATTCCAAAATAAATCAAAATAATAAAAAAGTATAATAAAGATAAAACTAAAAGATAATAAAGCCACAGGGTCTAATAACCTTAACAAATGAACTTTAAAAGTACAATATAAAAAAAGAAAATAAAAGAAAAACTAAATATTGCACAGCAAGCTTTGCTTTTTTTATATAATAATTTAAAATGAATACATTTTAAAATAAATAACACTTTTGTGCCAAAATAAAAACTTTATATCAAGGAGTATAACTATTCCCCAAATAATTTTAAACCATTTAAATAAAAATAAATGAAAATGAAGAGATACTAAAGCTACAGAGCCTTATAACAATAACAAATTACCTTTAAAATCACAACAACAACAAAAATATTGCACAACAAGCTAGTCTTTTTCTAAATAAATAAAAATAAATAAGCTTTAAAATAAATAACACACTGTGGCTATATTTTTAGGACTTGCTTTAAGGCATGTTTGCATTAAAAAAAACAAGCTCCCTGACCTTGGATGGGCTGAGTCTGCAATGCAAAGTCTTGTCTTTGTGACTTCAGAAAGGCTTTTGTATACTGGTGAACATCTCCTCCACCAGGCCAGAGGGTCTGATGTGCGGGGTAAGAGTGGCTCTGCAAGGTAGGCCTGCACCTTTATAGCATCTGAGGTCTTAGAAGAGGTAGCAGAAGGCCTCAAGCTTGCTACCCTCTCGTCAAAGTCTTCCCAAAACATGGCCCCTGCACTGGCAGTAGCACCAGGATCTGAAGTATCCTCCTCACTCTGAGCTGGGTTAAAACTGTTAAAGCTGAAGTTATCATAACTCCTTTTTTGAGCAATCTTCTTATACATATATTACACCAATATGTCAAGTCTGCCTAGGAAAAGCAATTATTATACTAGCAAACTCAAAATTGGAGTAAAAATGAACAAACTAGTATAAATACTTTTTATTGTACGCTTGAATTATTATATTATTATATAGCCTAGTGTTTATTTACCGATAGACAGTCAAAAAGACAAATTAATCAATATTTTATTTATAACAGGGTTTTAATAACAAACCACAGATCCTCAACAAACAGTAACAAAAACACAGTGACAGAAATGTCAGAAATAGCGTATGGGTCTGTCACGTGATTAAGGAACGAGTCAAACTCGACCCGAGACCCGAAAGACTCATGAGATGAACTAATCAATTCTCTTTCCGGCTCAAGACTGCGTTAGTTTTGCGTATGTGGCTGTCACGTGTTTAGGGAACGAGTCAAACTCGACCCGAGACCCGAAAGACTCATGAGATGAACTAATCAATTCTCTTTCCGACTCAAGACTGCGTTAGTTTTGCGTATGTGGCTGTCACGTGATTAAGGAATGACTTAAACCCGAGGACTCTTGTCAGATAAGAGGTGAGGTGAGCTAATCACAGACTGAAGACCCAGGTAAAGAAGGATTTTTTTTTTTCTGTATCTTATAGCATTTTCGTTTTGTATTGTTTTTAGTGGGATCAACGTTTGTGTAAGTACTAGATGTGTTGGGGAAGTAACACATAACATTTTCATTACATTTTGCTAAAATGAACGAAATGAACGAAATGACTCGAAAAAAGATTCGTTCATTTTGCTGAACGAAACTCAAAAGTCCGAGTCAGTAAAATGATCAGTGAGCAACACTTAATATGCTCTCCTGGGTTCAGACTCTGAGTACTAAAACATCACGATCATTATCAGATGACTCGCTGGCTGACACCCCCCATATCGCTGCAGGTCAGACGCAAGCTAATGAAGTAATGCAGTAGCTCTTTCAGGTAGGGTGACCAGACGTCCCGAAAAATTCGCTACAGTCCCAAAATCTAAACTATTGTCCCGAATCCCGAATCTGGCCCTAATTGTCCCCGAAAATTATACTAAAGCAAAATCTTGAGTAGTTATTGTCTGATAAATCTTAAAAACTGTCTGCGGAGGTTGAGTCGTCCTGCAACCAGCCCCCGCCGGCTGCTCATTGGCTGCAGCATCTTTTTTCTAAGTTTTAAAGAAATACCTACAGTAGGCACGAATTTAGATATTCATTTATCTAATTAATCTATATGCACAAAGACAATACGACCTTTTTGTCCCCTTTTTGTTTTAAATCTTGATGAAGAGAGCGCAAGTTGCTGCAGCTGTGAGGAGGACAGTGATGCACGCGTACAGGAGTCATTGACAGTTCGCGGCACTGTGTACAAAAAATATGTTTAAGCTCATTAGCGTTACGCGTTACAGAAAGGTCTGTTTTACGCACTGTTACAACAGTCATTGTTTTTTTTTTTTTCTTTTTACAGTGACATTTCAGTTCATGATTTTAATGTTGTTGTTTCTTGTGGCAGACTAAAGAGTAATGACAGACGGTTGATCTTTGAATAAAAATGTGTTTAGTTAAGGTTTGCAATTCATTATCTTTTATTATAGGCCACGAAGTCTAATATCATAAGCCCCCCATCCCTTCACCCAATACCGCAGACACCCCCCTTACCACCCCCCCCCCTCCCGAATTTAAGGGTATTTTTTCAAAATCCTTTTGCACATTTCATTTATGTTCATATATATATATATATATATATATATATATATATATATATATATATATATATATATATATATATATATATATATATATATATTGGAGTACCGGCATCTCTTTTGGGCCACTTAAAGCACTGAAATCTATAATCCAGCCTTAATATATTCCACACTCAAGCACATGCATTAAGTTTGCATGTGCAATTTTGCAGCATAAGCATTAAGCTGACTCTGTCCACATGGACGCGCCTTTAAAGAGAAATGCAACCTTCACAGATTAATGCTTTTGTTTTGAATTAATTCGTTTTAAAGTAGACATTTCAAACTTTCATTAGACATATTTCTCATGTATGTGAGACACCCCAATTTTAAGTTATTTCATTATCAGGAAAAAATTCAATTGAATAATAATTCACATTTTGCATATTACAAAGTAAATCATTTTTACATGCAATTATCCAAAATAAACAAGATTTGTAATGAAGATACAATTTTTTTCTTTACTTAAATTATATGAAAGCAAGTAAAGAAGGCTCCCTTCAAAATCACTGAAGTTGTCAATTAATTAAATTCTTTTTTACATTGTGTGCATTTTGTTGATTATAATGAGAGAACTTGAGTAAACGTGAGGACGTATTATTAATTTGTCCATTCTTTAGAGTTTCAATGATTTAGCTAAATCGAGCAGGTTTAATACATTTTTTTCTTGTTTTAATTTGGCCTAAATAATGGGAGCAACCTCACGTTTTACTAAAATAAAGGAAATAATTTATAAAACACGCAACTATTTCTTAATCAGTGTACAGACAAATATCTTTTTCCCAAGAAGTTATCTGTCAAAATAAAGGACAGGTAAAGAATAACAAAGTAGTGCGTGACAAAAATGCATTCTGTTTTATTAAAGGAATCTTAAAAAATAAATTTAAATATAGGCCTAATATGTGAGAATATTGACATTTTGCATATTAATCCATGTAGCCTAGCTCACTAAAATAGGCTACCACTTTTAATGCTTCAATGCAAAGTAAACCACAATTTCTTTAGAATAATAAAACACATAATTCATATTATATAAACAATACGGCACACCTATTAAATGTGTGAAATCTAAAATATGGTGTAATACTGTGTAGCTTAAAGAAAATATAGGCACAAGCTCATTGGCTTGACATTTATCCTGCTTGAATTTGTTCTAAGAAATTTACAAAACTTCAAGAAATAAACTTTCATCTGTGAATATTAAACATTTTAATTTTAGAGTTTTTCTTTATTTTTTCCTGACTGCAGCTGTCAAATGTAACACATCGGTGAGGCAAAGCTGACGGCTATTCTCGAAAATGTGCTTTGATACGCTTGTATGATAACTTGTGGTTAAAGCGCCACTCAGCAGTCAAAAGCTGCAAATGCATGATCATGTGTGTGATAAATAAAGATATTATCTCTCAACGGAGAGTCGATTCTGATTCACTTTAACGAGTCGTCATATTTTCTAATCTTTTCCTGTTAAGGGTATACGTCACTGGGTAACACATTTGCATAATCACCGCATGCCTGTGAAATATGAACAGAGTCTAACCAGCCCACAAACACTTCCGCTGGTTTGTGTGTTTACATCATGTTGAGAAGACGCTGTGTTTAAGGATACCACAGAAATACAATTCAAACCTTTTGTTGTGTGCATGTCATTTTATGAAGGACTGCTTCTCTAATATTGGCTTTAATATTAGTTTTGCTTCTATTCTTCTTAATTTGGACTAACAAGATCTCTGAACCACAACCTGTAGGTATGACTGATACGTTATGTTTACATTTTCAATTGAGTGCTCAAAATATCAAGTTTTTGTGCAAATACCTAGTGTAGCTTTAGGTTTCCAGGTAAAGCACAATATTACTGCCTTAATGAAGTAGTTCTGATAGTTCACTGTAAACCCACTATTTCCTAAGAAAGTTGATTAATGTAGACTGATGTTGTTCTAATTACTTTGTTTAATAATAATGTAGCACACAGACTTTACAATCATAGTAAAATTGCTGTTTATTTTGCTGCACTGGCAGTTATAGGGTTAATGTGGGAGATATGAGCGAGTTAGGCTGGTGTGCCTGTGATACTGTTCTGCATTTTGATTAAAAGTTAAGATGGTCTTTCTTCAAACATTACAGTAGACATATTTTGTTTTAAAAACCGTATTGTTTGATCAGTTAGTCACGTAAGCGCTCGGCTAACGTACCCACCATTATTGTTTTAGGTGTTCACAGTTTAGCAGCTAAACTAAAGCTGTGGGCACGATTTGCATGCATAAGTGTTTTTGTATTTTATGTCATTATTATAAGAACAGATTGGAGCACTATATTATTGTTTTATTTTAAGGTGCTTTGTCAATGGTAGCACTCGGTAACTGGCTCAAGGATTCCTCTCTGTGCCAATCACAACACGCTTGGCCAGTTGACAAATCAGAGCAGCCACAGCCTTACTATTGTTTGGCCTTCTGTAATTTCACAGCTGGACCTCCAATCACAGAGCCACAGACGCTAGGCGGAAACATTCAAATATGAAGAAAATGGACGGCGTTCATTAGCCCAGTCACTGAATAGGCATATTTGGAGAAGGTTTTTTTTTTTTTTTTTCAGAGAAATTATATTTATTTTATTTAGATGATGTTGGTTTAATTAGGAATTCCTTAAATCACATTTTTTATATATTTTTTTTTTTACTTAAAATACTATATTTTAAAACATTTATTCAAAATTTTTATATATTGTTTTTACAGTAAGTCTCTAAGGGGCCTAGTCGGTTCCTCACTGCTCAAACATAACTCTGCTAGAAGTGATAACTATCAATTCACAAAATCAATATATGCTGTCAGCTCACGTATTTAGTATTTGATTAGAAAATGTATGATTAGAATTTTTATATTTTATATATATATATATATATATATATATATATATATATATATATATATATACTATTTTATATTGAACAATTAAAAATTACTTAAAAACCACAAAAATGATTAGACATTAGACAAGTATTTTTTATTTATTTTTTGATAGATGCTAGATGTTAATAGAACCTGCTTCAGGAGAATACAATTATCTAAATATTTTAATGAATTTCCTCAAAAATTGGAGGTGTTGACATATCATGATTGTGACACAGGAAATATTAACATTAGGATTTAAAATATTATAAAACCATAAAACTGTCCAGAACTTGTTTGACCCTGTACTCTGTGGTGCAATGTGGCAAGGGGCAGCTGTCCATGTATTATTATTACTATTTTAAATTTGTATAATAATGTCTGAAGATGTTGACAAAAAGTCTTGACAATTTTGAAACCGTATGAAAAGTGTCACTGAAAAACAAACTTGTTTTGATACAAGATAATATTATTAAGTGTTGCTTTTGATAAAACAGCTCAAACATTTTGTCTCCATTTGTTAGCATATGAATGATTGAACCCTTCTCTTTGGACACACTGTTTTAGATGTAGTGAGAAGACAATAAATGTCACAGATCTGATATAATAATGATAAGATTAAACTGAAGGGGATTATTGTGTTAAATACATTTTATTATTGATCCCAAATGGCATTTATAATTGAAAATATTTTCATTTTTAAACCTAATAACAGTTACCATTGCTGGACATATGTTTTGTCCCATGTCTCAAGAATCAGTGTCTTGTAATTTAAAAATATGTTAAAGGCAAAAATAGGAAACTTTCTGTGTATTCAAAACCATAAGAATTTAAAGGAAGTGAAGATATCTGTTATCTTACCTTCATTCCATCGATACCTGGAATACCAGGTGGCCCAATGGAACCCTACAAGTAAAAATAATATATTGTCATTAGATATATTTAAAATAAGTTAGATATTGGCATTTAGATAAAGACATGTTAGATGAACATGTCATGTTTAGATAAAGAAATTGACATTTAGGTAAAGACATCCACCTAGATAAACCTCAGGCTGCAGACTTCCACACTCTGCTTGTCTCTTTAAATCTCAAGATAGAGTTAACTACTACGGTGACGCATTGCTGCCACACACATATTATTTTTTCCACTCACTTATGTCGTAATAACGAGATGTTATGTCGTTTTAACTTCATCTTTTCTCGTTAAAACGACATCTTTTCTCGTAATAACGACATCTTTTCTCATTAAAACGGCATATTTTCTCGTTAAAACAACATCTTTTCTCGTAATTACGAGATGTTTTCTCATTAAAACAACATATTTTTATTGTTATAATGACATATTATGTCATAAAATTTTATGTCATAAAATTATTAGCCTATCAGAAAATCAAACAGTCATTCAAAGAAAGAAATATTAAGCAGAGATTATTCCAAAATAACTGTTTTGATCTGATCATAGCCTAAAGAGTCATGGGTCTGAATTGGATATCACTATATTGTAGACAGATTGGAAATTAATCCTAAAAAACATGCTGATTAAAATTAAAACCATTACATTAAAATACATTTAAAACAGTGTAGTATTTAAATAATTTAAACAGCGTGCAGATCCTCGTTTATGTCAGACTGTGGCGACAGCAGCATGGACTTATCGCTCACATAATGTACCATCTAAAATAACGGGAAAACATATAGATTTTATGACATAATATGTCATTATAACAATAAAAATATGTAGTTTTAACGACATAACAATCTCGTTATTACGAGAAAATATGTAGTTTTAAGGAGAAAACAACTTGTTATTACGAGAAAAGATATCGTTTTAACGAGAAAACATCTTATTACAAGAAAAGATGTCGTTTTAACAAGAAAATATGTTGTTTTAACGAGAAAACATCTCGTTATTACGAGAAAAGATGTCGTTTTAATAAGAAAAGATGACGTTAAAACGACATGACATATCTCGTTATTACGACATAAGTGAGTGGAAAAAATTATATGTGTGTGGCAGCAATGCGTCACCGTAAACTACGGCTACTCACAAATCAGGCAACCAACTGGACCTTATTTACACACGACACTGCTCTACTGACACCTCAGATCACTTTCTCCTCAATGTTAACCTCAACATGGTTCCTGACACAACACATACCCCTCCGCATGTCATCTTTCGATGTAACCACTCTCACCCTCCCGGCTATCTGCTATGGTTTCATATTTGCTGCCTCCCCCTAAACAATTAGCATCTCTTTATCCTTACAGTGGTACTAATACTTTCTGCTCTACTCTTGTTTATACACTGTCTGCTCCTTGTCTTCCAGGCTAGCCTGTACCACCCCCTCTTCCCCCTTGCTGTCTGATGTTCTCCGTGAACATCGTTCTAACCTCAGGGCTTCTGAAAGAGTGTGGCGCAAATAAAAAAAAAAATCCTACTGACCTTAATGTGTATTTTTATGTTAATATTTATTTTTAAGTGTGTTTTTCCCGGCCCTTTGGGTGTGGTTATGCTTCCCTGTGTATGTGCTCTCTCTCTATATGGTTGCATTTACACTTTGCATTAACATGCAATCACCGTGATCCGATCAAGCAGATCAGTTAATCAGAACACAGCGCACACTTAGCAACATCAGCTGACTTTTCTATCTGGATAACCAATCGGATCTGTCTTTCCCGTACAAATATTTGAATAAGTCTGCAGAGAACGGTGCCAAGTCAACCTGAAGGGGAGGATTTTCTTTTGAAAACCATTTTTAGTCACGGGACATTTTAAAAATCATAAGTTTAGGGTGTCTCACAAGTCTCTACAAGGGTGTTCTCAGTCTTTTTTTCTGACAGTTTGTGAGAGATCTGGCGGCGTTTTGTGTGATGTCGACCTGCGAATGAAACCAGGATTGCATTTACATTACACTGAGATTCGATCACAATGCGTACTTGACTAGCTCTGGACCATGACATGCTGATAGGATGACATTCCAATCAGAAGTGCCTTTAAACTTGTCTTTTCAATGTGTACAGTATGTGGACAACATCCAGATACAGGTCGCATGTTAATGCCAAGTGTAAACGCAGCCAAAGTCTCTCTCTCGCTGCTTGCTTGGCAGTAGCAATTTGCCCACAGATGGTGCTCATCAGACAGTGTGCTGCAAAGACGCAAATTACACAAAAGAGCAGAAGAAACAATGGGAGTGAGGTTAACTTCTCCCCTGCTCTTATCAACTTGTGTTGGGTGTTGTTTATTAAGTCTTTGTCTGTTGAGTGTAGTGCAAACTTTGAACATTTATTCACTGAAATACTCAAATGATTTTTTGAGTAACTCTTTTACAAGTTAGACTCCTTAAAAACACTTTTGCTCATGTACAAACAAACAACTGAACGCACAACTGCGGATGATTAATTTTAACTCACATCGAGTCTGTGGTGTGCGATACAGCATCGTCTGCGCGATAATATGGTGAGTGTTGTTGTAATGATGTGCGATCTGACATTATCAAGTAGGCTATATCACCAAATCACACACAGAGTGCACGCACATTGATTTATTATTCTATTAATACTCTAAATTCCAGGCACTCTAAATTGTAGACGGCAAACATTCTTATGTATGCTTTTTATAATTATATAATTTAATATAGTTAACTTAATCTATATCACAAAAAAGAGTACCGTTTTTCTGCAGATATCAGCATGAACACATTTAATTATCATTTTATACAAGTTCAGTAAAGCAATAAGTGACTTATATTTTAGACATAACGTTGCTTGTTTTTGCTCAATTTTGCTAACGAAATTAGTTCCAAACATAGATCACACTGTTTTGCTTCTCTAAACAATGGACAGTGTTTACTTATTGAATGAATCAGTAAAAATATGATTCAGTGATCCACTCATTAACACAGTCAAATGCTTTGTTCCTGAATCAGCCGTTTTAATTAATCGTTTGAATCTCAATGACTCACTCATCAACACAGTCAAATGCTGTCACCTACTGGGGGTTTTAATTTCACATTTGACAATTTTTTTTCATGTTTTAAATTATTTCAAATATCAGTATTCAACGTTTTATGTTAAAACAAAACATTAGGCCTATTTATGCATCTGAAACTGCAGTTTAAATTCATCCATATCCCCTCTGAGATACATAAACTGTAAATGCTATTTCAGATGCACATTCCAGAAATGTTTTCTTGTGTTGGAATGAAAGAAGTACCAGATGAAGTGCTTCTTATTCTTACCCAAAAATACAAAATGGAAGAAAAAAAGTTAAAATTTAACACAATCAAGCTATGTAAGTATATATATATATATATATATATATATATATATATATATATATATATATATATATATATATATATATATAAATTTATTTGCTCCTTTCCCATTTTGCATTTACTTGTACTTCTACTTTCAAATACTTACATGCACAATATGTAAGATTATTATTATTATTATTATTATTATTTATTATTAAAATATCCAAAAACCACTAGAACAGTGTTATATATTTTCATGAGTGTGTAAGTAATTTTACTTGGTTACTGTAATTTGAGTAATATTTGGGGGGATATGTATTTTATTCAAGTACAATTTAAAACGTACTCGGTTACTAATGTAACCTCGGTTCTCTCTAGAAGAGGGAACGAGTACTGCGTCTTAGCTAAGACGCTACGGGAAAAGTCTCTTTTCACGAAATACTGAAGCAAAAAATTATCCTTAATTTTGAATTGTTGTAAAGCGCATTTGCAGCAGCACGCAGCCATAGGCGAGACGGCTCACTCGCTCATTGGCTGCTCTGCGGCAGCTGCACAAGCCTATCGAGCGCAGACTGATGCAACATCAGACCAATGCGCCCTCCATGCCACTTCCCGCCGAAACGGGTGTAGCCTAGCCCTATAAAGGGAGCTCGAAAAGGCTGACTCACCTGATTTATTTCATCGCCGAAGCGAACCAGAGTGAATCGTGCGCACGGCAGAGAACGCAGTACTCGTTCCCTCTTCTAGAGAGAACCGAGGTTACGTTAGTAACCGAGTACGTTCTCTTACGAGAGTTCTCTCGTACTGCGTCTTAGCTAAGACGCTACGGGAACCCCATGTAAAGCGCCGTGCGCGCAGGGATCACACACCAATAAACCTGGAAGCAACGCCCAGGATTTACAGTGCACAGTCACCAGAGGGACTCACAGAGAGTCCAGAACAGGAGGGGGGGGACCCTCCGTCCCATATCTAGCAGTGTTCGTAGGCGCGGCAATATGACATCACACAGTCAAGGCAAGGCCTGACCAATGTGGTAACGCGGGTCTTACGCAATACTGCCCATATAACAGTCGGCAGCGCATAGCGCTTGTGATCTCAGAGTTCCAATCAGGACCCTGATTCAACTATACCGACAGCAGCTTTGCCTGCAGGGCGGGAACCTCCAGGTTATAGAACCTGATAAATGCAGACGGTGAGGCCCATCCTGCCGCCATACATATATCCTGTAAGGAGATCCCACTAGACCACGCCCACGACGAGGCGACGCCTCTTGTGGAGTGTGCTCTGACGCCCAGTGGGCACTGAAGGCCCCTGGAAGCGTAAGCTAACGCTATGGCGTCAACTATCCATCTGGATAGGCTCTGTCTCGAAACAGCCATTCCCTTGGAACGTCCACTGAAGGAGACAAACAGCTGCTCAGTCTGTCTAAAAGACAGCGGAGCGAGACACATAAGCTCTTAAAGCCCTTAACGGGTCAAAGAAGACTCGAGTCTCCATCCTCTCCTGACACCGACAGGGCAGACAGGGAAATAACCTGAGCCCGAAACGGCGTGTTGAGGGATTTCGGCACATAACCGTGCCTAGGTTTGAGTATGACCCTTGAGTCATTAGGCCCAAACTCCAAGCTCGTCGGGCTCACCGAGAGCGCGTGCAGGTCACCCACACACTTCACTGAAGCGAGAGCCAACAAGAACACTGTCTTGAATTACAGATGTTTGAGGCTAATCGTTCGGATAGGCTCGAAAGGGGAACCTTTCATGGCCTCCAAAAACCGTCGAGAGGTCCCATACAGGGACTGACGGAGGTCTGGAAGGATTCAGCCTCCTAGCTCCTCTAAGGAAACGGATGACCAAATCGTTCCTTCCTATTGACTGACCGAACGTTGTCTCAGAAAACGCTGCGATAGCCGCCACGCAAACTTTGAGCATGGAGGGGGCTCTGCCCTTATCCAACAGCTCCTGTAGGAAGGAGAGAACCTTCGTCACCTCACAACTAAGGGGTGAACGTCCCCGAGCTGTGCACCAGCTGGAGAATACTGACCACTTAGAGGCATATAGCCGTCGAGTCGACGGAGCTCTAGCCTGAGTGATAGTATTTAGCACTCCCACTGAGAGATCAGCGGGTAACCGATGAGCGCCCACACATGGAGGGACCACAACTCCGGTTGAGGGTGCCAAATCGAGCCCCTGGCCTGTGAGAGGAGGTCCCTCCTCAACGGCACTGGCCATGGGGCAGTGTCTGCTAACTGCATCAAATCTGGAAACCATGGTTGGTTCTTCCAAAGTGGTGCTACAAGCAGTACTGAGCATCTTGTTTCCCTCACCCGTTCCATCACCTGCGGAAGGAGGGAGACGGGGGGAAAAGCATAGAGGAGGCAGCGCGGCCACCTTTGTGACCGAGCGCTTTCGCTATTGGAAAAGAACGCGGGGCAGTGAGCATTCTCGTGGGACGCGAAGAGGTCCACTTCCGCCCTGCCAAATCTCCCCCACAGCAAATGGACTGTCTGTGTGTGTAGAGACCATTCGCCCGTGGGAATGTTGTTTCTAGACAGTCTGTCTGGACCCAGATTCTGTAGCTCAGGCACATGAACTGCTCTCAGCGAGCGCAAGTTGCACTGAGCCCAAACCAGGAGGCGTTCCGCCAACCTGTACAGGTTTCGGGACCTGAGACCGCCCTGGCGATTTATGTAGGACACCAAAGACATGTTGTCCGAACGTACTAAGACGTGGTGGCCCTAGATTCGGGGACAAAAGCGCGTCAGCGCGTTCTCTACTGCCAGTATTTCCAGACAGTTGATATGTTGGAGCTTTTCCCATTCTGCCCACAGGCCAAAGAACGGTCTGCCCTCGAGCAGCGCTCCCCATCCCGAAGTGAAGGCGTCCGTCGACACCATTTTCACTTTCGAGGAAGTCCCCAGGCTTACACCTGATCGGTACCAGTCGTTCGCTGTCCAGGGTTTCAAGGCCATGAGACGCAACTGACCGGATATCCACGCTCAGCAGAATTGCAAGGGGCGCATGCGGAGCAGGCCCAACTGAAGAACTGGTGATGCTGAGACCATGAGACCTAGCATCTTCTGAAATTCTCTGAGCGAGAATGTCGCGCCGCATCGGAGAGAGCTCGCTGCGCGCTGAATGCCCAACGCGCGCTGGGGTTCAGCGAACCCTTCATCCAGTTGACACTGAGACCAAGTTTCTCGAGGTGATCGAGTAAAATGGCCCTGTGCTCCACAAGCTCTGATCGTGACTGAGCCAGAATCAGCCAGTCGTCCAAATAGTTCAGCGCTCGCTCCTCTCAGACTCAGAGGTAAACGTACGAGGAGCCATGGACGAGCCGAACGGCAGGACTGTATACTGGTATGTCTGGCCCTCGAAGGCGAATCTCAAGTATCGCCTGAGACGTGACGCTATCTGTATTTGAAAATACGCTTCCTTCAGATCTATCGACATGAACCAGTCTCCTCTGCGAATATGCGCGAGGAGTCTCCTGGTTTTAAGCATTTTGAAACTGCGTTTCGCCAATGCTTTGTTCAGCTGTCTTAGATCCCATATGGGTCTGAGACCCCGTCTTTCTTGGGCACTAGAAAGTATTTGCTGTACAGCCCCCCTTCACTTTGAGCTTGAGATACAGGCTCCACAGCCCCTCTGCTCAACAGTTTGATATTTCGGCTCGAAGTAGGTGTGCTACTTCTGTTTAGACCATGGTTTCGACGCGCGCTAAAAAGTGCGGAGGGCGTCGAAAAAAACTGTAGCAAGTAGCGTCCTCGACCCCTCCACGGTACTTTACCGAGTGAGGGAGGGCTGAGCGGGTCCCGTGGGACTCGTGCTGTCTGTGAGTAATTGTGGGCTGTATGCGTGCACATTTACTGCTTTAGACTCACTGTCTGCCTGGGCAGAACGAACGTGCACGGGTTTCGTTTTTACAGAAACCACATGACGTGTGTGACATAGTATTTGTGGGCACTGAGGAGTGGGCACGTTTACTATGTAGTGCGCGCGATCGACTTGAGTCGCTTTTATGGGCGCGAGCCCTGTGTGAAGGGCTGTGCTTATATGTGGAGATGGGCACTGAGCAGTGGGCATCGTCACTACATTTATAGCACCATCGGCCGTGGCCGGGACACCAGAAATTACACCTTTTTCGGGAAATATCTGGGTAGCCGTGATAACGTTTTTTTTGTGTGCAGGCAAGTGGGCAACCGTACAGGCTTGCGCATTGCAAAAGACGCTGAGACAGTCACAATCCCAGAAGCTCAGCTGGGCTTCACTAAAAACCACCCTTTACATGCCTCTCAAGAACAATGTCATGCAACCCCATCATTTCACCAACAAAGAGAAGTTATCAGAAAGCTAATAAGAAATAATTCACTGGAACTAGCGCAATCACAAAATGAACACGATAAAAGCTGACGAGACTTATGACAGATAAAATATGTTAAATAAATACACGATTGTGATAGAGAAAAAGAAGCTGACGTCTGATTTCTTCAAGTAGTCGCATTTACCATTGTTTACTGTGTGTAACAATGTTCGTTGTGTAGGAAGGAAGACGGCAGGGTCGGCTGTGACTAATGACTGCTTTATTTATAAATTCAAAACAAAAAGTGGGCAAAACATGCACAAGCAAAAGACAAAACAATCAACATCAACTCATTCGAAATGTAGCAGCCAGCAGTCTTTCTCTCTCTCTCCCGCTCCTGTTTCTCCTGGTGTTTTATACTTTCTCCAAGCCAATAACTGCAACAAGAGACAGGTGTTCGTTATTTGCACTTAACCCACTCACTCACCGCACGTCTCCTGACGCTTTCCCCCGCCCCCCTTTGCCACATACCCCCACCGCCCAACTCAGGCCGGGGAGCCATCCGGCCTGCAACGGCCCACCACATAGAGCAGCCTTCACCTGGGTAAACGCCTGCTGGCAAGGCTCCGTCCACTGAAACATATCTGGTGCTTCCTTTTAAGCGAGATCAGTCAATGGGCTGGTGAGGTCCGAATAATTAAGCACAAACCTTCTATAATATCCCGCCCAAGAACTCTCTCACCTCCTTTTTGGTCTTGGGACGCAGACAGGTCGCAACCGCTGCAGTCTTATCGATTTGGGGATGCACCTGTCCATGTCCCAAGTGAAAACCCAGATACTTTACCTCCACGCGCCCAATCGCACACTTCTTCAGGTTGGCCGTGAGCCCAGCCCCTCTCAGCGACCTCAGTACCGGCCTAACATGCTGCATATGCCGCTGCCAGTCATTACTAAATATAATGATATCATCTAGATAAGCAGCAGGATATGCACCATGGGGCTGCAATACCCTGTCCATCAGTCGCTGAAACGTAGCCGGTGCGCCGAACAGCCCGAAAAGGTAGTATAACAAATTGGTGTAATCCAAACGGCGTTGTGAAAGCAGTTTTTTCTCTGGATAATGGAGACAAGGGGATCTGCCAATAACCCTTTTTAAATCCAATGTCGAAAAAAAACGAGCCGTACCGAGCCGGTCAAATAATTCATCAACCCATGGCATTGGATATGCATCGAATTTCGACACAGCATTCACCTTGCGAAAATCCACATAGAACCGCACTGAGCCATCCATTTTCAGAACTAAAACTATCGGGCTCGCCAAGTTACTGTTGGATTCTTCTATTACCCCCATTTCAAGCATCGCACCTAATTCTTCCTGAACTACTTTTTTCTTGTTTACAGGCAAGCGATATGGCCGGCTGCGAACCACCATGCCCGGCTCTGTCTCGATATGGTGCTGAATGAGATTTGTACAGCCAGGTAGGGGAGAAAACACGTCAGCAAACTTCGCCTGTAATGTAGTCAAATCAATGAGCTGGGAGGGCGAGAGATGATCTCCCCCTGGGGCCAGAGCGAGAGATTGTTTTTTTATATTCGCTTCTGGTCCAAGATAATCCTCTCCGCTAATCACCGTTGCCAACATCACTGATTCTCCCTCATCCCATTTTTTTAGGAGACTGAGGTGATAAATTTGACGTGCTCCTCTCCTATCTGAGCGTATTACCTCATAATCGAGCTCTCCAACTTGCCGTGTCACCTCAAACGGTCCTTGCCACTTTGCAAGTAATTTTGAATTTGATGTTGGGAGTAATACAAGCACTTTATCTCCCGGTGCAAATTTAAGAAAATTGGTTCCCCTGTTATACAACAGGCTCTGTTTGTTCTGGGCCTGTAACAAATTCTCCATAGAGAACCGCCCCAAAGTGTGGAGTTTTGTTCTCAGGTCCATCACAAACTGAATTACATTTTTAGATTGAGAAGGTCCGTCCTCCCAAGTCTCTCTTATGACGTCCAGCACCCCCCTGGGCTGGCGACCATGAAGCAACTCGAAGGAGGAAAACCCCGTGGAGGCTTGCGGGACCTCTCACACAGCGAACAACAGGGGTTCCAACCATCTGTCCCAATTTTTGGCATCTTCCTGAACTAATTTACGAATCATTGTCTTAAGCGTGCGATTAAAACGCTCCACCTGTCCGTTTGTGGGTGAAAGACGCTGGTCTGAATCGATTTAATGCCCAATAATTCGTAAAGTTCACGTAATGTCCGTGACATAAACGCCGTGCCCTGATCAGTGAGGATTTCCTTAGGAATCCAGACCCAGACCTCCCTGCCGCTCCAGTGCAGGGAGTGGGTTAAGCGGTTGGCGTGGAGAGAGCGGGGAAACAGGGGCGGGGTCCACCCCGGGGAGCCGTATAGTGGTTTTGGCCATTCAAGGGCCGGGTGGACGGGACCTGGGTAAAGGGACAGGCCGAGAGAGAAAAGGAGAAAAAAAAAGAAGGAGAGAAAGAAGCTGAAGGGAGAGGTTCGTCGACCCCGGGGCACGCCACCATATGGTCCTCCGCGAGATTAATAACCGACTCCAGCGATGTGGGGCGGTGGCACTGGACCCACTCGGCAGTTCTTCTTGGTAGCCGAGTGACAAACTGCTCCAGCACCATACGATCGATTATCTTCTCCACGTCGCTTCCGTTGGCCAGCAACCAGTTGCGGCAAGAGTCCCGGAGCTGTTGGGCCATCACGAAGGGTCGGCTGGACTCGCCTAGCTCCAGGGAGCGGAAGCGTTGACGATGTAGTTCCGGACTCCGGCCGACCCGCTGGATGATGGCCCTCTTCAGATCGTCAAAAATCAGGAGGTTCTGCACTGGAAGCTGCTGTGCCGCTACCTGGGACTCCCCCAGGCGCATGGGCCACTGGTCCAGCGGCCAGCCATGGACCTCAGCTGACTTCTCAAATAAATGCAGGAATGTCTCCGGGTCGTCCTCAGGCCCAATTTTGTGAAGAGGGAGGTGGGCAGGCACAGCTTGTTGGACCGTGGCTTCCGGCCGAACCTCCCGGTCAATCCAGCTCCGGAACCTCTCACGGTCTTCCTGCTGGGTTTGGAGGACGGCCTGAAACCGCCTCTTCTGATCGTGACGTAACTCCAGCAGGGCCTGGTGTTGATCATGTTGCATGACCGCGAGGGATGTAATCAGCTCTGCAAATGGTGCAGCGGAGGGCACAGGCACGGCGGCGGCATCCATCTTCCTTCAACAATGTTCGTTGTGTAGGAAGGAAGACGGTAGGGTCGGCTGTGACTTTATTTATAACTTTTATAACTTTTATTTATAACTTCAAAACAAAAAGTGGGCAAAACATGCACCAACAAAAGACAAAACAATCAACATCATCTCATTCGAAATGTAGCAGCCAGCAGTCCTTCTCTCTCTCTCCCGCTCCTGTTTCTCCTGGTGTTTTATACTCTCTCCACGCCAATTACTGCAACAAGAGACAGGTGTTCGTTATTTGCGCTTAACCCGCTCACTCACCGCACATCTCCTGATGCTCTCCCCCGCTGCAGGATTAGCTAAACCACGCCCCCCCTTGCCACACTGTGGTAACATTAATGGCTAGCGTGCATAGTCTTTTGCATCACTACATATTTCTGCCTTGTATGGTGATTATAATCTGCATCGGATCAAGTTGTTTCAAAAACTCGCTGTTGAATGAAAGTGAGTTTTGAGCTCAATTTATTTTAAAAAGTCTTTAATGCTGGTGTTACAGCTGTTAGCTTTATGAAATGATCTGCGGTGCTGACGCTCTCCAGACGCGGAGAATCTCCGCCTTTGTTCATAACCACTCCTCTAGCCCCGGCTGACCCGCTTTGTCCCAAGATTATTGTCAGGCCAAAAAACCCGGGCCGCTGGCTCCGAGGAAGCACCAACAAGGCACGATCAAGCACCGGAAGTGACAGTGGAAACGTGACTGGCCCTGGTATGCATCTAGCTCGCCCGCTTTTGGCCCGACAGTGGAAACGCAGCTATTGGGCCAAAAAATCAGGGCCATTGGCCCCAAGGAAGCACCGACAAGGCACGATCAAGCACCGGAAGTGACAGTGGAAACACGACTGGCCCTGGCACACACTAGCACGCCCGCTTTTGGCCCGGCAGTGGAAACACGGCTAGTGACTCTTTCCGCTTGCTCCCCACAATCTGATTGGTCTGCACTCTTTCACTAATTTTATAGTGCACCTGTGAATACCATTTACCTATAGAGGGAGAACAAACTCAAATCAAACCAAATAAATGTTAAATAAAAAATACATTTAAATAAAGAATTATATTTTAAGGAAAATCAAATCCTACAATGAGCTTGTGAAAAAGAGAAAGGGCACTTAAACTTATTCATGTCTTTTACAAGCCATACAGCCAAAAGCAAATTAACAGACTCAATAATCAGGTCATTGAAATCTTCAGTTTCTTTTTTTTTTTGTAATTCATAGTGAAACACATGCACATTACAGCAAAAACTACCAAAGGACATGCTTTTTACCTGTTGTTATAAAAGTGTGCGATTGTATGGAAACCCTTATTTGCTTAGCTAACGCTACTAGGAAACCCTTCCTCTGAGAATACTGAAGCCCTATTGAATAATGAGTTTAGTACACTGGTCAGTGTGGCATGGCATGGAGACTGGTTCAGCACCTGTGGTTCAGCTGTGCTGAAACTTTCTTCATCAGCCACTCTGCTCTGTCTGACTAAAATAACAATGGAGGACAACAATGAAGTGTCAGAATGAGATCTTGGTGCTCCCCCCTACCTGGTCTGTGCCTATGCCTCGAGTTCATTCTTGCTCACCTCCGTGGACAACGCCAACCACTGGGGTTATAAGAAACTCCTATCCTTCAAACAGAAAACATGATGGTGGTAGTGTACATAAATCACCAAATCATGACTCAAATGAGTCAAATCATGGCCCTTAAAGAAGCATCATTCTTATATGGGGCAGCCAACATCTTGTATAAATTCGGGTAATGCATGTGAGAATGCTTTTCTCTGATGCAATTACCTCTTGGAGTTGATATGCACACACAGCAATTGTGGATTGTTCCCAAATATGTATATCGTGGGGAAAGTAGTGAAGTAGTGGGGAAAATGAGGAAAGAGAGAGTCAGTCCTTTCATACCCTTTTCCCAGCATGTGTCCTTTCTCAAACTGAATGAGTTTCCACTATTGAAAGGGGGGTTCTGGGCTGAAAAGATAAGTTCAACAATGCCCCAAAAATATGCTGGTCTTGAATAGACCTGGGGAGCAGGGCAGCTGCAGTCTCTTTAAGCAATGTGATAACGTTACACTATATTTCTTTATATGTCTAGATGGCAATCAGATGCCCTCTAAGTGTATGTGGCTGCTATAACAGCATATAACACATATAACAGCAAAAATTATCTGCCTATAAAATTTCGAAGAGGCACAAGAAGGATAAACCCCCCAAACACTACATTCCCTTCTTGGGCAATAATGCAATCAGCTAATTTACTAGAATTCTCTCTCAAGACAATGCGTTTACTCGAGCTGGTTTCAGTAAAACAAGACAAGGAGATGCAATATCTTTGACTTAGATCTTGGGGGCATACAAATTTGTGCCAACTCCACTAGGAGTATGGCTAACTCATGGTTATGGGTGAAGTGGAGTATCCATTCAGGACATTTGCTTAGTGGTAGAGGTCCTCTCTGAATACCGTTGCCAGTTTTAATAATCTGGATGTGTCATCACTTCCATATCAATCCTGTGTGTGTGCAAGCCGATCAATCACTGGCTGTAATCTAATGCCTCGGAAGGAGTAAGGTAAGTGGAAGGCCCTCAGGAACCACCAGAATTTGCACCCCTGGGACCACTGTAACAACTGGACTTGGGACCGCTGCGAACCATCGTGGGTCTAGCTCCATGGCCTGATGCACACTGTTTCAACTCAGATTTGTTTGAACTTCCTTATTAAAATGGGCCCCAGGGCCAGTTTGTATACAGTAGGTGGCCAACCAAAATGCCCAATACCGCCGTGTGTACTGCTGCCGCAGGGCCACATATGGAGCAAATTTTTTGCCATAATTAAACAAACAAATCCAGCATTTTGCAAACAAACTCGATCTGCTTTGCAAAGGAAAACTCAACTCACAAACAAACATAAAGCAATGTTCAAATACAAAGGTACATTTTTGTGAAAACGCAGTTGAGTAATATTGTGTTTTACAAATATAAATAAATGAGCCTAAATTATATTTCACAAATAAATACAAACCATCCAATAAATTGCATGTAACCTTTGAACAAATACCAAATCTAGTGCATACAAATGCATACCTGTCTGTTACGATTGTGAGACAGTGGGCTTTTTATGAGATCTCTTGGCTCAAGTTTCTCACACACACCCAGGCAGATTTTCTCACAAATGCAGTTGAGTAACTTCCTCTTCCAAAACAGTAGATGGCGCTAAACTAGGGGATTAACCCAGCACACAGGGGACTTCCCCCGGACTCTCTGAACGTCCGTTTAGGTCAGCAGTTCGTCCGCTTTATAACATTCGTGGATGGATTTGGTCCGCTGTGTAATGTTCACTGGCGGACGTTTTGAGGACGTCCCGTTTTAGTCCTCTTTTTGACATTTGCTGGCTGACGTTCGGCAGACATTCGTTCGAGCCAGTTTGTGAACATCCCTCCCAGCTAACAAAAAAGTAGATTTTCTATCTCAACATTAAAATAGTTCAGTTTGAATTATGAATTAATTTAGAAAAATGTTTTGTTTTGTTAAATTAAATTTTTTTTAAGTGATAAGCGGATAGCGATCACAGTTGGTCAATTTGGTCTTCTCAGATCATCACGACTTATCTGTAGATATAGAACACTTTAGGGCTATCAAAATGATTAAAAAACTAAATTCAAATTTTGTGCTTACATTTTTTTGCAGTGAATTATATTCAAATTTAAAATACATAATTTAATTTAGGATAAAGAAAAGCTTTTGTCTTTTCTCCTGAGGCCACAAGAAGGCGCATCGAGCATAAGATAACATGACTATCTGTGAAAAAAGTGCATAATGTTTAAATAATGCTTATAAACCAATTATAATTGATTAAGTTGCTTAAACAACTATAAACAAAAAAGTATCATGTATGTGTTCATAATTTGATACAAAGGACCGAAAGCCAATCACACAGAGTACAATTTTCTTTTTTTAAATAGGAGCTACAGTGCTGAAAAAAAAATTGCATTCAAATGTGGATTTTTATTTTAATTCCACCGATTATGCTAAATAAAAAAATTAATAAAATAAAATAAAAAATGGACAGCCCTAGAACAAAAGCATATTAAACCATATTACAATGTTAGTTTAAACATTTAAAAGTGCACTGTTAGGCATATATTTAAGCGTTTGTGCGGAGAGTGGAAGTTAATACGAGACACCAGTGAGATCATTTCATTCTGTTCTTCATAACACTGGAAACAACTTGAAGTATGCTGTCATTTTTGCTCATACATATAAGACTAATATTTCATCCAGAACTGTAAATGGTGTACCCTTATTTTTGTGTACACTCACATGAATATACAACAAAATTGTGCTTCTAAATAAACCAGATGCGCTTTCTGCCAACTCTGTCTGCGTGAACATGTCGAGCTTGGGCTGAAGTGCAAAGCTCTAAAAGCAGGTGTAGTTCATTTTGATGCATCCGAAAATTATGATTTATATTTACAATAAGATACATATAATACATACAAGACTGAATCCATGAATGGCTAACAGTAAGACATTAATATTTAATTATTAATAATTAATTATTGTTACAGCAAAAATTTGTTTTTATACATTAATAATTTTTATGTGAGGTTGAAAAATAAACGGTGCTATTACCAATGGTGTGATAAGTCTAAGCATTCTTCAAAAGCATGTCCTTTTTTTTTTTTTTTTTTTTTAGAAATATAAGTATTTTTCAAAAGCAACGTAAAGCAGCGTGCTCACTGACAGTCCAGGTTCATATATACATCTGTCTTGCATGTGCAAACACGCAATGGAAAAGGAAAGTTTGATTAATCCATAGCAGAAGGTAGTCGGTGATTTCAGAAATCCCGGATTGTGGTGGGTTTTTTTTTTTTGGATAATAATAAAATAATATATAAAGTGATTAATACAGATGTGTTTATTCTGCAGTTCGCTGGATTATGTTACACCACTTTTTTTACTTTTTATATAAAGCATGTCCAATTTTACACTGAGAAACAGTTGTGTGACTGAATTTAATCCAGCTGGAGGGGGTTGGGGTTTTGGGGGGTGGGGGTAGTTTTGTGTAGCTTGTGGGGATTGAAATAAAGGTGTGAATCTCTTGCTCTTTCATATGGGGAATATCTGATGAGCATTCCAAACTTGCAGAGCAGGTTTAGGCAAAGTGTCTGCTTTAGGAAATGCCAAATTCCTCATTTGGTTTGGCTTTTGAAATTTTTGCAACGACATACTCCGTATTCCATACAAAACAATATGGTTTGTTTTTTTCTCAGGAGACATGAGGTGCCTCTGAGAGAGAAACAAAGAAACTGGCCGAAAGAGATGCGCGTTTGCCAAACTTTTGTTTTTAATGTGCTGCTTTGACTATTTTCAGTTTTGCACTGTTTTAATTGTATGCACAACCCTGCAGTCAAATGTAAAAATATACTGCAGTAATAAGAAACTGTCCCGAGACATCATGTAGGCCTAATCATTTTCAGTTTCAATAAAAAAAATTCAATAAAGATCGCATTCCATGAGTTAAATACATGTTTTTGGCGGGGTTCTCCTGGTAAAATTCACATTCCAGGGGCTAAATATCATGTCACCGAGGTCGCTTCAACCTGCAGACATGAAAAACAACCCACGGCAACATTATTAAAGTAGCCCAATTTGGCAACACTATGTCCATCGTTTAGTTGGGAATTTCCATGCCGCTGTCACCGGCACCTCTACACCAGAACTTGTTGCCTATCTGCCTTTTCAAGGCGCTTTTTTGCAGACAAAAGAGGAATAACTGAAGGATAAACTACTGAAGGATAAACTAACTGAATTCGCTATCAACGTGTTTTTTGCGGCATTTCAAAGATTGCATCTAGCTATCTGGCTAACAACTAGCACAACAAGTTCTTTGGCCATATTTATTTTTTCTTAATAAGAGTAAAAGGGACATGGAATGACAGACGACTTTATTTACAAGTGACAGGTGAGTGATTTATTATTTGACGAGTGTTGATTCATGCACATTGTTATGGAGGTGTACATGTTGTTTGAAAATACTGTGGCGTGATGTGTGGATGTCCAGCATTTGTACATTACAGTTCTGCTGCTGTGGGTGCGTCGTCATTTTAAAGTGACATTAAAGTGAATGTTCATAGTGAATCATATATATATACTGGTGGATTACTTTTACCGATTCATGTAGGGAAATTTACTCTGAATTTAACCCACCCCATCTAGCCTACTGTTGAAATTGTTGATTAGCTGTCATTGTTGTTGAGAGCCTATGTGCAGCATAATATGCAAATTATATGCATATGGCTGTGTTAGCGGTTACAGAGATGTGGTAACGTAAGATGTGTAAGGGTATGTAGTTTATAGTTGCTTAATGAAGGCCCTGACTGAAACCCCACGGCACGCTACTGGGCAATTCCAGCAGGGAAGTGCGGTCAGGGTAGGCAGGGTAGGCAGTGCCTCACCAAAGGAAATGTTGACATTACATTTATTAATTCCAAGAGCTTTATTAATTCACCACATTATTAATTGCATTAATTTTATTCCAAATATTATTTTTTGTAACAAAAATTTTCAGGAATACACATAATATACTCATTTTGCCATTGTTTGCTCCTAAAAACGTTGTTTCATGCAGGAAATTCAAAAGCCATGGCCATTGAGGCAGAGGTGAGCGGTGCCTCTTTGGTCCATAGAACGTAGTTTATGTAGATTTGCGCATGCGCAGTCAGTTCTCATGCTGTCTTGAATTATCAACATTGAGGCAGAGACCGAGCTTGCTTCATGTCACGTGATCTACTCGCTCTCACTCAATCCGCGCACTTCCCGAATACTAGCATCTAGTATACTTACGTGTCGGTGTGTGCGCCTAGCAGTTTGTAGGAGCGAATAAGCTGTTTTTGTACTTTAAAGCTGTACTGCTGACGCAATGTTTTCTGACTGTAGCCTGGTGCGCCATCACCAGACCAAAAGTGTGTGTGTGTGTGTGTGCCGTGGCTGTCTGTGCGCGTTTGCGCATTTTGATTGAAGTGACTAGGCTGCCGCGCCGCCTCCTTCTCTGTGTCCCGCACAAAACATTTGTTTGTTGTATAAGTCATAAGATAGATGTGTCCATTAATTTGATTATTATATTTGATTGTACATTAGCCTCACATGACTGACTTTGCTGAATGCAGGCAGCGATCTGATGATGCCTGATATGAACTTGGGTTGCTAAATTAACTGAATGAATATATGAACATATATTTCACACATTGATAGGTCACAGCCTACCCATGACAAGATTTCACCGCACGTTACTGAATTCCAGCATTATTGACATGACATTCAGTCAAAACCTGAAATATAAATTCTCACAATGTATTCATTACCAATATATTGAACCATCTCTGTATGTTTTTCTAAATCCCAAACAGAGTCCAAACATCAGAAAAGTATCCGTCTATGAAAGTGTTTTATAGGCCATTTTAGATTTGGTAAATACACATGCTTTACAACTTGACAAATAAGACCCGAGTTTTTGGGAAACAACATATTTTGCAGACTTTCTGTGATTTACAATGCACAAACCAGAAGCAACCGTATCCGCAGGAAGGAGAAGATTTGACCATTCTCAAAAAATAAAACAGGCCTATTAATTTTATAAAAATTTTCATTTTTGTTTTGCAGAGGAAAAATCAATGTTAAGGATGTGTAATCTCTCTGTTACTGGCCGTTCTGAAAGCAAATTTATGCAAATAAGTAAAATGCTTTAAAAACTTTAACAAATATGTCTAGAGAGAATCTAATAGGGTTGTCTCCTATGTAAGAATTTTTTTTTTTTTTTTGTTACTAGTAGTTAATATTTAGGTCATTATTCAACTAATCATACATATTAAATTAACACAGTCAAATAATCCATAATGAGCCTTAATATATTCCACGCTCAAGCACACGCATTCATTTTGCCACAAATCACAGGCAGAAGTAGCCTAATATTTATGAAAAAAGAGACATTTTAATTATTTATTAATAAACAAATGTTTTCTTGTTGGCTGCAAGATGACATTCATGGTGCTGACTCTCTCCACATGGACGTGGATTTTCATTATCAGGAAAAAAATTCAAGTGATCACGAGGGCACCTCCCTGTAATGCACATGCATTAATAATTTTACGCACAACATTTGAATGTGAATAGTAATAGAGCACATTTCTTTTAGGTAACTGTATGGGATCTGCATTAAAAAAAAATCTTCACAAGTCTACAACAGAGACAGATGCAGTTATATATAACCTGTAAATTGAAGGCAATTTGATGTTTTAAAGTGATCTAACGCCGATGTCGCTCCAAATCATTGATCATTAGTTGGTTTTGATCAAGATTAAATGGATACATGACTCTCATAAACTTTAAATAATAAAACATTAAATAATAAAGATATAAAGCAGGTTAAGTTAAATATTATTGTTCAAATTATTATAAAATGGTATAGACTGCGAATAAGATTGCATTTTCACATTTTGCATATGTATTACAAAGTTAATTATCTTTTACATGCAATTATACAAAATAAACAGTTGTAACAAAGATAAAATATGTAGACATGTTGAGTGTCACACTCAACATCATGCATGCTGCAGAAATCTTGCACTCTTGCACACTGGAATAGTTTTTATTAAAATTTTGTAGTTTTACTTAATTATTATACAACTTTATAAAGCAATGGTGGCTCCCTTTAAAATCAATGAAGTTGTCAATAAATGAAGCTCTTTTTTTAAATCATGTAAACTTTGATGATTATAAAGAGAGAACTTGAGTTTAAATGTGAGGACGTTTTATTAATCCGTCCAATGTATTCAGTTTCAGTGATTTAGCTAAATCATGGCCAGGTTTAATTAAAAATTTCATCTGTTAATAATAAATATTTTAACTACAGTGTTTTTCTTTCATTTTCCCCAACTGCAGCCGTCAAATGTAACACATCGGCGAGGCAAAACTGATGACCATTTGCGAAAATGTGCTTTGATGTGTTTGTTTGATAACTTGTGGTTAAAGCGCCACTCAAAAGCTGTAAAAAAACTTTGCAGCCATGGTGGCGGCAGCGGTGGTGCTCGCGGTGGTAGAAAGCACACTCTGCTTGGCCACCTACTGTATGTGGAAAAGCTGATTACTATTTCTACATCATCACTGTTAACATTACTCATTTCCCCATGTAGACTACATGTAAGCAGCTTTCACAACCACAAAGGAGATTATAATGTTTACACTGCAGAACTAATACTATATCTGAGGAAGACATATATTGTTTGCAGTTGCTTAGTTTCCTTAATTTTTTATCATGGCTAGTGTGACGCCAAATTGTAATACTGGAGTTTCTCTCATATGTCACGTTCCAGGATTCCCCAACATTGTTTTACATGCAAAACTAGTACAGTGATATAAAAAAGACCTATTCTCTCAACATTATTTTTTCTGTGCAATTCGAAGGGTGCTACACACAGGTGAGTGGGCCTGTACAAACCACCTGTGGTAACACCCTCCTCTATGTACTCTATGTACTTTTTTTTACACACTGTTGTGTATACATAATCCCCCAAAAAGACTCAGTAATATGTATATGTTTACATATGTTTACATACAGCTGTATATACTACTAGCCCTGTGTAAATTGCTAGACTTATTTTATGGTGTGACTTATCCCTTAATAAAGCATGAACAAATACATGGTGAACTATTGTATTTATTACAGTATTTGTATTATCTGACATGAATTTGACAGTAATATTATTTATTTTCTTAAGCGAAAAAGAACTTCAAATGCAGCCAAAAATCTAACACCGCAAACTAAAAAGGTATTTTAGTTTTACAATATAACTATAAAAAACTGCATCAAATAAGTCTAGGAATATAAAAAATGATATATTAATGAGATAATCTCTTTACTACAAAACAAGTAAGAAACAAGCAACCATCTAGGCATAATTTTTATTATTAATAGAGACGTATTATTATTACTACATAGAGACAGCTAAATCTACTGTAGGCTACAACAGTAGCTTAATACATTGTCAATTTACTCACGTTAAACCGACCATTTATTTTGATGGGTTTCCATGAAGATCTTTGAGTGTCTGTGTTTATGATATGACAGTTTTCTCAAATGAAATGGTAAATTCTCATGAAGTGACGGTTTATGCGTTCGTGTCCTCATATAGTGACACATGGGAGGGACTACAAAACAGCGAGCTCCCGCGCATCTGCCCCCATCACCCACAGAGATGTAGAATTTGCAGGAGGAATATTTAAATAGTATTTTGCAGTTTAATATTCACAGACACTAGTATATATTCGGCTACAGTCTGGATCCTTGCACTTAGACTAACACGGAAGCGACTGAACGCAGCTGTGGGTACCGAATATACTTGGGAGCTGGTAACTTACTACCGGTACTACAGAGACGCTGGTATCATCACATTTTTAAATTTTCAGCACCGACTTGGTAGTGAAGTGCCAGTACTTGTGGCATCCCTAGTCGCCGTTTAACTGTCTGGTTGGTCCAGTCTGAAATACTGCTAAACAGCGGACATACTGCTAACGCATCATTTATTCTTCGCTGCTCTAAACAGGGGTTGCTTATGGCAACACAGCACAACTTCCTGTGTTTAAAATGCATTCTGAGCAGTGAAGAAGAACCGTGCAGCGCTTAGGCAAAGCTAGCGGTCATAACTAGGTCTTGTTTAAGAAAAATGGTATCGGATCAGTATATGGGTTCATGTACTCGCCGATGCCAGAATTTGTTGTGGTATTGGTGATATTTCCGATACTAGTATCGGAATCGGAACAACTCTATTTGTATGAGTTTTCCCCTTATTCATGTCTGCCTGAGAATTATTCTATTTAATTCATTTGATCCTTACATAATTGATTATGTGCATATGATTTATGCTTAAATTTGTGTTATTTATTCATGTGATGGCAAAGTTTTTTTTTATTTTAGTGCTGCCAGATATATTTAACATTTGCAACATTTTTATGGAAATTGTGAAACTTTTTTTCAAGATATTTTGCCGAACAAAGTTCAAAAGAACAGCATTTATTTGAAGTTGAATGTTTTGTAAAAATCCACAAGTCTTTACTGTCACTTACGATCAATTAAATGCATCATTGATGAAAATAAAAGTATTGATTTCTTTCAAATAGATAAATAAAAAATATTGTTCTATCTTAAACAGGTTTACATGATTTGTAAAAAATGTTGATTACTTCAACTGTACAGTACCTTATGTCCTGGAGGGCCCTCAGGTCCCTGAAACGAGAAAATGATAAAAAGGAATTAAAATGTACCAAAATGAACCAACTAAACCAGAGCAATTCTGGATATTAAGGAACAGTATTCTACACTGTGATGTTCTTTAACTTTTTCTGCTAAATAACTAGTGTGACTGTTTAATGAGACCTGAATGATATTGATACTCAAAATCTGTTTTATTAATAACCTTCCCCACAATGTCATTTTTCAATATATTAAACTGAGCACAAGAAAATAGCAAGCATTTGGAGTGTGTCCTTAAATCTAAGTATAAAAAGAAAAGCCATTTCTTTGTCTGATTGGTTTAACCATAGACCCCAAAAAATTGTTGGTGTATGTTTCTTGGCAGGCAGAGAAATAAGTCTTATGCAAATTTCAGCTCAAATTAACCACCTGATTAGCACAACAAATCATTGCTATAACAGATATATAAAATTATTATGCAAAATAAGCATCACATAAGGTTGTAAAAACAAGAATAAAAGAGGTTTAACAAAAGCACAAAAGCACATTACATGTCTTGAGAGGTGAAAGGGCACCATGCCTCCTCACTATCCTAGCACAAACATTATGCCAAAACACATGCTCATCTGGCTTGGCTGGAAGGGCATTTGACTCGCCACAGCAGTGCTCACTGCACCAGATCCAAATACTCCTCTGATTATCCCCCTTTCTAGCAGCACTGTACCTGCAACATGGTGTCATGTTTTTATTGGTCTTTTGGTAGATGTCAGAACCACACAATTCTGTAGGAAAAAAATATGTTTATCCACTAATGGCTGTTAAAAATGAGTGCATATTTTTTGACAAACTGAACATATAAATGTACCTTATTTTTTTTGTACTGTTTTTAACTATGAATGTAAAATAGTGACAAATGTATTTAAAAAAAAAAATGTGTTCCATTTGCACTATTTGAAAAAAACTTGCATTGCATTAACAGTGCACAGATAAAAATTATTTTGTGGTGAAGTAAATACTAAAAAAAAACATGTAATTTCTTCATTAAATAATGAAGTTCAGGCAAGAATAAAAAAAAATCAAAAAGTAAATTTTATTTTACTAATCAATTTAAACTTGTAGAAATTCCAGTTTGAAATTATAAGCATATTTTAATCATTTGTTATGTTAAGTTATAATCCTGTTTTTCCCATCATGCACTGGGGCATGAATAATTAAGGTTATAGTAATAAAATAAAATAATAATAAAGGTTAACATTTTCACTGTTTTGAGTTGTATTTACACTGTTTTACACGGGTTGATTTTGTCATTAGGTTTAGTAACTTATTGTTTTGTGATATCTGGGGTTAATTTTCTACTCAAAATGACCCATTTATACTCAAACACTATGCATTGATTGTTACCGCCATTGTGTATGGTGTACCAAGTATTGAGGTCTCTGTGTTAATTTGGGTAATAATTGTACTGAGTGGAAATATTATCTTCAAAGGATAACAAGCTGTCTACTTGCTTACTTACATGTATGCAAATGAACCACGTTTAATAGCATGGTTGTTTTCCAGTGCTAACTTGTTTGAGTAAATTATATAAACTGTAGGGTAATGTACTTTAGAAGTGCATGTTTTACAAAATAACTAGATAGATATTACTTATCAATCTCTAACTGACCATGTTAAATTTACTAATTTCCTTTGTTAAATGTACCTAACTTAGTTAGATTTTACTTAATTCAATACTTAATGAATAAATAAGGAATTAGCAAAATAAAAATTAAGTAAATCTACTTATTGTTTTTTTCAGTGTGCTTGCATTTTTACGGGCTGAAATTCAAGATGGCTGTATATTTAAGATGTGAACATTTAAATTCCAAAATATTTCACACACACTTTTATTAATACAATTTCAATAATCCATATTTATCTTTCAGACTTCACTGCGATCTAATTTATTTGACTTTAAAAATTGGCTTAAACCAACAGGCGGTTGAAGCAGGTGTTGACAAAAGCAACAGGTAGAGCAAGTAATTTATCAAAACAAAACAAAACAAAATGAAACAAAACTGATTTCCATAAATGCAGCAAATAGTATGTATGTTATGATTATCAGGGCCAGTACAGTTTCTCTCAATCGATTTGATCTGCAAAATCTGCAAAGCAAAGCTTCTGATAACTTGAGATCAATCTTGTACAGCTCTGTTGTAGAGTTTTGGCCCACTCTGGCCACTCCAAAAAATATAAATAAAAATAAAAAATACTGTTTATCCTCATGCTTTTTCCACTATACCAATGCACTCCTGTTGCAAGCCCCTGCTCTCTCTCTCACTCTCTCTCTCTCTCTTTTTTAAGACATCTGTCTTAGCCTAACTCCCGCAAAGTAGAGTTAATGGAGCAGAAAAAAATAATATATTTAAATAAAAATATTTGTGTAAAAAAAAAAAATGCCTTTCCTTGTAGCTTGATATCTTTTAATGTACATTTTTTCAGAATCAAAATAACATTCACAAAGGGTTCATTCAGTTGTCAGAGAGGTGTTACAACACATTACAAGAACAGAACAATAAAAACACAACTTTTAAATATTATAATTATACACATGCTTCACCCGGGATTCTAACCTAAAGAGACAGGCTCTAACAAAATACCAATCATGCACACTGATCACTCCCCCAACCCACATAGTGAATTCATGAGAGCAAAATATACATTATATAATTTGTCAATCCGCTTAATTGATTAGTTGTTTGTACTGTTTCAGACCAATACTTAAAAATAACCACTAGGTGTCACCGTAGAGAAGTGTGTCTAATTGTTTCGAAGCCTCTGCATATTTACTTCGACTGTTTCAGAGTTTCACGAAGCCTCGCTCTGCTCACCACTACCTATGCTTTCTATGTACTGTGATATCTAAACAAGCAATTGTTCGCTCACCATCCTTAAATAAAAGAGAATAAGGAAAATCAAAAACAAAAATCAAACACAAAACATAGTTCGCAGGGCAAGCCACCATTGAAGTGCCACCAGCAGCTCTTGAATAGGCAGAGGCCTCAGGTGTTTTCTCTGCCCCCATTCAATTAGCAGCTGAATTCAGTAAAGAAATAAAAAAGGAGAAAGAACAGGGGCTCATAACATATTTGTAATTCTACTCATCTCTTCTGCCTTTCCTCTCCTCTTCTCTTTTCTCAAATCCTCCTTTCTGTTCATCTTTTTATACCCGTTTCATTCTTCTTCTTCTCTCTCTCTTCTAAACTACTGCTAAATTCTGAAAAACAAAGTTTCTAGCATTTGTAAAACTGCATTTTTCAAAAATATCTCAAAAATATATCTAAATTACGACCTATGCTCTTATTGTCAAATGCAGAAATGTTAATCCATTTGTTAATGACCTCAAGGTTAGATTATTTTAATGCTTTAATGGGTGGTTGTTCTGCACACTTAATAAACAAGCTCCAGCTAGTCCAAAATGCAGCAGCTAGAATTCATATTAAAACCAGGAAGTATGACCATATAAGCCTGGTTCTGTCAACACTGCATTGGCTCCCTATTAAACATTGTGTACATTTTAAAATCTTGCTTATTACTTATAAAGCCCTGAATGGTTTGGTGAGCGTGATTTCGACAAGTACAACATGTTCCTGGATCAACATCCTTGTTGATTCTGGAACAACTTTCCAGTCAACCAGTCAGAATTGAGATATAACTTTTCAGGATATAAAATCCGATCCAGGATCATCAAAAGATGTTGATCCAGGAACATGTCTTGACCGAATGGTATTTGAACGAGCTCTTGTTACATTATAGTCCTCCACGTCCGCTGTGTTCTCAAAACTCTGGCAACTTGAATACCTAGAACATCAAAGTCAACTGCGGGCGACAGATCCTTTTCCTATTTAGCCCCTAAACTCTGGAATAACCTACCTTACATTGTTCGGGAGGCAGACGCACAGTTCACAGTTCTTGCAGTTCAAATCTAGATTAAAGACCCATCTCTTTAACCTGGTTTACACATAACACACTTATACGCTTCTAATGTCCAAATCCATTAAAGGATTTTTAGGCTGAATTAATTAGGTAAACCAGAACCGGGAACACTTCCCATAACACCCGATGTACTTGCTACATCATTAGAAGAATGGCATCTACGTTAATATTAATCTGTTTCCCTCTTATTCTGAGGTCACCGTAGCCACCAGATCCAGTTTGTATCCAGATCAGATGGTCACTGCAGTCACCCGTATCCAGTATGTATCCAGTCCAGACCTCTACAGCCCTCAAAGTCAGCAGAGACCAGTACAACTATATGAGCCCCAGATACCGATCCCCTGTAAAGACCTTGTAAAGAACTGCTGGTTTCGACTGGTCAGAAGAGAACTGTCCCCCGACTGAGGCTGGATACTCCCAAGGTTTTTTCTCCATTCTGTCACCCACAGAGTTTTGGTTCCTTGCTGCTGTCGCCTCTGGCTTGCTTAGTTGGGGACAATTCATTTACAATGATATTGTTGACTTGATTTGCAAATGATTGCACAGATACCATTTAAACTGAACTGAGCTGCATCATGACATCACTGAATTCAATGATGAACTGCCTTTAACTGTCCTTTTGCATTTTTGACACACTGTTTTCCTAATTAATGTTGTTCAGTTGCTTTGACACAATCTGTTTTGTTTAAAGCGCTATATAAATAACTTGACTCTCATTACACATTATAGACCTGCACCTCTTTATTTACCCCTCCCCTTTTTCTATTTATTTATTTATTTATTTATTTATTTATTTTGCATAATTATTATTGCTCTTTGTGTACTTTACCTTATAATATTACTCTAAAGCAACTGTGTGATACATGGGTCAACGATTATGTAATCTGTAATTTTTTTTTTTTTTTTTTTTTTTGTGCACATGATTTGTTTTTATTAAGTTAATGGAAATTTACAGTCTGTCTAGGATAAATCCAAAGTGTGATCACTGTGTAAACTGTTTTGAGAACAATGACCTGAATTTGGAGAAATGTGTCAAATTGATTGAGAAAAACTGTAAGACACAAAAGCTGTTATGTTTCCAGTGTGTGCATGGCTACTCTTTTCCCCATGTAGTCTACATGTAAGCAGATTTCTCTACTGCAAAGAAGATTATAATGTTATTTTACCAAACAGAAAAATCTGAGGCATACAGTGTATTGCTCTCGGTTACAGGGGCGGTTCAAGGATTTCATCTTTAGGAGGGATTAGTCCTCAGAGACCATTAGATACAATGATACAAATGACCTAAATAAAGAGTATTTTACCATGCTTATGAAAACTGTATTTCTATATGAAGTTATTAGACACAATTACCTATTAAAGTTACAGAAATTACTTAAGTGAGTGATTCTCATGTTTTCTTTTGTTGTTTGATCAACATTATTAGCCTAATATAAGAAATGCATGGATCCATTATACTGTGACATATCCAGTATTTTCTTAACTGTTTATGTTTATTTAATACGTAACCGACTGCCATTTTGACATAATATTTTGTGTATTTCACAAATTCTAATTCAAAGAACTTCATTAATCCCAGAGGGAAATTGCTTTCTATGTTACAATTGCTCTCAAAAACAAAGAAAGAAATTAACGAAAAATAAATAAATAAATTAAATAATAACAATGTTAAAATGAATAAATATATATCCATCAATAACTTAAAGGGTTAGTTCATCCAAAAATGAAAATTATGTCATTAATGACTCACCATCATGTCGTTCCTAACCTCGTTCATCTTCGGAACACAGTTTAAGATGTTTTAAATTTAGTCCGAGAGCTTTCTGTCCCTCCATTGAAAATGTATGTACGGTATACTATCCATGTCCAGAAAGGTAATAAAAACATCTTCAAAGTAGTCCATGTGACATCAGACGGTCAGTTAGAATTTGTTGAAGCATCGAAAATACATTTTGGTCAACTTTATTCAGCATTGTATTCTCTTCCGGGTCTGTTGTCAATCCACACACTCACGACTCCGCAGTAACGCTGCTAACAGTCACTGCAGTAGTGATGGGAAGTTCGGTTCTTTCTGCGAACCGGTTCTTTCGGACAGTAAAAAAAAAAAAGTTGAAAAAAAAAAAAACGGTTCACCGGTTCTTTTGTGCTCGATGTAATGACATCATTGGCGATGATTGCCCTTCATTCAAGCCTTCGGTTTACCTGCGCTCATAACATTAGCACAGAATCAGTTCAGAATCAATCACCAAAATAACCAGTTCAGTTCATACGCGCTGTGTGTCAGCCTGCTTCACACTGAATCACACATGTGCAGTATCATCAGCTCCTCGGTTCTCAAATCGGATGTGTCCGACAGAAACGATTCTCGGTTCAGTGTACTGGTGATCCAAAGACTAATGCAACCGATTCTTGACTTGAGAACGAGTCAATCTTTCGTTCGTTATCTTTAGTTCTCTCTTCACAACAGTTCAGTCAGTGTACTGTTTGAGTAAATGAATTACTCCAGGATATTTTAACTCAGAGGGAGTGTCAGCCACGTTAAAAAGTGAACAGCTTAAAAAAAATAAAAAATAAAAAGTGAACAAAGAAAAAACGTAAATAAAGCAGCCTGCAGCAATTAGGCTATTGTACAGAACATAGACTACATTTAACTTTTAACCTTTTAAACTGTCAGCAAATCTTTTTTTTTTTTTCTATTGTTTTACATGTACTTGTTAAGGAACACAAGCATGTCAACATGATCGGGGGAAAGTCAGCTCCTTAGTCTGCTAACAATAAAGCCGGATGCGGAGAAAACGCGCTGACGGCACAGACGTTGCCGGGACACACAAATAGACGGTATGCTAAGCGACTAAGTTTTCTAAGTAAATCCCCACTGAATGGGATCCTCATCTGTTGGTATACACAGCTCCAGCAAGAACTGTTCCCACTCGTCTCGGCTGGACTCTCTGTAATCATCGCCGAAGAACTGGCTCCCTTTTACGACGAGTGGGCATTGCCGCATCCTCTTCACCGTTGGTGACGGCGGCTGGATCCGTGCCACTCGCATCAAGGAAAAAGCTTTGATAATGTTCAAAAAGTTTTTTTCTTCTCCTCTCATCTTTTCGTCGAGGAACCTGAGATGTTTGTGCCGAGGGTCAAGGGCAGATGCGAGAAGAGGAGTTTTCCCTGCATTCTCCAAGTTAGCAGTGTTCATTCGTTGCTTGAGAGATGCCGCAACAATGTTCTTGAATTCGGTCACTTTCTGTGATTCTCTACGGCATATTTGAAGTACTGTAGAAGACCGCAGTTCTTATTCATTCATTCATTCATTATTTTTTGTCTACAGACATATGCCGTGGAGAATCACAGAAAGTGACCGAATTAGGTTTTATTGTGGATTTTTTTTTTACGGCAAGCAAAAATATAGCAATATTCGAATATCATTTTTATTTATTGAATAATTACAGCAGAATGAATATTCAGATGTTCGACTATCCGTGCACACCCCTAGCAGTTATACAGAAAAGATTAGTTCTGGACATGTTTACATTGGAATCTGGGGGCATCTTTAAAATGCTGGGTACATCATGTTGTTTTCACATTCCAGACTACAGTGACAACATTACCAATATCATTACCCACATGAGAATGGCCGTAAAAGAGCCTGACCGTACACACAATGTGTGGGCAGAATGGCTGACAGGAATGTGGGGAGGATGGGGATAGTGGCTGTGCAACACTGTGTTACCAATTGTAGCGGTAGGATTTTTGCTGCTATTATGTCTACCATGTATTTTTCAGTTGATATCCAGCTCAGTACAGAGACTGGTGAAGTCTAGCGTTTCGCATCAAATGGTTAAAATGACTGTGTACAATGAAGACATTATCATGGATTTGTGTATGGAGAAAACTATTGATAAAGAGACAAACAGTAGCGGAAGCTACAGTGAAATGTGTTAAATGCATGAGACTCATGATATTTTTCTTTGAAAATTATAAGTAATGTTCAGGCCCATCTAAATCTATACTGTTTGCTTGCTTAAATTAGGGTCTGTCCCCATACAAAAAGCCTTAGCATATTTTTTAACCTGTTAGCCAGCACCCCCCATTATGGGACTCACAGCTGAAAGTGCTCTAACTAACTTATAATTGTAATAGTTTCCTACTTCAGTGTGTTACAAACATAATTGTGGTGTCTTTAGAAAGAAGACCCTTTGGGCTTCACTTTTTATCAACCAGATTTGATAATGCTCAAAAATATTAAAAGTTATAGACACTGAAGTGCCTTGAATTTTTTTCCCCACTCTTAAATATTTTTTTATTTGATATAAAAATACATGAAATGAGTCCTGGAGCAATCTAGAAAAGTCATGGGTTGAAAGCCATATGTCTCATGAGTTTCTATTTCAAATCTGAATAAAATATAATGAAAAATGAGACTCCTGCAAATATTTTTATGAGACTATGTCTACACCCCCCACCCCCCAAATATAAGAAAATATATTTCCCAATAGTATTGAAGGCTTCTACGAACTATTTACTATTTTACGAACTTTACGAACTATTTAGTCAGTAAACATACCGCTGCATAGTTTTTTTTCAATTATAAAACACTAGACAGAAACTTAGACACCATATAAATGATTTATTTGAGCACTACAAAAATACAATAAGAATAATTTGAGTAAGAAAAATAAGAATAATAAGAAAAATAAAAAAAAAGATTTAACTTTGTTTGCCAATATAGAACATCCTGAGATTGCTAGAGATGCATATTTTACAATGAATTATGATGCAAATAAGTGCTGATGTGCTGATGGCCACTTATACAGATGGTAATAACACAAATGTGCCAAAGTAAATAATCCACTCTCTCTATTCATATAGACGCGTTCACTTTGATAGCCTTGATCATTCAGTAATAGCGAGCTGATTTGGGTTGATTTGCACTCAAACAGATGGTAATCATGCAGATACATTCACATTCAACATAAAACACAATCTCACATATATAAAAACTGTCTAAAATTAAAAGAAAGAAAGGAAAATGCGATCGCTGTAAGTTCCGCCTCCATCAGCTGACAGGTGCGTCAGAGCGCGTCACAAGCTCTCAGGAGAGAGCGCCAAATTCAAATAAACTGACCTTCGAACAGCCAAGATGGCGGCGTTGTAGGTGGTTGTGTTTGTTCTACAGGGAAATAGAGGTGAAGTAGTGATATAACCAACTGCTTAGACTGTTGATAACGTGGTCATAAGTGAAAGAGTCATATAATTCCCTTTTGACATATTTATGCATGGGAAAAAAAGGAAAGAAGAAAGTTAAACAAGCTTGTCTTGACAATATGGCTTCCAACGCAACTGGTATGGTTGATCAGTATGAGGATTCAGCATCGGTCTGTAGTAGCACAGGACTGAAGTCACAGCGAGACACGGAGTTACAATGGTTTGACTCGTGTCCAAACTTTGATAATGAGGTTATTGTCGATGCCCTTTCGAATACTCCTCAGAAGCCAGCTGCCAAAAAATCGAAACGCGCGGAATCTAACGTTAGCGGAATCAGTAATGAGGATTATCTTGGCTGCAATACGCGAGCTGGCTTTAAAGCACGACAAGACCTTTCAAAAGATTTCAGCGATCGAAACTCAGATCAAAAGTCTGACAGCAACGGTGCAACAGCTTGTTGTGGATGTCGGCATTCACAAAGAGGCTCTTAATCATCTGGAATCAGAGATCCACTCTATAAGAAAGGAAAACAAATCAGTGAAAGCAGGTGTACAGGAATGCAGCTGTTACAGTTGGAAATGGTGTCTGAAGTTGCACGACTTTGCGGATAAAGATGGAGAGGATGTCCGAAGCGTGGTTCTTAATATATTAAAGAAGATCGCTCCTGGAATTGGAGACGGGCTAAATGACAGTGTCGATGTTGCTCACCGTCTGGGACCGAAACGAGCGGATGGTAAGGCCAGATCAATCATAATCCTCTTCTCACTGCGTCGCATCCGTGACATGATTTGGGGTGCTGCCAGAGGCTGCAAATTTCTAACTGACAACAAACTGCGTCTTTCGGAGCCTTTGTCTCCCGACGATAGAGCAGCGCGGGACAAGTTGTGTCCTCTCGTGAAGAAGGCACGGGAGGAGGGCAAGAGAGCAAGCTTCCGCTGTCACGATCGGTGTTACGGAAAACACAGGAGAGAGAACCAATTGCGAGTACGTCTTTAATAAAGGGTAATCCAAAGAGAATACACAGTCCAGGCATGAGTCGTAACCAAAAACATCCATCCAAACATAAACCAAACGAAGACAAGGCAAGGGCAAGAACTGACAGACATGAATTAATGTTCAACATTAAACAAGGACTCTGTGACTAAGACTCAGACAGACCAGGTATAAATACACAAAAGGATGATGGGGAAACAGGAGACAGGTGGGGAACAATCAATTAACTAAACAAGGAGGAAGGTGACCAAATAAGGAGACAGGAAGTGATAAATGATAAACACTGTGGGAACTGAGGACACCTAGTGGAAACCCAGGGAACACAACCCAGACACTGTGACATCCGCAGATCTTTTGCTTTGATTGATGGGAAGCAAGTCTTCTATTCTGATGTTACCTAAGCTGTCTGCACTGGCATCTTTTCTCATGCAGCACTCTAAAACGCACAACACGATTAACAACAGTATCTGCATAAAAACATACAAAAAGTTGTGTGTAACATGGAAGTTAATATTTTTGATCCTCCTTAATTGTTATCCTTAATATCTATGTCTTGACTTTTTTTTTTTTTTTTATTCTTTAATTGTTTTTCATCCTAAATCAATATATTCCATAGGTTATTAACCACCTCTCCCTTTACATTTAGGGTTAAGCTAAAGAAAGCTACTTTTTGTTGTTTTTGTTTAAATTGTTTGGTAGTTCTTATGGAGTACAAGTTCAAATCGTTGTCTGTTGCAACGTTGAATGTTCGAGGTTTGCGGGACAGTTTAAAAAGAAAAGCCATTTTTTTATTTTGTAAAAGAAGTGCAGCTGATCTTATATTTCTTCAAGAAATTCACTCAGGGGAAACAGATGTTAGATTTTGGAGGAATCAATGGGGAAACTCAATTTTCTTTAGTCATGGCAGCAATCACTCGGCAGGAACTGCTATTATGTTACACCGTTTTAAAGGGACCGTTTTAGAAACTCTGAGCTCTGAAGAAAGCAGATGGGTTATTGCTGTAATCAAACAAGATAATGCTACCTTCATAGCTTGCTGTGTATATGGTCACAACTCTTCTGCATCCAACAGAGTAATGTTCTCTCATTTAGTGGATAAACTTAGGCAAGTAAATAGGAAGTATATTGATGCTTATTTTATTTTGGGAGGAGATTTCAACGAATGCATAGATGGTTGTCTGGACAGATACCCCCCTAGACTTGATGGTGGAAAAAATAATGACTTAATTTTTTCTCTTTGCACAGATCTCTCCCTGACTGATGCATGGCGGTTCTTTAACCCTTATACAAAAGATTTTACCTGGTCAAATAAAACTTTATCTCTTAGATCCAGGATTGATTTATTTTTCATTTCTTCTTCTATCCTTGGCTATTTAAAAGATATTTCTCACACCATTACCCCCTTATCTGATCATAAATTAGTTTTTTTAAAGATAAGTGACGTCCATGATAATCCGAGACTCAAGGGTTACTGGAAACTTAATAATACCTTGCTAAAAGATCAACAGTTTAATCATAGTATCATCAAGCTTATCAAAGAATTATTTACTGATTTAAATGGGGATTATAAAAAAACATGGGAGTTCTTCAAATATAAAGCCAGACATACAGCAGTTAAAAGAAGTAAAGAAATTAAAAAGAGTAAACGTCAAACTGATTCAGAGTTGGTTAATAAACTTAATGAATTATTGACTAAAAGTAAAATTACAGAAGAAGAAAATTAAGAAATAAAAAGGTTAAATTTGGAGCTTGATAAAGCCTACTTAGATTTGGCTAAAGGTGCATATACAAGGTCTCGTGCTAAATGGTTGGAGGAGGGGGAAAGCAATTCTAGTTATTTTTTTGCCCTGGAAAAAAGGAATGGTCAGAGGAAAGCTATCTCTGCACTAAACATTGATGGAGTCATTTCTAAAGACCAAAAAGTAATATATGATTTTGTTGCAAATTTTTACAGCACTCTTTATACCTCTAATTTCAACCATAATATTTCTGAGAATTTTTTTTGATTTAATTAAACACCATATTAAAGTTATTGATCGAGAGTATAGTCAAATTTGTGATTCTCCTTTATCAATTGATGAAATCAAGCAAGCTCTACATAAAATGAAAAAAAGGTAAATCCCCTGGGATTGATGTGCTCTCGGTAGAATTTTATCTCCATTTTTGGGAGTTTATTAAATTACCATTATTTCATATGTATAATGAATGCATCAGTCAGGGAGATATGACGGCTACTATGAAACAGGGAGTCATTTCTCTTATACCCAAGCAAGACAAGGATCCTTTAATAATCGACAATTGGCGACCTATTACTCTGTTAACATTAGATTATAAAATATTAGCCTCTGTCTATGCTAAAAGATTAAGTTATGGTTTAGACAATATCATTTCAGAATGTCAATCTGGTTTCATGAAAGGCCGTCACATTTCTAACAACATAAGATTAGTACTGGACTTGCTGGATTATTCCGATTTAATTCATTCTGATGGTCTCATACTTTTTCTTGACTTCGATAAAGCTTTCGACTCCATAGAACACAAATTTCTTTTTCATACTCTAGAATTATTTGGATTTGGTAAAGCATTTATGGAGACTGTATCCATGTTTTATAGAGGCATTAACAGCTCAGTAATTGTAAACTTCTAAGAGGTTTAATATATATCGTGGAGTCAGACAGGGCTGTCCAATCTCCCCATTTTTATTTCTTTTAGCCACAGAGTTACTCTGTCTAAGAATTAAACAAGATGAAAGTTTGAAAGGAATTTCAATTTTTGACAGAGAGTTCAAAATATCACAGCTAGCAGATGACACTACACTGTTTTTGCAGGACAAATGTCAGTTACCAAAAGCTCTGGATTTGGTTGAACAATTCTCATGTGCTTCAGGTCTAAAACTTAATACTTCGAAATGTGAAATTATGTCAATTCATGATATGGATGATACAGTCTTAGGAGGCATCCTAGTTAAAAAAAAGTGTAAAATATTTAGGAATTCATATCACTAAAAATTTAATCAGTAGACATAAAATTATAAAAACGAAACACATCTTTAACATCTGGCTTCAGAGAGATCTTACATTATATGGTAGAGTTCTTTTATCTAAAGTTGAAGGGCTCTCTCACTTTGTATATTCTGCTCTTTCTTTGTTTGTCAACGATAAAGCTATAAAAGAAATTAATAAAATATTTTTGGATTTTATTTGGAAAAATAGACCGTACAAGTTAAAAAGAGATGTGCATACTAACTCTAGAAGCGAAGGTGGCCTTGATTTTTTTGATTTTGCAGACACTGTCAACACAAGTAAACTGGCTGAAAAGATGCCTTGCAAATCCAATGTCACTGTGGTTTTTTATCCCAAATAAGATATTTGACCAACTTGGTGGCCTATGTTTCTTACTGAAATGTAATTTTCTGCCTGGCAAGTTACCTATTTCCTTATCTAACTTTCATCATCAATGTCTTCTTTCCTGGAAATTATGTTTTGTCCATGGTTTCTCCCCCCATAAAGTTCTCCTTTGGAATAATGCTGATATAACGGTTAGAAATGAATCACTTTTTTTCCCTAGATGGTTTAATAATAACTTGAACTCTAATCTATCTGTGTTTGACAAGTTTGGTAATATTTTAACTTACGAACAATTTATGAATCTTCATAATTTTCCAGTCCCACCAAAGGAATATAATAATTTGATGAGAGCCATCCCAGTAGGTTTAACTCAGTTAATTTCAAGTCACCTTAAATTCAGTAAAGGCAACAGCGTTTATCCGGCTTTATGTTTGGGGGGTATTGGTATTTTAGATCGGAAATGCAATAACAGACATATCCGCAAAATATTTCAGACAAAGAGAAAGATTGTTCCAAGAAGGAAATTCTTTTGGGGTTCCTTTATAACAAATATAAATTGGAGAAAGGCCTGGCTCCTGCCAAGTAAATTTTGCATTTCTAGTAAGGAGATCCATTATAAAATCCTTCATAAAATTTCCCCCGTTAATCTGTCTATTTCAAAATATTCTAATGTCGATGAATCATGCTCGTTTTGTGGTTTTGTGGAGGAAATAGCTGCCCATTTGTTTTTTGATTGCGGTGTTACCAACAAATTATGGGTTGACATAAGCACCTACATTTCTAACCTTACAAATGTGTCCCACACTTTTATCCTCAAAGATGTTATCTTTTATTATGAAAATCCAAAGCTATTATCTGTTGAATATGTTGTTGATTTTCTTATATTGAATGCAAAATTCTTCATTCATAAACAGAAATGGCTTAAGTCTCCTTTGTCTTTCCCCCATTTTCTTGTGGATTTGGACTCTTTTGTTTCATCTCTTAGACTTACAAAGAACAAAAAGAGTAGCAAGATTTTGAGGCATTATGACAACTTTTCCAAAAGAATGTAAGTTTATTTTTGCACTTTTACGTATCAATAGTACTATAATTTTATATGCAAATCCAGAATGTCTTTTTATTTTTATTTTATGTTTGCATCTTATTGGAGTGTATTTATATCTCGCTTCCCTGTTTTTTGTATGTTTGTACAAGTTTTTTCTTGTAATAATAAAAAAAAAAAATTCAAATAAACTATCTTCCGCCTATTTTTCATTCATTCTTTTTTCCAGGGGATCGCCTTATTCTGTTAGTGACACTGTACGCTGCAAAACCATGCCGTGTTTTTACTACCAAGACGCAGTTTCCGACCGTGAGTTATTCCATAACGGACGCAAACAATTCTGTCGCTGAAGAGATGAAATGTAAACAAAGGAATTATGATCCATATTACAACGTTATTGCTTCATTGGTCTAAACGTGCTTCATAAGATGTCGTTCAGTGGACCCTTACCTTCCTAACTAAACCGGGATTTACAGCTGTGGATGTGTTTATGACTCGTTATTACGACGGATCTGGTATGTACAGCTTTTTCATTGCTTATTTTTTTTATGTGTACTGCTTACACAAATGTAGCAAATACAGTCTTTATAAGCTTTCCATTGAAAAACAGCGATCTGTCGTTGAAGCTTGAGGCTTAGATCTTTATAATGATACATAGTTTGTCAAGATTAAATTTTTCCTGTTTCATTTAATCTATTCATAATCACTGACACGTGTGAGTGGAGAGGCTTTGACGATGAGGGCGTTCTGGTGCAGGTTAACAGCTCCTTCACAAACTTAAGAGAGTGATCATTTATGCGAAAATCAGAGATGAAGAGTATAAATGTGATGATATGCCTTAAGTTTGCTTTACCTAAGTCCTAAATGTGTGAGAAACAGCCTACAGATGAGTGTGTTTTAGGGCTGCAGCTATCAAATATTTCAGTAATCGAGTATTCTACCAAAAATTCCATCAATTAATCGAGTAATCGGATAAAATGTGTTTTTGCTTAATTAAAGTGCAATATTAATTATGCACGAGAAAATAAGACTCCTGGGTCTCTTAAATTGAACAAGTTAAGTTTCCTTTTTTAGAAAAAAAAATATTTTTATTTTTTAAATGCATAGAATGCAATGCATACATCAAAAATAATCATTTAATTATTACCCATTGTTTCTCTGTCTGTACTTGTACTGTGAACGATGACAATAAAGTTGACAGATGAATTAATTGCATTTAAGTGCCATTCACTTGGGGTTTTAAATAAAGCATTTTCTGAGATGCACATTAAACATTAAACACATAAAACATTAATTTAATTATCTTTTAAATATATGAAAATTTTTAAATACTGAAAATTAACTTTTTGGTAAACAAAGGGGATTTACTATTAAAAATAAAACATGGAAGAAATGTTGTGTGATTAAACCTTAAAAACAATATATATATGTTTGATTTTTTTTTTTTTAGTAGTAGGCTATGTACATTCTGCTGAACAATAGTCTTTAACCGGACTTTTATTTTGACGGGTTGACGTACCTTTACAGTTCTGTGTATGTGATGTGATGCTAGTTTTACTCAAATCAAACGGTCAAATGCTCATGAAAGCTCTCTCTGTGCAGTTCTGGAGATGCTGTTCATGTGTTCACGTCTTATTTAGTGAGACAACAGATGCTGAAATCACTGCGAGCGTCACACGCGCTTCAGTGTGTGTGATAAAGGAAGACGCGCTTCTGCTCCATTCATTAAAAGAGACACGCAGAACATGCAGGATTCATATTTAAATAGACTGTTCTGGCTTAATATTTACAGATATTAGTCCATATCGTGATTTGATGTAAGTGCAATGACCTATTTTTGATTAATTCATTCAAAATTTAGCAAATTCCGTGCCATTCCGTGTTAAACTGTAAAATCCGTGATTCCGCGATTCCCTCCGCGTTTTCTGCATCGCGGAAATCATAGGGCCCTAGTTGTGGTACGCCAGCTCTATCTTGCAATGGACACACGCCACGACGTTCTCTTTACGTTTTCCCTCAAAACACTGCTGACTCCTTGGGTGCATCTCAAAACTGAAAAATGCTGCCTTCTGAAGGTCGCATTCCAAGGTAGGAAGGCATCAAGGCACGTCCAAAATCAATGTCAGCTTCATTTCCTGTCTCCTGAGATGCCTTCCTCTGGCCGGTTTTTGAAGGGAGCATAGATGTATCCTTCGCTGCCTTTTATATCCCACAATCCTGTGCGTTCCATTCTGTGAGAGTTAAGCCAAAAAATAAAGATGGCGTCTGAAAGTTGCGGTCGGTGGTCAGTTTGTGTGTAAATGTATGTTTCTGAACAACGTTTTCCACTTTTTATGTAATTTCTTTCGGGAAATTAATATTGCAGTAATGAAATATCCACTTAGTTATTACCAAAGCTCTCTATATTTTGCTGTAGATCATTAAACCATTACTCCGCCTCAGAAGCCTGTCTGAAATCAGTTTCGTGAGGTGCCTTCAGGCAAAAATGCTGCATGCAAAGTCATTGCCTGATTAGACAGCAAGGCAGCAAGTCACCTGCCTAAGTTTTCGGATGCAGCCCTTGTAGTATGCAATTTCAGACTCAGCGCTTGTGTCTCCTTCCGCTTTGTGGGTGACGTAAACGCGTTGTCACATTAAAAAAATCATTGCGAAAGAAGCTGACGTGAGATTTAAAATAAATTAAAAGAGGCTTCGAGGCAGAGGAATTTGCCTCGATCATTTTTTGTAATCGAGTTACTCGAGGAATCGTTTCAGTCCTAGTTTTATGTTATCTATGTAATAGTACGGCTGTTAAAGACTTTGTAACATTGACGCAGCAAGGGGATATAAGGTGGAACTTGTGTTACTGTATGCCTGTCTGACCTTCTTTGCAAAGAATAAAAGCTTTCTTTTTAATTATAACTGAGAGTGAGTCTGTCTCTTATGCTGATGAGAGTTGATTTAATTTAGCCCCAACAATATCAATAAACATTGTGGAATATTCTATTTAATTAAAATATTGTTTAAAATTAGTATAGGCCTACTGCTGGGTAAAATTAACCCAAAATGGGTTTTTAAATTAAAAATCACACACAATATGACAATCGTAACAACACAGGCTGCATATAAAAGATTAATATATATTACACCAGTTCGGGTAAATGCAAAGCAACTACATACGTATAGAGTTAAACCCAGGGCTTAATTTGTGCTTGTAAATTGTGTAATTTAATTTGGATCCGGCACCTCCGAAATCCGATCCGGCACCTCATTTTGGTGGATCCCCCTCCTCCAGGGGCGGCGTTTCCATATGGCAGACAGAGAATAGCCAGATATGTGCCGTGAAAATGATCCAAAATTAATATCTTTATTATAATTCGTTATTATTATTTTAAATCATAGGGTTTTAGAAATATTTAACCAATGGTAAGTATTTAAAAGGAGCTTGTAAAACTTCGTAATGCCATTGGATCCTCAAGCTCTCACACGCCTTCACTCAGATTGACGCGCGCGCGCACAGCTGGAGGAGACAGATCTCCGCTTATCCACAAAGCAAGGGTAAACACATAACTGTTTGAATAGTACAGCATTTTCTTTACTCAAACACTATGTCTGTTAAGTCAAACTAATGTCTGTTGTTTTGTGTGTGCTTGAAGACTGGAGAAGTAGGATTTTTGTCATCTAGCCAAAATACTTTTGTACGTTTTAAATATCCTGCTGTGCATAAGTGCTTAATCGTTTATATCATGAGATTTTAGCTAAGTGTAAACAACAAGAAAAAACGAAGCTCCCATAGCAACAATAAACGTTATACCCTAACCTGTAAAATGCGATGATGGCATAATTGCCATTTAATGCGCTGCACTTGCCTCAGATGCAGACAAAACACAGATCTCCTCATTCGCCGGCCAAAGACCTTGTTAACTCCATTTGAGCTTGTTTTTATCTAGCCTAATGTTAATTGCACGTGTCTGATACAATACAAGCAGTGTTGTTTAATTATTGACTTTTCTGCCTTTTCTTTCTTTTCCCCCTGTATTTTAGTAGAGTGTGCCATGAAACTGTATTATTTGTCAAAACCCATCAAACATCATATTGTTTGTATTTGGATGATTAAAAAAAACTATGAAAAATAACTCGTATCGTACCAAATGACTTAAAATACTTAAAAGGTGTTCAAATTATAAATTTTTTTGACAATGCAACAATTACCTGATTAGTCAAGTGACAGTTCTGTCAGCTGTCCCGATCGAAATGTGAGGCTTGTATCGCAGCGTGCGCAGCTCACTTTAGTACAGACAAGATGCGCTGATGAGAAGCGCGCTCCGAGAGAGTTCGTGGATTCGAAGACTGGGTTCGAATGACTGATTTAATCTAATAGTTTGTGTTGATTTATTTTATTATTCAAATCTATGTTAAATAAATGCAGGAATTCCCCTCATTATAAACTTGAAAGCTGCGAGAATTATTAAAACCATAGCTACACCCAGAAATTTAGGACTTGATTAAATATAACTCCATTACACAGAGATTTGAAAAATAAAATTCCACAAATTTTTCTAAAAGTTTTTAGTCCTGGAAATTGTTGTTTTAAAATCGCATGGCATTTCCATGTTATTCATGACCTTACAGACTAAATGCAACTGGTGCACGCTCTTAAAATCACTTAAACTGGTCCAGCAATGTCAGAATCAGAATCAGAATCAGAATGAGCTTTATTGCCAGGTTATTTTTACACATACGAGGAATTTGTTTTCGTGACAGAAGCTCCGCAGTACAACAGAATGACAGCGACAGAACATAAAACACATAATAAAAGAATATAAAAATACAAAAAAGTAGATAAGGAATGACAATATACAAATTGACAATTGTAGGCAGGTATATTACAAAAATGCAGTTGTGTATGTACATGTATATTATGTGCAAAATTTAAGTGTATACTAAGTATGTGTGTTAGATAAATTAAGTGTATGTGTATATAAATATAAAGTGTAGTGTGTTCATGTTCAGTGTGTATCAGCTGTTCATAAGATGGATTGCCTGAGGGAAGAAACTATTCCTGTGTCTGGTCGTTCTGGTGCTCAGTGCTCTGTAGCGTCGACCAGATGGCAACAGTTCAAAGAGGGAGTGTGCTGGATGTGAGGGGTCCAGAGTGATTTTAACAGCCCTTTTGCTCACTCTGGATAAGTACAGTTCTTGAATAGAAGGGATGTGAATGTGATTGCGTGAATGTTCCATTACCTCTCCCTCATGTAATCACATGCCGGATCCGTTACCCCGCTTTGTTCTGGGACCTCGCAATTTACAAATTAAGCACTGGTTAAACCAAATTCTTTTGAAAAACGTGTTTAAGAACAAATTTAAGATTTTGTTCAATTTGTTCATGTATTTCACCCACTGATGAAGTTAAACTATTAAGGCCAAACCTTCACGACAATAAAAGTCAAGATTAAACTGTATATTATGGTGGACTGAAAGGATTTTACCGTCTTTGATTTTACTATTTTGATCCATGTCCTCAAGCACCATTTTTATTAGTTCAGTTCCTGGTTTTACCACTCATCAGTCAACGCTCAATGTTGTGAGAACATATTTTGACAAAACTCAAGTTTGAAAAGAACACAATAATCATAAAAATCTCTCTCCTCTTCGCTTAGATTAGTTTTCTTGTATTTTCGACACATATTCCTGTCATGAGTGCCGCAAAAAAACACTGACTCGATCATCTCAATCGCCATTCCAGCTGTTTCCAGTTTGCGCTCACCACATTCACTGGTCCAATTTTAAAGGAACACATTCCTGACAGTTGCAAAGTTGTCTCTTGTCTGTGCTTCGATTAGTTTTCTCCTTTTTTTCACACGTTCCAATCTTAAGCACCGAGCATGGGTCACCCTACTTGTCTGTATGTCACTTTCACTACTACTACTACTATACAGAACTGCTCACATTTGAACTCGTGTGACTTGCTGCATGCTCTCTTTCACATCCTCCACATTCCTAACCCAGCACCATTGGGTTACTTATTACTGATATCCATCCAAATTGGTTCAAATCCAGTCAGCTTCCTAACCAAACAGTCTCAACCAAGCATTTAGACTGAAACAAATGTGTAGGCTATAAAAAAGTACACAGTGTATGTTTTAGCTAAATTGCTTGCAAATATAAGATTGTCATACATACTATGTAATATTAGAATAGGTTGCGTTTGGTCTCGTACTGTATTGCATACCTTCTCAGAGTTGTGCGCTTGTTTAGCCCTTTGTTGTGATAAACAGTAAAGTGTTTTCAAGTGCTAGCAAAAGACAGTGTAAAGAAATACTCTTTTTGAGGGAAACAATCAATCATCAGAAGTTAAAAGCAGACCATAAGATTATTTATTTCTTGTCTCATTAGTGTTTAGCGTAGTTTTCGTTGCTGGTAAATGCTTGTTTTGTAGTTGTTTATCAACCCCCAGGACCTCAAGGTAACTTCTTGAATGAATTAGATCAACCTTTCCTGAGGATGGTACTCCCCTAGTTATGCTTGGAGACTTCAACATCCACCTAGATAAACCTTAGGCTGCAGACTTCCACACTCTGCTTGCCTCATTTGATCTTAAGAGAGTGTTAACTACGGCTACTCACAAATCAGCCAACCAACTGGACCTTATTTACACACAAAACTGCTCCACTGATCATGTACTGGTTACTCCACTGCACACCTCGGATCACTTCCTCCTCAATCTCAACCTCAACATGATCCCTGATACAATACATACCCCTCCACATGTCATCTTTCGACATAACCTCCGCTCACTCTCACCCTTCCAGCTATCTGCTATGGTTACATCTTGGCTTCCTCCCCCTAAACATTTATCATCTCTTGATGCTAACAGTGCTACTGATCTTGTTTAGACCCTGTCTGCCCCTTGTTTTCCAGGCCAGGCCATATCACCCCCTTCTGCCCCTTCGCTGTCTTATGCCGTTCTAAGCTCAGGGCTGCTGAAAGGGTGTGGTGCAAATAAAATAAAAAAATACTACTGACCTTAATGTGTATCAGTCACTGTTCTCCTCCTACTCTGCTAATGTCTCCAATGTTAAAAGGACATATTATCATAAAAAATGAACAATTTGTCTAACTCTTGCATGCTTTAAAAAAAATCTTCCTCCTTTGTCCTCCACCTTCCCTTCTTCATCAACTCTAGCATCTGATGACTTTGCCACATTCTGCAACTTGTACGCTTGATCCTGTTCCATCTCATCTCCTTCAAGCCATTTCTCCTGCAGTCATACCTGCACTCACATCATTAACGCATCCCTTCACACTGATGTTTTTCCTTCAGCATTTAGACAGGCTCACAAAGTCCAACTAGAAACAAATCCTTAACCCATCGCTTTTAAAGAACTACAGACCAGTTTCCTTTCTTCCTTTAGTTGAAAAAAACACTTGAACGAGCTGTGTTCATCCAAGTCTTTGCCTTTCTCAGACAGAACAACCACCTCAACAGCAACCAGTCTGGTTTCAGAAGTGGAAATTCAACCAAGGCTGCCTTCCTCTTAGTTGTTGAAGCCCTATAACTGGCAATAGCAGATTCCAAATATTCAATATCTTGCTGGATCTCTCTGCTTCTTTTGACATGGTTACCACCAGATCTTCATATCAACCCTATTGGTAAAGGGCATCTCAAGAACCGCACTCTAATCGTTTTAGTCTTATCTCTCAGATAGGTCCTTCAAGGTATCTTGGAGAAGTGAAGTGTCCAAGTAGCAACATCTAACTACTGGGGAGCCTCAGAGCTCTGTTCTTGGACCACTTCTCTTCTCTGTCTACATGATATCTGGGTTCTTTCATTCAGAAACATCACTTTTTATATCACTGCTATGCTGATGATACTTAACTCTACCACTCATTCCATCCTGATGATCTGATGATAGCTGCTCACATCTCAGCTTGTCTTACAGACATTTCTTGCTGGATGAAGGACCATCACTGTCAACTCAACCTTGACAAGACAGAACTGCTTGTGATTCCATCAAACCCATTGTTTCGTCATGTTTTACCATCCATTTAGGCACATCAACCATAAATCCTTCAAAAACAGCCAGAAGCCTTGGAGTTATGATTGATGAGCAGATGACTTTTTCAGACCACATTGCTAAAACTGCCCAGTCCTGCAGATTTGCTTTATTCAACATCAAGAAGATCAGGCCCCTTCTTTCAGAACATGCTTCACAATTCCTTGTTCAAGCTCTTGTTCTGTCCAGGCTGGACTATTTCAATGCTCTCTTGAGAGGTCTTCCAGCCAGTTCTATCAAATATTTACCATTAATCCAGAATGCGACAGCAAGGTTAAGTTTTAATGAGCCGAAAATAATGCATGTCACTAGAGCCCGACCGATATGGATTTTTGGGGGCCGATGCCGATATTAACTCGAAAAGAGCCGATTTATAAGCCGATATTTTGATTTTAAAAATAATCTGGATATTAGACCCATTTCCTATAAACTGCATTTACACAACATTCAATAGCAAAATATCTGCCTGTTCTATGTATGTAGGCTATATAAACCATTTTCCAGAAGGGATTGTGTTAAAAAAAAAGCCTTAGATTACAGTCTCAATGACTAAACAATTGCACATCAAAAGTATATATTTTTTAATGATCAAAAAACAGTCTGGTTTTAAACATTTAACACTTTTACTTTCTTCCAGTTGAAGCTGGTTTTAACAGTCTGTGTGTTTACTGTAAATAAGTTATAATACTAAAGTTAAAGTATTTGCAGATGTAGTCCCACACTTTGCTGCTACAGCATTCACCTTTTTCAGCCATCTGTAGGCAGAAAGAGAGACGGAGAAAGAATAAGCATGTGTATTAATAATATCACCATGTATCATTACTCATGTCATCATTAGAATTATATTAATAATAAACTGGGATCTCCTACATAGGCAAAAATGAGAAATATATATATATTTTTTTATTTGTCAAGCAATAGGTATTACCTACTTATATTTAACAATATTATTTCAACATTTTCCTGTTATGTCTGTAAAGCTACTTTGAAACAATATGTAAAAAAAAAAGCGCTTGTTCAGCTCACATTTATTTACATGTCCCCTCTGGTTTAATCATTTCTGACGCACCTACTGTAGTTACTGTAACTACACTATATTTGCTCTCACAGACACATTCACAACAGACCCGTATATCTTCTCCTCTTCTCTTTGTGCAGTCTGAATCAAAACATCGTCTTGCCTACTATTACCGGAAGATTACGGAATCAATTCGAAGTTGAATGGTTAAAGTTAGTGTCATGAACACACCGCTGTCAATTTTAAGAAGAACCACCTTCAAACAAGTTAATAGCAAGCATTTAAGGGGCCTGCTAAAAAGGAAGCTATTAGCGTTAGAGTAACGTAACCAGCCTGAATTCACCAAATTGTTCTCTGGACCTGAGGGTAGCCTCTTCTTCCTTGCTTCTCTCTTAATTCTCATCAGCAGGACTAGCGCTATCGCTCGCTTCTTACAACGGGACAGATACATGTTTGCTGCTGACCGAAAGGAGGAGGAACAGACTATGAAAGAGCTCCCGCTAAACGTTTTTAAAACTCCGCCATAGCGCAGTGCAGCGCAAATCGCGTTGTATCTGAAGGGCAACGCTGAGCCCAGCGGCAAGCGCCGTGCATACCGCGTACTGTGTGAAATGCCCAATTACGCGGTCATTATGTGGAAAACACACCGCAATAGAATAAGAATAAGTTAAACGCTAACGTTATAGTTTGACCTCCTATTAACGTTCGCGCTCTTCCACTGATAAACATGGTATTAGCTTTGTGGCTAATCTAATATAGCAATGCATTAGCGGCTGTAAGTGATGTTACAGAATATTTAGAAGTAATAATGATAGGACCGTTAGCTAGAACTACCACACAGTTTTTATATACAGGGTATGAACTAAATCTACAATCATTTCACATGACGAACGACAGACTCACCGTCAAAACAGTTGATCGCTTTCTTCTGTAGTGGACTTCTGGCGCTGTTGTTAACTCTGGAGCTGCAGAGCTCCCTCTGGTGGGCACACTATGCAACACTCATAACATGAGTGAAGCATGAGACTCTGTTTCTCATGTTTCATCGGCCGTTATAAATGCCGATGCCGATTTAAATGCAATTAGCTTATATCGGCCGATAATATCGGCTGGCCGATATATCGGTCGGGCTCTACATGTCACAGCTCTGTTTATTAACCCCTTACTAGTCACCCCCCTTTTTTGGCATGGAGACATAAATGACATACCCAAAATAAAAAGGTTTCTGCTCATGATTCTTTCTGACTAGATACATAATCAACCTTTGTTCACAAAGCTGACACTTCAAAGTTTACTGTTCAGTAATCAGAATACTGTTACGATAATAGAGATATATAAACAAAAATAAAAATATTAAAAACATATTTTTTAAATGTATTTTAAAAATTGTTGATGTAGGATATGAGTTTGAAAACACAGTGTAGCTAAAGCCACAAGTCTTCCAAAACTTCATAAAAAAATTAATTATCGAATCTGTAAAACTGTGAATTTTATGAAATATTTTCTAAGGCCATGTCATGTGTGTTTTTAGAGAAGGCTAATCAGATTGATTTATGGCACTTGTCATCTCTGTAAGATCTCACATGTAAACACTCATATGTGATCTGAGTGTTTTTTTCTGTGACAACTCCCCCATTCATTATTCTATTGTTCTCACCAAACGAGTCTTTCACACCTTGCACTGGCTACCATTAGCTGCTTGCATAAAATTCAAGACATTAATGTTTGCTACAAAACTACCACTGGCTCTGCACCCCTTTACCTTAATTCCTTATTCCAGACTTATGTGCCCTTTAGAAGCTTGTGTTCTGTAAGTGAACATCACTTTATTGTGCCATCCCTAAGAAGCACAAAATCACTTTCACTGAATTTTAAATTAAATGTTCCCTTCTGGTGGAATGACGTGCCCAACTCAATCCCAGCCACTGAGTCCTTAGCCATCTTCGAGACAAGCTAAAAACACATTTCTTCCACTTTTATTTGGCCCTCTAACACTCTCTACTCCACTTCTATTCTTATATATATTAAAAATAGAAACTAAGCTTATCTAATCTTTTTGTATTCTGTCTATTTCTATTTTTTTATTATACAATTAACAAAAGCAAAAAAAAAGCCTTTAACATTAGCTTGCTCTATTCTTTTCTTACTCTATATTTTTACCTTATTTATTTATTTTTTCGTTTTCTTTTTGTTTATTACATGATTTAAAAAACCTCGGTACATGTACTGCATGAAGCTAACTGAGACTTGTTATAGCACTTGCATATCATTGCTCTTTTGTTGATTTTGAGTGCTTTCATTGTCCTCATTTGTAAGTAGCTTTGGATAAAAGCATCTGCTAAATGACTAAATGTAAATGCGAATTCTCTTTACTTATGCAGTATGTTGCGGGTTGTAATCTAAAGCAATACAAAGCAACATAAACTAGCCCTTGATCCAGTGACACTGCATTCATTAAAATTATCAAAACATCTCAATAATACTCATTGTCATATGGGCCATTTCTGGTACTTAATGAAACAGATAACTTACTGCAGCTAAGCCAGTGACTTTATACATATGATGTTATAGCATCTAGCTAAATTAAGAATTGTGTATAACTGTATAGGTGAAGCTACTGTAAGTTAGTGGCTGTAAATACAAAAAGACACTTACCCTTTGACCAATATCTCCTGGCATTCCAGGGTCTCCCTGTGAGAGACAAAATATATACAGTAGTCAACATTTGAAGTGGATCAAAACCTTTCATCAAAGTTGTCCTAAAACCAAAATTAATTCTTGTCTTAGAACAACGTTGATATATATATATATTTTTTTTTTTGATCAACTTCAAATGTTAACTACATTTAACCGTTATATGGGAAATGATATGAAAACAATAAAACTATTAACATCTCATCCATAGTCCTAATTTTTTGAAAGGTTATTTTATATATTTCATATAATATTGGGTTGATGTAAAAAAAAAAAAAAACTTTTTTGTCTGTGACAAACACCAAAACACAGCCCACTGTGTCATTATGTGTCTGAGGTGTCACACTTTATAGTCTTGGTAGATGCTTTTTTTAGCTAAAGAGAAGAAAACAGCATTTTCCCACATTTTCACATAGACACGTGAAACATTAAAATACATAACTTTCAAATAAATGAGTGACAGGGTTGAGAAAAAGATACATCGATCTTGCCTGGAGTGAATACGATAAAGAGCCCTTAACCCACTGATGCATGAATTATTAAATCACAAAGTAATTAATATATATATTAGGGGTGTAACGGTACGTGTATTCGAACCGGACCGTGTCGGTACAGGGCTTTCGGTACGGTGCACGTGTGTACCGAATGACGGAATGCAATATTTTGTGCGCGGAACATTTACATTTTCGTGTTTCCAAACGAGCATATTAAGTGGCGGAAGTCTCCGCGTTCAGCGCAAATCCCACCCTGCAGCTGATTCCTAAGGCCGGCTACACACTGGAAGCGTGGCGCAAGCGTCTCAGCTGCGTGGCGTGTCCGTTTTTAATTCGGCTCCCATGTTAACAGGTTAGAGCTTGCAGACTGCCTGCGTGAGACGTGCATCTCAGGCGCGGCTCGAGCCTCGCGGAAAACTCGTGCATGCTAGAAATAGAACCGACGCCTATTTTTCACGCGACACGCAAGCGTGTTGGAAGCGTTTCCGGAAAAAATAGAATAGGAAAATATGTTTGTCATTTTGTACACAAATACATATTAATTCATGACACTTTGATGTTTGAAAGTCTATAGGTTGACATAAATTCAGATATAAATGTAATTTAAAAAATATATTAATAATTATCGATTTTCAAATATTGCACCTGTCAAACATAGTCTATTTTGCCGTCAATACTGTTGACGGTGTCCTTTATCAGTAGGCTTTATATTTATGCTCAACATGAAGTATAGATATTGTTGTCGTGAAGACAAGAGCCTGGTCTGTCGGTGGTCTCCCTCTATGTCACCTACAGCAGCAGCATGCTGGGATTGGTAATGCTGCCCTGTAATCATAGTTATTTTTTTATATCTTTCATTATATTTTATTATATGAAATTGGTTTGAGACTGAGAGTATTTTATTTAGGCTAGTGGAGAATTTTGCAGCAGTATTTTTTTTTTTATTCTATTTTTTTATATATATTTTATTAAAAAGTATTTAAAAAAAAGTGTATAGTAATAAACAACCTGCAGTTTAATGTTTGCATTTCTTTCCCTTACTGTACCGAAAATGAACCGAACCGTGACTTTAAAACCGAGGTACGTACCGAACCGTGATTTTTGCGTACCGTTACACCCCTAATATATATATATACTGTATATAGTGCCCTCCATAAGTATTGGAACAGTAAAGACAAAGTTTCATCTCCCTATATGATGTGATCATAAGTATTGGAACAGTTGCCTCACAGGGCTTTCCGAGTGTTCAGCTGCATCCAGTTGCATTAATTCTTCAGATATTAAAAGCAGCGAATATGTCTTATTAGTTATATCCATTGGAAGCCGACTTTGAAAGAAAAGCAAGCAGTTTGGATGCTAAAAGAAAAGAGGAAGTCAATTAAAACTATAGGATAAACAAAGTGCATGGAAAAATCAACAGTTTGGAAACGACTGGCTACATCAGTAACCAATGTAAGAGAGAGTACGGTGCACAGTTTCTCAAAAAGTTTGATTGATGAGGGTCATAAAAAGGCACCTGTTTGGAGCCCTATATAAAGGAATTTATAATCGGAGGGAAAAGTGTTTTTTGTCTGTGGGGGGCTGTTGAAAACTGTTCAAAACGATGTGCTTTAAACTTTAAAATGTTGGTATGGTTATTAAATGGTATAAGGGAGTTTTTTTTATAAAGGTTTGTACATAGTACACAATGCATTTCAAGAAAAAAGGTTAAAACATACAAGAAATGGAGACACTGTAATGACCTTTTTTTTTTTTGACCCCGGAAAAGATTAAAAACGGGTCAAGGTATGCATTTCAGAATTGTTAGAAAAATTGTAAAAAAGTAATTATAGTTTGTTTAACAATTAAAATAAAGCTTTAAGCAGCGATGAACGGGCTCTCGCACCCGGGCTCACCACCAGCGAGTTGCTTTAGTAAAAAGGTGAACGGTGAGAAATATGCATTTAATGTCATAAATATAAGTGGAATATATCAAAGTATATTCCATATATGTGCCAATCTTCCTGTTGCCAGTAGGTGGCGCTATCATTATAATGGAATATTGGCCTTCAGATGTGTTCAGGTCAGGACTCTTATCAAACATGTGAAGTTTGGGGAAGATCGAACATTTTATGCTTGAGTTACAACAACTTCTCTTGCTGTGGCGAGACATCAAATTTTGTCATGGCGCCATGGACAAGCCCTTTAACAAAAACTCAAGATCTCCACAATTTAACAATGCACAGACCTTAGATTAGACTGACCACAAAAAAATACATTAATGTCAAAAAATTTCAAGGAGTAGTTTGTCGGAGCGTAAAATATGCCACTTCCTGTTGCCAGCAGGTGGCGCTATGACTATAATGGAATATGGGCATGTAGATCTGTTAAGGGCAGAAGTCTTATCTAACATGTGAAGTTTGGGGCTGATTGGACATTGTATGTCTAAGTTACAGCAGCTTCCTTTTTCATGGCAAAACATCGAAATTTGCTAGGCCGCCATGGACACGCCCTTTAACGAAACCTCAAGATTTAACATCGCAAAGGGCTTTAGATTACACTGACCAAGTTTGGTGTTGATCTGAATAAATCTCTAAGAGGAGTTGGTTAAAGTACAACCCCTGAAAATGGCAAAAACAACACCAATTTTGAAGAGAAAATTCTAAATAACCGACTTCCTGTTGGGATTCGGATTTCGTACCAAGAGACTTTTTTGTAGGTATTGGTGTGTTACATGTGTGTACTGATTTTTGTACATGTACATGAAACATAGCTCGAGGTGCACTCCGTTGAAAGTGTAGAGGTGGCGCTATCGAGTCATTTTGACACACCCGATTGAATATTGGCCTAAAGATGTGTTCAGGCCAGGACTTTTATCACACATGTGAAGTTTGGGGAAGATCGGACATTTTATGCCTGAGTTATAACATCTTTTATTCCCGTGGCGAGACATCGAACTTCGTCACGGCGCCATGGACACGCCTTTTAACGAAAACTCAAGATCTTCACAACTTAACATTGCACAGGCGTTTAGATTAGACTGACCACAAAAAAAGACATTGATGTCATAAAATTTCTAGGAGTAGTTCGTGGCAGTGTAAAATATGTCACTTCCTGTTGCCAATAGGTGGCGCTATGACTATAACTGAATATGGGCATGTCAATCTGTTCAGGTTCGGAATCTCATCAAACATGTGAAGTTTGGGGCAGATTGGACATTGTATGTCTGAGTTATAGCAACTTCATTTTTCATGGCGAATCATCGAAATTCGCCAGGCCGCCACGGACACGCCCTTCAACGAAAACTCAAGATCTTCGCAATTTAACATCGCAAAGGCCTTTAGATTAGGCATACCAAATTTGGTGTGGAATTGAAGAAATCTCCAGGAGGAGTTCGTTAAAATACAACTCATGGAAATGACCAAAATTACACAAAATTTGCTCATAATATTAAAAATAACCGACTTCCTGTTGGGTTTAGAATTTTCCTCCAAGAGTCTTTTTTGTAGGTATTGGTGTGTTACATATGTGTGCCAATTTTCGTGCATGTACGTGAAACATAGCTGGAAGGCTGTTGATTTTCTTAGTGTAGGTGTCGCTGTCGAGCCATTTTGCCACACCCTCTTCTGAATCCTATATCAGACGAAAAGTTTCACCAGGTTTGACGCGTATGCAAAGTTTCATGACTTTTTGAGCATGTTTAAGCCCTCAAAAATGCGATTCATTCGGGAGAAGAAGAAGAAGAAGAATTAAAGCTGCAAGCAGCGATGAAAGGGCCCTCGCACTCGGGCTCACCACCACCCGGTGCCCATAGGAGGAACAGTGAACGTTGGGCCATATGCTTATAAAATAGTAAATATTTGTGCCACATTTCCTGCTGCCGACAGGTGGCGCTATGATTATACCAGAATATTGACATGTAAATTTCTTCAGGCCAGGACTCTTACCAAACATGCAAAGTTTCGGGCAGATCAGACAAGTCATGTTTAAGTTAGTATAAAATAATTCATTTCCTGTTGCCAGCAGGCGGCGCTATACTTAGAATTGAATATTGGCCTTTAGTTGTGTTCAGGCCAGTACTCTTATAAAACATGTGATGTTTGGGTAAGATGGGGAATTGTATGCATGAGTTACAACAACTTCCTGTTTTATAGTATTAATAGCATCGTTTTGCACATACTAAGTGTTGCTAGAATGTTTGAAAATATTTCTAGCATGATTAGCACACAATGGCATATTTTACTGTGTTGCAAATAGTGCATAAAAGTGTTAAAAATTACACTTCCTGTTGCCAGCAGGTGGCGCTATGACTATAACCGAATATGGGCATGTTGATTTATTTATGACAGGACCCTTGTCAAACGTGTGAAGTTTGGGGCAGATCGGACATTGCTTGCCTGAGTTACAGCATCTTCCTTTTTCACTGCATTAGTAGCATGCTTTAGCACTTAGCTAAGTGTTGCTAGCATGTTTTAGTATGCTTCTAGAAGGTTGCCAGCATATTTAACCCTTTTTGACACATTTTAATTTGTTCCTAGGAGTCCATAACAGCGTTAACCTTGTCACTTCCTGTTACCAGCAGGTGGCGCTATGACTATAACTGAATTTGGTCATGGGTGTTTGTTCAGAACAAAACACCTATCACACGTGTGAAGTTTGGGGAAGATCGGACATTGCTTGCCTGAGTTACAGCAACTTCCTTTTCACTACATTATTAGTATGCTTTAGCCATTAGCTAAGTGGTGCTAGGATGTATTAGTATGTATCTAGCATGTTGCCAGCCTATTTAACACTTGTTGATGCTTTTTAATATGTTCCTAGGAGTCCATAACAGTGTTAACCTTGTCACTTCCTGTTACCAGCAGGTGGCGCTATGACTATAACTGAATTTGGCCATGGGTGTTTGTTCAGGACAGAAAACCTATCACTCGTGTGAAGTTTGGGGAAGCTCGGACATTGCTTGCCTTAGTTACAGCAACTTCCTTTTTCACTGCCTTAGTAGAATGCTTTAACACTTAGCTAAATGTTGCTGGCATGTATTAGCATGCTTATAAAATTTTGCCAGCCTATTTAACCCTTGTTGATGCCTTTTATTATTTTTCAAGGAGTCCATAACAGTGTTAAACATGCCACTTCCTGTTGCCAGCAGGTGGCACTATGAATATAATCAAATATGGGCATGTTGATGTTTTCAGGACAGGACTCTTGTCAAACGTTTGAAGTTCGAGGCAGATCGGACATTGCTTGCATTAGTTACAGCAAATTCCTTTTTCACTGCATCACTAGCATGCTTTAGCATTTAGCTAAGTGTTGCTAGCATGTATTGGTATGTTTCTAGCTTGTTGCCAGCCTTTTTAACACTTGTTGACACTTTTTAATATGTTCCTAGGAGTCCATAACATGTAACTTCCTGTTACCAGCAAGTGGCGCTATGACTATTACTGAATTTGGTCATGGGTGTTTGTTCAGGACAGAACACCCATCACACGTGTTAAGTTTGGGGCAGATCGGACATTGCTTGCCTGAGTTACAGCAACTTCCTGTTTCACTGCGAAACATCAAACTTTGTCAGGCCGCCAGGGACACATCCCTTGACGAAAACTCAAAAGCTTCGCAATTTAACGTCACAAAGGTCTTATGATGACCCTCACCAAATTTGAAGATAATCCGATTAAAACTGTAGGAGGAGTTCGTCAAAGTACGAGGCAAGGAAACGGCAAAACTGCACAAAAATCGTACAGGAAATTAAAAATAACTTACTTCCTGTTGGGTTTTGGATTTTGTACCAAGAGACTTTTTTGTAGGTATTGGTGTGTTACACGTGCGTACTGATTTTCATGCATGTACGTGAAACGTAGCTCAAGGGACACTCCGTTGAAATTTACCAGGTGGCGCTATCAAACCATTTTGCCACACCCACTTCTGAAACCTATATCAGATGTAAATTTTCGCCGGTCCTGATGCGTGTGCAAAGTTTCGTGAGTTTTGAAGCATGTTTAGGCCCTCAAAAATGCACTTCATTACGGAGAAGAAGAAGGAGAAGAAGAATTAAAGCTGCAAGCAGCGATGAACGGGCCCTCGCACCCGGGCTCACCGGCAGCGAGTGGCTTTAGTAAATAGGTGAACGGTGAGAAATATGCATTTAAACTCATAAATATAAGTGGAATATATCAATGTTTATTCCATATATGTGCCAATCTTTCTGTTGCCAGCAGGTGGCGCTATCATTATAGTGGAAAATTGGCCTTCAGATGTGTTCAGGCCAGGACTCTTATCGAACATGCGGAGTCTGGGGAAGATCGAACATTTTATGCCTGAGTTACAACATCTTTTATTCCCATTGCGACACATCGAACTTCGTCACGGCGCCATGGACACGCCTTTTAACGAAAACTCAAGATCTTCACAACTAAACATCACACAGGTCTTTAGATTAGACTGACCACAAAAATAACATTGATGTCATAAAATTTCAAGGAGTCGTTTGTCGCAGCGTAAAACATGTCACTTCCTGTTGCCAGCAGGTGGCACTTTGACTATAACTGAATATGGGCATGTAGATCTGTTAATGGCAGAAGTCTTATCTAACATGTGAAGTTTTGGGCACATTGGACATTGTATGTCTGAGTTATAGCAACTTCATTTTTCATGGCGAATCATCGAAATTCGCCAGGCCGCCACGGACACGCCCTTTAACGAAAACTCAAAATCTTCGCAATTTAACATCGCAAAGCCCTTTAGATTAGGCATACCAACTTTGGTGTTGATCTGAATGAATCTCTAGGAGGAGTTCGTTAAAATACAACGCATGGAAATGACAAAAATGACACAAAATTTGCTCATAAAATTAAAAATAACCGACTTCCTGTTGGGTTTCGGATTTTGCTCCAAGAGACTTTTTTTTAGGTATTGGAGAGATACATGTGTATACCGATTTTCATAAATGTACGTGAAACGTAGCTCGAGGCGCACACCGTTGAACGTGTATAGGTGGCGCTGTCGAGCCATTTTGCCACTCCCACTTCTGAAACCCATATCAGACGTAAATTTTCGCCAGTTCAGAGGTGTGTGCAAAGTTTCATGACTTTTCGAGCATGTTTAGGCTCTCAAATATGCGATTCATCCTGGAGAATAATAATAATGATAATAATAATAATAATAATAATAATAATAATAATAATAAACTGAGCAATTCCAAGAGGGTCCTCACACCATCGGTGCTCGGGCCCTAATAAACGGAGCAATTTCAATAGGGTCCTCGCACTGCAGTGCTCGGGCCCTAATAATAATAAATATAGCTGCAAGCAGCGATGGCGGGCTCAAGCCATCAGTGCAAACGCCACCCCGGTGGCATCGGGAAAACTGTGCCCAGCGGGCATAAGCATTTACAGTAACCCTCTGGCAATCAAGTTTTAAGGGATACAGCAGTTAAAGGGTTAATCCAACCCATCTAGACTTTGAAATCACATACACAGAACAATATATATAACTTTAGTAACACTTTATTTTAATATATATAAAAAATTTATAAGGTGCGCATTGTAGCTGACACCTAAATTAACACATAACAATTGTTTTATGACTGCACGTCTTTCTCCTCAAATGCTATTGAGCTTCAAATTTGTGTTTGAGCCCATGTGAAAAAGTAGCATAATTTACATATGTCTTACAGTTTGTTTTAATAAACATCAAACATTCAATTTAATTGTGCATTATAGCTGTCACCTAGATGAACAATTACAGTTGTTTTTATGACTGTAAGTCATTTTCTTCAAATGCTACTGACGTTAGAAAAGCGTATAACAATATCACATGTAACTTTAGAGACGGTCCCTAAATTTGAGACTCTCGAATGTCCAATGTCAAGCCAACTTTATGCCTGTTTTTTTTTTACTTTCTTTAGTTTTCTTTTCTCTGTGCCTGATTGTTGATGTTCTTTACCTGGGCATAGATGTCCATCCATCAATTACGAACAGTGAGCCACAAACATGAGGTGCGAGCGCGGATGGGAGAATGGAGCATGTTTTTTTTTTTTTTTGCTTTTTTGAGCAACTGGGATGGTGCCCCCTCTGGGAGTTGGTGCCCTACGAAGACTGCGTACTCTGCATATAGGGAGTGGCGGTACTATCTGGAAGATATATTCCTCAAACCATCGTACAAGAGGAGGTGATGCTAGTCCTTCAAGAATCACTCAAAACCTATCTGTTCATAAAGCCTATACATAAGGTCATAATAAATAATATTCCACAATACGTCATTCAATTCTAATTAAGTCATTTTTTGGGAACTTTTACGTCTCTCAGAACCTGACACATTGTAATTCTGAGACTCCAGGAAAGTTGCAGTTCTGGAAAATGGTGGAACTGTAGACTAAATGCTCCCTGATAGTGTCACACCTAATTCTTCACTTTAATTCTTAATTCTTTTGCAGTTTATGTGTTTCTGTTCTTCTCCACCTGTTTTTTTTCTGACCCTTCTGACCCAGTAAGCATTTTGCTGTCCAGTGGTCATGTCTTTACTTTGCAATTACTGTAGTGATCTAATTTTGAATATTTCTCATGAGGATCTAATAATTTTGTTTTTTTCAGTCTGAGTGAAATGTCTTTTTTTGGCTCATTTTATCAGTAAAGGAAAAAGTACCTAATAATTCAGCACACCTGAATATAAGGAGTTATTTTTTTCTCTTCCAGTCTTCATGGTCAACTACGTATATATCACACTCGTTGCCTTCTCTAGTGCAGCTCAACCAATTCACATCCCATTCATCAATATTTGTGATATCACAAATCCCGGAAAATGCTTGTTGTAGTCCAAACAATTTATTTGTTGTGGCTTTTAAAAAGTGATTTTTGTATAATTGCGCATGTTTATATTTCATATATATATATATATATATATATATATATATATATAGCTTTCCAATGCCGTTGCTGTTGATAATAGGATTAAGCAAGTGTAGAACACGCACAAACAGAGTCCATGTAGACAGATGTAGATGCATAACAAATGTCTTTCTTTATTACTTGAGTTGCATTAAACATGATCTCAAACTTCTTGTGGCCTCTCCTTATTCACATGTACACACAAAGCCATACCTTATTGACCGCATACAACTAGAATCCACCTTACGGGCTAATCTGCCATGCGCTCAAAAACTGTGCTTCCCAGTTACCAACACTGTAACACACACAGTTCTTGCTTAGGTGCTCTAATTAAACATAACCACAGCACCACCAAGTGGACAAACCTTTACCATCCCCAAAATGTCTCCTACTATATATATATATATATATATATATATATATATATATATATATATATTAGGGCTGTGAATCTTTGGGTAGGCAGCGATTCGATTAGATTACGATTCATAGGTTTTCGATTCGATTCAAGAACGATTTTTGCAAATTTAGAACGATTCAATTCGATTCGATTCACAATGAAATTTGATTCGATTCGATTATAACGATTCGATTCTGCATTTCTTTTAGTGCATTCACAGGATTATTTAAATGCTTCTACTAAATTCTTTAAATGCTTAGTCAGGGGGCAAATTACAGTAGCATTTATGGTTAGAGAACCATAGGTTAGAAAAAAAAAAAAAAAACTTTTGTCCATTGTTAAATTGTGCTAGTTTAATGATGAGACATGGCATACGTAAAAATGTATGTAAGCCAAGTTTTTAAAAAAGAGCTTAAATAGTATTATGTATAAGCTAACATTTTGTCACACCAGGGGCATAGCCATCATTTCAGAAGTGACAGAAATGTCAAATACAATCATTTTATGTATGTAGCTTATATAATAATAATAATAATTATTATTATTATTATTATTATTTTACAAGGAATTATCTTCTTTTTTAATTACTTTTAATTAGCTGTAATAAATCAAATACACTGCTGGGCAATAATCAATCATCTGTAATCGATATTTTTTTCCTAATGGCAATTTTATGATTGTTTTATATACTAGGCTACATTTAATTAGCAATTATTACATTTTTCTGCACAGAATAAGGTAGAAAATACACTTTATAGTTTCTGTACTGTAATAAATGTCAATTAACACTGCATCATTCATAAATTGTTTGTGTTTTTTTTTTAGTTTCATCAGTTCATTTTTTATTCAGTTTAGCTGCAGATATAGCCGCGCACGTCTATGAGAGCGAGATCGCTTCTCTTTCAGTGTGAAAACGTCTTCATCTCTATTTAACTTTTCCTCTCCATCAGCGAATGATTCTGAGAGAAAACGTTTGCTAATGAAACAAACGCTACTTTCATGCATCTGATTATCAGATAAATCTCGCGCTCTTATTTCAAGGTCGTTGTTAATGCTGTGGTTAATTTTAAAAGTTTCCTTCGTATATTCATCCGCATTGTTTAAAAACATTTATCATTCAATGGATCTGTGCGTATGATTTAGACACTTACATTTCTGCTCCGTCCATGCAATAAATACAGCTGTCGACGGCTCCGGTAACTCCGTCGGTAAGATGCAGAGAGCCATTGACAAACTACAGAAAAGTAAAACTACTTCACGTTAGCATTACTGGCCACGAGTCCTATAGATCACACGTCAGCTGCGTCAGAGACGAACGGAGCGCGAGCGCAATCCTGTGACAGTCTCAGTCGGTAAACACTGGAGCGCGTGAAGGACAGATAAGAGGCACGATTCACGAACACTCTTCAAGGTCTCCATTAATTCGTGCGTGTAGTAATTTAATGTGTATACATTTTGAAAGCATTGAATCGCTATAGAAATCGCGATTCATTCGATTCTTAGCATTTTGAATCGATTACTGTCCAAGATCGGTGATTCACGATTCAAAAATCATGTTTCAAGATCGATGCATATGAATCGTCATGCATACGTTTATATTTCATTTTTTTTATCACGTGTAAATATATATATATATATATATATATATATATATATATATATATATATATATGTAAAATTCAAGTGTACAGTGTACTTTTATTGCATATTGAAATAAATATTTCTGAGTTCTGTATCAATCTGTGTTGTTGTTGTTTATTTTAATTTTTCTTAGGAAGATAACTGACCCTTTACTTTCCTTTGTAATAAATGTGCTTATAAACCAAGAATAAGCTATTTATAGCTGTATTTATAAACTGCTTAGTATTGACTATTAATGTTAAGACAAGGCTTTATAAAGCATAAACTGACTATTTACTAATGAGTACAGTTATTATAAAGTGTTACCAATGCATTTACAAATGTTAACAAATTAGACATTATTTTACAGTGTTATCAAATCCTTAAATGATTTATAAGTGTTTTGTAATGATTTTATTGACCTATAAGCATTTGTGAAAGTTCTGCTTGCATTACAGATTGAACAGATTTACTGTTACATCCATGAGATTATGTAAATTCAAATAAATATCATGTCACAGGATGTCATAGGTCAGTATCAAATGAGTTTGAAATTATTATTTGCAGCACAAATAAGGTTTTTTAGGATTTTTAAAAATCCCTAAAACTGTCAGAAAAGGATTAGGCCTAAGATATTTCTATGTGAGTGGCTAAATTTATTTTTGTTTTTATAATTATAATACATAAACTATGAAATTATACAAAATGTATAAAAAAGTAAATAAATAAATACGTACACACATAAAAAAAGCAGCCAAGACAAATGAGTTTCCTTTTTTTATATATAAATTAAAATTGAAGACACAAGCGGCTGGTAAATGCGGTCACTTAATATTCAAATCCAGTAGATCCACTTCAGATTTATTTCTCAACAGTTTATGTTCACGTGGCTGTTTTCGTTTATATTCGCCAAGCTATTATGTATTTTGAAATAATCTTGTCCGTGATGTGTTCGTTCGTACGATGAAAGGCAGAATCCTGCAGCTCGAGAGATGTTATTCTGCCCGTCGCTCTTTCAAATAGTCTTTCACACTTAAACGGGTCACAAACACCTGCATTTAGCTTTTGTTGTGTTATAATGGGTGCATTGTGTGCATTTGTGGTAATATTTTATTTTAAAAAGCTCTTAAACAAGAATAAATTCGTTAGTTTTGAGCTCGACACTGTATGCGCTGATCGGAGCGGTAATTTAGATAGGCAGCCGCAAATATTTCATTTTCACACAAACAGTTCAAAAACATATGAATTTAGCTCTTGGTGTGTTCTAATTGGTGAACTGTGTGATATCGCTTTAATATTTTATTTTTTAAAAGCTATAAAAGAAGAATAAACTAGTTTTTTTCTGAGCTCGTCATTCCACACGCTCTTGCTCAGAGCGGTGATTCATCTCTAGTATTTCTCACATATCACTGACCACACATCAATTATTAATGAGCCCTGACCCGGTAATAATCATATATGTTGGTTTAGCTTGTCAGTATGAATTAAATCTAAGTATTTATTTGTATTTTTAACCGAACCTAAACTAACTGAAACTAAAAGTCCGGGAATTGCACCTGTAGGGGCGCTATTTCTCTCAGTCAATGGAAGTCTAAGCACATAGAGTCAAACAGAGGGACAGAGTGAGATGAGATGTCTGACAGTTTTTTAATTTTATGTTATCCATACAGTGTTGTAAAGTCGTGAAACTATGCATATTTCCTCAGAATTACTTTTTTATCTGTATGAAAAAATTCTTTGACGTGTTTGGAAGCTGCAAGTTAAAAATACAATACAATTAATGATTCCCTTTTTACGGTCCTTTCAAAAAATCACCACGGCAAAACCATTCAAGCTATCCAAAATCCATTCACAATTTAAGTTCCTCAATGTTTTTTCAACATGTAGACAAAGTTTGGTGTGTCAAGTGTACTTCTCCTCTGAGCAGTATGCATTAATTCACAAGCTGAATTTTCCCAAAAATCCATATTCAAGTCAAAATAGCCAACTTCCTGTTGGTTGTAGCTGATGACTGTAAATTAGAAAGTTGTCTGTCTTGATAAGAACAATATACGTACCGAGTTTGGTGTCTGTAGCTAAAACTAACCCCCCCACTTTTGACAAAAGGTGGCGCTATAGAGTGCCTTTTTCACGCCCTTTTAAAAGCTTTTTCCAATGTCTAGCTATCAATAATGCTGATATGTGTTTTGAGTTTCATGTAAATCTGAGGTTGTTATCTGGCTCAAAATCACCATAACAGAATTTTCAAGTTTGACACGTTGCCATGGCAACAATATATAAGATATCAATATCCCCACAACAGATTTACATCGGCCATGTTTTGTCATTATTCTGATGAAGTTTGAAGCAAATCGAGTAAAAATAAGATACTCAATTCAAAGCATATTGAAAATGAACCATTTCCTGCTGCCAGTTGGTGGCGCTATAACTTTGACTTTTAATAGTCACATATATACGATCGGTATCATACATTGAACAAACCGATGAAGTTTGATCAAACTCAGGCAATGTATGTGGATGTTATTAGGCATTTCCTGTTTCTAATTTTTTGCCCTAAATTCAACGCCGCGCCACGGGCAAACCGTTCGAGATATCTAAAATCCCCTGGCAATTTTTCATCCCCAATGTCTTGAGATCATGTTTACCGAGTTTGGTGGAAATCAAGTAAAAAACCTATGACAAGTATATCAAATTCCAGAGCATGCTTTTTTTAAACAGCCCTGAATAGCTGACTTCCTGTTGGGCGGAGCCTATGACATAGAGCGTGAAAGTTGTTCAGCTCAATGAGATCTATAAGTGTACTGAGTTTCATATAAATATGTGCAAGTGTGTGTGAGCTATGGTTCAAGATTTCTGACTGTGTTCCAGGGGGCGCTGTAGAGCCTCTGTGCCACGCCCGGGTCCCAGTCTCTGCGACGTCCTGATGGACGCAGGTTCCAATGTGTTTGCAAATTTTCAAGAGTTTTTGAGCATGTTAAGGCCCCCAAAAACCCCCGGAAGGTTAAATAAAAAATAAAAATAATAATAATAATAATAATTAAAGCTGCAAGCAGCGATGAACGGGCCCTCGCACCCGGGTTCACCGGCAGCGAGTGGCTTTAGTAAATAGGTGAACGGTGAGAAATATGCATTTAAACTCATAAATATAAGAGGAATATATCAAAGTTTATTCCATATATGTGCCTATATTTCTGATGCCAGCAGGTGGCGCTATCATTATAATGGAATATAGGCCTTCAGATGTGTTCAGGCCAGGACTCTTATCGAACATGCACAGTCTGGGCAAGATTGAACATTTTATGCCTGAGTTACAACAACTACTCTTGCTGTGGCGAGACATCAAATTTTGTCATGGCGCCATGGACACTTCCTTTAACAAAAACTGAAGATCTCCACAATTTAGCATTGCACAGGCCTTTAGATTAGACTGACCACAAAAAAATACATTAATGTCAAAAGATTTCTAGGAGTAGTTTGTCGCAGCATAAAACATGTCACTTCCTGTTGCCAGCAGGTGGCGCTATGACTATAACTGAATATGGGCATGTAGATCTGTTAAGGGCAGAAGTCTTATCTAACATGTGAAGTTTGGGGCAGATTGGACATTGTATGTCTGAGTTACAGCAACTTCCTTTTTCATGGCGAAACATCGAAATTTGTCAGGCCGCCATGGACACGCCCTTTAACGAAACCTCAAGATCTTCGAAATTTAACATCGCAAAGGCATTTAGATTTAACTGACCAAGTTTGGTGTTGATCTGAATAAATCTCTAGGAGGAGTTTGTTAAAGTACAACCCCTGAAAATGGCAAAAACAACTCCAATTTTGCAGAGAAAATTCTAAATAACCGACTTCCTGTTGGGATTCAGATTTCGTACCAAGAGACTTTTTAGTAGGTATTGGTGTGTTACATGTGTGTACCGATTTTTGTACATGTACGTGAAACATAGCTTGAGGCACACACCGTTGAAAGTGTATATGCACTCTGTTAAAAGTGTATAGGTGGCGCTATAGAGCCATTTTGCCACACCCAATGGAATATTGGCCTTCAGATCTGTTCAGGCCAGGACCCTTATCACACATGTGAAGTTTGGGCAAGATCGGACATTTTATGCCTGAGTTATAACATCTTTTATTCCCATAGCGACACATCGAACTTCGTCACGGCGCCATGGACACGCCTTTTAACGAAAACTCAAGATCTTCACAACTAAACATCACACAGGTCTTTAGATTAGACTGACCACAAAAATAACATTAATGTCATAAAATTTCTAGGAGTAGTTTGTGGCAGTGTAAAATATTTCACTTCCTGTTGCCAATAGGTGGCGCTATTACTATAACTGAATATTGGCATGTAGATCTGTTCAGGTCAAGAGTCTTATCCAACATGTGAAGTTTGGCGCAGATTGAACATTGTATGTCTGAGTTACAGCAACTTCCTTTTTCATGGCGAAACATCGAAATTTGTCAGGCCGCCATGGACACGCCCTTTTACGAAACCTCAAGTCCTTAGCAATTTAACATCACAAATGGCTTTAGATTACACTGACCAAGTTTGGTGTTCATCTGAATAAATCTCTAGGAGGAGTTCGTTAAAGTACAACCCCTGAAAATGGCAAAAACAACACCAATTTTGCAGAGAAAATTCTAAATAACCGACTTCCTGTTGGGATTTGGATTACATACCAAGAGACTTTTTTGTAGGTATTGGTGTGTTACATGTGTGTATCGATTTTCGTACATGGATGTGAAACGTAGCTCGAGGCGCACACCGTTGAATGTGTATAGGTGGCGCTATCGAGCCATTTTGCCACTCCCGATGAAATATTGGCCTTCAGATGTGTTCAAGTCAGGACTCTTATCAAACATGTGAAGTTTGGGGAGGATCGGACATTTTATGCCTGAGTTATAACATCTTTTATACCCTTGGCGAGACTTTGAACTTTGTAACGGCGCCATGGACACGCCCCTTAACGAAAACTCAAGATCTTCACAATTTAACATTGCACAGGCCTTTAGATTAGACTGACCATAAAAAATACATTGATGTCAAAAAATTTCTAGGAGTAGTCTGTCGCAGTGTAAAATATGTCACTTCCTGGTGCCTATAGGTGGCGCTATGACTATAACTGAATATAGGCATGTAAATATGTTCAGGTCAGGAGTCTTATTAAACATGTGAAATTTGGGGCACATTGGACATTGTATGTCTGAATTATAGCAACTTCATTTTTCATGGCGAATCATCGAAATTCGCCAGGCCGCCACGGACACGCCCTTTAACGAAAATTCAAAATCTTCGCAATTTAACATCGCAAGGGCCTTTAGATTAGGCATACCAAATTTGCTGTTGATCTGAATAAATCTCTAGGAGGAGTTCGTTAAAATACAACTCATGGAAATGGCAAAAATGACACAAAATTTTTCTCATAATATTAAAAATAACCGACTTCCTGTTGGGTTTAGAATTTTGCTCCAAGAGACTTTTTTGTAGGTATTTGAGAGTTACATGTGTGTACTGATTTTCATACATGTACGTGAAATATAGCTCGAGGCGCACACCGTTGAACGTGTAGGTGGCGCTGTCGAGCCATTTTGCCACACCCACTTCTAAAACCCATATCAGATGTCAATTTTCACCGGTTCTGAGGTGTGTGCAAAGTTTCATGACTTTTTGAGTATGTTTAGGCCCTCAAAAATGCGATTCAGTTTGGAGAAGAAGAATAATAATAATAATTAAAGCTGCAAGCAGCGATGAACGGGCCCTCGCACCCAGGCTCACCACCAGCGAGTGGCTATAGTAAATAGGTGAACGGTGAGAAATATGCATTTAAACTCATAAATATAAGTGGAATATATCAATGTTTATTCCATATATGTGCCAATCTTTCTGTTGCCAGCAGGTGGCGCTATCATTATAATGGAATATTGGCCTTCAGATGTGTTCAGGCCAGGACTCTTATCGAACATGCAGAGTCTGGGGAAGATTGAACATTTTATGCCTGAGTTACAACAACTTCTCTTGCTGTGGCAAAACATCAAATTTTGTTATGGCGCCATGGACACGCCCTTTAACAAAAACTGAAGATCTCCACAATTTAACATTGCACAGGCCTTTAGATTAGACTGACCACAAAAAATACATTAATGTCAAAAGATTTCTAGGAGTAGTTTGTCGCAGCGTAAAACATGTCACTTCCTGTTGCCAGCAGGTGGCGCTATGACTATAACTGAATATGGGCATGTAGATCTGTTAAGGGCAGAAGTCTTATCTAACATGTGAAGTTTGGGGCAGATTGGACATTGTATGTCTGAGTTACAGCAACTTCCTTTTTCATGGCGAAACATCGAAATTTGTCAGGCCGTCATGGACACGCCCTTTAACGAAACCTCAAGATCTTCGCAATTTAACATCGCAAAGGCCTTTAGATTTAACTGACCAAGTTTGATGTTGATCTGAATAAATCTCTAGGAGGAGTTCGTTAAAGTACAACCCCTGAAAATGGCAAAAACAACGCCAATTTTGCAGAGGAAATTCTAAATAACCGACTTCCTGTTGGGATTCGGATTTCGTACCAAGAGACTTTTTTGTAGGTATTGGTGTGTTACATGTGTGTACCGATTTTTGTACATGTACGTGAAACGGAGCTCGAGGCGCGCTATGTTGAAAGTGTATAGGTGGCGCTATCGAGCCATTTTGCCACACCTGATGGAATATTGGCCTACAGATGTGTTCAGGCCAGGACTCTTATCACACATGTGAAGTTTGGGGAAGATCGGACATTTTATGCCTGAGTTATAACATCTTTTATTCCCATGGCGAGACATCGAACTTCGTCACGGCGCCATGGACACGCCTTTTAACAAAAACTCAAGATCTTCACAACTTAACATCGCACAGGCCTTTAGATTAGACTGACCACAAAAAAGACATTGATGTCATAAAATTTCTAGGAGTAGCTAGTCGCAGTGTAAAATATGTCACTTCCTGTTGCCAATAGGTGGCGCTATGACTATAACTGAATATGGGCATGTCAATCTGTTCAGGTTCGGAGTCTCATCAAACATGTGAAGTTTGGGGCAGATTGGACATTGTATGTCTGAGTTATAGCAACTTCATTTTTCATGGCGAATCATCGAAATTCGCCAGGCCGCCACGGACACGCCCTTCAACGAAAACTCAAGATCTTCGCAATTTAACATCGCAAAGGCCTTTAGATTATGCATTCCAAATTTGGTGTTGATTTGAAGAAATCTCTAGGAGGAGTTCGTTAAATTACAACACATGGAAATGACCAAAATTACACAAAATTTGCTCATAATATTAAAAATAACCGACTTCCTGTTGGGTTTAGAATTTTGCTCCAAGAGTCTTTTTTGTAGGTATTGGTGTGTTACATATGTGTGCCAATTTTCGTGCATGTACGTGAAACATAGCTGGAAGGCTGTTGATTTTCTTAGTATAGGTGGCGCTGTCGAGCCATTTTGCCACACCCTTTTCTGAATCCTATATCAGACGAAAATTTTCACCAGGTTTGACGCGTGTGCAAAGTTTCATGACTTTTTGAGCATGTTTAAGCCCTCAAAAGTGCGATTCATTCGGGAGAAGAAGAAGAAGAAGAAGAAGAAGAAGAAGAAGAAGAATTAAAGCTGCAAGCAGCGATGAACGGGCCCTCGCACCCGGGCTCACCGGCAGCGAGTGGCTTTAGTAAATAGGTGATCGGTGAGAAATATGCATTTAAACTCATAAATATAAGTGGAATATATGAAAGTTTATTCCATATATGTGCCAATCTTTCTGTTGCCAGGAGGTGGCGCTATCATTATAATAGAATATTGGCCTTCAGATGTGTTCAGGGCTGCACTCTTATCGAACATGTGAAGTTTGGGGAAGATCAAACATTTTATGCCTGAGTTACAACAACTTCTCTTGCTGTGGCGAGACATCAAATTTTGTCATTTTTGCCATGGACACGCTCTTTAACAAAAACTCAAGATTGTCACAATTTAACATTACACAGGCCTTTAGATTAGACTGACCACAAAAATACATTAATGTCAAAAAATCTCTAGGAGTAGGTTGTCTCAGCGTAAAATATGTCACTTCCTGTTGCCAGCAGGTGGCACTATGTCTATAATTGAATATGGGCATGTAGATCTGTTAAGGGCAGAAGTCTTATCTAACATGCGAAGTTTGGGGCAGATTGGACATTGTATGTCTGAGTTACAGCAACTTCCTTTTTCATGGCGAAACATCAAAATTTGTCAGGCCGCCATGGACACTCCCTTTAACGAAATCTCAAGATCTTCCCAATTTAACTTCGCAAAGGCCTTTAGATTTAACTGACCAAGTTTGATGTTGATCTGAATAAATCTCTAGGAGGAGTTCGTTAAAGTACAACCCCTGAAAATGCCAAAAACAACACCAATTTTGCAGAGAACATTCTAAATAACTGACTTCCTGTTTGGATTCGGATTTCGTACCAAAAGACTTTTTCGTAGATATTGGTGTGTTACATGTGTGTACCGATCTTTGTACATGTACGTGAAACATAGCTTGAGACGCAATCCGTTGAAAGTGTATATGCACTCAGTTGAAAGTGTATAGGTGGCGCTATCGAGCCATTTTGCCACACCCAATGGAATATTGGCCTTCAGATCTGTTCAGGCCAGGACCCTTATCACACATGTGAAGTTTGGGCAAGATCGGACATTTTATGCCTGAGTTATAACATCTTTTATTCCCATGGCGAGACTTTGAATTTTGTCACGGCGCCATGGACACGCCCCTTAACGAAAACTCAAGATCTTCACAATTTAACATTGCACAGGCCTTTAGATTATACTGACCATAAAAAAGACATTGATGTCAAAAAATTTCTAGGAGTAGTCTGTCGAAGTGAAAAATATGTCACTTCCTGTTGCCTATAGGTGGCGCTATGACTATAACTGAATATGGGCATGTAAATATGTTCAGGTCAGGAGTCTTATTAAACATGTGAAGTTTTGGGCACATTGGACATTGTATGCCTGAGTTATAGCAACTTCATTTTTCATGGCGAATCATCGAAATTCGCCAGGCCGCCACGGACACGCCCTTTAACGAAAACTCAAAATCTTCGCAATTTAACATCGCAAAGGCCTTTAGATTAGGCATACCAAATTTGGTGTTGATCTGAATAAGTTTCTAGGAGGAGTTCGTTAAAATACAACTCATGGAAATGGCAAAAATGACACAAAATTTGCTCATAATATTAAAAATAACTGACTTCCTGTTGGGTTTAGAACTTTACTCTAAGAGACTTTTTTGTAGGTATTGGAGAGTAACATGTGTGTACCGATTTTCATACATGTACGTGAAACATAGCTCGAGGCGCACACCGTTGAACATGTATAGGTGGCGCTGTCGAGCCATTTTGCCACACCCACTTCTGAAACCCATATCAGATGTACATTTTCGCCTGTTCTGAGGAGTTATAACATCTTTTATTCCCATGGCGACACATCGAACTTCGTCACGGCGCCATGGACACGCCTTTTAACGAAAACTCAAGATCTTCACAACTAAACATCACACAGGTCTTTAGATTAGACTGACCACAAAAATAACATCGGTGTCATAAAATGTCTAGGAGTAGTTTGTCGCAGTGTAAAATATTTCACTTCCTGTTACCAATAGGTGGCGCTATGACTATAACTGAATATTGGCATGTAGATCTGTTCAGGTCAAGAGTCTTATCCAACATGTGAAGTTTGGGGCAGATTGGACATTGTATGTCTGAGGTACAGCAACTTCCTTTTTCATGGCGAAACATCGAAATTTGTCAGGCTGCTATGGACACGCCCTTTAACGAAACCTCAAGTCCTTCGCAATATAACATCACAAATGGCTTTAGATTACACTGACCAAGTTTGGTGTTCATCTGAATAAATCTCTAGGAGGAGTTCGTTAAAGTACAACCCCTGAAAATGGCAAAAACAACACCAATTTTGCAGGGAAAATTCAAAATAACCTACTTCCTGTTGGGATTAGGATTTCGTACCAAGAGACTTTTTTGTAGGTATTGGTGTGTTACATGTGTGTACCAATTTTTGTACATGTACATGAAACATAGCTCGAGGCGCACTCCGTTGAAAGTGTATAGGTGGCGCTATCGAGCAATTTTGCCACACCCGATGGAATATTGGCATTCAGATCTGTTCAGGGCAGGACTTTTATCACACATGTGAAGTTTGGGGAAGATCGGACATTTTATGCCTGAGTTATAACTGTAACAAGGAGTCGGAGGCGTTCGGATCCATATGCAGCATTTTATTAAAGAATGGTCAAACAGGCAGAAATCAGGAATGGCGTCAGGTGTGTCAGGGATAACCAGAATCGTAATCAGAAACAAGCAGGGATCGAGACAGGCAGCGGAGAATCAGAGTCGGACTAAACAGTCCAAAGGTCAAAACACAGGAATAATAAACACAGGGAAACGGGTCCAGACGCTCAAAACAATCTAGGAGGGCGGTGGAGCGGAGGCGGAACAGGGGGAGGGATGGAGGGCCAGGTCCATGAGGAAGTGCAGTGGAAGGGGGCAGAGCATTTGGAACTGGAGCCCTTCCTGGGCCTAACTCAGGAAAACAGGAGCCCCTCCTGGGCCTGGCATAGGAAACAGGGGCCCGCCATGGGCTTAACTCGGGAACGGGAGCCCGCCTTGGGCCTAAATCTGGAACAAGGGTCCACCAAGGCAGAGCAGGTGGCGTGGCAGCCCACCAGAGTGGAGCAGGTGGAGCTGGAGCCCACCAGGGAGGAGTAGAGGACCACCACAGCAGAGCAGACGGGACAGAAGCCCACCAGGGCAGTGCAGAGGACCACCACAGCCGAGCAGACGGGACAGAAGCCCACCAGGGCGGAGCAGAGGACCACCACAGCCGAGCAGACAGGACAGAAGCCCACCAGGGCGGAGCAGAGGACCACCACAGCCGAGCAGACAGGACAGAAGCCCACCAGGGCGGAGCAGAGGACCACCACAGCCGAGCAGACGGGACAGAAGCCCACCAGGGCGAAGCAGAGGACCACCACAGTGGAGTCGATGGCACCGGACCGCAAGTCTGCTCAGGTGGGACTGAAACAGAGAACATTGACAGGTTAATAGCGGCCTCCGTGGCCGTGATGAGATGGTAGCTGGCCTCCTTGGCCATTACAGGGCAGGCGGTTAGTTCATGGAGGACCTCCGTGGTCATGACAGGACAGACAGAGAGTTGGTGGATGGTCTCCATAGCCCAGACCGGAATGAATGAGAGCTCATTGACGGCCTCCCTGGCCGTGACAGGATAGGACGAGAGCTCTGAGATGTGACGAGGCTCTGGGAGTTCGGCTGAGATGTGACGAGGCTCTGGTAGATCTGTGGTGATTTAATTGGGTTCATGAAGATCAGCTGTGACTTGACTGTGCCCATGAAGATCGTTGGTGACTTGACTTGGTTCCTGAGGATCAACTGTGACTTGACTTTGCTCATGAAGATAGTTGATGACTTGACTTTGCTCATGAAGATCGTTGATGACTTGACTTTGCTCATGAAGATCGTTGGTGACTTGACTTGGTTCCTGAGGATCAACTGTGACTTGACTTTGCTCATGAAGATCGTTGGTGACTTGACTTTGCTCATGAAGATCGTTGGTGATTTGAGTTAGTTCATGAAGATCGTTGGTGACTTGACTTTGCTCATGAAGATCGTTGGTGACTTGACTTTGCTCATGAAGATCGTTGGTGACTTGACTTGGTTCCTGAGGATCAACTGTGACTTGACTTAGTTCACGGAGGTTAATGGTGACTTGACTTTGCTCATGAAGATCGTTGATGACTTGACTTTGCTCATGAAGATCGTTGATGACTTGACTTTGCTCATGAAGATCGTTGGTGACTTGACTTGGTTCCTAAGGATCAACTGTGACTTGACTTTGCTCATGAAGATCGTTGGTGACTTGACTTTGCTCATGAAGATCGTTGGTGACTTGACTTTGCTCATGAAGATCGTTGATGACTTGACTTTGCTCATGAAGATCGTTGGTGATTTGACTTGGTTCCTGAGGATCAACTGTGACTTGACTTTGCTCATGAAGATCAACGGTGACTTGACTTTGCTCTTGAAGATCAACGGTGACTTGACTTTGCTCATGAAGATCAACGGTGACTTGACTTTGCTCATGAAGATCGTTGGTGACTTGACTTTGCTCATGAAGATCGTTGGTGACTTGACTTGGTTCCTGAGGATCAACTGTGACTTGACTTAGTTCACGGAGGTTAATGGTGACTTGACTTTGCTCATGAAGATCAACGGTGACTTGACTTTGCTCATGAAGATCAACGGTGACTTGACTTTGCTCATGAAGATCGTTGGTGACTTGACTTTGCTCATGAAGATCGTTGGTGACTTGACTTGGTTCCTGAGGATCAACTGTGACTTGACTTAGTTCACGGAGGTTAATGGTGACTTGACTTTGCTCATGAAGATCAACGGTGACTTGACTTTGCTCATGAAGATCAACGGTGACTTGACTTTGCTCATGAAGATCGTTGGTGACTTGACTTTGCTCATGAAGATCGTTGGTGACTTGACTGTGCCCATGAAGATCGTTGGTGACTTGACTTGGTTCCTGAGGATCAACTGTGACTTGACTTAGTTCACGGAGGTTAATGGTGACTTGACTTTGCTCATGAAGATCGTTGATGACTTGACATTGCTCATGAAGATCGTTGATGACTTGACTTTGCTCATGAAGATCGTTGGTGACTTGACTTGGTTCCTGAGGATCAACTGTGACTTGACTTTGCTCATGAAGATCAACAGTGACTTGACTTTGCTCATGAAGATCAACGGTGACTTGACTTTGCTCATGAAGATCAACGGTGACTTGACTTTGCTCATGAAGATCAACGGTGACTTGACTTTGCTCATGAAGATCAACGGTGACTTGACTTTGTCTATGAAGAACACCAGTGACTAGCCTTGGCTCTGGAAAGTCCATGGTGACTAGCCTTGGCTCTGGAAAGTCCATGGTGACTAGCCTTGGCTCTGGAAAGTCCATGGTGACTAGCCCTGACTCTGGAAAGTCCATGGTGACTAGCCCTGACTCTGGAGAGTCCATGGTGACTAGCCCTGACTCTGGAGAGTCCATGGTGACTAGCCCTGACTCTGGAGAGTCCATGGTGACTAGCCCTGACTCTGGAGAGTCCATGGTGACTAGCCCTGACTCTGGAGAGTCCATGGTGACTAGCCCTGACTCTGGAGAGTCCATGGTGACTAGCCCTGACTCTGGAGAGTCCATGGTGACTAGCCCTGACTCTGGAGAGTCCATGGTGACTAGCCCTGACTCTGGAGAGTCCATGGTGACTAGCCCTGACTCTGGAGAGTCCATGGTGACTAGCCCTGACTCTGGAGAGTCCATGGTGACTAGCCCTGACTCTGGAGAGTTCACTGGAACCTGACTCGACTCTGGAGAGTTCACTGGAACCTGACTCGACTCTGGAGAGTTCACTGGAACCTGACTCGACTCTGGAGAGTTCACTGGAACCTGACTCGACTCTGGAGAGTTCACTGGAACCTGACTCGACTCTGGAGAGTTCACTGGAACCTGACTCGACTCTGGAGAGTTCACTGGAACCTGACTCGACTCTGAAAATTCAACGGTCAACTGACTCGACTCTGGAAGGCCAACAGGAACTAACCCTGACTCTGGAAGGTCAGCGAAGACTTGACCTGACTCTGGATGGTCAACAGTGACCTGATTGGACTCTTGTTCTGGACGGTCAGTGGAGACTTGACCTGACTCTGGAAAGTCGACGGGGACCTGACTTGACTCTGGAAATTCAACTGAGACGGCCATCTTGTGCAGCGGCGTTGGGCTGGCGGCCATCTTGTGCAGCGGCGCTGGGCTGGCGGCCATCTTGTGCAGCGGCGCTGGGCTGGCGGCCATCTTGTGCAGTGGCGCTGGGCTGGCGGCCATCTTGTGCAGTGGCGCTGGGCTGGCGGCCATCTTGTGCAGTGGCGCTGGGCTGGCGGCCTTCTTGTGCAGAGGCTCTGGGCTGGCGGCCATCTTGTGCAGAGGCGCTGGGCTGGCGGCCATAACAGGACAAGGCTCAGGAGTGGTGGATACTGCAAAAGTGCTGCGTTCCTCCTCCACAACACCCACAGTATATGCAGAGCTGCTCAGTTGGAGTGCCAGATCAATATAATACTGCAGAGTCCAGTGAGGATCATGCAAAGGCATGAGTGAGGCAAGCGGCTCAGATAGGCCACCACGAAAAAATATCATCAGGCACATCTCGTCCATGATAGATAAATGGGCAAACTCAATAAAGTTTTTCACATAGTCCTCGATGGGCCTAATTCCCTGACGTAAACGCATAAGTTGGCTTACTGGATTCATGGCTGACCTGGATTTACTCCTTAAAGCTGCTGGATCCTGGTTTGGCGAAGTCTTCTGTAACAAGGAGTCGGAGGCGTTCGGATCCATATGCAGCATTTTATTAAAGAATGGTCAAACAGGCAGAAATCAGGAATGGCGTCAGGTGTGTCAGGGATAACCAGAATCGTAATCAGAAACAAGCAGGGATCGAGACAGGCAGCGGAGAATCAGAGTCGGAATAAACAGTCCAAAGGTCAAAACACAGGAATAATAAACACAGGGAAAACGCTCGGAAATGTCAGACTGGCTAAACAAGACTTCGCAGTGAGTGAGAGTGAATGTGCTGTTTTTATGTGTGTGTGTAAATGAGGTGCAGGTGTGGCAAGGAAATTGGCTGATGAATGAGGTGCAGGTGTGGCAGGGTGATTGTGATGCAGTGACTCATGGGTAATGTAGTTCGGGTGTGGTGCAACAGTATGAGAGGTGCTAGTGTCCAAGTGACATCTGGTGGTTGATGGGTGGAATGGTCCTGAGTGGAGTGCCCTCTAATGAAGTTCATGGGCACTCCATCTAATAATCGTGACAATAACATCTTTTATTCCCATGGCGAGACTTTGAATTTTGTCACGGCCCCATGGACACGACCCTTAACGAAAACTCAAGATCTTCACAATTTAACATTGCACAGGCCTTAAGATTAGACTGACCATAAAAAAGACATTGATGTCAAAAAATCTCTAGGAGCAGTCTGTCGAAGTGTAAAATATGTCACTTCCTGTTGCCTATAGGTGGCGCTATGACTATTACTGAATATGGGCATGTAAATATGTTCAGGTCAGGAGTCTTATTAAACATGTGAAGTTTTGCGCAGATTGGACATTGTATGTCTGAGTTATAGCAACTTCATTTTTCATGGCGAATCATCGAAATTCGCCAGGCCGCCACGGACACGCCCTTTAACGAAAACTCAAAATCTTCGCAATTTAACATCGCAAAGGCCTTTAGATTAGGCATACCAACTTTGGTGTTGATCTGAATTAATCAGTAGGAGGAGTTCGTTAAAATACAACGCATGGAAATGACAAAAATGACACAAAATTTGCTCATAAAATTAAAAATAACCGACTTCCTGTTGGGTTTCGGATTTTGCTCCAAGAGACTTTTTTGTAGGTATTGGAGAGATACATGTGTATACCTAATTAATTTTCATACATGTACGTGAAACGTAGCTCGAGGCGCACACCGTTGAACGTGTATAGATGGCGCTGTCGAGCCATTTTGCCACACCCACTTCTGAAACACATATCAGACGTAAATTTTCGCCAGATCTGAGGTGTTTGCAAAGTTTCATGACTTTTCGAGCATGTTTAGGCTCTCAAAAATGCGACTCATCTTAGAGAAGAATAATAATAATAATAATAATAATAATAATAATAATTAAAGCTGCAAGCAGCGATGAACGGGCCCTCGCACCCGGGTTCACCGGCAGCGAGTGGCTTTAGTAAATAGGTGAACGCTGAGAAATATGCATTTAAACTCATAAACATATGTAGAATATATCAATGTTTATTCCATATATGTTCCAATCTTCCTGTTGCCAGCAGGTGGCGCTATCATTATAATGGAATATTGGCCTTCAGATGTGTTCAGGGCAGCACTCTTATCGAACATGTGAAGTTTGGGGAAAAACAAACATTTTATGCCTGAGTTACAACAACTTCTCTTGCTGTGGCGAGACATCAAATTTTGTCATTTTTGCCATGGACACGCTCTTTAACAAACACTCAAGATTGCCACAATTTAACATTACACAGGCCTTTAGATTAGACTGACCACAAAAATACATTAATGTCAAAAAATCTCTAGGAGTAGTTTATCTCAGCGTAAAATATGTCACTTCCTGTTGCCAGCAGGTGGCGCTATGACTATAATTGAATATGGGCATGTAGATCTGTTAAGGGCAGAAGTCTTATCTAACATCTGAAGTTTGGGGCAGATTGGACATTGTATGTCTGAGTTACAGCAACTTCCTTTTTCATGGCGAAACATCGAAATTTGTCAGGCCGCCATGGACACTCCCTTTAACGAAATCTCAAGATCTTCCCAATTTAACATCGCAAAGGCCTTTAGATTTAACTGACCAACTTTGATGCTGATCTGAATAAATCTCTAAGAGGAGTTCGTTAAAGTACAACCCCTGAAAATGCCAAAAACAACACCAATTTTGCAGAGCACATTCTAAATAACTGACTTCCTGTTTGGATTCGGATTTCGTACCAAGAGACTTTTTCGTAGATATTGGTGTGTTACATGTGTGTACCGATTTTTGTACATGTACGTGAAACATAGCTTGAGGCGCACTCCATTGAAAGTGTATATGCACTCAGTTGAAAGTGTATAGGTGGCGCTATCGAGCCATTTTGCCACACCCAATGGAATATTGGCCTTCAGATCTGTTCAGGCCAGGACCTTTATCACACATGTGAAGTTTGGGCAAGATCGGACATTTTATGCCTGAGTTATAACATCTTTTATTCCCATGGCGACACATCAAACTTTGTCACGGCGCCATGGCCACGCCTTTTAACGAAAACTCAAGATCTTCACAACTTAACATCACACAGGTCCTTAGATTAGACTGACCACAAAAATAACATTGATGACATAAAATTTCTAGGAGTAGTTTGTCGCAGTGTAAAATATTTCACTTCCTGTTGCCAATAGGTGGCGCTATGACTATAACTGAATATTGGCATGTAGATCTGTTCAGGTCAAAAATCTTATCCAACATGTGAAGTTTGGGGCAGATTGGACATTGTATGTCTGAGTTAGAGCAACTTCCTTTTTCATGGCGAAACATTGAAATTTGTCAGGCCACCATGGACACGCCCTTTAACGAAAGCTTAAGTCCTTCGCAATTTAACATCGCAAATGGCTTTAGATTACACTGACCAAGTTTGGTGTTCATCTGAATAAATCTCTAGGAGGAGTTCGTTAAAGTACAACCCCTGAAAATGGCAAAAACAACACCAAATTTGCAGGGAAAATTCAAAATAACCGACTACCTGTTGGGATTAGGATTTTGTACCAAGAGACTTTTTTGTAGGTATTGGTGTGTTACATGTGTGTACCAATTTTTGTACATGTACGTGAAACATAGCTCGAGGTGCACTCTGTTGAAAGTGTATAGGTGGCGCTATCGAGCCATTTTGCCACACCCGATGGAATATTGGCCTTCAGATCTGTTCAGGCCAGGACTTTTATCACACATGTGAAGTTTGGGGAAGATCGGACATTTTATGCCTGAGTTATAACATCTTTTATTCCCATGGCGAGACTTTGAATTTTGTCACGGCGCCATGGACACGCCCCTTAACGAAAACTCAAGATCTTCACAATTTAACATTGCACAGGCCTTTAGATTATACTGACCATAAAAAAGACATTGATGTCAAAAAATTTCTAGGAGTAGTCTGTCGAAGTGAAAAATATGTCACTTCCTGTTGCCTATAGGTGGCGCTATGACTATAACTGAATATGGGCATGTAAATATGTTCAGGTCAGGAGTCTTATTAAACATGTGAAGTTTTGGGCACATTGGACATTGTATGCCTGAGTTATAGCAACTTCATTTTTCATGGCGAATCATCGAAATTTGCCAGGCCGCCACGGACACGCCCTTTAACGAAAACTCAAAATCTTCGCAATTTAACATCGCAAAGGCCTTTAGATTAGGCATACCAAATTTGGTGTTGATCTGAATAAGTTTCTAGGAGGAGTTCGTTAAAATACAACTCATGGAAATGGCAAAAATGACACAAAATTTGCTCATAATATTAAAAATAACTGACTTCCTGTTGGGTTTAGAACTTTACTCTAAGAGACTTTTTTGTAGGTATTGGAGAGTAACATGTGTGTACCGATTTTCATACATGTACGTGAAACATAGCTCGAGGCGCACACCGTTGAACATGTATAGGTGGCGCTGTCGAGCCATTTTGCCACACCCACTTCTGAAACCCATATCAGATGTACATTTTCGCCTGTTCTGAGGTGTGTGCAAAGTTTCATGACTTTTGAGTATGTTTAGGCCCTCAAAAATGCGATTCATCCTGGAGAAGAATAATAATAATAATAATTAAAGCTGCAAGCAGCGATGAACGGGCCCTCGCACCCGGGCTCACCGGCAGCGAGTGGCTCTAGTAAATAGGTGAACGGTGAGAAATATGCGTTTAAACTCATAAATATAAGTAGAATATATCAATGTTTATTCCATATATGTGCAAATCTTCCTGTTGCCAGCAGGTGGCGCTATCACTATAATGGAATATTTGCCTTCAGATGTGTTCAGGGCTGCACTCTTATCGAACATGTGAAGTTTGGGGAAGATCAAACATTTTATGCCCGAGTTACAACAACTTCTCTTGCTGTGGCGAGACATCAAATTTTGTCATTTTTGCCATGGACACGCTCTTTAACAAAAACTCAAGATTGCCACAATTTAACAGTACACAGGCCTTTAGATTAGACTGACCACAAAAATACATTAATGTCAAAAAATCTCTAGGAGTAGTTTGTCTCAGCGTAAAATATGTCACTTCCTGTTGCCAGCAGGTGGCGCTATGACTGTAATTGAATATGGGCATGTAGATCTGTTAAGGGCAGAAGTCTTATCTAACATTCAAAGTTTGGGGCAGATTGGACATTGTATTTCTGAGTTACAGCAACTTCCTTTTTCATGGCGAAACATCGAAATTTGTCAGGCCGCCATGGACACTCCCTTTAACGAAACCTCAAGATCGTCCCAATTTAACTTCGCAAAGGCCTTTAGATTTAACTGACCAAGTTTGATGTTGATCTGAATAAATCTCTAGAAGGAGTTCGTTAAAGTACAACCCCTGAAAATGGCAAAAACAACACCAATTTTGCAGAGAAAATTCTAAATAACTGACTTCCTGTTTGGATTCGGACTTTGTACCAAGAGACTTTTTCGTAGATATTGGTGTGTTACATGTGTGTACCGATTTTTGTACATGTACGTGAAACATAGCTTGAGGCGCACTCCGTTAAAAGTGTATATGCACTCTGTTGAAAATGTATAGGTGGCGCTATCGAGCCATTTTGCCACACCCAATGGAATATTGGCCTTCAGATCTGTTCAGGCCAGGACCCTTATCACACATGTGAAGTTTGGGCAAGATCGGACATTTTATGCCTGAGTTATAACATCTTTTATTCCCATGGCGACAAATCAAACTTCGTCACGGCGCCATGGACACGCCTTTTAACGAAAACTCAAGATCTTCACAACTAAACATCACACAGGTCTTTTGATTAGACTGACCACAAAAATAACATTGATGTCATAAAATTTCTAGGAGTAGTTAGTCGCAGTGTAAAATATTTCACTTCCTGTTGCCAATAGGTGGCGCTATGACTATAACTGAATATTGGCATGTAGATCTGTTCAGGTCAAGAGTCTTATCCAACATGTGAAGTTTGGGGCAGATTGGACATTGTATGTCTGAGTTACAGCAACTTCCTTTTTCATGGCGAAACATCGAAATTTGTCAGGCCGCCATGGGCACGCCCTTTAACGAAACCTCAAATCCTTCGCAATTTAACATCGCAAATGGCTTTAGATTACACTGACCAAGTTTGGTGTTCATCCGAATAAATCTCTAGGAGGAGTTCGTTAAAGTACAACCCCTGAAAATGGCAAAAACAACGCCAATTTTGCAGGGAAATTTCAAAATAACCGACTTCCTGTTGGGATTAGGATTTCATACCAAGAGACTTTTTTGTAGGTACTGGTGTGTTACATGTGTGTACCGATTTTTGTACATGTACTTGAAAAGGAGCTCGAGGCGCACTATGTTGAAAGTGTATAGGTGGCGCTATCGAGCCATTTTGCCACACCCGATGGAATATTGGCCTACAGATGTGTTCAGGCCAGGACTATTATCACACATGTGAAGTTTGGGGAAGATCGGACATTTTATGCCTGAGTTATAACATATTTTATTCCCTTGGCGAGACATTGAACTTCGTCATGGCGCCATAGACACGCCTTTTAACGAAAACTCAAGATCTTCACAATTTAACATCGCACAGGCCTTTAGATTAGACTGACCATAAAAAAGACATTGATGTCATAAAATTTCTAGGAGTAGTTAGTCGCAGTGTAAAATATGTCACTTCCTGTTGCCTATAGGTGGCGCTATGACTATAACTGAATATGGGCATGTCAATCTGTTCAGGTCAGGAATCTTATTAAACATGTGAAGTTTTGGACACATTGGACATTGTATGTCTGAGTTATAGCAACTTCATTTTTCATGGCGAATCATCAAAATTCGCCAGGCCGCCACGGACACGCCCTTTAACGAAAACTCAAAATCTTTGCAATTTAACATCGCAAAGGCCTTTAGATTAGGCATACCAACTTTGGTGTTGATCTGAATTAATCTCTAGGAGGAGTTCGTTAAAATACAACGCATGGAAATGACAAAAATGACACAAAATTTGCTCATAAAATTAAAAATAACCGACTTCCTGTTGGGTTTCGGATTTTGCTCCAAGAGACTTTTTTGTAGGTATTGGAAAGATACATGTGTATACCAATTTTCATACATGTACGTGAAACGTAGCTCGAGGCGCACACCGTTGAACGTGTATAGGTGGCGCTGTCGAGCCATTTTGCCACACCCACTTCTGAAACCCATATCAGACGTAAATTTCCGCCAGTTCTGAAATGTGTGCAAAGTTTCATGACTTTTCGAGCATGTTTAGGCTCTCAAAAATGCGATTCATCTTAGAGAATAATAATAATAATAATAATAATAATAATAATAAACGGAGCAATTCCAAGAGGGTCCTCACACCATCGGTGCTCTGGCCCTAATAATAATAATAATAATAAACGGAGCAATTCCAAGAGGGTCCTCACACCATCGGTGCTCGGGCCCTAATAATAATAATAATAATAATAAACAAAGCAGATACAAGAGGGTCCTCGCACCTCGGTGCTCGGGCCCTAATAATAATAATAATAATAAACGGAGCAATTCCAAGAGGGTCCTCACACCATCGGTGCTCGGGCCCTAATTAAAGCTGCAAGCAGCGATGAACGGGCCCTCGCACCCCGGCTCACCGCAATCGTGTGGCTTTTGTAAAAAGGTGAGAAATATGCATTTCAAATCGTAAATATAAGTGGAATATGTCAAAGTCATTTACATGTGCCAACTTTCCTGTTGCCAATAGGTGGCGCTTTCATTATAATGGAATATTGGCCTTCAGATGTGTTCAGGCCAGAAGTCTTATTGAACATGTGAAGTTTGGGGAATAACGAACATTTCATGCCTGAGTTACAACAACTTCTTTTCCTATGGCGAGACGTCAAATTTGTCACGGCGCCATGGACACGCCCTTATTATTGTAATAATAATAATAATAATAAACGGAGCAATTCCAAGAGGGTCCTCACACCATCGGTGCTCGGGCCCTAATAATAATAAACGGAGCAATTCCAAGAGGGTCCTCGCACCATTGGTGCTCGGTCCCTAACAAGAATAATCCTTAGGGGAACAATAGGGCTCTTCGCCCCTTCGGGCTTGAGCCCTAATAATAATAATAAATATAGCTGCTAGCAGCGATGTCGGGCTCAAGCCATCAGTGCAACACCACCCCGGTGGCATCAGGTAAACTGTGCCCAGCGGGCACATATATTCACAATAGCCCTCTGGCAGTCAGGTTTTAAGGGATACGGCAGTTAAAGGGTTAATCCGAATCATCTAGACTTTGAAATCACATTCACAGAAAAATATACTTAACTTTAGTAACACATTTTTTAGTCTGAGTTAAATTTGGGGTTTTTTGGCTCATTTTATCAGTGAAGGAAAAAATGCCTAATAATTCTGCACACCTGAATATAAGGAGTTTTGTTTTTCTCTTCCAGCCTTCATGGTCAACTACATATATATCACAATCGTTGCCTTCTCTAGTGCAGCTCAACCAATTCTCATCCCATTCGTCCATATTTGTATATCACAAATCCCGGACAATATTTGTTGTAGTCCAAACAATTTGTTCATTATAGTTTTTAAAAAGTGTTTTTTGTTAAATAAAATATCTCCTTTTGAATTGGACTTTCAGCTTAGTAACTTTGCAGAACTTTTTTATGCTGAAACAGCAACATTACAGCATAACTAAAGTTGAAAAAGTGAAAAATAATAATAGCACTCCTTTAATAGGCATTATTAAGCAGTTCATAAATACAGCTATAAATGTTTTGTTCTTGAGCTATAAAGTTCAATCATTGTATTTTCATACAAGTATAATTACAGTATTTTCAAACCAGTTATTTAGGAGTTGTCAGTAGTTTATGAGATCATTAAGAAAGTGAAATTAAATGATAAGTGAACTATTTTAGTGTAAATATATAATTCTTATTACTTAGACACATGATAATAGTTGGTCAGTGTGTTAATAACTGCTTTATTAACATATATTCCTGCTGTAATTCATGATAAAGTCAGGTTTTTATGAAACATTTAGTAGTTTCCAGCTATCTATTTTTGTGAGCTCATCTAAAGTGAAGACTATTTATACATTTAAATCATTCACAAAGGAGATTTAAAGGATCATTCATCTACCAAACTAAAAAGTTAAACAACACGGAGGGATACAGAACACAGAAATATTTTTTCATGATGGAAAAAATGAAACTGTACAGCTGTACACTTGATAAAAAAATTATGTATATGTTATATATATGTAAATTATATATATGTATGTATGTATGTATGTGTGTGTACTGGCTTTCCAATGCTATTGATAATAGGAGTAAGCAAGTTTAAAACACATACAAACAGAGTCCATGCAGACGGATGTAGATGCATAACAAATGTCTTTCTTTATTACTTGAGCTCCATTAAACGTGATCTCAAACTTCTTGCTCTTGTTGATCCTTCTAAGTATTTATTTGTATTTTTAACCGATTTAAAAGTGAAACCAGAAGAGAGTCTCCTCCCTTTTTTAGTCCGGGAATTGCACCTGTAGGGGCGCTATTTCTCTCAGACAATGGAAGTCTAAGCACATATACTAAAACAGAGGGACAGAGTGAGATGAGATGTCTGACAGTTTTTATAATTTTCTGTTATCCATACAGTGTTGTAAAGTCATGAAACTATGCATATTTCTTCAGAATGACTTTTTCATCTGTATGAAAAAATTCTTTGACGTGTTTGGAATTTAAAAATACAATACAACTAACCCCCCCACTTTTGACAAAAGGTGAAGCTATAGAGTGTCTCTTCCACGCCCTCTTATGAACTTTTGCCAGTGTCTAGTTATCATTATTACTGATATGTGTTCTGAGTTTGATGAAATTCTAAGCACATTATAAATGCCTCAAAATCACCTGAGAAGTATTCCAGTTTGACATGTTGCCATGGCAACAATATTTTTAGATATCAATATCCCCCCAGCAGATTTATATCGGCTGTGTTTTAACATTATTCTGATGAAGTTTGAAGCAAATTGAGTAAAAATAAGATGCTGAATTCAAAGCATTTTGAAAATGACACACTTCCTGCTGCCAGTTGGTGGCGCTATAACTTTGACTCCTAATAGTCACATATATGCGATCGACATCATACAACGAATAATCTGATGAAGTTTGATTAAAATCAGGTAGTGTATGTGGATGCTATTAGACACGTCCTGTTTCTCATTTCTCGCCATAATTTCAACACCTCGCCACGAGCAAACCGTTCGAGATATCAAAAATCCCCTGGCATTTTTTCATCCCCAATGTCTTGAGATCAGGTTGACCGAGTTTGGTGGCAATCGGCTAAAAAACCTATGACAAGTATTTCAAATTCCAGAGCATGCGCTTTTTACATAACTCTAAATAGCTGACTTCCTGTTGGGCAGAGCCTATGACATGCAATACGAAAGTTGTTCGGCACAATGAGATCTATATGTGTACTGAGTTTCATATGAATATGTGCAAGTATGTGTGAGCTATAAATCAACATTTATGACTGTGATCCAGGGGGCGCCGTAGAGCCCCTGTGCCACGCCCGGGTCCCAGCCTCTAAAGGCTCCTAAAGGCCACAGATTCCAAAGTGTGCGCAAATTTTCAAGAGTTTTTGAGTATGTTAAGGACCCCAAAAGCCCCCACAACTTTGACGAAAAATATGAATACTAAACCCTAAATAGCCAACTTCCTGTTGGGCGGAGCCTATGATATGCAATACGAAAGTTGTTTGGATTGATGAGATTTATATGTGTACCGCGTTTCATACGTCTATGAGCAAGTATGCATGATATATGGCCCTCCATATTTCAGGGGGCGCTGTAGAGCCCCTATGCCACGCCCGTGTATCAGTCTCTGCCCGGCCAATGTGTCTGCCAATTTTCAAGACTTTTTAAGCATGTTAAGGGCCCCAAAAGCCCCCCAGACGTTGGAAAATTATAATAAATATAGCTGCAAGCAGCGATGGCGGGCTCAAGCCATCAGTGCGAACGCCACCCCGGTGGCATCAGGTAAACTGTGCCCAGCGGGCACATGCATTAACAATATCCCTCTGGCAGTGAGGTTTTAAAGCATATGGCAGTTAAAGGGTTAATCCGAATCATCTAGACTTTAAAATCACATTCACAGAACAATATATATATCTTTAGCAATTTTTTACAATAAGATTTCATTTATAAACATTAACTATGTAAACATGAACAATATATAGAATTCATTCATGTCAGTTAATATTCCAAACTTAAACATTAAAACATTGTTTTATTATGATTTTTTTTCCAAGCACATTTTACCAATTCCAAACCATATCAATCTTAATAACTACCATTATTTTTTATTTAATCATTTATGAGTGATATACAATAGTCCAGGAAAGCTGGAAGAGAAAAACTCCTTATATTCATGTGTGCAGAATTTCTAGGCATATTTTCTTTTACAGATGAAATGCACTAAAAAAGAGTTTTAACTCAAACTGTAAAGTCGAAAATTATGAAATCCCCATGAGAAATATCAAACACAAATGCAATACAGAAATGGATAAGTTAAGACTTGACCATTGTACAAAAAATGCTGACTGGGTCATGAGGTCAGAAAAGAAAAAGAAAAAAAAACAGGTCGAGAAGAACTGACAAAAAGAATTGCAAAAGAATTAGGAATTAATGTGAAGATTAATTTTTTGTCAATTCTGCAAGACAAACTTTTCAGGAAAGGAGATGGAATAAAAATGAGCTCCTAAATCTTAATCCTAGATTCTGGAAGATATATTCCTCAAACCATGGGACAAGAGGAGGTGGTGCTGGTCCTTCATGAATCACTCTAATCTGTTCATAAAGCCTATATATAAAGTCTAAATATATAGTATTTCACAGTACTTCATGGTGTTCTAATTAAATCATTTTTTGTAATCTTAAGTCTCTCAGAACCTGACACCGAGTAATTCTGGAGACTCCAGGAAAGTGGCAGTTCTGTAAAATGTTGGCGCTGGAGACTAAATGCTCCCTGATAGTTTCACACCTAATTCTTCACTTTAATTCTTAATTCTTTTCCAGTTAATGTGTTATGTAAATTAATTAAATTAACTGATTTAGGATTACAAATTTCAAAAAATCACCACGACAAAACCATTCAAGCTATCCAAAATTCATTCGCACCTGTTCTGTAAGATAAATTCTTTAAACAGTGGTAAAAGAGGATGTGGTGCTGATCCTTCAAGAGTCACTCAAAACTTATCTGTCCATAAAGCCTATAAAGAACTATTCTTAATATACAGTATTTCACAATACTTCAGCATGTTATTCTAATTAAGTGAGGGTCATTTCATCAGTAAAATATATATTATTTTTCTTTCAAAGATTTCTATAAATGATTTAAATCATACTAGTTTCTACAATAATTATTTAAAAGTAATCTTATAGCTCCATCTGGTGGCCATTATTGGTACTAGCTCGATTTATAAGTTATGATAGTTTTAATTTTATGATGGCTCCTGAACAAGATAAAGCTATGAAACTTACTGTGCTTCCTTCAAATGATAACTTCTACGTATATAAAAAAATATGAAGAGTTAGAATGAAAAATTTTAAAGATATAGTAAAATAACTTGTATTGTTTTATGTTACTTTAATAAATCGCTATGGCCACACCATTTAAGGTATCCTAAACCCATTCGCAATTTAACATCTTCATTATATTGGCATCATGTTGAAAAAGTTTGGTGTGAACTACTTGTGTCTTCTTGGAGGAGTATGAATTCATTTACAGGCTGATTTTATCATAAATCCACAATAAAATTTCTGAGTTCTGTATCAATCTGTGTTGTTGTTTGTTCATTTTTATTTTTTTATTTTTCATAGGAAGATAACGGACCCTTTACTCTCCTTTTTAATAAATGTGCTTATAAACCAAGAACAAGCTATTTATAGCTGTATTTATAAACTGCTTAGTACTGACTATTAATATTGGGACAAGGCTTTATAAAGCAAGAACTGACTATTTACTAATGAGTGCAGTTATTATGAAGTGTTATCAATGCATTTGCTAATGTTAACAAATTAGACATTATTTTACAGTGTTATAAAATCCTTTAATGACTTATAAGCATTTGTGAAAGTTCTGCTTGCATTACAGCTTAGTCTTGATCTGTGAGCTGAACAGATTTACTGTTACATCCATGAGATTATGAAAATTCAGATACATGTCATGTCACAGGGTGTCAGAGGTCAGTATCAAATGAGTTTGAAATTATTATTTGCAGCACAAATAAGGTTTTTTAGGATTTTTTAAAAATCCCTAAACTGACAGAAAAGGATAAGGCCTAAGATATTTCTATGTGAGTGACTAAATTTAATTTTGTTTTTATAATTATAATACATAAATTATTAAATTATACAAAATGTATAAAAAAGTACAACAGTTATTGTTTTCCAATGTTTTTTATTTATTTAATTTATTAATTATTATTTTTGGAATTACATTTAAAAAAATTAGCCTACTTCAATCATTCTAAACAGCTTGAATAAAACCCGTTAAAATTTATTATAGACACTGTAACTGTCTATAATCTAACAAACAAGTTTATTATGAAAATAAAAGTGTGTACACCAAATAAATTGGACGAAAAAGAAATTGCTAACAATAGTATAATAGAGCATGTTTTAGGTTTTTAGGCGTTTAGATGCAGAAATGGACAAATCAAATGTTAAATAAAATGTACTTGATTTAATTAACATAGCTTGAGGCGCACTCCGTTGAAATTGTATAGGTGGCGCTATCGAGCCATTTTGCTACACCCAATGGAATATTGGCCTTTAGATCTGTTCAGGCCAGGACCCTTATCACACATCTGAAGTTTGGGAAGATCGGACATTTTATGCCTGAGTTATAACATCTTTTATTCCCATGGCGACACATCGAACTTCGTCACGGCGCCATGGACACGCCTTTTAACGAAAACTCAAGATCTTCACAACTAAACATCACGCAGGTCTTAAGATTAGACTGACCACAAAAATAACATTGATATAATAAAATTTCTAGGAGTAGCTTGTCGCAGTGTAAAATATTTCACTTCCTGTTGCCAATAGGTGGCGCTATGACTATAACTGAATATTGGCATGTAGATCTGTTCAGGTCAAGAGTCTTATCCAACATGTGAAGTTTGGCGCAGATTGGACATTGTATGTCTGTGTTACAGCAACTTCCTTTTTCATGGCGAAACATCAAAATTTGTCAGGACACGCCCTTTAACGAAACCTCAAGTCCTTCGCAATTTAACATCGCAAATGGCTTTAGATTACACTGACCAAGTTTGGTGTTGATCTGAATAAATCTCTAGGAGGAGTTCGTTAAAGTACAACCCCTGAAAATATAAAAAACAACATCAATTTTGCAGAGAAAATTCTAAATAACCGATTTCCTGTTGGGATTTGGATTTCATACCAAGAGACTTTTTTGTAGGTATTTGTGTATTACATGAGTGTACCGATTTTCGTACATGGATGTGAAACGTAGCTCGAGGCGCACACCGTTGAATGTGTATAGGTGGCGCTATCGAGCCATTTTGCCACACCCGATGGAATATTGGCCTTCAGATGTGTTCAGGTCAGGACTCTTATCAAACATGTGAAGTTTGGGGAAGATCGGACATTTTATGCCTGAGTTATAACATCTTTTATACCCTTGGCGAGACTTTGAACTTTGTAACGGCGCCATGGACACGCCCCTTAACGAAAACTCAAGAACTTCACAATTTAACATGGCACAGGCCTTTAGATTAGACTGACCATAAAAAATACATTGATGTCAAAAAATGTCTAGGAGTAGTCTGTCGCAGTTTAAAATACGTCACTTCCTGTTGCCTATAGGTGGCGCTATGATTATAACTGAATATAGGCATGTAAATATGTTCAGGTCAGGAGTCTTATTAAACATGTGAAGTTTGGGGCACATTGGACATTGTATGTCTGAGTTATAGCAACTTCATTTTTTATGGCGAATCATCGAAATTCGCCAGGCCGCCACGGACACGCCCTTTAACGAAAACTCAAAATCTTCGCAATTTAACATCGCAAAGGCCTTTAGATTAGGCATACCAAATTTGGTGTTGATCTGAATGAATCTCTAAGAGGAGTTCGTTAAAATACAACGCATGGAAATGACAAAAATGACACAAAATTTGCTAATAAAATTAAAAATAACCGACTTCCTGTTGGGTTTTGGATTTTGCTCCAAGAGACTTTTTTGTAGGTTTTGGAGAGATACATGTGTATACCGATTTTCATACATGTACGTGAAACATAGCTCGAGGCGCACACCGTTGAACGTGTATAGGTGGCGCTGTCGAGCCATTTTGCCACACCCACTTCTGAAACCCATATCAGACGTAAATATTCGCCAGTTCTGAGGTGTGTGCAAAGTTTCATGACTTTTCGAGCATGTTTAGGCTCTCAAAATTGCGATTCACTTTGGAGAAGAAGTATAATAATAATTAAAGCTGCAAGCAGCGATGAACGGGCCCTCGCACCCGGGCTCACCGGCAGCGAGTGGCTCTAGTAAATAGGTGAACGGTGAGAAATATGCGTTTAAACTCATAAATATAAGTAGAATATATCAATGTTTATTCCATATATGTGCAAATCTTCCTGTTGCCAGCAGGTGGCACTATCACTATAATGGAATATTGGCCTTCAGATGTGTTCAGGGCTGCACTCTTATCGAACATGTGAAGTTTGGGGAAGATCAAACATTTTATGCCCGAGTTACAACAACTTCTCTTGCTGTGGCGAGACATCAAATTTTGTCATTTTTGCCATGGACACGCTCTTTAACAAAAACTCAAGATTGCCACAATTTAACAGTACACAGGCCTTTAGATTAGACTGACCACAAAAATACATTAATGTCAAAAAATCTCTAGGAGTAGTTTGTCTCAGCGTAAAATATGTTACTTCCTGTTGCCAGCAGGTGGCGCTATGACTATAATTGAATATGGGCATGTAGATCTGTTAAGGGCAGAAGTCTTATCTAACATTCAAAGTTTGGGGCAGATTGGACATTGTATGTCTGAGTTACAGCAACTTCCTTTTTCATGGCGAAACATCGAAATTTGTCAGGCCGCCATGGACACTCCCTTTAACGAAACCTCAAGATCTTCCCAATTTACCTTCGCAAAGGCCTTTAGATTTAACTGACCAAGTTTGATGTTGATCTGAATAAATCTCTAGGAGGAGTTCGTTAAAGTACAACCCCTGAAAATGCCAAAAACAACACCAATTTTGCAGAGAAAATTCTAAATAACTGACTTCCTGTTTGGATTCGGATTTTGTACCAAGAGACTTTTTCGTAGATATTGGTGTGTTACATGTATGTACCGATTTTTGTACATGTACGTGAAACATAGCTTGAGGCGCACACTGTTAAAAGTGTATATGCACTCTGTTGAAAATGTATAGGTGGCGCTATCGAGCCATTTTGCCACACCCAATGGAATATTGGCCTTCAGATCTGTTCACGCCAGGACCCTTATCACACATGTGAAGTTTGGGCAAGATCGGACATTTTATGCCTGAGTTATAACATCTTTTATTCCCATGGCGACACATTAAACTTCGTCACGGCGCCATGGACACGCCTTTTAACGAAAACTCAAGATCTTCACAACTAAACATCACACAGGTCTTTAGATTAGACTGACCACAAAAATAACATTGATGTCATAAAATTTCTAGGAGTAGTTTGTCGCAGTGTAAAATATTTCACTTCCTGTTGCCAATAGGTGGCGCTATGACTATAACTGAATATTGGCATGTAGATCTGTTCAGGTCAAGAGTCTTATCCAACATGTGAAGTTTGGGGCAGATTGGACATTGTATGTCTGAGTTATAGCAACTTCCTTTTTCATGGCGAAACATCGAAATTTGCCAGGCCGCCATGGACACGCCCTTTAACGAAACCTCAAGTCCTTCGCAATTTAACATCGCAAATGGCTTTAGATTACACTGACCAAGTTTGGTGTTCATCCGAATAAATCTCTAGGAGGTAGTTCGTTAAAGTACAACCCCTGAAAATGGCAAAAACAACGCCAATTTTGCAGGGAAATATCAAAATAACCGACTTCCTGTTGGGATTAGGATTTCGTTCCAAGAGACTTTTTTGTAGGTACTGGTGTGTTACATGTGTGTACCGATTTTTGTACATGTACTTGAAACGGAGCTCGAGGCGCGCTATGTTGAAAGTGTATAGGTGGCGCTATCGAGCCATTTTGCCACACCCGATGGAATATTGGCCTACAGATGTGTTCAGGCCAGGACTCTTATCACACATGTGAAGTTTGGGGAAGATCGGACATTTTATGCCTGAGTTATAACATATTTTATTCCCTTGGCGAGACATCGAACTTCGTCATGGCGCCATGGACACGCCTTTTAACGAAAACTCAAGATCTTCACAATTTAACATCGCACAGGCCTTTAGATTAGACTGACCACAAAAAAGACATTGATGTCATAAAATTTCTAGGAGTAGTTAGTCGCAGTGTAAAATATGTCACTTCCTGTTGCCTATAGGTGGCGCTATGACTATAACTGAATATGGGCATGTGAATCTGTTCAGGTCAGGAGTCTTATTAAACATGTGAAGTTTTGGACACATTGGACATTGTATGTCTGAGTTATAGCTACTTAATTTTTCATGGCGAATCATCGAAATTCGCCAGGCCGCCACGGACACGCCCTTTTAACGAAAACTCAAAATCTTCGCAATTTAACATCGCAAAGGCCTTTAGATTAGGCATACCAACTTTGGTGTTGATCTGAATTAATCTCTAGGAGGAGTTCGTTAAAATACAACGCATGGAAATGACAAAAATGACACAAAATTTGCTCATAAAATTAAAAATAACCGACTTCCTGTTGGGTTTCGGATTGTGCTCCAAGAGACTTTTTTGTAGGTATTCGAGAGATACATGTGTATACCAATTTTCATACATGTACGTGAAACGTAGCTCGAGGCGCACACCGTTGAACATGTATAGGTGGCGCTGTCGAGCCATTTTGCCACACCCACTTCTGAAACCCATATCAGACGTAAATTTTCGCCAGTTCTGAGGTGTGTGCAAAGTTTCATGACTTTTCGAGCATGTTTAGGCTCTCAAAAATGCGATTCATCTTAGAGAAGAATAATAATAATAATAATAATTAAAGCTGCAAGCAGCGATGAACGGGCCCTCGCACCCGGTGTACGGTGAAATAGGTGAACGGTGAGAAATATGCATTTAAACTCATAAATATAAGTAGAGTATATCAATGTTTATTCCATATATGTTCCAATCTTCCTGTTGCCAGCAGGTGGCGCTATCATTATAATGGAATATTGGCCTTCAGATGTGTTCAGGGCTGCACTCTTATCGAACATGTGAAGTTTGGGGAAGATCAAACATTTTATGCCTGAGTTACAACAACTTCTCTTGCTGTGGCGAGACATCAAATTTTGTCATTTTTGCCATGGACACGCTCTTTAACAAAAACTCAAGATTGCCACAATTTAAAATTACACAGGCCTTTAGATTAGACTGACCACAAAAATACATTAATGTCAAAAAATCTCAAGGTGTAGTTTGTCTCAGCGTAAAATATGTCACTTCCTGTTGCCAGCAGGTGGCGCTATGACTATAATTGAATATGGGCATGTGGATCTGTTAAGGGCAGAAGTCTTATCTAACATGCAAAGTTTGGGGCAGATTGGACATTGTATGTCTGAGTTACAGCAACTTCCTTTTTCATGGCGAAACATCGAAATTTGTCAGGCCGCCATGGACACTCCCTTTAACGAAATCTCAAGATCTTCCCAATTTAACATCGCAAAGGCCTTTAGATTTAACTGACCAAGTTTGATGCTGATCTGATTAAATCTCTAGGAGGAGTTCGTTAAAGTACAACCCCTGAAAATGCCAAAAACAACACCAATTTTGCAGAGAACATTCTAAATAACTGACTTCCTGTTTGGATTCGGATTTCGTACCAAGAGACTTTTTCGTAGATATTGGTGTGTTACATGTGTGTACCGATTTTTGTACATGTACGTGAAACATAGCTTGAGGCGCACTCCATTGAAAGGGTATATGCACTCAGTTGAAAGTGTATAGGTGGCGCTATCGAGCCGTTTTGCCACACCCAATGGAATATTGGCCTTCAGATCTGTTCAAGCCAGGACCCTTATCACACATGTGAAGTTTGGGCAAGATCGGACATTTTATGCCTGAGTTATAACATCTTTTATTCCCATGGCAACACATCAAACTTCGTCACGGCGCCATGGACACGCCTTTTAACGAAAACCCAAGATCTTCACAACTAAACATCACACAGGTCTTTAGATTAGACTGACCACAAAAATAACATTGATGTCATAAAATTTCTAGGAGTAGTTTGTCGCAGTGTAAAATATTTCACTTCCTGTTGCCAATAGGTGGCGCTATGACTATAACTGAATATTGGCATGTAGATCTGTTCAGGTCAAGAGTCTTATCCAACATGTGAAGTTTGGGGCAGATTGCACATTGTATGTCTGAGTTACAGCAACTTCCTTTTTCTTGGCGAAACATCGAAATTTGTCAGGCCGCCATGGACACGCCCTTTAACGAAACCTCAAGTCCTTCGCAATTTAACATCGCAAATGGCTTTAGATTACACTGACCAAGTTTGGTGTTCATCTGAATAAATCTCTAGGAGGAGTTCGTTAAAGTACAACCCCTGAAAATGGCAAAAACAACACCAATTTTGCAGGAAAAATTCAAAATAACCGACTTCCTGTTGGGATTACGATTTCGTACCAAGATATTTTTTTGTAGGTACTGGTGTGTTACATGTGTGTACTGATTTTTGTACATGTACTTGAAACGGAGCTCGAGGCGCGCTATGTTGAAAGTGTATAGGTGGCGCTATCGAGCCATTTTGCCACACCCGATGGAATATTGGCCTACAGATGTGTTCAGGCCAGGACTCTTATCACACATGTGAAGTTTGGGGAAGATCGGACATTTTATGCCTGAGTTATAACATATTTTATTCCCTTGGCGAGACATCGAACTTCGTCATGGCGCCATGGACACGCCTTTTACCGAAAACTCAAGATCTTCTCAACTAAACATCACACAGGCCTTTAGATTAGACTGACCACAAAAAATACATTAATGCCAAAAGATTTCTAGGAGTAGTTTGTCGCAGCGTAAAACATGTCACTTCCTGTTGCCAGCAGGTGGCGCTATGACTATAACTGAATATGGGCATGTAGATCTGTTAAGGGCAGAAGTCTCATCTAACATGTGAAGTTTGGGGCAGATTAGACATTGTATGTCTGAGTTAAAGCAACTTCCTTTTTCATGGCGAAACATCGAAATTTGTCAGGCCGCCACGGACACGCCCTTTAACGAAACCTAAAGTCCTTCGCAATTTAACATCGCAAGATCGGATTGGACATTGTATGTCTGAGTTACAGCAACTTCCTTTTTCATGGCGAAACATCAAAATTTGTCAAGCCGTCATGGACACTCCCATTAACGAAATCTCAAGATCTTCCCAATTTAACTTCGCAAAGGCCTTTAGATTTAACTGACCAAGTTTGATGTTGATCTGAATAAATCTCTAGGAGGAGTTTGTTAAAGTACAACCCCTGAAAATGCCAAAAACAACACTAATTTTGCAGAGAACATTCTAAATAACTGACTTCCTGTTTGGATTCGGATTTCGTACCAAGAGACTTTTTCGTAGATATTGGTGTGTTACATGTGTGTACCGATTTTTGTACATGTACGTGAAACATAGCTTGAGGCGCACTCCGTTGAAAGTGTATATGCACTCAGTTGAAAGTGTATAGGTGGCGCTATCGAGCCATTTTGCCACACCCAATGGAATATTGGCCTTTAGATCTGTTCAAGCCAGGACCCTTATCACACATGTGAAGTTTGGGCAAGATCGGACATTTTATGCCTGAGTTATAACATCTTTTATTCCCATGGCGACACATCGAACTTCGTCATGGCGCCATGGACACGCCTTTTAACGAAAACTCAAGATCTTCACAACTAAACATCACACAGGTCTTTAGATTAGACTGACCACAAAAATAACATCGATGTCATAAAATTCCTAGGAGTAGTTTGTCGCAGTGTAAAATATTTCACTTCCTGTTGCCAATAGGTGGCGCTATGACTATAACTGAATATTGGCATGTAGATCTGTTCAGGTCAAGAGTCTTATCCAACATGTGAAGTTTGGGGCAGATTGGATATTGTATGTCTGAGTTACAGCAACTTCCTTTTTCATGGCGAAACATCGAAATTTGTCAGGCCGCCATGGACACGCCCTTTAACGAAACCTCAAGTCCTTCGCAATTTAACATCGCAAATGGCTTTAGATTACACTGACCAAGTTTGGTGTTCATCCGAATAAATCTCTAGGAGGAGTTCGTTGAAGTACAACCCCTGAAAATGGCAAAAACAACGCCAATTTTGCAGGGAAATTTCAAAATAACCGACTTCCTTTTGGGATTAGGATTTCGTACCAAGATACTTTTTTGTAGGTACTGGTTTGTTACATGTGTGTACCGATTTTTGTACATGTACTTGAAACGGAGCTCGAGGCGCGCTATGTTGAAAGTGTATAGGTGGCGCTATCGAGCCGTTTTGCCACACCCGATGGAATATTGGCCTACAGATGTGTTCAGGCCAGGACTATTATCACACATGTGAAGTTTGGGGAAGATCGGACATTTTATGCCTGAGTTATAACATATTTTATATCCTTGGCGAGACATCGAACTTCGTCATGGCGCCATGGACACGCCTTTTAACGAAAACTCAAGATCTTCACAATTTAACATCGCACAGGCCTTTAGATTAGACTGACCACAAAAAAGACATTGATGTCATAAAATTTCTAAGAGTAGTCTGTCGAAGTGTAAAATATGTCACTTCCTGTTGCCTATAGGTGGCGCTATGACTATAACTGAATATGGGCATGTCAATCTGTTCAGGTCAGGAGTCTTATTAAACATGTGAAGTTTTGGACACATTGGACATTGTATGTGTGAGTTATAGCAACTTCATTTTTCATGGCAAATCATCGAAATTCGCCAGGCCGCCACGGACACACCCTTTAACGAAAACTCAAAATCTTCGCAATTTAACATCGCAAAGGCCTTTAGATTAGGCTTACCAACTTTGGTGTTGATCTGAATTAATCTCTAGGAGGAGTTCGTTAAAATACAACGCATGGAAATGACAAAAATGACACAAAATTTGCTCATAAAATTTAAAATAACCGACTTCCTGTTGGGTTTCGGATTTTGCTCCAAGAGACTTTTTTGTAGGTATTGGAGAGATACATGTGTATACCAATTTTCATATATGTACGTGAAACGTAGCTCGAGGCGCACACCGTTGAACGTGTATAGGTGGCGCTGTCGAGCCATTTTGCCACACCCAATTCTGAAACCCATATCAGACATAAATTTTCGCCAGTTCTGAGGTGTGAGCAAAGTTTCATGACTTTTCGAGCATGTTTAGGCTCTCAAAAATGCGATTCATCTTAGAGAAGAAGAATAATAATAATAATTAAAGCTGCAAGCAGCGATGAACGGGCCCTCGCACCCGGGCTCACCGCCATCGTGTGGCTTTAGATAAAAGGTTAACGGTGAGAAATATGCATTTCAAATCTTAAATAAAAAGTGAAATATGTCAAAGTCATTTATATGTGCCAATTTTGCTGTTGCCAATAGGTTGCGCTATCATTATAATGGAATATTGGCCTTCAGATGTGTTCAGGCCAGGAGTCTTATCGAACATGTGAAGATTGGGAAATATCAAACATTTTATGCCTGAGTTACAACAACTTCTCTACCTATGGCGAGACATCAAATTTTGTCACAGCGCCATGGACACGGCCTTTAACAAAATCTAAAGATCTCCACAATTTAACATTGCAAAGACCTTTAGATTAGGCTGACCAAAATAAAATGTTGATGTCATAAAATTTCTTGGAGTAGTTCTTTGCAGTGTAAAAAATGACACTTCCTGTTGCCAGCAGGTGGCGCTATGACTATGACTGAATATGGGCATGTAGATCTGTTAAGGGCAGAAGTCTTATCTAACATGCAAAGTTTGGGGCAGATTGGACATTGTATGTCTGAGTTACAGCAACTTCCTTTTTCATGGCGAAACATCGAAATTTGTCAGGCCGCCATGGACACTCCCTTTAACGAAATCTCAAGATCTTCCCAATTTAACATCGCAAAGGCCTTTAGATTTAACTGACCAAGTTTGAAGCTGATCTGAATAAATCTCTAGAAGGAGTTCGTTAAAGTACAACCCCTGAAAATGCCAAAACAACACCAATTTTGCAGAGAACATTCTAAATAACGGACTTCCTGTTTGGATTCGGATTTCGTACCAAGAGACTTTTTCGTAGATATTGGTGTGTTACATGTGTGTACCGATTTTTGTACATGTACGTGAAACATAGCTTGAGGCGCACTCCATTGAAAGTGTATATGCACTCAGTTGAAAGTGTATAGGTGGCGCAATCGAGCCATTTTGCCACACCCAATGGAATATTGGCCTTCAGATCTGTTCAAGCCAGGACCCTTATCACACATGTGAAGTTTGGGCAAGGTCGGACATTTTATGCCTGAGTTATAACATCTTTTATTCCCATGGCGACACATCGAACTTCGTCACGGCGCCATGGACACGCCTTTTAACGAAAACTCAAGATCTTCACAACTAAACATCACACAGGTCTTTAGATTAGAATGACCACAAAAATAACATTGATGTCATAAAATTTCTAGAAGTAGTTTGTCGCAGTGTAAAATATTTCACTTCCTGTTGCCAATAGGTGGTGCTATGACTATAACTGAATATTGGCATGTAGATCTGTTCAGGTCAAGAGTCTTATCCAACATGTGAAGTTTGGGGCAGATTGGACATTGTATGTCTGAGTTACAGCAACTTCCTTTTTCATGGCGAAACATCGAAATTTGTCAGGCCGCCATGGACACGCCCTTTAACGAAACCTCAAGTCCTTCGCAATTTAACATCGCAAAGGGCTTTAGATTACACTGACCAAGTTTGGTGTTCATCTGAATAAATCTCTAGGAGGAGTTCGTTAAAGTACAACCCCTGAAAATGACAAAAACAACACCAATTTTGCAGGGAAAATTCAAAATAATCGACTTCCTGTTGGGATTAGGATTTCGAACCAAGATACTTTTTTGTAGGTATTGGTGTGTTACATGTGTGTACCAATTTTTGTACATGTACGTGAAACATAGATCCAGGCGCACTCCGTTGAAAGTGTATAGGTGGCGCTATCGAGCCATTTTGCCACACCCGATGGAATATTGGCCTTCAGATCTGTTCAGGCCAGGACTTTTATCAAACATGTGAAGTTTGGGGAAGATCGGACATTTTATGCCTGAGTTATAACATCTTTTATTCCCATGGCGAGACTTTGAATTTTGTCACGGCGCCATGGACACGCCCCTTAACGAAAACTCAAGATCTTCACAACTTAACATCGCACAGGCCTTTAGATTAGACTGACCACAAAAAACACATTGATGTCATAAAATTTCTAGGAGTAGTTAGTCGCAGTGTAAAATATGTCACTTCCTGTTGCCAATAGGTGGCGCTATGACTATAACTGAATATGGGCATGTCAATCTGTTCAGGTTCGGAGTCTCATCAAACATGTGAAGTTTGGGGCAGATTGGACATTGTATGTCTGAGTTATAGCAACTTCATTTTTCATGGCGAATCATCGAAATTCGCCAGGCCGCCACGGACACGCCCTTTAACGAAAACTCAAAATCTTCGCAATTTAACATCGCAAAGGCCTTAAGATTAGGCATAACAACTTTGGTGTTGATCTGAATTAATCTCTAGGAGGAGTTTGTTAAAATACAACGCATGGAAATGACAAAAATGACACAAAATTTGCTCATAAAATTAAAAATAACCGACTTCCTGTTGGGTTTCGGATTTTGCTCCAAGAGACTTTTTTGTAGGTATTGGAGAGATACATTTGTATACCAATTTTCATACATGTACGTGAAACGTAGCTCGAGGCGCGCACCGTTGAACGTGTAAAGGTGGCGCTGTCGAGCCATTTTGCCACACCCACTTCTGAAACTCATATCAGACGTAAATTTTCGCCAGTTCTGAGGTGTGTGCAAAGTTTCATGACTTTTCGAGCATGTTTAAACTCTCAAAAATGCGATTCATCTTAGAGAAGAAGAATAATAATAATAATTAAAGCTGCAAGCAGCGATGAACGGGCCCTCGCACCCGGGCTCACCACCAGCGTGTTGATTTAGTAAAAAGATGAACGGTGAGAAATATGCATTTCATGTCATAAACATAATTGCAATATATCAAAGTCATTAATATGTGCCAATCTTCATATTGCCAGCAGGTGGCGCTATCATTATAATGGAATATTGGCCTTCAGATGTATTCAGGCCAGGACTCTTATCAATCATGTGAAGTTTGGGGAAGATTGAACATTTTATGCCTGAGTTACAACAACTTCTCTTGCTGTGGCGAGACATCAAATTTTGTCACAGCGCCATGGACACGCCCTTAAACAAAAAATCAAGATCTCCACAATTTAACATTGCAAAGACCTTTAGATTAGACGGACCAAAATAAAATGTTGATGTCATTAAATTTCTAGGAGTAGTTTGTTACAACGTAAAACATATCACTTCCTGTTGCCAGCAGGTGGCGCTATGGCTATAACTGAATATTTGCATTTAGATCTGTTCAGGTCAAAAGTCTTATCCAACATGTGAAGTTTGGGGCAGATTGGACTCTGTATGTCTAAGTTACAACAACTTCTTTTTCATGGCGAAACATCGAAATTTGTCAGGCCGCCATGGACATGCACTTTAATGAAACCTCAAGATCTTCGCAATTTAACATCGCAAAGGCCTTTAGATTTAACTGGCCAAGTTTGATGTTGATCTGAATAAATCTCTAGGAGGAGTTTGTTAAAGTACAACCCCTGAAAATGGCAAAAACAACGTCAATTTTGCAGAGAAAATTCTAAATAACCGACTTCCTGTTGGGATTCGGATTTTGTACCAAGAGACTTTTTTGTAGATATTGGTGTGGTACATGTGTGTACCGATTTTTGTACATGTACGTGAAACATAGCTCGAGGTGCACTCCGTTGAAACTGTATATGCACTCAGTTGAAAGTGTATAGGTGGCGCTATCGAGCCATTTTGCCACACCCAATGGAATATTGGCCTTCAGATCTGTTCAGGCCAGGACCCTTATCACACATGTGAAGTTTGGGCAAGATCAGACATTTTATGCCCGAGTCTGTAGGTATTGGAGAGATACATGTGTATACCAATTTTCATACATGTACGTGAAACGTAGCTCGAGGCGCACACCATTGAACGTGTATAGGTGGCGCTGTCGAGCCATTTTGCCACACCCACTTCTGAAACCCATATCAGACGTAAATTTTCGCCAGTTCTGAGGTGTGTGCAAAGTTTCATGACTTTTCGAGCATGTTTAGGCTCTCAAAAATGCGATTCATCTTAGAGAAGAAGAATAATAAAAATAATTAAAGCTGCAAGCAGCGATGAACGGGCCCTCGCAGCCGGGCTCACTGCCAGCGAGTTGCTTTAGTAAATAGGTGAACGGTGAGAAATATGCATTTAAACTCATAAATATAAGTGGAATATATCAATGTTTATTCCATATATGTGCAAATCTTTCTGTTGCCAGCAGGTGGCGCTATCATTATAATGGAATATTGGCCTTCAGATGTGTTCAGGCCAGGACTCTTATCGAACATGCGGAGTCTGGGGAAGATTGAACATTTTATGCTTGAGTTACAACAACTTCTCTTGCTGTGTGCAAAACATCAAATTTTGTCATGGCGCCATGGACACGCCCTTTAACAAAAACTGAAGATCTCCACAATTTAACATTGCACAGGCCTTTAGATTAGACTGACCACAAAAAATACATTAATGTCAAAAGATTTCTAGGAGTAGTTTGTCGCAGCGTAAAACATGTCACTTCCTGTTGCCAGCAGGCGGCGCTATGACTATAACTGAATATGGGTATGTAGATCTGTTAAGGGCAGAAGTCTTATCTAACATGTGAAGTTTGGGGCAGATTGGACATTGTATGTCCGAGTTACAGCAACTTCCTTTTTCATGGCGAAACATCGAAATTTGTCAGGCCGCCATGGACACGCCCTTTAACGAAACCTCAAGTCCTTCGCAATTTAACATCGCAAAGGGCTTTAGATTACACTGACCAAGTTTGGTGTTCATCTGAATAAATCTCTAGGAGGAGTTCGTTAAAGTACAACCCCTGAAAATGGCAAAAACAACACCAATTTTGCAGGGAAATTTCTAAATAACCGACTTCCTGTTGGGATTCGGATTTCATACCAAGAGACTTTTTTGTAGGTATTGGTGTGTTACATGTGTGTACCGATTTTTGTACATGTACGTGAAACGGAGCTCGAGGCGCACTCCGTTGAAAGTGTATAGGTGGCGCTATCGAGCCATTTTGCCACACCCGATGGAATTTTGGCCTACAGATGTGTTCAAGCCAGGACCCTTATCAAACATGTGAAGTTTGGGGAAGATCGGACATTTTATGCCTGAGTTATAACATCTTTTATTCCCATGGCGAGACTTTGAAATTTGTCACGGCGCCATGGACACGCCCCTTAACGAAAACTCAAGATCTCCACAAATTAACATCGCACAGGCCTTTAGATTAGACTGACCACAAAAAAGACATTGATGTCATAAAATTTCTAGGAGTAGTTAGTCGCAGTGTAAAATATGTCACTTCCTGTTGCCAATAGGTGGCGCTATGACTATAACTGAATATGGGCATGTCAATCTGTTCAGGTTCGGAGTCTCATCAAACATGTGAAGTTTGGGGCAGATTGGACATTGTATGTCTGAGTTATAGCAACTTCATTTTTCATGTCGAATCATCGAAATTCGCCAGGCCGCCACGGACACGCCCTTTAACGAAAAATCAAAATCTTCGCAATTTAACATCGCAAAGGCCTTTAGATTAGGCATACCAAATTTGGTGTTGATCTGAATTAATCTCTAGGAGGAGTTCGTTAAAATACAACGAAAATGACACAAAATTTGCTCATAAAATTAAAAATAACAGACTTCCTGTTGGGTTTCGGATTTTGCTCCAAGAGACTTTTTTGTAGGTATTGGAGAGATACATGTGTATACCAATTTTCATACATGTACGTGAAACGTAGCTCGAGGCGCACACCGTTGAACGTGTATAGGTGGCGCTGTCGAGCCATTTTGCCACACCCACTTCTGAAACCCATATCAGACGTAAATTTTCGCCACTTCTGAGGTGTGTGCAAAGTTTCATGACTTTTCGAGCATGTTTAGGCTCTCAAAAATGCGATTCATCTTAGAGAATAATAATAATAATAATAATAATAATAATAATAATAATAATAATAATAATAATAATAATAATAATAATAATAATAATAATAATAATAATAATAATAATAATAAACGGAGCAATTCCAAGAGGGTCCTCACACCATCGGTGCTCGGGCCCTGATAATAATAATAATAATAATAATAATAATTAAAGCTGCAAGCAGCGATGAACGGGCCCTCGCACCCGGGCTCACCGGCAGCGAGTGGCTTTAGTAAATAGGTGAACGGTGAGACATATGCATTTAAACTCATAAATATAAGTAGAATATATCAATGTTTATTTCATATATGTTCCAATCTTCCTGTTGCCAGCAGGTGGCGCTATCATTATAATGGAATTTTGGCCTTCAGATGTGTTCAGGGCTGCACTCTTATCGAACATGTGAAGTTTGGGGAAGATCAAACATTTTATGCCTGAGTTACAACAACTTCTCTTGCTGTGGCGAGACATCAAATTTTGTCATTTTTGCCATGGACACGCTCTTTAACAAAAACTCAAGATTGCCACAATTTAACATTACACAGGCCTTTAGATTAGACTGACCACAAAAATACATTAATGTCAAAAAATCTCTAGGAGTAGTTTATCTCAGGGTAAAATATGTCACTTCCTGTTGCCAGCAGGTGGCGCTATGACTATAATTGAATATGGGCATGTAGATCTGTTAAGGGCAGAAGTCTTATCTAACATGCAAAGTTTGGGGCAGATTGGAAATTGTATGTCTGAGTTACAGCAACTTCCTTTTTCATGGCGAAACATCGAAATTTGTCAGGCCGCCATGGACACTCCCTTTAACGAAATCTCAAGATCTTCCCAATTTAACATCGCAAAGGCCTTTAGATTTAACTGACCAAGTCTGATGCTGATCTGAATAAATCTCTAGGAGGAGTTTGTTAAAGTACAACCCCTGAAAATGCCAAAAGCAACACCAATTTTGCAGAGAACATTATAAATAACTGACTTCCTGTTTGGATTCGGATTTCGTACCAAGAGACTTTTTCGTAGATATTGGTGTGTTACATGTGTGTACCGATTTTTGTACATGTACGTGAAACATAGCTTGAGGCGCACTCCATTGAAAGTGTATATGCACTCAGTTGAAAGTGTATAGGTGGCGCTATCGAGCCATTTTGCCACACTTAATGGAATATTGGCCTTCAGATCTGTTCAGGTCAGGACCCTTATCACACATGTGAAGTTTGGGCAAGATCGGACATTTTATGCCTGAGTTATAACATCTTTTATTCCCATGGCGACACATCAAACTTCGTCACGGCGCCATGGACACGCCTTTTAACGAAAACTCAAGATCTTCACAACTAAACATCACACAGGTCTTTAGATTAGACTGACCACAAAAATACATTAATGTCAAAAAATCTCTAGGAGTAGTTTGTCTCAGCGTAAAATATGTCACTTCCTGTTGCCAGCAGGTGGCGCTATGACTATAATTGAATATGAGCATGTAGATCTGTTAAGGGCAGAAGTCTTATCTAACATGCGAAGTTTGGGGCAGATTGGACATTGTATGTCTGAGTTACAGCAACTTCCTTTTTCATGGCGAAACATCGAAATTTGTCAGGCCACCAGGGACACTCCCTTTAACGAAATCTCAAGATCTTCCCAATTTAACTTCGCAAAGGCCTTTAGATTTAACTGACAAAGTTTGATGTTGAACTGAATAAATCTCTAGGAGGAGTTCGTTAAAGTACAACCCCTGAAAATGCCAAAAACACCAATTTTGCAGAGAACATTCTAAATAACTGACTTCCTGTTTGGATTCGGATTTCGTACCAAGAGACTTTTTTGTAGATATTGGTGTGTTACATGTGTGTACCGATTTTTGTACATGTACGTGAAACATAGCTTGAGGCGCACTCCATTGAAAGTGTATATGCACTCAGTTGAAAGTGTATAGGTGGCGCTATCGAGCCATTTTGCCACACCCGATGGAATATTGGCCTACAGATGTGTTCAGGCCAGGACTCTTATCACACATGTGAAGTTTGGGGAAGATCGGACATTTTATGCCTGAGTTATAACATCTTTTATTCCCATGGCGAGACATCGAACTTCGTTACGGCGCCATGGACACGCCTTTTAACGAAAACTCAAGATCTTCACAACTTAACATCGCACAGGCCTTTAGATTAGACTGACCACAAAAAAGACATTGATGTCATAAAATTTCTAGGAGTAGTTTGTCGCAGTGTAAAATATTTCACTTCCTGTTGCCAATAGGTGGCGCTATGACTATAACTGAATATTGGCATGTAGATCTGTTCAGGTCAAGAGTCTTATCCAACATGTGATGTTTGGGGCAGATTGGACATTGTATGTCTGAGTTACAGCAACTTCCTTTTTCATGGCGAAACATCGAAATTTGTCAGGCCGTCATGGACACGCCCTTTAACGAAACCTCAAGTCCTTCGCAATTTAACATCCCAAATGGCTTTAGATTACAATGACCAAGTTTGGTGTTCATCTGAATAAATCTCTAGGAGGAGTTCGTTAAAGTACAACCCCTGAAAATGGCAAAAACAACGCCAATTTTGCAGAGAAAATTCTAAATAACCGACTTCCTGTTGGGATTCGGATTTCGTACCATTAGACTTTTTTGTAGGTATTGGTGTGTTACATGTGTGTACAGATTTTTGTACATGTATGTGAAACGGAGCTCAGGGCGTGCTATGTTGAAAGTGTATAGGTGGCGCTATCGAGCCATTTTGCCACACCCGATGGAATATTGGCCTACAGATGTGTTCAGGCCAGGACTCTTATCACACATGTGAAGTTTGGGGAAGATCGGACATTTTATGCCTGAGTTATAACATATTTTATTCCCATGGCGAGACATCGAACTTCGTCACGCCGCCATGGACACACCTTTTAATGAAAACTCAAGATCTTCACAACATAACATCGCACAGGCCTTTAGATTAGACTGACCACAAAAAAGACATTGATGTCATAAAATTTCTAGGATTAGTACGTGGCAGTGTAAAATATGTCACTTCCTGTTGCCAATAGGTGGCACTATGACTACAACTGAATATGGGCATGTCAATCTGTTCAGGTTCAGAGTCTCATCAAACATGTGAAGTTTGGGGCAAATTGGACATTGTATGTCTGAGTTATAGCAACTTCATTTTTTATGGTGAATCATCGAAATTCGCCAGGCCGCCACGGACACGCCCTTCAACGAAAACTCAAGATCTTCGCAATTTAACATCGCAAAGGCCTTTAGATTAGGCATACCAAATTTGGTGTTGATTTGAAGAAATCTCTAGGAGGAGTTCGTTAAAATACAACACATGGAAATGACCAAAATTACACAAAATTAGCTCATAATATTAAAAATAACCGACTTCCTGTTGGGTTTAGAATTTTGCTCCAAGAGTCTTTTTTGTAGGTATTGGTGTGTTACATATATGTGCCAATTTTCGTGCATGTACGTGAAACATAGCTGGAAGGCTGTTGATTTTCTTAGTACAGGTGGCGCTGTCGAGCCATTTTGCCACACCCTCTTCTGAATCCTATATCAGACGAAAATTTCACCAGGTTTGACGCATGTGCAAAGTTTCATGACTCTTTGAGCATGTTTAAGCCCTCAAAAATGCGATTCATTCGGGAGAATAATAATAATAATAATAATAATAATAATAATAATAATAATAATAAACAGAGCAGATACAAGAGGGTCCTCACACCTCGGTGCTCGGGCCCTAATAATAATAATAATAATAAACGGAGCAATTCCAAGAGGGTCCTCACACCATCGGTGCTCGGGCCCTAATAATAATAAACGGAGCAATTCCAAGAGGGTCCTCACACCATCAGTGCTCGGGCCCTAAATATCTACGTAATATCTACGTATCTACTGTATCAGTAAATATCTTACTGATACAGCTGTGTTAAGATGTCAAGTATCTGTAAAATTAGTTTAAAAAAGTATTCTTTTTTAGCTTTCATGTCGTTCAAGCGTTTTTAGTAAGAGTCCTGAGACAAATGAAAATAGATGCGTGAAAAGACTTTTCTCTTCAAGATATTTTAAATGACAGACTAAATGCTTTAGATTGTTAACCTGTTAGCCAGCACCCCGATGCGGGCGTCCTCAACGCCCCTCAACTCGCACGTGTCAGTGTTTACAAACAGATTAAATGAAATGGGACAAATTTAATCTTCACAAACTATATATCATTATAAAGCTCTAAGCCTGTTTTTCAATGGAAAGCTTATAAAGACTGTATTTGCTACATTTGTGTAAGCAGTACACATAAAAACATGAACAATGGAAACACTGTACATACCAGATTCATAAAACATTAACATTCATCAAAGTCATAAAAACATCCACAGCTGTAAGTCCCGGATTAGTTAGAAAGGTAAGGGTCCACCGAACGTTATCTCATGGAGAACATTTAAAAAAATGTGAATGGAAGATAGGTGAAAGATAGTATATTTAAATTCTGGCGCTCTCTTGTGACGGCTTTTGATGCGCTCTGACGCACCTGTCAGCTGATGGAGGCGGAACTTATAGCGATCGCCTTTTTCTTTGTTTGTTTTATTTTTCAACAGTTTTATATATATGAGAGTGTGTTTTATATTAAATGTGAACGTATCTGCATGATTACCATCTGTTTGAGTGCAAATCAGCGCAAATTAGCTTGCTATTACTGTATGATCACGGCTATCAAAGTGAACGCGTCTATATGAATATAGAGAGTGGATTATTTACTTTATGGCACATTTGTGTTATTACCATCTGTATAAGTAGCCATCAGCACAGCAGCACTTATTTGCATTGTAATTCATTGTAAATGTTGCTTTTCTAGCAATCTCAGGATTTTCTGTAAGTGGCATACAAAGTAAAATCTTTTTTTATTTTTCTTATTGTATTTTTCTAGTGCTCAAATAAATCACTTATATGATGTCTAAGTTTCTGTCTAGTGTTTTAAAATTAAAAAAAAAAAAGCAATGCAGTGGTATATTTAATGACTAAGTAGTTTGTAGAAGCCTTCAATACAGTTGGTAAATATATTTTTTTTTATATTGGGGGGGGGGTTGTAGACATAGTCTCGTAAAAATATTTGCAGGAGTCTCATTTTTCATGACATCTTATTCAGATTTGAAATAGAAAATCATGACACATGTGACTTTCAACCAATTACTTTTCTAGATTGATCCAGGACTGATTATCTATCTTTTTATCAAATAAAAAAAATATTTATGTGTGGTAAAAAAAAAAAATTCTTATATTAAAATATAACTTTTAATATTATTTAGCATTATCAAATCTGGTGGATAAAAGGTAAAACCCAAAGGATCTTCTTTCCAAAGACATCACAATTATGTTTGTAACACACTGAAGTAGGAAACTGTTACAGTTTTAAGTTAGGTAGAGCACTTTCAGCTGTGAGTCCCATAATGGGGGGTCCGGTTAACAGGTTAAAACAATTGAGTTTATGGATATCTCTTGAATATGTATACAGTAACCGGTGAGTACATGAATGAGAATAAATACATAACTTCATAAATACATTGTGGTTCTACCATGTTAACCAATAAAAAATACTTAATTTATATATCATAGCTTACTTTCTTTTCAAAACACAATAAACATTCTTATGAATTTTAAATGCGAACAACCAGTTTTGTTGGAAATTAAAAAAAATAAAATAAAAACATAGTGTTATGTTTCTTAATTAGAATGTTTATAGTTTGTAGTAAAATCACATATTTAAGCTAAAACATTTTTCTTTCAAACACTCAGCTTTCACAGACACCCCGTCGCTGTTGGACAGTGTTTTCTCTACTTCCTGCTGGCCTTGCTGTAGCTAATCGTAGCTCCGTGTAGCTGTTTCTTTTTTTCTATAGAATCTTTATCTTACTATCACTCTGTTTTTTAAAGTGATAAAATATAACTTAATTAACACCATATTACCGATCAATCTTATCAGATTAATTTAGATCGTTCACTTTTATTTTATATCCGTGAGTGCAGTACACCTGCATTGCATTAGCACTCGTTAGCTTGTCATTAGCGTTTTCATTTGAACCTAGCGCTGTTTTCTTTTCTCCTCTCCTCTCTCGCTCCAGTTTTTCACAAGTTCATCAAACAACTGTGGTAAGAATATTTCATCAAGCACGGTGAGTAATGGCTTCTCCTGCTATTGTTATTTGCACCTCTTGTCACATGTACAGTTTATCTATCTCTGTCGCAGATGAGAGATCGGAGATCACTAAAAATAACATTAAAGAGGTGTGTGAACTTGCAAGCACGATGTCAGACACTGTAATATGCTCTGGTCCCCTCCCTGCTTACCGTGGTGACGAGATGCATAGCAGATTGTCATCACTCAATGGCTGGATGTCTAAGTGGTGCCCACAGAATAACATAGGTTTCATAGACAATTGGACAAGCTTTTGGGGCAGATCTGACCTGTTGAAAAGAGATGGTCTTCATCCCTCCTGGGGTGGCGCCACTCTTCTCTCTAGAAATATGGCAAATATTCTTAGTGTTTATACTTGACTAACTGGGGCCCAGGTCAGGAAGCAGACAGACTGGCTAAACCGACCGTCTGTTAGCTGCCTCATGTCACAGAGGTCAGTTAATTCTCAGCACATAGAGACTCTTTCACCTAGATATCACACTATAGAGACTGTGTCTGTTCCCCGAACTAGAAAATAACGTCCAAACAAAGTTAAGATTAACAATTTAATTGAAGTTCAACAAATAAAAAACAGATGCAATACGAATAAACAAATGATAAAGCTTGGCTTATTGAATATCAGATCCCTTTCTACGAAAACACTTTTTGTAAATAATATGATCAATGATCATAATCTAGATGTGCTCTGTTTGACAGAAACCTGGCTAAAACCTGATGATTATATTATTTTAAATGAGTCCACCCCCCAAGATTACTGTTATAAACATGAGCCGCGTCTAAAATGCAAAGGGGGAGGTATTGCTTCAATTTATAACAACGTTTTCAGGATTTCTCAGAGGGCAGGCTTCAAGTATAACTCGTTTGAAGTAATGGTGCTTCATATAACATTATCCAGAGAAACAAATGTTAATGATAAATCCCCTGTTATGTTTGTACTGGCTACTGTATACAGGCCACCAGGGCACTATACAGACTTTATTAAAGAGTTTGGTGATTTTACATCTGAGTTAGTTTTGGCTGCAGATAAAGTTTTAATAGTTGTTGATTTTAATATCCATGTTGATAATGAAAAAGATGCATTGGGATCAGCATTTATAGACATTCTGAACTCAATTGGTGTTAGACAACACGTTTCAGGACCTACTCATTGTCGAGATCATACTCTAGATTTAATACTGTCATATGAAATTGATGTTGATAGTGTTGAAATTATGCAGCCAAGTGATAAGATCTCAGATCATTATTTAGTTTTGTGCAAACTTCATATATATATAAAAAAAAATACTACTTCTTGTTACAAGTAAAGAATAACCATCATTTCTACCACAAAAGACTGCTTTTTAAGTTATCTTCCTGATGTATCCATATTCCTTAGCATACCCAAAACCTCAGAACAACTTAATGATGTAACAGAAACTATGGACTCTCTCTTTTCTAGTGTGGCAGGTAGAGATCGGTAAGTTCATCGTTAGGCATGTGACCTAGACGAGCGTCACTTCCCGGGATCCCGTTTCGCTTCCGGTTCATGGACTGAGGGATGCTGTGATTTTGGCTTTGCAGGACGATTGCGGCAACTGTAGTTATCTCCGTGGCTGCAGATATTGTGGCTTTGACTTATTGTTGGTGGCGGCGTGTGTCTCGCATCTGTATATGCGACCACATTCAGGTAACGTTATGCAATTTAATGGCTGTAATTGTGTGCGGATTTGCTTGAGTTTCTTTAGTAATTCATGCTTTTATTGTAGTCAATACAATGCTGTGTATGGGTGGATGACGACTGTATATGCTGAGTTATTTTCCTCGTGTATCCTGAGCTCCACCGGCTTAATGATTAAACTGAAACTATACTTCGCATTGCATCTATGGAGTATTATCTTCACTTCTACTGACTCCCGGGTCCCTGTTTCTGTTATCTGGTAGGTCTAATTCATGTGGGTTTTATTACGTAAATGTCTTATGGTGACTGGTTAACATGACTAGTTTTCCCCTATGTTGTAGAGCAGGGGTGCCCAACCCTGCTTCTGGCGATCGACTGTCCTGCAAAGTTTAGCTCCAATCCTAATCAAACACACCTGAAGCAACTAATTAAGGTCTTCAGGTTCACTTAAAAATTAAAGACAAGTGTGTTTGATTAGGGTTGGAGCCAAACTTTGAAGGACAGTCGATCGCCAGGAGCTGGGTTGGGCACCCCTGTTGTAGAGTGATAGGGGCATGCAGTGACATCACCGCTGTCTTGTTCCTGGTTGAACATTCGTGAATTCCGTTTTAATGCGGTTGTGAATCCGCTGAGTGGTGTGGGAGTGCTCTTTTGCATTTATATGGTCCAGTTATGTTTTGATTTAATTTGGTTAACTTTGTTATTGTGTGTTTGGCAGGAATTAAGTGTCAGCTGTGTTGCCTGCTGTAACGATAAAAGACTTCCCAGTCATCGGGAAGAAGGAGGCGGGAACCGGCGGACAATCAAACAACATTTTAATAACAAAATAAACACAAAACAGCGCACCAGCCCCTCACGGACGACTGGTGCGCATAAAATAAAAACCAAAACACAACTAAAAGCCCAGGCCTGGTCCTCTCTCGTCCTTCACTGTCGTCGCTCCAGTTTTATATCCTTCCATCTCCTCCATGGGCCTCGAGACCGGTGGGACGAACAGGTGTAGTTCATCTCCAATCACTCCCCCGGCCTCGCTCCCATGTCCCTCGGCCCCGCCCCACTCGTCACATACCCCCATCGCCCCTCGCAGGCCGGGGGGTACTCCCGAGACTGCGCTCTACTCCCCCCCCCCCTCCCTCCGGGGGGGCCGCTCCCGGGGACCTGCGGGAACCTGGGGGTAGGACAGGCGAGGCGAGAGAAAAGGAGATGGAAGGAGGAGCGACAGAGACGAGAGAGGGGAGAGAGGAAAAAAAAAAAAAAAAAAATTCCGGTTCCCAGACGCACCGCTGCTCGGCCCTCCACCAGCTGGGTGATCTCCTCCGCGGTGCCTGGCGGTGGCACTGGACGGCCCTCGGCGGACGGCACGACACTCCTCCACCGCCCGGTGGACGGCGACGGCTCCTCCGGTTTTGGGCAGCCGGCAGGAGTCCCCCGTTCCCTGCTCCTCCCCGTTCCGGCGGAGGCAGCAGGCTCCGGCCACCTGGCGAACGGCGCCGACTCCTCCGCTCCCTCACGGACGGCAGCCGTCTCTCCACATCGTGGGCGGCCGGTAGCGAGCTCGCCCGTCCCCGGCAACTCGCTCCAGTCCACCGCCTCGAGCGTCCATGGCGGCACACTCCTCGCCAGCTCGATGGCACCGCGGATTCACCACAGCGGCGAGGGATCTTCAGCAGCGCGTCCCTCCTTCTCCCGGGTTTCGGCACCACTGTAACGATATCAACCTTCATATTCATCCGGAAGAAAGAGGCGGGAACCGGCGGACAATCAAAAACATTTTAATAACAAAATAAACACAAAACAGCGCACCAGCCCCTCACGGACGACTGGTGCGCATAAAATAACAACCAAAACACAACTAAAAGCCCAGGCCTGGTCCTCTCTCGTCCTTCACTGTCGTCGCTCCAGTTTTATATCCTTCCATCTCCTCCATGGGCCTCGAGACCGGTGGGACGAACAGGTGTAGTTCATCTCCAATCACTCCCCCGGCCTCGCTCCCATGTCCCTCGGCCCCGCCCCACTCGTCACACCTGCCTAAATCTTGTGTTAATTATTTTTGTTTGTGTTTGAGTGTGTGTGTGTGTGTGTGTTATTCTGTTTTACAGGATCTGCAGACCTTTTATGGAGAGCAGGGCTGAAGTCTTTCTTTAGGTGGTGATGGTGTTTCCTCACGGAGTGCTGTGATTTGCAGTGTCCACTGGGGCTTTTGGATTGGTGTGAGTGTGCAGTCTACTTAGAGTAAAGGCCTGTATGGCCTGGTCATGTAGCCCAGGCTGCAGCTCCTCGTTGTTGTCTTTCCTGGACCATTTGTGTAATTGTGGTCCCATTTTTACAGTGAATGCATCTTAAATTTCTTTTTATCATTAAATTTAAAATAAATATGGTTCTATTTTTATACCAGTAGCTCTGTCTCCATTGTCTATTTTGCCACAGAGTGGGGGACCTGTGTATAGTATCTTTAATAAATTCCTTGGGTGAGATTCCCAGGGTGGCGTAGTCAGGCATTTTTAACCCTTTGGGTCCTTAATTCATCTAAGTTCACTTAATTCATACCTTCCCTCTGCCATCTGGTCACACTAGCATTTTAAATACAGTTGCTCCTTTACGCTTAAGGAAGGTTTGGTGTGAAAAATGGAGCGCAGCTGCAGGAAAACAAAACTAGAGGTATTTTGGATTGCTTGGCGGGAAAGTAATCTATCCTACAGAAATCATTCAAAACTGCTAGATCCGATTACTTTTCTCCTCCTTTAGAAGAAAACAAACATAACCCCAGGTATTTATTCAATACAGTGGCTAAATTAACGAAAAATAAAGCCTCAACAAGTTTTGACATTTCCCAACATCACAGCAGTAATGACTTTATTAACTACTTTACTTCTAAAATCGATACTATTAGAGATAAAATTGTAACCATTCAGCCGTCAGCTACAGTATCACATCAGACAGTGCACTATAGACCCCCTGAGGAACAGTTCCACTCATTCTCTACTATAGGAGAGGAAGAATTGTATAAACTTGTTAAATCATCTAAACCAACAACGTATGTTAGACCCTATACCATCTAAGCTCCTAAAAGAGGTGCTTCCAGAAGTCATAGATCCTCTTCTGGCTATTATTAATTCCTCATTGTCATTAGGATATGTCCCCAAAACCTTCAAACTGGCTGTTATAGACTTGAACACTTTGTTGGCATTAATGGAAGTGCATTAGCATGGTTTAAATCGTACTTATATGACCGCCATCAGTTCGTAGCAGTGAATGAAGATATATCATATCGATCACAAGTGCAGTATGGAGTACCTCAAGGCTCAGTACTAGGGTGCACTAGAGCTGTAATCGGGCCATAAAAGGTAGGCCCGAAGGTAGGCCCGAACCCGTTTAAAGCCCAACATTATACAAATGTGCGCGCACACACAGCTCTTATTCCTTTTGTCAAGAATGAGTCATTTATACATGTTTTTAACATAATTTATTCATAACTAACTTAGACTAGACCACTTGGAAGTTGGAATAAAGAAATAAAATAAGTCCTCTGAGACATCTTAACATCTCAGCACTCTAAATAAGCATAGGCTCATTTTGCCTATAAATAGACCAACACACCAATAGAAACGAGACTTTTTTAACAAATTAAATTAAGATAAATTTTAAATTAAGATGGGTATTTGGCAATAACAAAATGAAGATAAAAGCTCCGCCGGATTTACTTTGCCACTAGCAGCTGACATTTAATAAAAGAATAATGCCAACATTAGTGTAAATACTCTGTCCACATTATGCATTTAAGACTCAGTGAATATTTAGTTATCATTTAAAAAACCTTTACTCACAGAGATTAGGCTAAGCCTACATGTTTTTGAGGAGAAGAATTATTGAATCCACTGTAAAATGGCTTTAGCGTGTTCCTGCGCTCACTGATGATGCGTCATTATTCACTCATTTTCAAGCTTCAGTTTCACCTACTCAGTATTCATTTTCGCATCTTTCTCGTGCTAATCAAAACACATCACATGACCGCAAACCGGAGCGCAAGCCCGAGCCCGACCCGAGCCCGTGTAAGATGATATAAATTAAGCCTGAACCCGACAAAGATCTTCAGCTCTAATACGCACTGCAGACGGAGTATGTGTGAAAAAGGAGTGCATCTTGTCGAGGTTTCCATTGGGAAGCTTCTTTAAAAAAATAAATAATTCCCTGAAGCTAACCTGGTGGCATCTTAGCTGCATCCATGTTAGCACGTCACGTTTGATGTGGTAATTTCACAGTAGGCATACACACAGGTTTAAAGACTTGTTCTCGTCCCCTACAGATTTGGCTAGGTATACATCCGCGCTAAAATATCAAGGTGAAAGTCATCATAGCTCGCCTAGTATAGACCCAGCTCTCAACTCAACTTTGAGAATAGATTAACGGCGATATTCCCGATAAGAGTCTCATGTTAACGCAGCATGTTAACGCCGATAACGGCCCACCGCTAATATATATATATATATATACATACATATATATACATACATATATATACATACATACATATATATATATATATATATATATATATATATACTTTAAAACAAGTGAAAAGTCATGCCAAAAATATTATATATTATATTTTGAGGGAGCTACATATATGTCCACTGTAGTGGACACCATGCATCAAGGTATAAAAAGTGAATCAAAAGACTGTAAACATTGAAATAAATGATAAAATCTGAAGAATATTTAATATTTCTGTTCCATAAAACAATTAAAGTGTAAATTGTCTCATCATTTTGGTAACATGTAGAATAGGTAACACCTATTAGTTGCTTATTAGCATGCGTATTATTAGATTATTAGCCATGTATTAGTGCTAATTAAGAACATATTAATGCCTTCTTCTACTTGACCTTATTCTACATCCCTAATCTTACCCAATACCTAAACCTAACAACTACCTTACTATCTATTAATAAGCAGCAAATTAAGAATTTATTGAGAGAAATGTTGTATTTAATAGTTAACAAGTGTTACCTTTTCTAAAGAAATTTTAATAAAACATACAAAATAAGGCAGAATCTATGTATAAGCCCATAGGCAAAATTATACCCTTAGGTGCATGACGTCTACTGTAGTGGACAGATATATTTTTTGTCACAGAAAAAAATGTAAAAGAAAAATATTGTTAAAGTCTGGATGAATCTTTTTCTAACATCCCATTTAAATGAAAAAAAAAAAAAAAAAATTATATATATATAAATATATATATATATATATTTTTTTTTTTAAATATGTATTTATTTATTTTACGTGTCTGGATTTCTGAGAATAAAAGTATTTAATACTTCCAGATTCCCAAGGTACATGGTGCATCCCCTTTTCATTTTGAATATAGTATGCAATATCTCAAAAAAAAAAATATATATATATATATTAGGGATGCACCGAAATGAAAATTCTTGGCCGAAACCGAAAACCGAAAAAGAGAAAACCAAGGCCGAAAACCGAAACCGAAACACCGAAAGAAATTATGCCAATTATTAGTACCATTGCATTTATTGCTATGACCATGTACTAACTTTACTAAAATTAAGACATTGCAATTGCATAAATTAATATTAAAGTTTCAAAGATAATTACAATTACTTAAATTATTTGAAAAAAAAAACATAAAAATACATAATTACAAATTATGCAAATATTTATTAATCACATTGCAACAATGCACAGTATTAAAATAAAATTCAAACTTAAAATGTATCCCACTCATGTGTATATTAAATAACAATGTACAGGCCTACTGGCCTGCAGAAAGGTTTTAAAATGAACTGTTCTCTCATAAAAACAAAGTGCATTTAGGTGAAGTGCATTTGAATTTTTTCTCTGTAGGACTAGAAAGTGCATTACTTCTCCAGTAGACTGTTATCACTTCTGGGGATGGGGACTTCAGACATAACCATCTAGCTGATGAGCAGTTGAGCTTGTCATCTGCCTGACATTTGAGAAATATTTGAGAGTGTATTTAAATAGGGCCAGGGCATAAAACATTTTTATCAAATTAAAGCAGAAATCTAGCAGAAAATCTAGCAGAAAAATGGCTACAATATTATATTATGTATGTGTGTGTGTGTGTGTGTGTATATATATATATATATATAAATAATGTCACATATATAGTAGCCTAAGAACAAAATAGCCAACGTATTATAATTATTTGAGGCACTTTCTTGCAGAATCCCATGCCCCTCATCTGGTGCAGAGACGAGTCTTTTATTCTGCGCTCTGATCTCAGTCTCCTGCGCTTGGAGCTTCTCCGTCTCCACGCGGGTTCTCCGCATCCAGCGTGGCCTGGATCATTTCTCATGCGCGCTGCCTTATTTCCACATCCAAGTAATGGTCTTTATAACACGGATCAAGCACATTCGCGATGAAGTGCAGAGGATCCGAAAAGATCTCAGTGAGACGTGTGCTAACAGACTCTACTTTTCTTTGTTTTCACTTCGTGGTCCGTCTTAATCTCTTTGTTAGAAGACGCTTTAGTGCTGCGAATAAAGGAATAAGAAGAGAGAGAATGTTCTCACTGGTGTGAAGTGAATGTCGCGGGGAGGTCGTGGTCTGCGCTATGCAGGTGCACGTGCAGGTCGCGGTTTATGTTTGCGTCATCACAACATTTCGGCCATATTGTTTCGGTGATAAAAGTCTATCGGCCGAAAACCGAAAATGCAATTTTCGGCCGAAAATTTTCGGTGGCCGAAATTTCGGTGCATCTCTAATATATATATATAAAAAGACAACAATTAAATGGAATCGTAGACAACACTTTGGGGTTCACCAGTTGGTGTTTGGGACATGATGCTACATCTTAAATGGTTCAAAATGGCTTCCAAATATCTATACACTGTAGTGACCATGATGCGTCAGAGGGTTAATATGTTTACACTCTTAGCTTGGTCCAAATTAACAATTGAAAGTCCTGGTACATTTGTAAGGATGATCCTTTCAACATGCTCTGCTTTTAGATATACTTACAGGGAGCCCTGGTACTCCCCGAGGACCATCTTTTCCTGTGTCCCCTGGTGGTCCCCTGGGGCCTGGGGGGCCTGGAGGTCCAGGAGGCCCTGGGGGCCCTGCTTGACCCTGGTCACCCTGTGAAAGTAAAATTGTAAATATGTTAAACATTATTATAAATCAAATAATAAAACATACATAAATCTTTGTATGATGTATGCAGGGGGAGAAGACTGAAAGGTCAATAAAAAGTTGTATACTAGTTGTATAATATAAAGTTGTATCAACTAAATGCCACTCTCAGCAGCATTGGCAGCATCGGTATGTGAGAACACATTATACCTTTGCTTGCATATTTCAAACTTCTCAAACTTCTTCAAGATATAAAAAAATAAAAAATAAAATAAATCCTAATATTATGCTGATATATCACAAAGATTCTTCATGGTAACATTTTACAATACTGTTCTGTCATTAATAACTTCACAAGATCACCTGAGTAATGCAGTATTACAATTTTAGTAACTACTATTAACTAACAACAAACTGATAAATAAATATCAAGTAATGCTAAGTCCAATGTGGTAGTTTACTATTAGCTCATAGGTAACTACTACTTTTTTATCCCTTTAGAGAATTACAAAGAAAAACTGTATACTGGTTCATATGAATAATGCATAACACATAATTAAAGGGATCATATGATGCGATTTCAAAATTTCCTTTCTCTTTGGGGTGTTAGAAGCTGATAGACAAGATCCCTAAAGTTGCAAAACCATAGAGATATTCTTTATTAAAGTTAAGACTCTGCCACGCCACTGAACATTAAAGCATGTGAACATATTCTGTTACACCATATTCTGTTACACCAAATACACAAATAGACAAATTATCTTTAAATTATCTTTATGATAATCTTAAATTATCTTTATGATTCAATCATTTCTCTTCTCTTCTTAATCCACCTCCTTCTCCATCGACTCTTACAGCTGACGACTTTGCAGTATTCTTCATAAATAAGGCAAGAACTATCAGTGACCAATTCTCCACACTGAGACTGAGGATAACTTCACATCGACTAATGCACACTCTCTCTCCTCCTTCTTTCCACTCTCTTTCCAAACTTATCCTGTCCAATCATCCTACTACTTGTCCAATAGATCTGATCCCCACTTACCTACTTCGAGCTATTTCTTCTTCAGTCATACCTTCACTTTCTCACATTATCAACTCCTCTCTTCGCTCTGGAACATTTCCCTCAGCATTTATGCAGGCTCGGGTAAGCCCACTGTTTAAGAAACCATCTCTAAATCCAGCACTTCTAGAAAACTACAGACCGGTATCCCTTCTTCCATTCATTGCAAAAACACTTGAGTGAGCTGTGTTCAACCAACTCTCTATGTTTCTTGTACAGAACAACCTACTGGACAGCAACCAATCTAGCTTCAAAAGCAGCCGCTCAACTGAGACTGCCCTGCTCTCGGTTACTGAAGCCCTGCGACTGGCAAGAGCAGCATCAAAATCCTCAGTACTCATCTTGCTGGATCTGTCTGCTGCTTTTGACACCATGAATCACCAGATTCTCCTGTCCACCCTCAGAAAGATGGGCATCTCTGGAACCGCACTCCTGTGGTTTAAGTCCTACCTCTTCTATATATCCTTCAGGGTGTTTTGTAGGGGTGAATTTTCAAAGTCACAACAACTTCCTACTGGGGTTCCTCAAGGCTCAGTACTTGGACCACTTCTCTTCTCCATCTACATGACGTCATTAGGATCTGTCATTCAGAGGCATGGCTTTTACTATGCTGATGACACTCAACTCTACTTCTCATTCCAACCAGATGACCCTACGGTAGTTGCTCGCATTGCAGCCTGTCTGAGTGACATTTTTAGCTGGATGAATGACCATCACCTTCAGCTCAACCTTACTAAGTGGTGGTTCCAGCTAATCCATCCTTTCATCCCAACTTCTCTATACAGCTGGGTTCGTCAACCATAACTAGTTCCAGGACAGCCAGAAACCTAGGAGTTCTGATGGATCATCAGTTAAGCTTCACAGACAATATTGCTACAACGACCCGGTCCTGCAAATTTGCCTTATACAACATTAGGAAGATTAGACCCTTCCTGTCAGAGCAAGCCATCCAACTTCTTGTCCAAGCCCTTGTTCTCTCCAGACTGGATTATTGTAATACTCTCCTGGTGGGCCTTCCTGCATGTACTATCAAGCCTCTGCAACTGACCCAGAATGCAGCAGCAGGGGTTGTTTTCAATGAGCCAAAAAAAGCTCACGTTACTCCTCTCCTCATTAGGTTACAATGGCTACCAGTAGCCGCTTGCATCAAATTCAAGGTACCGATGCTTACCTACAAGACGACCACCGGCACGGTACCAACATACCTAAACTCTTTAGTTCAATCTTATGTGCCCTCCAGAAGCTTGTGCTCTGCAAGTGAACGACGCCTTGTGGTACAATCCCAAAGAGGTTGAAAATCACTCTCACGGACGTTTTCCTGGACTGTGCCCAGCTGGTGGAATGACCTCCCAATCTCATTTTGAACAGCTGAGTCTTTTCTCATTTTCAAAAAAACATCTAAAGACTCATCTTTTTGCCAGCACTTAACCAACTAATACTAGCACTTACCTTTTATTTTCTTGTCTATCATATTCTTGAGGAAAAAAAAACTGGCTTAATGTTCTGTACTTGACTAACTGAGACTTGTCATTGCACTTGTATACTGTTGTTGTTCTCTTGTTGGTCTGATTGCTTAAATTGTTCTCATTTTTAAGTCGCTTTGGATAAAAGCATCTGCTAAATGATTAAATGCAAATGTAAAAAAAAAATCACATTGACATTACATGTTCCCTTTAATTCTAAATTGAGAGTCATGGTATCACATTAGTAATGACTTAAGAATTAACAAATCCTTCAAAATAAATTATTATTATATTAATATATTAATATTGGACAGTAATGACTCAAGTGTAACTACATCCTTATAAAGGAACTACTGATTATTTGGATCAGTTTCTTAAGTGAAGATCATGCTAACTTCCTAAGAATGACTGAAGTCATTGTAAACTTTTGAGTTTTTTGTAAGATTCTGGATAGTTATTCCTTCTGATAGATTTGGTAACACTTAGGTAAATATCATGGGTTACTATGATCTTCACTTTAGAATACTGATCCAAATAATTAGTAATTCCTTTAGAAGGATGTAGTAACACTTGAGTCATTATTATCCAAAACCTTATATATACCCCAAAAATGGATTCAGTTAATATTAGGGAGCTATCATGCTTTTCACTTTAAAATACTGATCCAAATGATAAGTAAATAATGGGTTTGGTAATACTTACTACTAATACAAGAGCAACTAGTAATACTAGAATAATACTAGTCTTTACTAGTTGGATACCATGGCCTTCTCTTTAGAATTAATTATACATTTTGTATTATTCACATTAATCATGAACCTGTTTATAGTAGTTCTTAGTAGTTCCCTGAAATAAAGAAAAAAGTGACTGATTAGCTAATGGTGAACTACCACTTTCAACTGAGCACTGTTGTTTACTGTAATTCGTTAATCAAGGTTTATTGTTAGTTAATAGTAGTTACTAGAATGTTAATAGTAGTCATTTGTTCTTGTGTAGTTATTCATTAATGATGGAACAGTATTCTAATGTGTTACCCATCATTCTTACTGTTGCATACATTTTTTTAGTTACTAGTCCAGCTGAGCACAGAGGTTAAAGCTGAATAATGGAAAGCAAATGCTGGACCAAAGATGAGAAGCCCAGTCTTTTGGAGCAGTGAGAAAGAGAACAGAATGAGGACAAGCACTACCTTAATGAGTCGACGTTTAATGAGTTGCTGATCAGCAGAAAGAAAGCCATGGTTTATCTTAGGGAAGACCATCTGAGAAGGTGCGAGGTCAAAAGAGGTCAGAAGTCAAAAGTGAGAGAAGTCGGAGAGGAGAGTTGCATGAGGTCCCGGAAAGAGGAAGAGAAAAGGGAATAAAAAGGGTACAACAAATTAGATTAAAGTAGTTGAATTTGAGTCAGAGAACACAGTCCAGTAGCTTTATGCATTAGTAAAAGTTGACATTTTCCATGGTGGCAGCAATAAGCCTGTAATTACCACTTTATGGGTGCTAGGTCACCCACTCTGAGAGAGCCAATAAAAAAAAAAAAACAAGAGTCAACTTCTACTCACTGAAAGCACTGTAATCAAAGGTTTTTTTTTTTTTTTTTTTAGCCGAGGCAGAATACAGGAACTGCACACACTGAAACCCATCATGCAGATTTATTTGTCTTTGTCTATGTACTCTAAATTAGACAATTATTTAGTCCTGCTATCTAAAAGGGAGGCACCTGTAATTGCAGGAACAAACAATTATTCTCCCATTATAGATTAAAATGTTGCATGATATGGCCAACTAATTATATTTGTGATTCTGGACATTTAAGCAGGCATTAAAGGAATCATATTTTTGTGGTTTCTGGTTGGATTTGTGGAAGACCAAAGAAATCAGTTTTGAATACATCTCAATAGTTTAGTTTACTTTCTCTCTTGAGTTATTACCTTCAGACAATCCAAGCATACAGTGGGAAAGAAACAGTTGCTCTGTTGTAAATGCATAAATTCCAGTCACCACACTGCATAATTATAACACAACTAAGAGTGTCAATGAACAAACATATTTTCTGATTGGTAAGAATGGATTTATCAGACACAGTTGTGTTTAGGCCAAGTCTGTCATTGCATAGGCATAGGGAACAAATGCGCTTTTGACACATCTCAGAGTGTGCTATCCATAGAGTCTGCCTTGGCCTTTTGGCTGCGCCAACAAACCTTCACAGTCAGGATTTGATTGCTGTGTAATGCAGCCAGAGTGGGCAGACTAGGAAGTCCCTGGGGACAAACAGCACAAAAATGGCACAATACAAATACAACACAGCATGAAATTAAAAGCCATTCACTCCACAGAAGGGTGCTGTATCAGTTTTGCATCAGTAAGACTCAATATGTCAAGTTTTTTGACAAAGAGGCTTTGACACACTGCTGTGTTATGATGCAAAAGGAATTTTGATTTGATCTCAGTCTGTGCTAAAAACAGACTATAGGTATTTCTTACTCATTTACTTTGGATCTGTGCTCTCGTATTGATTGCCAGTATCCTTAAATTTAAAGATGAAAAATGTTTGTAGTCTTGCAGTATTTGTTATTTTATGCCTAATATCATAAACCTAAATTACTGAATATTTTGTAAACTAGGCTATGTTGCCTACATGTTTAGTTTTTTTCTGACTCAATGGATTTTTTTTTTAACACTAGAAGTCCCAGAGATTTGTAACCCTCCTTTAGCCAAGTGGATGCTAACTGGCTAGTCTTTTGGCTATCATTAGCATCAATTCATGTGTAAATGTGGTCATTACCTGAGCAATCTGCAGGGGGGTTGGGGGTGTGTGTGTGAATGGTTGCTGGTAGCTTGTTTGTATGTGTGGGGGAGGGAGGGCTGCTAAAAGCAGAGAACTTGATTGACCATGTCTCACATTGGCATGTAGGGTATTGCCCAGGTGTTAACAGGTATGAATTAGCACATCTAATTGCATGCAGCTTGCTCTCAAATGAGAGGTAATTCCTTTTGTGCTGAGGTGGATAAAAAGTATCTCGAGTCGCCTTCAGAGCTTCCTGTGTTTCATCAATCTTGACATGCTTCATAGCATCCAAGAATGGACTATTCAACATGCACAGGAAACTGAGCATGTTCATTGGTTCATGGCCCTCCCTGAACTAATGGCATTTATTGCAGTTGTCATCTTGCGGGGGCTTACCAAGGTTCCATCACTACGTGACTGCTGGTCAGCAAACATGGAAAACCCACATATCATTGGAACAATGCCGCGAAACCGCTTCCAAGACATCATGCGACACCTATGCTTTGATGACAGGTCCACCCGGAGTGATCGAGCAAAGACTGATAAGTTTGCCGCAATTTCCAGTATGTGGGGATCGTTTGTCACCAATTGCATCACGTCCTACAACCCTGGCCTACATATCAGCTGTTGATGAACAGCTTTTCCCGTCAAACACTCGCTGCTGTTTCCTGCAGTATATTGCAGCTAAACCTGACAAGTTTGGGATCAAGTTTTGGGTGGCTTGCGACCTAAAATCCAAGTACATTTGTAATGTCCTCCCATATCTTGGCAAGGACCCTAGTCGTCCCAGTGGAGAGAGACTGTCTAAAAATGTAATGATGAGGCTGATGGAACCATTCCTAGACAAGGGCAGAAATGTTACCACGGACAATTTCTTCACATCCCTGTCACTTGCGCATAAACTTCTTAGCCGGAAAACCACCATCCTCGGCACAGTCAACAAGATTCGCCGGGAAATCCCTCAATCCACTAGACACATAGATCGCAATGAATTCACCACTCAGGTATGTTGCAGGTCTTTTGTGGTTCTATGTTTATGTGTTTCTAATTTTTAGAACAACCGCCAAGTGTGTCATTGTGTCATTGTGTGTAAAAGTGCTATGAAAATAACAATTTATCTTATTAGGTGTTTTCAACCACTGCTGCTACGCTGACGGCGTATGCGCCCAAACGGAAGAAGACCGTCTACATTCTTAGCAGCATGCACAGCATGATTCAGACTGATAATACCACCAAAAGGAAGCCAAACACTGTCACCCTTTACAACACCACAAAGTGCGGCGTGGATGTGATGGACCAGATGGTGCGGGAGTACACTTTCGGCACTGGGACACGGCGCTGGCCAGTTGCAGTGTTCTATAACATGATTGACATGGCAGCCCTGAATGCACATGTGCTGTATCAAGCATGCACCGGAAGGCAGGAAAGACGGGTGGACTTCCTGGTGGAGCTTGCAAGAGAGTTGGCTAACTCTCATATGTGTGCGAAGAAGGCAAGAAAAGAACAATTGCTTCGGATACAACCCTCCACACCTAGCCCTGGAAAAAGAGCCATGTGTCAGGTCAAACACCAATGCAAGAACAATCATGCCACTGTGCGATGTGTTCACTGCTACAGATACACATGTGGTAAATGCAGACGGGAGATACCATGGCAGTGCCAGGATTGTGAGTGATTGCTGGAATGTACTCACTCACTTTTAAATATTATTTGTAAATATGTGTACAAATGGTTGGTTTCTTTTTTATTTTATTTTGTACTGTTTTTATCAATAAATCTCAGCAACAAAGGAAAAAAAACATCAATGGGTCAATTCAAGTAATGGGTCTTTTGAAAAAGATATAGTAAATCAAGCTAATCATGTTCAGAAATATTTAAAAGTTGAAAAATAAGAACAGACAAATATAAATTATGTATAAAAAATGAATACTAAGGTAATATCTAACTAGAAGAGTTCTGCTGTGTTGCTCCTGTCTATGTTTTATTCTTGTTTGTTTTACAATAGATTTTATCAATTTGTATAGAGACAGTCAAGTCAAGTCACCTTTATTTATATAGTGCTTTAAACAAAATTCATTGCGTCAAAGCAACTGAACAACATTCATTAGGAAAACAGTGTGTCAATAATGCAGAATGATAGTTAAAGGCAGTTCATCATTGAATTCAGTGATGTCATAGTGTCTGTGCATTTATTTGCAATCAAGTCAATGATATCGCTGTACATGAAGTGACCCCAACTAAGCAAGCCAGAGGTGACAGCGGCAAGGAACCGCAACTCCATCGGTGACAGAATGGAGAAAAAAACCTTGGGAGAAACCAGGCTCAGTTCGGGGGCCAGTTCTCCTCTGACCAGACGAAACCAGTAGTTCAATTCCAGGCTGCAGCAAAGTCAGATTGTGCAGAAGAATCATCTGTTTCCTGTGGTCTTGTCCTGGTGGTCCTCTGAGACAAGGTCTTTATAGGGCATCTGTATCTGGGGCTCTAGTTGTCCTGGTCTCCGCTGTCTTTCAGGGCAGTAGAGGTCCTTTCTAGGTGCTGATCCACCATCTGGTCTGGATACGTACTGGATCCGGGTGACTGCAGTGACCCTCTGATCTGGATACAGACTGGATCTGGTGGCTACAGTGACCTCGGAATAAGAGAGAAACAGACAAATATTAGCGTAGATGCCATTCTTCTAATGATGTAGCAAGTAAATAGGATGTTATGGGAAGTGTTCCCGGTTTACCTAATTAATGCAGCCTAAAAATCCTTTAACAGATTTGGATATTAAAAGCATATTAGTATGTTATGTGTAAGCCAGGTTAAAGAGATTGGTCTTTAATCTAGATTTAAACTCCAAGAGTGTGTCTGGCCTCCCGAACAATGTTAGGTAGCTTATTCCAGAGTTTAGGCGCCAAATAGGAAAAGGATCTGCTGCCCGCAGTTGATTTTGATATTCTAAGTATTATCAAATTGCTTCAGTTTTGAGAACGTAGCGGACGTAGAGGATTATAATGTAAAAGGAGCTCATTCAAATACTGAGGTGCTAAACCATTCAGGGCTTTAATAAGCAATATTTTAAAATCTATACAATGTTTGATAGGGAGCCAGTGCAGTGTTGCCAGGACCGGGCTAATATGGTCATACTTCCTGGTTCTAGTAAGAACTCTTGCTGCTGCATTTTGAACTAGCTGTAGTTTGTTTACTAAGCGTGCAGAACAACCACCCAATAAAGCGTTACAATAATCTAACCTTAAGGTCATAAATGCATGGATTAACATTTCTGCATTTGACATTGAGAGCATAGGCCGTAATTTAGATATATTTTTGAGATGGAAAAATGCAGTTTTACAAATGTTAGAAATGTGGCTTTCTAAGGAAAGATTGCGATCAAATAGCACACCAAGGTTCCTAACTGATGACGAAGAATTGACAGAGCAACCATCAAGTCTTAGACAGTGTTCTAGGTTATTACAAGCAGAGTTTTTAAGTCCTATAATTAACACCTCTGTTTTTTCAGAATTTAGCAGTAAGAAATTACTCGTCATCCAGTTTTTTATATCGACTATGCATTCCATTAGTTTATCAAATTGGTGTGTTTCACCTGGCCGCGAAGAAATATAGAGCTGAGTATCATCAGCATAACAGTGAAAGCTAACACCATGTTTCCTGATGATATCTCCCAAGGGTAACATATAAAGCGTGAAAAGTAGCGGCCCTAGTACTGAGCCTTGAGGTACTCCATACTGCATTTGTGATCGATATGATACATCTTCATTCACTGCTATGAACTGATGGCAGTCATATAAGTACGATTTAAACCATGCTAATGCATTTCCATTAATGCCAACAAAGTGTTCAAGTCTATGCAAAAGAATGTTGTGGTCAGTTGTGTCAAATGCAGCACTAAGATCCAATAAAACTAATAGAGAGATACACCCACGATCAGATGATAAGAGCAAATCATTTCTAAATCTAAGGAGAGCAGTCTCAGTACTATGATAGGGTCTAAATCCTGACTGGAAATCCTCACATATACCATTTTTCTCTAAGAAGGAATATAAATGTGAGGATACCACCTTTTCTAGTATCTTGGACAGAAAATGGAGATTCGAGATTGGTTTATAATTAACCAATTTCTAGTTCTTTGGGGTCAAGTTGTGGTTTTTCGATGAGAGGCTTAATAACAGCCAGTTCGAAGGTTTTGGGGACATATCCTAATGACAATGAGGAATTTATAATAGTCAGAAGAGGATCTATGACTTCTGGAAGCACCTCTTTTAGGAGCTTAGATGGTATAGGGTCTAACATACATGTTGTTGGTTTAGATGATTTAACAAGTTTATACAATTCTTCCTCTCCTATAGTAGAGAATGAGTGGAACTGTTCCTCAGGGGGTCTATAGTGCACTGTCTGATGCGATACTGTAGCTGACGGCTGAATGGTTGCAATTTTATCTCTAATAGTATAGATTTTAGAAGATTTTAGACAGCACAACTTAGTTCTGATCCACACCACCCTTTACAAGTCAAGTCAAGTCACCTTTATTTATGTAGCGCTTTAAACAAAATACATTGCGTCAAAGCAACTGAACAACATTCATCAGGAAAACAGTGTGTCAATAATGCAAAATGACAGTTAAAGGCAGTTCATCATTGAATTCAGTGATGTCATCTCTGTTCAGTTTAAATAGTGTCTATGCATTTATTTGCAATCAAGTCAATGATATCGCTGTAGATGAAGTGACCCCAACTAAGCAAGCCAGAGACGACGGCGGCAAGGAACCTAAACTCCATCGGTGACAGAATGGAGAAAAAAACCTTGCGAGAAACCAGGCTCAGTTGGGGGGCCAGTTCTCCTCTGACCAGACGAAACCAGCAGTTAAATTCCAGGCTGCAGCAAAGTAAGAATCATCATCTGTTTTTTGTGGTCTTGTCCTACACAGATGCCTGTGGTTAAAATAGTCATTGGATTTGGCTGCTATTTTGCTACAGTCAACTCTGTTGTTAGCATACCTGCGTCACAGTTATGTTCTCTCACTTTGTAAGTAAAAAAAAAAAAACAATTAAAAACAAAATTAAAACACTGAAATAAGATCCAGCCTATGAATATTTTATGATCAAGTTGTCCACCATTTACTGTATTGGGCTTTGCAAATGACTTATTCCTACATTTCACATGAAAATAACAATGTCACAGTGGTTCACTAGATTAACAACAATTTTCCAATCATTGTTTATTTACTTATGATGTTTCGTTTTTCTGTGGGTTTCCATAGAAAATTAATAATACCCCCCCCCCCCCCCCCCCCATAAAAAAATACCAGTAACAATTTGTGACGATCGCGACCCAGTGAAACAGAGGGAGAGAGTGATCCAAGTGCCGGTATGTTTTTATTAGAGTAATCCAAAACGTAATCCAAAACGAGCCAGGGTCAAAACCAGAAAACAGTCCAAACAAACAAACAAAGAAGGCACAGGAAGGGAACAGGAACCGGAACTCGGAAAGCGAGGAACTCAGGAGACGAGAAGACTGGGTACGACATAAAACGGAAGGTAAGGACTCCATGAAGACAAACAGGAAAAGACGGGTAAATATAGGGAGGCTAATGACTAATAAGTAAAGACACCTGATGCAATTAGCAGGAGTGCAATTACTGTGATGAAGGGACAAGGCTAGTGGGAATTGTAGTGCCTATGGTGAAGTGCCTAAGGGGAAGTGAGCCCACTAGTGGACACCCAGGGAAACAGAGACTAGACAGCGTGACATTACCCCCTCCTCCACGGAGCAGCTGCCAGATGCTCCACCCAAACCCAAGAAGAGACCAAGGTAAAATGGGGAAACAGAGACAAGAGGACCAGGTAAAATGGGGAAACAGAGACAAGAGGTGCAAACACAAAAACAAGGAGCCCAGGAGGGAGGTGGACCGGCGGAGGATCAGGGGGAGGGACGGAGGGCCAGGTCCATAGATGGAAAACAGACAGAAGAGCAAAAACAAAACAACCACAAAACACAAGTCCAGAAATAACGTGAAGCCCACCAGGGCGGAGCAGAAGACCACCACATCCGTGTGGTCAAGACAGAGGCCCACCAGGGCGGCGCAGAAGATCACCACATCCGTGTGGTCGAGAGAGAAGCCCACCAGGGCGGCGCAGAAGACCACCACATCCATGCGGTCGAGACAGAAACCCCCCAGGGTGGAGCAGAAGACCACCACTTCCGTGTGGTCGAGACAGAGGCCCACCAGGGCGGCGCAGAAGACCACCACATCCGTGTGATCGAGACAGAAGCCCCCCAGGGCGGAGCAGAAGACCACCACATCCGTGTGGTCGAGACAGAAGCCCCCCAGGGTGGAGCAGAAGACCACCACATCCGTGTGGTCGAGACAGAAGCCCAGCAGGGCGGCGCAAACGACCACCACCTCCGTGTGGTCGAGACAGAAGCCCACCAGGGCGGAGCAGAAGACCACCACCTCCGTGTGGTTGAGACAGAGGCCCACCAGGGCGGCGCAGAAAACCACCACATCCGTGTGGTCGAGACAGAAGCCCCCCAGGGCGGAGCAGAAGACCACCACATTCGTGTGGTTGAGACAGAAGCCCCCCAGGGCGGAGCAGAAGACCACCACATCCATGTGGTCGAGACGACCACCACAGTGGGATCGAATTTTACAGGAGAGCAAGTCTGGTTAGGCAAGTCTGAAACAGAAAACAGGAACAAGTTAAGGGTAGCCTCCGTGGCCACGACAGGATCAGTCGAGCGCTCAGAAAGTTCGGCTGAGACGTGACGAGGCTCTGGAAGTTCCGCAGAGGCGAGGAGAGACTCTGGTAGTTCAGCCGAGACGAGGAGAGGCTCTAGTAGTTCAGCAGAGACGTGCAGAGGCTCTGGTAATTCAGCAGAGGCGTGGAAAGGCTCTGTTAGTTGAGCAGAGATGTGGGGAGGCTCTGGTAGTTCCACAGAGACGTGGATAGACTCTGGTAATCCCATGGTGTTTAGACTGGATTCCAGAAGATCAATGCTGACTTGACTCTGCTCATGAAGATCATTGGGGGCCTGACTCTGCTCATTAAGATCATTGGTGACTTGCATTTGTTCATGAAGATCATTGGTGACTTGCATTTGTTCGTGAAGATCATTGGTGACTTGCAGTTGCCCATGAAGATAGTCGTTCACTTGACCTTGCCCATGAAGAACACTGGTGACTTGACCTTGCCCATGAAGATCACTGGTAACTTGACTTTATTCATGAAGAATACTGGTGACTGGACTTTGCCCATGAAGATCATTGGTGACTTGCCTTTGTCCATGAATTTCACCAGTGACTTGGCTTGACTCCTGAGTGTCAACGGTGACTAGCCCTGACTCTGGAAGGTCAACGGTGACTAGTCCTGACTCTGAAGGGTCAACGGTGACTAGCCCTGACTCTGGAAGATCAACGGTGACTAGCCCTGACTCTGGAAGATCAACGGTGACTAGCCCTGACTCTGGAAGGTCAATGGTGACTAGCCCTGACTCTGGAAGGTCAACGGTGACTAGCCCTGACTCTGGAGGGTCAACGAGCACCTGACTCGACTCTGGAGGGTCAACGGGAACCTGACTCGACTCTGGAGGGTCAACGGGAACCTGATTTGACTCTGGATGGTCAACTGTGGCTGTCATCCTGTACAGAGGCGCTGGATAAGCAGCCATCTTGTGCCATGACTCTGGACCGGCGGCCATCTTGGGCAGTGGCGATGGGCTGGCGGCCATCTTGTGCTGTGGCGCTGGGCTGGCGGCCATCTTGTGCTGTGGCCTTGGGCTGGCGGCCATCTTGCACTGTGGTGCTGGGCTGGCGGCCATCTTGCACTGTGGTGCTGGGCTGGCGGCCATCTTGTGCTGTGGCGCTGGGCTGGCGGCCATCCTGTGCTGTGGCGCTGGGCTGGCGGCCATCTTGCATCGTGGCGCTAGGCTGGTGACCACCCCTTGCTGAGGCGCTGGGCTGGCGGTCATCTTGCATCGTGGCACTGGGCTGGCGGCCATCTTGTGCAGTGGCGCTGGACTTGCGGCCATCATGGGCAGTGGCGTTGGGCTGACGACCACATTGTGCTGTGACGCTGGGCTGGCAGGAGTGTTGTCAAAAGACCCGGTACTTCGGTATCAAGTCGGTACTAAAAAAATGTAAATGTGACGGTACCAGGTTTCTTTGAGTACCGGTAGTACCGAGGTCCCGTTCAAACCCGGTTCAGCGCTATGATTTCCGCGAAGCAGAAAACGAGGACGGAATCTTAAAATCCAGTCATGAAAATGAAACTTACATTTTAATATGGACAGTCATGGAATTTGTCAAAGTTAGCATAAATTAATCAAATCAAATCTACATATGGACCAGTATCTGTAAATGTTAAGCTGCAAAAGTTGTTTGAAATATGAATCCGTGTTCTGCGTGTCTCTGTGTGAATTAATGAATGGCAGAGACGTGCGGGTTTGTTTACTACATAGACTGAAGCGCATGACGCTTGCATTAATTTCAGCATCTGAGCTTCAGAGTTCTCTCTCCATCAAGTGATCTGAACTTTTCAGTTCATCTCAATGGACACACAGCGCACCTGTATTTGATGCTCTGTAAACTCTTTGTGAAGGCGCACGACTCACCGTCGCTTTACTGATAGCGCTGTTTCTCACACATGCAAAGAGAGAGAGAGTCTTACCACACTGAATCGACACGCTATATGTAAACTATTCTTTGTTGTCTTCTCCTGTCAAAATAATGGAGTTCATTTAGAATTATTCATATTCATTTTTGAACAAGCAGAAGACATATTGGTTTCTCCGGTAGTGGGAGGAGCTAATGCGCAAATGGCAATTTCATGGGCTGGCGCTGATCTAGTACCGTCCCGGTTTTGATTTCAGCAAATCAGTTTGACCGAACGCAGACAACGTGATTAATATTCATGAACCCAGCAGCTCATCAATTCATAGTGCATTGTATATACATTAGTATGATAGTAGAATTAGTAGTAGTTTTATCTTTTAATAATAATTAATATCCCTTGTGGATTGTTCAAATTCACTACCCTTTCGAGTTGTTCGGGATGAAAACATCCACTCAATTAAACTGCTGTAAAAATGTATCAGATTCATATTTTTTTTTCAATTTTTTTTGCATAAATCTGTTAATCAACCTCAGTCCTGATCAAAACTACCAAATGTTTTTAAAAAATCCAAGATTTTAACTCTTTAATTGCCAAGTTCATAAATGATGTCACTGATTTGGGGGGAAAAACACACAAAATGACTTATTTTCAATATAAAAGTAATTGTGGCTGGATTTTTTTTTTTAACTTTTTATAACAGTCTTGGGCATGTCAAAGATTAGTAGCAACATTGGCTTTGATGCATTTTTTAGTTTTTGTGCAACATTAGATTTAATTTTTTTTCTCCCTAATTTGTTGTTGGTGGCTGTTTTTGCCCCATTGACTTCCATTATAACGACATTTTTTGATTGCAAAGCCATGACACCATGTAATCATGCATTCTTAATTGTTTGTGGTTTTCCCTTTTGGGAAGAGGTAAAATTTGTTAATTTTACAGTTGATCACTAGGTGGGACCATTAACCCTTTAGATAGGCCTGTGCAAAAAAAAAAGGCTTAGTTTCTGGCTTGTATATGGAGTTATATGGAGTATAACAGCAAATTATAGTGTTTGTGTGTGTGTGAGATTCTTGATTGTTGGTGGTTTTCCCTGTTGGGAAGAGGTAACATTTGTTAATTTTACAGTTGATCACTATGTGGGACCATTAACCATTTAGATAGGCCTGTGCAAAAAAAGCTTAGTTTCTGACTTGTATATGAAGCTATATGGAGTATTACAGCATATTATATTGAGTGTGTATGTGTGTGTGTGTGTGAGAAAGAGAGAGAGAGAGTGTGTGTGAGAGAGACCTTTGCGCACTTAACTTAATGTATTTCAGAAAATCACAATGTACACCTCAGCTCTTAGAACTACATGGAGTAAACAAAAGTGTATTTATGCACCTGCTGCCTTTTAATGGTGGTGAAAGTATTCGGTTGTTAAGTGATGACGTAAGAAGCGCTGTTTCCGGGTCCAGGCCTCAACTCCCTTCACTTGAGAATATGATCTCAGCAGCCGTTTATGAGCACTGTTTATTCATATTGATAATTTAAGTTGAACGCTTTCAAACTTACGATATACACTACAGTCTCCGTGCTCACAGCGTCCCAAACACAAATAATTTTTATATATTTTTTTTATATTTATATTTTCATTGTCTGGCTATCTGGTCCCACGGTATGGAGTTAAAGGTTAATATTATAACTTTTTCGCTAGTATTCTATCACATTGTGAGTTTATATTAGCACCTTTTGTTGTTTTCTCGTGGTAACTGATAGAGCGTTTGGACACGGAAGCGCTGCTACATGACGTCAGACTTAACAAGCGAATAGACTAAACAAAAGCAAAATACGTGGATTTAAACACTTGCATGCCATCGTGCTGGATATTTAATGGTGAGAAGAGCAGCAAGCAACACGAGAAAGGGCTTGACTCGTACCAAAGTTTTAGAAATGATTATGTAGCGTGACCCCTCCAGCGAGCTGCAGCTTATTTGAAGTTGGTATTGCATTTTGGTTCATAATACAATATGTTCATAAATTTGATGCAAAGTAGATTGAAGTAGAAACTGGCTTTACCATCAAGAAAAGAGGAGCATATAGGAACATATAGGAACACATAGGCCATCTGTACTTTTCACCATCAAAAGGAAGCAGGTGCATAAACACACTTCTTTTTTTATTGTTTACTCCATGTAGTTCTGAGAGCATGAGGTGCATATTTAGATTTTTTCAGATACTGTACATCAAGGTAAGTGCACAAAGGTCTCTCTCACACCCTCTCTTTCTCTCTCTCTCTCTCTATCACACACATACACACACACACACACACTATAATTTGCTATTATACTCCATATAACTCCATACAAGCCAGAAACTAAGCCTTATTTTGCACAGGCCTATCTAAAGGGTTAATGGTCCCACCTAGTGATCAACTGTAAAATTAACAAATGTTACCTCTTCCCAACAGGGAAAACCACCAACAATCAAGAATCTCACACACACACAAACACTATAATTTGCTGTTATACTCCATATAACTCCATATACAAGCCAGAAACTAAGCCTTTTTTTTTTGCACAGGCCTATCTAAAGGGTTAATGGTCCCACCTAGTGATCAACTGTAAAATTAACAAATTTTACCTCTTTCCAAAAGTGAAAACCACAAACAAATCAAGAATGCATGATTATATGTCGTCATGGCTTTGCAATCAAAAAATGTCGTTATAATGGAAGTCAATGGGGCAAAAACAGCCACCAACAACAAATTAGGGAGAAACAATTTAAATCTAATGCTGCACAAAAACTAACAATGCATCAAAGCCAATCTTGTTACTAATCTTTGACATGCCCAAGACTGTGATAAAAGGTAAAAAAAAAATCCAGTCCACAATCACTTTTTATATTGAAAATATGTACTTTTGTGTGTTTTTTTCCCAAATCAGTGACATCATTTATGAACTTGGTAATTAAAAAGTTAAAATCTTTTTTTTTAAGAATTATTATTTTTTTTTTTTTTGGTAGTTTTGATCAGGACTGAGGTTGATTAATAGATTTATGCAAAAAAAAATGAAAAAAAAAAATATTTATCTGATACATTTTTACAGCAGTTTAGTTTAATTTAGTGGATGTTTTCATCCACGAACATCCCGAAAGGGTAGTGAATTTTCACACAGTGTACCGTTGAGTTTTTTTAAAAAAAATTCAAGCATTTTCCCAAAATATGGGTCAAAATAAGATTTGTCACCAAAAATCATTCCATTAGCTCAAACACAGAGAAAGTTGTGGCCAAAATAAGACTCAACTTAACGAAAACGTCCCCAACAACGCACAAGCGATATGATCTATTACTATTTTTTTTACAGAAACCCTCAAATGACCAAAAATATCTTAAGCATCACCACCAGTCTTTAGTTCAGTTAAAATGACAAATATGCATTCATTAGGCCTAAAAGTTAATTTTTACATAAAGGCATTGTGCTAGAAATATTACTATTATTTAGTAAAATGTATGTGATACTGCTACTACTGTTGAAAAAATTTATAAAACTTTATATTTTAAAGAAATAAATCACAATATTTCTTCCATGTTTTAATTTTAATAGCAAATCCCCTTTATTTACCAAAAAATAAAATGTTTAAATTTCATAAATTAAAAGACAAATTAAATTTGGGTGAAACTTGTTTACTGTTTTTCATAATTATATAACTTGCAGAAAAACTTTAAACACAATTGTAAATAAGTATAAAGAATGGCATTGGTTTTATTTTTAGTGCTAAAATTTTTTGTTTTGTTTTTTTAATTAGCATATTTTTGTGTTTTGCTTTGGTACCGAAATTGGCACCGAGAACCGTGGATTTTCACTGGTATCGGTACCGAATACTGAAATTTTGGTACTGTGACAACACTAGCTGGCAGACTTCTTGTGCAGTGGCGCTGGGCTGGCGGCCATCCCACCAGAAGAGACAGGAGTGGCTTGGGCATCCCACGGAAGCCGATGCTGCAAGTAGCACACGAATTCCCAGAACCCAAATGTGTCCAACTGAACCATTTCCTCTTGAGGAACCGGGTCATCCAGCCCGGTATTAAAATAGTCCTTTAGGGCTGCATCATTATATCCCATGCCCTCGGCCAGGGACCAGAACACCTGTGCCATGGCACCCACCTCATTGCCCTCTTGGCGGAGGGTGGTCAACTTTAAATATCTTGCCCTCCGCTCCACCATACTGGCTGGGGAACGGGAAACATCAAAACACATACCGCTGGATCTTGTCTGGATGGAGTCCTTCTGTGACGATCGCGACCCAGTGAAACACAGGGAGAGAGAGATCCAAGTGCAGGTATGTTTTTATTAGGGTAATCCAAAACAAGCCAGGGTCAAAACCAGAAAACAGTCCAAACAAACAAACAAAGAAGGCACAGGAAGGGAACAGGAACTCGGGAGACGAGAAGACTGGGTACGACATAAAACGGAAGGTAAGGACTCCATGAAGACAAAAAGGAAAAGACAGGTAAATATAGGGAGGCTAATGACTAATGAGTGAAGACACCTGGTGCAATTAGCAGGAATGCAATTACTGTGATGAAGGGACAAGGCTAGTGGGAATTGTAGTGCCTACAGTGAAGTGCCTAAGGGAAAGTGAGCCCACTAGTGTACACCCAGGGAAACAGAGACTAGACAGCGTGACACAATTATACATATATATTTAATAATATAATATAATATAATATAATATAATATAATATAATATAATATAATATAATATAATATAATATAATATAATATAATATAATATAATATAATATAATCAACTAAAGATTAAGAAAATCAATGATACAGAGAAAATGGGCAAAGAAAATAAATGGCCTGAGACACATAATATGAAACCATAATTGTAATTTGTTAGATTGATCCAATGGATATTCCTTATCTAAATGTAAATCTGAATTAATCGATGAACTGAAACATTATCAAACCTTATGTAGCACACCAATCAGTTTCTAATACCTTTGTAAACTAAAATGTTAATTCATCCATTCATGATCTCATGGTTAGATTATGGTAATGATTTATTGGGTGGTTGCTCAATTAGAGTTCTTACTAGAACCAGGATGTATGACCATATTAGCCCGGTTCTGACAACACTGCACTGGCTCCCTATTAGACATTGTATACTTTTTTTAAATCTTGCAAATTATATAAAGCCATGAGTGGTTTAGCACCTCAGTATTTGAATGAGCTCTTATTGCATTATAGTCCCCCACGTCTTCTGCGTTCTCAAACCCTGGCAATTCGATAACACCTACAATATCAAAATCAACTGCAAGCAGCAGATCGTTTTCCTATTTAGTGCCCAAACTCTGGAATAACCTACCTAACATTGTTCGGTAGGCAGACAAACTCTGTCAGTTTAAAATCTTCATTTCATGTGATATGGATACTATTTAAACTGAACTGAGCTGGATGATAACATCATTGAATTCAATGATGAACTGCCTTTAACTGAAAAATAAGTGTTTACTATTGCCATGTTGCATTAATGACACGCTATTTTCCTAATTAATGCTGTACAGTTGCTTTGACAATCTTTATTGTTAAAAGTGCTATACTGTATAAATAAAGGTGACTTGACTTGACTAGTCTCAATTCTGGTCAAGTCAAGTCAAGTCACTGTTATTTATATAGCATTTTTAGCAATGCAAATTGTGTCAAAGCAGTTTTATAGTATTTAACAGGAAAATAGTGTCCATTTTTCTCATTTTGGCATGGAAAAATGTGGTTTTACAAATGTTAAAAAGGTGGCTGTCAAAGGAAATATTGCTATCTAATAGCACATATAGATTCCTAACTGATGACAAAGAATTGAGAGAGCAGTGTTCTAGGTTATTACATGTTTGGGTTTTTGGTACAATAATTAACACCTGTTTTTTGCTTTTTTGCTTTTTTTATTTTGCTAGTCAAGAAATTAATAGTCATCCAGTGTTTTTATTTTTTTATTTCTCTGAATTTTTTATAGCAACTATGCATTTTGTTAGTTTTGTAAATTGGTATGCTTCGTAGGGCCGCAAAGTAATATAGAGCTTAGTATGCCCATCTTGTTATCTCATTATTGTTTAAGTTGTTCCACCTGTGTTTCTCCCTTTCCTCTGTTCTCCATTTCCCCTAAACTCCACTCACCTGTTCTCTCGTTACCTTATTCCTTCCGCTCATACATCCGCTCACAGTTCCCCCCAGGCAGCGGTGGCGTCCGTTTTCAGATCCCCCGAATTGGTGGTGGCGTACGCTCTCAGTCACCAAGAGGTGTCGGCGGCGTCCGCTCTCAGTCTCCATGAGGTGGCGGCGGCGTCCGCTCTCAGCTCCCACGAGGCGGTGGCGGCGGCTGCGTCCACAGACAATTCCCCCAAGGCGGCGGCGGTGTCCATTTTCAGTTCCCCCGAGAGCGGATGGCGCCGCCTCAGGGGAACTGAGAGCGTACGGCACCACTGCCGCCACCGCCATCCGCTCTCGGTTCCCCTGGGGTGAACCTTTCTACTGCTTTCTCCAGGCCCTCTTCCACTACACGGTCCTAGCCCTCCATCCCGCCCCCTGATCCACCTCCGTTCCGCCTCCCTCCGTGATTTCTAATTTTGGAGTGTCTGGAATCCACTCCTTAAGGGAGGGGTTCTGTCACTGTCTTCTGTGAGTGTTGTGTTTGTTTGGTGCCATGTGCTCTCTCCTGTCTTTTTCTGACCCCGCCCATCTTGTTATCTCATTATTGTTTTTGTTGTTCCACCTGTGTTTCTCCCTTTCCTCTGTTCTCCATTTCCCCTAAACTCCACTCACCTGTTCTCTCGTTACCTTATTGCTTGATTTAATTTGTCCCTGCTGTTTACCTGATTGCCTTTCCTTTATAAGCTTCCTGTGTTTTCTGTTCTGGGCTCGTTTGTCTCACGTATAGACTGGTTCATGTCGTTGATGTCTGGCTGTCCTGTGTTTACTCTAGTTGTCTATGTCTAGTTGTAAGAATGAATGCTATTCTGTTTTTTCCCCTTCGGGGTGGTTTCTGTTCTGTTTTTGTTTATTTTGATAATTTATAAATAAATATCCTCATCTGCTTGCATTTGAGTCTTCGCCTCTTACCAGTGGTGGACAGTAACGAAGTAAATGTAAGTAGCTTTTTGGCGTATCTGTACTTTACCGAAGTATTTCAATTTGGGGAGACTTTTACTTTAACTCCACTACATTTCAAGGTCAAATATCTTACTTTTTACTCTATTACATTTTCAAAATCAGTAGTTCCTTTTTATTTATGAGTGGATAAAAACTTAACTGGTCAAACGAGCCACCAATCACAGCACGCGTTTAGTTTTGAAATTGTTTTACTTGCCCTGTTGGTGCCTTGGCAACAGCGCGAATATAGGGTTCAACGTGAGTGACGTGACATCACATCAATGCAACAGGCATAACATTGAGCGCCAGTGTCTTGATAAATGATGGAAGAAACTAACGTTACTGACTCTAACATGCCACAACACCCATGGCCTTATTTACGCACTTTTTTTGGAGTTATTGAAAAGAAGAACGAGTCCTTCATTTTTAAGTGCCCTCTCTGCCTGCCTCGGCCCTGTACAATTTCGTCATACAAGAATTCTCCTTCCAATCTAAGGAAACACGTAGAGGTAAGCCATTTTCATTTCACAATTTTTTTTTTTTTTACGAGAAATCTAACAATAGCTTGCAGAAAACTGTTTCATTGTGTATGTTAAAATATAGACTATGTGACGTCACGTCACCATGGACATTGTACACGTCGTCAGCTAAGTTAGCTGTTTCACCATATTTCATAGTATTTGTTTTTGAAACTTTTCAAGCTTTGGGCTCTGATATTGTGAAATTCGATGTTAACATGTTATGTTGGAATATAAATTCTACTTTGAATAGTTTTACATGCAGCGTATTCAATTACATTTATTTGTATTAGCATTTTTCACAATACATATAGTTTCAAAGTACCTTTACAGAAAGTATGTCTACATTAAATTTAGAGTGATCTGTTATCAGAGGTGACTGTCCAAGTTATCTATGTCAGAAATTTACAGTTCTAAGATAATAAAAATCATGCTGTCATTAGCTAACATCTTATTTTAATTTAAAGTAAACGAGCTAATTAAAGTAATTATTACAAGTTAGGAACATAATGATTACATTATACGAAAATTTAGCATTGGTGCATGTATGATGCTAAAACAGTTGACTGGTGGAGTGCTCCTTATTAACAGTGATTTGTTATTTCTTAAATGTTCAGCTTCCAAAGACTGTGATCTAACTAAGCCTATTCTGAAAATAATGTACACTGTAGCATACATCTATGACATGCTAAAAGCACATGAAATGCTTATTTTATTCAATCAAAGAGAGGAGACTGATCTCTGGTTTAACTTAATGTTTTGAATGTTTCCTTTTTGCAGAGAAAACATGGTAGCCACATGCAGAGATATATTGCCCTAACAGCGCCAAGGAAAAGAAAAATAGAGAGCGAGGAGGCTCCTTCAACCTCCAGACAGTTTAAGTTGAGAGAAACCAAGCTAGTCACACAGAAGAATGTTCATCATGCAGTGTTGAATTTTGTGACCCAGAGTCTACAACCCTTTAGTGTGGTGGACCAGCCATCATTTCAAGCTTTCTTGCATGACCTTCAGCCTAACGCCTCTCTCATGTCAAGGACCACTCTGCGACATAAGATGGATGAGGCAGTACTTGAAATGAAGAAAAATATAAAAAAAGCAATGTCAGGGATCGATTTCATAGCAACGACAACAGATTGTTGGAGTTCAAGGAGAAGAGGTTTCATCGGTGTCACTGGCCACTGGGTTGATCCTAACAGTCTGGAGAGGTGCTCAGTAGCACTAGCATGCAGGCAGCTCAAAGGTTCGCACACTTTTGATGTTTTGGCTTGCACACTAAATGACATACATTCTGAATTCGGTATACAGAATAAGGTTGTTCGAACTACTACGGACAATGGGTCAAATTTTTTAAAGGCATTTCGTATATATGGACAGCAAGATGAGAACAATAACTCTGCTTCAGGTGAGGCTGAAGATGATGAGATCAATGACGAGATGTGTGGTGATGATGAGGATGTGGATGTGGATGGTGTTGAGGTGGACTTTGTAGAGGTCACAGCTGTTTTAGATGAAGATGATGGCTTACAATTCCAACTTCCGAAACATCATCGATGTGCCTGCCATTTATTAAACTTGGTTTCCACAGTGGATGAAGCAAAAGCCTGTTCAAATGAAGCCTACAAGAAGCTGTCCCGATCAGCATTCGCTAAGTGTCATGCACTATGGAATAAGTGTGGCAGATCTGCTGCTGCTGCAGAGATTATAGAAGACACTTGCAAAATTCAGCTGATCTGCCCCAACGCAACATGGTGGAATTCCTTATTTCTCGCCATTGAGAGAATTCTTCGAATAATTAAAGATCAGGGAGAGGGGGCTATCAGAACCGTCTGCACTTCATTCAAGTTGCCAATGTAAGTGCTGGGTTTTTTTTTTTTTTTTTTTTTCCTTCCATTTCTTTAAATTCATGTTCCAGTAATGATAATGGTAAACACCATGTTTTTTTTTAAACTCATTACTTTGAATAGTTGTTTGACTACTCCATGCTCAGTAAGGATTGGATAGGAGTAGATACTGGGAGAAGTACAAGAATTTATGACTCTTGAGGGCCTAGTAATTCCACTGTTTGTAAAATGACACACACTTAAAATTGTAATGACATGAAATTATTAATTGTTGTTGTTTCAATGTGTGATAGGCTGAGTCCAGTTGAAATTGCCTTTCTGGAGGAGTATGCCAGGGCGATGAGCCCCATTGCCAAAGCCCTCAACATTCTTCAGGCTGAAATCGATGTTCAGATGGGATGGCTTCTGACTACTCTGACCTTCCTCATCTCGAAACTTGACCGAATTGGCATTACCTTCAGGTACTGCAAACCTCTGGTTGGTGCCCTACAAGAAGGCCTGCAGCAGCGGTTTGGACACATGCTGGTAGAGCCAGAGTTTATTGCGGCTGCAATACTTGTCCCGAAATGTAAAACATCCTGGACATCGGATGAAAACATTGTCAAACTAGGTAGGATTATTTTATTTTTATTTTTAAAAGTGTCATTAGTTAAAGATTCAGAGAAACTGAGCCAAATGTTTTTATTTTTAAGATATCCAACTAAAATTTATCTTGACATTCTCAGTTTGTTTAGGTTTGTTTAAATACTGTTCTTTTGATATTTTAATCTGGGGAAATGTGTGATTATAGTAAAGTTTTGATTCTTAGCATCTATGCGAATGTCCATTTCAGGCCTGGACTACATCAAGGACCATCTGGAGGAAAAGACTTTGAATCAGCCGCCAGCTGGGGGAACCGGGGTAGGCGGATTAATACGTGAATAAAACACGGGTTTAATTTTGGACACATGGAAGGCGGGATCTATTCTCCTGTATGCTGGATGTAGTTTGAGGCAGACTGACACCGGACTAATGATCTTGGTGACAGTAAACGGGCACATGAATTTGTGAGCTAATTTGTTAGAAACGAAATTGAGAGGAATATTGTTAGTAGAAAGCCACACTTTTTGACCCACGACGTAAATGGGAGGCTTCGACCAATGGCGATTGGCCTTGGTCTTAGTGAGCTCCCTCATCCGGAGCAGAGTCTCCCGGGCTCTGGTCCAGGTGTGGTGACACCTCTGGACAAATGCGTGAGCGGAGGGGACCGCGACTTCAGATTCCAGACTAGGAAAAGCTGGTGGCTGGTAACCTACGCTGCACTGAAACGGAGAGAGGCCCGTGGCTGACACTGGTAACGAATTGTGAGCGTACTCCACCATAGAGAATTGTTGGCTCCAGGAAGAAGGATTCTTGGAGACCAAACATCGCAACGTTCTCTCCAAATCTTGGTTGGCTCGCTCAGACTGCCCGTTACTCTGGGGATGATAACCCAAAGACAGACTAACCATCGCTCCTAGCAATTTACAAAATTCCTTCCAAAATTTGGATATGAATTGGGATCCCCTGTCAGAAACCATGTCTACCGGGAGGCCATGTAACCGAAAGACGTGATCTAGGACAGTGACCGCTGTCTCCTTGCCTGTAGGTAATTTGGGAAAGGGAATGAAATGTGCCACCTTCGAGAACCGGTCCACTACGGTCAAAATGACCATCATGCCATTAGAGGGCGGGAGGGTGGTAACGATATGTGACCAGGGTCTCGAAGGGACAGACAGCGGTTGAAGAAGCACATCAGGAGGCCGGTTAGACGACTTACCACTGGAGCAAACTGAGCAAGCCAAAACAAAATCGTGGACATCACGAGCCATAAGTGGCCACCAGAATCGTTGTTTAACTAACCCCTTGGTTCGGCTTATCCCTGGGTGACAGGCAACATTAGAGCAGTGACCCCACTGAATAACTTCGGATCGTAACTCTTCCGGCACAAATAAACAATTCGGTGGGCAACCGGGCGGAGGCATTACCCCTTCTAAGGCCGTCTTGACCTTCGATTCGACCTCCCATACGAGTGCTGAGACGACTATTTTCTCAGGTAAAATACACTCGAGAGTCACCGGGCGGGCGGAGGAAAATCAAAACGACCGAAAAAAAGTCTGCCTGGAATTGAGTCTTTTGGCAGTTCTAGTTCTAATGTACTCTAAATTCATGTGATCGGCCCAAACAATGAAAGGTACCCCTGACCCTTCCAACCAGTGACGCCACTCCTCTAAAGCTAATTTGACAGCCAACAATTCTCTGTTACCAATGTCATAATTGCGTTCAGCAGGAGGTAAACGTTGTGAGAAAAACGCGCAGGGATGCATCTTATCATCCGAGGCAGCACGTTGGGAAAGAACTGCTCCTACCCCTACCTCTGATGCGTCGACCTCTACCACGAACTGCCGTGTGGGATCAGGAGCTACAAGGATGGGAGCCGAAACGAAGCGGCTCTTGAGGTTGGTAAATGCAGTTTCGGCTGCATCCGACCACCTGAACAGAGTACTGGGGGAGGTCAAGGCCGTCATAGGTGAGACTAGTTGGCTGAAATTATGAATGAAACATCGATAAAAATTGGCAAACCCCAGAAACCGCTGTAGGGCCTTACGGGAATCTGGAGATGGCCAATCTATCACAGCCTTAACCTTGTCAGGATGCATACGTATTCCCTCGGACGAGACGATATACCCTAGGAAGGGGACAGACTGTGCATGGAATACGCATTTCTCCACCTTGACAAAAAGCCCATTCTCGAGAAACCTCTGGAGCACTCGTCTGACGTGTTGAACATGTTCCTGGAGAGATGAAGAAAAAATCAGTATGTCATCCAGGTAAACATATATAAACTGATCTACCATGTCTCTCAACACGTCATTAACGAGTGCTTGGAAAACTCCTGGCGAGTTGGAGAGCCCGAACGGCATCACCAAATATTCAAAGTGTCCTCTAGGGGTATTAAAGGCGGTTTTCCATTCATCCCCCTTCCTGATGCGGACCAAATGATAAGCATTACGTAAATCCAATTTTGTGAATACGGATGCTCCCTGTAACCTCTCGAAAGCTGAAGACATCAACGGTAACGGATAGGTGTTCTTTATCGTGATGCTGTTCAGCTCTCGGTAGTCAATACAAGGTCTCCGAGAACCATCCTTCTTACCCACAAAAAAGAATCCCGCCCCCGCTGGAGAAGAGGAAGGGCGGATGAACCTTGATGCCAAGGAATCGGAAATGTATTTCTCCATGGCCTCCCTCTCCGGAATAGAAAGAGTAAAGCTTGCCTTTAGGCGGAGACTTACCTGGCACTAATTCTATAGCACAGTCGTAGGGACGATGCGGAGGAACAGAAGCAGCACGGGACTTACTGAACACCTCCTTCAGGTCCAAGTACTCTGCGGGCACGTTTGATAACACCATGGTCTCTTTCTGAAAGACAGAAACAGGCACAACAGGACAAGCAGAAACCAGACAAGACTCATGACAACTTTCACTCCACAAGGTCACTGTGTTGGAACCCCAATCCACTCGTGGATTATGTTTGATTAACCAGGGGTGACCTAAAACAATGGGAGCTACAGGGCCATGAGGTAAAAGGATATGGTTTCACTGTGGTTGCCTGAGGTGAGCAGAGTTATGGGTTCAGTGTAGTGGGTAACGTGTGGCAGTTCCTGGCCATTGAGTGCAGTGACATGGATGGGATGAGACACAGGAAGGACTGGAAGGTTCAAGTGACGTGCAAGGAGAGAGTCAATGAAATTACCTTCGGCCCCAGAGTCCAGAAGGGCGTGACAGTGAGTGTGGTTCTCCCACCGCAGTTTCACCAGAAGGATAGTCGATGATGTGGTTGAGGACTTCCCGGTGGAGATCCCACCCGATAGTATCCTCAAACTTACTACCAGGCTGGCTCTTTTTACCGGGCAGGAATGGATGGAATGCTCCGAGCCACCACAGTATAAGCATAGTACTTGGGACCTCCGCCACTCTCTCTCCCTCCGGGAAAGCCGAGCTCTACCCACCTGCATGGGTTCGTGATCGTCGACGGGACCAACCATGTTCTCGCGACTCGAGCGGCCCCTTTCCGGAGAGACGTAATGGCGTGTAGGACTGACTTGTCTACCCAGGCGGTTAATCCGAGCGTCCACCCGGAGTGCCAGGTCGATTAGGCCGTTGAACGTTGGGGGCAGCTCGAGGAGGTAGATCTCCTTCTGAACACGGTCGGCCAGCCCATGCAGGAATCGATCCCACTGCGCCGCCTCGTTCCACTGGCATGCGGCCGCCAGGGTGTGGAACTGAATGGAATAGTCCATCACCGATGATTCTCCTTGTTTGAGGTCCGAGAGCTGGTGAGCGGCCTCCCTGCCGGCAGCGGCTCGATCGAACACCCGTTTCATCTCTTCGGAGAGGGCGTGGAACGAGGCGCAACACGGATGTTGATTCTGCCACACCGCCGTCCCCCATAAGGCGGCCCTGCCAGAGAGTAGGGTAAGAGCAAACGCAACCTTGGACTCCTCTGTCGCGAAGGTGCGGGGCTGCAATGCAAAATGCATGGAACATTTGTTAAGGAAAGTCTTGCAAAAGTTTGGCTCACCGTAGTAACTCTCTGGTGCCGGAAGTCGCGGCTCTGGCCGGAAGTGGTCCTGGGAGGTCTCCCGGGGGACGGGCTGAGCAGGCGGTGCGGTGGGCGCATTGGGAGAGGTAAGTTGATGAATCCGCTGGGTGAGCTAGGACACCTGTGTCACCAGCGCTTGGATCGCGTGTCCGGTGTTCACGACTCTCTCCTGCTGCTGATCCATGCGGTTGACGCTGTGGTGAATGAATTCAGACAGTGAAGTGGTGCTCGCTGCTTCCATGTTTGGTGAGAGCGTTCTGTAACGACTGGGTGAAGGAGTGGCAGGAAGAAAAGGGCGAGATTAATGATATTTAATGAAGACAATGATACAGACAGTACTTGAGACACAAACAACGCTGGGAGGAATGCACAGTCCAAGATGGTGGTGATGAGTGACGAATCCGGAAGGCGGAGGTGAGTAGGCAGCAGGAGAGGGTGACACAGGAACTGCGGGGAAGCGAGCCGAAGGTAAGTGGTGTTGCTTGGTGGTGGGTTGCGTAGAGTGGACGGGGTTCCGGGAAGAGACGGACATCCAACGCAGAAACACACAAGAAAGCAAAGCATAGGTAATAAACATGAAACAACGCTCTCACGAACACAAGACGCTAGACAAGCCAATATATAGGGATGAGTAATGAGTGACAGCTGTTGCTGATGACAATTAACGGAGACGCCCACAAACTAATCAGTGCTGACGCGTAACACACAGACTTCACCCACAAAGTTCAAAACCCAGAGATCATGGTTTACCAACCGTAACAAATATTTAGTAATAGCTTATAAGTGGTGACTGTCAGTTTGTGCACGTATGAAAGGATTTTTAGAAAAAATTATACAAGACGTAGTCAGCCAGACAATGAACATTATTAATATTATTAATAATTAATAATATTATTTGTTATATAATAATAATAATTATGTAATAATAATAATTGTTGTTAAACTTTTATTAAATTGATGTGAAAATGTATAACTTTCATGGTTTTAATTAGATTTGCTTTTTGATTAATAAACTAAATATTCAAATTAAAATGAAAAAAGAAAAAAAAAAGAAAAATAAAATAATAACAATAATCCAGAAATATTCACACGGAAATAACGGAATTTGGAAAAAAAATAAAATGGATTTTGTGGTAACTTTTTTTTTTTAAATAAAGAACTATTTTAGTTTTTGATCAGTATCCAATTTAAAAACTATTGTTTTTAAACAATAGTATCGGCCAGTGTGGTCCAACCTCAGTTTTGCTAAAATCCACTATTGGTTGACCTCTAATTAGGACCCACACAGGCCACAGGGTGATTAGCCCCTGCTGGCCTCACTAACACCAATTCTGGCAGCAACCTAGTTTTCCCAGGAGGTCTCCCATCCAGTTACAAACCAGGCTTAACCCTGCTAAGCTTCAGTGGGCAACCAGTCTTGGGTTGCAGGGAGATATGACTGCTGGCAAAAATTTGGCATTAAGACCTGCAACCCAAGACAGCCTTAGTGAGAGCATTTGAGGAGTTACGTGTTGAATATGCACTTAGCTCTGAGAAGCTAAATGTTTTAAATGCATCTGGCTCTGAGAAGTTAGAAACACACACTCAGTATATCCTCCAGTCAGTGTAACAACACTGTTGATTTACTGACTTCCTTTGACTCTGAGGAGTTAAAGGTGCCATAGAATGCAAAAATCACTTTTATAAGGTGTTTGAACTAGGGCTGGGCGATATGGAGCAAAAAATATATCTGGATATATTTTGTTATATCTCGATATAAGATATATATCTCAATATATTTACAGGAAATATAACCCCCCAAAAACTACTACAGAAAGAAAAAATATGCAAAATATTACGTTTAGGGCCCTATGAAATGTTTTATTTTTTTCTTCACAATATGTTGTATTGTTACCTAATTCTGTGTTTTAGCATGTGTAATTATTTAAATGCATAAAAACAACTTAATTTGTAAAAAAATAATAATAATAAAATAGCCTTTTGAAATGTTTTTTCCCCCTCTGAAATTCTGTGTATTTACAAATTTTCTGGTTATCGTTTATCTTTTAATTATTGAAAATTAAGCAAACTTTATTTTTTGGAAAACAAAGGGGATATACAATTAAAAATAAAACATGGAAGTAATGTTGTGTTATTATTGCTTAAAAAATTATGTTCGTTTCATTTTAATAGTAGTAGTAGGCTATGTACATTCTGCTGAACAATAGTAATAGATTTCTGGCAAATACTTGTCTAAACTAAAAACTAAACCAGACTTTTATTTTGACGGGTTACCGTACCTTTACAGTTCTGTGTATGAGTCTATGATGTGATATATGGCGCTAGTTTTAATCAAATCAAACGGTCAGATGCTCATGAGGTGACTCTCAGTGTAGTCCTGGAGATGTTCCTCATGTGTTCACGTCTTTATTTAGTGAGAGGAAAGACGCTGAAATCACCGGAGCGCTTCTGCGCCATTTATTAATAGACATGCAGAATATTCAGGAATCATATTTAAATAGACTTTTCCGGCTTAATATTTACAGATATTAGTCCATATCGCAATTTGATGTGAGTGCAATGACCTACTTTTGATTAATTCATTCAAAATTTCCGCGATTCCGTCCGTGTTTTCTGCATCGCAGAAATAATAGGGCTCTACAGTAGACATCTGCCTGCTGTTCGTCCGGCGCCTTAAAACCGAGGTATCTCCATATAATGGAGCCAGTTGTCTTTTTTGATACTTGTTCTGTAGCCTCTGGGCTGGTTGAGGACCCCGCCATGTTCACTGAGACAACACGCGAGGGGAGGGGGAACAAGAGCAAGGAGGCGGGAGTGAGCAAAGTACAGAGAAGACAAACAAGCAAAGTGGGGGAATCAGAATTAAATATAAACAATATATCGATATATACGATATGTCAAAATCCATATCGTGTTTAAAAAATATATATATTTTAAATATCGAGATATTGCCCACCCCTAGTTTGAACACAGTTGTGTGGGCGCAGTGTGTGAAAATAACCAGCCTATAATGGTAACAATCCACCCACTCATTGTTATATTATCCTAAAGGCCCCGATATACTTCAAAAGAAGTTCGTTTTCATTCTTCGTTTGGGGGCAAAAAGCAGTTTGAAAAGGCTGAGCGAGTGTAGGCAATCTAGGTGTGAAACAGGCACCAATGCTCAGAATATTATAGACAAAGTAATAATGTTTAGCAGCAGTTCAGAGTCAAGTATCATGTTTGCAATACAAAACATCCATAATCAGTCCTTTATGGGAAGTGTGACTGTCTCATAGTCTGTAAAACTTTAGCATGATGTGGAAAGAAAATATTGGAGTCAGTTTGTTACTTTATTTTATTAGTGTTCATTTACTATATTAAACTGGATAAATTGTTACATATTTTATATTTTATGTGGTGTCATGATTTACTTTTGATGAAAACAAAGCTTAATTATTATATGTTCGTTTGGCATTTCATTATTGTATACCCTTTAAATTTGCTTAATAAAAAGAACTACAGCTGCAGTATAGTGTAACATTTATTTGAAACATGTCTTTGGTACTTGCTACCTTATGTCTTTACTCTTTCCTTTCATTCTTTTCATGTCTTTGGAACAACACTCCAGTGTATTCATGTTGCTAGTGACTATGCTGGAGATATTGTTCTCTCTTACCTGACCTCCGTTGAATGAGAAACTAACCGAAAAAAAATTTGCACGTCAAAGAAGGTGGAGTTTCAGAACACACCCACTGATTGTGTAACCGCCACGGACCAATAGAAACTCAAAGGTGTTTAGGAGCTGAAACAAACTCCTCAGAAAGTTATTTTTGGTCAGCTGTTTCGAACTGCCGAAACGAAATCAAAACTAACTTCGTTTCGACCTGATTTGTTCAAAATGACGTCATACCAGTTCGTTCTTTGATTTTGTTTTAAATATATCGGGAACGTAAAAATCAAAAACAGTCTCTCCACACTAGCAGTTCCAGATTTCTCACTACTATGATGTCATACTTGGGGAAAGTCCCACCTATGTGTGATGCTTTCTGCCCTATTAGCATATACACAGCCCTGAGTGAGAAGCAGTGGTCCGCCATTACTGTTTTCTTGCTGTAGGTACAATGTAAGCGCCAAAGAGCCATCAGAACATTGGAGTCTCCATAGAACACGGAAGATACTGTGGTTAAAATTCATTATCTAATGTCCCAGAAAAAAAGGGAAAAGTCCTATACGTTTGTGCTAACATTTTACGCTGGACTGCCTCACACATTAGGGTCAGTTCAACTCCAGTGTTGTACAAAGATCCAGACAAAGTAAGCATCACGCATCATATTTTGTTTTCCAAAAAAGCTTCTTGATTCTCTGTAAGGCTAATGTTGCAAAAGCTACCACTGTCTCTCCCTGTTTTCACTAATGCTGCCTTAATGTGCTACCAGAATGATTGTAAATAGGAATGTGGTAGTTAAAAATAGCATTTGAAAGCAATGTGAGGTCAGTAACATGGTCATCACCAGTTAAACCGTAGCACCTGGATGCCCTACACATAGTCTAAGAAAAATGGTTGCAGGAAACTCATTTTTCATAGAATCTTCTTCAGATTTGAAATAGAAACTCATGCGACATGTGACTTTCAGTCCATTACTTATCTAGACTGCTCCAGGACTGATTTCATGTATTTTTATATGAAATAAAAAATATATAAGAAAAATCAGTGTGGTAAAAAAATGTTCAAGGCACTGCACTCTCTATAACTTTTAATCTTTTTGAGCATTATCAACTCTATTATCAACTTGGATGATGGACAGTAAAGCCCAAAGATCTTCTTTCCAAAGGCAACAAAATTGTGTTTGTAGTACACTGAAGTCAGGAACTATTACAATTTTTATTTAGGTAGGTCGTTTTCAGTTGTGAGTCCCATGATGGGGGGTGCTGGTTAACAGGTTAAAGTTAAATTATTCTATCTAATGCACTTTGAGAGTTAAACATTAAGAGCTCCAATCCATGAGCTCAACCATGAAAACTTAAGCCAGAAAAAAGTCTGACTTGACTTAACCCTCTTTTGTTTGTGGTATACTATCTCAGTCTAAATTACATTCACACTGGTGTTTTAGGAAACCAAACAAATTAAAATATGTCGGGTGACGTGGAATAAAAACGTTTTTATTTCAGGAGTCGTGGCAGTAGAGGCGGTGCAACTATAACGACAGGTGAATAATCTCTCCCACTCTAAAGTGAAACTAAACTGCAGTGGAAATACAAACCGTGCCGAGCCAAACCATGCTGTACCTTACTGAGCCGTGCCAAGCCGAGTCGTACCACTCAGTGGAAAAGCACCAATACTAGACGCCAAAAGGTTTGATAGAACTGGTTGGAAGACCTACCAAGAGAGCATTGCAATAGTCCAGCCTGGACAGAACAAGAGCTTGAACAAGGAGTTGTGCAGCATATTCGGAAAGAAAGGGCCTGATCTTATTGATGTTGAATAAAGCAAATCTGCAGGATCGGACAGTTTTAGCAATGTGGTCTGAGAAAGTCAGCTGATCATCAATCATAACTCCAAGGCTTCTGGCTGTTTTTGAAGGAGTTATGGTTGATGTGCCTAACTTGATGGTGAAATTGTGATGAAAGGATGGGTTTGCTGGAATCACAAGCAGTTCTGTCTTGGCAAGGTTGAGTTGAAGGTCATGGTCCATCATCTAGCAAGAAATGTTAAAATGTATGTCTAATATTTTAGAAAATGTTGTGTCTACTCAATTGCTCTCCTTCCTGCAAAAACAAAAAAATCTGTAGAATTTCAGTCAGGTTTCAGGCCTCACCACAGCACAGAAACTACACTTGTTAAAATTACAAATTACTTGCTTCTTGTGTAAGATCAAGGCTGCATCTCATTGCTAGTTTTACTTGGATCTTAGTGCTGCGTTCGACACCATAGATCATGACATATTCATATATTGATTACAAAACTATACAGAGATTCAAGGGCAGGCTCTAAGATGGTTTAGATCCTACCTGTCAGATCGCTACTATTTTGTTTATTTAAATGGGGAGTCATTTCATTTATCACCAGTAAAATATGGAGTGCCACAAGGATCTGTCCTAGGTCCTCTGCTATTTTCAATATACATGTTGCCCCTTGGTAATATTATTAAAAAAAATACAAAAAAATATGGGATTAGTTTCCACTGTTATTTTGATGATACTCAACTATATATCTCAACGAGACCAGATTGTAACAGTAAACAACATTAAATGTAGGGGGATCAATCACTATAGAATACCATAATATATTTCCTTTAACAGCACACAACTACAACATCAAATACCATACATGTCTAAACCATATATTGTGTAACAAGTCTGTCCCTATCTAGAGGCAAAACCTTTTAAATGTCCATTCAACCTTAAAGTTCTGAATAACCACAAATGTCCTAGGTCCATCACAGTATTGTAGATGTTTAGGATGTTAAAAGGATACAGTCATCCACAGCGGTAATCCAGAGTAGAGTAGATAGCAATTCAGAAGAAAGACCAAAGTTGAAGTAGATATTAAATTAGAAACATTGAACAGTTGAGTTGAGATGCCCTCAAAATTAAGTGGATACAAAAACCCTCTAGACAAACAAAAACAATACAACATGAGGTCCTGGAAGCAAAGTAAATTACCAACTGTAAAGCCTCTGACAATATTAAAGAAACAATAAAGTAACTTACATTGAGATGTAGAACACCAATGCTCCTCAATAAGGGTTTGAGTAAACATGGGGAGAGCAAACATTTCCAGCTCACAAGTGTCCCTTCTCAAACTTCCTACTCTTCTTATTCTCTGTGTCAGAGAAAATTTACCGATAATGACTCCCTAACGCCCCCTTATGACCAGGAGTAAAAATACCACTCACTTGAAATAAGAAAGTAAAGTAACAGCTTACTAGATCTGTTACGAGATGAAACTTGTAAATTATCTAAGCTAACAGTGTGTTAAAAAAGATTGGATTACCAATACTTTTCTCCTATTAAATTTGGATAAGACCGAGATATCACTTATTGGACCAAAAAACAGTATTCAGAATCTCGTAGATTACAATTTGCAACTAGACGGATGTACTGTTACTTCCTTTACAGTCAAAAATCTGGGTATTATATTAGACAGCAACTTGTCTTTTGAAAACCATATTTCCCATGTTACAAAAACTGTATTCTTCTATCTTAGAAACATTGCCAACCTACGAAACATGTTACCTGTTTCTGATGCAGAAAGGTTAGTTCATGCATTCATGACCTCTAGACTGGACTATTTGTGACGATTGTGTATCAGGAATACACGAGGAGAGGGGAAGATCCAATTGCTGGTATGTTTATTGCACAAAAAGATAATACAAAACAACCAGTCCAAGGAGACAAACAAAACAAAAGAGATAACCGGATGAAACGGAACGGGAACTCGGAGGAACGAGAAGGTAAGGGGAAGTCTCGGGAGACGAGAACATAGGTACACGAAGGGTAAGGGCTCCATACAAACAACAGGGAAAGACAGCTATTTATAAGGAGACTAATGACAATAGATTGCCTGCACCTGTGCGATTAACTGGAGTGCAATTACTGTGAAGACAGGACCAGACTGGAGGAATTATAGTGCCTATGGTGAAGTGCCTAAGGAGAAGTGAGCTCACTAGTGGACACCCAGGAAAACAGAGACTGACAGCGTGACATTACCCCCTCCCCTACGGAGCAGCTGCCAGATGCTCCACCTGAAACCCAGGAAAACCCAACAGATAAAGAAGTTAGGAGGGAGGTGGAGCGGCGGCGGACTAGGGGGAGGGACGGAGGGTCAGAAAACATAGTATACAGAGACAGGAGAACCAGGTAGAATGGGACAACAGAGACAGGAGAACCAGGTAGAATGGGGAGACAAAGACAGGACAACCAGGTAAAATGGAAAGACAGAGACAGGAGAACCAGGTAGAATGAGGAGACAGAGACAAACAACCAGGTAGAATGGAAAGACAGAGACAAGAGAAGTGTAACACAAAACAAGGAGTCCAGGAGGGTGGTGGACCGGCGGAGGATCAGGGGGAGGGACGGAGGGCCAGGTCCAAAGAAGGAAACAGACAGAAAAACAAAAGAAAACAAAAACACAAAAACATAGGTCCATGAAGGACATCACGTGATGCCCACCCGGGCAGAACAGAGGACCACCACACCCATGTGGTCAAGGAAGAAGCTCCCCCAGGGCGGAGCAGAAGACCACCACATCCTGGTGGTCGATGCCGGAGTCCCCCAGGGCGGAACAGAAGACCACAACATCCTAGTGGTCGATGCCGGAGTCCCCAAGGGTGGAGCGGAAGACCACCACGTCCTTGTGGCTAAACCAACGGGAGGACGAAGATTATTGGTGACTTGCATTTGTTCATGAAGATCCCAGGTGACTTGACTCAGTCCTTGAAAATCCCCGGTGACTTGACTCAGTCCTCGAAGATCACCGGTGACTTGACTCAGTCCTTGAAAATACCCGGTGACTTGACTCAGTCCTTGAGGATCACCAGTGACTTGACTCTGTACTCGAAGATCACCAGTGACCTGACTCTGTCCTCGAAGATCACCAGTGACTTGACTTGACTCTGAAAGGTCATCAGTAACTAGCCTTGTCTCTGGAAAGTCCATGGTAGCTAATCCTGACTCTGGAAGGTCAAAGGTGACTAACCCTGACTCTGGAGGGTTCACGAGTACCTGACTCGACTCTGAAGGGTCGACCGGAACCTGACTAGACTCTGGAAGGTCAACAGGAACTAGCCCTGACTCTGGATAGTCAACGGTAACTAACCCTGACTCTGGAAGGTCGATGGTGACTAACCCTGACTCTGGAGGGTCCATGAACACCTGACTCAACTCTGGAGGGTCAACCGGAAACTGACACAACTCTGGAAAGTCAGCGGGCACCTGACTCGACTCTGGACGGTCAACAGGTATCTGACTTGATTCTGGGGAATCAACTGGAACGTGACTTGACTCTGGATGGTCAACAGGAGCCTGACTTGACTTTGGACAGTCAACTGGAATTTGACTCGACTCTGGAAGGTCAACAGGAACTAGCCCTGACTCTGGAGGGTCAACGGTAACTAACCCTTACTCAGGAAGGTCGACAGTGACTAACCCTGACTCTGGAGGGTCCATGAACACCTGACTCGACTCTGGAGGGTCAACCGGAAACTGACTCAACTCTGGAAAGTCAACGGGCATCTGATTCGACTCGGGAAGGTCAACAGGAATCCGACTTGATTCAGGAGGACCAACTGGAACATGACTCGACTCTGGATGGTCAACAGGAACCAGCCCTGACTCTGAAGGGTCAACGGTAACCAACCCTGACTCTGGAAGGTCGACGGTAACTAACCCTGACTCTGGAGGGTCCATGAACACCTGACTCGACTCTGGAGGGTCAACTGGAAACTGACTCAACTCTGGAAAGTCAACAGGCATCTGACTCGACTCGAGAAGGTCAACAGGAATCTGACTTGATTCTGGACAGTCCACTGGAATTTGACCCAACTCTGGAAGGTCAACAGGAGCTAGCCCTGACTCTAGAGGGTCAATGGTAACTAACCCTGACTCTGGAAGGTCGACGGTGACTAACCCTGACTCTGGAGAGTCCACAAACACCTGACTCGACTCTGGAGGGTCAACCGGGAACTGACTCAACTCTGGAAGGTCAACGGGCACCGGACTCGACTCTGGAAGGTCAACAGGAATCTAACTCAACTCAGGAAAGCCCACTGTAACTGCCTTCCTCTGCAGTGGCTCCAGGCTGGCGGCCATCTTGTGCAGTGGTGCTGGCTCCGCAGACGGGACGTGAACAGTCTTGGGAATCTCTAGGATTTTTGACAGCCTGGAGAAATAATCCAAAAATGTCACTGCTGCCATCTTGGGCGTAGGCGCTGAGCTGGCGGCCATCTTGCACTGTGGTGCTGGACTGGTGACCACCTTGTGCTGTGGTGCTATGCTAGCATCCATCTTGCCTCCTGGCGCTGGGTTGGCAGCCATATCGTGCTGTGGCGCTGGATTGGCGGTCATCCTGTGCTTTGGCGCTGAGCTGGCGGACATCCTACACGGTGGGGCTGGACTGGTGGCCACTTTGTGCTTTGGTGCTGTGCTGGCAGCCATCTTGCCTCGTGGTGCTGGGTTGGCGGCCATGCCGCGCAGCAGCGCTGGGTTGGCGGCCATTTTGTGCAGCAGCACAGGACTGGCGGCCATCTTGTACAGCGGCGCTGGCTCAGCCGATTTGCGTCTCCTCTCCCCTGGACATAATGGGGAAATGGTCGCTCCCAACCGAACCCCGGGTCAATGGGAATCCACAGTGGAGATCGCTGCCGGACCTCCTCTAGACTGCTTGCTCCGGAGCGACCTCCCCTGGTTCCACGGAAAACAACTTGGCGAGTGCCCTCAAACCCATTTCTCTCCCGCTTGCTGGCTGGGGAGGAAATTGTAGCAGACATACTGCTGGATCTTGTTGGATGGAGTCCTTCTGTGACGATTGTGTATCAGGAATACACGAGGAGAGGGGAAGATCCAATTGCTGGTATGTTTATTGCACAAAAAGGTAATACAAAACAACCAGTCCAAGTAGACAAACAAAACAAGAGGTAACCAGATGAAACGGAACGGGAACTCGGAGGAACGAGAAGGTAAGGGGAAGTCTCGGGAGACAAGAACATAGGTACACGAAGGGTAAGGACTCCATACAAACAACAGGGAAAGACAGCTATTTATAAGGAGACTAATGACAATACATTGCCTGCACCTGTGCGATTAACTGGAGTGCAATTACTGTGAAGACAGGACCAGAATTATATGAATTATAGGACCAGGAATTATAGTGCCTATGGTGAAGTGCCTAAGGAGAAGTGAGCTCACTAGTGGACACCCAGGAAAACAGAGACTGACAGCGTGACACTATTGTAATGCACTTCTAGGTGGTTGTCCTGCATCTTCAATAAACAAGCTACAGGTAGTCCAAAATGCAGCGGCTAGGGTCCTTCCCAGGTCAAGAATATATAATCATATTATCCCAATACTACAGTCTCTGCACTGGCTACCTATTAAGTTCCATATCAGTTACAAATTATTATTACTTATCTAAGGCCCTGAATGGTTTAGCTCCTGCGTACCTAACTAGCCTTCTACCATGCTACAATCCATCATGCTCCCTAAGGTCACAAAATGCTGGACTTTTCGTAGTTCCTAGGATAGCAAAGTCCACTAAAGGAGGTAGAGCTTTTTCACATTTGGCTCCCAAACTCTGGAATAGCCTTCCTGATAATGTTCGGGGTTCAGACACACTCTCTCTTGTTTAAATCTAGATTAAAAACACATCTCTTTTGCCAAACATTTAAATAATGCATCTCCTAATTTGTGACCGCTGTTGCATCTGATCAAATGCTGATTATTATTCTTTAGCTTGGGTTAAACTAAATAATTTTACTTGGTTGGAACAGCAGCTATGCTAATTATGCCTCTATTTGTTTCTCTGTTTTGCCACAGGATTTACATCCCATGGTAACTGGGATATACACAAGCTCCAGTCTGGATCCAGAACATCTGAGAAGAGATGACTTTGACGCAATGTATTTTGTTTAATATACAAACTGGATACCGCTGTTTTCAGTGGAATCTGAGGAAGACGGCAAAAAAACCCGCATCTCTCTAGCATTAATAGTTTTTGAGATAACTACACATTTGTAAAATTATGCCATTTTGGGCGGTACCGCCCAATCCGTCCCCAGAGGGTTAAAGTGCTATATGAATAAAGGTGACTTGACTTGACCATACCACCAACCAGAACAGCCCTCCAACACACAGCAGATGAATGGCTTTGTGGAGTACAACAGCTTTCATACAAACACTCAGCTCCGAAGCAAAAAACTGATGCAAGTGGATGCATCCTGTCGCCTTATATGTATGTATGGGGGGTGGCTCAGCATGCAAAATCCACTAGACAATTTTCATTGGCATTTTCTCTTAAATGATGATTGCAAGTTGACCCCTAATGTCTTCATGACATAACTCATTGTGATCCACAGTTGGGAAACCTAGGGTATGTCTTTACTCCAAAATTAAATGTACATTACAAAATGACAAATGCAAATCCATGATTGGGTGCCTGGATTCCAGTTGTTTTTCTGAATTGCAGTGATCCAATTGCTTCTATTTTCTGTAGCATTCAGCAGTCTGTAAAAATATTGCTTCACTTTCTTGTTTTACCTATTTGTTCAGTCAATCACAGAGCAGATCTTTCACATTTACAATGTTTTTTCACAACATTCAAGCTGAACATTGTTTTAGTGAGTGACTCCTGTCTACTATGACATCATATTCATACCCTCTATATAACAGACTTTTGAGAAATAATTCAAATGCCACTGAACTTATAGTAATGTAAATAATTACCCAAATATATACTTATTGCACTGATACCATAGATCATTCAATACTATGATATCAGATATCAGAAAAATGCACCAAATAACAGAGAGAGAAGTACAGTAAGGAGAGGCAAAGACACTTGTGTTAGAGAAGCTGTGTTTCAACCAGCTAAAGAGCAATCATTGAAACTTAGTGGGCCGGGGCCGTTCGTCCATGAGGGGTGAAGGAGTCTGTGTCACGGTTGGTAAACCGCAATCTCGGGGTGTTTGCACTTTGTGGTGAGATCTGTGTGTTTCGCGTCTGCACTGATTAAGCTAAGACGGGCGTCTCCATTAATTGTCATCAGCAACAGCTGTCACTCATTACTCATCCATTATATATTGGCTTGTCTCACGTCTTGTGTTTGTGAGTTCGTTATTATTTGTTTAATGTGGTTTCCCTGTCCGTCTGCTTTAATGTTGTATGCGTTGGATGTCTGTGTTACCTTTGAACCTCATCCACTCTTCGCACGTTCACTCAGCCACAGACATTTACCTTTGGCTCTCCTCTCCTGCTGTCTACACGCCGTCATCATTCGGATTACTCACCCTCTCTCCGCCACCATCAGGATTCCTCACCTCCTCACCACCACCACGGAGTGTCGTCGTCTCAGCATCATTGTTTGTTTGTGTATTTATCTTCATCTCATCTCATTAAACTGTTTATCTCGCATCTGCTTCCAGACTATCTTTATACCCACCGTCACATAACGATCTCACCAACATGGAAGCAGCGAGCACCAATACCCTCACAGACTTCATACACCACAGCGTCAAGAGAATGGATCAACAGCAGGAGAGCATCTCGAACACCGGACGCGCTGTCCAAGCGCTGGTGGCACAGGTGTCCGAGCTCACCCAGCGGATCCATCAACTCACGTCTCCCACTGCGCCCATCACACCGCCTGCGCCGTCCGTCCCCCTGGAAGATTCCCCAGGACCACTTCCAGCCAGAACCGCGACTTCCGGCGCCGGAGAACTATGCGGGTGAGCCAGCGTTTTGCAGAGCGTTCCTAACCAAATGTTCTATGCATTTCGCCCTACAGCCCCGCACCTTCGCTACGGATGAATCTAAAGTAGCGTTTACGCTCACATTGCTGTCCGGCAAGGCTGCCTTATGGGGGACGGCGGTGTGAGAAAACCAACACCCGTGTTGTGCCTCGTTCCACGCCCTTTCTGAAGAGATGAGGAGCGTCTTCGATCGGGCCGAGACCGGAAGGGAAGCCGATCATCGACTCTCGGAACTCCGGCAAGGCTCTTCCTCCATCACCGATTACTCCAACGAGTTCCGCACCCTGGCGGCAGCGTGCCAGTGGAACGAGGCGGCGCAGTGGGATAGATTCCATGGGTTATCCGACCGTGTTCAGCAGGAGATCTACCTCCTCGAGCTGCCCCCCACTCTCAACTGACTCATCGAACTGGCTTTACGAGTTGACGCACGGATTAATCGCTTGGGCCGCCAACCCAGTCCTTCAAGATCTACCATCTCTCATGCTAGGGGGCACTTGAGTCGAAAGAACAAGGTCGGTTCTGTCGACAACCACGAGCCCATGCAGGTGGGTAGAGCTCGGCTGTCCCGGAGAGAGAGGGAACGACGGAGGTCCCAAGGACTGTGTTTGTACTGTGGAGGCTCTGCTCATAACACCTACTCATGCCCGGTAAAAGAGCCAGCCCGGTAGTAAATTTGAGGCTACTATCGGGTGGGATCTCCACTGAGAAGTCCTCACCTACATCATCGACCCTCCTTCCGGGGAAACTGCGGTGGAAGAATCTACATCACGAGTGTCACGCCCTTCTGGACTCCGGAGCTGAAGGTAATTTCATTGATTCATCACTTGCACATCACTTGAACATTCCTGTCCTTCCTGTGTCTCTCCCCATCCATGTCACCGCACTCAACGGCCAGGAACTGCCTCACGTCACGCACCCATCACACTGATCACGTCTGGAAACCATCAAGAAACCATATTCTTTTTTCTCATGGACTCCCCTGTTGCTCCCATTGTTTTAGGTCACCCCTGGTTGTCCAAACATAATCCACGAGTGGAATGGGGTTCTAACACTGTCACATTGTGGAGTGAAAGATGTCATGAGTCTTGTCTGGTTTCTGCTTGTTCTGTTGTCCCTGTTTCTGTCTTTCAGAGGGAGAACATGGTTTTGCCAAACGTGCCCGTTGAGTATCTGGACCTGAAGGAAGTGTTCAGTACGTCCCGTGCTGCTTCTCTTCCTCTGCATCGTCCCTACGACTGTGCTATAGACTTAGTGTCAGGTAAGTCTCCGCCTAAGGGCAAGTTATACTCTCTTTCTATTCCTGAGAGGGAGGCCATGGAGAAATACATTTCTGATTCCTTAGCTTCTGGGTTCATCCGTCCTTCCTCTTCTCCAGCGGGGGCGGGGTTCTTTTTTGTGGGTAAGAAGGATGGTTCTCTGCGACCTTGCATTGACTACCGAGAGCTGAACAACATTACTATTAAGAATACCTATCCTTTACCACTCACGTCTTCAGCTTTCGAGAGGTTGCAGGGAGCATCCATTATTCACAAAATTGGATTTTCGCAATGCTTATCATTTGGTCCGCATCAGGAGGGGGGATGAATGGAAAACCGCCTTTAATACCCCTAGATGGCACTTTGAGTACTTGGTGATGCCGTTCGGGCTCTCCAACTCGCCCGGGGTTTTCCAAGCACTCGTGAATGACATGTTGAGAGATATGGTAGATCAGTTTATATATGTTTACCTGAATGACATACTGATTTTTTCTTCATCTCTCCAGGAACACGTTCAACACGTCAGACGAGTGCTCCAGAGGTTACTTGAGAATGGGCTTTTTGTCAAGGCGGAGAAATGCGTATTCCATGCACAGTCTGTCCCCTTCCTAGGGTATATGGTTTCGTCCGAGGGAATACGTATGGACCCTGACAAAGTTAAGGCTGTGATAGATTGGCCATCGCCAGATTCCCGTAAGGCCCTACAGCGGTTTCTGGGGTTTGGCAATTTCTATCGACGTTTCATCCGTAATTTCAGCCAACTAGCCTCACCTCTGACAGTCTTGACCTCTCCCAGTACTCTGTTCAGGTGGCCGGACGCTGCTGAGGCTGCGTTCACTAACCTCAAGAACCGTTTCATTTCGGCTCCCATCCTTGTGGCCCCTGATCCCACACGGCAGTTCGTGGTGGAGGTCGACGCGTCAGAGGTGGGGGTAGGAGCAGTGTTGTCCCAACGTGCTGCTTCGGACGATAAGGTACATCCTTGCGTGTTTTTCTCACATCGACTATCTCCTGCCGAACGTAATTATGACATTGGCAATAGAGAGTTGTTGGCGGTCAAACTAGCATTAGAGGAATGGCGTCACTGGTTGGAGGGTTCAGGGGTTCCCTTTATTGTTTGGACCGATCACAAGAACTTAGAATACATTAGAACTGCCAAAAGACTCAATTCGAGGCAGGCTCGGTGGGCACTTTTTTCCGGTCGTTTTGAATTTACCCTATCGTACCGCCCGGGTTCCAAAAATGTCAAACCCGATTCTTTGTCACGTCTATTTGATCCCTCCGCCCGTCCCGTTACTCCCGAGTGTATTTTGCCTGAGAGATTAGTAGTCTCAGCACTGGTATGGGAGGTCGAGTCGAAGGTCAAGACGGCCTTAGAAGGGGTAACGCCTCCGTCCGGTTGCCCACCGAACCGTTTATTTGTGCCGGAGGAGTTAAGGTCCGAAGTTGTTCAGTGGGGTCATTGTTCTAATATGGCTTGTCACCCAGGGATAAGTAGAACTAATGGGTTAGTTAGACAACGATTCTGGTGGCCACGTATGGCTCGCGATGTCCGCGATTTTGTTTTGGCTTGCTCAGTTTGTGCCAGTGGTAAGTCATCTAACCGACCTCCTGATGGGCTTCTTCAACCGCTGTCTGTCCCTTCGAGACCCTGGTCACATATCGCTCTAGATTTTGTTACCGCCCTCCCGCCCTCTAATGGCATGACGGTCGTTTTGACCGCAGTGGACCGGTTCTCGAAGGTGGCACATTTAATTCCCTTGCCCAAATTACTGACAGCCAAGGAGACAGCGGTCACTGTTCTAGATCACATTTTTCGGCTTAATGGCTTCCCTGTAGACGTAGTTTCGGACCGGGGATCTCAGTTTATATCCAAATTTTGGAAAGAGTTTTGCAAATTGTTAGGAGCGTCTGTTAGCTTGTCTTCGGGTTATCATCCCCAAAGCAACGGACAATCTGAGCGAGCCAACCAAGATTTAGAGAGGACGTTGCAATGTTTGGTCTCTAAGAATCCTTCTTCCTGGAGTCAACAACTCTCTATGGTGGAGTACGCCCACAATTCGTTGCCAGTGTCAGCTACGGGCCTCTCTCTGTTTCAGTGTAGGGTAGGGTACCAGCCACCAGCGTTTCCCAGTCTGGAATCTGAAGTCGCGGTCCCCTCCGCTCACGCGTTTGTCCAGAGGTGTCACCGCACCTGGACCAGAGCCCATGAGACTCTGCTCCGGGTGAGGGAGCGCACTAAGGCCAAGGCCGATCGCCACCGGTCAAAGCCTCCTGTCTACGTCGTGGGTCAAAAAGTGTGGCTTTCTACCAGTAACATTCCTCTGCGATCCGTTTCTAATAAATTAGCTCCCAAATTTATCAACCCGTTCACTATCACCAAAATCATTAGTCCGGTGACAGTCCGCCTCAAACTATCTCCTGCGTACAAGAGGATACACCCCGCCTTTCATGTGTCCAGAATTAAACCGGTGTTTTATGCACGTATTTATCCGCCTGCTCCGGTTCCCCCGCCGCCGCGTCTTGTAGATGGCGAACCGACATATTCGGTTAATCGTATTCTGGACTCTAGACGGAGGGGACGAGGATTACAGTATCTGGTGGACTGGGAAGGTTACGGTTCGGAGGAGAGGTGTTGGGTACCTGCTAGGGACATATTGGATCACTCCCTTATTGATGACTACAATCAGCAGGTAGGCCCTTCTGGGAACTCCAGGAGGAGTTCTTAGAGGGGGGGGGGTACTGTCACAGTTGGTAAACCGCAATCTCGGGGTGTTTGCACTTTGTGGTGAGATCTGTGTGTTTCGCGTCTGCACTGATTAGCTTGTGGGCGTCTCCGTTAATTGTCATCAGCAACAGCTGTCACTCATTACTCATCCACTATATATTGGCTTGTCTCACGTCTTGTGTTTGTGAGTTCGTTGTTATTTGTTTAATGTGGTTTCCCTGTCCGTCTGCTTTAGTGTTGTATGCGTTGGATGTCTGTGTTACCTTTGAACCTCATCCACTCTTCGCACGTTCACTCAGCCACGGACATTTACCTTCGGCTCTATTGCCCGCAGTTCCTGTGCCATCCTCTCCTGCTGTCTACACGCCGTTATCATTCGGATTACTCACCCTCTCTCCGCCACCATCAGGATTCCTCACCTCCTCACCACCACCACGGAGTGTCGTTGTCTCAGCATCGTTGTTTGTTTGTGTATTTATCTTCATCTCATCTCATTAACCCTCTGGAGTCTAAGGGTATTTTGGGGGCCTGGAGAAGTTTTGTCATGCCCTGACATTTGTGCTTTTTTCAGTTTCTTATAAATATCTAAATGGGTAAAGTCTAATCTCACTGTAACCAGCACAAACTGGGCTGTAATAATATGTGAAATTCATGTATGTACATGATTGTGTTTTCGAGAAAAAAAATATTATGCGTGGTTAGTGAAAAACTAAAAATGTTAAAACACTTCAATAAGGCAAAAAAACACATAAAGAACAATGGTTCCCGGGATTTTTGAGAACTGGAGCTTGTAGCCGAGAATTTTTCTTTCTAAATGATGTGAAAATCATCTTGTTTACTCATTCACAGAAAACAATATATTGATTTAAATTTTCTAAGACACTTTTTGTTGGTAAAAGTCATATGCGAGTAGGCATCAACTACCATGAATATCATTGTGATTTACACCTGAGAAGACAAAGGGCCGCATAATGAGCTGCATAATGAGCCATTCAGTCAGCTGTGCCACTGTGAGTGAGGAGTTACAAGAAAGAATGTGAGAACAAAATAAATCTATATAATTTTATGTTTGTAGTTTATTAAGAATATATTTAACTATCCCACAACATAATTTAATATCCACTTGGGGGAGCAGTTAAACAGTTTATTAGAAACAATCAAAGCTGACTTTCAAACAAATTGTTTGGCATCCTTACTCCAGTCACACAATCCTTCAGAAATCATTTTAACAATCTTATTTTCTACAAAAAACATTTATTGTTATTACTATTATCATTATTATTAATGTTGAAAAGAGCTGAGAATATTTTTCTGGGTTTTTAGGGGGAATAAATTGAAAGAAAAGCATTGTTTTTACATTTGTTACAGTTATCTATTTGTTACATTTATATTATTTACATCAAGCTTTTGAATGGTATAGTATTGTATATTGTTATTGAAACTTCATAATGTTTCACTTGATTATACATTTAGTCAGGAATTATAGTTTGGAAAAAGTATTTGGAAAAAGTCTAACTAGTAAAATGTTTACACGTTATGTGAAAACTAGTACAAGTATATAAATAAATAAAAAGAGACTCACTCATGTTTATGATCTCTGCTGAATAATGTGCTTCATTCTTTTTTTTCTGAGGAAATCCATTTCTCAAATCCTCAACCACATCACATCTTTTTGGGGTGATTTATGTCTTATTCCTCTCATCGCGAAGCAAACAGTAAAATAAAAACTTGAAGAACAGTCTGGCTGCTTTTTCTTCTGTGTGGGCGCATTCAAGCCGCGCGCTTCAGTTTGAATCTGAATAGCGCGTTCAGCGTGGGGGCGTGGTCACATTAGATATAATGAAGGGAGACATGAAAAACAGACATCGCGTTGTTTTCATATGGATTACTTTATCACAGAATATCTGTTTTCGGCGGCACTTGTTTAGTTTAAAAAAAGACATGTCAAGCTTTCTATAGATATCTCTCTCATGTATTTTCGTTGAGTATTCACGGAGTTACAGTTCATTTTAATGACGTGTTTGTAAATGAAGATCAGCGCAGACAAAGGCTGCAGACAGCACACCTTGTTTGTTATCTTTATTTTATAAGTGCACAAAGTTTTGTTGTTATTATGTCTGTATCCAAAAAAAGTAGACCCTTTACAGATTCGATTGATGTATTGCTCTTATCTGTACGATTATACTGTGTAATTTAAGGTCTTTTCGGGGTTATCAGGAGAAAATGACTCAAAACGCGTATCCGCATTAATCGACTCGAGAGGGTTAAACTGTTTATCTCGCATCTGCTTCCAGACTATCTTTATACCCACCGTCACAGTCTGGCGCCGAGGACGCTCGAGGTGGTGGCCTGGAGTGAGTTGCCGGGGGGAGGAGCAGGGAATGGGGGAGTAGAGCGCAGTCTCGTGGGGACCCCCCGGTCTGCGAGGGGTGATGGGGGTATGTGACGAGTGGGGCGAGAGCCGTGGGAACGAAGTGAGGCCGGTGGAGTGATTTGGAAATGTGCGACACCTGCGCCACTCACCGGTCTCGAGTCCCACAGAAGAGATCGGAAAGGATACAAAAGAGGACCGACGAGAGTGAAGGATGACAGAGGACCAGGCCTGGGCTTTTTATTGTGTTTTGGTTTTGTTTGTGCGTGGCAGTCGTCCGTGAGGGGCTGTCGCACTGTTTTGTGTTCATTTTGTTATTAAAGTTTTCATTTAAATGTCCTCCGGTTCCCACCTCCTCCTTCCCGGGATTGTGAAGTTTTTATATTGTTACAGAGATATTTAAGTGGTTTATTTCAAAATCTGCCAAATGTAGCTAAATGCATTGTTCATCATCCTGTGAATTAATATAGTTGTCAAGCAATTGAGCTGAAATATTGACATTCTTTGAACAATCTCTTAGTGTAGCATACACTCATGTCACTGTAATGTCATGGCTCTTTTCCACTGCGTTGTACGACTCGGCACGGCTCAGTATGGTATGACACGGCTTGGCTCGGCATGTTTTGCATTTCCACTGCAGTTTAGTATTGCTTTAGATTGGGCAGGATTATTCACATTATTATAATTGTGCCCCCTCTACTGCCATGACTCCTAAAATAAACGTTTTCATTCCGCTTCTCCCCTTCAAGCTCTCACTGGATCCACTCTGCTGACGACAAGAGGAACGTCTATACAGACAACAAAACTTTTTGGTTGTTAAAAACGGTGCGCTCATTCAAAACAGTTGAGTTCCATCCTTCGCTGGGTGTGCTGATTTAAATCTAGCAGTTATTTTGTGTTTGCTGTTGCAAGTTCAGTGATGCAGAGAGGGATGATTCTCTCTGGCCAATCTGTGATCAGCAGAGTTTACACGTCATGTTTTGGTAACGGTACGGTTCACCTGGAACCTCAACCAAGGTGGTACAAAAAAAATTACCAGGTACCAGATACACCCAGTGGAAAATCCCCTAAAAGTGAGCCATTCAGTGACGTATTATGCAGTGGGAAAGCGCCATTCAAGTATGTTAGGACCTTGATTCTACTACAAAACCTTCAGCTTTATTGAACTGCAAGAATTGAAGGCTGATCATTTAAATTTTAGGTGTTTATAGTTCGGCCTTTCCAAGCATTTTTTACACACACCATTAAGAAACCCATGCATCTTAAACATGCAAGCCCATATATTGAGAGATATAACACATTCATTCACTCATCGGAATAGGACATGCAAGAAAAAACAAACAAACAAACAAACAAAAAAACATACCCTTGGTCCCTGGTCTCCTTGATCCCCCTATAAGAGAGAGAGAGAAAAAAAGAATAGAATAAGATAATACATTTTTTTTTTTTAAATATTGTACACAAATTCAAGCAATAAAAGGAGTAATTTAAAATACACTTGCTATATCCACATTGGATTAAAATGAATTGCAGTTGAAAGTAAAATTATGTATGATAAAAATGGTCAATTGTCACACTTAACCCCAAAGAACTAGTTAATTATAGACCAATCTCGACTCTCCCTTCTCTGTCCAAGATACTAGAAAAGGTAGTATCCTCACAGTTATATTCCTTCTTAGAGAAAAAATGGTATCTGTGAGGATTTCCAGTCAGGATTTATACCGTATCATAGTAGTGATACTGCTTACCTTAGAGTTACAAATTACCTCCTCTTATCATCTGATTGTGGTTGTATCTCTCTATTAGTACTATTGGATCTTAGTGCTGCGTTCGACACTATTGACCACAACATTCTTTTGCATAGACTAGAACACTTTGTTGGCATTAATAGAAGTGCATTAGCATGGTTTAAATCGTACTTATATGACCGCAATCAATTCGTGGCAGTGAATGAAGAGGTATTATATCGATCACAAGTGCAGTATGGAGTACCTCAAGGCTCAGTACTAGGGCCCTCACTCTTCACGCTTTACATGTTGCCCTTGGGAGATATCATCAGGAAACACTGTGTTAGCTTTCACTAACCATATTACCCCGGTCCTGTCAACACTGCACTGACTCCCTATCAAACATTGTTGTCAAACTTATTGGGGAAAAGACATTTGTCTGTAAACTGATTAAGAAATTGTAGCATGTTTAAACGTGAAGCACTGTATAATTTCGTTCCCATTATTTAGGCCTAATTTGCCTAAAACAAGAAACGAATAAAATTAAACCTGCACGATTAAATCTTTGAAACTCTAAAGAATGGATGGATTAATAAAACCTCCTCATGATTTAACTCAAGTTCTCTTATTATAATCAACAAAATTCACACGATGTAAAAAAGAGCTTTAGTAATTGACAACTTAAGCGATTTTAAAGGAAGCCTTCTTTACTTGCTTTTAAAGTTGGGCAATAGCATATGGCCTAAAAAAAAAATCCCAGATTATAATTAACTCAAGTGATATATAGGGAATTTTAATAATTAATCAGGAATATGATTAATATATATATATATATATATATACCTCATATGACAGTTACATTAAAATTATTGAAGATGAAAAATAGGTAAATTGTATATATCAATAACTCATTACAAGGCACTGTAATTTACTCATTAATATGTCAATATTCCATTCTTCATATCAATTATAGTGATATCTTTTACTGTGAATTAACGCAACTGAAACGGTGGTTTGTCCAGCAAACGGCCGTAAGATTAACTTATCAACTTTCAATAGGGTTATCACTTCTTATAATTCAAGGGAAAATAGTTTCTGGCCATGAAACATTCTCCTATCCTTATGAAATTTCGGTTACTGAAAAGTAACGAGCTTGTAGCTAAGATCAGACATTTCATTGACTCGTGATGTGAGCATTTTAGACAGAAGCAATCATGAATATATATTGGATTTTAATAATTGAACTAATTATACATCAAACTACAAATCACCCAGAGTAAATATGCGTACGACAATACAGACAGTAAACAAATACAAACATAACGGAGTCCAAATGAGAGAGAGAGAGAGAGAGAGAAAGAGAGAAAGAGAGAAAGAGAGAAAGAGAGAAAGAGAGAGAATGAGTGAGAGAGGATGAGAGAGAGAGGTGAGATCACAGAATAATCGCTCAGTTGTGCAAACTCACAGACAGTAACCTTTTGAAAGGCAACAACGAATCAAATCACCTTGAAAAGGTAATAGACAAACTTTAAACCAAGAATTAACCAAAATGAAAATGAAAACATTTATATATATATATATATATATATATATATATATATATATATATATATATGCCTTATATTTATTTACTGTTTAATAAAAATAGCATGCATTTGATCCTTTGTGTAAAGGTCTTCTTTTAATTATTTTAATTGTTACTAAGCCTGCACCAATGTTCTTGTCCATTGCCCCTCGCAGATTCCTGCAGCTAAGCTTGTATGTACATTTACATTCCATTAAAGGTTATTGATGACATGCCTCTGAAGTTTGACTTTTTGCACCATTACAATACTTATAGGCAACTAGTCATCATATCTCTAGTCCTTTAATGTATTTGCATTGTACTAAAGTGCGTTCATTTTCAATGGGCATATATGCGGCTGAAACAGGTAGCCTAGTGCATCCCAAATTTTTCAACATGAACATTTTAATATAACATTATAGTCATTATGGACTATGGCCTTTAGAAAAATGTTTTTTGAGGAGGTGGGGTAGTGCACAAGCTTTTGTTCTTGATGGATTTTTTTCCCTTGCATTACTTTAATTTTATACTTTAGTTTGTTTTTTAAACCAGTACTTTTACACTTTTACTAGAGTAAAAAGCTTTAGTTGATACTTCAACTTCTACAAAAGTCTTTTTAAACCCTAGTATCTATACTTCTACTTGAGTAATGAATGCCAATATTTTGACACCACTGCTAATTAGACCCCTCAACATGAAGACTTAGCTGTCACAGAATGCCAGGAGAAGACAAAATAAGATCCATGTGCAGTTAAATAAAATTCAAACAATGATCCAGAACAAAGCAAAAACGTGGCTAAAGGAATGGATGGCTGACGTGAAACAGACGTTCCGAAGCTTTGCGAGATCACGAAGCGCAGATGTTTCGAAACACTGATCCGAGGCATGATTCAAAATGCCCGTGACTACGGCTAATGAAGCCTCAAAGTATTTCACAAGTGTTTCGACAGGTGGCATGGTCCGCACATCTGTATAAAGTGAAGTCAACGCATCTTGACCTCGTTGGTTTTTGTGAGAGGAGTTTGATTTTGAGATGGCGGATATTTGGTGTTATAGTGACATTTAAAGTGCGATCTGTTTAGTTATATTTAGGCTTACATTTAAATTTACACACTGACTGATAGGCTACAGACAGACAGAATATACATGTAGTGACACATTAATAGATGCATAGATAGAAATATTTAAAGACAGATAGATTAATAGATATACATATATAGATTAATAGATAGATACATATATAGATACATAGATATATTAATATAGATAGATATATAGATAGATAGAATAAAATAGATAAACAGATCAATAAAAATGGAGGCTCCTCAGAAGAGATGCCATACATCTGTGTTGTGGGAGCATTTCCATTTGGAAACCCCAAATAAAGTGAGATGTATGTATTGTGATCGGCAGCTAGCCTACTGCAACAATACATTACATACATCTATGATGCGCCATTTGAGGAGCACTCATCCTGCCATTTTGCAGGGTGCAGACGATGGTAGCATTCCCCCTGAACCTAGGCCTACTACTGACACTGCTGGGCCATCTAAGCAAGGCATGCATTGTTTGAAATATAATTATAATTGAAATATAATAACAAACTGTTGGGACACTGTTTAGAAAGTCCATAGCCCTGTGACAACCTAAGCCCTACAACCTAATGTCCCAATCACAACTACCAATCATGTTAAAAACTTCAATGTGAATATAATATAATATTTTGTCAAAATAATATACTATTGTGTGAATATACATTTTATAGGTCTACATATGAGTACCCAATCTACAGCCAGTGAAGACATCATTTTGGTTTTCCTAATTGTTGTAGTTCTACATTCCATTTGATTTTTCTCTGCACACTAAACCTTCATAACATAACTTTGTTTATGAAGGTTTTCAAATAATGAACCAGTAGGCTACAGTTTCAGTCTATGTTATGTAATCTGATTTATATAATGTATACTTAATATATGCCGTAAGTGTTGGATTTGTTACTAATTGCTGTTTTCATCATCAGGCCCATCATCATCATCATCATCATCACCATCAACACAAGTAGAAACACAGGACAGCTTATGGGAACTTTTTGATAATCGTATCCATGAAACCCAGAAGATACACAATGCTACAGCTGATGCCACATTGGAAGTGAAAAAAATACCTCCATGATGCGTTTTTGCCCAGAACTCATGATCCCCTAATTTACTGGAAAGAAAGAGCAGTAATCTTTCCTCATTTGTATGTCCTTGCTAAAAAATATATTTGCATGCCAGCAACAAGTGTCCCTTGTGAGAGGATTTTTTCAAAGGCTGGAGAAATTATCTGTAAAAAAAGAATTAGGCTAAGTCCTTCCACAGCAGATAAATTAATATTTTTGAATAAAAAAACTTCAAAAAAGTGAGACATTGTGGCTTGAATTCTTTTATTAATATTAATTTTTCATGACCAAAATAACATTATGCACAGTGAGAAGCCTACAGGTTACAAGCTTCACATATTAGAAAAATACAATAATAATAAAAACAACAACACATTTTTAATGGCTCGTTGTTTCAGATCAACACCTGCAAGTGACCACTAGATGTCACCGTTAAGACGGGTGATGGATTGATTCGAAGCTTCAACACAATATGGCACATTTGCTTCAACTGTTTCATTGCTTCACGAAGCCTCGATCTGCCCACCACTAGCTAAAGGTAATCCAAAACACAGGGTAACAGAAAATATACCGTAACGGGTACAGTACTGCAGCAGCAAAAGACAGAGTGAGCATGGAATAAATAGTGATGGGATAATGAGTAAATAAACTACAGGTGATGATAATCAGAACAGAAAAGACAAGGCAAAGGAATATGGGAAACAGAGTTCAGAGCATGTAAAAGTGAAAGGGGAGAACGCCATCAAGTGGCCAGTCCAGGGCACAAATACCAGACACTGTGACAGTAGTAAGTTCAGTTCTAAGATCATTCAGGGACTGCACTCTATGAATGGTTAGGAGAGGTGGCATGCCTTAATATTTAAAGAGAGTAGCTTCTTACTCTGCATAGATTTTACCATTATCAGATAATGTCACGCGTTGGCATGATGGGCAATAAGACGTTCCATGGCCACATTACCCACATCTTCCCATTGGATGCTAATGTCTTCCAGGTCTTCTAATCACAGACTGTGAACACCTGACCATTATGGCCACCACACCTGGAGCTCGTTGGCAACGGGTTTAAAGCCAAGAGGAAAAACACACTAAGGAGAGTAACATGCTCCATGGAAGAGAGACTAATGAATATGTTCTCTTCATTTTTACAGAGACTGACTGAGCACCTGGCTGTTTGTCACACTTCATGGAGGATCACAGACACTATTTCCACTGGGACAAAGAACTCCTTCACCGAGCACTGTATTATCACTACCCTTCTGTGTCTGTCTCCTAACTTACCCTGCTACATATGGTGGATAATATGGGCAAGAAGAGGGTGAATTGAGATGTGTGAAATTAATGGCAGGTTTATCATGTCTCTGATTTCACTATCTGTAGGTTTACCGCTCTTTCTCCCGGACAATGAGTTTGATTGCAGTCAGGGAGGGGTGGGTAAAGGAAGAGTGGGCCTGCATCATTGCGTCCTTTCTCACAGGGGAAGCACAGAGAGCCATTCCCTACAAAGCCCAAGTAACAAACGGTAGGATGACCTGCAAGCTGAGATCATGGCCTGATTCCTGTCTCGCATGGCTTGTGCACCTGTGGCTGCTGGCCGGTAACACGTCCGCCAATTAGGTTGTGGAGAGGGTGATTGCCGATTGGCTGCTTCGGGCCCTACCGAAATCAATGCGACGCCCGGTCATTATGAGGAATCCCCTTTGACATTGCTGAGCTAATAGAAGTGGTGGTGTTAGCTGAAGCGTTGTTCGCTCGTGATGTGAGAGTGGGCCTGGCGCCAGTATCGGTTTTTGCCATGGGCGAACCAGGCATCTTTTCACGATACATGGGGATGGCACAAGCAGTTAAAAAAAATAAATAAATAATCATCTGTGTCGCCGCTGCGTAACGGTTTTCTATTATCTATCATTTCACTGTGTTGGGAATTGGAAAATTTGTGTCCCTGCTTGCTGAGAAGGGGCCGTACACAGAAGCTGTGTGAAAAGGGGAAAGGGGAATACAGTCTGGGAATACAGAATCTTAATATTTCATATTATTACATTGTGTATTAATATAATAATAATAATTATTATTATTATTATTATTATTCAGTTTGAGAGATGCTTTGGAAACCCACACCGCAGCATAGTGTTGGCCTAGATCCGGTCCACATCTGGCCTGTGTGAAATCCATGCGAACCAGATGTGGGCCGGATCTACACTATGTTGCTGTCTGGGTTTCCAAAGCATCAGTTCTGGCCCTGCTTGCTGTCTGGGGATGTATACACAAACTATGCCAATAAATTACATCAAACTGAATAGAAAATCAGACTTAAAACCCACAAATCATGTAACTGTGCAATAAAAAAAGTATTGCATTGATTTTGTTTTATGAAGATCAAATCAACCAATAAAGAGTGAGTGTATAAAGTATACAGTCTATAAGAGAAACGTAACAGATAGACACATGTAACTTATTCATAAGAATTTATTGCAGATGTGTCGAAGAGCAGTACCACAGTAGTCCAAATGACGATATATTTCAGTTGCAGGCCTCTCTGGCAGAATATAATAGTAGTGTGAGGAGCAGGGCATAATTTAAGTTGTTAAATGCTGAAAATACTATCCCGATCCACTCGGTCAAGCCGCGCGTTTCTAACTCAAAATGCACATCACCAGAAGCACGGCATGTCGCAATCTATGACAATACCAATGAGTGCCAATGAGCATTTGATATCGCTGCTGTAAAACTTCTTAACTGGAAATTGTTTAATTGTTACTATAGCTACAGAGGAAGGAGATACATATCGCCGATGAATGGTTTGAATATGGATCTGTTCCTCACACCAAGCATCACATGGATACAGAGGATTTAAATAAAAAATAAGATACTTTCATGATCATTTTATTTAATGCTTGTGCATGACAGCATTAAATATAATATAAATTGAATGAATAATATAACATTTAATAAAATTATAATTAAGTGCAGTTTAATGCAGTTGACTGATTTCCTTAATTTTGAAATGATAATGTTTAATTCTGTTTTGACTTGCCATTTCAAAGGTTATATTTAAACAATACTACACTTCATTAAAATGTATGTGATCATTTAACCATTCATGCAATATTGTGTTTATCTTGTTTATCATGGGTCACATACAGGTGCTTCTCAATAAATTAAAATGTCAAGGAAAAGTTCATTACAGTAATTCAACTCAAATTGTGAAACTAATGTATTTAATAAATTTAATGCACACAGACTGAAGTAGTCTAAGTCTTTGGTTCTTTTAATTGTGAGGGTAACGCTTTATATGTTACCCTTGGGAGATATCATCAGGAAACATGGTGCTAGCTTTCACTGTTATGCTGATGATACTCAGCTCTATATTTCTTCGCGGCCCGGTGAAACATACCAATTTGAAAAACTAATTGGAATGCATAGTTGATATAAAAAACTGGATGACGAGTAATTTCTTACTGCTAAATTCTGAAAAAACAGAGGTGTTAATTATAGGACCTAAAAACTCTGCATGTAATAACTTAGAACACTGTCTAAGACTTGATGGATGCTCTGTCAATTCTTCGTCATCCGTTAGGAACCTAGGTGTGCTATTTGATCGCAATCTTTCCTTAGAAAGCCACATTTCTAGCATTTGTAAAACTGCATTTTTCCATCTCAAAAATATATCTAAATTATGGCCTATGCTCTCAATGTCAAATGCAGGAATGTTAATCCATGCATTTATGACCTCAAGGTAAGATTATTGTAATGCTTTATTGGGTGGTTGTTCTCCACGCTTAGTAAACAAACTACAGCTAGTCCAAAATGCAGCAGCAAGAGTTCTTACTAGAACCAGGAAGTATGACCATATTAGCCCGGTCCTGTCAACACTGCACTGGCTCCCTATCAAACATTGTATAGATTTTAAAATATTGCTTATAACTTATAAAGCCCTGAATGGTTTGGCACCTCAGTATTTGAATGAGCTCCTTTTACATTATAATCCTCTACGTCTGCTACATTCTCAAAACTCAGGCAATTTTATAATACCTAGAATATCAAAATCAACTGCGGGCAGCAGATCCTTTTGCAGTCACCCGGATCCAGTACGTATCCAGACCAGATGGTGGATCAGCACCTAGAAAGGACCTCTACTTCCCTGAAAGACAGCGGAGACCAGGACAACTAGAGCCCCAGATACAGATCCCATGTAAAGACCTTGTCTCAGATGACCACCAGGACAAGACCACAGGAAACAGATGATTCTTCTGCACAATCTGACTTTGCTGCAGCCTGGAATTGAACTACTGGTTTCGTCTGGTCAGAGGAGAACTGGTCCCCCAATTGAGCCTGGTTTCTCCCAAGGTTTTTTTCTTCATTCTGTCACCGATGGAGTTTTGGTTCCTTGCCACTGTCGCCTCTGGCTTGCTTAGTTGGGGTCACTTCATCTACAGCAATATCGTTGACTTGATTGCAAATAAATGCCCAGACACTATTTAAACTGAACAGAGATGACATCACTGAATTCAATGATGAACTGCCTTAAACTGTCATTTTGCATTATTGACTGTTTTGCTAATGAATGTTGTTCAGTTGCTATGACGCATGTTTGCTATGTTTAAGGCGCTATATAAATAAAGGTGATTTGACTTGACTTGATGATTTTGGCTCACATTTAACAAAAACCAACCAATTCACATCCTCAGTAAATTAGAATATGATGACATGCCAATCATCTAATCAACTCAAAACACCTGCAAAGGTTTCCTGAGCCTTCAAAATGATCTCTGACAACCACTGACATCCTGCACAAGAAATGTAAGTCACAAACATTCATTTCCAATAAACTGGCTGTTCACAGAGTGCAGTATCAAAGCATGTTAACAGAAAGTTGAGTGGAATGAAAAAGTGTGTAGAAAAAGATGCACAACCAACCGAGAGAACCGCAGCCTTATGAGGATTGTCAAGCAAACTGGATTTAAGAATTTTAGAGAACTTCACAAGGAATGGACTGAGGCTTGGGTCAAGGCATCAAGTGCCACCACACACAGAAGTGTAAAGGAATTTGGCTACAGTTGTTGTATTCCTCTTGTTAAGCCACTCCTGCACCACAAATAAGGTCAGAGGCATCTTACCTGGGCTAAGGAGAAGAAGAAATGAAAAGTTGCCATTGGTCCAAAGTCCTTTTTTCAGATGATAGCAAGTTTTGTATTTCATTTGGGAATCATGTTCCTAGAGTTTGGAGGAATAGTGGAGAAGTTCATAGCCCAAGTTGCTTAAAGTCCAGTGTTAAGTTTCCACAGCCTGTGATGATTTGGGTTGCAATGTCATCTGCTGGTGTTGGTCCATTGTGTTTTTTGAAAACCAAAGTCACTGCACCTGTTTACCAAGAAATATTGGAGTTTATCATGCTTTCTTCTGCTGACCAGCTTTTTGAAGATGCTGATTTCATTTTCCAGTAGGATTTGGCACCTACCCACACTGCCAAAAGGACCAAAAGTTGGTTAAATGACCATGGTGTTGGTGTGCTTGACTGGCCAGCAAACTCACCAGACCATGACAATCTATGGGCTATTGTCAAGAGGAAGATGAGAAACAAGACACCAAACAATGCAGATGAGCTGAAGGCCACTGTCAAAGAAACCTGGACTTCCATACCACCTCGGCAGTGCCACAAATTGATCGCCTCCATGCCACACTGAAATGAGGCAGTAATTAAAGCAAAAGGAGCCTCTACCAAGTATTGAGTACATGTACATTAAATTAACATACTTTCCAGAAGGCCAACAATTCACTAAATGTTTTTTTATTTATTTATTTATTTTCTTATTGGTTTTATGAAGTATTCTAATTTGTTGAGATGTGAGCCAAAATCATCACAACTAAAAGTACCAAAGACTTAAACTACTTCAGTCGGGGCGCAATAAATTTATTTAATACATGAGTTTCTCAATTTGAGTTGAATTACAGAATTAAATGAACTTTACCTCAACATTCTAATTTATTGAGAAGCACCTGAAATATGCTGCCAGATCTTAGCCTGATTTACTGATCAACATGAGTCAGTACGTCATACGTCACTTCCTGTTTGTTGTTGCCATCTGTACTGCGTTTGAGCTCCTTCACTACATTCTTTTTATCTACTATTTTTAACTTAAAAATCAATTTTATACACCATCGTTTCCGTTTATATAACGCGTGAATATATCCTCTATTGTATTATACAAAAAAACAATCAGAGCGCCTCGCTATCACTAGTTTTATTTTGATCTCCCGGGTCTCCTATTAGCTTATAGCCCATTAGCATCAGCAAGCATGGTTGTTGCTAAACGCGCTTACATTGCTAATACTCTATTCACACACATTACCACTGCTGTACTCACTGTTACTTGCTTTAATGGCGAATGAATGTCTACCTTTGATTGCAGGTGAGGACACGCACCGAACGCAGCTCGAGCTCGAGGCCGTGGAGAAGCAGATTCGTGACCTGGAGGTGAGGCAGGCCCAGCTGAGAGAGCGGAGAGCCGCGCTGGAATCATCCCGGGCCTACGCTCACAAGTCCGGGGTAAGTATACAGTGTGCTGTTAACAGTCCCACCACGTCTACTCCGTGTGTTTCTCTGCACAGGCCCGGTGCACCCAGGACATGATCTCCCCAGATGTCCTTCACTCCGGCGCCAGGACACCACGGACCCTGGGTGCATCCACAGTGGAGGACGCGAGCCAGGCCCCGGGCGACGACTTCTCCCCTTCCTGTCTTTCGAGATCTCCACCCTGAACCGCTTTGCTCCCCTCCGCGAGATGGGATGCAATGCTGTGATCATCGGAGACTCCATCGTCTGACACGTCCATGCTACGTTAACCGAAGGTAAAGTGCACACTCGTTGTTTCCCTGGTGCTCGTGTTCTCGAAGTTTCTGCGCAGATATCCGCGATTCTGAAGGCCGACGAGAGCCCCAGAGCGGTCGTGCTTCACGCCAGGGGTTAACGACACCACGCTGCGGCAGATGGAGATGCTGAAGAGGGACTTCAGAAGCCTGAGCGAGACGGTTTGCAGCACGACGCCCGTAAGTACAATTGCAGTAAAAGTAGTAAAAGTACTTGCGCTGTACAATCTATTAAGACTGTGTCTGTTCCCCGAATAGTGAGGTCAAAATATACATTTAATGTAGGATCTAGAAAAAAATCTTATCGTGATTAAACCAGAAACGTGTAAAGTAAATGAACAAAAACAAAAAGTTTGGGCTCATGAATATTAGATCACTCACACCCAAAGCAGTTATTGTAAATTAAACGATCACAGATAATAGTTTTGATATACTCTGCTTGACTGAAACCTGGCTAAAGCCAAATGATTATTTTGGTCTAAATGAGTCCACTCCACCAAACTACTGTTATAAGCATGAGCCTCGTCAGACGGAGGAGGTGTTGCAACAATATATAGTGATATTCTCAATGTTACCCAGAAAACAGGATACAGCTTTTAACTCATTCGAAATACTTCTGCTTAATGTTACACTGTCAGACATGCAAAACAAATCTAATGTATCTCTTGCTCTGGCTACTGTGTATAGACCACCAGGGCCGTATACAGAATTCCTAAAAGAATTTGCAGATTTCCTCTCAGACCTTCTGGTTACAGTTGATAAGGCGCTAATCATGGGAGATTTTAATATTCACGTTGATGATACAAATGATGCATTAGGACTTGCGTTTACTGACCTAATAAACGCTTTTGGAGTCAAGCAAAATGGAACAATTAGATTATTTATATTAGATTATTAATAGTAGATTCTACAGCATCTAATACTTCAGTTTCATCCATCGCACCCAAAGATAAACTACAGTGCTTTACAAATATAGGTCAGGAAGAGCTAAATAAACTTATCACTGTATCTAAACCAACAACATGTTTATTAGATCTTGTACCCACTAAATTACTGAAAGAGTTGTTACCTGTAGCCGAAGAACCGCTTCTCAATATCATTAACTCGTCGTTATCTTTAGGTCACGCCCCAAAACCATTCAAGCTGGCGGTTATTAAGCCTCTTATTAAGAAACCAAAACTAGATCCTAGTGTACTGGCAAATTATAGGCCTATTTCAAATCTTCCATTTATGTCTAAAATTTTAGAAAAAGTTGTGTCTGCTCAATTGAGCACCTTCCTGCACAAAAATGATCTGTATGAATGAAGAATTTCAGTCAGGTTTCAGGCTCCACCATAGCACAGAAACTGCACTTGTTAAAATTACAAATGACCTGCTTCTTGCGTCAGATCAAGGCTGCATCTCATTTCTAGTCTTACTTGATCTTAGTGCTGCGTTCGACACCATAGATCATGACATACTCATAGATAGATTACAAAACTATACAGGTATTCAAGGGCAGGCTCTGAGATGGTTTAGATCGCTACCATTTTGTTTACTTTAATGGGGAATCATCTCATTTATCATCAGTAAAATATGGAGTGCCACAAGGATCCGTCCTAGTTCCCCTTCTATTTTCAATATACATGTTGCCCCTTGGTAATATTATTAGAAAATACGGAATTAGTTTGCACTGTTATGCTGATGATACTCAGCTATTTATCTCAACGAGACCAGACAAAACTTCTAAATTATCTAAGCTAACAGAGTGTGTTAAAAATGTAAAAGATTGGATGACAAATAATTTTCTCCAATTAAATTCGGATAAGACAGAGATATTAATTATTGGACCAAAAAACACTACACAGAAACTTGTAGATTACAATCTGCAACTAGACAGATGTACTGTTACTTCCTCTACAGTCAAAAATCTGGGTGTTATATTAGACAGCAATTTGTCTTTTGAAAATCATATTTCCCATGTTACAACAACTGCATTCTTCCATCTTAGAAACATTGCTAAGCTACGAAACATGTTATCTGTTTCTGATGCAGAAAAGCTAGTTCATGCATTTATGACCTCTAGACTGGACTATTGTAATGCACTTCTAGGTGGTTGTCCTGCTTCTTCAATAAAAAGCTACAGGTAGTCCAAAATGCAGCAGCTAGAGTCCTTACCAGGTCAAGAAAATATGATCATATTACCCCAATTTTACAATCTCTGCACTGGCTACCTATTAAGTTCCGTATCAGTTACAAATTATCATTACTTACCTATAAGGCCCTAAATGGTTTAGCTCCTGCGTACCTAACTAGCCTTATACCACGTTACAATCCATCACGCTCCCTAAGGTCACAAAACGCTGGACTTTTGGTAGTTCCTAGGATAGCAAAGTCCACTAAAGGAGGCAGAGCTTTCTCACATTTGGCTCCAAAACTCTGGAATAGCCTTCCTGATAATGTTCGGGGTTCTGTTTAAATCTAGATTAAAAATGCATCTCTTTCGCCAAGCATTCGAATAATGCATCTCTTAAATTGTGAGTGTAGTTGCTTCTGATCAAATGTACATTCTTATTCTTTAGCTTGGGTTAAACTAATTAATTTTACTTTGTTGGATCAGCAGCTATGCTAATGATGTCTCTATTTTGTTTCCATGTTTTGCCACGGGACTAGGATTTACACAAGCTCCAGTCTGGATCCAGAACACCTGAGAAGAGATGATGCTGACCCTCAGAGGACCTCAGATGATGCTAGCCCTGAATCAACAAACATAACTAACAAATATTGCTACAAGTGTGTATTAATTATTCTAAAAATCCTGTCATATGTGCACAAACTAACAGTCACCACTTATAAGCTACTACTAAATATTGTAGAAACATAATTTTCTGTAAAGTTGCTTTGTAACGATTTGTATTTTAAAAAGCGCTATACAAATAAACTTGAATTGAATTGAATTGATTTGGGCCACATATCACTGGACTGATCTGGGCCACACTCCTCCCACCAACAATCAGCCCTCATATTGTTTGCCATGATCCATGCTGTGCCATCATTGCCACACATGGCCCAGCTCTGTCTGAAAGGGTACATGCCATTGCCGACAGGAGGCCAGCAGTGGCAGCTTGAGACCACATTTGGGCCAAGTCCGTTTGCTGTGTGGGTGGGACTTATAGTCGTGAGTGACAGTGTTGGGGGGGTGGGAAATCTGTTGACTGTCGAGTGCCAAATAAACGGTAAATGGTATCCATGTCATGAATGAAGGGCTAATGTTAATTGGTGGGTATAACTCTTCAGTTTGATAGCCTTTTTGCTATGATGCTTGCTATGCTTATACAACAATAATTCAGTTTTAACTCAACACAAGATCTAATTTCACCATAATATTGTGCTTTGCAACAAAACTGTTACAAGATATTATTTAATTCCATCAGTTGGGTTAACATTAGGCCCTGTAATTAGCCAACGGAATTTTCAGATTTGTGTAATTATAATTTAAATCGGACTACTTTTCAAATTGTATTTCATAAACCAACATCTCAGACGGCATGTCAAAATGTTATGGGGTTTCAAAAACTTTCTTTTACAGAACAGGGCATTGATTTCATACATGTCTACTGTAGAGGACGTTAGGACTTAAATCATGTTTGTCAGGCATTGGGGGACACAAGTGAATATGGAAATAAATTATACATCAACATTCCTATGAAATATTAGATATTATTATTAAAATGTTGCCAATTATTACTTCAATTATTACACTTCTTTTTTCGTTAAATATTGCTCCAAGAACACATTAATATACAAATTAGATACAGTGTATAGATACATTGCATTGAATGGGAATATTAATTTTGGCCATTTTACCCACATATTGCATTAAGTAAAATGGTGTATCAATTCATTACATTATGTCTTTCATAACATAGTTGAGAATCATCTTTATACAAATTTTGGTTAAAAAATAAATAAATAAAATCCCATTGTTTGTACATATAATTTCATGTCATTTTATTTTTTTAAATAGTCCTAGGGTCCACTACAGAGGACATAGCATAACATGAATAAAATATAATTTTTCAAAACTGTTTTTTTTACCATTTGTTTCTTACGCTCTAAACAATGTGATGACATGGTAAAAAGAATCTCAGGAGAATATAGCATATAATCACAGACATTTAGCGTGTAAGGGCATGTTTATGTAACCCTCCTATTACTTTTCTGCTGTATAAAACAATCCTACGCCCTTTTGATATCAATTTCAATTGCAATTTCAGGGCCACTTCTAAAATATTTTGGAGCATCCTCTGCCACTGGTCAAGATGAGCCACCCACCTCCCCGCTACACAGGCCTCTTCTGGAATGGTCTTGACCCTTCAGGATGAGCTACCACATATGTCTTCAGCTACACATATCATCCCCTTGGAATTATAAGGTTCTATCTGCATTCCAAGTAGTTTTGAGATATTGAGCTTCAAAGTTTTAGTGTTCCATTTGACTGTGTAGATAGAACCTTATTGTTTTTTTAAAATAAAAAGTCCCATAAAGTACACAACATTAAAAAATCTACGTTGACACAGAATAAGAATATGTGAATAACTCAGATAGAACCTTATAATTCAAAGGGGACTATATGTTTACACAAAAATCTTCACAAATATCTGATATTGAGGATGAATACCTCTTGAATGGCTCTACTTCTCCCCAGCATGAGCCTTCAGGTGGGTTTTTGCATATGTGTGTGTGTGTGTGCACATTTTTTTTGTCACATATCAGGATACAACTTTGTATAATGTGGGTATGACACAGGTATTACAAGGAGAGGGTGACTTTTGAGGACATAACCCATGTCCCCATTTTTCAAAACGCTTATAAACCATACAGAATGAGTTTTTTTGAGAAAGTAAAAATGCACAAAGTTTCCTGCGAGGGTTAGGGTTGGTGTAGGGCCATAGAATATACAGTTTGTACAGTATAAAAACCATTATGCCTAAGGGATGTCCCCACTTTTCACAAAAGCAAACTGTGTGTGTGTGTGTGTGTGTGTGTGTGTGTGTGTGTGTGTGTGTGTGTGTGTTTGTTTGTGTTTGTGTGGACGGGGGTATGCCTAGGCTACAAGACAACTGGACAACTGCAATTTATTGTAATTTTTATATTTCTGATCATTTCTAAATAGGCCTATGTGTTATGTTCCACTGCTATGTGCTTTGAATAATGTGCCAATATGCTGTCTGATAGAAATGCCTGGAGCTGAACCCCCTACTGAGCCCCACTGCTGAGGATGAGCCTCTGTCAACCAACCCTTCTAACTGGCCCTCACATCTGACTGACAGGATTCAGACTGAGCTGGTTCCATATGAATGAGAGTGATGGTACCTCTTTCACTTTTTCACTTTCACTTTAGAAGTTTGCTGATTTATTCAATGAAGAACAACAGCCTCTTTTGCTTCTGCTGAAAATTGTTTTCCAAGAGGAACATTAATTTAACAATTACAGGAATGGCAAATTGGAAACATGTGAGCGATAACATCACATCACACGAAAAAAGTCTAGAACACCTAATTTGCATAAAAGAATGGAACGAACTGTCAGTGAGGTAAAAAAAAAAAGTGGAAAGACTATTGATAAGCTGAAGATGACACTTCTGGGGCTGAGAGGGTGAGATGGAGAACAGGGCTGACACGTCTCACTGCTATCGTGCAATCACTGGCAGTTCCATTTTTGGCTCTAAGGGTACAGACAGAAACTGTTCACACCATCAAATGGGAATTTTCTCAAAGAGGTCGAACTTTTGGCCAGGTTTGATCCCATTATGAAAGATCACCTTATGACGAAAAAGGAACAGCAAGTCAAAACAGCTACCTAGGCCATCATGTGCAAAATGAGCTGATTGATTTGTTGAGCAGCAAAATCATATCTGCTATACTGGATGACATCAAGCAGGCAAAGTTTTTTTTCAGTAATTCTGGACTGCACCCCAGATATAAGCCACACAGAACAGTTGTCAGGGGTCATTAGAGTGGTGTCACTGATTGAGAAGCCCCATATCAGGGAACATTTTATTGGATTTTTGGAGACAGCGAAGTCCACAGGCCAGCACATGGCATCCATGATCCTGACGAGACTTGAGGAGTTGAGGAAATCCTTTTGAAGACTACAGAGGACAGTCATTTACATTTATTCATTTAGCTGATGCTTTTATCCAAAGCAACTTACATTTGCTATATATGTCAGAGGGCGCACGGCTCTGGAGCAACTAGGGGTTAAGTGTCTTGCTCAGGGACACATTGGTGTCCCACAGTGGATACGAACCCGGGTCTCTCACACCAAAGGTGTCTTATCCACTGCGCTAACACCACCCTAGTCACATGACAACAGGTCTTTGTCTGAGGAGGTGGGGTTTGTACCGTTTCAGCATCTGCATGTTTGTTTGGTATGACATGCTATCTGCAATACAGCATGCCAACAAACTCAAGCAGTCTTCTAATATGCATGTGGACCTAGCTGTGAGTCTTTTGAAGAAGACTGAACGAGATCTCCAGAGAGCTACGGGGCAAGTGGTTTTTTGACTGAACGGATGGTGGTCACATATTTTGGCACGTTTATGTATATAGTGTATATTTATTTAAGTTCTGATAACTTATACTGTCATATTTTGTACAGAATTGTGTTCTTTGTCTTTTGTAAATGTTGGAGGTGGAGACTGTGCACCTTAAAAAGTGTGTTTCCTGTTGTAAATGCAATAGTTAACTGGATTCTCTTAAGTATGCTTTTCAATTGTTCTAATGAAGGATTTGTGCAATTGAATAAAAAAATTGAATTGTGCAATTAAAAAGATAATTTTATCTTTCACTTATGTTGTTATAATAAAATATAACTGTGCAGAATTTTGTGTTTTGTGCTCAAAGGGGGGCCTTGCCCAGGATGTAACTCAATGTAGAACCGCCATTGCCTGGTGCCCCGTTATAGCCTACTAATGATATTAATTAGCCTATAAGATGAATTAGCCTTAATGTTTAACATTTTTAAATTTCTTTAAGGCAACTTTGGCACATTCATTCATCTATTTTAATACTGCTCTTAAAGGCACAATATGTTATGTTTCACAGCTAGATAGGTCATTTTCAGTCCCAAAATGGGGAGTGCATGTTAACAGTCCTTAAAACAGGTTTAGCTGATTTCAGTTTCTGACTGTAGGTTGGTATAAGAATCAAACAGTGCTCGTGGGACTGCTCGAGCATCCTTTATTGTGGTGTAACAGTGATTCAGTATATTAGTATAGTCTCTGGTGGGATATGTAATATGCTGCTTGTTTGCACGCTTAGTAAACAAACTAGAGCTAGTCCAAAATGCAGCAGCAAGAGTTCTTACTTGAACCAGGAAGTATGACCATATTAGCCCGGTCCTGTCAACACTGCACTGGCTCCCTATCAAACATCGTATAGATTTTAAAATATTGCTTATTACTTATAAAGCCCTGAATTAGCACCTCAGTATTTGAATGAGCTCCTTTTACATTATAATCCTCTATGTCCGCTACGTTCTCAAAACTCAGGCAATTTGATAATACCTAGAATATCAAAATCAACTGCGGGCGGCAGATCCTTTTCCTATTTGGCGCCTAAACTCTGGAATAACCTACCTAACATTGTTCGGGAGGCAGACACACTCTTGCAGTTTAAATCTAGATTAAAGACCCATCTCTTTAACCTGGCATACACATAACATACTAATATGCTTTTAATATCCAAATCCGTTAAAGGATTTTTAGGCTGCATTAATTAGGTAAGCCGGAAACGGGAAAACTTCCCATAACACCCTATATACTTGCTACATCATTAGAAGAATGGCATCTATGCTAATATTTGTCTGTTTCTCTCTTATTCCGAGGTCACCGTAGCCACCAGATCCAGTCTGTATCCAGATCAGAGGGTCACTTCAGTCACCCGGATCCAGTACGTATCCAGACCAGATGGTGGATCAGCACCTAGAAAGGACCTCTACTGCCCTGAAAGACAGCGGAGACCAGGACAACCAGAGCCCCAGATACAGATCCCCTGTAAAGACCTTGTCTCAGAGGACCACCAGGACAAGACCACAGGAAACAGATGATTCTTCTGCACAATCTGACTTTCCTGCAGCCTGGAATTGAACTACTGATTTCGTCTGGTTAGGGGAGAACTGCCCCCCCCCCCCCCCCAACTGAGCCTGGTTTCTCCCAAGGTTTTTTTCTCCATTCTGTCACCGATGGAGTTTCGGTTCCTTGCCACTGTCGCCTCTGGCTTGCTTAGTTGGGGTCACTTCATCTACAGCGATATCGTTGACTTGATTGCAAATAAATGCACAGACACTATTTAACTGAACAGAGATGACATCACTGAATTCAATGATGAACTGCCTTTAATTATCATTTTGCATTATTGACACACTGTTTTCCTAATGAATGTTGTTCAGTTGCTTTGACGCAATGTATTTTGTTTAAAGCGCTATATAAATAAAGGTGACTTGACTTGACTATTTTGGCAGTTCACGGGATAGATTTGATTTGTAAAAATTTCCAAGAATGATTAAAATAGAGTCAGCGTACCTTTGCCCCATTTCAGTTATTTGTTTGGCCAGCTGTTGCATCACGGAACTCACTCACACTTCCAGAGAAACATACACATTCACAAGAATGAAAGAGGAAATCTCTCGCAGCAAGTAGAAAGGTATACAGTTTATGAAGAGTGCCTCTAAGTTAGGACAGCATACCTTTTTCAACTTTGCTACTGTTATAGTTATATACATTGAGAATCCTCTGCTATACTCACATTTGTTTTTTACTCATGGTTAAAAAGATGTGTTAACCAGCTGAGGGTATGTGATGGACTGAGTGAAGAAATTAACTGGACAAGAAGTTTGTGTCAAAGCAGGTGGAGCCCCAGGCTACCTATTACATCATCACTTTTGACAAGTACAAATTTGAAGGTGTTTAACAACTGGAGCACATTTTCCTGAAATTGTGCACAGGCATTCTACTTCCAACCCCAAGAACACTTTCAAAAGCAACTGAATTTATTTTTATGTTTTGTTCAAAATCATATCACACTATTTCATTTACATTTTCGTCATTACATCGGCCCTGACATGAAACATTCTGAAATATTGTTTATAATATACATAATTTATTTTTACTATAAACAGTAACTTAAATAACACTCATACTCTTTTTGCCACTGTTGAGAGACTGACAAGCCCCCCAAGTCAGATTCCCAGTGAAATGCTCTCAGACTGCAAATGCAATGAGTTTGCATCCTTCTTTTCTGAGAAGATCATCAATATCAGGAAGGCGATTGGCACATCCTCAAGAAATGCAGAGGTCAGACAGATTAGGCCACAATATCAAAAAGAAACTATGTCTATTTTTGAAGCAATTGATAGCAAAATTCTGGAAGACATAGTGCAGCACCTAAAATCGTCAACCTGCTATCTTGACACACTTCCCACATCTTTTTTTCAAAAGTGTGCTTAACTGCTTAGAAGCAGATCTTTTAGAAGTGGTGAATGCCTCACTTCTTTCTGGGACATTTCCAAACTCCTTAAAAACTGCAGTTGTTAAGCCCCTCCTGAAAAAGAGCAATCTTGATAACACCATTTTGAGCAATTTTAGATTTTCCTTTTATAGGCAAAATTATAGAAAAGGTAGTTTTTAATCAGCTGAACAAATACTTAAACTCAAATGGATACCTGGACAATTTTCAATCTGGTTTTTCGACCGCATCACAGCACAGAGACAGCACTCATTAAGATAATAAATGATATTCGCTTAAATTGTGACTCTGGCAAAATATCGGTGCTGGTATTGCTAGATCTCAGTGCTGCGTTTGACACTGTCGATCATAACATACTAGTAGAGAGACTGGAAAACTGGGTCGGGCTTTCTGGGATGGTACTCAAATGGTTCAGGTCATACTTAGAAGGGAGAGGCTATTATGTGAGTATAGTAGAGCATAAATCTAAGTGGACGTCCAAGACAGGCGAAGTCCCACAAGGGTCAATTCTTGCACCGCTCTTGTTTAGCCTGTATATGCTCCCACTAAGTCAAATAATGAGAAAGAACCAAATTGCCTATCACAGCTATGCTGATGATACCCAGATTTACCTAGCCTCATCTCCAAATGACTACAGTCCCATTGATTCCCTCTGCCAATGCATTGATGAAATTAATAGTTGGATGTGCCAGAACTTTCTTCAGTTAAACAAGGAAAAAACTGAAGTCATTGCATTTGGAAACAAAGATGAAGTGTTCAAGGTGAACGCATACCTTGACTCTAGGGGTCAAACAACTAAAAATCAAGTCAGGAATCTTGGTGTGATTCTGGAGACCGACCTTAGTTTCAGTAGTCATGTCAAAGCAGTAACTAAATCAACATACTATCATTTAAAAACTATCTTTTACTATCATTCATGCCTTCATCACCAGCAGGGTGGACTATTGTAATGGGCTCCTCACCGGCCTTCCCAAAAAGACCATTAGACAGCTGCAGCTCATTCAGAACGCTGCTGCTAGGATTCTGACTAAAACCAGAAAATCTGAGCATATCACACCAGTCCTCAGGTCCTTACACTAGCTTCCAGTTACATTTAGGATTGATTTTAAAGTACTTTTACTCGTATATAAGTCACTAAATGACCTAGGACCGAAATATATTTCAGATATGCTCACTGAATATAAGCCTAACAGACCACTCAGATCATTAGGATCGAGTCAGTTAGAAATACCAAGGGTTCACACAAATCAAGGGGAGTCCGCCTTTAGTTACTATGGCGCCCGCAGTTGGAATCAGCTTCCAGAAGAGATCAGATGTGCTAAAACACTAGTCACATTTAAATCTAGACTTAAAACTCATCTGTTTAGCTGTGCATTTATTGAATGAGCACTGTGCAATGTCCGAACTGATTGCACTATATTTTCACAGTTTTTTAAATTTTATTTTATGTAAAATAATTTTCTAACTGTTTTAAATTAATTTTAAAATAGTAAATTTAAAAAAGTAAATTTTTTAATAATTTTAAAAGTTTTAAAATTGCTTGTTTTATTCTTGTTATTATTTTTCTTCATTATTATTTTACTTTATTTTATGTAAAGCACTTTGAATTACCATTGTGTACGAAATGTGCCATATAAATAAACTTGCCTTGCCTTGCCTTGCCTTGTTTCTTTATTTAAATAAAAAAAATTGTCCTCTGGCCTGACATTCCACTATCATCTTTAAAAACATAACAACTGATATTGAGGGATATTCAATATTTCTGCAGCTGTAAAAATGTGATTCATGCATGGGTGCATATATTGTTAATGTAAGAAGTGTTGAAAGGGCTCTTACCTTGTCACCTTTTGGGCCAGGTGGACCCTAATTGAAAGAGAGAGAGAGAGAGAGAGAGAGAGAGAGTGTAAAAGTTTGCTCCATAAACCATAGTAGTATTAATACTAAAAATAGTAATGTAGTATTGTTATTATTATATAATACTCCCATACATTCTATTCAATTAATTCAAATGATATGATTCTAATGAGAAAACATAACAAGTAAATGTTTTGTATTTTAAGTAGTGGGTCATTCCATGTAAAATCAAATAAGTTTCAGAGACCTCCTCTGTTTTTTTTTTTTTTTTTTTTTTTGAAGAGAGACAAATACTGTACAAATACTGGTGAAATCCAAAATAAAATAAAAAAAGAGGAATATTGACTGAGTAATCCAACTATTTTGTAGAGGTGGGTAAAAATGACAATGTTCACCTAATATTTGGAGCCAAATTACAGGGGGTTAGGAAATGGAATAAAATAAATTCAATTTCCCATCCTCTCATGATACCTGGAATTAGTGTTACAAGTACCGAAGGCACATATTTATTTATTTTTATTTATTTTTTTGACACCATCAAACTAATGATGATCTTCCAACGTTTGTTTCTGGCACTGAAACTTAGAGATGTTCTGTTTCTTGTGCAACTGATGCTCGACTGCCATTGGCTCAACTGCATTCGGGGGGACGGGCTTACTGATAGATCAATTCCAGACTGGCCAATGCATCCTTAGTCTCCATGCCCAATACCTCATAAATGTTATGCAAATCTCTCTTTTCGCATATGCGACCTTTTGAAATGCCATTGCGACCCAAATTTTTATGGGGTCGCAAATGTATCACTGATTATTTTTGTACCTACTTATGTGTTATTCTATGATTTAATATGAGCATTTATTAAAACAGAAATGTGTATTTTAAGAATAAGTTTTATAACGTGCTCCGAGCATTCAACACATCAAGTTGGCTTCAGCCCCGCGATGCGGGAAAGCTGAACTGAGGATCTGGTTACACGCGTGCTCTGTTCGGTGAGCACAAGAGAACCGCGTCTCGAGGACAGCAACACTGAACCGAGCTCTCCTTCAGGACGTTTGCGTCCTCCTGCACCTGAACGAACAAATACAAATCGCAGTTTAAATAAACAGAAAAAAAGAGTGAAAAGCGAATGAGCTCAATTCAGCACCGCGGTGTTCTGGTGTTCAGGGCGCAAGCAGAGACGCATCTCAAAGTCTTCTTGCTTTTTTTTACCGACAACAAATACATACAAAATATGTCACAATACCCGTCTTGGAAAGTGTGTTCGAAAAAGTCTGTGGTTATGTCTTAAGTGAAAGTAAAGAGTTGAGAAAGAAATTGGATGCGTCACTAATTTACTAGCTCTGCTGTCGGTGTCTTTAATGTATGAAAAATAAAGTAAATCACTCACTGCTCTTGACTGAATTACTAGTTTTTACAAGAATTTATCCAAAGTCAATCCAAAAATCTGATTTTTGGATTGATAAAAACTGATTTTATTGTTTTACTAGTGGGTGCAGGACACTAGTTCACACTGTAAAACCCGACAAGTTCACTTAACTCAAAAAAATAGTTGAAACAGATTACATCGAAAATTTTAAGTCAAATTAACTTACATTTTTTTAGTTCAATAAAATATATATTTTTAAGTGTCTGTTACCATACACTGTAAATCCTAATAAGTTCACAGAACTCTTAAGTTTAAATTAAATTATAAATTAAATTTCCAGTTGCCTTAAATTATCTCAGTTATCTTATAAATATTGATATTTCTCAACTTATAATTAGAGAGTACTTCACTCAAAATTTTCTCTATTTTTCAACTCATATGGGGAAATACACTCAAATTTAGTCTATTGTTTTCCATCCTCAACCTAACCACAGGCTCTACTCTTCACCACAATAGTAACACTACAAAAAAAAAAAAACATAATAGAAACCTTTGTAAGTTCTAAGATAACACAACATTTAAGTACTAACTTAAGTCCCTCTATGTTAATCTTGTGTAAAAACACACAAAATAACACTTAATTTCTACATTTATTTTCCTTGTTTTCTGATGCAAAGCATGCTGGGAACTTGAAAACGCAATCACTTAAGTTCACCTTACTACAACAAAATTTAGAGTTTACAGAACTTATTTAAATTAAGTCCAATGAACTTTCATTATTATTTGAGTGCAATTAACTAATTTCATTTGATTAATTTCACTGTTCGGTTTTACAGTGCATTTATGTAAGTGAGTATGGCAAAATACAGTGATCTGTGAAATATTATACCCAAAAATTCTTCATACTGTAGACTACCAGTAAAATTGATAAAAAAATAATAATAATTAGGGACCTGACCATTTTTTGCTTAAGTGTTTCTTTCTTTAATTGCTAATGCAACCTTTTCACACCCCAGACTAAACAAAATTAAGCATTCCTTGCTTGATAACTGTTCAACAAAGTATGGATAGTTTTGTAAATATTGTCATACTGACAGTTGTCTGAAGTTTTGTTTGATTCCATTACATATATTTCTATCAAAGTTATCTGACATTATCAAGATGAATTTGTTCTGACACAGTTTAACCCTGAGTTCTTGTCATATTTTATTACCAATTTCTAAACTACAGCAAATAAACTGTGATAATGTGAGAGATGTTGAAGGTGTCTGAATACATTTTGGTTTGATTGTGTATTTTATTTTACAGTGAAGACTATGCAGTGCTATTTTAAATTAACAAAAACAAACTTTAAACAAAATTTAAACATTGTGTAAATAGCACAAATAAATAAATAGTATGAACATACAGTACAAATTAAACAATTTTAAACAGGGCCCACTATACAACCTGCACCGGGGCCCCTCTAACCCCAGCTACAAGACGGAGCAATGCACTGTGTGTACTGTAAGAAATAGAATAAGGCATGTGGTTTAAAAGATGGCAAGTAACATAAAAAGCAAATCTGTATGCAATACAGTTTCATTATTGATCATTATTCTCCAGTAATTACTATACTATAAATAATATGTGCTACCAAATCATCGCTTGCGCCAGTAACTGAAAAAGTTAGTAGCGCAAGTGCCACCAGTGGAAAAAGTTAGTGTAGTTCCCTGTTCAAGTCAACCACAAATTTGAAAATGGCCTCTCCCTTACACTGATTTTGTTTAAAGAATTGGAAACTTTTAGCAATCAATAATGGTTTAGGTCAGTGCTTTAAGTGGCCCAAAAGAGGTGCCGGTACTCTATTATAGCCTATATATATATATATATATATATATATATATATATATATACACTTATATAGCGTAAGGGGGTGTCTGCGGTCTTGGGTGACGGGATGGGGGGCTTATGATATTAGACTTCGTAGCCTATAATAAAAGATAATGAATTTCAAACCTTAACTAAACACTTTTTATTCAAAGATCAACCGTCTGTCATTAGTCTGCCACAAGAAACAACAACATTAAAATCATGAATCTCAAATGTCATTGTAAAAAAAAAACAATGACTGTTGTAACAGTGCGTAAATCAGACCTTTCTGTAACGCTAACGCTAATGAGCTTAAACTTATTTTTTGTACACAGTGCCGCGAACTGTCAATCACTCCTGTACGCATGCATCACTGTCCTCCTCGCAGCTGCAGCAACTTGCGCTCTCTCCATCAAGCTTTAAAACAAAAAGGGGACAAAAAGTTTGTATTGTCTTTGTGCATATAGATTAATTAGATAAATTAATATCTAAATTTGTGCCTAGCCACTTACGGTATTTTTTTAGAACTTAGAAAAATGATGCTGCAGCTAATGAGCAGCCGGCGGGGGCTGGTTGCAGGACGACTCAACCTCCGCAGATAGTTTTTAATGTTTATCAGACAATAACTACTCAAGATTTTGCTTTAGTATACTTTTCGGGACAATTAGGGCCAGATTCGGGATTCGGGACAACAGTTTAGATTTCGGGACTGTCCCGAATTTTTCGGGACGTCTGGTCACCCTACCTGAAAGAGCTACTGCATTACTTCATTAGCTTGCATCTGACCTGCAGCGATATCATTCAATCTTGTTGGGTTGTCAGCCAGCGAGTCATCTGAGTCTGACCATGTTGTATTAGTACTCAGAGTCTGAAGCCAGGAAAGCATATTAAGTGTTGTTCACTGTATTTGAATTCTTACAGAGCCGAGTGTTCGCGTTTCACACACTCTCTCCGACCATGTTAACTTGTTACTGAAAGCGGCAAAATCGATGCATGCTCATTTCACTTGTAAAACACAAGGGAGTATGGGTAATGTAGTCTCTGCTCTCGGTGGGACGATTTAGGAAGCTTGCATTGTGAAGGGCTCTCTGAAAAGCGGCGGCGCAGGCAAAAGATTAAAACCTCTATTAAAACAGATGTCCAAATGAGCGTTCCGGGACACTAAAAGCACGTTCTGGGCTCATGGAAAAGTGGCGGTAAGCTCAAGAGCTATATTTGGAAAGTGGCTGTACTGAGTACCGGTGCGTACCGGCCCACTTAAAGCACTGGTTTAGGTGATAAATGCTATCACATCGCTAGAACAAGTTCTGCAACTGTCTTCTCTCCAGGTCTGTGTGGGGCAGTCAGTCTAAGCAAGAGACTGTACACTTTTCCTGCCCATTGCACTAAGGATTACATCGACATGATTTCTTCCACTTTATCATTTGTGTCAAAATACTGATGCAGTCTTTCACATATTTCAATCTTTTGTGGAGCTATCAGATATTTGCCATGTTCACCTCTCACAGTACTCACACAGACTACTCTCTCGGATCGCACGATTTTCGTCCTTTGCTTTTGCTTAATGCAAATTAAGCACAAATTCAGGTCAAACCACAGTGGATTTTACTACTAATAACTTTCAATAACACATTAATTAACCTATAGTTTTTATGTATACTGAAAAAAAAAACAGTACTGAACCAGGAAAATGTAATGTACTTATTAAATTAAATAAACATGAAAATACAAATATTAATTTATCAATTATACTTTGTGCAGTCATGTTAGTTTATAATTCATTAACCAATGTTAACCGATATGATTTTGAAATGTAAAAATTTGTTAGTAAATGTTGACATTAACATGATCTAACAACATTAGAAAACATTCTACAGCATTTATTGACCTTAGTTACAGGGGTGGTTCATTGCGATTTCAATTACTTTTTTAATGTTAGTGAGTGTATAAAGTTGCTGTTTGAGCATAAACAATATCAAACAAAGTAACAAAGCTGAAAGTTCAATGCAAACAGAGATTTAAAATTGAAGTCTTTTAAAATTCGGTCGGTTTAATGCCTACAAAAATGTTTGTTAGGGACTACAACAAGTTACTTCCCGGGTTCGTGACATCACAAACCCAGATAAACCCCACCCTCTGGCAAAGGCAGCAAAGGGGGCGAGGCCATATTGTGCTGCTTTAGAGAAGTAGAAGAGAAAATGTCTTGGTTACGTATGTACGTTATGGGGATTCACTTGGGGGTCCCAATCATCTCTGATTGAGAAAACACCAATGAAGTTTGGCTAGAGGATTTTGCATACCTGAGCAAGTCCCCGTACATATGGGTATAAATAGGTGACAGGTGCATCCACTCTTCAGGTTTTATGCTGATGAGCCGAGAACTTGTCCCTGGCCGTCAGTGATGGTTTGAGGTTGTGGCAAGGGGGCATAACGTCTTTGTTCCCCTCCATCAGGGAACGAGGGTTCCATATGTAACCGAGACATTCCCTATCTGTTGGTCACTACGAGTTATGTTGTGAAAACATTATGGGGCCATGGACAGTGCCAAAAGCTGAACCCCATCACAACTCCATGATGTAGCCAATGTTGGCAAGCAGCCGCATGTTAGACAAATGCTACGCAAAGGTCGCAACCTTCCCACCACCCCAGCGCAAATTATCTCTCCTTGATACCAGCAGGGACCACAGACAAGTACATCACTGCTCGAGATAGCCAAGCTGCTGTTCATTTCCCCACAGAGATTTCTTAACAGAAGGGATTTCAACCTTCAATGAAAGATCTGCTTCAACTCTTTCCAATTTGTTGTTTACAACTTAGGCAGAAACAATGGGGAAGTGAGCCTTTCAGAGAAGGGCACTATGGAGGCCACACCCTACCTATAGGGAGGTAACATGTGGAGATATTCATAAGGACTTACCCAGGCCTGGGGCAGTACTACATATGGAATGGGTCTCTGGGGCAGGTCCTACCTGAGAGTAGCGATGGAAAACTGCCAGCAGAGACTTACAGAATACTTTGTCAAAGGGAAGTCATGGGTTTACCGGGAGGGAACCTTACAATGGAGGAATACACATATGGGATTGCCCGCAGGGAATCAAGCCATATGGACACCTAGCCCAGTACAGGGGCTGACTGGAGGGCTAGGCAATCTAACATCTGCTCCACCCAGTCTGACTGCCGAGGGCGCTGGAGGATACTCCACCAGAGATCGCCGACCGGGAAACTTACTCAAGGAGGAGAAAGATGCACGCATCCCCGGGTGAGTGGGAATTGAAGTCCAACCAGGACAATAGAGAGGTTCCAGGAGGGCACCAGGGGTGGCCTAGAAGGATTTAACCTTCTGGCAAATGTCAGAGAACCTAACGATGAGGTCGTGATTTCCCAAGAACCGGTCGTCCACTGCATCGTGATGTGCTGTGATGGTAGCTACATACACTTTGTCTCAAGGGGATGTGCCAGGGAAGAGCTGTCACGAGAAGCATGATTTCCAGAAACCAGGTCCTGGTGGGCTAGAAAGGCGCAACCAATAAAACCTGCTCCTCGTCCTCCCTGACATTGCACAGTGTCTGTGCGAGAAGGCACACTAGGGAAAACACATACTTGCAAAGAGCTGTATGCCAGTGCATCTGTGCCAAAGGGGGGCCACGGTCAGGGAGTAGTACAGCTGGCAGTAAGAGGACTCGCGGAAAGCAAATAGGTCCACCTGGGCTTCGGTTATTCAAGTTCATGATCCGATTCATGAACAGATGATTCTTTTGAGTCAATCTTTTAAAATAAACATTTCAAGCAATTGATATTTGCATCTCATTCACAAAGGTAAAATCGATCATTCTGTTTTTACTTCAATTTTTTTAATTATACAATCCAAAAAACATGTATTTAGCATCTTATTTTTTATATTAATTCAAATGGTTTACTCTGATTTAAAATAGAGCACAGACAAAGCCTTTGTTTATATGAAGAGATTTCTGTTAGTTGTATAAGTTTTGATTTAGAATTTGTCTTAAAATTTCAAGTTCATTTTATTATTTAACATTTCATTTTCACAAATAAGTATGCAGCATTTTGTCTGAGAAATAATAAAAGGACACATTTTCACTTATAATTTGTCTGAAATTTAATTTTGTTTAGCCCTGTCAATTTTGACTCAGTGATTCTTTTGTGCCGATCGCTTCTCCATAAAGAGGATTATCATCACTTTAAGTTTGGTCCATTCATTAAACAAATCTATTGTATAACTTGGACAGCTATGTAAGTTGTTTTGGCTACTTTTATTGTATGTTTGGTGTGTCTGGATTTGTTTTGAAGCTTGGAATGAAGCATGAAACAGCACCGAATCCCATTCATTGTATTCAAATTTAATTTATATTGATTGGAAGATTTAAATGACATAACATTTCTTTGTTGTTCATAGAAATTATGTGGAAAACTCATGTTGTTAAAAATAAAATGCAGAGAAAACACAAATCTTATGACTGGTAGATGTCACTTTTATTTAGAGTTGGAAAGCATAAAAACAAGACATCCAGTTAATATGTTCCTTTGTGTAAAATAGTTTAAGTATTTCAAAGTATTCTAAAGTATTTAGATTAAATACCAGCCCTGTATGTAGCACACCAGCCCGCACTGGATGCATTTGTCATGCCAACGACATGCAAAGACACTTGTTCTAAGGGCACCCTAGCCTGTAGAAAGACTAGGCTCGTCCAGGGGCTAAATGAGTGGCTACACCTTGGTGTGACAGTCATACAAATTTTCCCACGGCGCTATGCCCACCTCAGGACTTGGGAGTGTAACCAGTGCTGAAGTGATCTCATATGCAGCAATCCAAGTGGCATGACTGCGGCTGCAGATGCCATATGCCCCAGGATCCTCTAAAAGTGTTTCAGTGGTACCACTGTCATACCTCTAAGAGAATTCAGGCAGTTTAGCACAGACTGAGGATTTTCTGTCATTGCATTGTAATTATACATTATACATTATAATCTTATAATTATACATTATACATTATAATCTGACAGATCATGAGGTTAAGCTGTATTCTAATAGGCTTAATTGCGCAGTGGACACTTTTGGACTCTCAAGACGTGTTTTTGTTTGACTCAATGTCAGCTCTCCAATTATCTCTCAATGCCTCACAGTTAGACATACAGCACAGTAAAGTTATGTCGGGGAGATGTTTTTAAATTCTAATGAATTCATTATGATATCGTTATTCATGAATTATCTTAAATAGATAAATGTATCATTTCATTTGCATTATAAGTTTTACATAATACACATTATTAATCCAAAGGGGATGGTAAGGGGGAATGGTGGTTTTACTGAGGGGATGTTTTTTGTCATTTTATTCAACCAAGGGGATGCCTGCATCCCCCCACAATTTGAGCCCTGTGTATGTGTATATATGGTCTCATTTCCCCATAGTCACCCCAATGCAGGCACTACATTTTCCAGAAGCCTTTGTCCCATTCATCACTGTTAATTGCACACCTGGTATTGCACACAGCTGTCTCCACTTTCATCGTTTTCACTTGTCCATATAAACCAGCCTGTCTCATTTACAGACTCCATCAATGCCCAGATCTAGAAGTGTGGGATTTCGTGTCTGTTCCCCAGCCAGCATGGAGGAGCAGAGGGGAGGTTCCTAAATTTGATCACCCTCCGTCTTGAGGGGAGTGAGGTGGGTGGTTTGGCGCAAGTATTCTGGACTTTCCGTTCCCTCCTGGCCTTTTTGTTTGGTTGTTGTTTTGTTTTTGTTTTTCTCTGTTTCCCTATATGGACCTGGCCCTATGTCCCTCCCCCTGGTCCTCCACTGGTCCACCTCCCTCCTGGTCTCCTTGATGTTGTTGTTTTGTTTTTCTTCACTTATTTTCTTTTTCACTGTCGTGCCGTCCACCGAGGGCTGTCCAGTGCTACCGTCAGGCACCGCAGATAATTTCACCCAGCGTGTGGGGGGCCGAGCGGCAGTGCGTCTGTCTCGTCTCTGTCGCTCCTCATCCTTCCATCTCCTTTTCTCTCACCTCGTCTGTCCTACCCCCAAGTTCCCGCAGGTCACCCTTAGCGTTCCCCTAGCGTTAGGTTATGTGACGAGTGGGGTGGGGCCGAGAGCCGTGGGAACGGAACGAGGCCGGTGGAGTGATTGGAAATCAGTGACACCTGCGACACTCACCGGTCTTGAGTCCCACGGAGGAGATTGGAAGGATATAAAATAGGAGCGACGACAGTGAAGGACGAGAGAGGACCAGGCCTGGATTTTAGTTGTGTTTTGTTTTTATTTTATTATTAAAGTAATTTGATTGTCCACCGGTTCCCGCTTCCTTCCCACGAAAGAATACTGCTACAGTGGGTAAGAGCGCGTTATAGATCAGTGAGTGTGAGCACTGACCGCACCGGAGTGCAGATATCGAGCATCGCGTTAGTTCAGTCAGGCCATGTTAGTCACGCTTGCATCAGCTGACAGTCAGCTGTTCCTGACGTGTACCAATCCAGTCTTGACACCTATCACCTGCGGTCTATTTAAATTCCCATTATTCAGTGTCTCTACCATCGCATTGCTGCTTGCAATTAACTCCCTCCTCCAACCCCAACTCCACCAACTGAACCTGTAATCCGATCTAACTTGTTCTTTCTTTACAGTGTCTTCGTTGGAAGCAGTCTCTATGACATTTTCTTTACAACTCATGTAATTGTGAATTGTAATTATGTATGCTTATAATGGTTCTGTTCTGTACCCCAGGAAGGTTTGTCTTGCTGCTCTCCCCACTCTGTCCAAGCATGGCTGCATGGACAGGCGTGTGGAGTGTTGCCCAGAACATAACCATACCGCCAACACTAACTGTATGCAATTATAATTGTCACAAATATACTTGACGGAAGTGGTCCTGATTGAACTTCTGATACGTGCTGCATGATTGCATGAATATTTCTGAACGGCAAAAGCGATAGATCTGTAAAGCAATATATTGTGAGAGAGATGTGTGCAGTGGTGTAGTGGATCAGTCAGCTTTGCATATACCCACTTCTAAATCTCCTCTGATGCACATCCTTCATTAGTGTCCTGCATTAGGCAAAATCATGACAGTCCACCACACGAAAAGCTAATCCAATCACATGTAAAAAATACAAATATTCCCTAAAATCACAATTCATGGAGAAAGTTTCGTTTGAAATATGTTTGATGACTGTGCCAGAACCCTTGCTCGCTTCACCCCAACCCCAATCAGGATACTGATTGCGACATGTGACAGAGATGCTGCTTCTTCATGCGCAAGAGCATGTCAGGTGATGTATTTTGCGCCATTTATAATGCTAAAAGCAATTATAATGAAATAAATTTCATACGAAGTTAGAGATGCTTATCCCACATGAACATTACTATAGTAATGTGACGAGTGGGGCGGGGCCGAGGGACATGGGAGCGAGGCCGGTGGAGTGATTGGAGATGAGCTACACCTGTTCGACCCGCCGGTCTCGAGGCCCATGGAGGAGATGGAAGGATATAAAACTGGAGCGACGACAGTGAAGGACGAGAGAGGACCAGGCCTGGGCTATTAGTTGTGTTTTGGTTTTTATTTGCGCGCACCAGTCGTCCGTGAGGGGCTGGTGCGCTGTTTTGTGTTTGTTTTGTAATTAAAGTTTCATTTTGATTGTCCGCCGGTTCCCGCCCCCTTCTTCCCGATGACTAGGAAGTCCTTTATCGTTACAGTGGTGCCGAAGCCCGGGAGAAGGAGGGACATGCTGCTGAAGATCCCTCGCCGCTGTGGTGAATCCGCGGTGCCAACGAGCAGGCGAGGAGTGTGCCGCCATGGACGCTCGAGGAGGTGGGCTGGAGCGAGTTGCCGGGGACGGGCGAGCTCGCTACCGGCCGCCCACGATAGGGAGGGGCGGCTGCCGTCCGTGAGGGAGCGGAGGAGTCTGCGCCGTTCGCCAGGTGGCCGGAGCCTGCTGCCATCCGCCGGAACGGGGAGGAGCAGGGAACGGGGAACTCCTGCCGGCTGCCCAAAACCGGATGAGTCGTCGCCGTCCACCGGGCGGCGGAGGAGTGTCGTGCCGTCCGCCGAGGGCCGTCCAGTGCCACCGCCAGGCACCGCAGAGGAGATCGCCCAGCTGGTGGAGGGCCGAGCAGCGGTGCGTCTGGGAACTGGATTTTTTTTTTTTTTTTCTCCTCTCTCCCCTCTCTCGTCTCTGTCGCTCCTCCTTCCATCTCCTTTTCTCTCGCCTCGTCTGTCCTACCCCCAGGTTCCCGCAGGTCCCCTTGAGTGGGGAGTAGAGCGCAGTCTCGGGAGTACCCCCCGGCCTGCGAGGGGCGATGGGGGTATGTGACGAGTGGGGCGGGGCCGAGGGACATGGGAGCGAGGCCGGTGGAGTGATTGGAGATGAGCTACACCTGTTCGACCCGCCGGTCTCGAGGCCCATGGAGGAGATGGAAGGATATAAAACTGGAGAGACGACAGTGAAGGACGAGAGAGGACCAGGCCTGGGCTTTTAGTTGTGTTTTGGTTTTTATTTGCGCGCACCAGTCGTCCGTGAGGGGCTGGTGCGCTGTTTTGTGTTTGTTTTGTAATTAAAGTTTCATTTTGATTGTCCGCCGGTTCCCGCCTCCTTCTTCCCGATGACTAGGAAGTCCTTTATCGTTACAAGTAATTTATAGTAGATACTATATGTGTTTGATCTATAATAAAGTGCATTATACTGTATATATCATAGTATTTACAACACTTTGTTAATGAATGCTACAGCATACTGCTGTCACACCCCTGGACCCATTACGTTGTATTTTCATTCCTCATGTTCTCTGTGTGACCTAGTTTCTGTCTCGTGTTAATTGTGTCATTATGTTCAGGTGTGTCTTTTCAATTACACTCCTTAACGTACCCCTTATAAGTTGCATTATATTCTGTGTTTTGTTGTCCGGTCACGTTGATGTCTATGTGTGTTTCTGCTTTAACTTTATGGATTTACCCTTACGTGGATAATAATGTGGGTTATGCGGTGGGGGTATGTGGCAGGGGAGGCGTGGTTCAGCGAGGTCTGTGACAGGAGAGATTGAAGAGACGAGCGGTGGTAAGTGGGTCAAGTGAAAAATGAGTGACACCTGCTTCTCATTGCAGTGATTGGCGTATTTAAGCCAGCCGCTAACCAGCGAGGGCAGAGAGAGCTGAGGACTCGTGGGGACTAAAGCATATACGTGGAAAGCAAGACTGTGAATTGCCCAGCAGTGGTTTGAATTAAGCGAATGCACAGGTGGCGTGACCTTGTTTTATTTTTGTTGATTAATAAAAAACCCACGAGCCTCAGAAACGCCGACCCTGGTCTCCTTCCTTCTCTTACATAAGAACTTTATCACATTAATGTTATGAAAAATATGAGAAATTCATTATTGTCTTATAATTGGTCTCCAAATCTTAAGTTTCGGTTTAGGGAATAGTGCATCTGACCCTTATCTAAATAGTTCCGTCTTAAATCAGAAGATTTATAGGGCCTATATATATTTCAATCCAAGTACACATACATATATGACCACAAGTATATGCTTTATGTCATGCCCCTGGACTCATTTCATTGTGTTTTTCCTCCCCATGTGTACCATGTTCCTTTTAATTTGTTATTCCTTGCACCCACACCAGACTGTTCTGGGTACTGGCAAGCCTAACTACCTTCCCGGATGACGCGCTCTGTGCCAGTTTGCCAGCAATACCAAGTGACTGAGTGGAGGATTACCCCGGACGGTGTGCCCAAGCCGTCAGACCAGGTGAGAGAGCTGGCTACAGAGCCCACCATGAGGGAGAAAGCCACGGATGGTGTGAGTGGGGAGAGGAGCTTTGCCCCCTGTATCGCGGCTGAGTGTGATTGAGTATGGAGCAGTGTTAGTGCCAAAACTGGGAGGGGGATCTAATAGACTTGGAACTGGAGATCTGCCTCTCTGTTGCCATCTCTCCATTGTCTCTGCTGGTCCTGTCCAGCCCTCCTCTGTCCTTGGTTCCCTCAACCATCCCTGAGGGGGCATCCGGGCCTCCAGTGCCTGCTCCTAGAAAGTGCCCTCCAGTGCCTGCTCCTCGAATGACTGCCCTCCCACCCGCTCCAGCCTCTTCCACCGCTGTCGTCTGGCAGCCCCTATGTTTAGCCTCTGCCCACCGTCATTGTGGTGTGAGCCCCGTGGGACTGCCATCCTCCAGCATTGCCCTGATCGAAGTCTCCCTCGCCTCCGCCTCCAGACTCCGAGCCCCAGATTCTGACTCAGCCCGTAGACCCAGTGGGTCCTGCTACATGGGTCCTCCCTCCATCGGTTCCACCATGGGCCACTGTTATAGCTGTGGTCTTGGTATGTATTCCCAATTATCCTGTCTTCTTAAGCCCTAGTCCTTTCAGTTTGTGTTTGTTGGTCCTTGGATGCCTTCCATGCATGTGCTCGGTTTCCCATTTGGATTATTAAAGACTTCCATTTCGTGAATTCCTCGTTCCTGGCTCCTTGACTCCTCGTGTAGTGTGACACTTTAAGAATCAAATGCTTTATTGTTTGTGTTCAGATAAATCGTTCAGATGTACAACCCGAATTCCGGAAAAGTTGGGACGTTTTTTAAATTTTAATAAAATGAAAACTAAAGGAATTTCAAATCACATGAGCCAATATTTTATTCACAATAGAACATAGATAACGTAGCAAATGTTTGAACTGAGAAATTTTACACTTTTATCCACTTAATTAGCTCATTTAAAATTTAATGCCTGCTACAGGTCTCAAAAAAGTTGGCACGGGGGCAACAAATGGCTAAAAAAGCAAGCAGTTTTGAAAAGATTCAGCTGGGAGAACATCTAGTGATTAATTAAGTTAATTGATATCAGGTCTGTAACATGATTAGCTATAAAAGCTTTGTCTTAGAGAAGCAGAGTCTCTCAGAAGTAAAGATGGGCAGAGGCTCTCCAATCTGTGAAAGACTGCGTAAAAAAATTGTGGAAAACTTTAAAAACAATGTTCCTCAACGTCAAATTGCAAAGGCTTTGCAAATCTCATCATCTACAGTGCATAACATCATCAAAAGATTCAGAGAAACTGGAGAAATCTCTGTGCGTAAGGGACAAGGCCAGAGACCTTTATTGGATGCCCGTGGTCTTCGGGCTCTCAGATGACACTGCATCACTCATCGGCATGATTGTGTCAATGACATTACTAAATGGGCCCAGGAATACTTTCAGAAACCACTGTCGGTAAACACAATCCGCCGTGCCATCAGCAGATGCCAACTAAAGCTCTATCATGCAAAAAGGAAGCCATATGTGAACATGGTCCAGAAGCGCCGTTGTGTCCTGTGGGACAAGGCTCATTTAAAATGGACTATTTCAAAGTGGAATAGTGTTTTATGGTCAGACGAGTCCAAATTTGACATTCTTGTTGGAAATCACGGACACCGTGTCCTCCGGGCTAAAGAGGAGGGAGACCTTCCAGCATGTTATCAGCGTTCAGTTCAAAAGCCAGCATCTCTGATGGTATGGGGGTGCATAAGTGCATACGGTATGGGCAGCTTGCATGTTTTGGAAGGCTCTGTGAATGCTGAAAGGTATATAAAGGTTTTAGAGCAACATATGCTTCCCTCCAAACAACGTCTATTTCAGGGAAGGCGCCTTGTTTATTTCAGCAGGACAATGCAAAACCACATACTGCAGCTATAACAACAGCATGGCTTCGTCGTAGAAGAGTCCAGGTGCTAACCTGGCCTGCCTGCAGTCCAGATCTTTCACCTATAGAGAACATTTGGCGCATCATTAAACAAAAAATACGTCAAAGATGACCACGAACTCTTCAGCAGCTGGAAATCTATATAAGGCAAGAATGGGACCAAATTCCAACAGCAAAACTCCAGCAACTCATAACCTCAATGCCCAGACGTCTTCAAACTGTTTTGAAAAGAAAAGGAGATGCTACACCATGGTAAACATGCCCCGTCCCAACTATTTTGAGACCTGTAGCAGAAATCAAAATTGAAATGAGCTCATTTTGTGCATAAAACTGTAAACTTTCTCAGTTTAAACATTTGCTATGTTATCTATGTTCTATTGTGAATAAAATATTGGCTCATGTGATTTGAAAGTCTTTTAGTTTTCATTTTATTCAAATTTAAAAAACGTCCCAACTTTTCCGGAATTCGGGTTGTATCTGACCAAACTGTTAAACTAGGTTATTTACACATCATCCATGAAGCACCCGATTTAGTTCTAATATTTGATTATTATGACTGAGTATTGATAAATTGTAAAGAAATTACAGATCTATCTTTGTGAGATCTGATTGGTTGATAACTCTTGACAACATTTAATTCAGTTGAGAAAAGTAATAAAATATAGCGCATGAGCACAGAGAGATTTGAGTGTGCACAGGACATAGTTTGAGCACGCACACTTGAGTGAGAGGAAAAAGCATAGATATACTGTATGGGAGAGACACGTTTAGTGTACGTGATGTCACGCACTCTATAAAAAGCATTATACAAAGTTTTGTATACAAGTGTAATAACAGTAATAGTTGCAAATAATTTTATTTAGACTATAAGTCTATAGTAATTCACAAAGTATCTGAAATGCCATACACAATATTTACTTTAGATTGGGTTGAGCACAATAAAATACAGTTTATGCATTCAGCAAATTAATTTTTATTTTTGGGTGATGGACCTTGATGGGGAACCAAATACTACATTGCTGGTCTAAAACCATCTCCATTCATGTCACAAATCCGCGTTTGTACTAGTTCAGTGATCACAGATGCCTGGCTGGTCAGGTTTGGTGAGGCTATTTCCAAACTGGCCAAATATGAACGAGACCACAATAAATGAAATATTTCAACAAGAAATTTAGCAACAATTCCTATTTCAAAGGACATGTATGTTATGGACAACAAACGCAGGTGCATTTTATTGATGGCATTCTGAATGTACAGAGATATTGTGACAAGATCCATTGTTGTGCCATTCATCCACATCCATCATCTCATGTCTGGATCAGCGTATACGACAGCGTGATCCAGAATCTGCCACTATCCAGCAAGTTCACACAGCTATTGAAGAGGAGTGGACCAACATTCTACAGGCCACAATCAACAACTTGATCAACTCTATGCGAAGGAGATGTGTTGCACGGTGTAAGGCAAATGGTGGTCACACCAGATATTGACTGGTTTTCAGGCCTTTTGTGTATATAGAAAAAGTCTTAGATTTTTGAGTTATTTTCATGAAAAATGAGGGCAAAAACAAAAGTGTTGCGTTTATAATTTTGTTCAGTTTAAATCCAAACCTGAAATGGTAAGCGAGATGGCAAAGTATAAAGATGCGCACTATAAGGTTAGTTAGACATAAGAATTGTTGATTATATTAGCAGTGCTCCATGGCAAACAACTTCCAAAGGAAAAACCGATGGAGGACTGCTGAAAGTAATAATAACAGAGCGGGAAGGAACAGATGACCACAAGTGGCTGGTGCTCCTCTACAGAATCCCACTGAGTGAGGTTAGGTTAGGATAGGAAAACCACACTGGAAAACTAAGCAGTGAATGCCATCTGGTTCCTATATCCAAAGGACATTATAAATGGCCCAAAGCGCTTGTGTGTGTGTCGAATTATTGAATTCATGAAAGATGTGAACATAAGTTTCATTCCAAGAGACGCATACATGCAGCTGATTTATATATATATATATATATATATATATATATATATATATATATATATATATATATATATATATGCGTGGAACAAAACAATGTTGGTAACACTCTCAATATGAGTACTACTTCTGTATTGAAACTTGAAACATAACTGCTAATATGTTTCCAAACTTGGCCCACATTAATATGCAGAAAGATTTCAGTCAATGATAAACATCTTTCATGAACTCAATAATGTGACACACACAAGCACTTTGGGCCAGACTTTGAGGTTTGTCAAACTCATAGCCGCTATGACAAGTAAAACAGCTCGAGTCAGCAGGCACACTCATTGTTATTCAAATGAAGGAACATTTTTGGAGGGCCTGTGTTACATAAATCTCTGCTCTGAAATCATGCTGTGTGTTTCTGTATCCTTGGTGAAGAAAATGCAATCAAATATAAAAGTGCCTTAAAAAGGAAGTATGATTCATCATGAGCTTAAAAGATGGTTCAGAGGCCACACAAAGTGTATTTAGTAGACAGTAGTTCCTTTAGTAGTTCCTTAGTTCCTTCTTTTTTTCTTTTTTTCTTTTTTTTAACCCTGATTATCAAAGACTTTAAGTTAAAATTTTACGAGGAACAGAAAATCTATTCTTCGCTGTTATACATTTTTACGAAATCACCATATTCACTACATTAGCAGTCACTGAAAATACCAACTCCTAATGGACAGACTAACAGTCTGTCTGCATCAAACACACTAATTCATGAATGAAACAAGTTCAAGACTGTGAATCACTGATACTCGATTGATTCACTCAAACATGCTGAATAAATCAGGAATGTGTCACTACTGTGTGTAACTTGGACTTTGTGTTGGTGGAGGAAAGAAATACCAGTTACTGGTAATATGTGTCTAAAATATAACTTAATATTAAATTCTCATTTATTGAACTGTTATATAAAAGCAACATCACTCTCAGAATCATTTTGTTTTCCTGAATATCAGTATGGTTTGAGGATACCAGCTGCATACTTTTGCTTGTTAATACACTGTAGTTGACCAGTTACCAGCAAAAACAGTAATTCCAAGTTTTAATCAATAGTATTTACAGTTTGTTGTGCATTTATTGGAATGCCTCTGCTAGCTAGTTTCTTCAGTGACTTGTTTCTCACTCGTTTCTTGCAAAATAATTGATATAGTTTGTTGCAAAATAAATTACAATTATTTGTGGTGGATTTTACTTTGCCTATTAAATTTGATTTACAGAGCAGATTCAGGCTCTGAAATATTCAAAACAAAGAATTGAAATAGATAAATAAAAATTGAATAAACAAAAATTATAATAATTTTGGCAAGTTAAAGGCAAGTAAAAAAAAATGGCTTAAAACTTGTAAGGCCCACCTACAGTGCTGCCCATGCTGAAGAGAAAAGAAAAAAGGTCTGAAGCCAAGGATTAAAAATCGAACACTGACTTGATACACCCACTTGCAGAGATTCATATTAATTCAGGGTTTAGATGTCATAACATTAGGCTTTTTGGGCTTGTTATCATTGAATGACTTAATTTTCACAGAGCACCTTGACTGTTGTGATTACTGATGTTGGTAAACAAATAATCAGTGCTTCAGAGAAAATTCTTAGCTTTTCTACACAATATACATATATACACACACACAAACACACACATAATTGCATAATAAATGAAAAGAAAATAGAATACAAAAAGATTAGAAAGGTAGTTAGATTTTTTTAAAGAATAGAATTAGAATAGTGAGTGCTAAAGTTTGAGGGTCAAATAAAGATGGAAGAGATGGGTTTTAAGCCAATTCTTGAAGATGGCTAAGGACCTGATGACAGACTTGAAGATGACAGAGACATCATACCAATCATGAAATCTGGAATTGGGTTTCTGCAGTTGGGAGTTTAGAAACTGATGAGCATATCTGTTGGTTTAATTTGTAATGAGGTTCCAGAAGTCATCAGTCAGAAAGAGGTACAGAAACTTTAAGGGTGTAGCACTGGACAAATCTTTCTGTCCTAGATATCCAACAGGTTCATCAAAACATTTGATCCAGTCCTGATACACTTCTTCATTTCTCAAATAAACCCAGCCACCAGTGTCATCACTATTTCCAGCCCTATTTAGATCCAGATCAACCCTGCTGCCTCTACCACGTTTCCCAGCTCTCCCACGCACAGCACGGCCACGTGTCTCCCACCTTCCAACTTCTAAAACCATGCACTGGAAAATTAAAGCACTGATTAATTATATTGGCATAATTGATTTATAGAGGGACCTACACCCAGATACTAAGGCATTAGCATTAGTTAGCCGGTTAGCTTAAAAATCATGTTTCAATCAATGTTTCTATTTGCATCTATTATTGTTTTCTTTTTGTTTCTCTCTCGCGCCATTTTTCATGAGTTCATCAAACAACAGTGGTAAATCAGAATCATTCTTCAATCACGGTGAGTAATGGCTACTTACATTTACATTACAATTACATTTGTTCATTTAGCAGATGCTTTTATCCAAAGCGACTTACAAATGAGGACAGTGGAAGCAATCTAAAACAACAATAAGAGCAATGATACATAAGTGCTATAACAAGTCTCAGATAGCTTAACACAGTATACGTTGCAAGGGCTTTTAAATAATATAATAAAAAGAAAACTGATAGAATAGAAAAAGAATAGAGCAAGCTAGTGTTAGAGATCTTATATATATATATATATATATATATATATATATATATATATATATATATATATATATATATATATATATATATATATATATATATATATATATACACACACACACACACATAATTGCATAATTTTTTGATTGATTGATTGATTGAAGTCTTTATTTCGAACATGAGAGAAGAATATGTAAAATAAAATACAAAAATGTTTAAAGCATTTTTTTTTTTTTTTAAATAAAAGAAAGAAAAAAAAAGAGAAAAAATAACACCAGATAAGCCGTAACAAATTACAATTTTTTTTTTCCTGTGTAAACATACTTCTATCTCATGTGCGAAAAGGAGTAGGAAGAAGCTAAACTTATGTACTCCTACCCCTTTAATTCTTACATTCCTTTAAATAACAATTTTTTATGTTATTATTATTTTTTTGTTATCTGATATCACATACACACTTATACACACATACATATACACATACCTATACATACATACCTACATATTTACATACCTACATACATGCATCAAAGTGACCACTAACAAGTATTTAAATCATAACAAAGGAGCACTCCTACTTTCACTACAGTGCTTCTTGATACTTCTTGAAAATCTTTTCTTTAAACATTTTTTTGAAGAGGAATATGTTAGGGCATTGCTTTAAGTTTTCATCTAGTTTATTCCACAATTTCACTCCGCAAATTGATAAACATAATCTTTTCCTTGTTGTTCTAAATCTATTAATCTTAAAATTTCCCCTTCCCCTTAAGTTGTACCCTCCCTCCCTCTCTGAGAACATCTTTTGTATATTCCCTGGCAATAACCTATTTCTTACTTTAAACATGAATACTGCAATTTGATATTCAATTTGATCATGGTATTTTATTAATCTAGACTGCAAAAATAATGAATTTGTGTGTTCCCGAAATCCGACATTATGAATAATTCTCATTGCTCTTTTTTGCATTATAACTAGCGGCTGTAGTGAATGTTTGTAAGTGCTTCCCCAAACCTCTACACAGTAATTCAAATAAGGTAACAATAATGAGCAGTACAAGATGCGGAGAGATTTAAGATCCAATATATGCTTAGCTCTTGCTAGAACTGCAATGCTTCTGGACAGTTTGTTTTTGATGTATTTTATGTGAGGCTTCCAGCAGATCTTTTCATCTATGATCACTCCAAGAAATTTATTTTCATGTACTCTTTCTAAGTTAACACCCTCTATCTGTATCTGTGCTTGATGATTTGACTTACAATTTCCAAATACCATAAATGTAGTTTTACTCAAATTTAGTGATAGCCTATTAATGTCCAACCATTGTTTTATTTTCTTAAATTCTGAAGTGATTAATTCCAAGAGTTGCTGTAAGCTGTCCCCAGAACCAAATATGTTTGTATCATCTGCAAATAATACAAAATTCAATACTTCAGATACTTTACAAATATCATTAATGTATAATAAAAATAACTTTGGTCCCAACACTGACCCCTGTGGAACACCACAAACCATGCTCAAACATTCAGATGAATACTCTCCTATCTTCACAAATTGCTGTCTGTCTCTCAGATAACTACTTACCCAGTTTAAAACTACCCCCCTAATCCCAATTCGTTCCAATTTACTGATTAATATTTCATGATTTATTGTATCAAATGCTTTTTTTAGATCAATGAATACTCCAACTGCATAGTTATTTTTGTCTGTGGCATTTGTGATTTCTTCAATGAGTTCTGTTAGTGCTAATGATGTTGAGTTTTTTTTTCTAAATCCATATTGACTGTCAGAGAGTAGGTTATTTTTATCTATGAATTTTTCTAATCTGTTGTTAAATAGTTTTTCTAAAATTTTTGAAAATTGTGATAATAGAGAGACAGGCCTGTAATTTGTGAAATGGTGTATATTTCCAGTTTTGTATAGAGGGGTGACTTTTGCTATTTTCATTTTTGTTGGAAATTTGCCGGTTAAAAATGATAAATTACAGATGTTCTTTAGTGGTTTGGCAATCCCCTCTATTACTTTTTGTATAATTTTTATGTCTATTCCATCATGATCAGTGGATGGTTTGTTTTTGTATCCATAATCAATGAAAAGAAAATAGAATACAAAAAGATTAGAAAGGTAGTTAGATTTTTTTATTAAGAATAGAATTAGAATAGTGAGTGCTAAAGTTAGAGGGTCAAATAGAGATGGAAGAGATTGAGTTGGGGAGGTCATTCCACCAGGAGGGAACATTTCATTTAAAAGTCCGTAAAAGTAAATTTGTGCTTCTTTGGGATGGCACAATCAAGCGACGCTCACTTGCAGAACGCAAGCTTCTAGAGGGCACATAAGTCTGAAGTAATAAATTTATGTAAATGAGTGCAGAGCCAGTGATAGTTTTGTAGGCAAACATCAATGCCTTGAATTTTACTTCTCATTCTATTGTTGTTTGCACCACTTGCCACATGTACAGTTTAGCTCTCTCTGTCAGCAACAAGGGATTCATGTGTGATAAATGCAGGGAAATAGTTAGGCTGACAGAAGGTTTCAGAATTATAGAGGGGCAACTTGGTGACTGTGAGGTGCCACAGTCGAGGGTCAAAACACCACTCTTCCGTTCTGATCTAAACATTAAACAGATTCTCCCTACTCAGTGACACACCCACTGAGAACCCTGATGAAGGTGCTCTAGTTATTGTCGATTCTATTGTACAGAAAGTGAAAATAGAGACACCAGCCACCATAGTTCAATGTTTACCGGGAGCCAGAGCAACTAACATCTTTTTTAAATCATCATCAAATTTAATAGTGTTGGCTAATGCTAAATAGAAATTCAGCAAGATTGTTATTCACACCGGCGCTAATCATTTTTCAAAACTCTAGACACATTCACAACTGATGATCTAAATGCATTTTTCAAAACACTTAACACTTTTTCCAAATGCTTGGATACAATACACATGAACCAAAGATCTTTTGTTCATTGAACTAAAATAACTGGTTCAAAATGACACAACTTAACATCAAAAAATTACTATTTCAAAATGCAACTCATGCATTACATCTGAATTGAATGTCTATTAATTTCATTACAATGATCTGAACTAGCACTGATCTAACTAGCACTTACCTTTTCTTTTCTTGTCTATCATATTCTTAAAAAAAAAAAAACAACAACAACCTGACTACGTGTTCTGTACTAGACTAACTGAGACTTGTCATGGCACTGGTATACTGTTGTTGTTCTCTTGTTGGTCTGATTGCTTCTATTGTTCTCATTTGTAAGTCGCTTTGGATAAAAGGGTCTGCTAAATCATTCAATTTAAAAGTTAAATGTAACTATCAATTGATATAACTGCTCAAAATTCTACGTAACTGTTGCATTACTCTTGAAGCATAGTTTTAATGGAAAATGATGAACAATATTAAATGTTTAGATTATGAAAGTGGAGTAACTGAGAATGTTCAGGAATTATCAGTTTCAATATTCCTGTTGTTGGAAGAAAAAAAAATCCCTAAAAATTCTATATCATTGTTATCAGTATTTGTTTTTCCAACAATACAGTAAGTGTCTTTTTAGAGGGTGATAGAGCTGGAAGCTGATGAAAGCCATTCATATTTTTGGATGAGGTAGGCTTTAACCTGGCTATGACATTGAGGAGAGGTTGAGAGAGCCCAGCAAAATCAGTGCAATGGGCTCAGAATTCCTAACAACAGCACCAAGTGCAATTATGGTTTCAGGCCCATCCACAGTTTATCACCTTGTATTTACCCACATACTCCCTGGAGGTGGAAGGTTCACAATAGGCACCCTCACAAGTCACTCTTCCCCAGGTCATGAATTATGCATGTCATGACATCACAGGAGACCAATGTCAGGCCTCTATTTGCCATGCCAGAATATGCAGATTTTCCAAGATTTAAGCTAATGAAAACATACATTATGATGTGGCTAAAAAGTTGAGGCCAAATCCACGAGACAGGGTTGATAAAAACATAGAAGTGCGATGAGTAACACTCCAGTTGACATATTACTGTAGGTCTACTGTAGTTTTTTCGAATCATTTATTTTTCTTATCTTTTTTTTTTTGAAAAACCAGCTGTAAGTTGATTATTTCATCAATAGTTTTCTGATTGTATTTAATGATTCAAGCATCTGTACTTTTCTCTCTAGTCTATTACAATCATGTATGAATGTGGAGAGCCATAATGAAAGTTGCATCATGTGTTTTGAACTAAACAGTGAAACTATGGGTATGCTGTATGATCTAAATTAATGTTCCTATGATGTTTCATAATAAATGAGTTTTTGAACCAATGCTTCTGCAAATGTAAGGTTTCTTTAAAGATATGAATGCAAAATGCAGAGTTTTGAACACTGAATAGCCTGTGTTACAAATAATGAATGTTTTGAGTTTTTTGTCTAGATTTTTGAAAAATTACATTAAGGTTCTGTTATTAGTGCAAAAAGATTGTAAATAAAACTGTTGTACTGTTCTTCTCGCATGTGTGAAAAATGACATTAAGGTTCTGTTATTAGTGCAAAAAGATTGTAAATAAAACTGTTGTACTACTGTTCTTCTTGCATGTGCGAATGCAATTTAACAGTCAGCCAAACTCCATCCATAAAGTACAGAAGAGTCAGGATTCCTCTTAGTCTTTGTCGTTTTAATAAGATGCCATTGAGCTGTACATTATGAATTAGGAGTTAAACTGTACAAACAGTAAACAAACAATAATCAGAATAATTATACAACAACCAAAGAATATGCATACAAGCAGCTCTGACTTATTTCTAAAAGAAAATTTTATCAATGTACTCAATTTACTTAATGAGATTACCAGATAACCAAAATTAGCAGCAAATACAAATATTAACTGGTATTGTGAACTTATTTTAGCAAAGTAGAATGAAATCAACACATTGAGTGTCATATCAAAAATAAGGCTAGGCTAACAGCTAGAGGCTATTACTAAAATTACATCAAATCAAAGCTCTGAAAAATATGTGCAAAAATATATAATCAAGTATTATATAAAGAATAATTAACTTACAGATGATGCTTTTACAAACACAAATCAAAGGATGTCATCCAAAGATTGAGGAGAAACTGACTGTATGAGAAATGTGCTGTACTCTGAACTGCCTTTGCATAGAACTACCACTAGGTGGCGTCAAACCTATAAAAGTGACAAACTTGGAGCAGAACAACTGTAATTGATGTTCAACAACAACAAAATAATAATAATAAGAAGAAGAATAATAATAAGAAGAAGAAAAACTTGTAATACGGATAAACAAATTATAAAGCTTGGCTAATTAAATATCAGGTCTCTTTCGATGAAGGCAATTTTTGTAAATTATATGATCACTGATCATAACCTAGATGTGCTCTGTTTGACAGAAACCTGGCTAAAACCTGATGAATACATTATTTTAAATGAGTCTGCCCTCCAAGATTACTTTTATAAACATGAGCCACATCCAAAAGGTAAAGGGGGAGGTGTTGCTACAATTTATACAAATATTTTCAGTATTTCTCACAGGGCGGGCTTTAGGTATTACTCGTTTGAAGTAATGGTGCTTCATATGACATTATCCAGAGAAACAAGTGTTAATGATAAATCCCCTGTGATGTTTGTACTGTATACAGACCACCAGGGCACCATACAGAATTTAGTAAATAATTTGCTGATTTTATATCTGGGTGCTGGGTGCAGATAAAGTTTAAATTCTTAGTTATTTTAATATCCATGTTGATAATGAAAAGATGCATTGGGATCAGCATACATAGACATTTTGAACTCTATTGGGGTTAGACAACACGTGTCAGGTTCTACTCATTGTCGAAGTCATACTCTAGGTTTAATACTGTCACATGAAATTGATGATGATGATGGTGTTGAAATTATGCAGCTAAATGATTATATCACAGATCATTATCTAATCTCGTGTTGCTCTGCGAGCCCAGTGTTAGAGCACTAATAAGGGCCCTAAGGGACTTAGGCATTATCTCGCCACAAGATTAACTGAGGGCATGAGAACCACTAACCATATGGGAGGATTATAAAGATAGAATCTGTGCCTGCAGATGGGGGATGTCTAAGTTATAGAATCTGGCAAAAGTGGGTGGCGACAACCAGCCAGAGGCCGCACAGATCTCACTGACAGATATGCCACTGGACCACGCCCATGAGGAGGCTATTCCCCTTGTGGAGTAGGCTCTCACACCAATAGGGCATTCCAGTCCTTCTGATGCATAAGCCAGAGCTATTGCATCAACAATCCAGTGAGACAGTCTTTGCTTAGTGACCGGCAGACCCTTCTGTCAGCCTCCAAAGCAAATAAACAGCTGTTCAGACTGCCTAAACAGTTTTGAATGTTCCACATAGACTCTCAGAGCCCTAACAGAGCAGAGAGCGTTCGGACCCTGCTCGCCGTCTGCAACGGGGAGCGCCAATAGGTATATTACTTGCTCTCTAAAGAAAATAGAGAGCACTTTAGGAACATAGCAGTGTCTCGGTTTCAAAATGACTTTGCAGTTATTGAGCCCAAACTCAAGACACGAGGCGCGGACCGACATCGCTTGTAAGTCACCCACACGCTTAACCGACGCCAAAGTAAGGAAAAGTCAGCCAAACTGAGCGGCTCAAATCGGAGCCTTTTTTAAGGCAAATGAATGGCCGGCCTCGAGAGAATGATTCGCCACGATGGCCGCCACATATACTTTGAGTGTGGATGGGGCGCGCCTCTTATTCAGCAGCTCTTGCAAAAAAATAGCACGCAGGACACATCACATGAAAACATGTCCACTTGCCATGCAGTGCACCAGTGAATACTGACCATTTCTGGCCATAGAGCCGTCTCATGGATGGCGCCCTTGCCTCAAGAATGGTGTTGCTTAATCTCACTGAGAGCCTATCAGACTCCCGTCGAGGCACCAGACATGAAGGCTCCACAACTCTGGGCGGGTTCACGTCTACTACGTGTGTTTCTCTGCACAGGCCTGGAGCACCCAGGATGCGATCTTCCAAGATGTCCTTCACTCTGGCGCCGGGACACCACGGACACTTGGTGCATCCACAGCGGAGGACGTGAGCCAGGCCCCGGGCGACAACTTGGCAACAAGGCTGCATCTCATTTCTAGTTTTACTTGATCTTAGTGCTGCGTTCGACACCATAGATCATGACATACTCATAGATCGGTTACAAAACTATACAGGTATTCAAGAGTAGGCTCTAAGATTTAGATCCAACCTGTCCGATCGCTACCATTTTGTTTATTTAAATGGGGAGTCATCTCATTTATCACCAGTAAAATATGGAGAGCCACAAGGATCCGTCCTAGGTCCCCTTCTATTTTCAATATACAGGTCCTTCTCAAAAAATTAGCATATTGTGATAAAGTTCATTATTTTCCATAATGTAATGATAAAAATTAAACTTTCATATATTTTAGATTCATTGCACACCAACTGAAATATTTCAGGTCTTTTATTGTTTTAATACTGATGATTTTGGCATACAGGTTTTTAATACAAAAAAGTCAACCTTCAAATAATTATGTTCAATTATGCACACAATACTTGGTCGGGAATCCTTTTGCAGAAATGACTGCTTCAATGCGGCGTGGCATGGAGGCAATCGGCCTGTGGCACTGCTGAGGTGTTATGGAGGCCCAGGATGCTTCGATAGCAGCCTTAAGCTCATCCAGAGTGTTGGGTCTTGCGTCTCTCAACTTTCTCTTCACAATATCCCACAGATTCTCTATGGGGTTCAGGTCAGGAGAGTTGGCAGGCCAATTGAGCACAGTAATACCATGGTCAGTAAACAATTTACCAGTGGTTTTGGCACTGTGAGCAGGTGCCAGGTCGTGCTGCAAAATGAAATCTTCATCTCCATGAAGCTTTTCAGCAGATGGAAGCATGAAGTGCTCCAAAATCTCCTGATAGCTAGCTGCATTGACCCTGCCCTTGATAAAACACAGTGGACCAACACCAGCAGCTGACATGGCACCCCAGACCATCACTGACTGTGGGTACTTGACACTGGACTTCAGGCATTTTGGAATTTCCTTCTCCCCAGTCTTCCTCCAGACTCTGGCACCTTGATGTCCGAATGACATGCAAAATTTGTCCAAAAGTCCAGTGCTGCTTCTCTGTAGCCCAGGTCAGGCGCTTCTGCCGCTGTTTCTGGTTCAAAAATGGCTTGACCTGGGGAATGCGGCACCTGTAGCCCATTTCCTGCACACGCCTGTGCACGGTGGCTCTGGGTGTTTCTACTCCAGACTCAGTCCACTGCTTCCGCAGGTCCCCCAAGGTCTGGAATCGGTCCTTCTCCACAATCTTCCTCAGGGTCCGGTCACCTCTTCTCGTTGTGCAGCGTTTTTTGCCACACTTTTTCCTTCCCACAGACTTCCCACTGAGGTGCCTTGATACAGCACTCTGGGAACAGCCTGTTCATTGAGAAACTTCTTTCTGTGTCTTACCCTCTTCCTTGAGGGTGTCAATGATGGCCTTCTGGTCAGCAGTCTTACCCATGATTGCGGTTTTGAGTAATGAACCAGGCTGGGAGTTTTTAAAAGCCTCAGGAATCTTTTACAGGTGTTTAGAGTTATTTAGTTGATTCAGATGATTAGGTTAATAGCTCGTTTAGAGAACCTTTTCATGATATGCTAATTTTTTGAGATAGGAATTTTGGGTTTTCATGAGCTGTATGCCAAAATCATCAGTATTAAAACAATAAAAGACCTGAAATATTTCAGTTGGTGTGCAATGAATCAAAAATATATGAAAGTTTATTTTTTATCATTACATTATGGAAAATAATGAACTTTATCACAATATGCTAATTTTTTGAGAAGAACCTATACATGTTGCCCCTTGGTAATATTATTAGAAAATATGGAATTAGCTTCAACTGTTATGCTGATGATACTCAGCTATATATCTCAACGAGACCAGATGAAACTTCTAAATTATCTAAGCTAACAGAGTGTGTTAAAAATGTAAAAGATTGGATGACCAATAATTGTCTCTAATTAAATTCGGATAAGACAGAGATATTAATTATTGGACCAAAAAACAGTACACGGAATCTTGTAGATTACAATTTGCAACTAGACGGATGTACTGTTACTTCCTCTACAGTCAAAAATCTGGGTGTTATATTAGACAGAAATTTGTCTTTTGAAAATAATGTTTCCCATGTTACAAAAACTGCATTCTTCCATCTTAGAAACATTGCCAAGCTACGAAACATGTTTTCTGTTTCTGATGCAGAAAAGCTAGTTCATGCATACATGACCTCTAGACTGGACTATTGTAATGCACTTCTAGGTGGTTGTCCTGCTTCTTCAATAAACAAGCTACAGGTAGTCCAAAATGAAGCAGCTAGAGTCCTTACCAGGTCAAGAAAATATGATCATATTACCCCGATTTTACAGTCTCTGCACTGGCTACCTATTAAGTTCCATATCAGTTACAAATTATCATTACTTACCTATAAGGCCCTAAATGGTTTAGCTCCTGCGTATCTAACTAGCCTTCTACCACATTACAATCCATCACGCTCCCTAAGGTCACAAAACGATGGACTTTTGGTAGTTCCTAGGATAGTAAAGTCCACTAAAGGAGGTAGAGATTTTTCACATTTGGCTCCCAAACTCTGGAATAGCCTTCCTGATAAGTTTGGGGTTTAGACACACTCTCTCTGTTTAAATCTAGATTAAAAACGCATCTCTTTCACCAAGCATTCGAATAATGTATCTCTTAAATTGTGAGTGTAGTTGCAACTGATCAAATGTGCATTTTTATTCTTTAGCTTGGGTTAAACTAATTAATTTTACTTTGTTGGATCAGCAGCTATGCTAATGATGTCTCTATTTGTTTCTATGTTTTGCCACAGGATTTACATCCCGTTGTAACTAGGATTTACACAAGCTCCAGTCTGGATCCAGAACACCTGAGAAGAGATGATGCTGACCCTCAGTGGACCTCAGATCATGCTAACCCTAAATCAACAAACAGAACTAACAAATATTGCTACAAGTGTGACTGCATCATATAATAATTATTAATTATTAATAATATTCATCGTCTGACTGACTATGTCTTGTATGAATTGTTCTAAAAATCCTGTCATGCGTGCACAAACTGACAGTAACCACTTATAAGCTACTACTTAATATTGTAGAAACATAATTTTCTGTAAAGTTGCTTTGTAACGATTTGTATTGTAAAAAGCGCTATACAAATAAACTTGAATTGAATTTAATTAAATGTCAGAATCAGAATCAGAATGAGCTTTATTGCCAAGTATGCTTGCGCATACAAGGAATTTGTTTTAGTGACATAAGCTTCCAGTACACAGAGACAACAACACACAGACCAAAAAAAAAAAAAAAACGTTACAAAAAAGGAGAATTACAAATTGGCAAATAAATAAGTGTATAAACAATTGTGCTATAAATGATAATGGAATAGGATTGAGTGAGATGCAGGAATGTTCTAGGATGGAGGGTTAACAAATAAATATAAGGATATTGCACATTTATAAGCATAATTGGGGAGCATTTAACTGTTCATGAGGTAGGTTGCCTGGGGGAAGAAACTATTCTTATGCCTTGCTGTTCTGGTATTTGCGGCTCTGAGGCGCCGGCCAGATGGCAAAAGTTCAAAGATGGGGTGACTTGGATGTGAGGGATCCAGAGTGATTTTATGAGCCCTTTTCCTCACTCTGGATGTATACAGTTCTTGAAGGGTGGGCAGAGGAGCACCAATAATCCTTTCGGCAGTCCGAACAGTTCTCTGTAGTCTTCTGATGTCTGATTTTGTAGCTGAACCAAACCAGACAGTAATTGAAGTACACAGGACTGACTCAATGACGGCTGAGTAGAACAGTTTCAGCAGCTCCTGTGGCAGGTTAAACTTCCTCAGCTGGCGAAGGAAGTACAACCTTTGTTGGCCTTTTTTCACAATGGAGTCAATGTGATTGTCCCACTTCAGGTCCTGAGAAATGGTGGTTCCCAGGAATCTGAATGACTCCACTGCAGCCACAGTGCTGTTCATGATGGTGAGTGGGGAAAGTGCAGGGGGGTTTCTCCTAAAGTCCACAATCATCTCCACTGTTTTGAGCGTGTTCAGCTCCAGGTTGTTAAGACTGCACCAGACAGCCAGCTGCTCAACCTCCTGTCTGTAAGCAGACTCGTCACCGTCCTGGATGAGGCCAATGACTGTAGTGTCGTCTGCAAACTTCAGGAGCTTGACAGAGGGTCTTTAGAGGTGCAGTCGTTGGTGTACAGGGAGAAGAGCAGAGGGGAGAGAACACATCCCTGAGGGGCACCAGTGTTGGTGGAGCAGCTGTTTGACATGAATTTCCCAAGTCTCACTAACTGTTGCCTATCTGTCAGAAAGCTGGTGATCCACTGACAGATAGAGCTAGGAACAGAGAGCTGGGTCAGTTTGGTCTGGAGGGTTGTTGGGATGATGGTGTTGAAAGCCGAACTAAAGTCCACAAACAGGATCCTCACATAAGTCCCTGTTTTGTCCAGATGTTGCAGGATGAAGTGCAACCCCATGTTGATTGCATCATCCACTGACTTGTTTGCTCGGTAAGCAAACTGCAGGGGGTCCAGTAAGGGTCCAGTGATGCACACCATCTTCACAGATTTGAAGAGCAGGAGGTATGGAGAGGGGGATTGCAGGAGGTGTTAATGGTTGTGTAGGGAGATGGTCAGAGTGGGTGTTGGGGGTTTCAAATCTACAATAAAACTCATTCTGGTCGTTAGCAAGTCGTTGATTAGCCTCAGTGCAAGGGGATGGTGTCTTGTAGTTTGTTATGGCTCTCAGTCCTCTCCACACTGAAGTTGAGTCGTTGGAAGTAAACTGGTCTTCCAACTTTTTAGTGTAGGTCTTTTTAGCCGCTCTAATCTCTTTGTTCAGTGTGTTCCTGGCCTGATTGTACAATACACTGTCCCCATTTCTGTAGGCATCCTCTTTGGCCTGACGAAGGTGTCTGAGTTTTACTGTAAACCATGGCTTATCATTGTTGAATGTTAAATAAGTCCTGGTAGGAATGCATATATCCTCACAGAAACTAACATAGGATGTTACAGTCTCTGTGATTTCATCCAGATCGGTGGTAGCAGCTTCAAAAACACTCCAATCAGTGAGGTCAAAACGAGATTGTAAATCCTGCTCTGTTTCGCTGGTCCATCTCTTCACAGTCTTTACTACGGGTTTAGCAGATTTAAGTTTCTGCTTGTAGGTCGGTATAAGATGAACCAGACAGTGATCAGAACGTCCCAAAGCTGCTCGTGGAACAGAGTGATATGCATGCTTTATTGTGGTGTAACAGTGATCCAATATATTACTGTCTCTGGTGGGACATGTAACATGCTGTCTGTATTTTGGCAGTTCACGGGAGAGATTGGCTTTATTAAAGTCCCCAAGAATGATTAAAACAGAGTCCGGGTGTTGTTGTTCTGTGTCTGTGATCTGATCAGCGAGTTTCTGTAAAGCTGAGCTCACATGCGCTTGTGGAGGAATGTAAACACTAACCAGAATGAACGAGTGAAACTCCCGCGGCGAATAGAACGGCTTGCAGTTGACAAACTGCATTTCTAGATCAGGACAGCACATCTTCTTTAACACAGTTACATCTGTACACCACCGGTCATTGATGTCTAGCTTTCCCCGTCTGCGCGTCCTGAAGCGCTGGATCAGCGCAGCTGCTCCTCCGATAACAATGTTCAGTAAAACGTCTGTATAATAGAAATCCGGAAAAATATCATGTGGTGTGTTCTGCCGAATGTTCAGCAGTTCATCCCTGGTGAAACTGATCGTGTTTGTTAAACAAAATAAAGGAAAAACGAACAAAAACAGTACAAACACTGGAGAGCCAAGCACTGAAGCAGCCATGTGCGGCGCCATCTTGGATTATCTATTGGATTATTATATTAATGTGACCCACAAGGTGAGCTGTTTTGGGGGGCGTTCTGGCCAAGGTGAGAACTGGGCCCCTCCTTTTCCTCTCTAGCACCTCAGGACGGCTTCGGCGACGGGGGTTCCAGCACAACTCGTAGGCGGAGACCTTGACGCTTCGGGAAGGGGAAGCGCTTCTTTCGCTGAGGCTGATACTTTGTGGACTAAGCAGCGGGGCTCTTCTGGTGACCCGCAGCTGTGGTGCCAGGGCATTTATGAAGGAAGTGATGCTGCGCCTGAGACGTCTTCTGAGCCTCCGAAAACCTTTCAGTGAACCCATATACAGCAGAGCCAAATAGACCTTTTGGCGAGACTGGCGAGTCAAGGAAGGCCATTTTTTCAGCATCCCTTGATCTCTGTCAGCGTCAGCCAGAGGTGTCGCTTCAACACCACCAGGCTGGCCATGGTCTTGCTGATCACTTGCGCTATGGCCTTTGTAACTGTGCATAGTTCTTTAAAGGCCTCTTGGTGCTCTTGGCTAGACTCATTCATACTGCACAGAAGCAATAGAAAAACATACTGCATAGAAAAAAAGAATGAGAAAAGTCGAAATATTCACTCGTTATACTCAATAAATTCAACTGAAATAACAGAGCCCAGTGAAATTAGAAAAAGGGTAGTGTCTTTCTCTTCCGAATTCCGAATTGGATCAGACATACAGTGTACATGCATTTTTTTGATAACATATTTTTAATTTGGGATATTTTGAGCATCTCTAAGTTATTGGGCTTAAACACTGGTCTTATTTCCTTAGATCAGGAAAAGGCATTTGACCGGGTTGAGCACAGCTATCTCTGGAGCGATTCTGTTACAAGAAAACTAGGAAGGTTTTTTAGAAAAAGGAAAAGGAAAACTAGAAAAATTTAAGTGGATTTTACAGAAATTGTCATTTCACTAGTTCACGCTTACATATAATTAGCTGAAGTATGGTATGCGTATTTGGCGTGCTGTCCAGGGAAGGGCTCCGAGCTCGGGAATGGCCCGAACCTAGAGTACCCCCCCTTCCCCGTCTATTTATAAAGTGAACTCAAAGTGAGGAGATGGGGTGGAGGAGGGATGCTGATAAACCGTCAAAGGATAGAGGTAAGTCAGCGATATTTATACTATGGGATTGATTATTTGATTATGGTCCACCTGTGTTGATTAGGCTAAGTATCTGACGCGCTCCTCCCGAATCTTGTTAATAAAAACGTCATTTCACTAGTTCACGCTTACATATAATTAGCTGAGGTATGGTATGTGTATTTGGCGTCTTGTCCGGGAAAGGGCTCCGAGCTCGGGAATGGCCTGAACCTAGAGTACCCCCCAAAAGCAAATGTATAAGAGGACAGCCGCCAGTTTAAAGAACGCCCCCCCCCCCCCAAAAAAAATAGCATAGAGTACTGGCGGGGGCTGATTTGGTTTTCTGAGAAGGCTCTCGCCAGCATCCAACGGGGACTTCCTGTTCCTGGAAACAACTGGGTAAGCCTCGCAGGCCGTAGGATGGTAAGTTTGTGTGGTCTTGAGGCTCTCGTCGACATCTTATGGGAGTTTGCTACTCACGGCATGAGACGGGTAAGCCTTGACGACCGTAGGAAGGAGGGAGGGTTTATTTGTGTGTTTGGTACTTGCGGCATTGGACGGCTTGCTTATGGGTTTTGCGACCTAAACCACGTGGAATGGTCGTGTTTGTCTGGCCAGGAGGCTCTCGCCGGCGTCCGATGGGAGCACTCGCATCGAATTGGTGAGCCTCGCTGGCCAAGGATGGAAAAGGTCAGGTTGTCTAGCCGGGAGGTTCTGACCAACGTCCGATAGGAGCTTAGCTCCAGGAATCGAATGGGTAAACCTCTCTGGCTGAAGGACGGAAAAGGTTGTCTAGCCGGGAGGCTCTTACCTTCGTCCGACAGAAGCTTAGCTCCCGGAATCGAACGGTTAAGCCTCGCTGGCCAAAAGACAGAAAAGGTAAGGTTGTTTATCCGGGAGGCTCTCACCTACGTCCAATGGGAGCCCCGACTCCCTGCATTGGATGGGTAAACCTCTCCGTACGTAAGACAGAAAGGCAAGAAAGGTAGCCGGGGGCTTTCACCTACGTCCGAAGGGAGTGTGGCTCCTGGCAACGAACGGGTAAGCCTTGCTGGCCGCAGAATGGAAAAGGGGAGGTTGTCTGGCCGGGAGGCTCTCGTCAGCATCCGATGGGAGCTCGAGCTCCTGGCATCGAAGAGAGAAGCCTCGCTGACCATAGGATAGAAAAGTTCAGGTTTCTGGCCGGGAGGCTATGGCCGGCATCCGGTGTTTTTTTTTTTTTTTTTAATTTGAGACACCGGATGGGTAGTCTCTCCGCCCATCAGAGGGAAAATTGAGATTGTTTTATCTGCGAAGCACCCGTTGGTGTTCGGCGAAAGCTTAATTTGCAGTATTGGATGGGTACATCTTGCCATTGGAGGGAAAATTTGTTTTAGCTGCGATGTACTCATTGGTGTTCAATAAGTACGTGTCGCAGACTGAATTCTTTTTATTTTTATTATTTTTATTTTTTAATTGGGTAAGCTTTGCTGGTGGTCGGATGGAAAGTCCAATATTGCTTAAGCGGGAAAGCTCTTGTAGCATCTGACAGGAGTTTAATACTCGCAATGTCATACGAGTAAGCTTTGCAGCTAGTTCATGTAGTTGGCACTACTGTCATCTCACTTGTCCTGTGACAAATTTTCTGCATCTGCACACGGAAGTTATTAGTCTAAATGTTCTGCAAAATCAGTCAACGGTGCAAAAACAATTGTAGATTTCATTTAAAGTCCAACGATTTAACACTAATATGGACGTAAACGAAAGCTTTAAATATAAGGTATCTAAAAACAGGTAAGTTCATATATTTGGAGTGAGTTCGGTTGAACTGATGCCTTGGTCATGCGCGCTCCGGACCACGTGCCTCATGATGGGACCGACGCGCCGCCCCGGAAACAAGAATGAGATGCATTCTAATGTAACTGTGGCATTAAACTCCGTTAGTGAGAGCTCGTTTAAAATATGGCACGTATCGGATTACCTGTTACAGTGCGATGGAATACCTTACATCTGCAACGATGTATGTCTATTTGTGGATGGAGACTTCTTCGCCGCCTATGGGCTCGAATCATCCTTTGAGAGCACGGGAGAGCATGAAATGCAGTGCTGAGATGGGATAACGGAGCAGTTTGATAGCTGATTTATGGTAGGCCGCCTAATAATGATAATAAAAAACGTTGATTGGAGAATGAGCCAAATATCGTCTTGGCTATCGTCGATACATGATACTATCACCGCAACCTAGGCTGCATGCCATACCTTTCAAGAGGAGGTGATGTGAGGCAGTGAGGAGATACGGAAAAGGCTCCTGCGGGAGCAGACACTGCTGCGGCAGTGAGGAGATACGGAAAAGGCTCCTGCGGGAGCAGTCACTGAAATGATGTTTTATGGAAACATTGGTCAAATATTGAAGCTAGAGTCTTTAGATTTCAATTTATGCACGGTTTGTCCAGATCAAGTAAGAGAGTGATGTTTAACGTGCTGTGAAAGTGAAATGATGATAAACTTGGGCCGTTGGCGATGTTTGCGAGCAAATGGGTTAATAGCAGTTGTGTGCTATTCGCTTCCAAGTGGTTTCTAAAGATATTTACTTGCCTGTTTTTGTATTACGGTCCTAAAAAGGCAACAGAAATTTTACTCACGCTTGCTGTCCTGCGTCAAAACATGAGGGCAGTTGCGTTTTGGATGAATTTTGAGTGATCACGCCAGTGAATGGTGAAATTGGTCCCTAAATAAATTGGTCCTGCCAGAATACTTGCATGGAAATTAAAATTTAAAAAAATTTTTTTACCTATCATGAAACTTATGTCTGTATCATTTCGGTGAGGTTTAACATGCGCGATAAAGCGAATGTAATGTCTTGGACATTTCGGTGTGGATGAAGAAATAATGCCTTGGCTTCGTGGTTAAAGTGGCATTGTCGTCCGACGGAACTACGTTTGTGTCTGTCTTCCAAATCTATGCGCACTTCACACTCCAGATCGGCAGGTGGCAGTAACGCACCTACTGGTTTGCCAAAACCGCCATGAAACACTAGTAGAAGAAGAAGACGGAACTGCGTCATGACGTCGTTTAACAAACTTTAGCCGCGAACCTGCTTTTAGCGTCTTCGCCTGAAAATGTATTGGTTTACGTCACGCGGTCTGCGCCGCGGTCTTGGGTGACACGATCGTTGTGTCGAGCGAGGCGAGCTCGGGGCTTGCACGGTCTATTTGCCACGACGTGTGGCTTGGCGAGGAGAGCAGCTGTCGCGATGACGCTTAATGGTGCTCAACGGCCGTGTTTGGCTGGGTAGGAATGATCGCAGGTCCGGCAAGAGCAGCAGATCTGATAAATCCCCGGTATAGCTCTCTTCATTGGTAGGAAAATTGGGTCTGTGATAAGGTGACAGACGAAGCGAGCCAGCATGCTGATAAACCGTCAAAGGATAGAGGTTATTCAGCGATATTTATACTATGGGATTGATTACTTGATTATGGTCCACCTGTGTTGATTAGGCTAAGTATCTGACATGCTCCTCCCGAATCTTGTTAATAAAAACGTCATTTAGAGGTAGAGGAAGAGATAAAGTTTGACTTGTGTTGATCCTCCCACCAGGCTTTTGGCAGAATTACAAGCCTGTATAATAGACATTTTCTAGAATAAATTTCACTGGATAGCCCAATGTGTACTTTTTCTGCTCATGGAAAGGAGTGGACAAGGACTTGTACATCCGGCCAGCAGAAAAGCTGCTTTTCGACTGCTGTTTGTACAGAGATACTTGACAGGACCAACAGATTTAGTCTGGAGGAAAGTAGCTGATATTATTTTTAATCAAGTGAGTGGACTGAACTTGAATTATGTAAACCGTTTGCTTGAGAGTGAGATTACCATTAATAATTAATGACAGACCGTTTCTGTCTCTGATAAGTCCTGTAAAAAGGTAGAAAGTAGTGTTGTCAAAAGACCCGGTACTTCGGTACCAAGTCGGTACCAAAAAAATGTAAATGTGATGGTACCAGGTTTCTTTAAGTACCGGTAGTACCGAGGTCCCGTTCAAATCCGGTTCAGCGCTATGATTTCCGCGAAGCAGAAAACGAGAACGGAATCTCAAAATCCAGTCATGAAAATGAAACTTACATTTTAATATGGACAGTCATGGAATTTGGAAGTTAGCATAAATTAATCAAATCAAATCTCCATATGGACCAGTATCTGTAAATCTTAAGCCGCAAATGTTCTGCGCGTCTCTGTGTGAATTAATGAATGGCAGAGACGTGCGGGTTTGTTTACTACATAGACTGAACCGCGTGATGCTTGCATTAATTTCAGCATCTGAGCTTCAGAGTTCTCTGTCCATCAAGCGATCTGAACTTTGCAGTTCATCTCAATGGACGCACAGTGCTCCTATAATTGATGCTCTGTAAACTCTTTGTGAAGGCGCACGACTCACCGTCGCTTTACTGATAGCGCTGTTTCTCACACATGCAAAGAGAGAGAGAGCGATAGTCTTACCACGCTGAATCGACACGCTATATGTAAACTATTCTTTGTTGTCTTCTCCTGTCAAAATAATGGAGTTCATTTAGAATTATTCATATTCATTTTCGAACAAGCAGAAGACATACCGGTTTCTCCGGTAGTGGGCGGAGCTAATGCGCAAATGGCAATTTCATTGGCTGGCGCTGATCTCTTACCTTCCCTGTTTTGATTTCAGCAAATCATTTTGACCGAACGCAGACAACGTGATTAATATTCATGAACCCAGCAGATCATCAATTCATAGTGCATTGTATATACATTAGTATGATAGTAGAATTAGTAGTAGTATTATCTTTTACTAATAATTAATATGATCTATTACTATTTTTTTACAGAAACCCTCAATGACCAAAAATATCTTAAGCATCACCACCAGTCTTAAGTTCAGTTAAAATGACAAATATGCATTCATTAGGCCTAAAAGTTAATTTTTACATAAAGGCATTGTGCTAGAAATATTACTATTATTTAGTAAAATGTATGTGATACTGCTACTACTGTTGAAAAAAATTATAAAACTTTATTTTTTAAAGAAATAAATCACAATATTTCTTCCATGTTTTAATTTCAATAGCAAATCCCCTTTATTTACCAAAAATAAAATGTGTTTAAATTTCATAAATTAAAAGACAAATTAAATTTGGGTGAAACTTTTTTACTGTTTTTCATAATTATATAACTTGTAGAAAAACTTTAAACACAATTGTAAATAAGTATAAAGAATGGCATTGGTTTTATTTTTAGTGCTAAAAAGTATTTTTTTTAATTAGCATATTTTTGTGTTTTGCTTTGGTACCGAAATTGGTACCGAGAACCGTGGATTTTCACTGGTATCGGTACCAAATACTGAAATTTTGGTACCCTGACAACACTAGTAGAAAGTAGCTGATATTACCATTACCAAGTCCTGTAAAAAGGTCATTATTTCGAATGCACCCCGTTTTTGAAGAATGAGCTTTTAAAAAAAGAGCTAGGCAGATATGGAAAATTAGTAACTGATAAAAATTATTCCTATCAGTTACAAGTCTCCTAAGCTTAAACATGTGGTGTCTTTTATGAGACAAGTTCATATGATTCTTAAGAAAAACAATGAAAAGTTGAACTTGGTTTTTAAGTTCAAGTTTGAAGATTTTGACTATGCTGTACATGTAACTACAGAACTGATTAAGTGTTTTGGGTGCGGAGAGGTGGGGCACATGATTCGCTCATGCCCGAATGAAAGGCACACGGGCTGGCCGGCTGCCGATGCGGTGAAAACGCTGCCTGCTAGGTCTGATGACGGAGCCACTGCACCGTTTGAGCCGCGACAGATTATGCAGGTCTCACAGGCAGATGATCGAGCTGATAGTGGTCTGGGAGATGAGGTGGTGGAAGATTCATTTTATAAACAGAGTGATCAAAAAGTGCAAGATATCTGAAAAGGAGATTTAAATGTTGGTTACATAAGAACTAGAGTAGTGGAGTCAGTGTTGCTCAATTAGGATGTTTTGATGGATGCTGAGTTTGCTAAAGTGTCAAACAAGAGGAAGAGCCCAGAAAATGAATCAAACACTGAACAAATTACAAAAGTGACAAAAATGCACCCAAAGGTTTGCTCATCCCACTCGCAAGAAAACCTGTCAAGTACACAGGAGGGTGAAAGTGAATGTGAAGACACACAAGTGGATGCAGAAAGTGTACTCTTTTACCAAAATTCAGACTTTTTACAAAAAAAAAAAACATAAGGAATGAGATATGTTAAAGTTGATGAGTTCTTTCCATTTAAGTTGTTTCTTAGCTTAGCTAGGTTATTCATGAAAAATACAGAATCTACCACACAATCAATCTTTAATGATCAGTAAATATTTTGTCTTAAGAAGTTGATGGTGAAAGTTAAAACACAAATAGCAAATGATGTTTAAGTGTTTGCTGTTTTGCCTTTTCTTTTCTTGGGTTAATTTTATTGTCTTGTTTATTTGTAGTCCTATTTTTGTCACGTGTGACATAAAGCTGGGTTCCTTAAACATTAATGTTGCCAAAGAAGATGTGAAAAGTATTTATCTTTTTAATTGGTTTAAAGTTGAGTTGGTTTAAGTGGAGGTGTTGGCATCGGATTTTTCACCTATTTCATGTGATACTGAAAAAATGGTTAAGGGTTGACTGTTAAAAATACAAGCTACCTTTGAAAATGTGAAAATGTCCTTAATCAATGTATATGCTCCGAAAATGGGCATTGAAAGGACGATATTTTTAAACATACTAAACACTTTACTTAATAAATGTAATGTTCATGAGTATATGTTCCTGGGGGGGTGATTTTAATTGCACTGCAAATGCATCTCTAGACAGGAACCATCCTGACCTGCATAGAGCTAGTATGAAAAGCCTTATTAGTTTAATTGAAACAAATAATTTATGAGATGAGATTTTTTTTTCACAGTACTCAACGTCAGTATACTTGGACTCATGCAAAGCATAATGTTTTATCTTTGGCAAGGCTTGACAGATTTTATTGTTTTAAACATAACATTAATGTTTCTAGAGACTGTTCAATACATCCAATTGGCCTTTCAGATCATTCTCATGTTCAAGTTTCCATTTTGTTTGGAAATGTGGAATGTGGAGGATGTGTAATGTAATAGTGCTTATTGACACTTCAATGTGTCTTTGCTTTCAGATAACGTTTTTATTGATGCTTTTAAATAATTTTGGAGTGGTTATAAAAAACAAAAGCTGAATACACTTCTTTACAACAGTGGTGGGACATAGGCAAAGGAAAAATAAAGCAACTATGTTTACAATATACTCTCGATGTCACAAGGGACATGACTAAATCTATGAAAGTTTTGGAGAAGGGATTGCAAGGATTGGCAAGCTCCACAAAAGATGGAGAACATTTTAAAGATCTTAAAAGAAAAATGTTAGCTCTATCGAGACTTTTTGGTTTTTCTACTCAAGGTGCTTTATTTCGGTCACGGTATCAAAATATCCAAATTGATGCTCCCTCTATTTTCTTTGGCCTTGAATGAAAGAATGGACAGAAAAGGCTCATGCATTCTTTGTGGTCGAGTAGATCTTTCCAAGCCATTGGGATGCGAAAATGTTTTAATTTTACTAGACCAAGAAAAGGCATTTGATAGAGTTGAGCATCAATATTTGTGGCAAACATTAGATGCTTTTGGTTTTAGTTCTAGTTTTATAAATAAGATTTGAGTATAGTACAATGATATTGAGAGTATATTGAAGGTCGACAGTGGTTCAAGTGCGTCTTTCAAGGTTCAGAGGGGAATAAGACAAGGTAGTTCACTATCTGGTATATTATATTCTTTGGCAATAGAGCCTCTTTTACATAATTTAAGTCAATCTCTTTCTGGTGTGTCTCTTCCTGGTTGTAGAACAGGTTTTACGTTATCTGCTAATGCTGATGACGTTGTAATAATTGTTAACAAAAAAGATATTGACACTTCTGGTAAAAATATTAAAGGGTTTCATATGATGCGATTTCAATTTTTCCTTTCTCTTTGGAGTGTTACAAGCTCTTAGTGCATAAAGAAGATTTGTAAAGTTGCAAAGACTAAAGTCTCAAATCCAAAGAGATATTCTTTATAAAAGCTAAGACTCGTCAGTACCCCCCTAAAGTAGCTCGTTCTAACCTGCCCCCACATTTCTATGTCACTATACTGTATGTAGTAAGATTTGCATATGATAGATGTTCAAGCAAAGAAAGAAGGCGTATCTTTACTTTTCATTGTAGTATTGTAGCTGCCCCTGCCATAAAGACATACAGACACTGTGTGTTTCACTGTGAAAGCAAAACTACTTTGTTTGGCCTTCCAAAAGAGGACAATGTCCACTTCGTCATGCCTGGAGTTCATCAGTGCTGGTTGCTGAGGAAATACATTAACTCTGCACTGTGGATCGCGGGAATGGCTTTAACCATGGACGAAGCGGAATCCAGACCAGGGTCGTCACATGTGGTTTCCACAAGCCCAACGGACGCTCCTTTGTAGAATCCGCTGGCCAATCGCTGCGCACTGGACAGCTGGCCAATCAGAGCACACCTCACTTTTCAAACCAATGAGCCTTGTAAAAATCTACGCTTTTCAGAAGGCGGGGCATAGAGGAGAAACAAAAATGTACAGTATGCAGAAAATTATGTTTTTTGAACCTTAAACCATCATCACATCATATGACCCCTTTAATGTTTTTTAGTGTTTTTTTATCATCTGCTAAAGTTAACTGGGAAAAAAGGTAAAGCCATAACAATCAGTGAAAATATAAGATATAATCTTGTTTTACCTGGTGGGTTAATCTGGCGTAAGGAGGGTTTTAAGTTTCTTGGGTTTATCTTGGTGATGATACTTTAAAGGAATACTCTTTACTGCGCTAAGACGAAGTGCTTACAAGCACTTGCCATGGTATTCCGCCATACAATATAGTTATCCATTTTACACGCTTAGAAAAGCGCAACGTTTTGTTTTGTGTTACCGTCCTAGGTCGAGTTACACTACGCGAGTAACTGTATTTAAATAGGGAAAACGTGGAGGTGTTTGGTAGCTTCTCTGCTTGGCCCATATTGAATGAATGGGCTAAGCTAAGTGCTTTCAAAGTGTCACCGCGCGCCAAAGCGATTGAGTGCACGCACTGAGACGAGAGAGGTATGTATCAACTCGTCTTAGTTAAGGGAAAAACATAGTTTAATCTGAAAACACGGTGGAGTATCCCTTTAATGTGTAAGAGCTGGGAAAATGTCTTAGAGAAAGTAAAGGGATGTTTAAAAAAGTGGAAATTGATTCTTCCACATATGTCTTTTAGAGGTTGAACACTAGTAATTAACAATTTGGTTTCTTCTATGTTATGGCATCAATTACTGTGTATAGATCCTCCAACACAATTACTAGCTAAGATACAAGCAATTTTAGTGGACTTCTTCTGGGACCAAATGGACTGTGTCCACAAAGCATTTAGTTCTTACTGAAAGAAGAATACCAAGGAATTCATCTTGATGGTAGAGGTGCTTCTTTCTGGCTTCAGTTTACTCAGTGGTTCCTGGTTGGACCCAAAGACCTTGTCTGGAGACCTTTGGGCAGAAATATTTTGTCCATAGGTGGGATTTTGGGTCTTGCTGAGTCCTTGTTTTTAACCTCTTAGCCTGCACCCCGACGCCCTCGTCCTGAAAGCCACTTAACTTGCACGTGTCAGTGTTTATGAATAGATTAAATCAAACGGGACAAATTTAATCTTGACAAACTATGTATCATTATAAAGATCTAAGCCTCAAGCATCGACGACAGATCGCTGTTTTAGAATGGAAAGCTTATAAAGATTGTATTTGCTACATTTGTGTAAGCAGTACACATAAAAAAACATGAACATTAGAAACGCTGTACATACCAGATCCGTCGTAATAACGAGTCATAAACACATTCACAGCTGTAAATCCTGGTTTAGTTAGAAAGGTAAGGGTCCACTGAACGACATCTCATGAAGCACGTTTAGTCCAACGAAGCAATAACGTTGTAATATGGATCATATTTCCTTTGTTTACGTTTCAGTTCTTCAGCGACAGAACTGTTTGCGTCCGTTATGGACGGAAAAAAGAATGAATGAAAGATAGTGTATTTGAATTTTTGCGCTCCCTCCTGAGGGCTCGTGACGCGCTCTGACGCACCTGTCAGCTGATGGAGGCAGAACTTATAGCGATCGCCTTTTTCTTTGATTGTTTTATTTTCAACAGTTTTTATATATGTGAGAGTGTGTTTTATGTTGAATGTGAATGTATCTGCATGATTACCATCTGTTTGAGTGCTAATCAGCCCAAATCAGCTCGCTATTACTGTATGATCACGGCTATAAAAGTGAACGCATCTATATGAATAGAGAGAGTGGATTATTTACTTTATGGCACATTTGTGTTATTACCATTTGTATAAGTGGCCATCAGCACATCAGCACTTATTTGTATCTTAATTCATTGTAAGTGCTGCATTTCTAGCAATCTCAGGATTCTTTGTAATTGGCAAACAAAGTTAGATCTTTTTTTTATTTTTCTTATTATTCTTATTTTTCTTACACAAATTATTCTTATTGTATTTTTCTAGTGCTAAAATAAATCACTTATATGATGTCTAAGTTTCTGTCTAGTGTTTTATAATTGAAAAAAACACTGGTGGTATGTTTACTGACTAAATAGTTTGTAGAAGCCTTCAATACTATTGGGAAATATATTTGCTTATATTTTGGGGATGGGGGGGTCTAGACATAGTCTCAGAAAAATATTTGCAGGAGTCTCATTTTTCATGATATCTTATTCAGATTTGAAATGGAAACTCATGAGACATGTGGCTTTCAACCCATTACTTTTCTAGATTGCTCCAGGACTCATTTCATGTATTTTTATATCAAATAAAAAAATAGTTAGGTGTGGTAAAACAAATTTCAAGGCATGTTTGAGCATTATCAAATCTGGTTGATAAAAAGTAAAGCCCAAAGTGTCTTCTTTCCAACGACACCAAAATTATGTTTGTAACACACTGAAGTAGGAAACTGTTACAATTATAAATTAGGTATAGCACTTTCAGCTGTTAATCCCATAATGGGGGGTGCTGGCTAACAGGTTAATGGACCTAAGTACTCATAAACTGAATAACCTCCCAAAGTTCTATCAAGGACTTTTTAATGTTTGGGGGATGTTTCATAAGCAAAGATCAACAGACAGTATATCTCTATTATGGTTGTTGAAAGAGCCTGTAGTGTATGGGACTCGTTTTAATGTAGAGGTTACAACAGGACATTTCATGATGCTCAGTACTTTGAAATGCAAAACCCACAAAAACTGAACTTTCTTTACTAACTGACTACTGCAATGATTTCTGTCAGCAAAATGTTGATGTTTTTTTCCTGCTATTAATCTTTTCCCAAATTCTAAAGAATCTGCTGGTCAAATCTTAAAGTCTGAAAGGTTTTTTTTTTACCAACAATTTGAAGGATATGGGAGGAAAAGCTATTTATAAGCTGTTCGTTAAAGTGTTAAATAAAATAAAATAAAATAAAATTGTACAGCTGATACTCCTTGGAGAACTCATTTAGGAGTTGGAAATGAGATCAAACCTGTGTGGAGAGCATTGTACAAACCACCATTGACAAAGAGAGTAGGACACTTGCAATGGAGTATATGGCGTGGTGTCATGGCAGTTAATGCTTTTATTTCAATTGCGAATCCCATTGTAAGTGCTGACTGTCCTTTTTGTTTACAGAGGGAAACTTTTTTTCACTGTTTTGTAGATTGTGGCAGACTGAGTGCTTTTTTCATTTGTTACAAATAATGTTACAATGTTTGGAGAAAGTTTTTCTAAGCAAATGTTTATTCTTGGTTTTAAATAAAAAATGGCTATTTATGTGAGTAGAAGAAATAAGATAGAAAATACAGTTTTTGTCAGATTGTTGAAAGCTAGACTGAAAATTTATTTTGATAAGTCTACAAACAATATATAAGAATTTAGAAACATATGGTGTCTTAAAAATGTGTTATGTTTTGTTGTTTTTTGGGTTGACGTTGAGATAATTTAGTGGATTGGTTCTTTGGCTTGATTGTGATTTTGTTTTAAAAACAATAAAGTGGTTTTTGAACTCTCTCTCTATAAATATATATATATATATATATATATATAAACAAAATAGAGGGTAGAGAAGAACTACATGTGGTTATTGTTTTTAAAAATCTGGTAAAAGTAACTGTGTTATGCTTTTTTAAGTTCTATAAAATGATTAATTATTTTGAAACTTTTTGTATGAATGGTGTTTTATTGAAGCTATTTGTATAGTTTTAGAAGAAATGTTGATCTTTACTAACAAGTTACAATACGCTCTGAACTTTTTGCACCCCCTTTGTGTGATGGATATTTTGATTTGTTGGTCTGCTGACTTTGTAATGATTAAATAAAGTGTGTTGAAAACTGGGAATAATGTTCTCCTTTAGGAAGAATCATATGTACAATAGCAGTACGAAAAAAGTAGAGAAACTCCATTCATCTTCATTCAAACAGAAAAGAATGTTTCAGCATGTGACAATATTCTACCTGTTATAATGTTGAATTAGTCATGCACAAAGCATTCAGCTTGTTGCCATGGTACTTACAGGAGGTCCTGGGGAGAAAGCAGAAAATAAGATTTTTTAAAAATAATTTATTCAAATTTGATACAGGTGAGATAATTGGCACATTTATGAATAACACACAGCAGCTGCAGCTGATACCCCCCATCCATGTTCCAACATTTATTGGCTAAAGAATATGTTCTTTTTGATAAACAACTCCCTGAAGGGCGATAGAGACGGAAAACAAGCCCTGTTCACACTGCGATTACTGTTATTTTTCCACACTTACAGTGTGAGTAGTCAAGTGGCAGCTCAACAATCGGAACATATAGTATTAGAACAATAAAAAAAGTGAGCTCTGGCTTTGCATCATGATTTACTCGTACAGCATGAGTTGGTATTTAACAAAAATAAAGTCACACAGCGTAAAAAGCTGAATAATTTTTTGCAGTTAGTTATTGTTATTAGTATTAGTACAGTTATTATTTATTTATTATTATTTACTGAATAATATGGAAACTTTGTAATTTATTTTACTCCCTCGGATGAAAGTAGATATTAACATTTTAATTGTTTTAGTTATGATTACATTTTTAATCAATGTCACTGGTAAACTGGTAAAACATTTCAAAGTATCAAAGGAATTGTCTCCTGCATCATACGATGTTTACACAAATCTGTTAAAATCATAGAAAAAAAACCCTGTACATTGCATAACAAAAACAGTAGGAGTAAGCAGTTTGTTCAGTAAGAGGGGTTATAAGAAGAGCTCTTTCAATTGGACGGTTAACCTGTTTTTAAAGACTTTTATAATTATTTGGAAAGTCACATATGTCCAAATACAGCTGTCAGTCATTGATTTAAAAAAGAGCACATAGTAAAAGAGGATTTCTTTTAATATGAGCAATCAGGACCATGAAATATTGCAGAACATAGTGATATTATGCACTTTCAGCAATTGTTGAAATTTGACCAAAGTCAATGACCAAGTGTCCAACTAAAGAGAACACTAATCACTTTAATGGTAACAGATGTCAACATACTTAGTACATGTACAATATCAAAGAAGTAAAGCTTGTTTGTAAAAAGTTCCTACTCCCGTTTCTACTCAGCTTCACTTTTTCCTGCTTTTGCTGTTTGTCTTATCCCCAGTGATTCTGCTAGATAACCGCAGGTGTCATCACTAAAGCTCAGTCATCACTTGTGGAGTGAATCTACTTTATTTCACTAACTACAACACTGCTTCAGTGTTACTTTTACTCTTTTTAGATCAAGACCATATGAAATCCGAGCTGTGAGGTCCTGACTCTCTGTGGTCAGTAAAAATCCCAGGATGTCTTTCGAAAAAAGTAGAGGTGTGACCTCGGCCTCCTGGTTAAATTTGCCCATTGGCCTCTGATCATCATGGCCTCCTAACAATCCCCATATCTACTGATATACTGGCTTCATCACTTTGTCTCCTCTTCACCAGTAAGCTGGTGTGTGGTGGGCATTCTGGCACAATATGGCTGCCGTCGCATCATCTGGATGCTGCACACTGGTGGTGGATGAGGAGATACCCCTTGACTATGTAAAGCGCTTTGAGTGCCTAGAAAAGCACTATATAAATGTAAGGAATAATTATTAAGGAATTATTATGTAAATATAACCAGCAATTATAGTGTAGCGTCAGTTCTGACAGGTCACGTTATTGAAGTTTGCATCAGCTGACTCTCATTAAATAGCTAATAGCTGCAGGCAAAACACCATCACTAGGAATCGGGAATTTAGCAAGTGGAATTCGCTGCATTTACCAGTATTTATTTTGGTATATATTTTCTATGTAGTCTTCAAACAAAAATAGTCAATAATTCTTCTCTCTTTAGACCAAATAAATTAAGTTTATAATACATTTGAATTAAGGATTGAATTTTTGAAAAACTTGAATAAATGATGACAATTTTCATTTTTAGGTGAACTATCCCTTTAACAGTAGTGAAAAGGGAGCAACTTATAAAAATTATAGTTGTTCATATATAATATATTTAATATATATAATTTATAATTTTTTAAAAAGAAGCAGAATAAGAGAATAAGACATATGAAAGAGATACGAATTAAACTCATTTTTCAGATACAGTAGGTTTACTTAAAATATTTAACATCTTTTGTTGGTTAACATTTTAATGACACGGATAGGTACTTAATTAGGAATGCTTTCCCTTTAAGATGGAAGGCATGGATGTAATACTGACATGTTCAGTTTTCACCCACCTATTCACGTTCACTTAATCCATAACGGTTTTTACGTGCGATATTCTACACGAAAGACATTCAGACTGCTGTCTGTGAATTTGAGCACTGAGAACTGATCGCACACTGTATATGAGAACTTAAGAAGTGGAGTGTGCATGAGAAAGGGCACTTCTATCACCGTTATCCAATTGCAATCCAATGACAGGGACGCACATTTATAAGGACAAGACATTAGCCTATAGGATGTATTTTTAATGTCCGGTAGTCCTCAAATAACATTATAGTCCTGTCTAGTCTTGTTAACTAAGATGCGGCATATATTTCGTCAGTTTTAGCTCGTCAATGTCTCATCTTCGTCAACGAATATTTTTCATCATCTTCGTTAACGAAATTAACACTGGAATTCACATTGATCATAAGCTGACTGATTTGGAAATGGCCAAGTTAGCATTACTTCACGCATCATTACTCATTGACACGGATGCCACGAGTTATGTGACTGACTAAAGAACAAGTTCAGATGAGAACTTCATCGCCAAGAAGGATATTAAGAAATCAAGCATCCACATCACAGCTGCTATGTTTTACTTTCTCGAATGACTTCACAAGTTCCTTTAAGGTTGTTGGCAACATGCGTGTTGCTTAGGCTCATTTAGTTATGCGACCATTGGCATGTATGATACTTATCTGTTGTTAGTGGCAACAAGCTTGTTTACTACAACTAGGGATGGGTATCGTTAAGGTTTTAACGGTATTACTACTCTTACTGATACTGCTTAACGGTCCGGTACTTTAATGGTATTCTTATCGGTACTTTGTGTTGTGTTAGGCAGACGAAAACTTTGCATTTCTCTGTCTGCACATAATGCACTTTTGAAAGATGCTTTGACAGATTGCTTGTGTTTCCGCCCTTGCATGAAAAATTTTGTTGCACTTACTACAACCAGCGTTGTCTGCATCAACTCTAGTGAAGTATAACCACACTTTGGAACGTTTTGCTGTCTCCACCATCGTCACTCTTTGTATTAAGCAGGAGTTTTTGTACTGTAAGGGGGCCGTTCACATATCGCATCTAAAAACGAGTGGAAAACGCTAGGCACGCCGCTTTTTGATTTTTTTTCCCCCAAAGCCTTCGGGCACTTGCGCTCCTGAGGATCCTGCCGTTGCTAAGCAATCATGACCTGCTCTCTCCATGAATACGCAGAAATTTCAGCAATGGATAAATGGATTTGCAGCACTAAAAACTGCTTGCAGTAGCACTGCTACTAAATTAATTAAAAAATCCACATACAGCTATCAGCTGTTCCTTCATCTTGGCTGAGCTTTCAACGTTGTTACGGAAAAGGTGAGGAAGTTACATGACCTGCGGTGCGCTTGCGGCATTCTGAAAAGTTGAGATGTTTTTAACTCGATGCGGTGCGGACGCGCCTGGAAAAAACGAGCTCGTTGCACCGCATGCATAATGAGCGCGCATATCGCGCACCAACATTTGAAATAACGAACTTGAGCGTGCAAAAGACGCAATATGTGAACGGCCCCTTATGCGTGTGTCCGTGCACCGTGCTCGTTCTTGTTGTGTGTGTGACTGACAGACACCCTCCGCGGCGCGCATGAGAGATCTCGCAGATTTCACAGACAAACGTCTTAATATGATCGCACATTAGAAATGTTTGGTAAGATAAAATGTGCACGATAACATTATTAAGCAAATCTCTTCGCCATCATCACTCTTTATTATTAAGCGGGAGTTTTCATACTGTTATGTCTGTGCGTGCGCCGCGCTCGTTGTGGTGTGTGTGACTGACAGACAGCCTCTGCGGTGCGCATGGGAGATCTCGCAGATCTCACAGACAAACGTCTTAATATGATCGCACATTAGAAATGTTTGGTGAGATAAAATGTGCACGATAACATTAATAAGCAAAAATACATAGTACATTAATTTTTTCCCCCTCCAGTACTGAAAGCAGAACTGATACCGTCAATTCTTACTGATACTACGGTCTTTCATAATTTAGCCCCGGGGCCATTTTAATACCGGGTTTCGGTACACATCCCTAACTACAACAGCTGGGATAAAGGGTGGTCTAATGCCATTTCATGCATTCGGAGTTATTTACATTGTAAGAGTTGGATTCTTATCTCCAACTCTTCTCACTGCTGTGTGTGTGCACTTGGATGGGTTAAATGCAGAGAACTAATTCCGAGTATGGGTTACCATACTTGGCAAATGTCAAAACTTTCTCTTCACTTTCACTTCACTTTTCACTCAGCAACCCAAGCGAGAGCAAGAGCACACCGCTTAACATATTTCGCTCATGGTTCCGAAGTCATCAGCAGCACTGCAGTTACTTGCTTGAGAAGAATGTCTCTAAAGATGTGTGTTTTTGGATATGAGGAAAAGATAGCCTTATTAAGTGTTATGTGAACAATGGATGCAATTTGTTTTTCCAGGGTAGCAACAGAGTTCACAAGCGTGATTGCTTATTACCCTCATTCGGTGACGAATGTTTTATAACAAGGTACATTCTTGGATTTGCACATCGTTTGAAAGTGAAAGACGGAGAAATCCCAGTGTTTAATGTCATGACTAGTCCTGTGGGTGTCACTGTTGGAAAGTGTTATTCCTGCTTCCTGCTTGTCTTGCTACTGGTTTGTGAACGTAGCTCTGTGTAGCTTTGTTTTTCTGTAGAATCTTTATCTTACTATTACTCTCTGTTGTTTAATGTGATAAAATATAACTTAATTCCCACCATATTTCTGATACTATCTATCAATCTAATCTGATTAATTTGATAGTTCACTTTTATTCTAAATCCGCAAGTGCAGCACACCTGCATCGTGTTAGCATTCGTTAGCTTGTAGTTAGCGTTTCTATTCGTGCCTATCGCTGTTTTCTTTTCTTTTTCTTTTCTCCTCTCCTCTCTCTCACTACTTTCTCATTCCGGTTTTTCACAAGTTCATCAAACAACAGTGGTAAGAATCTTTCATCAATCACGGTGAGTAATGGCTTCTCCTGCTATTGTTATTTGCACTGCTTGCCACATGTATAGTTTATCTCTCTCTGTTGGTGATGAGGGATTCACATGTGATAAATGCAGGGAAATAGTTAAGCTGACAGAGAATATTTCAGAATTAGAGACATGCCTACAAACTTTAATTGAGGACAGTAAGAATTTGAGGGGAAGCAGACAGACTGGCTAAACCAACCATCTGCTAGCCACCTCACGCCACAGAAATCAGTTAATTCTCAGCATATAGAGACTTTTTCACCTAGATATCACACTATAGAGACTGTATCTGTTCCCCGAACTAGAAAAAAAAAGTTGAAACCAATTTAAGAGAAACAATTTAATTGATGTTCAACAAATAAAAAAAACTGATGTAATACAGATAACATCATGCCCACCAAGCTCAGTGAAGTCAGGCAAGTTGTGGAGAAGGCAAGGTCTTCATCAGCACCAGGCCCCAATGGAATCCCCTACAAGCTCTATAAGAAATGCCCCAAGGTACTAGAGCTGCTATGGTATCTCAGGAGATCTGCCTGGAAAAAGCAACACATCCCATCTGAGTGGCAAAGAGCATTGGCGGTCTTCATCCCCAAGGAAATGAACTCCAAAGACATCAGCCAGTTCAGAAACATCACTCTGCTGAAGGTAGAAGGAAAAATCTTCTTCTCAGTGCTGGCCAGAAGGATTTCCACCTACCTGCTTGAGAATGGCTACATCGACACCAACTGTTAGAAGGCGGGAGTCCCTGGCTTCTCAGGGTGCATAGAGCACGCTACAATGATCTGGGACCAGATCCAGAAGGCAAAGTGGGAAAAGACAGACCTGCATGTCATCTTGCTCGATCTTGCTAATGCATATGGTTCAGTCCCACACCAGCTCAAAAACTATGCCATGGAGCTCTTCCATATGCCCTCCTGCATAAAGGACATGGTGGCATCCTACTTCAATCACCTGCAGATGTGCTTTGCCCTCCAAGATTTCACCACCGGGTGGCAACAGTTAGAAGTAGGAATTGCAATGGGTTGTGTCATCTCTCCCATCCTGATTGTATCAGCCTTTGAGGTAATCCTCGTCGGAGCAAGATGTTTGGAAGGATAAAGCTACCATCTAGGCAGAGATTACCCCCATTGAGGAAGTACATGGATGACATCACCAGCCTACTTCAGACAGCAGCACATCAAGACTGCTGAAAAGGATGGACGAGTTGATGTCGTGGGCACAAATGAAGATCAAGCCATCAAAATCATGGAGCCTGTCTCTCAGAAGAGGAGTCAGAAACGACACCACATTTTTAATTGTGGAAGGAGAAAAAATGCCTTTCTTTTCAGAGCAACTCATTAAAAGCCTAAGGAAGCAGTTAGTTTATGGACAAACAGATTGGGAGAACCATCTAGGGATTTAGACTTTTTTTTAGAGAGAAATCAAATCTAAAGATTAGAATTGCTTTAATTAAACTAATTCCAAATTTAATGAGTTTATACTTCATCAATGGTTCGTCCAGCGAACGTTAAAATCAGTATATCTTCACAATTCTGTTTATACTACTTCGTGGTCAATGAGCATACAAACAAAATGATAATTTATAAGCTACGAGCTAGCACATGATCTAGGCAAAGTTTAACTTTAAAATACAACCAACAAGACAATACTTCTTTTTTTAAATGAAACAAGAATTTATTGAGATACTCTATACATTGCATGGATCTAAAACCTAATCAACACACACAAATAAAGAGGTGGGTAGAGTACCCAAAAATTGTACTCAAGTAAAAGTAAAAGTACTTATAGAAATATTTACGTACTAATATTAGTCTGAATAGTTACTTTAGTAAGAGTAAAAAAGTATCCAATAAAAAAACTACTCAAGTAGTTAGTTACTAGTTACTTTGGATCATATACTGAATAAATATCTATAGTCTATTCTTATGTGGATATGCTGGGTTGGGATATACAGATAAAATATATGTGTGTGTGTGTGTGTGTGTGTGTGTGTGTGTATGTATATATATATATATATATATATATATATATATATATATATATATATATATATATATATATATGTAATAATAAAACCTTCGTAATCTTTGGGAAGAAGGAGGCGGGAACCGGCGGACAATGAAATGAAACTTTAATAATCAAAATAAACATAAAAAAACAGCGCACCAGCCCCTCGCGGACGACTGATGCGCTCAAATAAAAAAGCAAAACATAAACTAAAGCCCAGGCCTGGTCCTCTCTCGTCCTTCACTGTCGTCGCTCCAGTTTTATATCCTTCCATCTCCTCTGTGGGACTCGAGACCGGCGGTGGGTCGCAGGTGTCGCGGATTTCCCAATCACTCCACTGGCCTCGCTCGCACTGGACGGCCCTCGGCAGACGGCACGATACTCCTCCACCGCCCGGTGGACGGTGACGGCTCCTCTGGTTTTGGGCAGCCAGCAGGAGTCCCCCGTTCCCTGCTCCTCCCCGTTCAGGCGGACGGCAGCAGGCTCCGGCTCTCTGGCGAACGGCGCCGACTCCTCCGCTCCCTCACGGACGGCAGCCGCCCCTCCACATCGCGGGAGGCCGGCAGCGAGCTCGCCCGTCCCCGGCAACTCACTCCAGCCCACCGCCTCGAGCTTCCATGGCGGCATCCTCCTCGCCTGCTCGATGGCACCGCGGATTCACCACAGCGGCGAGGGATCTTCAGCAGCGCGTCCCTCCTTCTCCCGGGTTTCGGCACCACTGTAATAATAAAACCTTAATATTCATCCGGAAGAAGGAGGCGGGAACCGGCGGACAATAAAATGAAACTTTAATAACAAAATAAACACAAAACAGCGCATCAGCCCCTCGCGGACGACTGATGCGCACAAATAAAAAGCAAAACATAAAATAAAGCCCAGGCCTGGTCCTCTCTCGTCCTTCACTGTCGTCGCTCCAGTTTTATATCCTTCCATCTCCTACGTGGGACTCGAGACCGGTGGTGGGTCGCAGGTGTCGCTCATTTTCCAATCACTCCCTCGGCCTCGCTCGTTCCCACATCCCTCGGCCCCGCCCCACTCGTCACATAACGGTATACACTACAGTCTCTGTGCTCACAGCGTCCCAAACACAAATAATTTTTATATATTTTTTTTATATTTATATTTTCATTGTCTGGCTATATGGGACTTTGGTATGGAGTAAAAGTTTAAGATTATAACTTTTTTGCTAGTATTCTATCACATTGTGAGTTTATATTAGCACCTTTTGTTGTTTTCTCGTGATAACTGATAGAGCGTTTGGACACAGAAGCGCTGCTACGTGACGTCAGACTTAACAAGCGAATAGACTAAACAAAAGCAAAGTACGTGGATTTAAACACTTGCATGCCATCGTGATGGTCATTTAATGGTGAGAAGAGCAGCAAGCAACACGAGAAAGGGCTTGAAAGTTTTAGAAATGATTATGCAGCTTGACCCCTCCAGCGAGCTGCAGCTTATTTGAAGTTGGTATTGCATTTTGGTTCATAATACATTATGTTCATAAATTTGATGCAAAGTAGAATTTTTTACAAGATTTTAAGGATTTAAACTGGCTTTACCATCAAGAAAAGACGAGCATTTCACACATAGGCCATCCGTACTTTTCACCATCAAAAGGCAGCAGGTGCATAAACACACTTCTTTTTTTATTGTTTACTCCATGTAGTTCTGAGAGCATGAGGTGCATATTTGGATTTTTTCAGATAGTGTACAACAAGGTAAGTGCACAAAGGTCTCTCTCACACCCTCTCTCTCTCTCTCTCTCTCTCTCTCTCTCTCTCACACACACACACACACACACACTATAATTTGCTATTATACTCCATATAACTCCATATACAAGCCAGAAACTAAGCCTTTTTTTGCACAGGCCTATATAAAGAGATAATGGTCCCACCTAGTGATCAACTGTAAAAAATAACAAATGTCACCTCTTCCCAACAGGGAAAATCACCAACAATCAAGAATCTCACACACACACAAACACTACAATTTGCTGTTATACTCCATATAACTCCATATACAAGCCAGAAACTTTGCCTTTTTTGCACATGCCTATCTAAAGGGTTAATGGTCCCACCTAGTGATCAACTGTAAAAATAACAAATTTTACCTCTTCCCAAAAGGGAAAACCACAAACAATCAAGAATGCATGATTATATGGTGTCATGGCTTTGCAATCAAAAAATGTTGTTATAATGGAAGTCAATGGGGCAAAAACAGCCACCAACAACAAAAGAGGGAGAAAAAATTAAAATCTAATTCTGCACAAAAACTAACAATGCATCAAAGCCAATCTTGTTACTAATCTTTGACATGCCCAAGACTGTGATAAAAGGTAAAAAAACTATCCAGTCCACAATCACTTTTTATATTGAAAATATGTAATTTTGTGTGTTTTTTCCCAAATCAGTGACATCAATTATGAACTTGGTAATTAAAGAGTTAACCATCTTGGATTTTTTTTTTTTTTTTACATTTGGTAGTTTTGATAAGGACTTAGATTGATTAATAGATTTATGCAAAAAAAATTGAAAAAAATATTTATCTGATACATTTTTACAGTAGTTTAATTTAGTGGATGTTTTCATCCACGAACATAATGAAAGGGTAGTGAATTTGCCCACAGTGTACCATTGAGTTTTTTAAAAATGTCTAAGCATTTTCCCAAAATATGGGTCAAAATAAGATTTGTCACCAAAAATCATTCCATTAGCTCAAACACAGAGAAAGTTGTGGCCAAAATAAGACTCAACTTTACCCCCTAGTGGATGAAAACGTCCCCAACAACGCATAAGGGTTAAAAAAACTTGAACAAGCTAATCAAGGTCTGAAGGGTAACTAGAAAGCTACAGGCATGTGAGTTTTAATTAGGATTGGAGCTGAACTCTTGCAGAGATGTGGCTCTCCAGAACTGGAGTTCACCACCCCAGATCTAGATTTAATACTGTCACATGGAATTGATGTTGATAGTGTTGAAATTATGCAGCCAAGCGATGATATCACAGATCAGTATGTAGTCTTGTGTAAACTTCATATCACTAAAACTGTAAATTCTACTCCTTGTTACAAGTATGTCAGAACCATCACTTCAACCACTAAAGACTGCTTTGTAACCAGAGGTGGGTAGTAACGAGTTACATTTACTTCGTTACATTTACTTGAGTAATTTTTTGGGGTAACTAATACTTTTCGGAGTATATTTAAAGATGGGTACTTTATACTCTTACTTGAGTAAATTTTTGGGGGAAAATCTGTACTTTTACTTCGTTACTGTGGGCGACGCTCCTCTCGTTACTTTATCTTAATGCAATAAATGTTATAAATGCTTCAGTTTATTCCAAACGCGCCGTCTACTTTTCTCTGGGCAATGAACGATGCCCATTCGAGAATGATTCATTCTTTTGAGTCAATTCTGTTCAAAGGCTTGATCAAACCAATTGGCAAATGAGTGAATTGGTTCATGAATCAGTTTGAATGAGTCGTTCAGTTCCCTGCCGCGCGCGCTGAGCGACTGAAGTGGTTCACTCGGAGTTGTAACGTTGAAGAACAGAAAGAGCGCTGAAAACGTGGCTGGAACTGCACTGAATTGAAAGCAAATCTGCAAAGGCTATTATTTGCTAGCGATGGAAATCCTTATTAGATGAACACCGCGTGTGCTGTCTACTGTTCAACAGGTAATAACTTGGGCTACATTCGATCAACAGTACACAATACCACTGTGACATTAGTTTGTTGTACGTGCGTGGCTTATAACAGAGGGGAGTCATGTTGAATGCAGCTTCCAAAAGACAAAAAATAGCCGATTAATATTTTATTAATTTTAATACAGTCACACCAGTGCGAGTACGTTCAGCAAGTCCAGCTGCTAAATTCAGATCTGTGATTGCTTGCTGGCGCTGAGCCAGAGATAGATGCGTTTTACAGCACTGCCCATTATAACCAATCACACATGATTCTTTTGAGCTTATTAAAGCATTGGCCAATCAGAGGTGTTCCGATGAGTCATCGCTAAAATGCCGGTGCTTCCTTCACTCGAGGAAGACTGGAGACCTCTTTCTGGCGAATTCTCTCGTCAGAAACAACAAAGTGCAGATGTGTGTACGAATCTTTAATTAAGATATTGATTTCACAGTGTTAACAGTTTCAGTGATTTTAATGGGAGTTTCTGAGAGTGATTGAACTCTAGACTGTGAGTGAAAATGATCTTTGATAATGTATATGTTATTTGCTCTCTTTCTGAACAATGAAAGATGTAGCAATATTTATATCACATTAACTTTCAATGTTAAATTCACATTTAATATAAAGTCAGTCGTATTAAAAATATGTTATGGCATGACACCTAAATCTGTTACTTAAGTAAACAGACAGGGTTTTATAATAAATTACATAAATTGGAGTAAAGGCTGATGAAATATATACATTTATACATGCACACATACATTACATACATTTTATCTATATATCTAAATAAAAATAGGCTCAGTATATATGACCCAAAGTAACTAGTAACTAACTACTTGAGTAGATTTTTTATCCTATACTCTTTTACTCTTACTCAAGTAACTATTCAAGACTAGTACTTTTACTTTTACTTGAGTACAGTTTTTGGGTACTCTACCCACCTCTGTTTGTAACTAATATTTCTGATTTATCTCAATTTCTTAGCACATCCAAAAACTTGATGATGTAACAGAACCTATGGATTCTCTTTTCTAGCATTTTACATAAGGTTGCTCATTAACGCTTTAGGAAGATTAAGGAAAACAGTCTAAAATGAGGTATAATGAGCACACTTGCACCCTAAAGAGAGCAGCCTGGAAAATGAAGCACAGCTGGAGGAAAACAAAACTAGAGGGATAAAGTATCGCATCAGACAGTGCACTATAGATCCCCTGAGAAACAGTTCCACTCAAATTTCTACTTTTGGACAAGAATAATTGTATACATTTGTTAAATCATCTAAACCAACAACATGTATGATCGACCCTATTCCATCTAAGCTCCTAAAAGAGGTGCTTCCAGAAGTCATAGATCCTCTTCTGACTATTATAAAATTGTCATTGTCATTAGGATATGTCCTCAAAACCTTCAAACTGGCTGTTATTAAGCTGCTCACCAAGATAATAGAAAGGGCAGTATCCTAACAAGTATATTCCTTTGTAGAGAAAAAATGGTATCTGTGAGGATTTCGTAAGGATTTAAACCGTATCATAGGACATTTACATTTAGTCATTTAGCAGACACTTTTATCCAAAGCGACTTACAAATGAGGTCAATGGAAGCAATCAAAAACAACTAAAGAGCAATGATGTATAAGTGCTATAAAAAGTTTCAGTTAGCTTAAACGCAGTACATGTAGCAAGGGCTTTTAAATAATATAATAAATAAAAAGAAAACAGATAGAATAGAAAAAGAATAGAGCAAGCTAGTGTACCGAGTATAGTAAGAGACTGCTCTCCTTAGGCCGGTGACACACTGGCTGCGTGGCGTGAGCGTGGCGTGTCTGCTGCGTGTCAGTAGCGTGGTGGCTGCCTCTCGTTTTCTGTGTCTTTATACACCAGAATCATGCCTGACGCGGCGCTGGCGCGCTGCTGCTGCTGTAGGTGACATAGAGGGAGGCCGCGGAAAGACCAGGCTCTTGTCTTCACGACAACAATATCTATACTTCATGTTAAGCATATATATAAAGCCTAATGATAAAGGACACCGTCAACAGTATTGACGGCAAATAGACTATGTTTGACAGGTGCAATATTTGAAAATCGATAATTATTTTATTTTTTTAATTTCATTTATATCTGAATTTATGTCAACTTATAGACTTTCAAACATCAAAATGTCATGAATTAATATGTATTTGTGTACAAAATTACATATAAACATATTTTCCTATTCTATTTTGCCTGGAAACGCTTCCAACACGCTTGCGTGTCACATGAAAAATAGGCATCGGTTCTATTTCTAGCATTCACGCGTTTTCTGCGCTGCTTGCTTCTCACGCAGTCAGTCTGCAAGCTCTAACCTGTTAACATGGGAACCGAATTAAAAACGGACACGCCACGTGGCTGAGACGCTTGCGCCACGCATCCAGTGTGTCGCCGGTCTTAGGGGTTACAAATGACCTGCTCTTATCATCTGACCGTGGTTGTATCTCTCTGTTAGTGCTATAGGATCTTAGTGCTGCATTCGACACTATTGACCACAACATTCTCTTGAATAGACCAGAAAAGAGTTATCATGTTGATCACAAGTGCAGTATGGAGTACCTCAAGGCTCAGTACTAGGGCCATTACTTTATGCTGATGATACTCAGCTCTATATTTCTTTGCATCCCGGAGAAACATACCAATTTGCAAAATTTATGGAATGTATAGTCGATATAAAAACCAGGATGAGGAATAATTTCTTACTACTAAATTGTGAAAAAAACATAGGTATTAATTATAGGACCTAAAATCTCTTCATGTAATAACCTAGAACCTGGGCTTGAAAATGAAAAAAAAAATCAATCGGTTCACTCCGAGCAGAATCGTTATTTTAATGTTTCTGTTCAGCGTTCTGCGTGATTTTATTACCGTTCTGAAACCGGTTCGGGTTGAAGAAATACTTTTTAATTATAATTTGCCTAATAATAATAATAAAATAATAATAATAAAATATAGCGTTTTCTTTACTCAAAAAGAAAAGGAAAAAATTTTGATCTAAAGCTAGTCACAGCCAAACAGCATCTTCTTCTCTAGATTTTTGCCAAATGTAAGCTACTTTAAGAAAAAAACAATCTATCAACACTTTGAAGACAAAGTATTTAAAATAGATATTTAAAAATGTTTGCCGCATTGTTAAGAGAAAAAAAAAACACTTGTATCAGATTGTGTTTTGAGAGTAAAAAAAATGTATAAAAAGTCGAGGCTCACGTCTGTGTTTTCCTGGGTGTCCACGTGTGAGCTCACTTCTCCTTAGGCACTTCACCATAGGCACTATAATTCCTCTAGTCTGGTCCTGTCTTCACAGTAATTGCACTCCAATTAATTGCACCAGGTGCAGGCAATCTATTGTCATTAGTCTCCTTATAAATACCTGTCTTTTCCTGTTGTTTGTATGGAGTCCTTACCCTTCGTGTCACCAATGTTCTCGTCTCCCAAAACTTACCCTAGCTATCTCGTCCTCCGAGTTCCCTGTCCGTTCCATCCAGTTCCCTCTTTTGTTTGTCTCCTTGGACTGTTTGTTTTGGATTACCCTTTTTGTTAAATAAACGTACCTGCAATTGGATCTCTCCCTCTCCTTGTGTTTTCCTGGTGCACGATCGTCACAGAAGGACTGCATCCAAGAGATCCAGCGGTATGTCTGCTCCAATTTCCTCCCCAGCCATCAAGCGGGAGAGAAATGGTTTTGAGGGTACTCGCCAGGTTGTGTTCCGTGGAACCAGGGGAGGTCGCTCCGGAGTAAGCAGTCGAGAGGAGCGCCAAGGGGCAAGATGGACGCCAGCACAGCGCCAAAGCACAAAGTGGCCACCAGTCCAGCGCCACCGTGCAGGATGGCCACCAGCTCAGCGCCAAAGCACAAGATGGCCGCCAGTCCAGCGCCACAGCACAAGTTGGCTGCCAGCCCAGCGCAAGGAGGCAAGATGGATGCCAGCATATGGCCACAGCACAAAGTGGTCACCAGCTCAGCGCCAACGCCCAAGATGGCAGCAGAGACATTTTTGGATTATTTCTCCAGGCTGTCAAAAATCCAGATTCCCAAGACTGTTCAGGTCACGTCTGCGGAGCCAGCACCACTGCACAAGATGGCCGCCAGCCCGGAGCCACTGCAGAGGAAGGCACTTACAGTGGGCTTTCCTGAGTTGAGTCAGATTCCTGTTGACCTTCCAGAGTCGAGTCAGATGTTCGTGGACCCTCCAGAGTCAGGGTTAGTCACCGTCGACCTTCCAGAATCAGGGTTAGTTACCGTTGACCCTCCAGAGTCAGGGCTAGTTCCTGTTGACCTTCCAGAGTCGAGTCAAATTCCAGTTGACTGTCAAGAGTCAAGGCAGGCTCCTGTTGACCTTCCAGAGTCGAGTCAAGTGTCCATTGACTTTCCAGAGTTGAGTCAGGTTCCGGTTGACCCTCCAGAGTCGAGTCAGGTGCTCGTGGATCCTCCTAAGTCGGGTCAGGTGCTCATGGACCCTCCAGAGTCAGGGTTAGTCACCGTCGACCTTCCAGAGTCAGAGTTAGTCACCATTGACCTCCAGAGTCAGGGTTAGTCACCGTTGACCTTCGAGAGTCAGGGCTAGTTCCTGATGACCCTCCAGAGTCGAGTCAGGTGTTCGTGGACCCTCCAGAGTCAGGGGTAGTCACCGTCGACCCTCCAGAGTCAGGGTTAGTTGCTGTTGACCTTCCGGAGTCAGGGTTAGTCACCGTTGACCTTCCGGAGTCAGGGTTAGTCACCATTGACCTTCCAGAGTCAGGGTTAGTCACCTTTGACCTTCCAGAGTCAGGATTAGCTACCATGGACTTTCCAGAGACAAGGCTAGTCACCATTGACCTTTCAGAGTCAAGTCAAGTCACTGGTGATCTTCAAGGACAGAGTCAAGTCACTGGTGATCTTCAAGGACAGAGTCAAGTCACTGGTGATCTTCAAGGACAGAGTCAAGTCACTGGTGATCTTCAAGGACAGAGTCAAGTCACTGGTGATCTTCAAGGACTGAGTCAAGTCACTGGTGATCTTCAAGGACTGAGTCAAGTCACTGGTGATCTTCAAGGACTGAGTCAAGTCACCGGTGATCTTCAAGGACTGAGTCAAGTCACCGGTGATTTTCAAGGACTGAGTCAAGTCACCTGTGATCTTCAAGGACTGAGTCAAGTCACCAGGGATCTTCATGAACAAATGCAAGTCACCAATAATCTTCATGAGCAGAGTCAAGTCAGCACCGATCTTCTGGAATCCAGTAGAAACACCATAGGATTACCAGAGGTTCGTCCTCCCGTTGGTCTGGCCACACGGATGTGGTGGTCTTCTGCTCCACCCTGGGGTCCTTCGGCCTCAACCACAAGGATGAGGTGGTCTTCTGCTCCGCCCTGGGGGGCTTCCGCCCTGACCACACGGTTGTGGTGGTCTTCTGCTCCTCCCTGGGGGACTCCGGCATCGACCACAAGGATGTGGTGGTCTTCTGCTCCGCCCTGGGGGACTCTGGCCTCGACCACAAGGATGTGGTGGTCTTCTGCTCCGCCCTGGAGGGCTTCTGCCTTGACCACATGGTTGTGGTGGTCTTCTGCTCCGCCCTGGTGGGCATCACGTGATGTCCTTCACAGACTTATGTTTTTGTGTTTTTGTTTTCTTTTGTTTTTCTGTCGGTTTCCTCCTTTGGACCTGGCCCTCCGTCCCTCCCCCTGATCCTCCGCCGGTCCACCACCCTCCTGGACTCCTTGTTTTGTGTTACACTTCTCTTGTCTCTGTCTTCCCATTTTACCTGGTTGTCTTGTCTCTATTTCCCCATTTTATCTGGTTGGTTTGTCTCTGTTTCTCCATTTTATCTGGTTGTTTTGTCTCTGTTTCCCCATTCTACCTGGTTGGTTTGTCTCCGTTTCCCCATTTATCTGGTTGTTTTGTCTCTGTTTCCCCATTCTACCTGGTTGATTTGTCTCTGTTTCCCCATTCTACATGGTTCTCCTGTCTTTGTGTATTATGTTTTCTGGCCCTCCGTCCCTCCCCCTAGTCCTCCGCTACCCACCTCCCTCCTAGTTTCTTTATCTGTTGGTTTTTCCTTGGTTTCAGGTTAATCAAATTAATCAAAATTAGCTGATACAGTTTGCTGCATTCATGCGCACTCAGAAACCGGTGACTGAACGAATCAGCAGAGCTTGTACAAGCTTTTTTCATCGCTGAATCTTTCTCAGGCATTTCCAAATGTTGAAATTGGGTTGCGCATCTATCTGTGCATGATGTTGTCCAATGCCTCCGGCGAGCGGAACTTCTCAAATTTGGGAATAATCAAAGGAGAGCTGCGGTCTTCAGTTGGGAAGAAAAGGCTAAGCATGTTGGCGCTTTAGTGTCGAATGCATGCACCAACACCGAGAAAAAAAGGCCCTTTTTGCGTCATCAGGCCTAATTTGGTCTTAAACCGGCCATGAAGGCGGTGCATTGCCATTGAGACTGGCCCATGAGGGGTTCACAGTTGAACTGACATTTCAATCGTTGGCTTCAGCGTCACATTTGCATATGCCGTACTGCTGGAATTCGTCACTAATTCGACAGCAAATTTCAAATATTAAATGGAATGATAAAATAACGTTATTAACCAGTTAATGGCCATTTAAAATTTTCGATTCTGTTCGGAACTAGAAAATTTGATTTAGTTTCTGTTTCTGGTTCTGTTCCTGTCAAAATTTAGTTAATTTCCGGTTTTCATTTTCATTCCTTGAATCAGTTCAGAGCCCTGCCTAGAACACTGTCTAAAACTTGATGGCTGCTCTGTCAATTCTTTATCATCAGTTACGAACCTAGGTGTGCTATTTGGTAGCAGCCTTTTCTTTGAAAGCCACTGTGACGAGTGAGGCGGGGCCGAGGGACGTGGGAGCGAGGCCGGTGGAGTGATTGGAGATGAGCTACACCTGTTCGACCCACCGGTCTCGAGGCCCACGGAGGAGATGGAAGGATATAAAACTGGAGCGACGACAGTGAAGGACGAGAGAGGACCAGGCCTGGGCTTTATTTTAGGTTTTGGTTTCATTTTGTGCGCATCAGTCGTCTGCGAGGGGCTGATGCGCTGTTTTGTGTTTATTTTGTGATTATTAAAGTTTCATTTGATTGTCCGCCGGTTTCCGCCTCCTTCCTCCCGGGTTTCAGCACCACTGTAATGATTTAAACCTTAATAATCATCGGGAAGAAGGAGGCGGGAACCGTCGGACAATCAAATGAAACTTTAATAATGGCTGCCCACTGCTCCGGGTGTATGTTCACAGTGTGTGTGTGTGTGTTCACTGCTGTGTGTGTGCACTTTGGATGGGTTAAATGCAGAGCACGAATTCTGAGTATGGATCATCATACTTGGCTGAATGTCACTTCCCTTTTTTTTTAATATTGCGCTTTCACAACACATTTTCCTTTCACTGGTATATTTGTTCCATAATATCCAGTTACTTTACTTTATTTTTGGCCTTGATTTCAACTTGCTAAACTCCACTTCAGACATTATATTAACTTGGGCTCCAGTATCCAGCTTACATGCACTTGTGGAATCATTTATTTGTAGATGTACAATACACTCTTTCTGGTCACTTTCACATTCGGTTACTGCATCAACATAAAATTCTTCAAATTTGCACTCAGTAATTGCATTCAATTGGTTAAAGGATCTCTTGCTTTTACAACAACGTGCATAATGATTATTTTTACCACAATTTTTTCACTTTTTACCATAAGGTGGACATTTTCTAGGCAGATTTTGCATCCCACAATGATCACATATTCTTTGATGCTTCTCATCCATAACTCTGCCCCTTTCCCTGAACATTGTTTTCCTTACACTTCTGCTAGAAAGTGTCTGACATTTCATTACAAAACCCACAGTACAGCTCTCATTTATCAATTCTTTAGCTTGTGTCTTTACAGTTTCTGCTGCTCTGCAAAGCATAAGCGCTTTCTCCAAATCCAAGACCTGAGCAGTCGCTCCCTCAATCCATTATTAGGTATTCCACACACACTTCTGTCTTTTATCAGATAATCTGTCAACTCGCCAAACTTGCATGTTTTACAACTCCGTCACATATTGATCAGTGGTTTCTCCACTTCTCTGCATACACATGAAAAATCGATGCCTCTCATAAGTAACATTCCTCTTCGGGATACAAAACGCTTCAAATTTACCCATTATTAACATTATTATTATATACCTCCAATGCTTCATCACATACCACATGAAGAAACAATGATGCTTTCATCTTTTCCCCTTTTCAATCTTCATCAATTGCAGATAAATACAAGAGAAATTATTGCTTGAATCGTCTCCAATTCTCAGCAACATTACTGGTAAGTTAAAGTTTTGGAGGTGGCTGCAATCCTTCCATCCTCTCTGTTTGTAATCCATGTATGCAATCTCTCTTAACTTTTCTTCTCACCTTTCATACTCTGCTCCGTCCCATACGTTCCTTTCAAAAAGCCACTTCTGACACCATGTTTTGATCTTGTGAGTGCATTAAATAAAACAATTTCACAACTGAAAGGCAACGTTGGTATTTTATTATCGTCATTAGAAACTTTTATAAATCTGTTGTTGTTTACAAAGATTAGTTCCAGTGTCACATAATCCTTCAGAAATCATTCTGATATGTTGATTTGCTGCTCAATAAACATTTCTCATTATTGCCAATGTTAAAATCATTTTTGGTGCTTAATAATTTTTTGAAAACAATTAAACCACTCAAACAATAATCATTTTATTCATCATGCATGAAAGTGATAAAAAGTGAGTGAAGACATTTAAAATGATTTATATTTAATAAATGCATTAACAAATTCAATTAATATATTTGTTAATTGCAAATAAATTCAGCTCATTAAACTTTCTATTTATCAAAAAACAAAAAAAAACAAAATATGAAGCAGCAAAATTGTTTTTAACATTGAGAGTCAAATAAATTGTAATGATTTCTAAAAGATCATGTGACACTGAAAACTGGAGTAATGATTAAGATAATTCTGCTTTGCAACACAGGAATAACATTATATTTAATACTTTCATGTGTTTTATGTTATACAGGACAATAGTATGCATTATTACAATATAAGATACATCTTTTAATGTGCTTAAACATACAGGTGCTGGTCATATAATGAGAATATCATCAAAAAGTTGATTTATTTCACTAATTCCATTCAAAAAGTGAAACTTGTATATTATATTCATTCATTACACACAGACTGATATATTTCAACTGTTTATTTCTTTTAATTTTGATGATAACTGACAACTAAGGAAAATCCCAAATTCAGTATCTCAGAAAATTAGAATATTACTTATGACCAATACAAAAAAAGATTTTTAGAAATCTTGGCCAACTGAAAAGTATGAACATGAAAAGTATAAGCATGTACAGCACTCAATACTTAGTTGTGGAGTCGATCAGTCTGTGGCACTGCTCAGGTGTTATGAGAGCCCAGGTTTCTCTGATAGTGGCCTTCAGCTCTTCTGCATTCTTGGGTCTGGCATATCGCATCTTTCTCTTCACAATACCCCATAGATTTTCTATGGAGTTAAAGTCAGGCGAGTTTGCTGGCCAATTAAGAACAGGGATACCATGGTCCTTAAACCAGGTACTGGTAGCTTTGGCACTGTGTGCAGGTGCCAAGTTCTGTTGGAAAATTAAATCTGCATCTCCATAAAGTTCGTCAGCAGCAGGAAGCATGAAGTGCTCTAAAACGTCCTGGTATATATAAAACACAGTGGACCAACACCAGCAGATGACATGGCACCCCAAATCATCACTGACTGTGGAAACTTTACACTGGGCCTCAAGCAACGTGGAATGTGTGCCTCTCCTCTTTTCTTCCAGACTCTGGGACCCTGATTTCCAAAGGAAATGCAAAATTTACTTTCATCAGAGAACATAACTTTGGACCACTCTGGAACAGTCCAGTCCTTTTTGAAGCGAGACGCTTCTGACGCTGTCTATTGTTCAAGAGTGGCTTGACACAAGGAATGCGACAGCTGAAACCCATGTCTTGCATAGTGGTTCTTGAAGCACTGACGCCAGCTGCAGTCCACTCTTTGTGAATCTCCCCCACATTTTTTAATAGGTTTTGTTTCACAATCATCTCCAGGGTGCGGTTTTCCCTATTGCTTGTACACTTTTTTTCTACCACATCTTTTCCTTCCCTTCGCCTTTCTAGTAATGTGCTTGGACACAGAGCTCTGTGAACAGCCAGTCTCTTTACAATGACCTTTTGTGTCTTGCACTCCTTGTGCAAGGTGTCAATGGTTGTCTTTTGGACAACTGTCAAGTCAGCAGTCTTCCCCATGATTGTGTAGCCTACAGAACTATTTAAGGCCTTGTCAGATGTTTTGAGTTAATTAGCTGATTAGAGTGTGGCACCAGGTGTCTTCAACATTGAACCATTTCACAATATTAACATTTTTTGAGATACTGAATTTGGGATCTTCCTTAGTTGTCAGTTATAATCATCAAAATTAAAAGAAATAAACAGTTGAAATATATCAGTCTGTGTGTAATGAATGAATATAATATAAAAGTTAAACTTTTTGAATGGAATTAGTGAAATCAACTTTTTTCAAATTCTAATTATATGACCAGCACCTGTTTATTTAAAAAAAAATAATAAGTGCAGGGGGCATGGCTTGTGGGTGTGACTTGAGGCGTGGTCAGATTTTCCTGCTTTTTTGTCTCTAGCTGATCACATGCCTGATGAATACATTAAACAGTTTTAACTGAGGAAGGTTAAAGCATATTAAACTTAACATGCAACAATTTAACAACTTAATCCGACACAATAGGAATAAAGTCATGAATCCAAATCATCTCTTTTATAATATGTATTTTCCAGGACACATTATGCAACGTACATTTAAACCATCACATTTTTAATGTAAAGGCGAGCAAGTAGAAAATACAATATTACTTTAAGAGTCATAAAAGAGTCATAATGCACATCCAGCACCAAACGGACAGAACGGCAAAAATAATGGCGCTTTTCCATGGTATGGCATGGTACAGTTCGGTACAGTTCACTTTCTGGGTTATTTCCACTCTTTACAATACCTGGTACTTTTTTTAGTACCACCTTTGTTGAGGTTTCAAGTGAACCATACCGTTACCAAAACATGATGTGTAAACTCTGCAGATCACTAATTGGCAGGAGAGAATAGTCACTACCTGCATCACTGAATTTGTGACACAAACACAACAGAGAGGCTAGATTTAAATCAGCACAGCCAGCAAAGGACCGAATGCAACCATTTTGAATGAGCACATCTTTTTTTTACAACTAAAAAATGGCTATTTCCTGGTCTGTTGAGGAAGTACAGATTTTCCTCTCATTGATAGCAGAGGAATGGATCTGGCAAGAGCTTGATGGGGCGACGCGGAATGAAAATATTTTTCAGAAGTCGCGGCAGTAGAGACGCTTCAACTATAACAACATAATCTTGCCTTCTCTCAAGCAGCACTAAACTGCAGTGGAAATGCAAACCAAGCTGAGCCATGCTGTACTGAGCCGAGTCATACATGCTATTTTCCTTGAAAAGCGCCATAACTGAATTATAACGTCCACCATTTAGAATTAAACAAACTTGTATTTCATGACCCGAGCTGACCAAACAGTTAATTGTGAAATGTTTGCACTTTGTAGAGTAAAGTCCTGGAAGTTACAAATTTTCATAATCTCTAATTTGTTTAAAAAAGTAATTGTAGTTAAGTGCAGTTGTCACCGCAGTGGTCATCGGAAAAACTTTTAGCCTGCAAGCGCCAGTTTGGAAGCCAGAATCTAATTAGCTAATTGGGAGCACACGTTTTTCTAAGATGTCTGGTTGTTATTGAGAACATGTTGCAGATTAACCTTCATAAAATATTCTCGCTGTAATTTTGTGTCAGGGAATATGGCATATGGTTTTGTTTTGGGGGACTATTGCTGCTCTCCCTGCTCTTATCCATGCTAGCCTGCATGGATACGCAGGAAGTTCTTGCCCAGAACAGAACCATTCTGTCAATCCAAATTGTACGCTAACTGTCAGTCATCTTAGATGATAGTGGTCCTGGCAGAAATCATAATGTAGCATCAGTTCTGGCAGGTCACGCTAGTCAAGCTCGCATCAGCTGACTCTCAGCTGATCCACATCTACCTATGGGGATACGACATCTATCACAGCAATCATATATAAGGTCCTATAGTACTATCACCAGTTTTGCATTGCTCAATCACTAATTGCCCACCTATTTTGGCTAATTTCAAAATATTACATTACATTATTGAATCTAATGATATCTGTAATGCATTTATGTGGGTTCTGTTCTGTTGTACAGTTGGGGGTTATTGCTGCTCTCCCTGTTCTTATCCATGCTAGACTGCATGGATGTGCAGCATGCCCAGAACAGAACCATACCGCCAATCCAAATTGTATGCTAATTTTCAGTCATCTTTCCTTTGTTTCCATTTCTTAAGATGTTAAAGTATTATTTAAATAAGGTATACTAAACAAAATTGAAAAATTGATTTAATTTACTCCTGAATAAAAAAGAGAGAAAAAAAGGTTTTATTGAATTGTGAATACAATTTTTACAGAAATCTAGTAACTTGTTTTAAAATCACTGAATTTGATAAAATTTTAACTATAATCAATAAATAATTTATAGTCTTTTTCATGTCATGTGCATAAATTACAGAATGTGTGAAATGCAAAAATTTCAAGATTGTTCACATGTGCTTCAGACACTGTTCACAAAGAAGCATTCCGTAGCATCAACAGCATTACACAACACTGAATTTCAAAGTAGACAGTATCTCAGTTATCACAAATTAAAATAGTTATGAGTAATAATGTAATGTTTCAACAAACAAATAAAAAATAAAAATTGTCTGTGCAATTGTCTTGACTTAACATTGTAAGTTTAATTATCTTTAGTCCACAGCGACTGTTACACCTTAACCAGTTTAACTTGGTTACAAAGAGTATTTATATAAAAAAGTAAATATTAAAATATTATTTATTTAAATATTAATCTGATTTCATAAAATGATTGTATATGTAAAAGTTTATGCAGTTTAAATCCAGGGAGACAAAGCATCATATACAGTAGATTAATGTAAAGTGGCCTTTAAGCAAGTGAGAGTTTTATATGAAAACTCTGTGGCCTTCAACACTGATGACCAGTTTTGTTTCTGCACAGATAACTGCAGAAGCTTGACCTGAGGAGATTTCCACTGCCTTCTCAAACTCTAACCCAAACAACAATCTCTTCATTTTCAAAATAATTTTACTTATGTTTACTTATGTCACTCTGAACTTCAATTCCTGCATACCCTGTTATTTTTCTTATTTACATTCCTCTCTCAATTAGCTGGTTGCTGTGGGCTGTAGGTGACCAGATAAAAGGATGTTCCATTTACCATTAGTCTGCATTTTCCAGGTATGGAAACCCTCTAGCCATGCAAACACCGATGTGAATGTGGATGGATTCAGCTTGCATTTGCACTGTTTCAGTGGTACAGTTAATAAGTCTTCATAAAATAGCTAATATCTTTGTCAACTGATGATTTATGAGAAGCACAGACACCAAATTTGTTTTCTGAAAGAAGCACCATACCCCTGACCCAGACATGGAGGAAAACGGCATAAATGGAGATAAGCTTTTTTTGTGTTTTATTTGAGTCTAAGTGAGGAAAATCAACAAGAAGCCCTAAAATGCTGAGATGCTCATATAGACATATATGAGTCTTTACTTTTAAGAGAACATGCATAGTTTATATGAGGGTGAGTCCGTTTAACATAACAGCTCAAATGGATCAATGGCATGTATTTTTGTATTTATTTTTTTCCCTTATAAGTAAGAGGGAACGTCCAAACTTAAGAAATATTTCTGTGAGGATCAAGTGATTTGTTTTGGCCTGAGTTTAGACCACATCATGGATATCATGGATATGTATGTGGAGTCATAGAGAACTTTAAGTTTTTGCTCATGTGACTGTAGATATTGTCTTATAAGGGCATGCTTTTACAACACAGCCATACACCATGCTGTTTCTGCAAATACCCGAAGACAATTTTTCTTGAATAATAGAAGGATTGCCCTGTTTTTTTTCTCTTTAGATTTTGATGTTTACTTTTGTAAAAGATTGCATATATATATATATATATATATATATATATATGCAGTAATTTGAATATGCCTTTTATGGAGAGTAGAGAGGGGTAGTACAGAGGGAAGTCCTTTTATAATCAACATGTACCACTTCAGCTTACCACAGAGTTTCCATCACCCTGCTTTTATATGCATTTTGAAATATTGCATCAGAATCGAGTGATGGAAATGTTGAATTTTGGATAAAAATGTCAGAATTCTCAAAAAAAAGAAATATATATATATATATGCTTTCCTGAGGTGGTTTTTGACTTGTGCGAAAAAGGGTTACTGCGAATAATTCCTCCAAGTGCATTAAAAAAAGTCATGTGACTTTGTGCTATGGGATTGTAAATCCTGACTAACCAGCAGACTGACCTCATTCATCTAATGTGAATCATTCATCTAAAATGTTGTTATGGTCATTCGCAGATGCCTGAGCGAAGTCTGTCATCAAAGTATTTCTGTATAATTGCCACCCAGAAATGCTAAACGACTGCGTTCCCAAAAAGCAGCATCCACCTCCGAAAGCAATAACCGCATTCATTGTGTTTCATCTGCAAGTAATTTATTATTTATGAAAATTATTATGTTTAGTAGCTTCTCCTACTTTTCTTAGTGATGTATAGTGCCAGTTTATCAGGAAGCGACTATTTTGTTCTCTTTAACTTGTTGGATGGAAACGGTATTTGTTCGCAAATGTTTTGTACGATATTCCAGTCTTGCGCATAAGTTAGATTCACAACTTTGGAAGGAAACCGCTACTGATACTCTACATATACATAATTGAGATTTTTACATTTTTTCTTACATTTAATGGGATCCTAGAGCTATTCATATGCACATGCCTATAGAAAATGTCTAGCTCATTTGAACAGGATTTGTGTGGCTGGCCTGTGTCTGCACCTCATACTGGAGGTTCAGTAAAAATGTAACTAATGGTAGTAGCTACTATAATAAACCAAACCCTTTGGAAAGTTAGTCAATGGATGCAATGTTATTTATGTTAGCATGCAATTGTACTGAAAGATTCCTCAGGCACTTGGAAATTGTGGTTAAGGGGAACGTTTATTAACTGTCCCACAGATTGTGCCCAGCAAATCATTTTCATGATTTAACAGTTTGAAAACTTGGAATTAAAACACACTCACCAGAGTCTCCATTGCGTCCTCTTCTTCCCCTTTTGCCAGGTGGACCTACAGCAGATGAGAAAACATTTTTTAAATACTGTTATCATTAGTAAATTTGAAAAGCACTTCAAGCACATATTGAAGTAAGATTGTACTTGTAAGGAAATGCTACCTCATAATCATTTATTTCCATTTTATGTATATCTATAACATTCAGAGGTAACGTAATGAAATAAAAGGTATGCGTTTAAGAGTAGATTTTGGGTAGCATCTTAGTATTGGAAGACAGATATATTTGTTGTTGGATTCTCTCAGGACAACAAGGGTTACGATATTAAAAACAGAAAAACAAAAACATTGTAAAAATGCCATAGGACTGGCATGTGTGACAAGAGTTGAATTTACAGATTTTCATTAGTATGACCTTAAGTTTAACACTCTTCAAGACAATGTCTCCTGTAGACACCTATTTATGACTTAGCTCATCCGAGTTTATTTTTGAATTTTACATATTAAATGTGAATCATAATCTAGAAAAACTAAGTCTATGCCTTTTGTGTCTATCAAATGAAGCTGTATATGTGTCAAATATATGCATGATGTTTTAAAATTCAGACAGAAAAGTCAACAGGGTGAATACAGTAATACCGCTGTCTTCTTAATTTCTGATGTACGGACCTATCAATATTTTAAGACTTCATTGCCAATGTCCCAAAAGCCTTTTTTTAATTAAAACTATTAGAATAATCCAAAATCATAAAAATCTGAAATAAAATGAAATAAAATGTATAATTAATTAATTACAGTATTTTCCGGACTATAAGTCACACTTTTTTTCATAGTTTGGCTGGTCCTGCGACTTATAGTCAGGTGCTACTTATTTATCAAAATTAATTTGACATGAACCAAGAGAAATGAACCAAGAGAAAACAATACCGTCTTCAGCCGTGAGAGGGCGCTCTATACTGCTCAGTGCTCCTGTAACCTCTCACTGAAAACATAGAGCGCCCTCTCGCGGCTGTAGATGGTAATGTTTTCTCTTGGTTCTTGGTTCTAAATTAATGCGATTATAGTCCAGTGCGACTTATGTTTTTTTCCTCGTCATGACGTATTTTTGGACTGATGCGACTTATACTCAGGTTCGACTTGTAGTCCGAAAAATACGGTAGCGTTTTTTGTTTGTTTGATGATGCATGAGGTCAAGTTGGTAAACATTTTTTGGAAAACATGTTCTGAGTGTGTTAATCCATGGGTGTTAAATGTTAATCCATGTGTTTATGATCTCAAGGTTAGATAATTGTAATACTTTATTGGGTGGTTTTTCTGCATGCTTAATAAACAAACTCCAGCTAGTCAAAAATGCAGCAGCTAGAGTTCTTACTAGAACCAGGAAGTATGACCATATTAGCCTGGTTCTGTCAACACTGCACTGGCTCCCTATCAAACATTGTGTAGATTTTAATATCTTGCTTATTACTTATAAAGCCCTGGATGGTTTAGCACCTCAGTATTTGAACGAGCTCTTGTTACATTATAGTCCTCCATCTGTAACGGCCACATAATGTTTAATGCTATTCAGGTTAATGTCTTTTTAAATAAGTTTTGCTGTACATTCGAACATTGAGCACGTATGTACAGAGAGAGGGATGGTCGCTCTACCACTGATTATCACAGCACTGTGTTTAACTTCTTTTGTTTCTGTTTGTTACGTTACCAGAGTATTTTATTTCCCGTTTTGTACTCACCCTTTCACATGTGTGAGAAGAGTATGCTGTGCAAACGACTATAAAGGCTTGTGGAAAAACTTTTTGATCGCCTCGAGTTTTCTTCTTTTGCCTTCTGTTTCATCCAGGTAGACTCATCCTCTCTGGTAGGCGTTACAAATTGGCGCCCGAATGATTGGATTCATACCGTCCATCTTTCATGTTTATCTACGGGGATATTCACTTTTGAGGGAGGACGTTCAGACGGGGCAATCCTCCTTCCAGAAGGTAATTGTGCCTCGTTTTCCTGATGCCTCCATAAATGATCAGCTTACTTTGTGCCATATGGAGAATGTTGTTTCCTTTTCTCATCAGAATAATCCATTCAGAGTAAAGGTTAATCTTTATGGAAAAGCTTTTGATGCCACTCTTGACACTGGTGCTTCCCTATCGGCAGTGCAATCTGTGGTTGTCCAGACTATTCCTGGGGGACACACAAGTGAAACTGTGGACCGCACCTCCTATTCAGCTTGCGGATGGTGCAGTTGCCCACTGGGTGTCATCTGGTTGTCCTTGGGTTTCATGGGTCAGCGCTTCTATCATCATTTTGCAGTTCTCCAAAGTCTTTCTTCTCCTATTATTCTTGGAATGGATTTCATGTTGAGATCTTCGGTCACACTCAATGTTCCATCCAGGACGGTGGTGTTTGAAGATGAGCCCCTTGAGGAGTTTGAGGGTGCAGACCTAATAATGCCTGGTCCTGATTTGTTGTGCTTAGGGGTCAGTTCTTCTACCCTGTCCATAAAAGTCAAAGGAAGCATCCCTTAATAATGAAAATAAATACAAATTGACTGAGCTGCTGGAAACCTTCAGTGGGTTGTTCGATGGACATTTAGGACGCACCACCCTTGTGGAGCATGAAACCAACAAAGGTGAAGCAAGGCCAGTTAACCTTGCCCCCTACTGCACTTCTCCTGCTAAAAATGAACTCATTGAGTCTCAAATCAAGGGCATGTTAACCCTTTGGAGTCAATTAACGCGTATAAACTTTATGAGGCATTTTCTCCTGATAACCCCAAAAAGAACTTAAATATTCTGTGATAATCCATATGAAAACAACACAATGTCAGTTTTTCACCTCTCCCTTCATTATATTTAATGCGATCACGCCCACGCACTGAACGCACTTTTCAGATTATAATGTTTCACTGAAACGCGGGGCTTGAATACACCCATACTACAGATAACAAAGCAGAGACACAGTTCTTCAAGTTTTATTTTATTTTTTATTTTACAGTTTGCTTCGCAATGAGAGGAATAAGACATAATTCACCCCCAAAAGATGTGATGTGGATTACCTCAGGATTTGAGATTTGGATTTCGATGTGTAAGCCAGGTTAAAGAGATGGGTCTTTAATCTAGATTTAAACTGCAAGAGTGTGTCTGCCTCCCGAACAATGTTAGGTAGGTTATTCCAGAGTTTAGGTGCCAAATAGGAAAAGGATCTGCTGCCTGCAGTTGATTTTGATATTCTATGTATTATCAAATTGCCTGAGTTTTGAGAACGTAGCGGACGTGGAGGATTATAATGTAACAAGAGCTCATTCAAATACTGAGGTGCTAAACCATTCAGGGCTTTATAAGTAATAAGCAATATTTTAAAATCTATACGATGTTTGATAGGGAGCCAGTGCAGTGTTGACAGGACCGGGCTAATATGGTCATACTTCCTGGTTCTAGTAAGAACTCTTGCTGCTGCATTTTGGACTAGCTGTAGTTTGTTTAAGTGTGCAAAACAACCACCCAATAAAGCATTACAATAATCTAACCTTGAGGTCACAAATGCATGGATTAACATTTCTGCATTTGACATTGAGAGCATATGCCGTAATTTAGATATATTTTTGAGATGGAAAAATGCTGTTTTACAAATGCTAGAAACGTGGCATTCTAAGGAAAGATTGCGATCAAATAGCACACCCAGGTTCCTAACTGATGATGAAGAATTGACAAAGCAGCCATATAGTCAGATTCTAGGTTATTACATGCAGAAGTTTTAGGTCCAATAATTAACACCTCTGTTTTTTCAGAATTTAGCAGTAAGAAATTACTCGTCATCCAGTTATTTTATATCGACTATGCATTCCATTCGTTTTTCAAATTGATGTGTTTCACATGGCCGAGAAGAAATATAGAGCTGAGTATCATCAGCATAACAGTGAAAGCTAACACCATCTCTCCTGATGATATCTCCCAAGGGTAACATATAAAGCGTGAAGAGTAGTGGCCCTAGTTCTGAGCCTTAAGGTACTCCGTACTGCACTTGTGATCGATATGATACCTCTTCATTCACTGCTACGAACTGATGGCAGTCACATAAGTAAGATTTAAACCATGCTAATGCACTTCCATTAATGCCAACAAAGTGTTCAAGTCTATGCAAAAGAATGTTGTGGTCAATTGTGTCAAATGCAGCATTAAGATCCAATAGAACTAATAGAGATATACAACCACGACCAGATGATAAGAGCAGGTCATTTGTAACTCTAAGGAGAGCAGTCTCAGTACTATGATACGGTCTAAATCCTGACTGGAAATCTTCACATATACCATTTTTCTCTAAGAAGGTATATAATTGTGTGGATACCACCTTTTCTAGTATCTTGGACAGAAAAGGGAGATTTGAGTTTGGTCTATAATTAACTAGTTCTTTGGGGTCAAGTTGTGGTTTTTTGATGAGAGGCTTAATAACAGCCGGTTTGAAGGTTTTGGGGACAAATCCTAATGACAATGAGAAATTACTAATAGTCAGAAGAGGAGCTTAGATGGTATAGGGTCTAACATACATGTTGTTGGTTTAGATGATTTAACAAGTTTATACAATTCTTCCTCTCCTATGGTAGAGAATGAGTGGAACTGTTCTTCAGGGGGTCTATAGTGCACTGATGGGATACTGTAGCTGACGGCTGAATGGTTACAATTTTATCTCTAATAGTATCGATTTTAGAAGTAAAGTAGTTATTACTGCTGTGATGTTGGGAAATGTTAACACTTGTTGAGGCTTTATTTTTCGTTAATTTAACCACTGTATTGAATAAATACCTGGGGTTATGTTTGTTTTCTTCTAAAATGCTTTTAATGCTTTAATGCAGTTTTTAATGCTTTTCTGTAGGATAGGTTACTTTCCCGCCAAAGCAATACAAAATACCTCTAGTTTTGTTTTCCTCCAGCTGCGCTCCATTTTTCGGGCTGCTCTCTTTAGGGTGCGAGTATGCTCGTTATACCATGGTGTCATACTGGTTTCCCTAACCTTCCTTAAGTGTAAATGAGCAACTGTATTTAAAATGCTAGAAAAGAGAGAGTCCATAGTTTCTGTTACATCATCAAGTTGTTCTGAGGTTTTGGATATGCTAAGGAATTCGGATACATCAGGAAGATAACTTAAAAAGCAGTCTTTTGTGGTAGAAGTGATGGTTCTTCCATACTTGTAACAAGAAGTAGAATTTACAATTTTGGCTATATGAGGTTTGCACAAAACTAAATAATGATCTGAGATATCATCACTTGGCTGCATAATTTCAACACTATCAACATCAATTCCATGTGACAGTATTAAATCTAGAGTATGATTTCGACAATGAGTATGTCCTGAAACGAGTTGTCTAACCCCAATAGAGTTCAGAACGTCTATAAATGCTGATCCCAATGCATCTTTTTCATTATCAACATGGATATTAAAATCACCAACTATTAAAACTTTATCTTCAGCCAGAAATAACTCGGATGTAAAATCACCAAACTCTTTAATAAAGTCTGTATGGTGCCCTGGTGGCCTGTATACAGTAGCCAGTACAAACATAGAAGGGGTTTTATCATTAACATTTGTTTCTCCGGATAATGTTATATGAAGCACCATTACTTCAAACGAGTTATACTTGAAGCCTGCCCTCTGAGAAATCCTGAAAACGTTGTAATAAATTGAAGCAACACCTCCCCCTTTGCCTTTTAGACGCGGCTCATGTTTATAACAGTAATCTTGGGGGTTGGACTCATTTAAAATAATGTAATGATCAGGTTTTAGCCAGGTTTCTGTCAAACAGAGCACATCTAGATTATGATCAGTGATCATATTATTTACAAAAAGTTTTTTCGTAGAAAGGGATCTGATATTCAATAAGCCTAGCTTTATCATTTGTTTATCCGTATTGCATCTGTTTTTTATTTGTTGAACCTCCATTAAATTGTTAATCTTAATGTGGTTTGGACTAGGGCTGTAGCTATCGAATATTTTAGTAATCGAGTATTCTACCAAAAATTCCATCGATTAATCGAGTAATCGGATAAAATGTGTTTTTGCTTAATTAAAGTGCAATATTAATTATGCAAGAGAAAATAAGACTCCTGGGTCTTGTGACTGTCACGGAGGGACCACACGTTCAACATGGACGTTAATACGCACACATACGCACAAACACACCGAGACTGTTTGGTGATACAAGATTTTATTGTAATTATTGATCAAAGAGCGAATGAAATACTTGTAAACTATGTGTATTTTTCCCATGTAGCGTTTGTCCCATGATTTTTTAGAGTCCTGGTAAGAAACAATTGCAGGAATTATTGGTTCCGCTTAGGGTGGGAATCTACCATGTATTGATTGAGCATGGGGGTTTCAGGGGCAATGTGGCTGAGTTGTTGCTGTTATTTCCTGTTTAATGTGAACAAATTAATAACATCAATGTAGATTTATTAAGTAGAACATCATGCCAATATGTTTCTTTCAGACTCTGTATATGTGATGACTCGGTGAAGGAGGAGCTTGAAACAAGTGCGAGTTAACAATTTAATGAGAATTAGACAAACAAACAAGAGTACAAAGACAATGCTGGGAAGACGACAATCCAAGATGGTGGGGAGACGGTGAGAAATCCAGATGATGATGGTGAGAAGGCAGCAGGAGAGGATGGCACAGGAACTGCGGGGAATAGAGCCGAAGGTAAGTCTGATGCTGAGTGAAAGTGCGGAGAGTGGATGAGGTTCCGGTGAAAGACACGGACATCCAAACGCAAACGACACAGAAGCAAAAGACAGGGTTACAGACATTAAACAATGTTCTCACAAACACAAGACGTGAGACAATATAGGGAGTGTGTAATGAGTGACAGCTGCTGCTGATGACAATTAACGGAGACGCCCACAAACTAATCAGTGCAGACGCGAAACACACAGACTTCACCACAAAGTGCAAAACCCAGAGAACACGGTTTACCATCCGTGACAGTACTACCCCCCCTCTAAGATTTCTCTTGGAGTTCCCAGAAGGGCCTACCTGCTGATTGTAGTCATCAATAAGGGAGTGATCCGATATGTCCCTAGCAGGTACCCAACTCCTCTCCTCCGGACCGTAACCTTCCCAGTCCACCAGGTACTGGAATCCTCGTCCCCTCCATCTCGAGTCCAGAATACGATTAACCGAATAAGATGGTTCCCCATCTACGAGACGCGGTGGCGGGGAACCGGAGTAGGCGGATTAATACGTGCATAAAACACGGGTTTAATTTTGGACACATGAAAGGCGGGGTGTATCCTCCTGTACGCTGGAGCTAGTTTGAGGCGGACTGTCACCGGACTAATGATCTTGGTGACAGTAAACGGGCCAATAAATTTGGGAGCTAATTTATTAGACAAGGAGCGCAGAGGAATGTTACTGGTAGAAAGCCACACTTTTTGACCCACGACGTAAACGGGAGGCTTTGACCGGTGGCGATTGGCCTTAGCCTTAGTGCGCTCCCTCATCCGGAGCAGAGTCTCGCGGGCTCTGGTCCAGGTGCGGTGGCACCTCTGGACAAACGCGTGAGTGGAGGGGACCGCAACTTCAGATTCCAGACTGGGAAAGACTGGTGGCTGGTAACCTACACTACACTGAAACGGAGAAAGGCCCGTAGCTGACACTGGTAACGAATTGTGAGCGTACTCCACCATAGAGAGTTGTTGACTCCAGGAAGAAGGATTCTTGGAGACCAAACATCGCAACGTCCTCTCTAAATCTTGGTTGGCTCGCTCAGATTGTCCGTTACTTTGGGGATGATAACCCGAAGACAAGCTAATTGACGCTCCTAGCTATTTAAAAAACTATTTCCAAAATTTGGATATAAATTGAGATCCCCTGTCGGAAACCACGTCTACCGGGAGGCCATGAAGCCGAAAGACGTGATCTAAGACATTGACCGCTGTCTCCTTGGCTGTAGGTAATTTGGGCAAGGGAATGAAATGTGCCGCCTTCAAGAACCGGTCCACTACGGTCAAAACGACCGTCATGCCATTAGAGGGCGGGAGGGCGGTAACAAAATCTAGCGTGATGTGGGACCAGGGTCTCGAAGGGACAGACAGCGGTTGAAGAACCCCATCAGGAGGCCGGTTAGATGACTTACCACTGGCGCAAACTGAGCAAGCCAAAACAAAATCGCGGATGTCCCGAGCCATACGTGGCCACCAGAATCGTTGTTTAACCCTCTGGAGTCTAAGGGTATTTTTGGGGCCTGGAGAAGTTTTGTCATGCCTTGACATTTGTGCTTTTTTCAGTTTCTTATAAATATCTAAATGGGTAAAGACTAATCTCACTGTAATCAGCACAAACTGGGCTGTAATAATATGTGAAATGCATGTATGTACATGATTGTGTTTTTGAGAAAAAAAAATATTATGCGTGGTTAGTGAAAAACTAAAAATGTTAAAACGCTTGAATAAGGCAAAAAAACACATAAAGAACAATGGTTCCCGGGATTTTTGAGAACTGGAGCTTGTAGCCTAGAATTTTTCTTTCTAAATGATGTGAAAATCATCTTGTTTACTCACTCACAGAAAACAATATATTGATTTAAATTTTCTAAGACACTTTTTGTTGGTAAAAGTCATATGCGAGTAGGCGTCAACTACCATGAATATCATTGTGATTTACACCTGAGAAGACAAAGGCCTGCATAATGAGCTGCATAATGAGCTGCATAATGAGCCGCATAATGAGCCATTCAGTCATCTGTGCCACTGTGAGTGAGGAGTTACAAGAGAGAATGTGAGAACAAAATAAATCTATATAATTTTATGTTTGTAGTTTATTACGAATATATTTAATTATCCCACAACATAATTTAATATCCACTTGGGGGAGCAGTTAAACAGTTTATTAGAAACAATCAAAGCTGACTTTCAAACAAATTGTTTGGCATGCTTACTCCAGTCACACAATCCTTCAGAAATCCTTTTAACAATCTTATTTTCTACAAAAAAAAAAACGTTTGTTGTTATTATTATCATCATTATTATTAATGTTGAAAAGAGCTGAGAATATTTTTCTGGGATTTTAGGGGGAATAAATGGAAAGAAAAGCATTGTTTTTACATTTGTTACAGTTATCTATTTGTTACATTTATATTATTTACATCAAGCTTTCGAAGGGTATAGTGTTGTATATTGTTATTGAAACTTCATAATGTTTCACTTGATTATACATTTAGTCAGGAATTATAGTTTGGAAAAAGTCTAACTAGTAAAACGTTTACACGTTATGTGAAAACTAGTACAAGTATATAAATAAATAAAAAGAGACTTACTCATGTTTATGATCTCTGCTGAATAAAGTGCTTCATTCTTTTTTTCTGAGGAAATCCATTTCTCAAATCCTCAACCACATCACATCTTTTTGGGGTGAATTATGTGTTATTCCTCTCATCGCGAAGCAAACAGTAAAATAAAAAAAACTTGAACAGTCTCGCTGCTTTTTCTTCTGTTATGGGCGTATTCAAGCCGCGTGCTTCAGTTTGAATCTGAATAGCGCGTTCGGCGTGGGGGCGTGGTCACATTAGATATAATGAAGGGAGACATGAAAAACAGACATCGCGTTGTTTTCATATGGATTACTTTATCACAGAATATCTGTTTTCGGCGGCACTTGTTTAGTTTAAAAATAGACATGTCAAGCTTTCTATAGATATCTCTCTCATGTATTTTCGTTGAGTATTCACGGAGTTACAGTTCATTTAAATGACGTGTTTGTAAAAGAAGATCAGCGCAGACAAAGGCTGCAGACAGCGCACCTTGTTTGTTATCTTTATTTTATAAGTGCACAAAGTTTTGTTGTTATTATGTCTGTATCCAAAAAAAAGTAGACCCTTTACAGATTCGATTGATGTATTGCTCTTATCTGTACGATTAAAACTGAAAGTGTAATTTAAGTTCTTTTCGGGGTTATCAGGAGAAAATGACTCAAAACGCGTATCCGCGTTAATCGACTTGATAGGGTTAACCAACCCATTAGTTCGACTTATCCCTGGGTGACAAGCCACATTAGAACAATGACCCCACTGGACTACTTCGGACCTTACCTCCTCCGGCAAAAATAAACGGTTCGGTGGACAACCGGGCGGAGGCATTACCCCTTGTAAGGCCGTCTCGACCTTCGACTCGACCTCCCCTCCTCATTCACGAGTGCTTGGAAAACCCCGGGCGAGTTGGAGAGTCCGAACGGCATCACCAAGTATTCAAAGTGCCCTCTGGGGATATTAAAGGTGGTTTTCCATTCATCGCCCTTACTGATGCGAACCAAATGATAAGCATAACGTAAATCCAATTTTGTGAATACAGATGTTCCCTGTAATCTCTCGAAAGCTGAAGACATGAGTGGTAATGGATAAGTGTTCTTTATCGTAATGTTGTTCAGCTCTCGGTAATCAATGCAAGGTCGCAGAGAACCATCCTTCTTACCCACAAAAAAGAATCCTGCCCCCGCTGGAGAAGAGGAAGGACGGATGAACCCAGATGCTAAGGAATCAGAAATGTATTTCTCCATGGCCTCCCTCTTAGGAATAGAAAGAGAGTATAACTTGCCCTTAGGCGGAGACTTACCTGGCACTAAATCTATGGCACAGTCGTAGGGACGATGCGGAGGAACAGAAGCAGCACGGGACTTACTGAACACTTCCTTCAGGTCCAGATACTCTGCAGGCACGTTTGGCAATACCATGTTCTCCTTCTGAAAGACAGATACAGGGACCACAGGACAAGCAGAAACCAGACAAGACTCATGACAACTTTCACTCCACAATGTGACTGTGTTGGAACCCCACTCCACTCGTGGATTATGTTTAATTAACCAGGGGTGACCCAACACAATGGGAGCTACAGGGGAGTCCATGAGAAAAAAGGATATGGTTTCACGATGATTGCCAGAAGTGAGTAGTGTGATGGGTTCAGTGTGGTGCGTGACGTGAGGCAGTTCCTGGCCGTTGAGTGCGGTGACATGGATGGGAAGAGACACAGGCAGGACAGGAATGTTCAGGTGATGTGCAAGGCGTGAATCGATGAAATTACCTTCGGCTCCGGAGTCCAGAAGGGCGTGGCAGTTGTGAGAGTGATCTTTCCACCGCAGTTTCACCGGAAGGAGGGTCGATGATGTAGTTGAGGACTTCCGAGCGGAGATCCCACCCGATAGTAGCCTCAAGTTTACTACCGGGCTGGCTCTTTTACCGGGCAGGAGAAGATTGTATGTTCTGAGCGCAACACGGATGTTGATTCTCCCACACCGCCGTCCCCCATAGGGCGGCCTTGCCCGACAGTAGCGTGAGCGTAAATGCCACTTTGGATTCCTCGGTGGCGAAGGTGCGGGGCTGCAAGGTGAAGTGCATAGAACATTTATTCAGAAAAGTTCTGCAAAAAGCTGGCTCACTGGAGTAGTTTTCTGGCGCCGGAAGTCGCGGCTCTGGCCGGAAGTGATCCTGGGAGGTCTCCCGGGGGACGGGCGGCGCAGGCGGTGCGATGGGCACAGTGGGAGAAGTGAGCTGATGGATCTGCTGGGTGAGCTCGGACACCTGTGCCACCAGCGCTTTGACAGCGTGTCCAGTGTTCGAGATGCTCTCCTGCTGCTGATCCATGCGTTTAACACTGTGATGCATAAAGTCCGTGAGAGTGTTGGTGCTCGCTGCTTCCATAGTGGTGAGAACGTTCTGTGACGACTGGGTGAAGGAGGAGTTGGAAACAAGTGTGAGTTAACAATTTAATGAGAATTAGACAAATAAACAAGAGTACAAAGACAATGCTGGGAAGACGACAATCCAAGATGCTGGGGAGACGGTGAGTAATCCAGATGATGATGGTGAGAAGGCAGCAGGAGAGGATGGCACAGGAACTGCGGGGAATAGAGCCGAAGGTAAGTCTGATGCTGAGTGAAAGTGCGGAGAGTGGATGAGGTCCCGGGGAAAGACACGGACATCCAAACGCAAACGACACAGAAGCAAAAGACAGGGTTACCGACATTAAACAACGTTCTCACAAACACAAGACGTGAGAAAAGCCAATATATAGGGAGTGTGTAATGAGTGACAGCTGCTGCTGATGACAATTAACGGAGACGCCCACAAACTAATCAGTGCAGACGCGAAACACACAGAATTCACCAAACAGTGCAAAACCCAGTATATTTAAGGGAACATGTGTAAAGTGTTTTCTGTGAGTTTGTCCCTCCACATATGGTAATGGTGCTGGCCACCAGTATAAATGTGAATGTCTTTGTAATAGAAGGTAGTCTGTGTTTGTTTCTGCAGTGGAGAGTGTGGCCTGAGGGTTGCAGGTATTTTATTGACTCTCTGATCAATAATTAAAATAAACTCTTGTATCACCAAACAGTCTCGGTGTGTGTTTGTGCGTATTAACGTCCATGTTGAACGTGCGGTACCTCCGTGACCGTCACAGGTCTCTTAAAATGAACAACTAAGTTTCCTTTTTTAGAAAAAAAATATTTTTATTTTTTAAACGCATAGAATGCAATGCATACATCAAAAATAAATATTTAATTATTACCCATTGTGTCTCTGTCTGTACTTGTACTGTGAACAATGAAAGTTGACTGATGAATTAAGTGCCATTCAGTTGGGGTTTTAAATAAAGCATTTTCTGAGATGCACATTAAACATTAAACACATAAAACATTAATTTAATTGATCTTTTAATTATTAAAAATTAACTTAACTTTTTGGTAAACAAAGGGGATTTACTATTAAAAATAAAACATGGAAGAAATGTTGTGTGATTAAACCTTAAAAAAAATTATGTTTGATTTTTTTATTTTAGTGGTAGGCTATGTACATTCTGCTGAACAATAGTCTTTAACAGGACTTTTATTTTGACGGGTTGATGTACCTTTACAGTTCTGTGTATATGATGTGACGCTAGTTTTACTCCAATCAAACGGTCATATGCTCATGAAGTGACTCTCAGATCAGTTCTGGAGATGTTGTTCATGTGTTCACGTCTTTATTGAGTAAGAGGAAAGAAGCTGAAATCACCGGAGCGTCACGCGCACTTCAGTGTGTGTGATAAAGGAACTTGCGCTTCTGCTCCATTCATTAACACAGACACGCAGAACATGCAGGATTCATATTTAAATAGACTGTTCCGGCTTAATATTTACAGATATTAGTCCATATCTTGATTTGATCTAAGTGCAATGACCTATTTTTGATTAATTCATTCAAAATTTGGCAAATTCCGTGCCATTCCGCGTTTAACTGTTAATTCCATTTTTATGACTGGATTCCGCGATTCCCTCCGCCTTTTCTGCATCGTGGAAATCATAGGGGCCTAGTTGTGGTATGTCAGCTCTATCTTGCAATGGACACACACCACAACGTTCTCTTTACGTTTGCCCGCGCCCTCAAATCAAAACACTGCTGACTCCTTGCAGTTTGAGATTTCGGACACAGCGCTTGTGTCTCCTTCCGCTTTGTGGGTGACGTAAACGCATTGTGTCACATTAAAAAAATAATTGCGAAAGAACCTGACGTGAGATTTAAAATAAATTAAGAGAGGCTTCGAGGCAGAGGAATTTGCCTCGATCATTTTTTGTAATCGAGTTACTCGAGGAATCATTTCAGCACTAGTTTGGACGTTTTTTTGTATTTTCTAGTTCGGGGAACAGACACAGTCTCTATACTGTTATATCTAGGTGAAAGAATCTCTATGTGCTGAGAATTAACTGACCTCCGTGACGTGAGGCAGCTAGCAGACGGTCGATTTAGCCAGTCTGTCTGCTTCCTGACCTGGGCCCCAGTTAGTCAAGTATAAACTCTAAGACTATTTGCCATATTTCTAGAGAGAAGAGCGGTGCCACCCCAGGAGGGATGAAGACCATCTCTTTTCAACAGGTCAGGTCTGCCCCAAAAGCTTGTCCAATTTTCTATGAAACCTATGTTATTCTGTGGGCACCACTTAGACATCCAGCCATTGAGTGATGACAATCTGCTATGCATCTTGTCAACACGGGAAGCAGGGAGGGGACCAGAGCATTTTACAGTGTCTGACATCATGCTTGCAAGTTCACACACCTCTTTAATGTTATTTTTAGTGATCTCCTACTGGCGAAGTTGATCATTAGCACCGGCGTGAATAACAATCTTACTGTATTTACGTTTAGCATTAGCCAGCACTTTTAAATTTGCCAAGATGTCAGGCGCTCTGGCTCCCGGTAAATATTTGACTATGGTGGCTGGTGTCTCTATAGTCACGTTCCGTACAATAGAATCACCAATAACTAGAGCACTTTCATCAGGTTTCTCAGTGGGTGCATCACTGAGTGGGGAGAACCTGTTTTTGATCGGAAAAGAAGAGCGGTGTTTTGACCCACGACTATGTTGCCTCACTGTCACCCAGTTGCCCTGCTGCAGGGGCTCTGTTGCCGGAACCGAACAATGTACAGGAATCCCTTAGCTAGACGCATCCAAAACCGCATCTAGAGCCCTAACATTCTTACTGTCCTCAATTAAAGTTTGGATGCGTGTCTCTAATTCTGAAATCTTCTCTGTCAGTCAAACTATTTCCCTGCATTTCCCAGAGGTGAATCCCTCATCTGCGACAGAGATAGATAAACTGTACGTGTGGCAAGAGGTGCAAATAACAATAGCAGGAGAAGCCATTACTCACCGTGCTTGATGAAATATTCTTACTACAGTTGTTTGATGAACTTGTGAAAACTGGAGCGAGAGAGAGGAGAGGAGAAAAGAAAACAGCGATAGGTTTGAATGAAAAAGCTAATGACAAGCTAACGAGTGCTAATGCAATGCAGGTGTACTGCACCCACGGATATAAAATAAAAGTGAATGATCAAAATTAATCTGATAAGATTGATCGATAATATCAGAAATATGGTGTGAATGAAGTTATATTTTATCACTTTAAAAAACAGAGTGATAGTAAGATAAAGATTAAAGAGAAGAAAAAAAACAGCTACACAGAGCTATAATCAGCTACAGCAAGGCCAGCAGGCCCACAGGAAGCAGAGAAAACACTGTCCAACAGCGACACCCGGCCAAACTCACCAAGGGTGAAAGAACTGCAAGCTCAGTATGTGCAAGTAAGTGTACATTACTGTAAGAAACATTACTGTAATTCAGATTTTCTACAGTACTAACAAATACTATGTGAATGACATTTACTCTTCAGTACATACAATGTATGTGAATCCGAAGTACATACAGTAGGCCTAATTGTACCCTACAGTATAGCACTGTCTCTGTACAACTTACAAACTTCTAAATACAGTACATTGTATTTCTACACAGACAATATTTGACTTGGAATCATTGGACAGACCCCATGAGTTCATCTTTGTTGATGAAGCAGGCTTCAATCTAACGAAAAGGAGAAGGAGAGGTCGAAACATGATTGGCCCAGTCCAGCGGGCCATTTTTGAAGTCCCTGGTCAACGAGGTGGCAATGTCAAAATCCGTGCTGGTATCAGCAACCATGGTGTTCTGCCATCACCATGTTACACTCAGGCCATATAATACCCAGATTCTTCTAAGATTTATTGCAAATCTAAGATATATAATATTTGAACAACAGGTTCGAGAGCTAAATGAGAATCCCATTCCCACCTATGTGATTGTGTGGGACAATGTCAGTTTTCACCAAGCTGCTCAGGTAAGGGAATGGTTTAAAATCAATTGGCAGTTTATGAACCTGTACCTCCCTCCATACTCGCCTTTCTTGAATCCGATTGAGGAGTTTTTCTTCTCTTGGAAATGGAAAGTTTATGATAGACAACCCTACACAAGAGTAAATCTGCTGCAAGCCATGGATTTAGCCTGTGGTGATATAGGTGAGGAATCATGTCAGGGCTAGATACGACACACAAGAGGATTCTTCACCCATTGCCTAAAGAGGGAGAATATTGCTTGTGATGTCGATGAAGTGCTCTGGCCTGGCCCAGTCCAAAGACAAGAAGCACATTGATCATCACGTGTTTACTCCTTTTGATTTTTGATTTGATATTACAGTAAATTGTAGGTTGTATATTGTACAATAAACAAATTGTTTGGCCCTGAACATTGTCCTATCCATTTGTGAACAGTACTGACTTTTCAATAGATTTTGAATGGTTGCATGTTCATATCAACAAAGAACAATAATTACACTATCACAGAGACCAAGAACAAGTTTATGAGATGCAGGGAACAGTACTGTAAAAATAGGGGTAAAAGGAGGAAGAAAAAATAATAAAAAATCATGCAAAGTGCAAAGCAGAGTAATTTCTGATCAATTTTGAGCTACTATGATAGAACATGTTTTCGTCCATCAAAAGACAACTGACAGAAAAAATATGAACTTTGTTTTAAGATAAAAAAAATTACTTCTCCCTGAGAACTATGTTTTGGACAAAGTATTTTCTATTTGTTGGTGTATTGTTTACGGACTGCTTTATAGTGTATATCATTTTAATCACTTTGTTTGTGATTTGAGAGAAGTGTTTGATTTTGAACACAGGTAAAACTGTTTTGAGGCGAAAGTTTCATTTTGCAAGAGGAGTCAGAGGTTTTGTAAATAGTGCTTGAAGATGAGGTTTTGTGTTCAATGTTTTCAAAAATTTGCAGTGCTTCATTTTGCGGTAAAATTTAACTTTTTGTTTAATAGAAGTTTGTGTTACTTCTGGTAATGGCGGAGAGGCGAGTGGTCGCATAATTGTAAAGCTCCCGGCGGGGTTGAATCCCCCTCAAGGTTGAACGTTATTTTATTGATATAAAAGATACTAGAGATAATGCCAGGGGGACGGAAATCAAGAAACAAAGGAAAGACTTCGGTTAATTCAGAAGAGAACGTTTTATCACCGAGTGACAGCGAGGATAGCACCTCGTGCGCTGACAGGCTAACAAGCGCCGATAACATGGAGGCTATGAAGGTTAGCATCATTGCCGAAATAAATCAAATACACGGACATCTCTAAAGAGATCAGCGAAGCAACGGGCCAACTCAAAAGGGAGCTGGGTGATTTTAGAGGAGAAATGAACACCAAACTGAACGCGATTGAGACTGACATAAAAGACGTAACAATTAGACCTATATCAGTATTGAACATAGATTATAGAATATTTACCACAATAATGGCCAAACGTTTTGAAAACATATTACCAGATTTGATAGATACAGATCAGACAGGATTTGTTAAAAATAGAACAACGCATGACAACATACGAAGAGCGTTTAAAATCATAAATCATATGAAACCTACAGAATCTGTTGTCCTTAGCCTTGATGCAGAAAAGGCATTTGATTCTGTGAGATGGGAGTTTCTATATATGTCTCTAAAACGATTCGGACTTAATTTCCAGGTTATCAATTGTCTAAAATCCCTATACAATTAACCTAAAGCAAGAATTAAAATTAATGGAGATGTATCAGATGGTGTTTCCTTAAAACGAGGCTGTAGACAAGGATGCGCGATGAGCGCAACGCTATTTGTATTGTTTATTGAACCATTGGCACAAGCCATCAGAGAATCAGAAAATATTATTGGAGTCACTGTATACAATACAGAATACAAAATCTGTTTGTATGCAGACGACATTCTGATGACTCTCATCAAACCTGATATTAGTTTGACAACATTAATATCCCTACTTAAAAAATATGGCTCTTATTCGGGATACAAATTAAACTTCCATAAAACTAAAATTTTAACGTTTAACTATAAACCAAACAAACAGATACAAAAACATTTAAAATGTAACTGGAATAATAACATAATTAGATATTTAGAGGTCAATATTCCTAGAGAACTGACAGAAGTATATAAACACAATTATGTCCCCTTAACATGCAATTTAAAACATGATATGGATCGTTGGCTAATACTCCCAATGAACATGTACAACAGAATAGAACTGGTCAAAATGATTATACTACCAAAACTACTTTATCTTTTCTTAGCATTACCAAATGAGGTGACCTCTAAGCAATTTAATGAATGGAACAAAATAATTTCTAATTTTATTTGGTGTAAACATAGGCCTAGAATGAAATTTGAGACATTGCAACTAGCCAAAAAGGAAGGCGGTAGAGCTCTCCCATGTTTACAGAGTTATTATAAATCAGCACAACTTAAGATTTTGATAGCATGGTGTGACCCGTCAAGTGATGCCAAGTGGAAAGAATTGGATCAGGCTGAGATCCGCACTCCTCTCCCCTCCATTTTAGGGGACAAACAACTATTACAATCACTTTTACCCAAAGTATCCCTCGGGATAAAAACACCATTAAGCATTTGGCTTACGGAATTAGGAGACAAGGGAGTTGAAAGAGTGGCAAAGATCTTACGCTGGCCAGCATATGACAGGGATTTCACCCCTGCAAAAAATGATGCAAGATTCAAAAACTGGTGTAGTAAGGGTATTACAGCATATTAAAAAATAACTACAGATAATGGCCTAGAAACTTTTCAACAATTATCGGAAAAATATTTCTTGAGGAAAGATGATTTCTTCAGATATCTTCAATTAAGACACCATTTTAATGCAGATAAAAGGTCCAAAAACATGGAGAACAGCCCCTTAGTTATGTTTTTTTATAAATATATGTAGGGGGAAGCTCACTAAAAAACATGTCTCCACAGTATATTCTCTTCTACAATCTGGGAAAAGGTTTTCCACCATGTATATTAAACAAAGATGGGAAAATGAGATTGGAATGAGCATAACTGAGGATGATTGGTTAAATATATGTGAAACCATTGCTACTACTTCCAGCTCTGACTTATGGAGAGAATTTACTTGGAAAAATACATTAAGGTTTTTTATAACTCCAAAGATCAGAGAACAACAGACTAAAAATTCTCAACACGGCAATTGCTGGAGGAAATGTGGACAGAAATCAGCAGGGCATTTTCACATCTTTTGGGGATGCTCTAAGATTACCCCTTACTGGGCAGATATTATTAGATATATAAAAATGATATTGGGACTACAACTAGAAGAGACCTTTTCTGTGTTTTACCTTGGAAATATACCAAATGGGACAAGAAAGGAAGACAGATATCTGCTACAAATCTTACAAGCAGCAAGCAAGAAGGCCATTACACGTAAGTGGCTGAACATAGACCCTCCTACCTCATCGCAGTGGATAGAAATTACAAACGAAATATACAACATGGAGAAACTGACCTTTTCATTAAGACATGCTTCGGAAAAAGGGGAAAGTTACTGGAAGAAATGGAAAACTTTCTTTAATAAGTAGATGCCATTTATATTATAAAATATATACAAATATCTCGTTTAACATGTGTCTAAGGAACAATTTTCATTGTAATATGGCTTCACATTGTAGTGTTTCATTGCATTGGTCGGTCTATCTGTTTGTTACTTGTTTCTTTTTTTCTCTTTTTTTTTGTTCATTTTGGTTTAAATGTAAAAAAAAAAAAGTAAAACCTTTAAAAATAAAGTTTAAAAAAAAAAAAAATAGAAGTTTGTGTTTAGATAGCTGTGTTAATTGTTTTGAGAACAATTGCATTTCTTTGGAGATCAAATCGTGTCAAATCGACAGAGAAAACATAGAATTCTTCTGCTAAAAGTTATTTTTTGAGCTGTTAATCATTGTTGTGGTTATTTTAGGTTAAAACTGAATATAATTTTACAAGAAAAATGTTAATTATTTTCACACTTAAATCACACATATTATTTACGAATTGTAGCCATGCTGTTGAACACTAAATATATTATTGTTTACATCCATTCACATATAAATGTACAGTTTCCTTCAACAGTTTACACACATTTTCAAAACGTTGCCTATTTTTTTTTTCAAAAAGTTGAAGAATTTAAATCTATTGGTGACCTTTTCATTAGGTAGTAGGCTAAGTATATGTATCTCCTTAGAATTGTGAAGTATCCATATCTAGGGTATAAATATGCCATGTTGAGTATTCATCTTCTATGCAAGTAGTTTTTCTTTTGAAAATCTAATTTAAAAAAAAAAGTCCAAGGATTGCACTCACAAAAAGCAAAATGCTTCACATCTCTAGCAAAATTAAGCACTGCATTCAGAATATCACATCTCAAAATGCATCTCTAAAGCAAACATTTCTAAACACCTTTGCTATAATATTAATTCCTGTTAGATTTTTGTGTGTTACACAAAGAATTGTGTGCTGTGTTTTGCAAAAAGTGTTTTATGAAATTGAAAACTGAGTCAAAGGCCAAGAATTAGTATATGGTTTTAAATAAATGTTTTGTGTGGTTCTGGTTTTTGAGTGTCAGGTATCAGAAACTGTATGACAATTAAATATTTTGTGTGTAAGCAGGTAAAAAAAAACTGTAATGACAATGTAATACAGTATTTTACCATTTTATTGAAGACATGAGAGACAAATGTTGTGGTAAACAGTAATATGCCACAAACACTGTCAAATTAATTTATGTTATATTGAATCTTGAATATTCCTTCAATGTAGACAACATCACAGCAATTGCAATCATTATATTCCTGGAATGTCCAAAAACGTTATTTAAACTGCTTCAGGGCAATGAATGTTTGAAATGAAATATTATTAATTTGGCTTGGCTGAATTCCAGAGCTTGCTGTGTTTAATGTAAATATAATTTACAGTGTGAGTTAACTCCTCTTGTTGGCAGTCATACAGAGCTAAGCAAACCATCATTTAGAATCACTAACCCTGAATCTGGGCATGCAACAACATGCCTGCTCTTTAGATTGCCAAAATTCTCCCCTCAAATGATACTGAGTATACACCATCCTTTTTTTAGCCCTTAAACATTGTCACTTTTAACATATTTCATATCATATAGGCTGGGTGACCTTATGCGCCGTTCATACGGGACACATACCAGCCAGGATTTTATTATTTCCTAAAATATCCAGATTTATGCTGTTTGCACTGTGCAGGTTGGTAGTTGTGTGACATTCATGAGAGCTATAGAGAGCAGAGCAGATGGCTACTTATGCTTTTGAATCACTCCTACACCTACTTTAGTGTCTTTTTTTGATTGGTGTGCAGTGATTCTTCAAGTCAAATGAACAAACAAACACATGCATATTTGCATCATCAAATCGTTCCCTGTAGATCTCACCTTCTCACACGCAGCCCCACAATTGGTTGATTATAAACCATACCTGCATATTAGTGGTCAAACTGCTTCGGATGGTTCAGGCAATATTAAAATCCTGTCCAGGACATGTCCCGTATGAACGGCATATATAGCCACCCTACATATAGGCTTCATGGATTCCATCTTGACTTGTTTCTAAAGGGAAATCAATGTAACCATATGTAACAATAATTTTAATTTTTTATTTTTTTAATCATTGATTGCATTTTATAAATAATTCAGAAACTCAGTTCAGTTTAAAAAGGTTATTTTTTCTGTTGTTGTATTTTTTTTAATTTTTTTTTCCAAAGGCTTTTGGTAAAAAATTGCTCTTTGCATGCAAAATGTTTCCTTCTGTGAAGTAGTAGACTTGACTCATTTGCTGATTAGATGGCAAGGGAAGCACAACGTTTCAGTTGCTGATTCAACACAGCATATGTGACAATTAAAGACCTTGAATTCTTACCATCTTCTGAAATCCTTTTTTAAGTGAAAGAAGTATGGAGTATTAGTGTTGCTCTCTAAGGTCAGTATCACTGTCACTGAAATATATTTTATATTGCCCAACCATCAAGATCTTTACAAATCCAGAGTGCGGAAAAGTGCTAAGAAAATCACTTTGGACCCCACACACCCAGCCCACTCTCTCTTCCAACTGTTGCCTTCTGGTCTGGCTACATTCAGCCCGAACAATTAAGACATTCATAACTATACATTGTCCATAATAACCAAATTTAAACATAAAATCTGATAATTGTAAATTTGTACACTGCACTTGTAAATAACATTCATTAAATGTTTTTAATTAAATTAAAATTAAATTAAATTAAATGTATGCATTTAGCAGAAGCTTTTATCCAAAGCGACTTACAATGCATTCAAGCTAACATTTTTTACCTAAAATTTAAACAATAATTATTTTTCTATATATTTCTACTTCTTTACTTCAAATAAAAAGTATTAAAACTAAACATATTTAAAGAGAAGACAACTTTGTTCTTGATTCATGGGACAGGCTTTAAAACTTCTTTGTAGTATTCTTAATGAAAATGTATAGATTTTCAGAGCGTTTAACTATGGTATTAGTAAGATCATGGTAGTTAAAAGTACATAAAACTCATGAAATTTGTAATAACGAAACATATCCCTAACGCATGTATTCAACCATACCCAGCACGTAATTTGAAAGTAGAGGATCAATTTTTAAATTAGCAGCCAGTGAGAAATTTGCTTTCACATGAGGAGCTGAGAAGCTGTTATAATCAAAAAGCTATATATATATATATATAAACAGATTCATCAAAAAGAATTAACCCTCTGGAGTCTAAGGGTATTTTTGTGGCCTGGAGAAGTTTGTGACATTTGTGCTTTTTCAGTTTCTTATAAAGATCTAAATGGGTAAAGTCTAATCTCACTGTAATCAGCACATACTGGGATATAATAATTTGTGCGCAGCATGTGTGTACATGATTGTGTTTTTGAGAAAAAAAAATGTATTGCGTGGTTAGTGAAAAACTAAAAATGGTAAATCACTTGGATAAGGCAATAAAACACATAAAGAACATTGGTTCCCGGGACTTTTGAGAACTGGAGCTTGTAGCCTAGAATTTTTCTTTCTTTATGTGAAAATCATCTTGTTTACTCACTTACAGAAAACAATATATTGATTAAAATTTTCTAAGACACTTTTTGTTGGTAAAAGTCATATGCGAATAGGCGTCAACTATCATGAATATCATTGTGATTTACACCTGAGAAGAAAAAGGCCCACATAATGAGATGCATAATGAGCCTTTCAGTCAGCTGTGCCACTGAGAGGGAGGAGTTACAAGAAAGAATGTGAGGACAAAATAAATGTATATAATTTTATGTTTGTAGTTTATTTAGAATAAATTTAATTATCCCACAACATAATTTAATATCCAGTTGGGAGTGCAGTTAAACAGTTTATCAGGAACAATCAAAGCTGACTTTCAAACTGAATTTTTTGCATCATTACTCCAGTCACACAATCCTTCAGAAATCCTTTTAACAATCGTATTTTCTACAAAAAAAAAAACAACAACATTTATTATTATTTTTTTTATTTTTTTTATTATTATTATTAATGTTGAAAAGAGCTGAGAATATTTTCTTCAGGTTTTTTTAGGGGGGATAAACTGAAAGAACAGCATTGTTTGTTACATTTGTTACAGTTACATTTATTTGTTACATTTATATTATTTACATCAAGCTTTTGAATGGTATTATATATTGTTATTGAAACTTTATAATGTTTCACTTGATTACACATTTAGTCAGGAATTATAGTTTGGAAAAAGTCTAACTAGTAAAATGTTTACACGTTATGTGAAAACGTACTCGGTTACTAAACGTAACCTCGGTTCTCTCTAGAAGAGCGAACGAGTACTGCGTCTTAGCTAAGACGCTACGGGAAAAGTCTCTTTTCACGAAATACTGAAGCAAAAAATTATCCTTAATTTTGTATTTTTGTAAAGCGCATTTGCAGCAGTACACAGCCATAGGCGAGACGGCTCGTTCGCTCATTGGCTTGTTCTGCGGCAATTGCACAGCCTATCGAGCGCGGGCTGATGCAACATCAGACCAATCTTCCCGCCGAAACGGGTGTGGCCCAACCTATAAAAGGAGCTCGAAAAGGCTGACTCACCTGATTTATTTCATCGCCGAAGCGAACCAGAGTGAATCGTGCGCACGGCAGAGAACGCAGTACTCGTTCGCTCTTCTAGAGAGAACCGAGGTTACGTTTAGTAACCGAGTACGTTCTCTTACGAGAGCTCTCTCGTACTGCGTCTTAGCTAAGACGCTACGGGAACCCAATGTAAAACGCCGTGCGCGCAGGGATCACACACCAATAAACCTGAAGCAACGCCCGGGATTTACAGTGCACAGTCACCTGAGGGACTCACAGAGAGTCCAGGACAGAAAAGGGAAAAAGCCCTCCGTCCTATATCTAGCAGCATCCGTAGATGCGGCAATATGACATGACACAGCCGAGGCAAGGCCTGACCAATGTGGCAATGCGGGTCTTACACAATACTTCCCATATAACAGTCGGCAGCGCATAGCGCCCGTGAACTCAGAATTCCCCTCAGGGCCCTGATTCGACTATACCGACAACAGCCTTGCTTGCCAGGCGGGGACCTCCAGGTTATATAACCTGATAAATGTAGACGGCGAGGCCCAACCTGGCGCCATACATATATCCTGCAAGGAGATCCCAGTAGACCACACCCACGACGAGGCGACGCCTCTTGTGGAGTGTGCTCTGATGCCCAACGGGCACTGAAGGCCCCTGGAAGCGTAAGCTAACGCTATGGCGTCAACTATCCATCTGGATAGAGTTTGTCTCGAAACAGCCATTCCCTTGGAACGTCCACCGAACGAGACAAACAGCTGCTCTGTCTGCCGAAAGGCAGCAGAGCAAGACACATAAGCTCTTAAAACCCTGACAGGGCAAAGAAGACTCGAGTCTCCATCCTCCCCTGACACCGGCAGGGCAGACAGGGCAATAACCTGAGCCCGAAACGGTGTGTTGAGGTATTTCGGCACATAACCGTGCCTAGGTTTGAGTATGACCCTTGAGTCATTGGGCCCAAACTCCAAGCACGACTGGCTCACCGCGAGCGCGTGCAAATCACCCACACGCTTCACAGAAGCGAGAGCCAACAAGAATACTGTCTTGAACGACAGATGCTGAAGGCTAACCGATTGGATAGGCTCAAAAGAGGGACCCTTCAAGGCCTCCAAAACCGCCGCGAGGTCCCACATAGGGACTGACGGAGGTCTGGGAGGATTCAGCCTCCTAGCTCCTCTGAGGAACCGGATGACTAAATCGTTCCTTCCTATTGACTGACCGGACGCCGTTTCAGAAAACGCCGCGATGGCCGCCACATAAACTTTGAGCGTGGATGGGGCTCTGCCCTTATCCAACAGCTCCTGTAGGAAGGAGAGGACCTCCGTCACCTCACAACTAAGGGGTGAATAACCTCGAGCTGTGCACCAGCTGGAGAACACCGACCACTTCGAGGCATACAGACGTCGTGTCGACGGAGCTCTAGCCTGAGTGATGGTATTTAGCACTCCCACTGCGAGATCAGCGGGTAACCGTTGAGCGCCCACACATGGAGGGACCACAACTCCGGTTGAGGGTGCCAAATCGAGCCCCTGGCCTGCGAGAGGAGGTCCCTCCTCAACGGTACCGGCCACGGGGCGACATCTGCTAACTGCATCAAATCTGGGAACCATGGTTGGTTCTTCCAAAGAGGTGCTACAAGCAGTATTGAACATCTCGTTTCTCTCACCCGTTCTATCACCTGCGGACGGAGGGAGACGGGAGGGAACGCATAAAGCGTGCAGCACGGCCATCTCTGTGACAGCGCGCTTTCGTTCTTGGAAAAGAACGCGGGGCAGTGAGCGTTTTCGTGGGACGCAAAGAGGTCCACCTCTGCCATGCCAAATCTCTCCCACAACAGCCGGACTGTTTGCGGGTGTAGAGACCATTCGCCCATAGGAACATTGCCTCTGGACAGCCTGTCTGGACCCAGATTCTGCAGTCCAGGCACATGCACTGCTCTCAGCGAGCGCACGTTGCGCTGAGCCCAAACCATGAGGCGTTCCGTCAGCCTGCACAGGTTTCGGGACCCGAGACCGCCCTGGCGATTTATGTAGGACACCACGGACATGTTGTCCGCACGGACTACGACGTGGTGATCCTTGATATGGGGACAAAAGCGCGTCAGCACGTTCTCCACTGCCAGCATTTCCAGGCAGTTGATATGATGGAGCTTTTCCCGTTCTGACCATAGGCCAAAGGACGGTCTGCCTTCGAGCAGTGCTCCCCATCCCGAAGTGGAGGCGTCCGTCGACACCATTTTCACACTCGGGGAAGTCCCCAGGCTTACACCTGATCGGTACCAGCCGTTCGCTGTCCAAGGTGCTAGAGCCGCAACACAGCTCTGATCGACCTTGAAATGCAGCCGGCCAGACGCCCACGCTCTGCGCGGCACCCGAGCCTTCAGCCAGAACTGCAGGGGGCACATGCGGGGGCAGGCCTAGCCGCAGAACCGGAGATGCTGAGGCCATGAGACCCAGCATCTTTTGACAGTGTTTGAGCGACACGGTCGCGCCGCAGCGGAAAGAACTCGCTGCGCGCTGAATGCCCATCGCGCGCTGTGGTGACAGCCGCGCCGTCATGGAACACGAGTTCAGAACTATACCCAGAAACAGGATCGTCTGACTGGGGTTCAGCGAACTCTTCGCACAATTGACACTGAGGCCGAGCTTCTCGAGGTGATCGAGTAAAACGGCCCTGTGGTCCACGAGCTCCGCTCGTGATCGGGCCAGAACCAGCCAGTCGTCCAAATAATTCAGCACTCGTATGCCTCTGAGTCTGAGAGGAGCGAGCGCTGCATCCATGCACCTCGTAAACGTACGAGAAGCCACGGAGGACTGTAAACTGGTATGCCTGGCCCTCGAAGGCGAATCTCAAATATCGCCTGTGGTTTGACGCTATCTGTATTTGAAAATACGCGTCCCTCAGATCTATTGACATGAACCAGTCCCCTCTGCGAATCTGCGCGAGGAGTTTCCTGGTCGTAAGCATTTTGAACTGCGTTTCATCAATGCCTTGTTCAGCTGTCTTAGATCCAGTATGGGCCTGAGACCCCCTTCTCTCTTGGGCACCAGAGAGTATCTGCTGTACAGCCCCCCCCTCGCTTTGAGCTTGAGACACAGGCTCTACAGCCCCTTTGCTCAACAGTTTTGATATTTCGGCCCGAAGTATGTGTGCTACTTCTGTTTTGACCGTAGTTTCGACGCGCGCTGAAAAGCGCGGAGGGCGTCGAAAAAAACTGTAGCGAGTAGCCTCTCTTTATAATGCCTAGCACCCAATCCGATACCCCTGGAAGCGCTGACCATGCATCTGCATGAATGGCTAAGGGCTGGATGCGAAGCGCGCTCTGTTGACCGTCAACGGCGGCGCTCGGGTGTGCTGCGCATTTGAGGCGGGGAGCGCGCTGATCACAGCGGGCAGATCGCTCCTCCTCGACCCCGTCCCGGCGCTTAACCGACTGGGGGAAGGCTGAGCAGGTCCCGTGGGACTCGATATGTCTGCGAGTGACTGTGGGCTGCATATGCCACTTTCAACTCGCTGTCTGCCTGTGCAGAGCGTACGTGCACGGGCCTCGTTTTTACAGAAGCCACGCGCCGTATGTGACATAGTGCCGGTCTGCCTTCGAGCAGTGCTCCCCATCCCGAAGTGGAGGCGTCCGTCGACACCATTTTCACACTCGGGGAAGTCCCCAGGCTTACACCTGATCGGTACCAGCCGTTCGCTGTCCAAGGCGCTAGAGCCGCAACACAGCTCTGATCGACCTTGAAATGCAGCCGGCCAGACGCCCACGCTCTGCGCGGCACCCGAGCCTTCAGCCAAAACTGCAGGGGGCACATGCGGAGCAGGCCCAGCCGCAGAACCGGAGATGCTGAGGCCATGAGACCCAGCATCTTTTGACAGTGTTTGAGCGACACGGTCGCGCCGCAGCGGAAAGAACTCGCTGCGCGCTGAATGCCCATCGCGCGCTGTGGTGACAGCCGCACCATCATGGAACACGAGTTCAGAACTATACCCAGAAACAGGATCGTCTGACTGGGGTTCAGCGAACTCTTCGCCCAATTGACACTGAGGCCGAGCTTCTCGAGGTGATCGAGTAAAACGGCCCTGTGGTCCACGAGCTCTGCTCGTGATCGGGCTAGAACCAGCCAGTCGTCCAAATAATTCAGCACTCGTATGCCTCTGAGTCTGAGAGGAGCGAGCGCTGCATCCATGCACCTCGTAAACGTACGAGGAGCCACGGAGGACTGTAAACTGGTATGCCTGGCCCTTGAAGGCGAATCTCAAATATCGCCTGTGGTTTGACGCTATCTGTATTTGAAAATACGCGTCCCTCAGATCTATTGACATGAACCAGTCCCCTCTGCGAATCTGCGCGAGGAGTTTCCTGGTCGTAAGTATTTTGAAACTGCGTTTCATCAATGCCTTGTTCAGCTGTCTTAGATCCAGTATGGGCCTGAGACCCCCTTCTCTCTTGGGCACCAGAGAGTATCTGCTGTACAGCCCCCCCCCTCGCTTTGAGCTTGAGACACAGGCTCTACAGCCCCTTTGCTCAACAGTTTTGATATTTCGGCCCGAAGTATGTGTGCTACTTCTGTTTTGACCGTAGTTTCGACGCGCGCTGAAAAGCGCGGAGGGCGTCGAAAAAAACTGTAGCGAGTAGCCTCTCTTTATAATGCCTAGCACCCAATCCGATACCCCTGGAAGCGCTGACCATGCATCTGCATGAATGGCTAAGGGCTGGATGCGAAGCGCGCTCTGTTGACCGGGCAACGGCGGCGCTCGGGTGTGCTGCGCATTTGAGGCGGGGAGCGCGCTGATCACAGCGGGCAGATCGCTCCTCCTCGACCCCGTCCCGGCGCTTAACCGACTGGGGGAAGGCTGAGCAGGTCCCGTGGGACTCGATATGTCTGCGAGTGACTGTGGGCTGCATATGCCACTTTCAACTCGCTGTCTGCCTGTGCAGAGCGTACGTGCACGGGCCTCGTTTTTACAGAAGCCACGTGCCGTATGTGACATAGTGTATGTGGGCACTGGGGAGTGGGCACGTTTACTATGCGGCGCGCTCGACCGATCTGTGTCGATCTTATGTGCGCGAGCCCTGTGTGCAGGGCTGTGCTTACATGTGGAGATGGGCACTGAGGAGTGGGCATCGTCACTGCATTTATAGCACCATCGGCCGTGGCCGGACGAGTGTGCACGGGTTTTGTTTTTGTTCTTTTGTTTTTTTTTTACAGAAACCACATGACGCGTGTGACATAGTAATTGTGCAACACCGCTTTTGCCGCCGTCCAGCAGAGGCGGGCTTTGAGAAGTACGCTCATCCGAAAGGGAAATACCATCCAGCCGGGAACGAGAGGGGGGGCGCTGGTGCAAACTACTCGCGGCCGAGACTCATCGCGGCCAACACGAGCATTCGCCCCGGCTCCTTCTCGATGTCAGCTCGTCTGCTGGGCTTCTGAGCAGAAGGCGCGAGATCCTCGGAGCTCGCCCAGCTCTCACTGCCCGAAGCTAACAGAGAGCGCGTGTCCTCTTCCTCCGACGCGGCCCTGAGATCGACTTCCTCGGACGACGCGCCGGCAAATAGCGGGCGCTGCCCACCGGGAAGCGATGCAGGGGGGGCCGGTGAACCGGCGAGCTCGGTTGAGCTGAAGACGGTTCCGGAATCCGCTGGAAGCGATGCTTTTATGGCGCCTCAGCGCAGCGGAGAATGCAGGCTCAGAGAAAAAGGCCAGGCGAGTCCTCAGAGTCACCATAGCAACAGCTCGCAGTGGGGGCATCCGCCATCAGCGAGCGCGAGCGCTGCATGATCTTCACCCAGGCAGGAGACACAGATGACGTACCGGTCTCCCTCGCTGAGTGGGGCTCTGACGAGCCGCAGGAAGGCATCTTAAAAAAGACGCGAGCTCTTTTATGAGTGTGTGTCGCAGGGCGAACACACACACACACACATAAAGAACAGCTTGGATATAACAGAATTGAAAGGATATAGGCGCCGGATAGCGCAGCAGGAACGGCAGTGGAAGGCGGCGATGCCAGCATCTTCAGAATGGCTCGTCCTGCTGATGTGCTTTCTCAGACGGCGCTTGCTTCCTCCGTGATCCAGCGATGCGTGAGCTTCGCTGAAGAGATGAAAAATCAGGTGAGTCAGCCTTTTCGAGCTCCTTTTATAGGTTGGGCCACACCCGTTTCGGCGGGAAGTGGCAAGAAGGGCGCGAAGCCAATGAGCGAACGAGCCGTCTCGCCTATGGCTGTGTACTGCTGTAAATGCGCTTTACAAAAATACAAAATTAAGGATAATTTTTTGCTTCAGTATTTCGTGAAAAGAGACTTTTCCCGTAGCGTCTTAGCTAAGACGCAGTACGAGAGAGCTCTCGTAAGAGAACTAGAACAAGTAAATAAATAAATAAAAAGAGACTTATGATCTCTGTTTATGATCTCTGCTGAAAAAAGTGCTTCATTCTTTTTTCCTGAGGTAATCAAAATCTCAAATCCTTAACCACATTACATCTTTTTGGGGTGAATTATGTCTTAATTGTGTGGGAGTATTCAAGCCGTGCGCTTCAGTGAAACATTACAATCTGAATAGTGCATTCAGCGCGGGGGCGTGGTCGCATTAGAAGATATTGAAGGGAGACTTAAAAAAATGGACATTGCATTGTTTTCATATGGATTACTTTATCACCGGATATTTGTTTTCTATAGATTTATCTCTCATGTCTCTTCGTTGAGTATTCACTGAGTTATGGTTAATTTTAATGACGCGTGTCTAAATGAAGATCAGTGCAGACAAAGGCTGTAGACAGCACACCTTGTTTGTTATCTTTATTTTATAAGTGCACAAAGTTTTGTTGTTATGTCTGTATACAAAAAAATAGACCCTTTACAGATTTGATTGACGTATTGCTCTTATCTGTACGATCAAAACTGAAAGTGTAATTTAATTTCTTTTCGGGGTTATCAGGAGAAAATGCCTCATAACGCGTATACGCGTTAATCGACTTCAGAGGGTTGTGGAACTCAGAATATGATGCAAACCTGCAATAATTAAATAGGTTAAATGAACACAAATAAACAAATAACAAATAAACACAAATGTATCTAATCCCATTTTATTAACCAATGTCTTGTCACAGTGTCTGGTCTGTGTTTCCCTAAGTGTCCACTAGTGGTCTCACTTCCCCATAGTCACCCCACTTCAGGCACTACATTTCCCACAAAGCCTTTGTCCCTTTCATCACTGTTAATTGCACGCCTGTTAATTGCACTCAGCCATCTCCACTTTCATCATTTTCACCTGTCTATATAAACTGGTCTGTTTTCTATCTGTTTCATGGAGTCCTTGTTTTCCGCCACTCGGCTTTCTCGTGGTCCCTTGTGTTTTTTCATGTTTCTTGTTTTTAGACTGATTTTGTTGTTATGACCTCTTGCCTGTTTTTGGATGTGATTTTTGGATTCCCCATTAAATATTGCGATTGGATCTCTCGTTTCCTGTGTGCATTCGTAACATGTCTTTGAAGTTGACCTTTGATGATCTAAGTTCAACAATACTAATAAGCAAAAACTGTGCTTTTCCTTCAGCCTGAGGTTTATTCATTACACTTTTTGGTGTGAAAGGGCTTTTTTAATTTGCCATAAATATAACTTATTATATTAAAAACAATTAAGCCCTGCTCATATTTAAAAAGTAACGTAAAGCATTACTTTCCATAAAAAGTAACTAAGTTACTTTTTTCAGGGAGTAACGCAATATTTTAATGCATTACTTTTAAAAGTAACCTTCCCCAACACTATACATATATATATATATATATATCCTCGATTAAACTATGAACAAAACCTTTATAAAAATACTTTTATTCCCAAATAATTATTACATATGTAATTGGAAGTTTCTAGTATTCTGGAAGATGTTGATTAGCTGGTATAGGTTCATGAACTACACATTTCTGAAAGTTCCCAGCAGAATTAGACCCTCTTAAATAAACTAAGTTTAACCATATTATAAAGTGTAAATAACAATTAAAATCTGGAAAATAGTTATTGTTTCACAGCACTTCCACAAACTGTTTTAGGTAGCCTGAAGGTAGACCTCCAAATTCTTTACCAGGCAGGGCTTTGTTGATATTTAAGTTGGACACTGGTCCTCTATAATTACAAAGGTCATCCCTGACATGGAAGAACATGTAAAAACAGAAAACTTAGTGAGCTCACTTAAATAGTAGTATATCCATACTATATGTGGTGACGCACTGCGTTAGCAGTACAAAAGGTTGTGGGTTTGATTCCCAGGGAGCACACATGCTAGTAAGAAGAAAAAAAAATATAGCCTGAATGCACTGTAAGTCGCTTTGGATAAAAGCGTCTTCTAAATGTAATCCATTACTTCTCTCTTCTCTTCTCTTCTCTTCTCTTCTCTTCTCTTCTCTTCTCTTCTCTTCTCTTCTCTTCTCTTCTCTTCTCTCCCCCAGCCTGCGAGGGGTGATGTGACGAGAGGGGCAGGGCCGAGAGCCATGGGAACGAAGTGAGGCTGGTGGAGTTAATGAGAATGAGTGACACCTGCACCACTCACCAGTCTTAAGTCCCACAGAGGAGCTCCGGAAGGATAAAGGGAGGAGTACAACCGTGAAGGACGAGAGAGGACCAGGTCTGGGTTTTATTTTGTGTTTTGGTTTTGCGCGGCAGTAGTCCACGGGGCTGTTGCGCTGTTTTGTGTTTATTATTAAAGTTTAATTTGATTTGTTCTCTGGATCCCACCTCCTCCTTCCCGTGACTACGAACATTTGATATTGTTACAAGTGTCAAATTCATTACAGTGTGCAGTCGGTAAGAACGAAAGTCCTTTATTAAGGACAGTTAAACAGTCATTAAAGATCACTTTGCTTGATACATTGATGACATTAATCACTTCTACATCGTTCTTCGTGTGACATATTGCAATCTTAGGGGAGCTCTTTTTGCTTCTCCATTTTTTCTTTGACGACAGGTGTTGAATTGTCATCCACCTTCTAAAAAACATTGAGACTGTGACAGATTACTAGAGTCTTAATCCTGATTGAGGAAGAGGATGATTGAGCAGATGCGTACCTCTTAACATCATACCGTAAAGGTTTACGAGCCCCACGAAAGGTAAATTGTGGCGATGAATGATGCCTAAGTTGTGATCTCCACTGAAAAACCCGATCATTGGCATAATCTGCAGCATCTCTGTTGAACTTGCTCTTCTTAGGGATGTTCGACAGATAGCTGAATTTTTACTTCCTCCATTTCTTTTCAGATATTCACTAGCTGTGTAGATATCTCTTGTATAGTCAGTGCTACTAGATCAAACACACACTTGTTCAGAATTTCACACCATTTATCGCAAAAACTTACATTGTCCTTGCCAATAACAAGGCTTTTAACAATCCTTAAGCAATGTGGTAATCTCTTAACTCTCAGATAGTCACTTAAAGTAACTCCATGAAGATATAGTTTAGTTTCCCTCTCAAGAAGTTTTTCCAGGCTTTTATTCGATGTTCTTGTAAAGTCCTTAGCAGAATTTTCATTGAATAACGAGTCTTTCTTGAGTATTCTGGCTATGTCTTCATCTGAAAATTCAAAGGTTTTTGACAGATCACCTTGTGGCTCAGCCATAATGACGCCAGCAGGTGTACTGAATAAGTCCGCAACAATGGAGTCAAACACATGTGTGGTTCTAGTAAAAAATGACAAAGAGCAGGGAAAAGCACGCACATCAATCTCAACTGGGTGTTCGACTAAAAAACAAGTGGAAAAATATTTTAATGTAATGTTGGCAACAACAAAACTCCAAAAGTACAAAATAAAATTATTATAAAAAAAACTGTTGCATAGCGTATGTAGTGACGTTTCGAGCACAGAGGATCTTCATCAGACAAATGAACAACACTGATGTACCAATCTTTATAGGCCTACCTCCAGGTGATCAAAGGTCACATGACTGTACAATATTATCATGATAATAATAATACCAAAACAATGACTTATCAACTAAGGAGAAAAACAAAGAAAAAAAGAAAATAATGACAAAAAGACAAAAAAAAAACATATAAAGCTATGCAAAATACAAAATTATAATTATCTTATAATGTTGTACTTATAATATTATCTTATAATATTTGATCAACTGGAGTATATATGTAACTTGTACATTAACCATCTTTACTTGACCCTACAACAGTAGCACTTTATTTCTATTGTAACTAAATCCAAAAAAAAAAATATATATATATATATATATATATATATATATATATATATTTATACAATATGTTTCTTTTGCTTTTTTCAGTGCCTGTGGATTTGATGCCATCCCAGCATTTTTCTCATGCAATCTATTTGAATCTTTGGTTAGTTCCACTGTGGTCTGTTTATGTGCGAATGTGTGTATGTGTGTGTTGCTGCTGAAATTTCTAGCTGTTTATCAGGCAGATGGCACTGACAAACACATACAAAAACAAATATCCACACGCACACAGACATCCAGTAGTAAAAATAAGCCCAGAGAAGCACCTGACATGACAACTGTCTCTGAGCTGAAGCCTGATAACTCACTGAAGCCAACAGTCTGACTCCTATTTCAAAGCATAGTGAACAAGGCTCCAGTGACCCTCAAAGAATTCTGAGACCAGTGACCTCTGCCCTCTACGACTGCTCCCAGGATCATTTTCACCTCCAGAACTTCCATATGCTGTCCTCACAAGTCACAACCTTTGACATTTCCTCATCTTTCATGCACCGTTAAATTGGCAAAAGTTTATATGTCTCATGTTGCTTTGTAAAAGAACTGTTCTTGATTTGTAACATTTCCTTTTTTGAAGCAATATTCAGATAGATGAGCTACAAATATATTAGTTATTAAATGAGATTATATACACATGTAAGGTGTACATTTTCAAAACTCTTAGTACAAAACTTTAAACTGATCACACACTAATTATTCTTTCAAAACTTGATCTTATGATTTCATAATCATTGCTTCAGAAAATAAGATCATTGTTACATGCATTGAGAACATTTGGTTTAAACACCAAAACACAAAAGTAAGATCTTGCCATCTTTGTGTGAACATCTTGTCCCCATAAAATAGGGTTTATCCTAACCACCCACATACACACTTACAAAATAATCATCTTATATTAATCCCTTTTAGTGTAAAAATAATTCCTTGCATTTGGTTATCCCTAAATTGCAATCAAGTTTTATAGAAGCTGTATATCTATTGAATCTGTATCTATAGATTAAATAAATGATTCACTGATTAACCATTAAGATGAGTTAGATTAAATAATAGACAAATGTATTAAACTGAATGAGAAATCATGCAAATGAAAAGTTTGATAGTAAGAGCTTTATGAAAAGCAGTGACTGTGAATGAAACTTTTATAAAGATGAAACACTTATTTTGTGCAGTGAAAATTATATTTTGTGATTGTGTGTATTGCACTAAAACAATTGAAAATATGCTTAAATGTTTGGGGGGGGTGCACTTTTGATTATTTGTTATGAGCTCAGTACTAAAAGTTTTGAAAATGTACAACTTGCTTGTGGAAATAGTACCAAATGAACTGGTAAACCTGTAATTGACAGTAAGAATTTTGATTAATATTATCACTTAAAGAGTTTAAAATAAATTTAAATAAAAGTAAACTAAAGAGAACCAAAAGAATAAGAAGTTTATTTGTAGAATATGCAATACAATATAGGTGTACACCTGTCTGAAAATAATCCCCCTTCTTTTTATATTAATGGTTCATTCTGTTTGTTTGTTTTATTCTAACCTGTTAACCTGCACCCCAACCACCCCCCCCCCCCCCGTTATAGATTTTCATAATTCCGAGTACAAATTAATAAACTGTTGTCACTAAAATAAAGGTGAATCAAACTGGTTTCTTTAGCCCCCTTTTTTAAGAAAGTCTAAAAATTTGGAATGTGACAAGTTTGACTCCTTGAAAGGTCAAAAATTTAAACTTTGGTGACCTGGATGTGATAGGGAAAACCACAGGAGACAGTGGGTCATCTATTGTGATTCAAATAGTCCAACCACCACCTGGCCAAACTTTTTACAAATTAACTGACATGCCCATCTTGGGATCCGGCCGTGTAGCCAGTGCTGAAGCGGACACATATGTTGCAGCCCCAGTGGCATCACCACGGCTGTGGCAACCATATGTCCCAGAAGCCTCTGAAATTGTGTCAGATGAACCGCTGTTCTGCCCCTTAAGGAATTAAGGCAGATTAGCACTGACTGAGCATGCCTGTTTGTGAGATTTGCTGTGATGTTGACCAAATTAGCTCCATACTAAGAGATGCTCTGCACAGGGGAGAGTTTGCTCTTTTGTCAGATGAAACAAATCCCTAGATGACTTGGGTAGTGCAGCACCAGATCGCTGTGCTCACACAACAGATCTTGTGAATGAGCTAATACAAGTAAGTTGTCGAGATATTTGAGGACAGATGTCAATCTCCCAAAATGGGGACAGGGCACCCTCCGCGAGCTTTGTAAAAACACGGGGAGACTGGGACAGCCCGAATGGGAGGACTTTGTACTGATATGTCTGTGTCGAGGCAGAATTGAAACATGCAAGTACACGTCCTTCAGGTTGATAGCTGCAAACCAATTCTGGTTTTGAATGCATGAGAGAATGCATTTCTGTGTCAAAATCACACAGATAGATGCAAAGAGGATGCCCCTAAATTTGGACGGATGCCTGGCAAATTGAATTGCATAGCCAAGTCAGATCATCTGGATAAGTCAGCGAAATGGGTTGGGTAAAGCTAACCAAGCTCCCAATCTCTAAACAAGTTGTATCAATGGAATGATTGCAGACTTACCCAAGGAGGGGCAGCTGAGGGATGTAGTGGGCCTCAACCTGGGAAGTACAGTTTCCCGAAGTAAAGTCAAGATGTTTGGAACAGCTCTTATCTGATCCTGCAGAGAAACAGCAAGAGGACTGTGAGGAAGCATCCTTCAGCCGCATCCTCCTGTGTGGCGATATCTTGTACTGAGACTGACTGTGTGGAAACAGTGTATCGCTCATAGATGGAACACAGCACGACAGAACCAGAGTTGAAGAAAACTGCTCTTTCATTGAAAATGTGGGGAATGTGGTGGAACTGGCACACTGTGGTGATGGCACAGATTTTGGTGGCCCCGAAAAGGGCAATCCCTCCTATCTCAAGGTCGCCCATCTCAGGGACGCTTCGCAGTCTGGAGATTCTTTGCAGCTTGATGTTGAATTACTCTCTGAGGCAAGATGTGTGGCCTCTGTCTGCTTCTGGACTAGTGTAGTGTGTGAAACTGTATACAATAAGAAACAAATAATGTTTCAGTGTAGTATGCTACAGTGGTGTCGCATGGCAAACACTGAACATTATTAATTCAGCACAGCTGTCAAGACTGTTACTTTACAAATAAATGTGCTAACAACATGCCTTATTCTCATACCATATATATGTGATGTTCTGCAAAACAACAAACTTCACGGTGAATATTTATACATCACTCTTCTCAACATAGTCCATAGCAACAACAAAAGTGTATCTTGACTATATAGTGAATATTTTAAGAAAAATCCTGGTATTTTGAGCAGTGACATTATACAAGTAGCCTATATAAAATTACAAAATAAGCATTCATCAATCAGTTACACTAAAATAGCAGTATTTTCTTTAGAAATGTTCTTCATCTTGGGCAAAATTGCCCATTGGCCTCTGATCACCATGGCCTCTTAACCATCCCCATATGTACTAATTGGCTTCATTACTCTGTCTCTTCTCCACCAATAAGCTGGTGCGTGGAGGGCATTCTGGCGCACAATGGCTGCCGTCGCATCATCCAGGTGGATTTTGCGCACTAGTTGTGGACAAGGAAACACATTCTCACAATATAGAGTGCTTTGAGTGCTTAGAAAAGCTGAATATTAATGTAATTAATTAATATTAATTATTATTAAGTTCTGAGTCTCGGTCCTGTAAGGAGAGAGACAAAAAAGATCACTCGTTCGGAGTCTCCGGCCTGTTACAGGGAAGGCAGCAACAGAAACAACCCGTTCTGAGTCTTTTGTCCAGAGAGACTGTAACAGATATCCATTCTGTGTCTAAGTCCCAAAGTTTAAGACACTAGCAGATACAGTCATTCTGAGTCTCCCATCCCAAGAGACAGAAACATCAGTGCTCTGAGCCTCTGGCCCATGCAGGAAGAGGCAATAATAGATACCAAGTCCTAAGTCTCCAGTTTGTGGGGCCCCAACAGATATGACCACGTTCTGAGCCTCCAGCCTCCGAGAGAAAGATATCCTACATTTAGAGTCTTCATCCAGCAAGACAGCAACAGATGCAGCACGTCCTGAGTCTCCATCCTAGAGAGACCAAGCTGATTTAATAAGTTCTGAGTCTCTAGCCCAGAGAGGCAGAAGACATACAGACATTTGTAACAAGGTAAAGCTCCGGCGAACAAATCTTCATTTTATGGTACTTTGGCTTGTATGTTCCAGGCAAGAGCCTTCTACATCTACTCCAGGGCCACATCTGCACGTTCCATATTTTAGGACCTTTTAGTGCTCCAGGACATCAGCATCTTACAGTGCTTCGAGTTCAAGATTATTGAATCCAACCACAGAGAATGTAACTTATCCAAACCTCTTCCAGAGACCTTGGCATTGTTGTACTGTATATTATCAGTATATTATGCTTGTAATAACCTAGAACACTGTCTAAGACTTGATGGTTGCTCTGTCAATTCTTCGTCATCAGTTAGGAACCTAGGTGTGCTATTTGATCGCAATCTTTCCTTAGAAAGCCACGTTTCTAGCATTTGTAAAACAGCATTTTTCCATCTCAAAAATATATCTAAATTACGGCCTATGCTCTCAATGTCAAATGCAGAAATGTTAATCCATGCATTTATGACCTCAAGGTTAGATTATTGTAATGCTTTATTGGGTGGTTGTTCTGCACGCTTAGTAAACAAACTACAGCTAGTCCAAAATGCAGCAGCAAGAGTTCTTACTAGAACCAGGAAGTATGACCATATTAGCCCAGTCCTGTCAACACTGCACTGGCTCCCTATCAAACATCGTATAGATTTTAAAATATTGCTTATTACTTATAAAGCCCTGAATGGTTTAGCACCTCAGTATTTGAATGAGCTCCTTTTACATTATAATCCTCTACGTCCGCTACGTTCTCAAAACTCAGGCAATTTGATAATACCTAGAAAATCAAAATCAACTGCGGGCGGTAGATCCTTTTCCTATTTGGCGCCTAAACACTGGAATAACCTACCTAAAATTGTTCGGGAGGCAGACACACTCTTGCAGTTTAAGTCTAGATTACAGACCCATCTCTTTAACCTGGTTTACACATAACATACTAATATGCTTTTAATATCCAAATCCGTTAAAGGATTTTTAGGCTGCATTAATTAGGTAAACAGAAACCGGGAACACTTCCCATAACACCCTATGCACTTGCTACACTGTAAAAAATGACTGTGATTTTAACGGTAAAAAACTGTGAAAATGCTACAGTACAAACCTGTTTACTGGTTAACGGTAATTTCCTGTAAACTTTACAGGGAAAAACCGTAAACTTACGTTCCCAGAATTCTCTGCGTTGCATTTCAAATTTTGTTTGAATTTGATGTTTTTTCTTTGAAATAACTATGTTTCTTCTTAATTTTTTCTCATCTGTTATGTTTATTAGGTTTGTATGTTACATAAAATGTTGTTAAATTAATGTTTATTGCATATTTCAGTTTAATGAGTCTCACCATGATGGTGTTTAGTGCTTGTGTGAATGACTCCGTGCACCTTCTATGTATCTTATTATTTAAAAGCTGCTTGTGATGGGCTTTGTTTCACCACATGACTCTCTCATCACCACCTGCTTTTGGTGGTTACCAGTGTAATACAAAGGTACAAAACAGATTTCAGTGCTTCAATAAGTTCGTATATTAATATTATATCAGTTAAATTATGGTATTAAACTGTAAATATAAAGTAAAACCGTTAAACCTACAACAATGTAACTGTATTTTTTAAGGTATAAAACCGTTGTTTATAAAAATGTTTTTTCCTAAAGTTAATACTTTTTATTTTACAGTAAATCATTGACTCAAGCACCAGATTTAACCGTAGAAACAACAATGACAATGGCTGCCAACCGTAAAAGAAAAAAATGTTTTACCCGTAACTTTACGGTGGAATTCTGGCAACCCCAGCTGCCAGCGTTTTACCGTAGAATCTACGTTTTTTTTTTTACAGTGTACATCATTAGAAGAATGGCATCTACGCTAATATTTGTCTGTTTCTCTCTTATTCCGAGGTCACCGTAGCCACCAGATCCAGTCTGTATTCAGATCAGAGGGTCACTGCAGTCACTCGGATCCAGTACGTATCCAGACCAGATGGTGGATCAGAAGGATCCTCTACTGCCCTGAAAGACAGCGGAGTCCAGGACAACTAGAGCCCCAGATACAGATCCCCTGTAAAGACCTTGTCTGATGACCACCAGGACAAGACCACAGGAAACAGATGATTATTCTGCACAATCTGACTTTGCTGTAGCCTGGAATTGAACTACTGGTTTCGTCTGGTCAGAGGAGAACTGGCCCCCCAACTGAGCCTGATTTCTCCCAAGGTTTTTTTCTCCATTCTGTCACCGATTGAGTTTCAGTTCCTTGCCGCTGTCGCCTCTGGCTTGCTTAGTCTGTGCAAATAAATGCACAGACACTATTTAACTGAACAGAGATGACATCACTAAATTCAATGATGAACTGCCTTTAACTATCATTTTGCATTATTGACAGACTGTTTTCCTAATGAATGTTGTTCAGTTGCTTTGACGCAATGTATTTTGTTTAAAGCGCTATATAAATAAAGGTGACTTGACTTGACTATTATTGTCTAATTTAAATTAGATTTTATACTTTATAAGTGATTGCAGTTAATAACAAATAATCATTCACTTATTTGTTTGATGAATAATAAGGTTCTTCACCGTACTTATTTCAGAGTAGCAACAGTTTATCTTGACAGATAACATAGCTCTGACATATCAACACCAAAAATAACCACTTGCATTTAATGCATCTTATACACTTTATTTCTTTTTCATTCATAGTATTAATTTAGTAGTTGTTGACAACTATTCTCTATGCTTTGTTAATAAAATCTATTTTGTCACACTTGTGTCTTCCTTGTGTTAATGTTACAGAAAGAGGTTCTACAAGTTAGAGATCCCACCAATCTTTCTTATATGATGTACTCATAACCACACCTTGAGTGACACGTGATCCAAAAATCATAATGTCATTGGTGACGTGAGTACCCATCACCCTGGGTGCCTCCCTAGGTTTACAAAAACAAATTCACTACAAATGGGAAAGGAGAAGAACAAGTTTAGGAAAAGGCAGAATCAAAAGCCATACCTTCATCTCTATATTATAGATAATATAGATTAACAGGTGCCTTTTTCAGTGCTGTTTATTGCAGCCAGGCATTGGGGGGCAGAGCCTAATAGCCTCTGCCAAAAAATCTAAATATTTACTTAAATGTCCACCTGTTTCTTTTTAGAGCTGGTTCACAAAACTGCATAAATTTAATATTTTTATATGTTATTTATATATTATATTTCTGCAATGTTATTGTTATTTACTATCTTTAAAACAATCTGTACTATAGAGTTAAAGTTGAAGTCATTTGATTTGATCGGAAACATGCCATAGGTACAATTTATGTCCTACTAATGATATTGTTTTTAAATACACAGCAATCGTTTGTAGTTTACAGTATCATGTATATAATGTATGAACATATAAAAGTGTTACATTTGTAACTGATATTCACTGCCTCCAGTTCACTCACGTGTTTGAAGATGAAATGTCACATGGAGAACATGTAGTGTCTTCAGATGCATACATCAGATTTCAGTAAATGTAATAGATAATCTGGTAATTCCTCGCATACAGAAAATTCACATACTATTCACAGTATTGCAAACTACATTATAGCAGGAATTGTATGGTAGCATGTTATTCCAAACACAGCTTCTTTACTGATTTCACTGTACCTGAGTTATATTTAGCAGATTCTGGCAAATATAGTAGTTCATATGGGTATTCCATGCATATAGAAGGTTTGCATACTATATACAGTATACATACTGGATACTACAGAAATAGAGCAATATGATAGCATGGCTTTCTCAACACAGCAATGGCCTGAAAATTATCTGATATAATATTCATGAAAATATTAGAAATGGTCAAGAAGTAGTTTGAAAAAGTAGATTTCTTGGAATATTTAAAAGCGATTTTTTTGAAAAAGCAAGAAGAAGAAGAAGAAGAAGAGAACAATGGGTAAAATATGTGCAGCTTCCGTGCTTGGCAACTACAAATGTTTTTCTTTTCACATAACTGGCACAATTTATGTGACCATGTTCTACAATATACTCCTCATATTCTTCTTCTTCTTTTTTTAAACGGAGGCTCTGTCTTTTGACAAATTGAAAGTGAAAGTCGTGACATTTGCCAAGTATGGTTACCCATACTCGGAATTGGAGCTCTGCATTTAACCCATCCAAGTGCACACACACAGCAGTGAGAAGTGAACACACTGTGAACACACACCCGGAGCACTGGGCAGCTATAGATCCAGTGCCTGGGGAGCAACTGGGGGTTCAGTGCCTTGCTCAAGGGCACTTCAGCCATGGGTATTGAGGGTGGAAGAGAGCGCTGTTCATTTACTCCTTGCCACCTACAACTCCTGCCAGAACAAGACTCGAATCGGTGACCTTCTGGTAACTAATCCGGCTCTCTAACCATTAGGTCAAAGCTGCTCATTTCCTGACAACAAAGATTAAAGTACTGTATTGCACTGTATTGTCTCATGATTAATACAGTGAAAAAATGCTTTGATCGGGACAGTCATTACTATGCATCTTAATGTTCTGGTTGTTGTGTTCTCACACAAGTGTTGTTTGATAATGCAATGAGTTAGTGTTCAGTAATGCATCGAGTTTGATTGTGTTGAAAGCATTCTGTCATGCCTGACCAATGTGTTCGTCTACTGGGGTCTGAAGACAGAGAAGTGAAGTAAAAAGATTCGATAAGTTGATGTTACTTACTGTGTCGGTGTGATCTTTATCAAACGCAACACTGGTGTCCTAGAGTAGATACCCTAACTAGCTCCAGGAGTGGATCAAAATCCATTGACTGCATTATTAATTGTTTTTCCGTTAAAGGGATCATATGATGCTTTTTTAAAGATCATTAGTTTGTGTATTTGATGTAACAGAATATGTTGACATGCTTTAATGTAAAAAAAAAAAAACATTATTTTTCAAATACTGTACATTATTGTAGGTCCTCTATGCCCTGCCTTTCTCAAATGCGTTGTTTTCTACAAAGTCCCTTCTTCCGACAAGCGCAGTCTGCTCTGATTGGCCAAATGACCCAGTGCATTGTGACTGGCCGAACAAGGTAAGCACTCATCGGAAATGTAACATACCTTTCCATAATCGTGAGCTTCAACTATCAAAATAAATGCAAAGACAGTTAATAATGTCCTAGTTTTACTATCAGTTCAAGCCCAAAAGGTGAACAGAGTGGCATGACAGACACAGTGATGAAGCTCATGTATGTTTGCAGTACACAAGCCACGGACAGTTAAGACAGCTGACTCCACTGTGTGACCCTTTCTCTCTCTCTCTCTCTCTCTCTCTCTCTCTCTCTCTCTCTCACAGTGGGGTCACATGGAGGAGAGAAGTTTGGGAAAAGGCAGTGTCCTATGAGCTTTCTTTAGATTTGAGTTACAGTAGGTGTATAACCTAAATGGGGATTACCGCCGCGACGTGAACTGTAATTCAGTCGCGTGTTAAAATCATTCATGAAACTACCGCCAGGTGGCGCAAAGGGACGGATTGCGAAATTAATGTAATTGTAAAATGAAGGTGTCACATTCTAATGTGTTCCTTAGAGGACAGGAGCTTGATGTTGTCAATGAATTTAAGTATTTAGGAGTTATATATGACTCCACCTCAACATTCAAATATCATGTAAAAAAGGTGGCAAATAAAGTTAAATTCAGTTTGCAGAATTTTAAACAAGTCAGGCCATTTCTTAACACCAAAGCAGCCAAGTTGTTCTTATATACTATGATTTTTTCACATATCGAGTATTGTTTCATAAATTGGTCATTAACTAGCATATCGAGTCTTAAAACTATTGAATCTCTATTCAAGAAATCCATTAAAACTTTTGATAAAAAGGCATTGTCATTTCACCATTGCAATATTCTAGAGAAACATAATTTTTTAAGTTTTGACATTTTCAAACGTTTCAAGTACATTTGTCTAGTTTATAAGGTGTTAAATAATCTTGCTCCACCTCCACTGCATGCCTTTTATCAAAGGCTTGCAAGTGGAGGTGGTACACGGTAAAAGGTGGTAAAAAGGGGACTGTATGATACCATTTAGACGTACCACCTTTGGACAAAAAGTATTATCAATAATAGGTGGTAAATTTTGGAATAGCTTGCCCCTTGTGATACGCGAGTGTTCTTCATTCACCTCCTTTAAAACTCAATTAATACAGTGGCTCTTAGATAATCAGACATGTACTCATTTTTAACTGTAACATTAGTCATTAATGCTGGGAGGGAATTGGTCGCGATTGAGCACGTCTGGAGTGGAGGTTTGTGTTTGCATGGTGTATGTGTGTGTGCTTTGTGTAGTTGTTTTGTGTATACGAATGCACACATATGCATTTATTTATTTAAGAAATATTTACATGTATATACTGTATGTACATTCATACATGGTTTATGTTGTATATAGATGTGAATAATTTATGTATGGATAAGGAAAGATCTTGAGTATGTATGCGTGTGTGTGTATTTATGTATGCAGGATGATTGTGCATGGTGCACGCATGTTTATTGTGTGGGCGCGGACTATCGTTTTAGATGCGGTTGGTCGCGATTTATTTTTATTTATTTTTTTTTTTTTTCAGCACTATTAGTCATACATTTTCACTGTTAATGTAGTATAGTGGTGAATGTATAATGTCATTGTTATTATGAATTTTTTGTCTTGTTTGTTTGTATTGTTGATGTATATTTTTATTTATGTGTATTGTTGTCATAGTGAATGAATGTTATATGATTGTTGGTTATTTTCTTTGTTAGTTTTTATGTTACCGGCCTAGCGACTGCAGATGAAAAATAGTATCTTTTTACTAATTCTGGCATATTTACATGGTGTATTTTCATACAACAATGAACAATGTACATGAATATGCATGGTCCCTATTAAATAAACTAATAAATAAAATAAATATATATATATATATACACGGATAAAAAGCTAAATGTTTTCATTTCATTTTGGTTCATTCCTGGTTTAAAAAAAATCTTCAGGTTCCATATGCAGAGTGAAATAAGAACGGTGCAGTATTTAGCAATAATAATTATTAACTCTGTTATTATTCTTGATTTTTTCAAACTACTTACACTTTGCATTTTTGAATTATGCCTTCTGTGTGACCAAACATTTAGTATTTTCTGTTTCTGCTGTTAGATCGCGCTGGTGCCTCGCGCACATATTCACAGGAAACTGCAGTCGTTCACCAGACATTCAGCGTCAGCAGCGGTCAACTTACTCCACATATTGTTAATTATGATTTTTTTCTATCGATACTGAAACATGCGTGAACTACACAGCCTATTTTACCTCATGAATAATAGTTAAGCTTCAAATGGTAAGCATCACGAATATGGAAACGGATTTCTCCCGAGTGAGAGAGTGAGAAAGCCCAACCTTACCTTATAGCTTTAAATTATTATTATTGTTTGTTTATGGCTAAGCCTATATTATTATATACTGCAATTATATTTATCCATTAGAATTATATATTTTTAATACTTGTTTTGTTCTGATATATTTGTTAAATTTAAAGGATTTGTTGTAAAGTGAAGGGAACTAAATATATCCTGTTGGTACATTATAACATTATTAGGCCAGCCGTTATTATTTCTAAATGTAATAAAATGCAACTTATACATGAATTATATAATATCAAAAATAAAAAAAACATGCAGCAAATGGGTGAAAAAAATAGGTGAATGATCCGTTAAAATTTGTTACTCTGGGTTGACAGTAATTATAATTATTATATACTTCAGAGCAGAGCCTGCATGGGCCTAATCTAGGCTATCCAGGGTTGTTGTTTTTTTTCCATTGCATCTGAAAATGACTTTGTACAGCATATTCACTTCACGTGCTCTGGTGCAGATCCGCCTCCCGGGATGCTCAGCTGTGGACGATTTAAAAATGTTTGATATAAAGGTTGCTGTCCCATTTTATACAGGAATTGTTCATTTAAAAAAAGAATATATTGTTAGTTCTAATTATATTGTTAACACAAGTTCATTTAGGCTATTTAACTTGCACTGTGACATTTTATCCTTTTTAATTTATAAACTCCTTGAGATTTTAAAGTTAGTTTAATAGTATTTAAATTCAGGTTTTAAAATACGTTTTAACTGGTTAAATTATTCCTATGAATTAATAATATGTTTATTTTTGTAGAAAATAAGTGTTTATTCTTTAAGAAAATAAGGGGAAAAAATAAGGGACGATCCAAATATTTGTTTTGCTTCACCTATGTAGGCTACAATTATTCAAAAATAAATAAATAAATAAATAATAATAAAATGTCATAAAAAAATACCATCGGCCTGAGTAAATTTGACCATTATAGAATTGTGACTTTAAAGGTTAGTGATTTAAGAGGTGGAAATACTGTGAAATTACAAATATCATGGGATTTTAGAGCATAACAACTGAAGGTTTATGAAACATTAGCCAATAGCATTTTTTAAACAATGGAACTTAAAGTTATGAACTAAAATATCATTTCAACCATACAGCATGTGAATAAATAAAATGCATACTTTTCATAACATTTCATTATTCATAAAATGCATAATGTGTCTGGTATTTGGATTTGTACTTCAATATAATGAGCTTCAAGTTTAAGAATAGCTGTTTATCTCTCTCTCTATCTCTCTCTCTCTCTCTCTCTCTCTCTCTCTCTCTATTTAACAGCATTAGCTCAATGATGAAATACGTCTTCCTTCAGGAAGAATGAATGTTTTCCTGCTTGCTAAATGTTGGTCTCATGATCAATAACTTGTATTCGCTCAATCTGATTCAGTAAAGTCAAACCGCAGGTGGTGAAGCTGCATCAGTGAGCGGAGTCCCGCGCACTGTGAGGCAGAGCAGCTGATGATGATTCTGCTTGGTCTTAAAGCCTTCCGCAAACATCTACGATCACAAATAACAATGATTTTCATAAAATAATGATTAATTATCAACTGATAATTTGTTATGATCATTCACTTATCTTGAGGACCACATAAGTAAAAAGTGGATCATCTTAACCCACTCTCTCCCTAAGCATATTTGTAAACTTTGTTATAGCTTTTGACCACTAGGTCAAAGATATAAAACTTCATAGGTTGCTTCAGCACATGGGATGTGTTCGGAATGGCACACTAGCTTACCTGCTGCTTACTGTTTACTGACAAGAACACAGTGCATACTGGGTGCTATTTTTTTATTTTTTTTATTTATTTATTAAGAGTAGTGTGTGAAACTGTATACAATAAGAAACAAATAATGTTTCAGTGTAGTATGCTACAGTGGTGTCGCATGGCAAACACTGAACATTATTAATTCAGCACAGCTGTCAAGACTGTTACTTTACAAATAAATGTGCTAACAACATGCCTTATCCTCATACCATATATATGTGATGTTCTGCAAAACAACAAACTTCACGGTGAATATTTATACATCACTCTTCTCAACATAGTCCATAGCAACAACAAAAGTGTATCTTGACTATATAGTGAATATTTTAAGAAAAATCCTGGTATTTTGAGCAGTGACATTATACAAGTAGCCTATATAAAATTACCAAATAAGCATTCATCAATCAGTTACACTAAAATAGCAGTATTTTCTTTAGAAATGTTCTTCATCTTGGGCAAAATTGCCCATTGGCCTCTGATCACCATGGCCTCTTAACCATCCCCATATGTACTAATTGGCTTCATTACTCTGTCTCTTCTCCACCAATAAGCTGGTGCGTGGAGGGCATTCTGGCGCACAATGGCTGCCGTCGCATCATCCAGGTGGATTTTGCGCACTAGTTGTGGACAAGGAAACACATTCTCACAATGTAGAGTGCTTTGAGTGCTTAGAAAAGCTGAATATTAATGTATTTAATTAATATTAATTATTATTAAGTTCTGAGTCTCGGTCCTGTAAGGAGAGAGACAAAAAAGATCACTCGTTCGGAGTCTCCGGCCTGTTACAGGGAAGGCAGCAACAGAAACAACCCGTTCTGAGTCTTTTGTCCAGAGAGACTGTAACAGATATCCATTCTGTGTCTAAGTCCCAAAGTTTAAGACACTAGCAGATACAGTCATTCTGAGTCTCCCATCCCAAGAGACATAAACATCATATTAGCCCAGTCCTGTCAACACTGCACTGGCTCCCTATCAAACATCGTATAGATTTTAAAATATTGCTTATTACTTATAAAGCCCTGAATGGTTTAGCACCTCAGTATTTGAATGAGCTCCTTTTACATTATAATCCTCTACGTCCGCTACGTTCTCAAAACTCAGGCAATTTGATAATACCTAGAAAATCAAAATCAACTGCGGGCGGTAGATCCTTTTCCTATTTGGCGCCTAAACACTGGAATAACCTACCTAAAATTGTTCGGGAGGCAGACACACTCTTGCAGTTTAAATCTAGATTAAAGACCCATCTCTTTAACCTGGTTTACACATAACATACTAATATGCTTTTAATATCCAAATCCGTTAAAGGATTTTTAGGCTGCATTAATTAGGTAAACAGGAACCGGGAACACTTCCCATAACACCCTATGTACTTGCTACATCATTAGAAGAATGGCATCTACGCTAATATTTGTCTGTTTCTCTCTTATTCCGAGGTCACCGTAGCCACCAGATCCAGTCTGTATTCAGATCAGAGGGTCACTGCAGTCACTCGGATCCAGTACGTATCCAGACCAGATGGTGGATCAGAAAGATCCTCTACTGCCCTGAAAGACAGCGGAGTCCAGGACAACTAGAGCCCCAGATACAGATCCCCTGTAAAGACCTTGTCTGATGACCACCAGGACAAGACCACAGGAAACAGATGATTATTCTGCACAATCTGACTTTGCTGCAGCCTGGAATTGAACTACTGGTTTCGTCTGGTCAGAGGAGAACTGGCCCCCCAACTGAGCCTGATTTCTCCCAAGGTTTTTTTCTCCATTCTGTCACCGATTGAGTTTCAGTTCCTTGCCGCTGTCGCCTCTGGCTTAGTCTGTGCAAATAAATGCACAGACACTATTTAACTGAACAGAGATGACATCACTGAATTCAATGATGAACTGCCTTTAACTATCATTTTGCATTATTGACAGACTGTTTTCCTAATGAATGTTGTTCAGTTGCTTTGACGCAATGTATTTTGTTTAAAGCGCTATATAAATAAAGGTGACTTGACTTGACTATTATTGTCTAATTTAAATTAGATTTTATACTTTATAAGTGATTGCAGTTAATAACAAATAATCATTCACTTATTTGTTTGATGAATAATAAGGTTCTTCACCGTACTTATTTCAGAGTAGCAACAGTTTATCTTGACAGATAACATAGCTCTGACATATCAACACCAAAAATAACCACTTGCATTTAATGCATCTTATACACTTTATTTCTTTTTCATTCATGGTATTAATTTAGTAGTTGTTGACAACTATTCTCTATGCTTTGTTAATAAAATCTATTTTGTTACACTTGTGTCTTCCTTGTGTTAATGTTACAGAAAGAGGTTCTACAAGTTAGAGATCCCACCAATCTTTCTTATATGATGTACTCATAACCACACCTTGAGTGACACGTGATCCAAAAATCATAATGTCATTGGTGACGTGAGTACCCATCACCCTGGGTGCCTCCCTAGGTTTACAAAAACAAATTCACTACAAATGGGAAAGGAGAAGAACAAGTTTAGGAAAAGGCAGAATCAAAAGCCATCCCTTCATCTCTATATTATAGATAATATAGATCAACAGGTGCCTTTTTCAGTGCTGTTTATTGCAGCCAGGCATTGGGGGGCAGAGCCTAATAGCCTCTGCCAAAAAATCTATATATTTACTTAAATGTACACCTGTTTCTTTTTAGAGCTGGTTCACAAAACTGCATAAATTTAATATTTTTATATGTTATTTATATATTATATTTCTGCAATGTTATTGTTATTTAATATCTTTAAAACAATCTGTACTATAGAGTTAAAGTTGAAGTCATTTGATTTGATCGGAAACATGCCGTAGGTACAATTTATGTCCTACTAATGATATTGTTTTTAAATACACAGCAATCGTTTGTAGTTTACAGTATCATGTATATAATGTATGAACATATAAAAGTGTTACATTTGTAACTGATATTCACTGCCTCCAGTTCACTCACGTGTTTGAAGATGAAATGTCACATGGAGAACATGTAGTGTCTTCAGATGCATACATCAGATTTCAGTAAATGTAATAGATAATCTGGTAATTCCTCGCATACAGAAAATTCACATACTATTCACAGTATTGCAAACTACATTATAGCAGGAATTGTATGGTAGCATGTTATTCCAAACACAGCTTCTTTACTGATTTCACTGTACCTGAGTTATATTTAGCAGATTCTGGCAAATATAGTAGTTCATATGGGTATTCCATGCATATAGAAGGTTTGCATACTATATACAGTATACATACTGGATACTACAGAAATAGAGCAATATGATAGCATGGCTTTCTCAACACAGCAATGGCCTGAAAATTATCTGATATAATATTCATGAAAATATTAGAAATGGTCAAGGAGTAGTTTGAAAAAGTAGATTTCTTGGAATATTTAAAAGCGATTTTTTTGAAAAAGCAAGAAGAAGAAGAAGAAGAAGAAGAAGAAGAAGAAGAGAACAATGGGTAAAATATGTGCAGCTTCCGTGCTTGGCAACTACAAATGTTTTTCTTTTCACATAACTGGCTCAATTTATGTGACCATGTTCTACAATATACTCCTCATATTCTTCTTCTTCTTTTTTTAAACGGAGGCTCTGTCTTTTGACAAATTGAAAGTGAAAGTCGTGACATTTGCCAAGTATGGTTACCCATACTCGGAATTGGAGCTCTGCATTTAACCCATCCAAGTGCACACACACAGCAGTGAGAAGTGAACACACTGTGAACACACACCCGGAGCACTGGGCAGCTATAGATCCAGTGCCTGGGGAGCAACTGGGGGTTCAGTGCCTTGCTCAAGGGCACTTCAGCCATGGGTATTGAGGGTGGAAGAGAGCGCTGTTCATTTACTCCTTGCCACCTACAACTCCTGCCAGAACAAGACTCGAATCGGTGACCTTCTGGTAACTAATCCGGCTCTCTAACCATAAGGTCAAAGCTGCTCATTTCCTGACAACAAAGATTAGAGTACTGTATTGCACTGTATTGTCTCATGATTAATACAGTGAAAAAATGCTTTGATCGGGACAGTCATTACTATGCATCTTCATGTTCTGGTTGTTGTGTTCTCACACAAGTGTTGTTTGATAATGCAATGAGTTAGTGTTCAGTAATGCATTGAGTTTGATTGTGCTGAAAGCATTCTGTCATGCCTGACCAATGTATGTGTTCGTCTACTGGGGTCTGAAGACAGAGAAGTGAAGTAAAAAGATTCGATAAGTTGATGTTACTTACTGTGTCGGTGTGATCTTTATCAAACGCAACACTGGTGTCCTAGAGTAGATACCCTAACTAGCTCCAGGAGTGGATCAAAATCCATTGACTGCATTATTAATTGTTTTTCCGTTAAAGGGATCATATGATGCTTTTTTAAAGATCATTAGTTTGTGTATTTGATGTAACAGAATATGTTGACATGCTTTAATGTAAAAAATAAAAACATTATTTTTCAAATACTGTACATTATTGTAGGTCCTCTATGCCCTGCCTTTCTCAAATGCGTTGTTTTCTACAAAGTCCCTCCTTCTGACAAGCGCAGTCTGCTCTGATTGGCCAAGTGACCCAGTGCATTGTGACTGGCCGAACAAGGTAAGCACTCGTCGGAAATGTAACATACCTTTCCATAATCGTGAGCTTCAACTATCAAAATAAATGCAAAGACAGTTAATAATGTCCTAGTTTTACTATCAGTTCAAGCCCAAAAGGTGAACAGAGTGGCATGACAGACACAGTGATGAAGCTCATGTATGTTTGCAGTACACAAGCCACGGACAGTTAAGACAGCTGACTCCACTGTGTGACCCTTTCTCTCTCTCTCTCTCTCTCTCTTTCACAAACACACAGCGCACACACACAACGTGCAATACTCAATGCGCATTTGAACATTCAATAGCAAATACTTAAATTAATAACAAAACATGCTGTAGCCGATTCAGAAGTGCCAGATTGTTTTAGCAAAGTTAGAATTACCTCCACTCCTAGGTTCACAAAACATTCGTCCATAAAATGTGTTGCTGTAACTTGTAAGTAAATATATCTACTTTGCATCTCCAAGACATCGCTGCTTCACTGAAACCACACCTTCTTTCTTTGCGTGAATGTTTGGGTGGTGTTATGCAAATCTTCCCACATTGTGACGTAGACATGTGGGGGCGTGCTTATAGAATGAGCCATGAAACCATGGTTGATTATTTACTTTTATAAAGAATATATAAGATTTGAAACTTTAGTCTTTGCAACTTTACAGATCTTCTTTATGCACCAAGAGCTTGTAACACTCCAAAGAGAAAGGAACATTTTAAAATGTGCTTCTGATTACGGATAGCCTGGGATTACACAAGACTTGTATTGTATAGACAAACAGTTTGAAGGGAGCATAGTTTGCTTTTTGGGGTTAAAAAAATTTCTAAATATGAAATTTGAATGGTATGACAATTAGATATTAGACTGTACAGAAATTGAGATCTACTCACTAATGCTCACCATACTCAGTCATGCAATGCTGATGTTGTTAACATTAATAATTTTAGAATAAAGTATAACAATAATAATTATTTGTATGGTTTGATATGATATGAGCTAAACAATCTTTAGATTAAGTTGGTAGCTAAATTTATTGTAATGCTTTTTTCCTCAGTTGTTCAAAACATATGGAAGCATATGAGTAGCATTATTCAATTTGGGATGTAATATTCAAAATGACAATGCAATATGTAAAATGACAATGCATTTCTGTATTTACATTTTCCAATACATTTGTGCAATGTTTGGTGCAAAATGAAAATGAAAATTAAATAATTTTCATTTGCCATTTCATACACCAGTTTTAATATGTAAAATTAATATGTACTAATATGTACTAATTGTAACGCTTTATAAGTTGCAAAATTAAAATGAAAATGTATTATAGAAATGATTAGATATGTATAACATGTTTAAGCAAAAACTGTGGCAAAATGATAATTTAAATGCTATTTTTCTTAAATACATTAACACTCACAGTCAAGACACTTACTATTGCATTTTCAATCAATGTCCCGCAATGAATCTAGCAAAATTCAATGTGCACATTGAAAATGCATTCCGAGCCGATCACGTCTCCGCCCCCTCCCGACACGTCAATCACTGCGTGAACCAGGCGGGGCTTGCAGAAGGTCACAGACTCAAATCTCAAGAAGAGGATTCAAGTGAGAGAACATGGACAAGACCGTTGGTCCGTGTACGTTTTGATAATTTCGGTTTATGGCTTCAATATTTCATTCGCACTTGTGGGCGGAGCTGAAACGCTGCTTTCATCTGATTGGTCGAATCGCTCAACCTTCAGCTCGGTCTTTTCATTCTTTCTGGCAGAATAAGAGTCAGTGCGAGTGAAGCACTGTAATGTCTGAAACCATCGCTCACTGTTAATTAGCATAATATTTGAATCAGATGTAGCTGGGCACATAATTCGTGCTAATTCGTGCTATTCGTGTATGAAATGGCAAATGAAAATTATGTAATTTAATTTTCATTTTCATTTTGCACCAAACGTTGCACAAATGTATTGGAAAATGTAAATGTAAATACAGAAATGCATTGTCATTTTACATATTGCATTGTCATTGCAAATTAAATTCCAAATTGAATAATGCTACCCATATGCTTCCATAAAAAAAAAGTGCCAAACTTGTTACTTAATCATTTAGATGACAATATACAGTGAAAATTCTTATTTGGGTCATATATTCCAAGACGTATGCTACAATCTGTGATTGCGAAATACAGTAAATATCCACACCTTTTCAATTTACTCCTGTTTGGATGTGAGCCATCAAGTTTTATCAAAAATCCAGGCAAAGGAGGACCTTTTTCTATCAGTTTGGCTGAATGGGTTAATTCCTGAAATTAACAAAGGGGTGTGTAACAGGAAGGAGGGCTTAGGCTTTCCTACTGACATCAGTCTTATTGTTGAACAATTGCTAATTACTGCAGGAGATCTGGCACGAGCATAAAACCAAGCTTCAATGTTAGTGTGTGTTTTGACTGCAGATCCTAACAGCTCTAACAGCAGTCTGAGAAAATCTGGAGCAGTGCCAAAAGCAAACCAAATATTCATGGAGAGCCAAATTTTAAAGTCAGTTTCCTGTTGGAAATGTGGCAAGGGTGGTCACTGGGCAAAAGATTGCAAAGTTAGAAGGAGATCACTAAGTCAAAGATTTGGACTATGCAAATCCTCCTCCCTCCATCAGACCCGGTCTCTCAGTTTGGTCAGCTTCCGCTTGAAACACAGCAGAGGCTGCTGAGTGGTGTCAGAGACACAGCAATCCCAAGGAAACTAGATAACCCCAACTTCCTGAACGAAGTCAAGTCTCAGTTGATCTTCCTGAACCCAGTCAAATCACCACGGATCTACCAGAGCCTCTTCACGTCTCTGCTGAACTACCAGAGCCTCTCCACGTCTCTGCTGAACTACCAGAGCCTCTCCACATCTCTGCTGAACTACCAGAGCTTCTTCACGTCTCTGGAACTTCCACAGCTGTGGTGGTCTTCTGCGACGCCCTGGTGGGCTTCGGTCTCGACCGCACAACTCCAGTTCCACCTGCTCCATCCTGGATTCCTGCCCTGTCAGCTCTGCCCTGGGCCCCTGAACTTTATGTTCCCTCCTGGTCTTTTTGTTTTGTTGTTGTTTTGTTTTTTGTTTTTTTCTTCTGTTCCCTTCTATGGACCTGGCCCTCCGTCCCGCCCCCTGGTCCTCCGCCGGTCCACCTCTCTCCTGGTCTCCTTGTGGTTGTTGTTTTGTTTTGTTTTTTCACTTCCTGTCTCGGTTTCCCTCTATGGACCTGGCCCTCCGTCCCTCCCCTGGTTCTCCGCCAGTCCAAACTCCCTCCTGGTCTCCTTGTGGTTGTGGTTTTGTTTTTTTTTACTTCCTATCTCTGTTTCCCGCTATGGACCTGGCCCTCCGCACCCCCCCCCCCCTATCCTCCACCAGTCCACCTCCCTCCTGGTCTCTGTGTTCCTTGGTTTGTTTTTGTGTTCTGTGTTAGAGGAGGGGGTAATGTCACAGTGTCTGGTCTGTGTTTCCCTGGGTGTCCACTAGTGGTCTCACTTCCCCATAGGCACCCCACTGCAGGCACTACATTTCCCACAAAGCCTTGTCCCTTCATCACGGTTAATTGCACACCTGTTATTTGCACTCAGCTGTCTCCACTTTCATTGTCTTCACCTATCTATATAACCAGTCTGTTTTCTATCTGTGTCATAGAGTCCTTGTTTTCTGTCACCCGGTTTTCTCGCGTTCCCTTGTGTTTTCTTGTTTCTTGTGTTTCTTGTTGTTGGACTGCTTTCCCCGCCTGTTTTGGATTTTGATTTTGGATTACCCCATTAAACACACTGCATTTGGATCTCTCATTTCCTGTGATCAATCGTTACAAAGGTTCAGTACTTGGACCACTTCTCTTCTCCACATACATGACGTCATTAGGATCTGTCATTCAGAAAAGGATGGCTTTTCTTATTATTTCTTATGACACCCAACTCTACTTCTCATTCCAACCAGATGACCTAACGGTAGCTGCTCGCATTTCAGCCTGTCTGAGTGACATTTCTAGCTGGATGAATGACCATCACCTTCAGCTTAACCTTACAAAGACAGAACTCCTGGTGATTCAGCTAACCCATTGCTTCATCACAACTTCTCTATACAACTGGGTTCGTCAACCATTACTCTTTCGAGGACAGCCAGAATCCTAGGAGTGGAGATGGATCATCAGTTAAGCTTCATAGACCACATTGCAACAACGACCCCGTCCTGCAAATTTGCCTTATACAACATTAGGAAGATTAGACCCTTCCTGTCAGAGCAAGCCACCCAACTTCTTGTCCAAGCTCTTGTTCTCTCCAGACTGGACTATTGTAATGCTCTCCTGGCGGGCCTTCCTACATGTACTGTCAGGCCTCTGCAATTGATCCAGAATGCAGCAGCGAGGGTTGTCTTCAATGAGCCAAAAAAAGCTCACGTTACTCCTCTCCTCATCCGGTTACACTGGCTACCAGTAGCCACTCGAATTAAATTCTAGGTACTGATGCTTGCCTACAAGACGACCACTGGCACGGCACCAATATACCTTAACTCACTGGTTAAATCTTATGTGCCCTCCAGAAGTTTGCGCTCTGCAAGTGAACGACGCTTTGTTGTGCCACCCCAAAGAAGTTCAAAATCATTCTCACGGACCTTTTCCTGGACTGTGCCCAGCTGGTGGAATGACCTCCCAATCTCAATTCGTACAGCTGAGTATTTACTCATTTTAAGAAACATCTAAAGACTCATCTTTTTTTGCCAGCACCTAACCAACTAATACTAGCACTTTTCCTTCTTTTCTTGTATTTTCATTTATTTAAAAAAAAAAAAAAACCTGGCTATGCGTTCTGTACTAGACTGAGACTTGTCATGGCACTTGTATACTGGTGTTGTTCTCTTGTTGACCTGACTGCTTCTATTGTTCTCATTTGTAAGTCGCTTTGGATAAAAGCGTCTGCTAAATGATTAAATGTAAATGTAGATGGACACATATTAGCTTATACTCCCAAATCTTAAATCCCACACTGGCAAAATGTTGTAGGATGGAGTCATGAGAGAGAACCTTGTCTTTTAATGACTTGGGGGCCACCATGAAGATATGAGGAATGATATGAAGATATGGTGGGTGGGGGCTACAATTATTAGCTTACACCAAACGGACTGCAGTTTGGTTGCCAGATAGTTTCTATGGTAGCAGGAAATCAAAACAAATTATTTCCTAACTAAATTGTTTAAACAATGTTGTTTTTATGGCCACAAAGCTCTCTTGTTTTTATGTTTACGCAGATCTTTCGCAAAAGAAGGCTTTTGACAGCCTTCAAGAAATTCACTGAAAGATTCATTATCATACTGAGGACTCTCCTTGGCGACAACCACCAGCAGACAGAATAGCTGGAGCTTTGCTGCATTTATAGCCTTGAGATTCTGCCGTAAGAACGGACTGGCAAGAATTTTTGAATCCCAGTTGGGTGTTTTTATTCCACGAACATGAGACATTTTGAGCTTCAAGAAACACAACTAGAACAGTTACAAGAGTTGTCACATGACAGAGCTATATTATCCATGGGTTTCACATCTATTCGGGATGATTCATGGATACATCACACTGAAAATCGATCAAGGGTAAAACTAAGCTCTCTACTAAGGTTGTACACTAGATGGAGTCACAGAACAAGAATTTTTTTCTGCTCAGTTTCCATCACACAGAATGGAAAATAAATGCCTAGAATCAGTTGATTGACATACTGTACTGGCAATATACTGTAGTTTTATCTTATTATTTTACAAATGCTTACAGATTATTACAATTATTTTTAAAACATGCATTTTTAAACGTTTTATCTATCCTTCCCTTTCCCTGTGTGTGTGTGACTGTTAAACACTCGATGTTCTAGAGCAGTGATCCTCAAATCTGGCTCACGAGATCCACTTTCCTGCAGAGTTCAGCTCCAGCCCTAATCAAACAAACCTACCAGTGATTATCAATCCTGAGGACATTGCATTACATTAGCAAACTCAGGTGTGTTTGATTAGCTTTCGAGCTACACTCTGCAGGAAATTGGATCTTGCAAGCCAGATTTGAGGATCACTATTCTAGAGTAACCATATCATTGCTGCTTGCAGCTAAATTCTAAATTTTCATTTGTATACAAAACTGACAATGAATGTTTCCTGTATTTTTGGCATGCTTTCTGTGTTTACTGTGCATGATATAAATAAAGAAATAAAGACATAAGTATTTTAAAATACATCAGCTAAAACATTTAACACTTTATTTTCCTCATTTGTTGTAAGAATCATGTTATTGAACAAACACTCTGGTTTTCCAAAGCTTATGAACTATAAGAAATCCTTGAACTATTTCTAAGCTTTGTTGTGACTAAATGTGAGACAGTAATGACCAGACTGTGATTAAGTACTTAAGTAGCTTTCATTGCCTGCAAAATAGCACCAGCAGGTGTGGTGATGGACATTGACTCAAATAGCGGAGTCGTCATCCATATGGCGTCTCCTTGTCTCCTCAGTCCATCTTATTTTCTTTTTTTAATAATGGCCAGCTTCTCTATTTTAGAAGAAGAATTTGTTAATTGGCTGTCACCTAAGAATGTTTTTATTCCCACATCCGTTTGTCAGCCTCAGCTTACTTCAGAGTTACATTCTGAAAAACTACACATGTCCTCACTTCAATCTATCATATCATAATACCATACGCACGTGGTCAGAATTGCTGGTACCCTTGGTAAATATGATCAAAGAAGGCTTTGAAGATAAATCTGCATTGTTACTCCGTTTGATCTTTTATAAAAAAAAAAAAAAAAAAAAAAAAAATCACAAAAATCTAACCTTTCATTGGAATAAGAATTTAAAATGTGGGGGGGGGGGTATCATTATGAAATAAAGGTTAAAGGTTTTTTTTTTTCTTCTCAAATACTTGTTGGACACGATTACTTGTACCCCTAGAAATTATTATGAGTCAAATATATCTGAAATATATTCCCATTAATATTCACAATTTTGAGCACACCAGGGTGATTATGAACATGAAATTATCCAACCAAGGCGTCCTGTTTCACATACATATAAATAGGAGGAAAACAAAGGCCAAATTCCAAATTAATCACCCATAACAATGCGAAAAAACAAAGAAAATATTTCTTATGTGCAGCAAAAGATAACTGAGCTTCACAAATTAGAAAGTGGCTTTAAAAATAAGAGCTAGAGCAGTGTAAATTCTCATTTCCATCATCAGGGCAATAATTAAGAAGTTCCAATCAACAGAAAATCTTTTGAATCTGCCTGGAGTTTGAGTTGCCAAATACGCTTCAAGGATCATACCTGTAGAACTGCAGAAAAAGGTTGAGTTTCGGGGTCAGAAAACCTGTACAAAATTATCAAACAGCACCTACACCATTACATGTTGTTTGGGAAGGCTTCAAGAAAAAAAAAAGAAAGAAAATGCTTTCACCAAAAAACAATGACCAGCATATTCAGTTGTCAGACACGACTGGAACTTCAAATGGGACTGGCTTCTATGGTCAGATGTTACTAAAATATTAGCGTTTTAGCAGCAAACCCTCAAGATGGGTTTGGTGAACACAGGGATAAAAAGTACCCCATGTGTACAATGAAATACACTGCTGTATTTTTAATTTTGTGAGCCTATATTTCTGCTGGAGGTCCTGGACATCTTGTTTAGACACATGGCATCACTGATTCTATGAAATACCAACAGATAAAAAAATCTAAAAGTGACTGACTCTCTTAGAAATCTTCCAACCGGACAATAATCTAAAAACAAACCTAAAAAACAACACAAAAATGGGTCACTTGGCACAAAACCAAGCTTCTGCTATGGCCAGTCCAGTTCCCTGACCTGCACATTATAAAAAATGAGTGTGGTGAAATGAAAGAGTAGAAGCACCAGCATGGAGCTGGGAATCTGAAAGATCTGGAGTGATTCTGGATAAAGGAATGGTCTCTGACCTCTAGTCAGGTATGGAAGCATATGGGTAGCGATATTCAATTTGGAATGTAATATGCAAAATGACAATGCAATATGAAAAATGGCAATGCATTTCTGTATTTACATTTACATTTTCCAATACATTTGTGCAACGTTTGGTGCAAAATGAAAATGAAAATTAAATTACATAATTTTCATTTGCCATTTCATACACCATATTTAATGTGTAAAATGAAAGCTAATTTTAACGCTTTATAAGTTGCAAAATTAAAATGAAAATGTATTACAGAAATGATTAGATATGTATAACATGTTCAAGCAAAAACTGTGGCAAAATTATCATTTAAATGCTATTTTTCTTAAATGCATTAACACTCACAGTCAAGACACTTACGACTGCATTTTCATTCAGTGTCCCGCAATGAATGTAGCAAAATTCAATGTGCACATTGAAAATGCATTCCGAGCCGATCACGTCTCCACCCCCTCGCGCCATGTCAATCACTGCGTGAACAAGGCGGGGCTTGCAGAAGGTCAGAGACTCAAATCTCAAGAAGAGGATTCAAGTGAGAGAACATGGACAAGACCGTTGGTCCGTGTATGTTTTGATCATTTCAGTTTATGGCTTTTATATTTCATTCGCATTCGCTTTCATCTGATTGATCGAATCGCTCCACCTTCAACTCGGTCTTTTCATTCTTTCAGGCAAATTAAGAGTCAGTGCGAGTGAAGCACTGCAATGTCTGAAACCACCGCTCACTGTTAATTAGCATAATATTTGAATCAGACGTAGCTGGGCACATAATTCGTGCTGTTGAGACCTGCAAATTATTTATAGGTTTTGGTATTGTATGAATATTGTCCCACTGATAAATACAGTGCAAATAGTTCTCTCTCTTTGGAAAAAAGTGAAGTGGAAATAAAAATCAATAATAGACTGAACAGTTCCATGTCTGTAACATTTACCACTCTCATCTTTTAAGTCATAAGGCACTAGGTATGTGTGTCTGACATTAATAAATAATTGTAAAAATTATTATTGTTACATTTCTGAAATAAAAATAGTAAAATTAGCTCTATGCTGCTCAGTGCTCCTGTAGCCTACCCCAGAGCGCCCTCTCGCGGCTGTAGACGGTAATGTTTTCTCTTGGTTCTGAATAAATGCGACTTATATATGTTTTTTTCCTCGTCATGACGTATTTTTGGACTGATGCAACTTATACCAAAGAATACAGGTAACATTATTATTATTATTTATTATGAGAGTTATTGACACAGACTAGAACTTTAATGTTTCACCAAATTCAGCTCAGATCTTCAGACTCGTCTGACTCGTGTTGCTGAATAACTGGCCAGACTTACCTTCCCAAAAAATCTTATTTAATTTTATTTCATAAATTTAACTATATTTATTTCCACTTCACTGTTATCCAAGGAGACAGAACTATTTGGCATTATTATCAGTGGGACAATATTTATACAATACTATAACCTAGAAATAATTTAACGGGGTCTCTTGCAAGTCGCAGCAGCACAAATTATGTGGCCAGCATCATCTGATTCAAATATTATGCTAATTAACAGTGAGCGGTGGTTTCAGACATTACAGTGCTTCACTCGCACTGACTCTTATTCTGTCTGAAAGAATGAAAAGACCGAGCTGAAGGTGGAGCGATTCGACCAATCAGATGAAAGGAGCGCTTCAGCGCTGCCCACAAGTGCGAATGAAATATTGAAGCCATAAACCGAAATTATCAAAACGTGCACGGGCCAACTGTCTTGTCCATGTTCTCTCACTTGAATCCTCTTCTTGAGATTTGAGTCTCTGACCTTCTGCAAGCCCCGCCTTGTTCACACAGTGATTGACATGGCGGGAGGGGGCGGACACGTGATCGGCTCGGAATGCTTTTTCAATGTGCACATTGAATTTTGCTACATTCATTGCGGGACATTGAATGAAAATGCAATCGTAAGTGTCTTGACTATGAGTGTTAATGCATTTAAGAAAAATAGCATTTAAATGATAATTTTGCCACAGTTTTTGCTTGAACATGTTATACATATCTAATCATTTCTGTAATACATTTTCATTTTAATTTTGCAACTTATAAAGCGTTAAAATTAGTATTCATTTTACATATTAAACTGGTGTATGAAATGCCAAATGAAAATTATGTAATTTAATTTTCATTTTCATTTTGCACCAAACGTTGCACAAATGTATTGGAAAATGTAAATGTAAATACAGAAATGCATTGCCATTTTACATATTGCATTGTCATTTTGCATATTACATTCCAAATTGAATATCGCTACCCATATGCTTCCATAGTCAGGTGTTCTCTAACCTCATCAGGCATTATAGGAAAAAACTCCTATACTATTTTGGCAAATGGAGGTTTAAAAAAAGTATTGAATAAAAGGGTAACGTTAATTGTGTCCAATGTCTATTAGTGAAAAACATTTATTTCATAATGATATTTCCCCCCATTACAAATTCTTATTCTTTAATGAAAGGTTAGTTTTTCTGAATTGTTTAAATAAAAGATCAAAGGGATTAACAATGTCGATTTATTTTCATAGCCTTCTTTGATCATATTTACCAAGGGTACCAACAATTCTGACCACATGTGTTTATTATTTATATAGCTTTTGCATATCATATCAGATTACAAGGTGTCTCTAATGTTTATAAAATGATATATCTAGAGAGGACAGCCAGAAACACTCCACATTAATGAAAACACTTATACCAGTGGCTCCTACAGAATCCTCCTCTCTCTCTCTCTCTGAGTGTTTGTTATGTCTTCCCCTTCACATTGTTATGCATTTATGTTCTGTGCATTTTATTTGCAAAAATAAAATAAAAAAATGCCCAGGACACCTATGTCACACCTGTGTATGTGTGTATGATTGAACATGTTTGTTTCATGTTGGATTTGTGCTCTAGTACATGTCCTTCACTGATGAGTGGAAATTTTCAGATTTATTGATTTTATATGGCAATTTCTATCAAAATGCACAATGTGTGTGTGTGTGAGTGTGTATGCACACGAATGAGATAGAATATTCGTTCCAATTTGCATTTGTGCTCCAGGCCTTTATAAAAATGTAAAACATTTCAGATTTATACTGGGTTAACGTCTTTTTTCTTGTTTTTTTTTTGACAAATGAAAAAAAAAAAAAAATATATATATATATATATATATATATATATATATATATATATATATATATATTATATTATTCCATTTATTTTCAACATTTCTCATTCGTTCAAAACAAGCAATAAATAAATAAACTCAGCAATAAATCGGCTGTTTGCTGTGCTGTGTTCCACCTAAAATGTAAGTGACCTAATATTATTGTACTTGCTTACTGAACTGTTTATTGAACTATTAAACGTAATGATAAAAACGTTGTGTGATGTTTCCTAACTAACTGTATTTTAAAGGTGTGGTAAGCGATTTCTGGTAGCCAAAGTTGACATATGAAATCACCAAAACAAACACGTCCCCTTTCCCAAAAGGGTCTCGTCCATATTTTGATAGCCCCGCTTTTGATAGTTTTCCTCTTTTTCTATTTTATCTGTAATCTTTGTCTTTCTGTAGCTCAGCTCAGCTAATGTCAGTCCTGTGCACTGAACTCTCTCCTCCAAATCATGAGTAGACACGACCCTTACTGCTGATTGGCTACAAGTTTGTTTTGCTAGTTGGCCCGAATAAGTTCTCTAAAGTGTTTTTGAAAAATCACCTACCCCACCTTTAAATACAAAGACTTTCCTTTTTTAAAATGTTACCTCAGCATGCTGAGTATCCCTTCAGGAATGCAAGCTGCGTTGGAGAAAGCATTGGGAACGTCTCCAGCGTGACCATACTCTGAATCACATGTGTAATCAGTCCAATGGAATGCTGAGACATGAAAGGCGGGTTACGTAGTGACCAGGAAGCTATAAAACCAGCGTCAGCTTTCTATCATTCAGCGAAGCTCTTTGTGTGTGTCAGTCGCATATGTTCTGTGAGTCATATTTACTGTTGTTTGTCAAAGTACCAGAAATCAGCACATATATGCTCCAACATGTCAAAAGCTGAGGGTAAAACTAAGTATCTGGGCGAAAGCAGATCATGTTACAGATTGTGTGTTCCTCCCTGCCCATGAACCATCATCAGGAGCAGGGATACATACAGTCTGTGCGTGGTCTGCATGGGAGTGAGTCGATCATCAATGTAGTCGCAAGAGTCAGAAAAGGTCGGTCACTCACTGTCAAGCACTTTCAGAAACTATTGGGTTTGATGCCAGTTGCGTCAAACGTGATACTCTGTGGCTTGCTGTACAAGTTCAATTCAAGTTCAATTTTATTTATATAGCACATTTAAAAACAATCATAATTGACCAAAGTGCTTCACAAGATCCAACAAAAAAATAAAATAAAATAAAATTATTATGCAAAGTGCAAACAAAATAACCAACAGGTCAAGATATCAAAGCTCAACTAGAATTGAAAGCCAAAGCATAGTAATGCGTCTTAAGCAAGGACTTTTTTTAATTAAGCAAGCTTTTCTTACATAAATTGGTAGACTATTCCAGATATTAGGAGCAGCCACTGCAAATGCTGCAAATGCTCTATCACCTTTGAAAAATAAGAGGTGTTAATTATAGGACCTAAAACTCTGCTTGTAATAACCTAGAACACTGTCTTAGACTTGATGGTTGCTCTGTCAATTCTTCGTCATCAGTTAGGAACCTAGGTGTGCTATTTGATCGCAATCTTTCCTTAGAAAGCCACGTTTCTAGCATTTGTAAAACTGCATTTTTCCATCTCAAAAATATATCTAAATTACGGCCTATGCTCTCAATGTCAAATGCAGAAATGTTAATCCATGCATTTATGACCTCAAGGTTAGATTATTGTAATGCTTTATTGGGTGGTTGTTCTGCACGCTTAGTAAACAAACTACAGCTAGTCCAAAATGCAGCAGCAGGAGTTCTTACTAGAACCAGGAAGTATGACCATATTAGCCCGGTCCTGTCAACACTGCACTGGCTCCCTATCAAACATCGTATAGATTTTAAAATATTGCTTATTACTTATAAAGCCCTGAATGGTTTAGCACCTCAGTATTTGAATGAGCTCCTTTTACATTATAATCCTCTAGGTCCGCTACGTTCTCAAAACTTTGCAATTTGATAATACCTAGAATATCAAAATCAACTGCGGGTGGCAGATCCTTTTCCTATTTGGCGCCTAAACTCTGGAATAACCTACCTAAAATTGTTCGGGAGGCAGACACACTCTTGCAGTTTAAATCTAGATTAAAGACCCATCTCTTTAACCTGGCTTACACATAACATACTAATATGCTTTTAATATCCAAATCCGTTAAAGGATTTTTAGGCTGCATTAATTAGGTAAACCGGAACCAGGAACACTTCACATAACACCCTATGTACTTGCTACATCATTAGAAGAATGGCATCTACGCTAATATTTGTCTGTTTCTCTCTTATTCCGAGGTCACCGTAGCCACCAGATCCAGTCTGTATCCAGATCAGAGGGTCACTGCAGTCACCCGGATCCAGTACGTATCCAGCCCAGATGGTGGATCAGCACCTAGAAAGGACCTCTACATCCCTGAAAGACAGCGGAGACCAGGACAACTAGAGCCCCAGATACAGATCCCCTGTAAAGACCTTGTCTCAGAGGACCACCAGGACAAGACCACAGGAAACAGATGATTCTTCTGCACAATCTGACTTTACTGCAGCCTGGAATTCAACTACTGGTTTCATCTGGTCAGAGGAGAACTGGCCCCCCAACTGAGCTTGGTTTCTCCCAAGGTTTTTTTCTCCATTCTGACACCGATGGAGTTTCGGTTCCTTGCCGCTGTCGCCTCTGGCTTGCTTAGTTGGGGACACTTCATCTACAGCGATATCGTTGACTTGATTGCAAATAAATGCACAGACACTATTTAACTGAACAGAGATGACATCACTGAATTCAATGATGAACTGCCTTTAACTATCATTTTGCATTATTGGCACACTGTTTTCCTAATGAATGTTGTTCAGTTGCTTTGATGCAATGTATTTTGTTTAAAGCGCTATATAAATAAAGGTGACTTGACTTGACTTGACTTGACTTTGTTTTTTAGCCTAGATTTGGGCACATCGAGGAGCATCTGGTCGGAAGACCTCAGTACTTTGACAGGTGTGTGGACATGTACAGTGGGGAAAATAAGTATTTAGTCAGCCACCAATTGTACAAGTTCTCCCATTTAAAAAGATGAGAGAGGCCTGTAATTTTCATCATAGGTACACTTCAACTATGAGAGACAAAATGTAAATATGGTGGAAAATAAGTATTTGGTCACCTACAAACAAGCAAGATTTCTGGCTCTCACAGACCTGTAACAAGTTCTTTAAGAGGCTCCTCTGTCCTCCACTTGTTATCAGTATAAAAGACACCTGTCCACAACCTCAAGCAATCACACTCCATTATGGCCGAGACCAAAGAGCTGTCAAAGGACACCATAAACAAAACTGTAGACCTGCACCAGGCTGGGAAGACTGAATCTGCAATAGGAATTGCCGCTGGTGGCCAACATTCCACTCATGACTATGTAGCGATCACCATCTCACTTGGCACACATCAACTGCCTAGAGATGCTGGCCATGTTTCGAGCTTTGAAGCACTTCCTCCCGGACCTAAGAGATCGTCATGTGCTCGTACGCACTGACAACACAGAGGTGGTCTTTTATATCAACCACCGGGGAGGTCGACAAGGGGACTTCATGTGCTCCATCTTAACATCAGAAGCCTTCTCCCTAAAATCACAGAGATACGTCTCCTCAGTAACAGCAATAAGGAGGGACTTTTTTGTTTTACTGAGACATGGTTGGATGACTCCATTAAGGATGCTGAAATTGAAATAGAGAACTATTTTTTAATCAGGAGAGACCGAAACCGTAAAGGTGGTGGTGTTGGTGTTTATGTGAAATCAGACATTGGTGTTAATCAGAGAACGGACTTGAATAACAACCAAATTGAAGTGGTCTGGTTAAACATTCTGTTCCCGAAGAACAAGCCTATTTTAGTTGGCGCATGTTACAGGCCACCGGATAAGACTATGTTTTATGAAATTCTGGAAGAAGTGTACTCAAAATGTACGGACTTTGTCAAATCGGAAGTTATTATGATAGGAGATTTTAATACTGATATTTGAAAAACTGACCATCTGGCTATAAGGCGTTAATGAATTTTTGTCATTTATTTAGTTTACATCAGCTGATCAAAGAAACAACACGTGTCTGGGGTAACTGATTATGGACTGAGTGATCATTCATTCAGCTTGGCTACAGCAATAGGTTGAAAACAAAAGCCAGTAACATAACTCTTGATTTGGGGAATAATGTCACAGCAGAAAAGGTGACAGTGGCAGATAGTTTTAATAATTACTTCATCAGTTGCTAGTTAACTAGTGGAAAAACTACCTGTCCAGTCAGGCCAGTATGGGCAAAGTCACATCTTTCATTTTTACTCTCGGCAAGAGGTCAAACCAGATGGCTTCTGTCAGAGGCAGCTGTACTTGAGAAACTTAAGATCCTGAATAGCTCAAAAGCCACTGGCTTTGACAATATTCCATCTAGATTTTTAAGAGATGCTGCTGAGGTTATAACCCCATATATCACCCATATTATAAACATGTCTATTGGAAAAGGACATTTCCCTGATGATTTCAAGCTTGCCAGAGTAATTCCACTTCACAAGAAAGAGAGTAAATTAGACCATGGAAACTATAGACTGGTTTCTATTTTTTGTAGTATGTCAAAGATAATTGAAAAGATTATTTTTGAACAGATTGACAAATCTACACATCACACAATCTACTCTATGAGTTTCAGTCTGGCTTTTGTAAATCACATTCCACTGACACCTTTTTATTGTACCTAACTGACCACATTAGGAGGGAGGTAGATAAAGGTCATTTTTGTGGTATGGTCATGTTAGACCTACAGAGGGCCTTTGATACCGTTGACCATGGTATTTTGGTTCGTAAATTACAAGCTATTGGTTTTAATGACTTAGCAGTCAAATGGGTGAGATCTTATCTGAAGGATAGGAAACAGGTGGTGGATATTGGAGGAACAATGTTTCAACCACAGTGTATAGAATGTGGGGTTCCCTCAAGGGAGTGTTTTGGGCCCACTTTTTTTTCTTCTATATATTAATGACATTAAGACTGCATGTTCATGTGATTCCCTTTCGATACTTCACTCATACGGTGTATGGGGAAAAGCTCCTTTTTTCCTCGGTACTGAAGCCTGGCTATATAATGGGGCGAATGGCTATATAAGCAGGCAAATCGCCATAGGAAATCAGATCTCACTCCATTGCTAATTATACGCCAGAATTTGCAAGGGCAAAGACAGAACACGTCTCCAGAAATGAAATGGAGCTACTCGTCCGTGAGCAAAAAGTTGTTCACAAGTTTAAACAACTGTGGTAAGAATATTTCAAGCACGGTGAGTAATGGCTTCTCCTGCTATTGTTATTTGCACATCTTGTCACATGTACAGTTTATCTATCTCTGTCACAGATGAGGGATTCACATGTGATAAATGCAGGGAAATAGTTAGGCTGACAGAGAATATTTCAGAATTAGAGACACGCATCCAAACTTTAATTGAGGACAGTAAGAATGTTAGGGCTCTAGATATGGCTTTGGATGCGTTTAGCTCAGGGATTCCTGTACATTGTTCGGTTCCGGCAACAGAGCCCCTGCAACAGGGCAACTGGGTGACAGTGAGGCAGCGTAGTCGTGGGTCAAAACACCGCTCTTCTGTTCTGATCAAAACATTAAACAGGTTCTCCCCACTCAGTGATGCACCCACTGAGAAACCTAATGAAAGTGCTCTTGTTTTTGGTGATTCTATTGTACGGAACGTGAATATAGAGACACCAGCCACCATAGTCAAATGTTTACCAGGAGCCAGAGTGCCTGACATCTTGGCAAATTTAAAAGTGCTGGCTAATGCTAAACGTAAATACAGTAAGATTGTTATTCATGCTGGCACTAATGATGTTCAACTTCGCCAGTCGGAGATCACTAAAAATAACATTAAAGAGGTGTGTGAACTTACAAGCATGATGTCAGACACTGTAATATGCTCTGGTCCCCTCCCTGCTTACCGTGGTGATGAGATGCATAGCAGATTGTCATCACTCAATGGCTGGATGTTTAAGTGGTGCCCACAGAATAACATAGGTTTCATAGACAATTGGACAAGCTTTTGGGGCAGACCTGACCTGTTGAAAAGAGTTGGTCTTCATCCCTCCTGGGGTGGCGCCACTCTCTCTAGAAATATGGCAAATAGTCTTAGTGTTTATACTTGACTAACTGGGGCCCAGGTCAGGAAGCAGACAGACTGGCTAAACCGACCGTCTGCTAGCTGTCTCACGTCACAGAGGTCAGCTAATTCTCAGCACATAGAGACTCTTTCACCTAGATATCACACTATAGAGACTGTGTCTGTTCGCCGAACTAGAATACAAAAAACGTCCAAACCAAGTAAAGATTAACAATTTAATTGAGGTTCAACAAATAAACAACAGATACAATACGGATAAACAAATGATAAAGCTTGGCTTATTGAATATCAGATCCCTTTCTATGAAAACACTTTTTATAAATAATATGATCACTGATCATAATCTAGATGTGCTCTGTTTGACAGAAACCTGGCTAAAACCTGATGATTACATTATTTTAAATGAGTCCACCCCCCAAGATTAATGTTATAAACATGAGCCGCACCTAAAAGGCAAAGGTGGAGGTGTTGCTTCAATTTATAACAACGTTTTCATTATTTCTCAGAGGGCAGGCTTCAAGTAAAACTCGTTTGAAGTAATGGTGCTTCATATAACATTATCCAGAGAAACAAATGTTAATGATAAATCCCCTGTTATGTTTATACTGGCTACTGTATACGGGCCACCAGGGCACCATACAGACTTTATTAAAAAGTTTGGTGATTTTACATCCGAGTTGATAATGAAAAAGATGCATTGGGATCAGCATTTATAGACATTCTGAACTCTATTGGGGTTAGACAACACGTTTCAGGACCTACTCATTGTCGAAATCATACTCTAGATCTAATACTGTCACATGGAATTGATGTTGATAGTGTTGAAATTATGCAGCCAAGTGATGATATCTCAGATTAGGGCTGCACGATGTGTCGTTTAAGCATTGATATCGAGATGTACGAATCCACGATATTCACATCGCAGGATGTGCGATGTACGTTGTCGTAGTTGATCCGTTATTCATTAACTGTACAGGCCAGCTGCTCCCCGGCCCTTGACGAATGTGATTCTCGGATTAATTGCACAGTTTAACCATCATAGAGTGAAAGTTTATCATTTGCATGTGTTTTTAAGTCCTGTCAGTTTAACAGGGCAGAGAGAGGGAGAGCGCGCGTGAGAGAGACAGAGAGAGAGAGAGCGCGCGAGAGATCGCGCAAGAGAGAGAGAGAGCGCGAGAGAGAGAGCGCAAGAGAGAGAGAGAGTGCGAGAGAGCCCTCGGCTGATGCGAGCGACCTCGTCTCTTTCTTTTCGGATCGGAGGACGAGCTGCTTGATAACTCCATGTCATTCGCTGCTTCTGAAACGGAGGATTGGGCCGGTGATTCTGACCCCGCCCACCTGCTGTCACTGGAGCCCATCGACGCCAGAGCAGAATCAAACCTCAAGGAATTAGACGTTTTACAAGCTCAGGCCCTGATGCTGGTGGAAATGGGAGAAATGCCATTAAGACTTAGAAGAGTAACTTTAATGATGGAATACTGGGTAAATTTCCAAGGACACATCCTGTCAAAAGTGTACTGAAAGAATGCTGGAAAAATTATGAAATAAATTTTACTAGTATGGGGTGGAAAGGTGATGTGAAGGCAATAAATATAGGTTTACATCAATTACAGTACAGTAACAGTCTAGGTTTCTTCCAATCCTCCCTGGTTATTCCCCTTGCCAACTGTTAACCTTAGTATACAGCAGGAACTGAAAGACAATTCTAATCAACTTCCGATATGGTATATAATCCAGAATTATTTTGAGAAACATTTCCCAGAATCAGTGGTTTTATTTACAGATGGATCCAAAGGATTATGATAAAGGAAATACATGTGCAGCTGTATATATTCCAATCTGTGATTTTTATATTAAGAAAAGATTAACCAATCATTTGTCAGTATATGCAAAAGAGCTATTGGCAATATTGCTGACCCTACAATGGATAGACGAGAAGGAAGTAAATAACTGTCATTGCATCTGACTGTTTTTCAGCACTTGAAAATATAAGAAGTGGCAGCTCATCAGTTAGGATGGATATTTTCAATGAAATATTCTGCAACATGTATGATATAACAGTTAACGATATGTCTACACAATTCATTTGAATTCCTGCTCATGTTGGTGTGGAGGGAAGTGACAAGGTAGATATTCTGGCCAGACAAAATCTAAGAATAAATCAAGTACTGTAGATCTAAATATTCCATTAAGTAAAGCAGAAGCTAAAGTATACATTATAACATATATACAGTAGGTAGACATTCAAAAGGCCCTTTTTACCGCCGCAGCAGCGGTATAAAGTGCATTTGCAGCTTTTGACCGCTGAGTGGCGCTTTAACCACAAGTTATCAAAAAAGCGCATCAAAGCACATTTTCGCTAAGAGACGTCAGTTTTGCCTCACTGATGTGTTAGATTTGATGGCTTCAGTCAGGGAAAATGAAAGAAAAACACTGTAGTTAAAATATTTAATATATTAAATATTCAATATCCACTGACAAAAGTTTGGTATTTATGAAGTTATGTGCATTTCTTAGAACGAATTCAAGCAGGATAAATGTCAAGCCTGTGCCTGAGCTTATATTTTCTCTAAGCTACATGGTATTAAACCATATTTTAGATTTGACACATTTAAAAGGTGTGCAGTATTATTTATATTATATTAATTATGCGTTATATTATTCAAAATAAATTGTGGTTTACTTTGCATCGGAGCATTAAAAGTGGTAGCCTATTTTAGGGGGGTAGGCTACATGGATTAAAATGCAAAATGTCAAAATTCATATTATATTCATTATTATATTCATATACCATCCCTATATTTTAATTTATATTTTAAATATAAATATATTTTTTCCTTTAATAAAACAACATGCATTTTTGTAATTCATTACCTGTCCTTTATTTTGACATAACTTATTGGGAAAAAGACATTTGTCTGTAAACTGATTAAGAAATTGTTGCATGTTTAAATGTGAAGCACTGGTATGGGAAGCACTGTAAGATTACATTTGTTTGAATGCATTATTGCGAAAGCGATTGCGTGTGAATCTGTTTAAATCATGCTTTAACCCAAAATAATCAGTGAAAGAAACAGACAAACTCTTATAGCCTGTAACATCCCGCTCGACTCTTGGAGTCACTGTAACCTTCTGATCAAGCCATAGGTAAATATGTTTAACATGAATTCTTGCTGAATATGCAGTTATATTATGGGCTGTTGTACTCGTGATGGAGCGCTCTTGGAGCGAGTGAAAACCACGACGTTCATATTCAAGTGTTTGTGCAAAAATTATTAATGTGCATTAATGACAGGGATGCGCCGTCTCATCACTTTAATTTTTTCCTGATAATGAATTAAAATTTTTTTAATTAACATTATATCGTGGTGTCTCACATACATTAAAATATCTACAGAAAGCTTGAAATGTTTTTTAAATGAAAACTAACTGTGTAATCTGTGAATGTTGCATTTCTCTCGCCGGAGAGAGACAGCACTGTGAATTTCATCTTGAAGCTGACAAGAAAACATTTGTTTATTAATAAATAATTAAAATGTCTAATTTTTCACAATTATTAGGCTACTTCCGCATGTGCTTTGTTGCAAACTTAATGCATGTGCTTGAGCGCGGAATATATTAAGATTTGATTATGTAAATTTAATATAAACCTCTGATTAGTTGAATATAACAAATGAACGAATAGAACTAGAAAAATCTTACGGGGGGGCAGACCATTTTTTAGTCTATAACCAAAACAACTATATAAACCAGTTCAGCAAGTGAAAGCCTCATAAGACACTGTCCATATGAAAGAGCAAGAGATTCACACCATTATCTCGACCCCCACAAGCCATACATAACTACCCCCTAAAAAAACCCAACCCCCTCCAGCTGAACAGAATTCGGTCTGTGTTTTGGCTCTGAGGAACGGTGAGTTACTGGGCTGAAACATGCCTGCACTCAGCAGCACTACTCTTTGTATTCATTATTTTCTCGCAGCCCATATTATTATTTTCACAAGACCATAATGATAATAACAAATTATCAATTGATAATGAATCATTATTTTACAAAAATCATTGTTATTTATGAACATTGCATTTGCGGAAGGCTTTAAGACCAAGCGGAATCCTCTGCTCCCGGCCTCACAGTGCGCGGGTCCCCACTCAGTGAGGCAGTTCCACCATCTGCGATTTGACTTTACTGAATCAGATTGAGGCGAATACAACTTATTGATCAAGAGCCCAACATTTAGCAAAGCGGGAAAACATTCATTCTAACAGAAGGAAGACGTATTTCATTGAGCTAATGCTGTTAGAGAGAGAGAGACAGAGAGAGAGAGAGAGAAACTAGTCTAGGAATATTCTTAAACTCGGAGCTCATTATATTGAAGTACAAATCCAAACACCAGAAACGTTATGCATTTTATCAATAATGAAATGTTATGAAAAGTATGCATTTTATTTTTTCACATGCTGTATGGTTGAAATAATATTTTAGTTCACAACAAGTTCCGTTGTTTAAAAAAATGCTTTATTAAAAATGCTTTATTTCACAGTATTTTTAACACCTAAATCACTAATCTTTAAAGTAACAATTCTATAATGGTCAAAATTACTCAGGCCAATGGTATTTTTTAATGACAATATTTTATTATTATTATTTATTTTTATTTTTTTATAATTGTAGCCTACATAAATAGGTGAAGCAAAACAAATATTCGGATCGTCCCTTATTTTCTCCCTTATATTCTTAAAGAATAAACACATATTTTCTACAAGAATAAACATGATAACATATTATTAATAAAAATAATTTTAAGCAATTAAAACCTTTTTTTAAAAACTTGAATTTAAATACTATTAAACTAACTTTAAATTCTCAAGGAGTTTATAAGTAAAAAATTGTAAAATGTCACAATGCATGTTAAATAGCCTAAATTAACTTGTGTTAACAATATAATTAGAACTAACAATATAATTTGATATTTTTTTAAATGAACAATTCCTGTATAAAATGGGACAGCAACCTTTATATCAAACATTTTTAAATTGTCCACAGCTGAGCATCGTGGGAGGCTGATCTGTGCCAGAGCGCATGAAGTGAATGTGATGCACGAAGTCATTTTCAGATGCAATGAAAAAAAATAATAATAAAATCCCTGGATAGCCTATATTAGGCCCAGGCTCTGTTCTGAAATATAAAATTTTAACGGATTAATCGCCTATTTTAATTTGCTGCATGTTTTCTTTATTTTTTTTTTTTTAAACACGCTAAAAAATAACGTTTGTCAGAGGAAAAAATATAAGTCAGGTATAAGTTGCATTATATTAGATTTAGAAATAATAACGGCTGGCCTAATAATGTTATAATGTACCAACAGGATATTTTTAGTTCCCTTCACTTCACAACAAATCCTTTAAATTTAACAAATTTATCAGAACAAAACCATAATTCAAAATATATAATTCTAATGGATAAATATAATTAACTAACAACAACTGGGACGGTTCGAGAGGTAAATTTGCATTGCCCATGAACATAAGACAGTATATTAAAAGCACTGTCTCCCAGAGGTTTCCCCACATGTCCAGCGCTGACAGCAAGCGCATAAAGGACCGGGTCAACGAATTCCTACGCTCCCCAAGGAACTCTGTTGCCCACCGACGTCTATACTTTTGAAGACACTTTCACTTAACCTGTTAGCCAGCACCCCCCATTATGGGACTCACAGCTGAAAGTGCTACACCTAACTTATAATTGTTTCCTACTTCAGTGTGTTACAAACATAATTTTGGTGTCTTTGGAAAGAAGACACTTTGGGCTTTACTTTTTATCAACCAGATTTGATAATGCTCAAAAATATTAAAAGTTATAGACACTGAAGTGCCTTGGATTTTTTTTTTTACCACACTTAAATATTTTTTTATTTGATATAAAAATACATGAAATGAGTCCTGGAGCAATCTAGAAAAGTAATGGGTTGAAAGCCACATGTCTCATGAGTTTCTATTTCAAATCTGAATAAGATATCATGAAAAATGAGACTCCTGCAAATATTTTTCTGAGACTATGTCTAGACCCCCCACCCCTCAAATATAAGAAAATATATTTCCCAATAGTATTGAAGGCTTCTACAAACTATTTAGTCATTAAACATACCACTGCATTTTTTTTTTCAATTATAAAACACTAGACAGAAACTTAGACATCATATAAGTAATTTATCTTAGCACTAAAAAATACAATAAGAATAATTTGAGTAAGAATAATAAGAAAAATAAAAAAAGATCTAACTTTGTTTGCCAATTACAGAAAATCCTGAGATTGCTAGAAATGCAGCATTTACAATGAATTACGATGCAAATAAGTGCTGATGTGCTGATGGCCACTTATACAAATGGTAATAACACAAATGTGCCATAAAGTAAATAATCCACTCTCTCTCTTCATATAGACGCGCTCACTTTGATAGCCGTGATCATACAGTAATAGCGAGCAGATTTGGGCTGATTTTCACTCAAACAGATGGTAATCATGCAGATACATTCACATTCAACATAAAACACACTCTCACATATATAAAAACAAACAAAAAATTTTTATTGAAAAATAAAACAAACAAAGAAAAAACGCGATCGCTATAAGTTCCGCGTCCAGCTGACAGGTGCGTCAGAGCGAGTCACGAGGGAGCGCCAAAATTCAAATACACTATCTTTCACCTATCTTTCATTCATTCTTTTTTTCCGGTGGATCATCTCATTCTGTTTGTGACACTGTACGCTGCAAAACCATGCCGTTTTTTACTACCAAGACGCAGTTTCCGACCGTGAGTTATTCCATAACGGACGCAAACAGTTCTGTCGCTGAAGAACTGAAATGTAAACAAAGGAATTATGATCCATATTACAACGTTATTGCTTCATTGGACTAAAAGTGCTTCATGAGATATCGTTCAGTGGACCCTTACCTTTCTAACTGAACCGGGATTTACAGCTGTGGATGTGTTTATGACTCATTATTACGACGGATCTGGTATGTACAGCGTTTCTAATGTTCATGTTTTTTATGTGTACTGCTTACACAAATACAAATACAGTCTTTATAAGCTTTCCATTGAAAAACAGCGATCTGTTGTTGATGCTTGAGGCTTAGATCTTTATAATGATACATAGTTTGTCAAGATTAAATTTGTCCCGTTTCATTTAATCTATTCATAAACACTAACACGTGCAAGTTGAGTGGCTTTCAGGACGAAGGCGTCGGAGAAAAAAAGGAAAACGAGTACAGCTCGTTATCAGACTGTAAAAAAATACGATGAAAAAGTCATGACAACACATTTTTTAAGGCCGGCTACTTTAACTTATAGAAATAATTTACACAATTTAAAGCATTTTTATACTAGTTTAAATCTGAATTTTTAATACTATTAAACTGAATTTAAAATCTCATCGAATTTTAAGTTTAAACGGGTGAAAATACCATAGTGAATGTTAAATATTGCCTAAATAACAGAAGACCTTGATTGCATGTTACCATGAAACTAACAATGTAATTAGATTTTTTTATTATTAAGTCAAGTCAAGTCACCTTTATATATAGCGCTTTAAACAAAATACATTGCGTCAAAGCAACTGAACAACATTCATTAGGAAAACAGTGTGTCAATAATGCAAAATGATAGTTAAAGGCAGTTCATCATTGAATTCAGTGATGTCATCGCTGTTCAGTTTAAATAGTGTCTGTGCATTTATTTGCAATCAAGTCAACGATATCGCTCTAGATGAAGTGACCCCAACTAAGCAAGCCAGAGGCGACAGCGGCAAGGAACCGAAACTCCATCGGTGACAGAATGGAGAAAAAAACCTTGGGAGAAACCAGGCTCAGTTGGGGGGCCAGTTCTCCTCTGACCAAACGAAACCAGTAGTTCAATTCCAGGCTGCAGCAAAGTCAGATTGTGCAGAAGAATCATCTGTTTCATGTGGTCTTGTCCTGGTGCTGTTATTATTAACAATTCATGTATAAAATGGGACAGCAACCTTTATATCAAACACTTTTACGTCGTCCACAACTGAGCAACGTGAGAGGAAGGTATGGCGCAAGAGCGCACAAGTGAATGTGAAGAGAATTTTTAGGGGTAAGGAGGATTTTTTTATTCTTAAATTTTCATATGCAATATAAAAAAATGGGATAAACACGAAATAAATAAGTAAATAAAATAAATTGATATACAGTATATCCACTTAGCTTACCTGTTGGATTTACCTCTCTCATTCTGGACACATCCAAATGTTTCCATATTCGTGATGTTGCGTATTTGCAGCTAAACTATTATTTATTAGGTAAAATAGGCTTTGTGGTTCACGTGTGTTTCAGTATCGATAGAAAAATATTATAATGAGCAAAAATATGCCACAGTAGACCGCTGCTCATGCTGAACTGCGCTGTTTACAATGAATATGTGCGCGTGAGGCACCAGCGCATAAAACAGCTGAAATATACCCAGAGGTGGGTAGAGTACCCAATAACTGTACTCAAGTAAAAGTAAAAGTACTTCTAGAAATATTTACTCAAGTAAAAGTAAAAGTACTAGTCTTGAATAGTTACTTGAGTAACAGTAAAAGAGTATCGGATAAAAAAATCTACTCAAGTAGTTAGTTACTAGTTACTTTGGGTCATATATACTGAGCCTATTTTTATTTAGATATATAGATAAAATGTATGTAATGTATGTGTGCGTGTATAAATGTATATATTTCATCAGCCTTTACTCCAATTTATGTAATTTATTATAAAACCCTGTCTGTTTACTTAAGTAACAAATATAGGTGTCATGCCATAACATATTTTTAATACGACTGACTTTATATTAAATGTGAATTTAACATTGAAAGTTAATGTGATATAAATATTGCTACTAATCTTTCATTGTTCAGAAAGAGAGCAAATAACATTTACATTATTAAAGATAATTTTCACTGACAGTCTAGATTTCAATCACTCTCAGAAACTCCCATTAAAATCACTGAAACTGTTAACACTATGAAATCAATATCTTAATTAAAGATTCGTACACACATCTGCACTTTGTTGTTCCTGCGAGAGAATTCGCCAGAAAGAGGTATTCAGTTAGTGAGCGAGTGAATGAGCACCGGGATTTTAGCGATGACTCATCTGAACGCCTCTGATTGGCCAATGCTTTAATAAGCTCAAAAGAATCATGTGTGATTGGTTATAATGCGCAGCGCTGTATAAACGCATCTATCTCTGGCTCAGCGCCAGCAAGCAATCACAGATCTGAATTTAGCAGCTGATAATATGACTCGCTGAACGTACTTGCACCAGTGTGATTGTATTAAAATTAATAAAATCTTAATCGGCTATGTTTTGTCTTTTGGAAGCTGCATTCAACTTGACTCCCCTCTGTTATAAGCCACACACGTACAACAAACTAATGTCACAGTGGTATCGTGTACTGTAATCAAATGTAGCCCAAGTTATTACCTGTTAAACAGTAGACAGCACACGCGGTGTTCATCTAATAAGGATATCCATCGCTAGCAAATAATAACCTTTGCAGATTTCTATTCAGTGCAGTTCCAGCCACATTTTCAACGCTCTTTCGGTTCTTAAACGTTACAACTCCGAGTGAACCACTTCAGAGGCTCAGCGCGTGCGGCAGGGAACTGAACGACTCATTGAAACTGATTCATGAACCAATTCACTTGTTTGCCAATTGGTTTGATCAAGCCTTTGAACAGAATTGACTCAAAAGAATGAATCATTCGCGAATGGGCAATAATATGTGAAATCAGTCTCATGAATGGGCGTGACGTCATAGGCAGGTGACGTAGTGACCAGGAAGCTATAAAAGAATGTGAGGTGGAATGAGCGTCAGCTTCTAGGAATGAAGCAAACTCTGGCAGGGATGCCGGAAGGCTTTGAGACGCAGCGTCTCGTTCCCTTCGGCGAACCATGGTTACAAACGTAACCTGGGACGTTCCCCTTCAGGAACTCTAGCTGGATCCAAAACGCTATGGGAACGAGAATGCCCACGCCGCCAGACTTGCAAGTCCCTGCCTAGTTCGTAAACAAGGAGCACAATTAAGGGAAGAGAAAGAAGAGCCGTGAGTAGCTCGCAGATCTAAACCATAAAATCTGATGAATGTGAGGGGCGTGGACCGTCCAGCTGCGTTGCAGATGTCCTGTATAGACACACCTGACAAGAAGGCCTTGGAGGCTGCCATACTTCGGTTCAAGTGAGCCTTTACTCCCAATGGTGTGGGGAGATCAGAGGACTCAAGGTTTTAGGATAGCGTCCTGATGAACCACTTCTTCTGGCCGGAGGCCTCAGCCTCAGCGCACCGCAGAGGAAACATGTAACCAGAGGGTGTCTGCCCACTGAATGGCCACCAAGAGGGGCACGGTAGACTGCAATGGCTGCCACATAGACCCTCAGGGTGGAGTGGGTCAAAGCTGCAGAGAGAAGGGCCTGCAGGAACTCCAGAACTGTCCCAACTGGGCAAATAACTGGGTCGTGCTGGCAGTCTTCGCACCAGTAGGTGAAAGGTTTCCACCTCAAGGTGTACAGTTTCCTCATGGAGGAAGTTCTGGATTGAAGGATGATCTCAGCAACCTCGGTTGAGAGACCAAAAGCTACAAGATGTGCCCCCTCAGGGGCATATTGCATTTTGCCCTTCCAGTGTCAGCATTCCAAAGGCTTGCTGTTGCGCCTCCTTTTGCCTTGTAGACTCCTGCCAAAATGAGCAACCCAATATAGGCTTTCAAGTCAGTCACATCGAAGTCTTTCCAACCATCCCCATACACACGCCTACCCTCTAAGTTTGTCATTTCAAGTACATTATTTTCAATTGTGTGATGAAAAGATGAAATGCTGATTTTATATCTTGGACATGGCTGACAGTATATCTAGTGGGCCCTGGAACCATTTTGATGACATTAGCAGCACTAAGTCTACCCTATTGTTCAGGTGGTGAGCGGGACCATGATAACTTTCCATTTTTGTAAGGTAATGGGTTTGTGGGTGGTTTGGAGACAACAGGAGGGTCAACATTAGCAGTCTCATTCTCGTCTGAGGAGGATGCCTCATAATCAGGGTCCTCAATATTATCATCGGTCTCAGACACATTCTCCTCTGTCAATTTCACTGTCAAAATCTCAAAATCTTTGCTTAGATGTAATTTTCAAATGAGAGAGATGGAGAACATATAGAGCACACAGAGCACAAAGATAAATGGTTTACAATGCTTCTGTTCATGCTTTTATAATATTTGCTCCTCCCCTTTTTTTGGTAAACCATGATAATTAGGTTTTCCTCTCCCCACGGCACAGGAAATATCAAAGTTCTCGCAAAAATGATGTTTTCCCCTACCCTACGGCACGGGAAACATCAAAGTTCTTATGAGAATTATGTCCCATGTCATGTGAACTACTTCAGAAACGGTTATGTTAGGTTAGAGCCCTAAAACAGAGGGAAGTTTTTTGAATATAATATTGAATATGTAAAATTATAATGAACATTATATAATTATAACATGTTATAGTGACCTCAATAAAACAACCAAAACAAATGTGTGTGAAATTTTTATATTTCTTATGTTTTGTACAGCTAAAAGAGCCTGGGGTCAAATTGACCCCAAGGAACACCGATGCTACAAAATGTGTACAGGACATTAAAAAAATATCAGCAGGTTAATTTTATGTTTACAGAGTTGTCCCCATTAAATTAGGAAAATTCATTAAATCTGAAGAAAAAATTTTTTTTTTAATAATGTATTTACAGACGTTAAATATTGATTGGGGTCAAATTTACTTTGCATTATGAAATACAACAAGAGATACAGTCTTATTCAGTCAATGAGGAAAGTAAAACACAATGACTTTTCTTTATCAGGTTTATTAGGGAATTTATTGTATTTGTACTTTTGTGTATTTACATTTATGGCTATATGTAGCTGTATTAACTTGAATTTAATGTTTTTTAATCTTTAAATGATAGGTGAGGGTTTGGATGTCCTTCCGATCAATGCTCTCATGATTTCCTGGCTTTATGAACACCCTCCTTCAGAAATATGCAATGGGCTCAGATTGGTTAGCTGGCCCTTTGTTGTGTGATTCGCTAAACCACCTATTGCATATTCAGAAACATCGCACCCCTCACCTCAGTGGCATGTGATCCGGTTGTATTGTAAACAATGGTGTCATCAATTTTGATTATTAATTTGAGACCGATTGAGACCCAGAGAATACTAGTGAAGAGGATCGCGCAGAACCTTTTCAGAATGAGATGTTTTTTTTTTGTTTGTTTGTTTTTTGTTGTCTCATACTTTTAGATACCCTGTTATTTGTAAATGCTACTGCTTATGTAAGCTTCTAATATATGGCTTTATCCTGATTAAAGCTTAAATACAGCAGAATACATTTATTTTTTTATTTAACCTTTATTTAACCAGGGGAACTCATTGAGATTTAAAACCTCTTTTCCAAGAGAGACCTGGCCAAGATGACAGTGCATTGACAGCGCACAGTAACAAATATGAACAACCAACACACATACATAAAAATAAACAGTGTGCATTACACTACTTAAAAATTAGACAACATTAGACTACTTAAAAATACATATTAAAATCAGTGACAACGATTTATAGCATCTATTTCTAAAGATTTCATGTAGTGTTTAAATTGACCAAAAGAAATCAGATTTTGCAACTTCAAATCAATCTACAATGTGTTCCATGTGGAAGGGGCTGCATAACTAAAGGCCTTCATACCAAGCTCTGTACGGACCGTAGGTACAGACAACAAATACAAATTACCAGAGCGCAAATTGTAGGAACAGCTGCTACGAGACATATAAGTGCAAAGATAAGAAGGGAGCATATCCAACATAGACTTATAAATAAACATAAGCCAATGAATGTGCCTCCTCATTGATAATGAAGGCCAATTTGTCATTTTATACAAAGTACAATGATGTGTTGATGCTTTACATCCAGTCACAAATCTTAGTGCACTATGAAAGACAGTATCCAATAAAGATAAACATTTATCAGGCGCATTTCTATAGAGCAGATCACCATAATCAAGTGCAGTGAGAAATGTAGCAGCAACCAATCTCTTCCTGGTTTTCCAAGAAAAACAGGCTTTGTTTCTAAAATAAAATCCTATTTTTAATTTGAGCTTCTGTACCAATTTTTCAATGTGCAACGTAAAAGAGAGCTGATCATCAATTAATATACCCAAGTACTTATACAATTTGACTTGTTCAATCTGCTCTCCATGTATAGTAAAAATATTTGGGAGACTTTCAAGGGACTTCTTAGATTTTGAAAAGAGCATAGTCTTAGTTTTCTCAACATTTAAAACTAGTTTAAGATGATACAATTGTGCCTGAACAAGATTGAAAGCGGTTTGTAAATGTGAAAAAGCTTGGTGTAAAGTTGCAGCCTTACAATAAATAACGGTATCATCCGCATAAAAATGAAAATGAGCTTGTGGGATGTCTTGACCCAAGTTATTAATATAAATAGTAAATAAAATTGGACCCAAAACTGATCCTTGCGGTACACCACTAAATACAGTCAGTGTTGCTGATTTGAGATTGTCCGAGTAAACACACTGAGTTCTATCAGTCAAATAATTGGTAAACCAATCTATAGTATGGTCAGAAAAACCAATATTATGTAGCTTTTCCAATAAAATGCAATGATCCACTGTATCAAATGCTTTAGATAAATCTATAAAAAGAGCTACACAGTTGTTCTTACAGTCCACTGCTTCAATAAAGTCATTAATGACCTTCATTGTTGCTGTAGTAGTACTATGCTGCCTTCGAAACCCAGACTGTAAGTCAGACAAAATGTGGTTGGAAACCAAATAATCCTTTAACTGATCACCAACCAGAGTTTCTAAAACTTTAGCTAAAATTGGTAACTTAGAGATCGGTCTATAATTTTCCAAATGTGCAGAATCACCACCCTTCAAAAGAGGGAGTACATAGGCTGATTTTCAAATTAATGGAATCTCATTGCAGACTAAAGTGAGATTAAAAATAATTGAAATTGGTTTAGCAATAAAATTAGCAGCTATTCGCAAAAAATAAGGCTCTAGCCTGTCAGGGCCCGGGGATTTACTAGGCTCCAAAGCAACAAGAGCTGATTGCACATCTGCGACAGTGAAATGCTTTAGACAAAATACCTCTTTACCTGCCACAGATTTCGTTGGTGGTACTGGTAAATTAAAACAGTTTGTCACGTTTGAATTTCCTACAAGGAGCTGATGCTCAAAAAAGGAACCAGCTTCCACAAAGTGCTTATTAAAACAATCCAACATTGCAGGCTTATCTGATATAACGGCTTTATCCTTGATAATATACGGAGGTAACTCATTGTAAGCATTCATGGAGCATACCGATTTCAATGCTTTCCAGAATTTACGGGGATTGTTTAGGTTCTCTGTTGTAGCTGCTAAATAAAAATCTGATTTTGCTTTTTTGATACAAAATGTGCAGCGGTTGCGCAGCTGTCTAAAACTAAGCCAGTCTGAATCTGTCCCAGATTGCCTTGCTTTAGCCCAACTAACAATCGTGCGTACTGCCATGCGTGCGGCGGCCATCTTGGATGTGTTTCATGACTGCGTTGTGTGTATATATATATATATATATATATATATATATATATATATATATATATATATATATATATACATACAGTACAGACCAAAAGTTTGGACACACCTTCTCATTCAAAGAGTTTTCTTTATTTTCATGACTTCAGTCACACTGAAGGCATCAAGGGCTATTTGACCAAGAAGGAGAGTGACGGGGTGCTGCGCCAGATGACCTGGCCTCCACAGTACCGGACCTGAACCCAATCGAGATGGTTTAGGGGTGAGCTGGAGCACAGACTGAAGGCAAAAGGGCCAACAAGTGCTAAGCATCTCTCGGGGAACTCCTTCAAGACTGTTGGAAGACCATTTCAGGTGACTACCTCTTGAAGCTCATCAAGAGAATGCCAAGAGTGTGCAAAGCAGTAATCAAAGCAAAAGGTGGCTACTTTGAAGAACCTAGAATATGACATATTTTCAGTTGTTTCACACTTTTTTGTTATGTATATAATTCCATATATAATTCCACGCGTTAATTCATAGTTTTGATGCCTTCAGTGTGAATCTACAATTTTCATATGACATAACTTCTCCAGGCCCCAAAAATACCCTTAGACTCCAGAGGGTTAACTACATGTTAATGCATACATCCAAAAAGCTGCCCTGTGGAGAAGGGCAGACCAACTGCTTGTGAGCCATGATCCCCCTAATAGGGGTCTTCCTGCTACAAAGCAGACCCTCAGTCGGTGGATAGTTGATGCCATTACTATTGCCTATGAGTCCTTTGATCTCCCCTCGCCTCTGAGGGTCAAGGCTCACTTGACCTGAGGTATGGCGGCCTCCAAGGCCTTCTTGGCAGGTGTGGCCATGTAGGATATCTGCAATGCAGCGCGATGGTCCATGCCTCTCACATTTGTCAGGTTCTATGTCCTAAATATGTGAGCCCCTCCTGGCTCTTCTGTTCTCTCATCCTAGCTGTGCTCTTCCACACTAGAAAGGGATTTGTAAGTCTGGCAGTATGGGCATTCTCGTTCCCAAAGCGACGCAGCTCGAATTCCTGAAGGGGAATTCCTGAAGTCTCCAGGTTACGTATGCAACCATGGTTCCCTGAAGGAAATGAGACGCTGCGTCTCAGGGCCATACTTCTGGCATACTCCCTGTCAGTGCAGGTTTCATTTCTAGAAGCTGATGCCGGTTCCACCTCACATGCTTTTATAGCTTCCTGGTTGCTACATCAGTTGCCTATGATGTCACGCCCTTCCATTGGACTGATTACACATGTGATTCAGAGCATGGTCCTGCAGGCACGTTTCTTCACAGGGCTAACCCACTACATGGCAGTCCCTGTGGCCCAAAGCATTCTTCGATGCAGTGTTCCCTTCAGGTAACCATGGTTACATACATAACCTGATGATGTTTCTCTGTGTTCTCTCCTGAAGTGGCTGCGTGAGCTTCTCTTCAGCAGCGCAACCTTATTTTGTCAGTTGATTCATTACATACAGAAGCTATATCCACTATTCGCCACTTACTCTAAATGTAATAAAATCTAAATAATACTTGGGTGACAGTAGGGCTGGATGATTAATCGAAAACTAATCGAAAACAAAACTCAGAGCCTATAACCGACGTCATTTTACCACGTCAGTAATTTCGGTTTTTTTATCCTATTAATACTTTCGACCCCACTGTGTGTTAATGTACTTTCCCCTTAAAACATATTACCGCGCATGTAGTCAAGTGACTCCGCCCCGTCCAGCCTGCGACATATTCCGACATTGAAGCAACATGCAGGAGAATTCAAACACAGAGTCAACTCTGCAACAGCAACAGAAGGAGCCGCTTGTACCAAAGAAACACGCAGTGTCTGTCATTTAGACGCATTTTGGCTTTAATAAAGACGACACCGAACAAAATCAAATCAAATGCTAACACTGAAGAAAAACTGTTATAGCGACCAAATGTAATACCACCAATCTGTTTCAACACTTGGAGCACAATCACATTACCGAATATGAACAGTGCATGGCTCAAAAAAAGAGAACAGGGGTCACTGCAATTATGCTTACTGAATATTTACCAATCAGACCACTCAGATCATTAGGATCAAGTCTGTTAGACAAAAGAAAAAAATGAAACAAGGGGAGAACGCTTTTAGCTATTATGCCACCAGCAGTTGTAACAATTTTGAAACTTTTTACATTCCTTGTTTTATTTTTGTGATTTATATTTTTTATCTTAATTGCTTTTAGATGTAAAGCACTTTGAATTACCATTGTGTATGAAATGTGCTATATAAATAAACTTGCCTGAAAAGTTTGGAGAACACCTGATAAGAGATCAGATACAATTCCTTCATACCAAATCCTTCCAGATGCTTCAGATTTACAGCTCCATGTTGATGCTTCTTCTTAATATATCTGTGGTTATGCTGAGTCTGGAAAAATAGCCTAGATTGTGGAACATCAGCTGACAAATTAAGAGGAAATAATATGATGATTCAAGTGTATTTTTTTTTAAGTTAGTCTATTTATTTATTTTATCAGGGTGACACCAAAATCACATAATCACCCTTCCATTGTGAAATGAAATTGTGAAAATGTGAAAATACATGCTCTCACGAAAATGACAAGGAGCCCTCAAACACACTAATCCATCCACAAAGATAACTCTGCATTCTGTCCTTTCATTGGATGTGAGGCCAGCATCAAAGACTGCCCAGCCATTTTCCCATCCATACAGTTGCTATGATACCATAGTCATAAAGACAGCAATGCACAACACTCAGCCCATCAGAATGCCTTTTGTCCAGCATTCAAACATTTAATGAGCTAGTGGTTGATTAACTCTCATGATTAAAAAGCTGAAGAGGTTGGACAGGGCACTGAAAAGAAATGAAAAGACACAGGGTCTCATTCACTAAGCATGCATACACACAAACCTGTGTGTGACCCATGCATAAACGCGTTTTCACAAAAAAAATGATGGTTCGCTAAAACTTTCATCCTAAAATGTATTCTAAATTTAAGGAAATATATAACAACTCAAAGCACATGAACGAAAAATAATCACACTCTGTCCAGTCTTAATAATCTGTTGATGAGCAGGTGTGTCCAGTTAGAATTCCAGGGAAGGTGCACGTTGTGATTGGGAAGTGAGAGCCTGGATTACCCATGACAATTGGAAGCAAATGTACGGACCTGAGGAATGGTGTGACATGCTCAGATTTTCTGGTTCTAGTCAGAATCCTAGCAGCAGTGTTCTGTCTAACGGTCTTCTTGGGAAGGCCAGTGAGGAGACCATTACAATAGTTCATCCTGCTGGTGATAAAGACATGAACAAGTTTCTCAAAGTCTTCACTGGAAACAAAGCATCTAATTCTTGCAATGTTTTTGAGATGCTAGTATGCTGATTTAGTTATTGCCTTAATATGACTACTTGAACTAAGGTCTGACTTTAGTTGTTTGACCCCTAGAGTCAATGTATGCATACACTCTGAGAACTTCATCTTTATTTCCAAATGCAGTGACTTCATTTTTCTACTTGTTTAACAGAAGAAAGTTCTGGCACATCCAACTGTTCATTTCAAAAATGCATTTGCAGCCAGAGCCAATGGAGCTGTAGTCATTTTGCGATAAGGCTAGGTATATACCTGGTTATCATTTGCATAGCTATGATAGGCAATTCGTTTTTTTTTCTCTCAATATTTTACTCAGAGCATATACAGGATGAACAAGAGTGGTGCAAGAATTGAGCCTTGTGGGACTCCACATGTCAAGGACGTCCACTTAGACATATGCTCTCCTATACTGACTTAAACTCTCCCTTCTGAACCATTTGAGGACCATCCAAGAAAGCCCAACCCATTTTTCCAGTCCCTCTATGATCGACTGAGATCTAGTAGTAACTGCATTGATATTTTGCCAGAATCTGAATTGAAGCTATAATTATATTATATAGCCTGGTAATAACAAACTCTGCTACTTCGCTTTGCTTCGTAGACAGAGTCTGGAATGGCATAATTGACAAACGTTTTCTTTCTTGTGGTGGGGGGGCACTTGTCTGAAGTTTAAAATCATTGGTTTCCCGTAAGCCAGTCACATAACGTTTGGTTATGATGCGTGTTATGCGCTGGCTCAGCCGCCTCACACTTCCACTGTAAACACAGGAATGCTGCGAAAACAAAACCATTGAGCGAAATACCGGCGTGAACATGGCAGTTCACAATCACAAATATCGCCTTGCGGGACTTTGGGCCTCCCTAGTTTTTCGTTAACGATCGGTAACAGTTTATAAATTTAACTTTTCAAAAAACCTGTCGGGACTCGGGAGTAGGGCCACAACTTCACCTCAAAACACTCTTCAACAAAACACTCTTCTTGTTTGGGCTTCAGTTGGCAAATGCTGGGAATATTCTCCACAACAGAGCGAATAGCATCCCATGTCTCCGTGTTCATTTTTGATTTCCCTAACCTACTACGATCTTAAATTCGGCGGTTAGCGTCTACATCATGTCTCTCAGCCCGCCCTCCGTCTGTTGATTGGCCGACTGTTTTGGAGCTGGAGGAAAACTGGGAGATAGTTCGCCATCTCAGACTGAGTACAGAAGCAAACTGAAATTGAGCAGAAGTAGGAAATCTGACATAGTCGGGCTAATATATTGAGTACTATAAACCGAATGCACAGCTGCAATGGATGCAATGTGAGACAGGTTCTCACTACTTCTTATGTTCACTTAAGACATAATCAACTGTGTTTATGTGAATACTCATCAAAACGGACAACTCAACTTCATTTTGTGTGTAATTCTCAGTTCATGCAATGCAAATGAGTACTTTGCTGTGAGACACGCTTTCTGTGTGTATGCTTCAGTAGTGTCTGCGTTCAGAAAACCAAATTGAGTGCTTTCTTGCGTCGTCAGATTTATTCCTGGGGACAGCTATGGCAAAAGCTTCATTTTGTGAAGATGAGATTCTCTCCCCACTTTCTATAAATGTTTTGAATGTAAGATCAAAAAGATCAATGCTGCAGATTTGTTTTCAAAGCCGCCTTTCCTCCTATTTACCAAGGGTACAGTAACTCACAGAGGTCTCTTTATGAGTCTTACCCATGTGTAAACCTGACAGTGTTTTGGACCATTAGTGCAGGAGTGCAGGCCAGAATCATGGCGAACACTAAGTGCCAACTCTACCATTTCCACGGGAGTTGCCCCTGGGACGTTTAGACGGCTTTCTGTGACAGTACCCCTTACGGCCAAAGGCCTAAGCTACATACCCAACTTAATTGTTAGTGCCTCGGCCTGTCGGTAGAGCTGAAGGCTTGGAATCAGGAAAGATTTCTTTACAGGGATACGGCTAAGAACCTAGCATTTTATACCAAGTCTTGCCTGTCACACAGGGGCTACCGCTAGCTTACGCATAAGCTAAAAGTCTCAACAGTTCTCTAGTAGCAACACCCTGTTTAGATAGGTATCCAAGGATACATAGGTTGAGTGGCGCCCAACATGAACAGGGCTTTTACCAACTCAAGAAAGGGCACGAAGCAACCGCGCAAAGCCCTCACCATTCAGGATTTTAGAAAGGATGCAGAATACTAGCGTGCGAACTTACCACAGTGTGGATTTCACAAAGTGTGCAAAGACTTCACGTCCACACTTACCATAGAATGGATTTTCAAATACTGTTCTAAGGAGGGGCTCTCGTGACACTATAGAGCAGCTCATAGATGGAATGGTGCATCTCAAAACAGTATGCTTAAGAGTCATCAACTCGATCTATGGAAACAATACTGGAGGGCTCTGGGGAAAAAAACAGAGAACTCAGTCCCATATGAGAGGAGAACTCTGAGCTCAGAGTAGCGCACTCATAACCGACCCTTTTTGGTTCATGGTTCATGTTGACGAAAGCAATGCTTGAGGTTTATAAATAAATACACACTAGCTGAATGGAGCCCGAGGATCCAAGGTCTAATCATCTCAAGAAAGGGAATGAAGCAGAGCACGTAACCATTACCGTACAGGATTTCAGAAAGTGCGTAGAGACTTGCATGCACACTGACCACCAAGTGGTTTTGAGAAAGTACACAAAGCTTAGCATGTGTACCTAAAGGTTCCTAAGCATTGCAGAGGCACTGAATCACACAGGAGAGGCAAGCTCAAATTTTACAAACCTCGGGCGAGGGGAGCATCACCTGAGGCAGCATATACAAGAAGATTCTGTAACTGCCATCTCCACTTTCTGCTAGATGCGACAGCACCACTAAGCGGCCAGGAGACCCCTCAGGATGACCTGGCCGGACATCCTGCAGTGCTGTGCCAGGCCTGATGATCAAGAAGGCTCCCGCAGAAACCTGTGATCTCAGCCACCTAATACCGGAACATGAAGCCAGATGGCTGGTGCTGGCGAGTGTTTAGTAAACAATGTAATTAAGCACTGCAAATGAAACTCACAGAATTTATTAGTAGACACATAACCACCAGCAATTTAATACACATAAGTATATACAGAGAGGGTTACATACGCACCCACCCTCCTGCACTGGAACCCCGCTCAAGGGGCGCCTCATTTTAGTCCCGGACTATCAGTAGGGTGGTTGCTATGAACATAGAACCAGCCAAAAACATTATAGGTCCAACATAGGAGACTGTTATGCAAGAGATTTCCATCTAACCTCGATCAGGTGCAGAGCTGGTGGTTACAGGGGAATTAGTAAGGGGAGGATAAAAGCAGAAGTTAAAAATCCCTAAAGGGAACGAGTAGATTCCTTGGTATCACTCTGATTCGGACGAGAACAGTGCCTCGTCTGGATCACATCCCTTAGGTTCTGCTTAGATCCTTGTGACCCACGATTCCTCTTTCCCCTAACCGCAGGTGGGGGAGGAGCGCGAGTCACGACACTAGCCTTCTTTGATCCTCAGATCGAGACAGGCCAGGATGCCCATGTTGTTCGGGCTCGGACCTGGACCTTCGTGGAACTAAGGATCTGGAAGCAGCAGAGTGTGCCTTCGTCTCCCTGAACTTCTCGATCACCTTCTCAACGGAAATACCGAAAAATTCAAAAGGCGAAACATTAATATTGAGAAGAAAGCCTTTTCTTTCTTCCCAATGTCTGCCAGGTTCATCCGAAGACATCTCCCCGCTGCCACCATGGCCGCCATAGTCCCATCCATGGTGGAGGCGGCCTGCTTGGTAGCATGGAGAGAGGTCCGTGGTGCGGTGCGGCTACCTGATCAGGAGAAAGGCCCTTGCCTCCATCCAGGTCTCTTAGCAGATCAGCCTGACATGCCTGAAGCACCACCATCATGTGTAACAAAGTCACAGCCTGACCTGCTGCTGCGCATGCCTTGCCATTTAAGCCAGATGAATTTTCTGAAGGGGCTTAGATGGCAAGGATGGAGCTTAAGAGAGGATGTATCCCCCGCAGAAAGAAGTATTATTTTTGTTAGCTCTTTCCACAGGGGGCATCCTCTCATAGCCGCTTTCGCGCATGACCTCAATGACGGCCTATTTACTCATATGCCGAAACTGATGGATGTGAGAAGAAAACAGCCTCTTTCATTTCTTTTTGATATCTGTATGGAGATCATGCAGAAATGGAAGGCTCACCTGAGCTGGAGGGCTAGGTTTTTTTCTTTTTTTTCTTTTTTTTTGTGGCCTTACAGCATCACCTTCATAGCGCATTTTCATGGCAAGTCCAACTTTGCCGTGGCGCAATCCATAACCTCTAACAGCTCTACATACGCAGGGCAGGAGAATTGAGAAGGCTCAGCCTCAGCTTCTTCACCATCCTCAAATATTTCCTGCTTTTCCTGGGTAAAAACCCAGCAGAGCACTAACCTCAGTATCAGATAGTGTTAAAGATATAACATCATCCTCCCGAGGCTGTCTCGCGTCCGCCGACATTACGAGTGCAAAAGGGAAAATCCCTCTTCAAAACAAATCCACCTGTGTTCTTATGAGCTCATTCTCCTTCGTGCCTCATTATCGGCAAGTCCTGAACTGCGGGAAGCAGATGGCTGCCTTTTTTTCCGTTCATTCCGGAAGAGAGAAGAATGAGAGCGGAGCTTTTTTCCTTGAAAAAAAAAAACGCTCACAATGCACACAGATTGCCTCCTCAAAGACATCACATGCGTGCTCTTCACCCAAACAAATTACACAACGATCGCATGTTATCGGGTGTCAAATAACGTCAACGCAAATGCACACATTGTCTAAACGCTTGCTAGTAGTCGCCCTGATATACAGAGAAAGATCGCTCATACCAGTTCTTTCAGATGCACGCTTCAAAAAGAACCTTTCTTCTGTATTCAGTTTATCTATATGTTAAAATGAAAATAAAAAAGGCAAAGTACATTTCTGCAGCTCATTCATTAGGTTTAAATGAAAATGAAAGGAGGCAGTGGTATTTGATATCCTATTTCGTTTTATTGTAAATATACAGAGAGGAAAATTGCAGTAGCCATGGTCAGCTGACTGAAGTTATGAAGTATGCTGCTGTTTGCAGAATTACCGAATTCGCGTCGTCGTGGACATCACACTCCCGAGTTGAATGCACAAAGTCTGAACTACCGAGGATGCACGTCCAAAATCAGCATACTTTGTATTGAGAAACGCGCAAAAACCTACGTCACCAGACTATTTTCCTAATCTTCCCGGTACTTTACACCGCGGTGGAAACGCAGAAAGCAACAGGTCTGGGGGGAAAAAAGTTCCTGGTACAAATGTTCCGGGTAATTTCAGTGGAAACGTGGCATTAGAGGCCCTTCTAAAGTTCTCAGATCAGACCGCGACACTAACTTTATTGGAGTGTGAGAGGAGCAAAAAATCAGTACACCCTGAGATCCAAGACTACCTCAGCAACGAAGGCTTTACATGGACATTCGATGCGCCTCACTCATCACATATGGGTGGATCATGGGAAAGAATGATTGGCATCGCCCACCACATTCTAGACGCAATGTTACTGCAGTCAGGTCCAACTCATCTTACCCATGAGATCCTCACAACACCAATGGCAGAAGTCATAGCAATCATTAATGCTCGTCCATCAGTTCTCATAAGTACTGATTCAGACTCACCAACTATTTTGACAACGTCTATGCTTCTAACTCCAAAGGCAGGAATTGCTCCCGCTCCTGAAGGAACATTTGACATAAAAAACATGTATAAAAAGCAATGGCAACACGTTCAAGGTCTTGCAGATACCTTTTGGAAGCGTTGGAGAGAAGGAAATGGACTCATTACAAAGATAACATTCAAGTAGTAGTCTTGTTAAAAGATGATCAAGTTAAACGTAATGAATGGCCCATTGAACTAATTACTAAAACCATCCCAAGCGAAGACAAGAGGATCAGAAAATTGGAAATTAAAGTTGTGAAGCAAGGGACTACTCTTCTCTACTTGCGCCCAGTGACTCAACTTATTCTCTTGCTTCCACAAAGTAGTGAAACAAAGACTGATTAGTATTAAATAGTGGTATAAAAGCATTTATACCAGGCAGGGAGTGTAATGGTTCAGTTTAATTGTAAAGAAAGGGGATTTTGGTTATATGTTGACTAGGGCTGCACGATGTGTCGTTTAAGCACTGATATCGCGATGTACGAATCCACGATAGTCACATCGCAGGATGTGCGATGTAGGCTGTTGTAGTTGATCCAACTGTATGGGCCAGCTGCTCCCCGGCCCTTCACCAATGTGATTCACAGATTAATTGCACAGCTTAACCATCAAAGAGTGAAAGTTTATCATTTGCATGTTTTTAAGTCCTGTCAGTTTAACAGGGCAGAAAGAGAGAGAGAGAACGTGCGAGAGAGAGAGCGCACGCGAGAGAGAGCGCGTGAGAGAGAGAGAGAGAGACAGAGAGACAGAGGGAGAGAGACCGCGAGAGAGAGAGAGAGAGCCCTGGCAGCACGCTCACCATCTTCAAACAACCCCCCCGCATATTAATCAATTGACACGATGGTGTCGATGTTTAAATCATTTAAAATAAGAATGTAAGTGTGCTCACCCCATTTTTGTTTGTAAGAAAAAATTAGATTAGATTTCATATCGCAATATATATCGCAGAAAAATAAAATATCGCAATGTCATTTTTTCCCAATATCGTGCAGCCCTAATGTTGACCTTTAAGCACCCTCTTGTGGCGAGGATTGTGTATGGTAAGTCGCTATTATTTGTCATAGAAATGTGATGTTTAGTAGGTTAAAGATGTTTGACAGTAACATTAATCTAGAGATGCAAACATTGCTAAAGCAAAACATAAAGTGCAAAGTGTGAGCATTAGCGCCGTATGCTATCGGTCTTTTGTTATGATTATTAGGCTAATTTGGATTCCGTGATTACAAGCCATTACCTAAACTTAAGAATATTATTACCAAATGCACATGACAATGTAACGTTTAATGCTTAATGTGTTGATTTAATGTTTCTTTTGAATTCTTTTAGGCAGTAAATACTTCTCAGTTAGCTATGCAATTTGAATGCAATTATAATTAAAGCTGCAAGCAGCGATGGACGGGCCCTCGCACCCGGGCTCACCAGCAGCGAGTGGCTTTAATAAAAAGGTGAACGGTGAGAAATGTGCACGTAAAGTCATAAATATAAGTGGAATATATCAAAGTATATTCCACATATGTGCCAACCTTCCTGTTGCCAGCAGGTGGCGCTATCATTATAATGGAATATTGGCCTCTTGCTGTGGCGAGACATCAAATTTTGTTATGGCGCCATGGACACGCCCTTCAACAAAAACTCAAGATCTCCACAATTTAAAATTGCACAGGCCTTTAGATTAGACTGACCACCAAAAATAAATTAATGTCAAAAAATTTCTAAGAGTAGTTTGTCGCAGCGTAAAATATTTCACTTCCTGTTGCCATCAGGTGGCGCTATGGCTATAACTGAATATTGGCATGTAAATCTGTTAAGGGCAGAAGTCTAATCTAACATGTGAAGTTTGGGGCAGATTGGACATTGTATATCTGAGTTACAGCAACTTCCTTTTTCATGGTGAAACATCGAAATTTGTCAGGCCGCCATGGACACGCCCTTTAACGAAACCTCAATATCTTCGCAATTTAACATCGCAAAGGCCTTTAGATTACACTGACCAAGTTTGGTGTTGATCTGAATAAATCTCTAGGAGGAGTTCGTTAAAGTACAACACCTGAAAATGGCAAAAACAACACCAATTTTGCAGAGAAAATTCTAAATAACCGACTTCCTGTTGGGATTTGGATTTCGTACCAAGAGACTTTTTCGTAGGTATTGGTGTGTTACATGTGTGTACTGATTTTTGTACATGTACGTGAAACGTAGCTCGAGGCGCACTCCGTTGAAAGTGTATAGGTGGCGCTATCGAGCCATTTTGCCACACCCGATGGAATATTGGCCTTCAGATCTGTTCAGGCTAGGACTCTTATCAAACATGTGACGTTTGGGGAAGATCGGACATTTTATGCCTGAGTTATAAAATCTTTTATTCCCATGGCGAGACATCAAACTTCGTTACGGCGCCATGGACACACCTTTTAACGAAAACTCAAGATCTTCTCAACTGAACATCGCACAGGCCTTTAGATTAGACTGACCACAAAAAAGACATCGATGTCTTAAAATTTTTAGGAGTAGTTCATCAAAGCGTAAAATATGACACTTCCTGTTGCCAATAGGTGGTGCTATGACTATAACTGAATATGGGCAAGTCAATCTGTTCAGGTCCAGAGTCTTATCAACCATGTGTCATGATGTCTGCGAGTAACTGTGGGCTGCAAATGTGCACATTTACTGCTTTTGACTCGCTGTCTGCCTGGGCAGATCGTACTCGCACGGGTGTCGTTTTTACAGAAACCACGCGCCGTGTGTGACATAGTGTTTGTGGGCACTGAGGAGTGGCACGTTTACTATGTGGTGCGCGTGACCGATCTGAGTCGATCTTATAGGCGCGAGCCCTGTGTGCAGGGCTGTGCTTACATGCGGGGATGGGCATTGAGGAGTGGGCATCGTCACTACATTTATAGCACCATCGGCCGTGGCCGGAACACCAGAAATAACACTCTTTTCGGGAAATATCTGGGTAGCCGTGATAACGGCTTTTGTGTGCAGGCAAGCGGGCACTCGTGCAGGCTTGGGCATTGCAGAAGACGCTGAGACAGTCACAATTCTTGGAACTGCAACAGCGGCGCGCTTGGGTGAGAGCTCGGCCGCAGCGGAACTCATACACCGGCGCTTTCCTAGCAGTGCTAGGATGTTTTCGTGGCTTCTGGCTTCACTGCAATCCTCTGCCGCGGCTCCCGCAGTGCGGGGCGACGGCTGGAAGAGCGAGAACCGGGTCCCGCGCTGCGTTGCTGACGCTGTCGCGATGACGCAGTTGGAGGCGGTGGGCGTGACTGAGAGCTCTGTGGGGCCGGCCTATCGCGGTCAGCTGCAGAACCGGAGCGCTTCGGCAAGAAGTGCTTGAACGCCTGCGACGCTTTCTGGTCCTCGACGAATCTCTCCACAAACTCGCTGACCGATGATCCGAAGAGGCCAGCAGGAGTCAGCGGCGCGTCGAGGAACGCAGCGCGCTCAGACTCCTTGATGTCAGAGAGCGTCAGCCACAAATGCCTCTCAGCCACCGTAGCGGAAGCCATAACCCGTCCCATGGCCTGTGCAGCGGACTTAGTAGCGCGGAGGGAGAGATCCGAAACACTCCTCAGATCCGCGAGACAGATCCCTTCAGGTCCCATCTCATCCAGCTTGCGGAGGAGATCGGCCTGGAAAATCTGCAGCGTGGCCATGGTGTACAGCGCAGACGCAGCCTGCCCAGCAGCAGAGAAGATCCGTGCGAGCAGCGATGACGTCATGCGGCAGGCTTTGGATGGCAACGCCACCTTAGTCCGCTATCCAGCAGAGGGCGGGCAAAGGTGCGCTGCAATAGCCTGTTCCACCGGCGGAAGTGACAGGTAGCCTCTGTTCTTAGCATCGTCCAGTGTGGAGAATGCTGGTGAAACAGATGAACGAACTCTCGCCGAGAAAGGAGCGTTCCAAGCTTTCGCCACTTCTTCGTGAAGCTCAGGAAGAAAGGGGGCGTGCTTTGAGCTGGGAGAAAAACGCTCATCCGGGAGAAAGCTACCATCCAACCGGGAACGAGAAGGGGGCGCTGGAGCAGAGCGTGAGCACTCGCATCAGCTCCTTATCGATATCCGCCCGTCTGCTGGGCCTCTGAGCAGAAGGCGCGAGATCCACGGTGCTCGCCCAACCCTCACTGCCCGAAGCAAGCAGAGAGCATGTGTCCTCTTCCTCCGACGCGGCCCTGAGATCCACTTCCTCCGATGACGCGGCAGCAGACAGCGGACGCTGACCATCGGGAAGCGATGCAGGGGAGGCCGGTGAAGCGGGGGGAACCGGCGAGCTCGGCAGAGCTGGAGGCAGTTCCGGTAGACGCTGCGAGCGGCGCTTTTTAAGGCGCTGCGGCGCAGCGGATGATGCAGGCTTCGAGAAGAACGCCCGGCGAGTCCTCAGAGTCACCATAGGCATTAACTCACAATGAGGGCAGCCGCCGTCAGAGAGCGCGAGCGCTGCATGGTCCTCACCCAGGCAGGAGACGCAGATGACGTGACGATCTCCTTCGCTGAGCGGGGCTCTGCACGAGCCGCACGAGGGCATCTTTAAAAAGACGCAGCTCTTTTATGAGTGTGCGTCGCAAGGCGAAGCGTCCTAATTGGTCTGATATTGCATCAGCCTGCGCTCGATAGGCTGTGCAATTGCTGCAGAGCAGCCAATGAGCGAGCGAGCCGTCTCGCCTATGGCTGTGTACTGCTGCAAATGCACTTTACAAAAATTCAAAATTAAGGATAATTTTTTGCTTCAGTATTTCGTGAAAAGAGACTTTTCCCGTAGCGTCTTAGCTAAGACGCAGTACTCGTTCCCTCTTCTAGAGAGAACCGAGGTTACGTTAGTAACCAAATACGTTTTATTATTTTTATAAATCGCAGATCTCGAAGACGAACGTCTTAATAGGATCGCACATTAGAAATGTCTGGTGAGATAAAATGTGCACGATAACATTAAGCAAATCCCAATCAAACAGAGAATAGGTGATGAATCCGTTAAAATGCAACTATAGACGACATATATTTTTTCTTCTGACAAACTTAATTTATTTTTTAGCGTGTTTAAAAAATAAAAAATAAAGAAAACATGCAGCAAATAAAAATAGGCGATTAATCCGGTAAAATTTTATACTTCAGAGCAGAGCCTGGGCCTAATATAGGCTATCCAGGTTTTTTTTTTTCATTGCATCTGAAAATGACTTGATCAGCCTCCCGCGATGCTCAGCTGTGGACGATTTAAAAATGTTTGACATAAAGGTTGCTGTCCCATTTTATACAGGAATTGTTCATTTAAAAAAATCGAATTATATTCTTAGTTCTAATTATATTATTAACACAAGTTCATTTAGACTATTTAACATGCCCTGTGACATTTTATCCTTTTTTACTTATAAACTCCTTGAGAATTTAAAGTTAGTTTAATAGTATTTAAATTCAAGTTCAAAAATAGGTTTTAACTGCTAAATACCAACAACCATACTGAATGTGAATAAATAAAATGCATACTTTTCATAACATTTCATTATTCATAAAATGCGTTTCTGGTGTTTGGATTTGTACTTCAATATAATGAGCTCTAAGTTTAACAGCCCTAGACTGGTTCTCTCGCTCTCTCTCTCTCTCTCTATTTAACAGCATTAGCTCAATGAAATACATCTTCCTTCAGTTAGAATGAATGTTTTCCTGCTTGCTAAATGTTGGTCTCATGATCAATAAGTTGTATTCGCCTCAATCTATTTTAGTAAAGTCAAACCGCAGACAGTGAAGCTGCATCACTGAGCGATGTGAGGCGGGAACAGAGGATTCCGCTTGGTCTTAAAGCCTTCCGCAAACATCCACGATCACAAATAACAATGATTTTCGTAAAATAATTAATTATTAACTGATGATTTGTTATTATCATTATGGTCTTGTGAAAATATATATATACGGATAAAAAGCTAAATGTTTTCATTTCATTTTCATTTCAGTTCATTCTTGGTTTAAAAAAAATCTTCAGGTTCCATGAGCAGAGCGAAATGGGAACGGTCCAGTATTTAGCAATAATTATTATTAACTCTGTTTATATTCTTGATTTTTTCAAACTACTAACACTTTGCATTTTTGAATTATGCCTTATGTGTGTCCAAAAATTGAGTATTTTCTGTTTCAGCTGTTTGATCGCGCTGGTGTCTCGTGCACATATTCACTGGAAACAGCAGTCGTTCACCAGACATTCAGCGTTAACAGCAATCCACTTACTCCACATATTGTTAATTATGATTTTTTTCCATCGATACTGAAACACGCGTGTACAACAAAGCCTATTTTACCTCACGAATAATACTTGAGCTTCAAATGGGCAACATCACGAATATGGAAACGGATTTCTCCCAAGGGAGAGAATGAGAAAGCCCAACCTTACCTTATGCTTAGCTTTAAATTATTATAATTTTTTTGTTTGTTTATAGCTAAGCGTATATTATTATATACTGCAATTATGTTTATCCATTAGAATTCTATATTTTTAATTCTTGTTTTGTTCTGATATATTTGTTAAATTTAAAGTATTTGTTGTAAAGTGAAGGGAATTAAATATATCCTGTTTGTACATGATAACATTATTAGGCCAGCCGTTATTATTTCTAAATGTAATAAAATGCAATTTATACATGAATTATATAGCTAATATAAAAAAAAAACATGCAGCAAACGAAAATAGGTGATCAATACATTAAAATTAAAACAATACAAGATTAATATATTTTTTTTTCTCTCACAAACTTAATTTATTTTTTAGCGTGTTTAAAAATAAATAAAGAAAGAAAACATGCAGCAAATGAAAAAAAGGCGATTTATCCCTTAAAATGTGTTACTCTGGGTTAACAGTAATAATAAGTATTATATACTTCAGAGCAGAGCATGCATGGGCCTAATCTAGGATATTTTTTTGTTTTGTTTTTTCCATTGCATCTGAAAATGACTTTGTTCATCACATTCACTTCACGCGCTCTGGCGCAGATCCCCCTCTCGTTGCTCAGCTGTGGACGATTTAAAAATGTTTGATATAAAGGTTGCTGTCCCATTTTATACAGGAGTTTTTCATGTAAAAAAAATCGAATTATATTATCAACACAAGTTCATTTAGGCTATTTAACATGCACTGTGATATTTTACCATTTTTAATTTATAAACTCCTTGATGTTTTAAAGTTAGTTTAATAGTATTTAAATTCAAGTTTAAAAATAGGTTTTAACTGCTAAATACCAACAACCATACTGCATGTGAATAAATAAAATGCATACTTTTTATAACATTTCATTATTCATAAAATGCATAACATTTCTGGTGTTTGGATTTGTACTTCAATATAATGAGCTCCAAGTTTAAGAATAGCCCTAGACTGGTTCTCTCTCTCTCTCTCTCTCTCTCTCTCTCTCTCTCTCTCACTCTTTATTTAACAGCATTAGCTCAATGAAATACGTCTTCCTTCAGGTAGAATGAATGTTTTCCAGCCTTGCTAAATGTTGGGCTCATGATCAATAAGTTGTATTGGAGGCGGGAACAGAGGATTCCGCTTGGTCTTAAAGCCTTCCGCAAACACCCACGATCACAAATAACAATGATTTTCGTAAAATAATGATTAATTATTAATTGATGATTTGTTATTATCATTATGGTCTTGTGAAAATATTAATATGGGCTGCGAGAATATAATCAATACAAAGAGTAGTGCTGCTGAGTGCAGGCATGTTTCATCCCAGTAAAACACCGTCCTCTGAGCCAAAACACAGACCGAATTCTGTTCAGCTGGAGGGGGTTGGGTTTTTGGGGTTAGTTATGTGTGGCTTGTGGGGGTCGAGATAAAGGTGTGTATTACTCTTTCATATGGACAGTGTCTTATGAGGCTTTCAAAGTTGCTGAACCAGTTTAAATAGGACTGTTGTTTTGGTTATACACTAAAAAAATGGTCTGTCCCCACGTAAGATTTAGTTCTAGTCGTTAATTTGTTATATTCAACTAATCAGAGGTTTATATTAAATTTACATAATCAAATCTTAATATATTCCGCGCTCAAGCACATGCATTAAGTTTGCCACAAAGTACACGCAGAAGTAGCCTAATAATTGTGAAAAATTAGACCTTTTTATTATTTATTAATAAACAAATGTTTTTTTTGTCTGCTGCAAGATGAAATTCACAGTGCTGGCTCTCTCCGACAGAGAAATGCAACATTCACAGATTGTTGAATGTTGAATATTAATGCACCCTGTCATTAATGCGAATTAATAATTTTTGCACAAATACTTGCATATGAATAGCTATTAATTCACATTTTGCATTTCAACGAAAATTATTTTTTACATGCAATTATCCAAAATGAAACCAAACAAGATTTGTAATGAAGATAAAATAATTAAGAATAAAAGCTGCACATCTACCATCACACGTGCAGTGCAAATCTTGCACATATTTTACACACCTGCATTTAAATGCAGCTACATTTTTTTTATTTTTTCATTAAATAATATGAAAGCAAGTAGGGCTGAGTGATAAATGGATTTTATCAATTAACTCGAATTTGTAATTTACATTGGTTTGTTTGAATAAAAATCGGTTTTCTTTTTAACATCCACCGACGCACCACTCAGTTCTCCCGTATTTCAGAGTGGCTCAACCCTCCCCCACGAGTCCGACAGAGACACACCGTCGAGCAGACGATGAGCGGAGCGGTGTGATTCTGACTGGAGCCTCCATCACGAGTATAATTCATGCCATCAGCCCGTAATATAACTGCATATTCAGCAAGAATTCATGTTAAACATATTTAGCTATGGCTTGATCAGGTTATAATGACTGCAATAGTCGAGCGGGATGTTAAAGGCTATGAGTTTGTCTGTTTCTTTTACTGATTATTTTCGGGTTAAAGCATGATTTAAACAGATAAAGCACATTCACACGCAATCGCTTTAGCAATGCATTCAAACAAATGTAATCTTACAGTGCTACATTATCAGTAGGCTATTTGATTTTGAAATCTTGAAGAAATAAATCGATCTGTTTAGATAAAATAACAGACAATAATGTACAGTTTTTTTCCTCACAAACAAAATTTGCACAGCTGATGGGCTAGTATTAACAAAAAATAAATAATAATAAACAATAATATATAATAAAAAAAAATAATAAAATAAAATAAAGGTCTTTCCAGTATTAATAACATAACAATTTTTTATCATCTTGTCTCAGTTATAAGTTTATAACTATATTAAAACTTGTTTTGAAAAATTTCTTTGTCATTTGAATATTGATTTTAAAATTGATTTAAATCATAAATCGGATTTTTTTTAGGCCATATGCTATCGCCCAGCACTAAAAGCAAGTAAAGAAGGCTCCCTTTAAAATCACTTATGTTGTCAGTTAATGAAGCTCTTTTTTACATCGTGTGTATTTTGTTGATTATAATGACAGAACTTGAGTTTAATCGTGAGGACGTTTTATTAATCCGTCCATTCTTTAGAGTTTCAAAGATTTAATCGTGCAGGTTTAATTTTATTCGTTTCTTGTTTTAGGCTAATTAGGCATAAATAATGGGAATGAAATTATACAGTGCTTCATGTTTAAACATGCAACAATTTCTTAATCAGTTTACACACAAATGTTTTCTCCCCAATAAGTTAAAGGACAGGTAACGAATAACAAAAATGCATGTTGTTTTATTAAAGGAAAAAATATGTTTATATTGAAAATATAAATTAAAATATAGGCATAATATATGAAAATATGGACATTTTGCATATTAATCCATGTAGCCAACCCCCGTTAAATAGGCTACCACTTTTAATGCTTCAATGCAAAGTAAACCACAATTTCTTTTGAATAATATAACGCATAATTAATATAATATAAATAATACTGCACACCTTTTAAATGTGTCAAATCTAAAATATGGTTTAATACCATGTAGATTAGAGAAAATATAATCACAGTTTCAGGCACAGGCTTGACATTTATCCTGCTTGAATTCGTTCTAAGAAATGCACATAACTTCATAAGTACCAAACCTTCGTCTGTGGATATTAAATATTTTAACTACAGTGTTTTTCTTTCATTTTCCCCGACTAAAGCCATAGTTTTGATAACTTGCGGTTAAAGCGCCAGTCAGCGGTCAAAGGCTGCAAATGCACTTTATATTTAGTGTAGCAGCGCTACACTAAAAAACCACCAACAATCAAGAATCTCACACACACACAAACACTATAATTTGCTGTTATACTCCATATAACTCCATATTCAAGCCAGAAACTAAGCCTTTTTTTGCACAGGCCTATCTAAAGGGTTAATGGTCCCACCTAGTGATCAACTGTAAAATTAACCAATTTTACCTCTTCCCAAAAGGGAAAACCACAAACAATCAAGAATGCATGATTACATGGTGTCATGGTTTTGCAATCAAAAAATGTCATTATAATGGAAGTCAATGGGGCAAAAACAGCCACCAACAACAAATTAGGGAGAAGAAAATTAAATCTAATGTTGCACAAAAACTAAAAATGCATCAAAGCCAATGTTGCTACTAATCTTTGACATGCCCAAGACATGCCCAAATCCAGCCACAATTACTTTTATATTGAAAATAAGTCATTTTGTGTGATTTTTCCCCAAATCAGTGACATACTTTATGAACTTGGCAATTAAAGAGTTAAAATCCTGGATTTCTTAAAAACATTTGGTAGTTTTGATCAGGACTGAGGTTGATTAACAGATTTATGCAAAAGAAATTGAAAAAAAAATATATGAATCTGATACATTTTTACAGCAGTTTAATTGAGTGGATGTTTTCATCCCGAACAACTCGAAAGGGTAGTGAATTTGAACAATCCACAAGGGTTAAAGCTGCAAGCAGCGATGAAAGGGCCCTTGCACTCGGGCTCACCACCACCCGGTGCCCATAGGAGGAACAGTGAACGTTGGGCCATATGCTTATAAAATAGTAAATATTTGTGCCACATTTCCTGCTGCCAACAGGTGGCGCTATAATTATAACTGAATATCGACATGAAAATGTCTTCAGGCCAGAACTCTTACCAAATATGCAAAGTTTCGGGCAGATCAGACAAGTCATGTTTAAGTTAGTATAAAATAAGTAATTTCCTGTTGCCAGCAGGCGGCGCTATACTTATAATTGAATATTGGCCTTTAGTTGTGTTCAGGCCAGTACTCTTATAAAACATGTGATGTTTGGATCAGATGAGGAGTTGTATGCATGAGTTACAACAACTTCCTGTTTTATAGTATTAACAACATCATTTTGCACATACTAAGTGTTGCTAGAATGTTTGAAAATATTTCTAGCATGATTAGCACACAATGGCATATTTTACTGTGTTGCAAATAGTGCATATGAGTGTTAAGAATGACACTTCCTGTTGCCAGCAGGTGTCGCTATGACTATAACCGAATATGGGCATGTTGATTTATTTAGGACAGGACCCTTGTCCTAAATAAACGTGTGAAGTTTGGGGCAGATCGGACATTGCTTGCCTGAGTTACATCATCTTCCTTTTTCACTGCATTAGTAGCATGCTTTAGCACTTAGCTAAGTGTTGCTAGCATGTTTTAGTATGCTTCTAGAAGGTTGCCAGCCTATTTAACACTTGTTGATGCTTTTATTATTTTGCAAGGAGTCCATAACAGTTTTAAAAATGCCACTTCCTTTTGCCAGCAGGTGGCACTATCATCGAACACGGGCATGTTGATGTGTTCAGGACAGGACTCTTATCAAACTTGTTCAATTTGGGGCATATTGGACACTGTATGCCTGAATTACAGTTACTTCCTAATTCACTGCAGTAATATGATGCTTTAGCATTTAGCTAAGTGTTGCTAACGTTTCAGTATGTTTCTAGCATGCTGCCAGTGTATTTATCACTTGCTGGCACTTTTTAATATGTTGCTAGGACTCCATAACATTGTTACACATGCTAGTAGTCCATAACAGTGTTACACATGACACTTCCTGTTGCCAGTAGATGGCGCTATGACTATAACGGAGTACGGGCATGTTGATCTGTTCAAGTACAGGACTCTTGTCGAATGTCTGAAGTTTGGGGCAGATCGGACGTTGCTAGCCGGAGTTACAGCAACTTCCTTATTCAATGCATTAGTTGCATGCTTTGACACTTAGCTAAATGTTGATGGCATGTTTTATTATGTTTCTAGAATTTTGCCAGCCTATTTGACTCTTTTTGACAGGTTTTAATTTGTCCCTAGGAGTCCATAACAGTGTTAACCTTGTCACTTCCTGTTACCAGCAGGTGGCGCTATGACTATAACTGAATTTGGTCATGGGTGTTTGTTCAGAACCGAACACCTACCACACGTGTGAAGTTTGGGGAAGATTGGACATTGCTTGCCTGAGTTACAGCAACTTCCTTTTTCACTACATTAGTAGCATGCTTTAGCACTTAGCTAAGTGTTGCTAGCATGTATTAGTATGTATCTAGTATGTTGCCAGCCTATTTAACACTTGTTGATGCTTTTTAATATGTTCCTAGGAGTCCATAAAAGTGTTAACCTTGTCACTTCCTGTTACCAGCAGGTGGCGCTATGACTATAACTGAATTTGGTCATGGGTGTTTGTTCAGGACAGGACACCTATCACACGTGCAAAGTTTGGGGAAGATGTTTGTTTTTGTTGCCATATTGGTTTGGAACAATTTATGAATAAACAATTTAACTGAAAGATTATGCCTGTTTGACTGACAGTTTTACTGATCACTGAGCATTGATTTGAAATGAAGTTGGTTCAATATAAAAATGAAAAAGAAAAGAAAATAGCTAAGAAGTAGTAAACTATTTTTACCATGCTACTGTAGTTTAGTTTGCTACATTTCCCAGGAGGGTAGCTTCATTGTAATGAAGCGTCATTTAATGTAGATTAACTATTAACTTGGTTTACAAAATTTTTCAACTAGCTTTCACAACACTAAACATAGGAATACATTCTCACATACTCTCACACTCACCTTAAGTGATGCGACGCAATGATATTATGCAGCACCTGAAAATAATCCCAGCTAGGCAACTTCCTATAAGCATCCCAGCCAACATGCCCATGTGGGCCCCACATGGGATTTATCTGGACTATGTGGGTGACAACTGGGCATGGGCTCAGATTGGGGACTTTGATGGGCTGAATGTTATGGGCCCCAGTTAGGCTGCCCAAAGGGTTTTTTCTTCTTATAATCTAAAAGCACTTGTGTTATGCAGTCATTGAGTCATGCGATGATTGGCGTGCGTGTCTTCCCGCCCCTTCTCATTCAAAAAAAAAACAAAAAAACAAAAAACGGTTGCTACTCACCACTTCAACATGGTCTGCGCCTGTGTGTCAATGGATAAACTCTCTAAACTATCAAGGTAAGATAATTATATTTCACTTTATATTAGCCGAATTACTGCTGCTGTTATATAATTGGATGTACATTGTTTTTTTTATATATATATATGAAAATACAGTAATAGCAGAGTCACTAATGAAACTTAACGAAGCCATTCGGGATTGAACTGTCGTAGCTGAAGGGTTAACGTTAACGTTGTATAAAAAAATTTAAATGTTGGCTGTTTACTTAGCAAAGGTAGGATGTTTTATTTATACATTCATGGGGCAGAGGCTTAAAACAAGTTTCAATGCTTTTGAATGTTTTCTGCGTGTAACGCAAACGACCATATAATGTTTTTCTTTTAATGTGAGCGCATACAGAGACGTCTGCTTCATAATAGATAAAAAATGCTATCTTTGTGGGGAAACGTGTCGGATGTGCCAGTGGAAAATAAATAGTGTAAATATAAAAATTTGAAGAGTTAATGTGCTCAATTAGTAAGTGTGACGAGTGGGGCGGGGCCGAGGGACATGGGAGCGAGGCCGGTGGAGTGATTGGAGATGAGCTACACCTGTTCAACCCGCCGGTCTCGAGGCCCACGGAGGAGATGGAAGGATATAAAACTGGAGCGACGACAGTGAAGGACGAGAGAGGACCAGGCCTGGGCTTTTAGTTGTGTTTTGGTTTTTATTTGCGCGCACCAGTCGTCCGTGAGGGGCTGGTGCGCTGTTTTGTGTTTATTTTATTAAAATGTTGTTTGATTGTCCGCCGGTTCCCGCCTCCTTCTTCCCGATGATTAGCAAGGTTTAATTCATTACAGTGGTGCCGAAACCCGGGAGAAGGAGGGACGCGCTGCTGAAGATCCCTCGCCGCTGTGGTGAATCCGTGGTGCCAACGAGCAGGTGAGGAGTGTGCCGCCATGGACGCTCGAGGCGGTGGGCTGGAGCGAGTTGCCGGGGACGGGCGAGCTCGCTACCGGCCGCCCACGATAGGGTGGGGCTGCTGCCGTCCGTGAGGGAGCGGAGGAGTCTGCGCCGTTCGCCAGGTGGCCGGAGCCTGCTGCCATCCGCCGGAACGGGGAGGAGCAGGGAACGGGGGACTCCTGCCGGCTGCCCAAAACCGGAGGAGCCGTCGCCGTCCACCGGGCGGCGGAGGAGTGTCGTGCCGTCCGCCGAGGGCCGTCCAGTGCCACCGCCAGGCACCGCGGAGGAGATCGCCCAGCTGGTGGAGGGCCGAGCAGCGGTGCGTCTGGGAACCGGATTTTTTTTTTTTTTTTTTTTCCTCTCTCCCCTCTCTCGTCTCTGTCGCTCCTCCTTCCATCTCCTTTTCTCTCGCCTCGCCTGTCCTACCCCCAGGTTCCCGCAGGTCCCCGTGAACGGTCCCCCCCGGAGGGAGGGGGGGGGGAGTAGAGCGCAGTCTCGGGAGTACCCCCCGGCCTGCGAGGGGCGATGGGAGTATGTGACGAGTGGGGCGGGGCCGAGGGACATGGGAGCGAGGCCGGTGGAGTGATTGGAGATGAGCTACACCTGTTCGACCCACCGGTCTCGAGGCCCATGGAGGAGATGGAAGGATATAAAACTGGAGCGACGACAGTGAAGGACGAGAGAGGACCAGGCCTGGGCTTTTAGTTGTGTTTTGGTTTTTATTTGCGCGCACCAGTCGTCCGTGAGGGGCTGGTGCGCTGTTTTGTGTTTATTTTGCTTCATTAAAATGTTGTTTGATTGTCCGCCGGTTCCCGCCTCCTTCTTCCCGATGATTAGCAAGGTTTAATTCATTACAGTAAGACTATACAACAATAATTAGAGAACACATATCAGCTGTGTCTCATTTAGAAGGCTGCGTCGTCCGGATGTCTCCGCCTTTGAAATGAGACGCAGATCATCTCAAAACATTTCCCGCCTGCCTCTCGATGGTCCAGCCGGTCAGCCATCACCACTGCAGGAGGGAAATGCTGGCTAGCACGGCCTAATTGATAAAACAAACGAGATGATTCCATTGGTTTTAACGACAGTTACTTTATTTGGTCACCGAACGGGCCTTGATAGAGAGTTGCATCTGCCAGATCCAGATATTATAAGTGTCTTTTTGGAGAGCATAAAATGTACAGGTTACAGAATGAAATATGCCACCTCTGGTCATGAAGAATGCTATGCCATTTCATTCAGTTTGGTAGTTAACCTTTTACAAAAATCCTGATAAAATATTCATGAGAGCAAGTTCTTATCATCCATATAGCAATGCTTTTTAATGAACGTTATTACAGTAATAACCATTGTTGCATGAATAATAAATTTACCCACACCTAACATGTAGTAAAATTGGTATAGTAAATTGGGATAAACTAAAATAATGTCTGATTTATTAATGTCCATCCCCCCAAAACAGACAGCACAGAGAGTGTAATGAGTTGCATTTTAGGTGTTAGTAATTTTTAGGCGTTAACAAACATCTCCCCTTGCGATGGCATGGCACCATGACAGATTTATTGTGAAGATGAAAGCCCACAAGAGTGTGGTAAGTTAACATTAACTTTATACCTTTTATTCTGATGATTTTTGCTAGATATAAAACTACATTATTTTTATAAAAATATAGTGTAAGCAAAGCTGTGCTAACTGGCCTTTTCTCCCGCAGCGCGGCTGCCAGACCAGAGGGGAGGCTTATCGTATAGTCCTTTTACTGGCTCACTTTCCCAGTAAACTAGTATTTTCCTCCCACAGTGGCACCAGCAGACCAATAGGGAGACTTGTGAAGACCTAAAAGTCATACGAGTACGTTAAATAGGTACAGGTAGGTGAACTTTAAAACACTTGAAGTCGTCTCGTTTGTTTTATCAATTAAGCCGTGCTAACCAGCATTTCCCTCCCGCAGTGGCGCTGACTGACCAGCTGGACCATTGTGAGCACAACTTGTAATATGTTGGATCATCTCATGAATATTCATAGGAACAGGTTTAATATATTTACTTATTTGGGGTTATAGCTTTTAAGAGTATGATTATTTATAACACAATGAACACGTTGCATCCACTTTTACAATGGATTATATTTCTCATAGTTATAATGTATTATAAGCCTCATATCTTGTCATTTTTCTGATGCTACTTTACTTAAAGTGCTCAAAGACCACTTATACGTAGTAGTAGTAATAATAATAATAATAATAATAATAAAAATGTTTTCTCTCAGATCAGATGAATGTGTAATATGACACATTTGCTTTGAACTGTTTTTATTGTACTATCAGTTTGATTATTTTGATGGTACCCCTTAGACAGCTGTTGAGTAACTCTGCAAGTATATATACTATGGGTCATTAGAGTATTAGTATGTCTACTACTGTAAACATATGCGAACACTTTATTTTGATTGTCAACCAACAGATAAACTGACATAGGTGTTTTTGCAAGTACGTCAGCTTATTCTACCAGACTAGATTCTACCATTCTTGAGCATACTGATACTCTAATGAGAGTTAGTTGGGATGTAGTGGCAAAGTTACTTATAGTCGATTGATTAAGGGGACCATCAAAATAAAATTTAACCATATAAAAAGATTGCATATTTTTTTCAGTTGGAGTATTAAGCTCACATCAATTAACATTAGCTCCAAAGGAAACACTCAAGTAACACTCAACATCTAACCACTCACAAGCTGTAGTAAGATACTGTGCAGATCTTAAACAATGTCAAGATATGATACAGTCTGTTATACTGAATTAAGTAATTAAGTATAAATTAAGTAGATTTAATATGGTGTTCATTGTGTTATAAATAATCATACTCTTAAACTTATAACATAATTAATTATATTATGTATTATATTATGATGCATTATAATTGTTATGATTATTCGTGAGTTGATATAGCATATTATACTTTTTTTTTTTATAATGCATTATGCATTCATTATAATGCCTTAAGAGTACCCTTATAATGTATTATAAATATGGGCTTCATAGAAAGTGTTATCATATTTTTATCCAGTTTTTATCCTGTTTTGTTTTATTTTGTTTTACCCAATAAAAAATGTGATTTAGAGATTCTGAGTTAAAGTCATTTTCTTCACATTTGAAATATTTTAACATGTAATTTAAAATGTATTAACCAATTTTTTATGTAAATAAAACATTTTAATTTAGAGTTTTATTGCACATTAGCACATTAACTTTATCCAGAGGAATTAATAAAGAAATATAAATGGGGCTCAGTTCTGACCCACTGTGGTCCCACTAAAACCCCATATAGGGGCTATTTGTGGGTCCAGTGCAATCACCTCTAATGAACACCCACATGGTCCCCACTTGGAGCCCACTATGGGTTAACACACACCAAGTGGAGCCGATGGACAAAAATGTACGGGTCCCATTTGGGTTGCCCATGCAGGGCCCAACTGACCAAAAACCCACATGGGGCCCACATGGAAATGTTGGCTGGGATATTTCCAGACGCTGCATAATATCCAAGGAACTAAACTAACCTTTTCCACTGGTGGCAGTTGCGCTACTAACTTTTTCAGTTACTGGCGCAAAACATGATTCGGTCGCACACATTATTTATAGTAAGCCACTCTGGATAATAATGAACAATAATGAAACTGTATTGCATACAGATGTCCTTTTTATTTTACTTGCCATCTTTTAAACCACATTCCTTCTTGTTTTATTTCTTACAGTACACACAGTGCATTGCTCTGTCTTGGTACCTTAACCCAGGGCCGCAGCTGGGGTTAGAGGGGCCTGGTGCAGGTTGTACAGTGGGCCCTGTTTGAAATGGTTTAATTTGTACTGTATATTCATTCCATTTATTTATTTATTTGTGCTATTTACACAATGTTTACATTTTTTAAGTTTGTTTTTGTTAATTTAAAATAGCACTGCATAGTCTTTACTGTAAAATAAAATACGCAGTCAAACCAAAATTTATTCAGACACCTTCAAAATTTCTCACATTATCACAGTTTATTTGCTATAGTTTAGAAATTGGTAATAAAATATGACAAGAACTCAGAGTTAAACTGTGTCAGAACAAATTGCTCTTGATAATGTCAGATAGCTTTGATAGAAAGATATGTAATGGAATCAACCAAAACTTCAGACATCTGTCAGTATGACAATATTTACACAACTATCCATACTCTGTTGAACAGTTAACAAGCAAGCAATGCTTAATTTTGTTCAGTCTGTGGTGTGAAAAGGTTGCATTAGCAATTTAAGAATGAAACACTTAAACAAAACATGGTCAGGTCCCTAATTAAATTATATATATTTTAAAATAAATTTCACTGGTAGTCTACAGTATGAAGAATTTTTGGGTATAATATTTCGCAGATCACTGTATTTTGCAATACTCACTTACATAAATGAACTAGTGTCCTGCACCCACCAGTAAAACAATATAATCAATTATATCTGGTTTTTGGATTGACTGTGGATAAATTCTTGTTAAAACTACAAAGTAATGCAATCAAGAGCAGTGAGTGATTTACTTTTATTTTCATACACTGACAGCAGTGCTAGTAACTTAGGCGGGGTCACTTTAAGAGACAGTGCATCCATTATAATGATACACATCCGATTTCTTTCTCAACTCTCTACTTTCACTTAAGACATAACCAAAGACTTTTTCGAACACACTTTCCAAGACGGGTAACATATTTTGTATGTATCTGTTGTCGGTACAAAAGCAAGAAGACTTTGAGACGCTTCTCTGCGGCGTCCTGAACACCAGAACACCACGGTGCTGAATTGAGCTCTTTCGCTTTCCACTCTTTTTTTTCTGTTTGTTTAAACTGCGATTTGTATTTGTTCGTTCAGGTGCAGGAGGATGAGAACGTCCTGAAGGAGAGCTCGGTTCAGTGTTGCTGTCCGTGAGATGCGGCTCTCTCAGCACCAAACACAGCGCACGAGGAACCAGCTACTCAGTTCAGCTTTCCCGCATCTTGTGTTTGAATGCTTTAAACTCTTTTGAATGTTTAAATTGGCAAGCCAACTTGATGTGTTGAATGCTCGGAGCACGTTATAAAATGTATTCTTAAAATACACATTTCTGTTTTAATAAATGCTCATATTAAATCATAGCTTAACAAATAAGTAGGTACAAAAATAATCAGTGATACATTTGCGACCCCATAAAAATAAAGGTCACAATGGCATTTCAAAAGGTTGCATATGCGACCATTTTGGTCGCAGTGTAGTTCCCTGATATCATTGCACCTGCTGCACCCATGGTACAGCAGCAAAGTTCCCTGATTATTACGCTGGAATATAGTTGCTAGCCATATCAGCCAAGAAAATCACAAATTTTAATTTTCCGTCAGTCTAAGAACACAATGTAACACAATCAGATTCAGAATTATCTATGCTAAGCTTAGCTAAAAGTGCTACCACCAGACCCAGAGACTGGATGAATGGATTTGAAAATGGTAAAACTCAACTGTTTAACTCTAGGGGAGTTGGAAAATGAGCCTATTTTCAAACAAATGGAGTGTTCCTTTAATTCACTATACTGCCAGAGAGATGCACCCATTTAACAGCTGTGGCACACTGTGAAATATGTTCCTGTAAATTTACTTTGAAATTTAACAGTAAAATACTGGTTTCATACAACAATTTAAAAAGTACTGTTTTATTGCAATACATTATAGAAGACCAGCAACATTACGACACTGTTATTTAACTGCAGAATACCATATTTTCCCATGTACATGTGCATATAGGAAGCCATTTTAGTTAATCTGCACAAGGTCATTTTGCACTTCTGCCTTTTATTTTATTTTTACTATTATTTATTTATTTTATTAAGTACTTATTACTTTTAAATATTACAGTTTAATTAATTAAAATTTAAGTTTAATTTTGGTATTTAAATTGTATGAAGCAACTATATTTTAATCAGAAAGTTACCACAGACAAGTATGGTAGAACCATCACTTCTACCACAAAAGACTGTTCTAAAGTTGGTTGGCTCTACCCCTCCCTGACTGCGGGTGTCGCTGTTAGACAGTGTTTTCTCTGCTCCCTGTTGGCCTTGCTGGAGCTGATCGTAGCTCCGTGTAGCTGTTTTTTTTTCTCTCTAGAATCTTTATCTTACTATCACTCTCTGTTTTTTAAAGTGATAAAATATAACTTAATTCACACCATATTTCTGATATTATCGATCAATCTAATCAGATTAATTTTGATCGTTCACTTATTTTATATCTGTGAGTGCAGTACACCTGCATTGCATTAGCACTCATTAGCTTGTCATTATCGTTTTCATTCGAACCTAGCGCCGTTTTCTTTTCTCCTCTCCTCTCTCTCGCTTCAGTTTTTCACAAGTTCGTCAAACAATTGTGGTAAGAATATTTCATCAAGCATGGTGAGTAATGGCTTCTCCTGCTATTGTTATTTGCACCTCTTGCCACATGTACAGTTTATCTATCTCTGTCCCAGATGAGGGATTCACATGTGATAAATGCAGGGAAATAGTTAGACTGACAGTGAAGATTTCAGAATTAGAGAAACGCATCCAAACTTTTATTGAGGACAGTAAGAATGTTAGGGCTCTAGATACGGCTTTGAATGCATCTAGCTCAGGGATTCCTGTACATTGTTCGGTTCCAGCAACAGAGCCCCTGCAGCAGGGCAACTGGGTGACAGTGAGGCAGCATAGATGTAAAACACCGCTCTTCTGTTCCGATCAAAACATTAAACCGTTTTCAAAATTCTGAAACAGAGTTCTCCCCACTCAGTGATGCACCCACTGAGAAACCTGATGAAAGTGCTCTAGTTATTGGCGATTCTATTGTACGGAACGTGAATATAGAGACACCAGCCACCATAGTCAAATGTTTACCGGGAGCCAAAGCGCCTGACATCTTGGCAAATTTAAAAGTGCTGGCTAATGCTAAACGTAAATACAGTAAGACTGTTATTCATGCCCGCGCTAATGATGTTCGACTTCGCCAGTCGGAGATCACTAAAAATAACATTAAAGAGGTGTGTGAACTTGCAAGCATGATGTCAGACACTGTAATATGCTCTGGTCCCCTCCCTGCTTACCGTGGTGATGAGATGCATAGCAGACTGTCATCACTCAATGGCTGGATGTCTAAGTGGTACCTGCAGAATAACAACCCAGCAAACATTGGTCCGACGGCGACGTCGTGTGCCCGGCCAAAAATAGTCGCGGCAGGATGGCATAAATCGGTAGAAATATGTAACACAGAACATTTCCTAAAAATGCATTCAGATACATTTGTACATGTCTATAGTTCTATGGGGTTGCATGTATAATTGTTACTTTGACTTTTAGCTACGTGTAGTTCAATATTTACACGTGTTGTGAATCGGTTGTGAGAGGACGTCACTATGTGAAATCATTGTGGAATATGCAAAAGCTGTGCTTACACCTTGATTAATACTGCAATAATTAAAAAGCACCAAGTAGTTTTTAAGAGGTTTTAAAGAGGTTGTGAATAGACGTCCACAAACGTCTTTTACACGTTAGTCATGGTTGTGAAAAGATGTCCAAGCAAGACTAGCAGGAAAAAAAAAATTGTATACAAAGTAAATATATTTACTTTATTTTGTTTAAATAAATTATAATTACAAAGTGCCCAGTGTGGTTAAGTAATTGCAAAGCCACGCTGCAATTTAGTCATGATTTCAACCAGTTTTATGTATTCGTTGTTATTATTTTTATGGAATCTATGCATATACATGTAAAACAGATATATACCCGGTCACCATTTCGGTATAAGTTGGATGTAATTGGCAAAACGGTGCTGCCAAGATGTAGACACAAAACTTTGTAATATATTTCGCGATATTACAAAATCACGCGATAGGATAGATAATCTCACAAGATCTCACTTTCTTCTGGAAGTTCCGAAACATTGAGCAGGCGACCACGAGGAGAGGAGAGGACTCGAAGAAGACTCTTGGAGGGAGATGTATTGATATATATTATATAAAATCTACTGTTGGGTAAGTACATTTTGTATTATTTGATTAAGGTGCATGGGTTTTACTTGTTCGACACAAAGGAACCAAGAGAAATGATGCCCACATTGTATGGCTAAAATTTGCTAATGTTAGAAGGCTAAAAGTTACTTATATTGATGTAATTTTTATCGGTATGCTTTAATTATTATTCAGGGGACATCACAGCCCTCCTGTCTTATCAGAAATGTCCTGTTCATTTTCTCACAGTTACACACCCAGTTAAGGGTCTTTCTCAAGGGCATCACATTAAAGCACAACATCTTTTATACAATAAAAATAAAAACTAATGCATGCTGATTACCTTTTTTCTAATGTTTAATTCATGATTCATTCATCTTGTTCCAAGTTTTTTTTTTTTTTTGCTATAGACCATAAAGATATTTTGAAAATAAGTGCATGTCATTTATCTAATATTTTTTTTTTTATTTATTTAAAAAATAAATGTATTGTCTTCCCTTAGATGCTGTGAAGATCTGCAGACTCTGAAGTGGATGCAGCGATGGCAGAACACCTGAAGCTCGCTCAAGGAAGAGCTGGGGGTGGAGGTTACAAGAAATGAGCCAAACAACTGTAGTGTGTTTAAGGGATAGTTCACCCAAAAAAATAAAATAGTCATAATTTTCTCACCCTCATGTTACGATCATAATAGTTTTTCCTACAATGGCAGTTAATGGACTGTGAGATCTGCTTGGTTACAAACATTCTTCCTAATATCTTTGTGATTATTAGACAACTGTGTAAGTCAATGACAAGATTAATAAAGACGCATTCTCAGAAATGTAATATTTGAATTCATGTTGGTTCTATACAGTTTAACATCATTTACGCTACTTTGATTTTATAAGTAGCAATGATTTCAAACATATTTTATGATGAGGGTCTTATGTTTTATGATTTTCTTGTCACATGACAACAATGGCTCCTGCAAGGTGGTTCCCTTTCAAGGGAACTTTGAACTGCGTCCTCTAGGGGTCGCTATGGGGAACACCTCGTCGTGACGCGTGTCTGAAGCATACAATGAAAAAACGCCAACGCGTTGGCCGGCGACAGACTCTGATGTCACTACCGGCGCGACTATAAATAAGCGCCCGGAGAGCACGTCATTATCTTCTTCGTCTTCATTGACTGTTTTGTTTGAAGCGTGCATTCTGAGAGAACGACCACGGTAAGAGCGATCTTTCTCTGTTTATCATGGCATCCACTAGTAAGGCGTTTAGACAGTGTGTACATCCGTGTCGGAGTTATTTGACACTTGATGACACACACAGTCTTTGCGTCTCTTGTTTGGGTGAAGAGCACGCACGCAATGTCCTTGAGGGGGTGATCTGCGTGCACTGCGAGTGTTTTTCTTCGAAAAAGCTCCGCTCTCGTCTGTCTCTTTTTTCGAGGAAAGAGGGACGGCCGTCTGATTCCCGCGGTTCAGGACCTGCCGCTGCTGAGGCACGGAGGAGAATGAGCTGGTGGGGATCACAGATGGAGCTCGCTGAGGAGTTTAGAGAGGGACTTTCCCTTTCGCGCTCTTTGGCGGCAGACGAGAGTTAACTTCAGGAGGAAGATGTGTTGTCATTAACCCTTTCTGATACTGAAGTTTGTGCTCTGCTGAGTTCTGCCCAGGAAGAGCAGGAGATGTTTGAGGGTGGCGAAGAAGCTGAGGCTGAGTCTCATCAATCCTCCTGCCCTGCGTATGTGGAGCTGTTAGAGGTTATGGATCGCGCCACGGCAAAGTTGGACTTGCCATGGAAGCGTGCCAGCAAAGTGACGCCGCGAGGTCGTCTTGACGAGCGTTATTTGTCTGACCTTAGCCCTCCAGCCCAGGTGAGCCTTCCATTCTTGCCTGATTTACATGCAGAAATTGAGAAAGAATGGAAGAGGCCGTTTTCTTCTCGCATCCATCGGTTTCAGCATACGAGTTATGCCAATATCGAGGCAATGCGCGAAAACGGCTATGAGAGGATGCCCCCTGTGGAAGAGACGCTAGCTAGCTATCTCTCTGTGGGGGAAACATCCTCTCTTAAATCTCCCTCTTTGCCATCTAAGCCCCTCCAGGATACATCCCGCTTAAATGGCAGAGCATACGCAGCAGCAGGTCAGGCTGTGGCTTCGTTGCACACGATGGCAGTGCTTCAGGCTTATCAGGCTGACCTGTTGAAGGATCTGGATGAAGGCAAGGGACTTTCAGCTGATCAGGTCGCCGAGCTGCGCCACACCACAGACCTCTCTCTTCGTGCTACCAAGCAGGCCGCCTTCGCCATGGGTAAGTCTATGGCGGCCATGGTGGTAACGGAGAGACATCTGTGGGTGAACCTGGCAGACATCGGGAGGAAAGAAAGGGGCTTTCTTCTCGATGCTCAGGTCTCGCCTTCCGAACTTTTCGGTACCTCCGTTGAGACAGTGGTCAAGAAGTTCAGGAAGGCAAGGGCACGCTCAGCTGCCTTTAAATCCTTCATTCCACGAAGGTCCAGGTCCGAGCCCGAACAATGTGTGACAGGCGAGACCTTGTATAAATACTGGGTTCTTAGCCATATCCCTTTAAAGGAATCCTTCTTGATTCCAAGCCTTGAGCTCTACCCTGGGTCGAGGCCCTAACAGGTAAGTTGGGTATGTAGCCTAGGCCTCAGTTCGAAGTTCCCTTGAAAGGGAACGTCTCAGGTTACGAATGTAACCTTGGTTCCCTGAGTAGGGAACGAGACACTGCGTCCTCTAGCTTCCTAAGCCATACTTCAAACGCAAGCTTCAGACGAAGAAGTAAATGACGTGCTCTCCGGGCGCTTATTTATAGTCGCCTCGGTATTGACGTCAGAGGCTGTCGCCGGCCAACGCGTTGGCGTTTTTTCATTGTATGCTTCAGACAAGGGTCACAACAAGGTGTTCCCCATAGCGACCCCTAGAGGACGCAGTGTCTCGTTCCCTACTCAGGGAACCAAGGTTACATTCGTAACCTGAGACGTTATGCCACTTGTTCAAATATTAATAATATTCTTAATATTATTTATATGATTAAAGTATTTTAAAATATATGCAATTAATATTGAATACTGCGAACAAATACTGCGAAAATAGAAATTTTTGACAATAATAATGGACTTCAAGATTGAGTATTTCAGCACTTTTTATTCAGTGATGACCCTCATTAAATCATATTTCTGAAAAAACAAAATTTTTAAATAGATTTTTATCATCTTGAAGATTCTTATTTGTCATTGTCCCAGTAAAGCAAACATGAAAACAATATTGTCAGAACACAGAAAGGTATACAGGTTTGAAACATGAGGGTCAGTGAATGACAGAATTTTCCCCTTTATATAATAATTCAGTATTTTTTAATTGGTATTTTAGTTTGGTTAACAGATGCTAAACTGTTCAAAAACAATAAAATGTGCTAAATCAGATCATGCTTCTTTTTTGCTTATGTCCACAAATAATGTGTTCTTGTTTGTGATGTGCACTTGATTAAGACGTTTTATGGACGTTCAGGTCTGACTGGACCGATCTTTAACTTTTGTCAAGATGTGTTAAACCTCAAGACATAATTGATTGCCTTTCATGATGTTACACAGTGGGTGTGTGATTATTTTATATGCAGGCCTATATATACATACACTCAGGGTGCGATTTGTGAAAAAAACAGAGGGGGGGATGTTTTGAAACATTTTAATTCATAAAAATAAATCATGAGAACAAACTATATGACGTCATGCGCTAATTAGCATATTTATGACGTACACATACGATAAAATACACAGCACGGTTGTGCTGTGACTGATGTCGGCTATACTTGCTTGTAAAATAGAGTTAGAAACAACAGAGTATCTTTTTTTTTTTTTACTGAAAGTGCTGTTCCTTTCTGCGCTCACTGAACACAGCAGATACAGAGAGAGAGGCTCACGCTGGGAAAGAGAGACCTCGCGCTCGTGCGGCAGCACCAGAGAATGATTGCCCAAAAAGTCGTTAGATTTGTCGCTAGTCGCCAAGTTAGCAACTCCACTTCTCAGCGGACCCGGCTTCAACCGTCTCGCAAATGTTGATAGGCTATTACTAGTGAGGTGTAACCAATCAGATAGCGCCATGGATGGGACATTGAGCAAGTCTGCAGAGTGGTGAATACAGAGAGTCTGCGTGGCAGCCAAAGTAGCGCATTTTAAAATAAAATTGACTTTAATCAAACCACGGATCCGTGATAAGTTTTGTGATCCGTCTCGCCAATAGTGTAGTAGCACTGGTCACTTTGAGGGGGGATAAAAATAATTAAGCAGAGGCAGGGATACATTGACCAGAAAGGGGGAAATCACACGCATCCCCCCCGGCAAATCGCACCCTGCATACACTTAAACTATGCAGCAACACATTTAACCATCCAGAAGATGACGACGTCCAGAAATTGACGCATTTAGACGTCCAGGAACGTGCAGAAATGACGTGCAGTTCACGTCCAGAAGACGTCAAAGACATCGGTTCAACTTTCATTTTGGAACTATTTTTCAACCATGAAGGGATGTGTCGGACGGACGTCTTTTCAACAGTCAAAAGACGCCCGAATGTTTGCTGGGATAGGTTTCATAGACAATTGGACGAGCTTTTGGGCCAGACCTGACCTGTTGAAAAGAGATTGTCTTCATCCCTCCTGGGGTGGCGCCGCTCTTCTATCTAGAAATATGGCAAATAGTCTTAGAGTTTGTACTTGACTAACTGGGGCCCAGGTCAGGAAGCAGACAGATTGGCTAAACCGACCGACCGTCTGCAAGCTGCCTCATGTCAGGTCAGTTAATTCTCAGCACATAGAGACTCTTTCACCTAGATATCACACTATAGAGACTGTGTCTGTTCCCCGAACTAGAAAATACAGAAAACGTTCAAACCAAGTTAAGAGTAACAATTTAATTGAGGTTCAACAAATAAAAAACAGATGCAATACGGATAAACAAATAATAAAGCTTGGCTTATCGTTATAAAAGAAATGATAACGGTTCTAAACACTTTTGACTTGACTTAGCATGTGCATGGACCCACACACAAAGGTAGACACACACTAGACTTAATCATCAGTAGGGGTCTAAACATTTCATCCATTGTTATTAAGGACAAAGCACTGATCACTTCTGTATTTTCTTTGATATTTTGATGTCTGCTACAACTGAATCTAGATAAGATCAGAAGGAGATGCATTAATGAGAACACAAGTGTACTATTTATGGAGGCTATATCTTTAACACCAAGCATTTCTGCAGACTCTGTTGATATTCTCCTTGATTCCTTTAACTCAAAAGTTAAGAATGTTATTGATGATATTGCTCCAATAATAGTCAGTTAGAAAACAAACAGACAGAAATCAGTTTGGAGAAGATCAACAGCAGTTCAGACTATGAAAAGAAAATGCAGAAAAGCAGAGCGGATGTGGCGGAAGAAAAAACTTGAAATTCACTATAGCATCTATAAAGACAGCCTTCATGCTTTTAATGTGAAACTAGCCACAGCTAGATAGAATTTCTTCTCAAACCTCACAAACAGTAACTTAAATAACACTCGTACTCTTTTTGCCACTTTTGAGAGACTGACAACCCACCCCCCCAAGTCAGATTACCAGTGAAATGCTCTCAGACAGCAAATGCAATGAGTTTGCATCCTTCTTTTCTGAGATCATCATCAATATCAGGAAGGCGATTAGCACATCCTCAAGTAATGCAGAGGTCAGACAGATTAGGCCACAATATCAAAAAGATACTATGTCTATTTTTGAAGCAACTGATAGCAAAATTCTGAAAGACATAGTGCAGCACCTAAAATCGTCAACCTGCTATCTTGACACACTTCCCACATCTTTTTTCAAAAGTGTGCTTAACTGCTTAGAAGCAGATATTTTAGTAGTAGTAAACGCCTCACTTCTTTCTGGGACATTTCCAAACTCTTTAAAAACTGCAGTTGTTAAGCCCCTACTGAAAAAGAGCAATCTTGATAACACCATTTTGAGCAATTTTAGACCAATATCTAATCTTCCTTTTATAGGCAAAATTATAGAAAAGGTAGTTTTTAATCAGCTGAACAAATACTTAAACTCAAATGGATACCTGGAAAATTTTCAATCTGGTTTTCGACCGCATCACAGCACAGAGACAGCACTCATTAAGATAATAAATGATATTCGATTAAATTGTGACTATCGGTGCTGGTATTGCTAGATCTCAGTGCTGCGTTTGACACTATCGATCATAACATACTACTAGAGAGACTGGAAAAGGATGGTACTCAAATGGTTCAGGTCATACTTAGAAGGGAGAGGCTATTATGTGAGTATAGAAGAGCATAAGTCTAAGTGGACGTCCATGACATGCGGAGTCCCACAAGGCTCAATTCTTGCACCGCTCTTGTTTAGCCTGTAAATGCTCCCACTAAGTCAAACAATGAGAAAGAACCAAATTGCCTATCACAGCTATGCTGATGATACCCACATTTACCTAGCCTTATCTCCAAATGACTACAGCCCCATTGACTCCCTCTGCCAATGCATTGATGAAATTAATCTTGGTGTGATTCTGGAGAAAGACCTTAGTTTCACTAGTCATGTCAAAGCAGTAACTAACTCAGCATACTATCATTTAAAAAACATTGCAAGAATTAGATGTTTTGTTTCCAGCCAAGACTTGGAGAAACTTGTTCATGCCTTTATCACCAGCAGGGTGGACTACTGTAATGGGCTCCTCACCGGCCTTCCCAAAAAAGACCATTAGACAGCTGCAGCTTATCCAGAACGCTGCTGCCAGGATTCTGACTAGAACCAGAAAATCTGAGCATATCACACCAGTCCTCAGGTCCTTACACTGGCTTCCAGTTACATTTAGGATTGATTTTAAAGTACTCTTACTCGTATATAAGTCACTAAATGACCTAGGACCGAAACATATTTCAGATATGCTCACTGAATATAAGCCTAACAGACCACTCAAATCATTAGGATCCAGTCAGTTAGAAATACCAAGGGTTCACACAAAACAAGGGCTCTGTTTGACAGAAACCTGGCTAAGACCTGATGATTACATTATTTTAAATGAGTCCACCTCCCAAGATTACTGTTATAAACATGAGCCGCGTCTAATAGGCAAAGGGGGAGGTGTTGCTTCAATTTATAACAACGTTTTTAGGATTTCTCAGAGGGCAGGCTTTAAGTATAACTCGTTTGAAGTAATGGTGCTTCATATAACATTATCCAGAGAAACAAATGTTATTGATAAATCCCCTGTGATGTTTGTACTGGCTACTGTATACAGGCCACCAAGGCACCATACAGATTTTATTAAAGAGTTTGGTGAATTTACATCCAAGTTAGTTCTGGCTGCAGATAAAGTTTTAATAGTTGGTGATTTTAATATCCATCTTGACAATGAAAAAGATGCATTGGAATCAGCATTTTATAGACATTCTTAACTCTATTGGGGTTAGACAACACGTCTCAGGACCTACTCATTGTCAAAATCATACTCTAGATTTAATTATGTCACATGGAATTGATGTTGATGGTGTTGAAATTATGCAGCCAAGTGATGATATCTCAGATCATTATTTAGTTTTGTGCAAACTTCATATAGCCAAAATTGTAAATTCTACTTCTTGTTACAAGTATGGAAGAACCATCACTTCTACCACAAAAGACTGCTTTTTAAGTTATCTTCCTGATGTATCCGAATTCCTTAGCATATCCAAAACCTCAGAACAAATTGATGATGTAACAGAAACTATGGATTCTCTCTTTTCTAGCATTTTAAATACAGTTGCTCCTTTACGCTTAAGGAAGGTTAAGGAAACCAGTATGACACCATGGTATAATGTGCATACTCGCACCCTAAAGAGAGCAGCCCGAAAAATGGAGCGCAGATGGAGGAAAACAAAACTAGAGGTATTTCGTATTGCTTGGCAAGAAAGTAACTTATCCTACAGAAAAGCATTAAAAACTGCTAGATCTGATTACTTTTCTTCTCTTTTAGAAGAAAACAAACATAACCCCAGGTATTTATTCAATACAGTGGCTAAAATAACGAAAAATAAAGCCTCAACAAGTGTTGACATTTCCCAACATCACAGCAGAAATGACTTTATGAACTACTTTACTTCTTAAATCGATACTATTAGAGATAAAATTGTAACTATTCAGCCGTCAGCTATAGTATCGCATCAGACAGTGCACTATAGACCCCCTGAGGAACAGTTCCACTCATTCTCTACTATAGGAGAGGAAGAATTGTATAAACTTGTTAAATCATCTAAACCAACAACATGTATGTTAGACCCTATCTAAGCTCCTAAAAGAGGTGCTTCCAGAAGTCATAGATCCTCTTCTGACTAATTCCTCGTTGTCATTAAGATATGTCCCCAAAACCTTCAAACTGGCTGTTACTAAGCCTCTCATCAAAAAACCACAACTTGATCCCAAAGAACTAGTTAATTATAGACCAATCTCGAATCTCCCTTTCTGTCCAAGATACTAGAAAAGGTAGTATCCTCACAATTATATTCCTTCTTAGAGAAAAATGATATATGTGAGGATTTCCAGTCAGAATTTAGACCATATCATAGTACTGAGACTGTTTTCCTTAGAGTTAAAAAGGACCTGCTCTTATCATCTGATCGTGGTTGTATCTCTCTATTAGTTCTATTGGATCTTAGTGCTGCGTTTGGCACAATTGACCACAACATTCTTTTGCATAGACTTGAACACTTTGTTGGCAATGGAAGTGCATTAGCATTGTTTAAATCGTACTTATATGAACGCCATCAATTCGTAGCAGTGAATGAAGAGGTATCATATCGATCACAAGTGCAGTATGGAGTACCTCAAGGCTCAGTAATAGGGCCGCTACTCTTCACGCTCTATATATTACCCTTGAGAGATATCATCAGGAAACACGGTGTTAGCTTTCACTGTTATGCTGATGATACTCAGCTCTTTATTTCTTCGTGGCCCAGTGAAACACACCAATTTGAAAAACTAATGGAATGCATAGTTATTATAAAAAACTGGATGATGAGTAGTTTCTTACTGCTAAATTCTGAAAAAACAGAGGTGTTAATTATAGGCTGCTCTGTCAATTCCTCGTCATCAGTTAGGAACTTAGGTGTGCTATTTGATCGCAATCTTTCCTTAGAAAGCCACGTTTCTAGCATTTGTAAAACTGCATTTTTCCATCTCAAAAATATATCTAAATTACAGCCTATGCTCTCAATGTCAAATGCAGAAATGTTAATCCATGCATTTATGACCTCAACGTTAGATTATTGTAATGTTTTATTGGGTGGTTGTTCTGCACGCTTAGTAAATAAACTACAGCTAGTAGCTAGCAAAATGCAGCAGCAAGAGTTCTTTCTAGAACAAGGAAGTATGACCATATTAGCACGGTCCTGTCAACACTGCACTGGCTCCCTATCAAACATCGTATACAGTAGATTTTAAAATATTGCTTATTACTTATAAAGCCCTGAATGGTTTAGCACCTCAGTATTTGAGTGAGCTCCTTTTACATTATAATCCTCTATGTCCGCTACGTTCTCAAAAGTCAAGCAATACCTAGAATATAAAAATCAACTGCGGGCGGCAGATCCTTTTCATATTTGGCGCCTAAACTCTGGAATAACCTACCTAACATTGTTCGGGAGGCAGACACACTCTTGCACTTTAAATCTAGATTAAAGACCCATCTCTTTAACCTGGCTTACACATAACATACTAATATGCTTTTAATATCCAAATCCGTTAAAGGATTTTTAGGCTGCATTAATTAGGTAAACCGGAACCGGGAACACTTCCCATAACACCCGATGTACTTGCTACATCATTAGAAGAATGGCATCTACGCTAATATTTGTCTATTTCTCTCTTATTCCAAGGTCACCGTTGCCACCAGATCCAGTCTGCATCCAGATCAGAGGGTCACTGCAGTCACCCGGATCCAGTACGTATCCAGACCAGATGGTGGATCGGCACCTAGAAAGGACCTCTACATCCCTGAAAGACAGCAGAGACCAGGACAACTAGAGCCCCAGATACAGATCCCCTGTAAAGACCTTGTCTCAGATGACCACCAGGACAAGATCACAGGAAACAGATGATTCTTCTGCACAATCTGACTTTGCTGCAGCCTGGAATTAAACTGCTGGTTTCATCTGGTCAGAGGAGAACTGGTCCCCCAACTGAGCCTGGTTTCTCCCAAGGTTTTTTTCTCCATTCTGTCACCGATGGCGTTTCGGTTCCTTGCCGTCGCCACATCTGGCTTGCTTAGTTGGGGTCACTTCATCTACAGCGATATCATTGACTTGATTGCAAATAAAAGCACAGACACTATTTAAACTTAACAAAGATGACATCACTGAATTCAATGATGTACTGCCTGTCATTTTGCATTATTGACACACTGTTTTCCTAATGAATGTTGTTCAGTTGCTTTGACGCAATGTATTTTTTTTCAATGTATTAGGTGACTTGACTTGACCTCTCAAGGAAGTGGGCATTCACATTCTGGCTTTTTCTAGCTCAATCATGAGATGGTTTGCACACACAGGGACATGGTCCTCGAGGATGTTTCTCTTTGCACATGTACAGTACTATGTGAAGCATTCGTATAGTTTCTATTTTTTTTAGTTTGTGTATAGGAAAACATTTATATATAGTTTATTTATAGTAAAAATCTGTCAGGTTATTTGTGTATAGGTTTATACTGTTTTACTTAATTGTTGCATGTTTGTATTTATGTATGGTCCTCTGAGGCACAACATTTCATTCCACTGTATGTCCACACATGTAGCGGAATGACAACAAAGCTCAACTTGACTTGAATTGACTTTCAGCCCCTGAAAAGTCATCTCATGTCTATGGGCAAGAGTGCCCTTGGAGCAGGTGTCCAGATGCATCATTGTATCAACAAACGCATACAAGATGGGCTGGGGTACTGTATGCAATGAGCGTGCAGCGTCTGGGGTCTGGTCAATTGTTGACTGTGCTTTTGGCCTTGAGGAGGCTTCGGCCAAGTAATGCATGTGTTGGTCCGGATGGACAGATCTTCTCCCATTGCATGTCACAACTTGCTCACCATGTCTTACTATGGAGCTAGCATGGACTAAAGTCATTTAGCACACTCCCTCTCACGGCAAGTCATGCTCCAATGCGAGTGGAGGCTTCAGTCCCAGACAGTCTTGCTGATTTTGAGTTAATAGGCACAGATAAATCTTTTTGCCTAACCCGAATCCACCCATTGTAGTATTCCCTGACAGTGCATGCCCTGTGCATCTATTTGGAACACACACAGTGTTTCAGACTATGTGAACAGCTCTTTGTCTTATTTGGAGGTCAGCAGAAGAGGAATGCTGTCTCCGAACAAAGGATTTCCCACTTATGGCTAGAGGATTACTATGCCCACTGGGAGTGAGACCAGGGGTGTTGTTGCGTTGTCAGCTTAGCAAATGGTGCCTCACTAACAGACATTTGTAGAGCTTCAGTTTGGGATACATCTAATAAATTTGCCAGATTCAACAATCACTGAATGAAACTGGTCTATTCAAGGTTTTTGAACACTTGTTCTTAAACTTCTGAGGTCATCTCAGTTTTTAGTATTCATTTAAAATAAGACAAATCTGCTATTATTTTAATCTCCAATCTGTTATTTATGCAAGCATGGATGCGACAGTATGTGTTCATTGTCAAACTCCAAAATTAGGCATAGATTTGTAAAAAAAAAATAAAAAAAAGACAGTAAACATGATGATTTTCACATGATTTTGTGGCAAAACTCTAGTCTTCGACATCCATTATTTCAGTGACATTTTCACTAACCAGGAATAAATGTTCTTCTCTCAAAAATGCAAACATGTACATCTATGCTGCTCATATAATATTGTAGCCCAGTTTCTGCTAATTAAAGTTTAATCAGATTTAGCCATTAATATGTTTTAAAGATACTCGAGGGAAAAGTATGCCCCCAAATGCTGTCAGACCTCAGAACATTAAACTCCGGTGAGTAGTAGGGTATAGAACTTGAACTCAGCACACTTTCCCTCTCTGAGGTGGCAATATGCGCTCACTGAGTCAAGTTCAGTTCCTTTTTATGAACGCTGGAATACCCTTCCAGCACTCAAGCACTCTACATGACTGTTTTTATTTATTTTATTTTTTTTGGAGGAACTCATTACAGGAATTTATTTTGGGGAAGTATCCCTCGAGTGAAATCTCGTAATGGATTAGTGCCCCATATGTCATGGCTCCCGCAGGGTGTGCTACAAAAAAAATATACTGTTATCCTTCAAATCAAATAAATACAGTAAATAAATCTACAAATACAATAAGATTGCAGTACTTCATGTTTGTACCGCTAATAATCACGTAAGCAAAATATGGAGTCATATTTTGTGTTCAGATAACAAAAATGTGTAAACAGTCAGCAAAGGGGACTGCTCACTCTTAAGAAGATACTGATGACAGTATTTCTTCATCCTTAATTTTGATCAATCAGCAATAAGCATGTTACTCCTGTTCTAGGCTATATCATGAGGCAAATCTATTCACAAACTGATCTTATTTACCATGTGACATGAAATAGAGTTGGCATTTGGCTTCTGTTTATGTGCCAAGCTATCTTAACTATCATTTTGCATTATTGACACACTGTTTTCCTAATGAATGTTGTTCAGTTGCTTTGATGCAATGTATTTTGTTTAAAGCGCTATATAAATAAAGGTGACTTGACTTGACTTGACCAAGCATGCTCAGAGCTGTAAAGAGGTATCTTGAATTAATTAGAAATGTTTTTTAATTAGAAAAGTGAAAAAGGGACTTAAGACTGCCTATGTCTCCTTTTTAATTAGTACACTCATTTAAAATTGTACTAGTACTAAAAAGTGTTAATGAGACACTTTGGCCTAGACCTGCAGTCCAAGGTTTCATGAGAAATGTCTAGCTGTAGTCCCACAGTGCCATATGTCACAGCAGTTTCAGGACTGCACCGACAGCATCACTAACCCTAAGTTCAATGATGCCATCATTTCCACCCTTACTTCCGGTCTTAAGCCCTATTCGGGATTAGTATTATCTGTGGACCTTGTGTGATTTTGAAAATACCACCCCCACATCTGAATTTCTTGTGGTGCATTCACACGGGATAAGCGAAGCCTGTAATTTAACTCAAATTTACTGACTTATCTCTCAGATATGATGTCAAGGCTTTGAGAGTTCCATTCTATGGTCCGGTCAGATGGTTTTAAAAAATAAATAAACTAATATAGTTTCGTGTCCTGTGTCAGTTACATTTCATTTACAATATACCAAGTTTTATGCATAGACAACCTCCACAATTATTACAAATAACTGGTCACCAGGTAATACTAATCCCGTGCGAATAGGGCTTTAAAATGTTGGCCTTGCTGTCCTGAAACAGCTGTCATGTATGCCGCTGTGAGTCTGCAGCAGAATGCTATTGCTTTTTACACACTGTCAGTAGATCCAAGACAGGAACAGGTGCAAAGATCATAGAGCAGCCCACAACTCACTGCACAGACTCTAACATGTGCTGTACGCTTACTGGAACAATTCTATCTATAGCTTAAAAGCCTGAGGTAGGAGCATAAGGCAATCCACACATAGTTACAATGGTACAGAAATCACAACACTCAAAACACTGTAAAGGAAGAGGCTTAGTGTAGTATTCTGCCCCTCAAATTCGACAACATGTTCATGATGGATGAAGTCGCCTTTGTTTTTACAAATTTTTCTCAAATAACATGATCATATCAATCACCTATTTCTGTCAATGGTATCAGTTGACACCATTTTGCAGTGTCTCATCTGAGTTATCATTTTCAAATAGTTTCAAGTTAAAAGGTTTTTGTTGTGGTTTTTGAGGAGCTGCACTATACAACATTTTACAACCTGAACATTTTATTAGTATTATTATTAGGGGTTCAAAATTCTGAAGCTGCTGGCCTCGCCGCCTTCCACTGCCGTTCCTGCTGCGCTGTCCGGCGCCTATATCCTTTATATCCTTGTGTGAGTTCGCCCTGCGAAGCACACTCATAAAAGAGCTGCGTCTTTTTAAAGATGCCCTCGTGCGGCTCGTGCAGAGCCCCGCTCAGCGAAGGAGATCGTCACGTCATCTGCGTCTCCTGCCTGGGTGAGGACCATGCAGCGCTCGCGCTCGCTGACGGCGGCTGCCCTCATTGCGAGTTAATGCCTATGGTGACTCTGAGGACTCGCCGGGCGTTCTTCTCGAAGCCTGCACCATCCGCTGCGCCGCAGCGCTGTAAAAAGCGAGCTCGCCGGTTCCCTCCGCTTCACCGGCCTCCCCTGCATCGCTTCCCGATGGTCAGCGTCCGCTGTCTGCCGCCGCGTCATTGGAGAAAGTGGTTCTCAGGGCCACGTCGGAGGAAGAGGACACGTGCTCTCTGCTTGCTTCGGGCAGTGAGGGTTGGGGGAGCTCCGTGGATCTCGCGCCTTCTGCTCAGAGGCCCAGCAGACGGGCGGATATCGATAAAGAGCTGATGCGAGTGCTCACGCTGGAGTGGTCTGTCAGCGAGTTTGTGGAGAGTTTAGCCGAGGACCAGAAAGCGTCGCAGGCGTTAAAGCACTTCTTGCCGAAGCGCTCCGGTTCTGCAGCTAGCCGCCCTAGACCGGCCCCACAGAGCTCTCAGTCACGCCCACCGCCTCCAGCTGCGTCATCGCGACAGCGTCAGCAACGCAGCTCGGGACCCCGTTCTCGCTTTTCCAGCCGTCGCCCCGCGTCGCGGGAGCCGCGGCAGAGGATTGCGGTGAAGCCAGAAGCCCCGAAAACATCCTAGCACTGCTAGGAAAGCGCCGGTGTATGAGTTCCGCTGCGGCCGAGCTCTCACCCAAACGCGCCGCTGTTGCAGTTCCAAGAATTGTGACTGTCTCAGCGTCTTCTGCAATGCGCAAGCCTGCACGAGTGCCCGCTTGCCTGCACACAAAAGCCGTTATCACGGCTGCCCAGATATTTCCCAAAAAGAGTGTTATTTCTGGTGTTCCGGCCACGGCCGATGGTGCTATAAATGTAGTGACGATGCCCACTGCTCAGTGCCCATCTCCACATATAAGCACAGCCCTTCACACAGGGCTCGCGCCCATAAAAGCGACTCAGGTCGGCCGCGCGCACTGCATAGTAAACGTGCCCACTCCTCAGTGACCACGATCACTATGTCACACGCTTCATGTGGTTTCTGTAAAAACGAAACCCGTGCGCGTTCGTCCGGCCACGGCCGATGGTGCTATAAATGTAGTGACGATGCCCACTCCTCAGTGCCCATCTCCACATGTAAGCACAGCCCTGCACACAGGGCTGGCGCCTATAAGATCGACTCAGATCGGTCACGCGCACCACATAGTAAACGTGCCCACTCCTCAGTGCCCACAAACACTATGTCACTCGCGGCGCATGGTTTCTGTAAAAACAAAACCTGTGCGCGTACGCTCTGCCCAGGCAGACAGCGAGTTGAAAGCAGTAAATGTGCACATTTGCAGCCCACAGTTACTCGCAGACATCACTATGTCCTATGAGTCCTATGGGACCCGCTCAGCCCTCCCTCGATCAGTTAAGCGCCGGGACGGGGTCGAGGAGGAGCGATCTGCCCGCTGTGATCTGCGCGCTGCCCGCCTCAAATGCCACAGGCGTGACGCCCATGTTACAGCACACAGAAGCGCCGCCGTTGCCCAGGCAACAGAGCGCGCTTCGCATCCAGCCCTTAGCCATTCATGCAGATGCATGGTCAGCGCTTACAGGGGTTTCGGATTGGGTGCTAGGCATTATAAAGAGAGGCTACTCGCTACAGTTTTCTCGACGCCCTCCGCGGTTTTTAGCGCGCGTCGAAACCACGGTAAAAACAGAAGTAGCACACCTACTTCGGGCCGAAATATCAAAACTGTTGAGCAAAGGGGCTGTAGAGCCTGGTCCACGAGTCTCCTTGGTCTCAAGCTCAAAGCGAGGGGGGGCTGTACAGCAGATATTTTCTGGTGCCCAAGAGAGACGGGGGTCTCAGGCCCATACTGGATCTAAGACACCTGAACAGGGCATTGGTGAAACGCAGTTTCAGAATGCTTACGACCAGGAAGCTCCTCGCGCGTATTCGCAAAGAAGACTGGTTCATGTCAATAGATCTGAAGGACGCGTATTTTCAAATACAGATAACGTCAAATCACAGGCGAAATTTGAGATTCGCCTTCGAGGGCCAGGCAGAACGGGAAGAGCTCCAACATATCAACTGTCTGGAAATGCTGGCAGTGGAGAACGCGCTGACGCGCTTTTGTCCCCGAATCAAGGGCCACCACGTCTTAGTCCGTTTGGACAACATGTCTGTGGTGTCCTACATAAATCGCCAGGGCGGTCTCGGGTCCCGAAACCTGTACAGGTTGACGGAACGCTTCCTGGTTTGGGCTCAGTGCAACTTGCGCTCGCTGAGGGCAGTTCATGTGCCTGGGCTACAGAATCTGGGTCCAGACAGGCTGTCCAGAAACAACATTCCCACGGGCAAATGGTCTCTACACCCGCAAACAGTCCGGCTGTTGTTGTGTTCTTTTCCAAGAGCGAAAGCGCGCTGTCATGGAGATGGCCGTGCTGCCCGCTTTATGCTTTCTCTCCCGTCTCCCTCCTTCCGCAGGTGATAGAATGGGTGAGAGAAACGAGATGTTCCATACTGCTTGTAGCACCTTTTTGGAAGAACCAACCATGGTTCCCAGATTTGATGCAGTTAGCAGACATCGCCCCGTGGCCAGTGCTGTAAATCCTGGGCGTTGCTTCAGGTTTATTGGTGTGTGATCCCTGCGCGCACGGCGTTTCACATGGGGTTCCCGTAGCGTCTTAGCTAAGACGCAGTACGAGAGAACTCTCGTAAGAGAACGTACTCGGTTACTAACGTAACCTCGGTTCTCTCTAGAAGAGGGAACGAGTACTGCGTTCTCTGCCGTGCGTACGATTCACTCTGGTTCGCTTCGGCGATGAAATAAATCAGGTGAGTCAGCCTTTTTGAGCTCCTTTTATAGGGTTGGGCCACACCCGTTTCGGCGGGAAGTGGCGTGATGGGCGCGAAGCGTCCTAATTGGTCTGATATTGCATCAGCCTGTGCTCGATAGGCTGTGCACTTGCTGCAGAGCAGCCAATGAGCGAGCAAGCCGTCTCGCCTATGGCTGTGTACTGCTGCAAATGGCTGTGTACTGCTTTACAAAAATTCAAAATTAAGGATAATTTTTTGCTTCAGTATTTCGTGAAAAGAGACTTTTCCCGTAGCGTCTTAGCTAAGACTCAGTACTCGTTCCCTCTTCTAGAGAGAACCGAGGTTACGTTAGGTTACGCTAAGGGGCACCAAAACGTAAGTTGGCGAAGTTACTTTTACTCTAATGGCTATAACTTGTGAAAAATTCGAGATATTTTTACCAAACTTGGTACACATCTGTAAGAGCTCAATCTTAGGTCACAGCAAAAAATAAATAAATAAATAAAAATAAATAAACATGAAAATGGCTCTAAAAACGTAACCAAAAACTGGTATGTAATGTCTTTGTCCAAGATGTCTACACAAGATCAATGATTCAAAAGCTCATTCATAAATTGAACTGATTTACTGATTTACTGAGTGATCATCAAATGAATGAATGACTCATAAAGACATGTACCGCAACTAGCTGGAAGTTTTTCTTAAATTATTCATTTATAAAAAAGAACAAATAAAAAAAGGCTGACTTTCTTTTGTGGAATATAAAAGATGGTATTTTGGAGAGAACTGGTAGCAGCTGTTTTTGTTACCAATGACTTCCATTGCATTAATGAAAAACAAATGTTACTCAAATTCTCTTATGTTCCATAGTTTATGTTAGGCCACTGTACCCTAACCGTCTATATGTAATAATTTATAATAATTATATATATACTGAAGGAGTGGATGCCGAGTTGCCATATCCTTCATACTGATATTAATTATATTATTACATGATTTCTTGTTTGCCTATTAATCAAGTTAAGGCAAGAGTGAAATGTGTAACCTTATGTGCACTTATGAGATATTAAAGAATCCTGTTCTACCCTGTATTTCTTTTCCTCAAGATTAATGTCCACATATTATGTGTGTGTATCCAACCGTAATTATAAGACACTCGCCAGTGCTAGAAAGCCTTGAATTTTAGATAAGTTCTCTGTGTATGTGTGTTAGTATCTGTCTGTACAGGGAGAAGGTCAGACAGTCCCAGGACAAACGATCAACTGCCAGTGTTCAGCTTATCAGATATACATCTTTGGAGAGTTTATCTAGGTTTTGGAACCAATCAGAATTTTGTTGACTTGTGTATTGATGCAATTAGTATCCTCTGTCAGGGTATAACTGTGGTTGATTTTGAGTTGTACGGGGGGCGGCCTACGAACTCCGTCGAGAGCACTGAAACTGACTTCTGCTGATGGAATTGCAAACTATTTTCTTCAAGTAAAATTATTATTATTAATTGAACTCATCTCTGACTCCTGGTCTTCATTGCGATATATCTGGTCCTTGGGTTTTAACTGTAAATTCCCCTACAATACACTTATAGACTCGTTATTACGACGGATCTGGTATGTACAGCGTTTCCAATGCTCATGTTTTTATGTGTACTGCTTACACAAATGTAGCAAATACAGTTTTTATAAGATTTTCTGTAATTGGCAAACAAAGTTCTTCTTTTTATTTTTCTTATTATTCTTATTTTTCTTAATTTATTCTTATTGTATTTTTCTAGTGCTCAAATAAATCACTTATATGATGTCTAAGTTTCTGTCTAGTGTTTTATAATTGAAAAAAACTATGCAGTGGTATGTTTACTGACTAAATAGTTTGTAGAAGCCTCCAATACTATTGGGAAATATTTGTTTTTATATTTGGGGGGTGGGGGGTCTAGACATAGTCTAATAAAAATATTTGCAGGAGTCTCATTTTTCATGATATCTTATTCAGATTTGAAATAGAAACTCATGAGACATGTGGCTTTCAACTCATTCTTTTCTAGATTGCTCCAGGACTCATTTCATGTATTTTTATATCAAATAAAAAAAATATTTAAGTGTGGTAAAAAAAAAATTCAAGGCACTTCAGTGTCTATAACTTTTAATCCATTTGCAATTTAAGTTCCTCAATGTATTAGCATTACTTCTCCTTCTCCTTCTCCTCTGAAGTGTATGCATTAATTCACAGGTACATTTTTCCAAAAATCCATATTCAAATCAAAATAGCCAACTTCCTGTTGGTCGTAGCTAATGACTGTAAATTAGAAAGTTGTCTGTCTTGATAAGAAAAATATATGTACCGAGTTTGGTGTCTGTAGCTAAAACTACCCCCCCCCCCACTTTTGACAAAAGGTGGTGCTATAGAGTGCCTCCTCCACACCCTCTTATGAGCTTTTGGCAGTACCTATCTATCATTAATACTGATATGTGTTTTGAGTATTGTGAAATTCTAAGCATGTTATCTGCCTCAATATTACCTTAAAAATATTCAAGTTTGAAATGTTGCCATGGCAACAATATTTAAGATATCAATATCCACTCAACAGTTTTACATTGGCTATGTTTAGACATTATTCTGATGAAGTTTCAAGTAAATAGAGTAAAAATAAGATGCTGAATTCAAAGCATTTTGAAAATGACACTTCCTGTTGCCAGTTGGTGGTGCTATGCGTTCAGGCTCATACAATGAACAAACTGATGAAGTTTGTTCATTGTATGTGGATGTATGTGGATGTTATTAGACATTTCCTCTGTGTCCCTCGGTAAAATGCGCATTTTAGGGGCTAAACATCACGTTATTTCTATTGGGGTCACTTTGACCCGCTGACATGAAAAACAACCGCAGACTTGGCAACACTAACGTGATGTTAATCCCCTAAAATGCAAATTTTACTAAGGCAACCCTGCCAAAAAACGTGTATTTTAGCCCCGGGGCGCAATTTTTATCGGGGAACCTCATGGAAATGCGATTGGGCTAGTTTTGGAATAGTTTTGAGAAGCAAGTGGGCAGGATTTTTTTTAAACCTGGCAACCCTGATCTGATCGCACGTGCTGGAGATGTACTTTTAATCACAGGAGCACCTTTACTGATGAGATGCGCATGAAAATCGCATTTGATTTTTTGCACAGCCCTACCTACCACGATAGCACATCAAGTTTGAAGAATCACCTGAGTTTTGATAAAAACGTGCACTTAATTTGCCTGGAAAATATTTGAGAATATGGCAGTAAAAGAACGTACAGTAGCCCCTCCCTGCAAAGCTTTGAATATTCTGTGTTGATTACTACTGAAGCTTCCAAGTTCAAAAAAATGGTATTCAGACCAGCCCTTATTTACACATACTTCACACTGCATATCATATGATAGATCTCCTAATTCTGAAGAACTTTGCCTCTGGATTGCTGCTGTCAATCAAATCCTTTCTTTAATATGATCAAATTGTTCTTTAAATATTTTAGATTATTAAAAACTATAATATATATATATATATATATATATATATATATATATATATATATATATATATATATATATATATATATATATAATCTTATAAAAAAGTTAACTAGTCCTATGTTTTCAACTCAAAATCAATAAAACATCTGCAGCACATTTATTTGGACTCTTGTGGTCATTAATTATCAAAGCAATGTTTATTTTTTGTATTTGGATAGTTATAACAGGGCCATTCAATAATATAGTCTTTACATAGTGTACCCAAGGACTATAAATCATAAAAGAAAGCTCAGATCTTAATGAAAAATGAGCACATGTGCCATTTGATTCTAGATATGCATGCAAAATTATACATTTATGGAACTCGGAAAATAGTTGCATCAATAACAGTTGAAAACAGTATATTTCAAATGGCAAATTCCCTGAAATTGCCATTATAACAACTAGATGGCAGTAGAGTATCATCAATTGACTCCTTCTCCTCAAAAATATAGTTGTTGTTTTTTTCCACAGGCAGTAAGCCTTTTGTTAATTATCATGTATTTATTGAAATTGATATATCTACAAACAAATGTGTTCGCATGGGTGTGCATGTATTGCAAGTATGTATTATAATTTAACCCTTTCATGTCAATGTGTGCATGTGTTTGTTACAATAGTCTTCATCATGGATGTGTTCTGATGTCAGCGCTAAAAGTGCTTGAACCCTGGTAGTCATTGATTGCATTTGCAGCTATATATATATATATATATATATATATATATATATATATATATATATATATAAACTATTCAAGAATGTATTTTTTTATTTTGACTGTTTCAAAAAAAAAAAATATATATATATATATATAATTATAATTATAATAATTTTAATACAGAGATGTAACGCGTGGTCATAATAGAAGAGGTTTGTTAAAGTCACTGGATAAATGGCATTTTAATGTATTCTGAATAAAAGCATTTTCTTCCACTTTTTGTATATAATAAACTTAGCAATAAAGTTGCAAGCTATAAGTAAGCAGCAATTACATGAACATTGTCCTTTTTCAAAAGCATCTTTACCAAACATCAGGACATAGCATGGTTAACAGTGATTTGTGGCAAGAATATTTTATTGATTAAACTATGGTTTTTTTAATTTGCTTGTTTGTTTTTTCTTCAGATTATTGTCTTTTTTCATATGTATTCAGGGATGAAGGGCCATTAACTTTAATGCAGAACGCTTTGCATGTTCCACTTGTCATTAAGTAGAAGCATGTTATAAAATTGGTGTACAGCTGGTACTGCTGGAATGTACTGCTGGTACATGCTGGCTGAGTGAACATGGATTAGGTGCCTTGCTCAAGGGCACAAAGTGTGATTTTAGTAACTCCTGATAAGATACAGTGCCTTGCTCAAGGGCACAAAGTATGACTTTAGTAACTCCTGATTAAATACAGTGGGCTCCAAAAGTCTAAAACAAATGCTTGTATTTTGCATTAATTTCTTAATTTATAAAAAATAATTTAATCTTAAATGACAAATTACAGTCTCTTGGCATTGAACAAAAAAGGTTTGTTTTCAAGTTTGATGACAAGATATAAGATTTTCGATAAGGTATCAGACCTATCAAAGTTAAAACTGGCTTAACATTTCAGAAACATTTCACTCCAGTGTGTTTAGAAAGACTAAAAAACAAATTATTTTGCATCAAATTAGCTTTTCAGTGTGGCATTGATTTTTCATATTAGCTGCACAAAAAATAAATAAATAAATAAATATATATATATATATATTTAGGAAGTTGTGGCCTAATGGTTAGAGAGTTGGACTCCCAATCGAAAACTCCCAATCGAAAGGTTGTGAGTTCGAGTCCCGGGCCGGCAGGAATTGTGGGTGGGGGGAGTGCATGTACAGTTCTCTCTCCACCTTCAAAACCATGACTTAGGTGCCCTTGAGCAAGGCATCGAACCCCCAACTGCTCCCCGGGCGCCGCAGCATAAATGGCTGCCCACTGCTCTGGGTGTGTGCTCACAGTGTGTGTGTGTGTTCACTGCTCTGTGTGTGTGCATTTCGGATGGATTAAATGCAGAGCACAAATTCTGAGTATGGGTCACCATACTTGGCTGAATGTCACTTCAATTAAAAAAAAAAAAAAAAAAATATATATATATATATATATATATATATATATATATATATATATTTTGCCAGTGTGTGTATAGACCTCTTCAGTTACACTTCTAAAGCAGAAGCATGAGGACACCTCTATTTCTGCTTTTCAGCTGCTCTCTTTGCTCAACCATTGCCAGTTCTCTGTGGTAAACGATCATATCCACTACTTCTGGATGTAGGCCATAAACAGAGGTTAAAATTTCCCTGCATGTCCTTCTGTATTCAGGGTTGATGCTTGGATGGCATCTGTGGTATCCCCCAGTAACACTTCTGTCTTTCAACTGTGATGACTGATGAATGGATTTGAAAAGTGTCCTCAAAGACAGACTGCCATCAGTGTACTGACCTGACCCACAGTAACAGTTTGAGTGTCTGTATAAATGTTATAAGACAAATGTTCCAAGACAATAGCATAATGTGCCCATGGTCATAATACTTAACTGTATTGTGCAATATTGTATATGATGCAATATACAATTATGTTTAGGTTAAGTTTAGGGCAGTGGCGTAGCCTAAAAATAGATGCAGAATTATTTTTTATAGTCTCAATAAAAAATGTTAACTAAACTTGGGCTATTGTTGTTTACTTAGAAAATATATATATTTAAATCAACCCTTTCACGCGTAAATTACAAATATTGACCTTACAAATATTGAAATATTGTGCAATACTGACCCCTTGTTTCCATGGCGACGCATCATGATTGTCACGTGACACACCGCAGCCACTAACAGATGTATCGGTATTCGTTTTATTTAGTTTTTCATTTTTTATTAAAATATATACACAAACTTGCTTACCATGTCAACTATCTGATATTCCGATTCTTCGTTTAAAAACCTTTATCAATTATCTTGATCTATAACGAGATGAGCGCTGCAGTTCAGAGTCCTGTCAGCCGGATTTAACGTACAGCACTTGAATTCCCCAGTTTCTCCCGAAATACATGAAAGTAAGTGGCTGTTGAACTGGACGAAGAATAGAGTAAACTTTATTGTTCTGCTATGTGTGTCTGATATATGAATAAAACACGTCTGCAAATTACATTTGATTAGATAGTTTTTGCTGCTTCCATAGACATCAGTGTGCATTTTACAAACTACCAATGTATTGTTTTACTAGTGATTATGTATATTTAAATGTATGAAACCTAAAATTAACATTATGTGGTTGAAAACACTGCATATTAATTGTGATATATGACAAGCGCTGAACGCGTCCGTCTCTGGCTCAGTGTAGGGTGACCAGCTGCTAATAAGCCCAAGGGGGGACAAGGGGTATGTTTCTGAGGGACAATGTGGGACACTGCCTTGCGCGGCGGTGCCCCCACCCCATGGGTAGACTCACTGATAGTGGTTTATCCATTTCTAGGACATGCCACCTTACATGGTATATTAATAATGCCCTATTCCCCTAAACATGTGTAATTGCTGATGTATGCTCATGACAGAATTGACAGATGCACTTCCACTTACGATTTACTTTAGCTATTTTATTTTTCATTACAATTTATTCACTCTAAATAAATTATAATATAAAATTATAGGATTGAAATGAATTGTAGTTGCTCAACACCACAGGAACAGTTAAAAAAAAAAAAAGTCTAAACTCACAACTCCACAGGTTCACGGAACGAGAAGGGGGAGAAAGGATGGTGAACTTGCATGTTAGTAAAGGCAGGTGCATGAAAAAAAAAAAAACAGTTTGAAACAGGACACACCTTCTCTTTTTTAATTGATGATGGCGGTGCCTCACTTTCTCCATTTTTCGAATCGTAAAGCGTTTCCTGCAAAGTTCCTTCCCAGTGTGTCTGGTATGCACGTGCGTGCGCTGTCATGACAACAACGAAAAAGTTGACAACAACCTAGTCAGCAGTTCAACTGAGGGGTGGGTGTGGCAACAGTAGCGTGCTGAACTGTCAAGTAATGTTCGTTTGGCTGCCTGGGACTCGAAGATATAGAGCGACCAACTTTTTTTGAGCAAGCATTGATTATGCGTGACACAGTCTCAATTTGTGGGACGCATGAATTGGGCTTCAAACGCTGTGCACGCATGCGCTACGAGGGACGGCTGGTCACCCTAGCTCAGTGCCAGCCAACGCGTGAAAGCTGTTTGAATCTGGCAGTTCTGTGATGCCACTGAACATTCTAAATCATACTCTCAGGGGCACAGAAATAAGAATCCAATATATGGTAGAATAATGCTAAAAATGTTAAAATGTAATTTACATTTTAAATTATTTTTGTTAAAATATATCTGCCGACATTTGGACTGCCAGCCAATCAGCAAACAGCAGCTGACTGTGACCCCAGCAGTCTATGATATAAACAGATAATTTTTGATTGCACATTGCTAGCTAGCAATATGTCGCAGAGCTCCTTTCTTAATTTTTTTTTTTAGCAAAAAACCTTGGCTTGATGGACAGCCGGACACAAGGCCTTAACGTTACACCTGATGATGATGTTTCTCCTGCAAATTTCCACTAGGAGGATGGTTGGACGGAAGCAGTGCGACAAAAAAAATATCCCATAATTTTGCACAGTAATCTGACAATAAATGTGGCACACCCAGATTTTCATATGCACACCCAGAGTCTCTTTTCTGGCTATGCTACTGGTTTAGGGTCATATATTTTTGTTTGATTTCTTATAAATTTCCATCTCATGTAAATCTTATACTTCTCAACACTGTTTATGAGCAAGTCGACAGTTTAACAGAGCATGTTCTATTATTGCCTCAATTTGTTTGACTGTGATGCTGTGCAGGTAATATAATGCAACAAAAACAGAATGTTGTATAATGTGAGAAAAGTAACATGATTAAAAAAACGACACATTTGAGCATCTAAGAAACTGTAAACACTACTGAAAAGTTTTGCCAAAGTAGTAGCATCCCTGATAGCAAGAAACCATTGAATCAATTTAAAAAAATGGTTTTGTCTGTGTTAATTGAATTGAATCAAAATACTTTTGCACCCACACTCTAATAAACGCTGGGTTGTTTTTTCAACCCAAATGCTGGGTTGAGAGCGCTGCGTAGGACTTTGGGTTTTTTTTAACCCCCTTTAACGTTACTGAATGGAAGAGGTACTTTTAATATGACGTCCGTGAATGTCTTTTGTCATATTTACATACGATTTTACATTATCTGCACTTTTTGAAGTGTTAATAGACGGATATGGTTACGGTTACACTTATGTTCATTTGTTATCTTATTTTTCGCGGTTAAACTGAATGTATGTTATTTTTACTAAGACTAAAATAACGTTTGTTTTTGTAGATGTTGAAAACCAGAGACAAGATAACTTCATTCTTTAGAGATTTTATGCAAGTTATTTTTTAGAAAATAAATGTTTCTGTTGTCTCCTGCCTGTTTACTTCACATTTTGATGCAACAACCGTGTGATTACGTACTCATTTCATTAAAACCATTGATGTCTGTGTTGTTCATTGCAGAACTCAAATGAACTTTGGAGTTGTCTGTTTTGGAGAGTCATCATTCTTGGTCTTCCCTCTTAAAGGTAAAGTTCACACAAAAAAATAATTTAATTGCCCTCACGTCATTCCAAACCTATAAGACTTATAGACTATACCTTTTATAGTCTAGATAATCATTATTTTCAAGCCTCATAAATACAGAGTTACTGTAGAAGTAATTAATTTTGATATTTATATATGAATAAATCTTAAATTAAATGATAGCAAACATGTTCAAAATAAAATAGTCTCCCAGACTAGCAATGGAGGACACAAATTTAGAGAATATTGAAATATATTTATTTGTTTTCCAAAAATTAGCAGTTTGTGTGGGTCTGGAACAACATGTGGAGAATAAATTATGACCATTTTTATTATTTGGTGAACTAAACCTTTTGAAGAGCAGCCCTCCACGTACATGAACATTTGTATAATAATGTGTGAATGTGTGATATTACAGTGTGAGATTAAAACAGTGATACAGCTATATCACTTCTATGAATTAACAGAATATATATATATATATATATATATATATATATATATATATATATATATATATATATATATATATATATATATATATAAAATACTGCTCAGAAAAATAAAGGGAACACTTAAGCAACACATCCTAGATCTGAATGAATGAAATTGTCTTACTGAATACTTTGGAGTTAGATTGTGTTGTTTAAATAAAGGGTTCCCTTTATTTTATTGAGCAGTGTATATATATATACTTGTAGACTTCATCCCACTATTTGATGTGAGCAGAAGTATTGGAAAAGTTGAATTTAAGGCAGATGTAAAAGATTAAAAGCTAATATTTAGTTGCAGATCCCTTGCATGCAATCAGAGCAGGGAGTCTGCAACCCATAGACATCACCAGACTCTTGGTCTTATGCTTTGAAATGCTTTTCCCCAGCCTTTAATGCAGCCAATTCCAATTGTTGCTTGTTTTTGGAAGTTTCTGTCTTGAGTGTCCTCTTCAGCTGGTGAAATTAATGTTAAATCGGATTTAAATCTGGAGATTGACTTGGGCAATCTAAAACTTTACATTTCTTTGCCCTGATAAAATCCTTAAATGAACTGGCAGGGTGTTTTGGGTCTTTTTCCTGATCCAATATGAAGTGCTTTCTAATGAGTTTGGTGGCATTTTCTTGAATATTGGTAGCCAAGATGATTTTGTACCCTTCCAAATTCATTTTGCTACAGCCATCATACATCAAGTCATCATTAAAACTAATAGGTCCTGTTCTAGAGACAGCCATGCATGCCCATGCCATGACACCACCCCTACCATGCTTTGCAGATGAGGTAGTGCAACATAGTACAAAACTCTTTCATGCATTCTTGACTCCCAGCATGCACTGTATTAGTTTGATGATTTTCAGCATTGTTGAGGTTTGTATGAGTGTTGATGTCTAGATCTTTCTGTATATTTTGCCACAGCTTGACATCTTTTACAAAAAGTAATCTACTCAAATTTAACTTTAAAACATCTATTTATTTGTTATTGCAGAAGTGTTTATACTGAAACACTATTATAAGCACTGAAAGAGAATTAACTTAATGAATAGCAGGAGACCAACTAAAGCTAACATTGATCACAATAATGGTGGTATGTTGAAGTTTTATTTTAAAAAAAATCAAGATTAATTGCAGGGGCAAAAGTGATATTAGTTTAATCCCATTAACAATGACAAATACAATTTTTTTTACATTGATTCAATGGTATTCACCTGCTCTCTTGCTATCTGGGATTGCTAGTTTTTTGTAAATTACTCACCAACAATGGACCACATAACTCATCCCAACTGAAACAGAATACCCTATTTTTTCTGCCTTTGAGGTAAAGGACTCGGAGAGCTTTGAAAAAAAATAAATAAATAAAAAATAAAAATAAAAAATATAAATATATATATAGATGCTGTTTGACAGAATAAACACCTCTTAATCCCAAGGGATTATCCAGGGTTACCATTTCAGTATAAATTGAAAATAAGATGGCATCAGTGCTCTAAGTAAAGCTGCATGGCCTTTTCCACATGCCATAGCTGACTTAAAACCTGCAGGGATTATGAGTTGCACTTTGCACTGAGCTCTATATTGATTTTATATCCTTTATGGCTCTTTGTTGAAGACATTCCACAATATCATCCCACAAAATAAAATGTGGGCGGTCTAATAAAAAGTCTATGGTAAAAGTCTCATAAAAAATATCCCCAACCACATCAAATGTGACCCTGGAGCACAAAACCAGTCTTAAGTGTCAATTAAGATCGGACAATATTTGGCCAAGATACATTTGAAAATCTTGAATCTGAGGGTGCCAAAAAAATCTAAATACTGAGAAAATCGCCTTTGAAGTTGTCCAAAAGAATTCCTAGCAATGCATATTACTAATCAAAAATTAAGTTTTTATACATTTACGTAGGAAATTTACAAAATATCTTCATGGAACATGATCTTTAATTAATATCCTAATGATTTTTGGCATAAAAGAAAAATCAATAATTTTGACCCATACAGTGTTTTTTTTAACTATTGCTAAAAATATACCCAGCAACTTAAGATATCACAAAGGATTTGATGCAGCCAAAACCTAGGCTCAGCAAGAAGCAATTGTGCTCCAGCTTCTGTGTAGACAGAAGCCGGAGCACGGTTGCCTTACAGTTTCCTGTGTCTATTTTCTGCACATATGGTATCAGCTTCAATGGCATACTCTAAACACTAGCAGCTGGGCAGTGCTCGTACAGCAGACCCTACCACCCTGTTCCCATAATTCTCCAGTGTGCTGTTGCTAATGTGCAGGCAAATACTCATCTGTCTCTGAGGCATTTGATACCCAACCCCCTTCTTCTTGTGATGCAGGGGCTGTCTGGGTAAATGCAAAGGAGCCTAACCACATGTGTACATGCCTCAGGATACTTCCTCAGCAGAATATATATAAAATATATATAGTTCTGATTTGTCTTTATATTTTGGTTGACAAAATTGAGCAAAACAGACAACATTGTGTCTAAAATAACACAAATTTAACACAGATTTTTGCATGAAACAGTATGCCAAAAATATTATAAATTAGTTGAAGCATAACTATTGAACGGAATGAGATATCTTCACCAAACTTGGTACACATGTGTATGGGCTGAATCTTTAGTCAAATAAAAAAAAGCACACCTCTCCCACTTGGGGATGCTTTAAGACAGAAAAAAACATATATATTTCTATAACTAGGCAACCATTGGTCCGATCGACTTGAAAATTGGTTATGCAGTGCCTTTGTCTGAAGGGGCACAAGGACATTATGAGGCACAAGATGCACATCTATGAGGACATTCGCGCATCTCAAAAAACATGGCCACCATTGGCCAAATAAATTTAAGCAGCTATTTGACAGGGAAACTCAGTGGACATGTTCGACTCATGGCCCTAAAGGTCTGTTTTGTTGTGTTTTTCAAGTGCTCGCACTAGTCAATGAGCTGAACACCTTTATGCATGTTTCGAAGCAAACTGCTCTGGTGATATTAACAGTCTGTCTATGTACACAGAGGAAAAGAACAGCTATAATCATTCCTGTACCAAAAAAACAACAATACATCTTGCCTAAATGACTATCGACGATTCACACTCACATTACTAATTATGAAGGTTTTTGAGAGGCTTATCAAGAACACCATCTGCTCCTCTATCCCTTACAACACTGACTCACTCCAGTTCGCCCTAATAGGTCTACTGAGGATGCTGTCTACCATCTCCTGCACGCCACTCTCTCCCACACTGACAGCAATAAAGGGAATTATGTGAGGCTGCTGTTTATAGATTATAGCTCAGCCTTCAACACTATAGTCCCCTACAATCTGGTCTCCAAGCTCAGAAACCTCAGACTGAATGCCCCACTCTGCGACTGGATTCTTCATTTTCTATCATGCAGACCTCAGTTAGTGAGGGTGGGACAAACCACCTCCAACATAATCACCCTGAGTACAGGAGCCTCACAAGGGTGTGTTTTTAGCCTGCTACTCTACTTGCTCTACACATATGACTGTGTGTCCACTCCCACCTCTACTTCTGTCATCAAGTTTGTGGATGATACAGTGGTGATGGGCCTCATCTCCAATAACAATGAGGCTGCCTAACTTGATATGGTAGAAAGTCTGACATCATGGTGCCAAACAAATTGTCTCTTTCTGAATGTCAGCAACACCAAGGAGCTGGTTATGAACTTCAGGAGGATGCATCAGTGGATCTACACCCCACTCATCATTAATCTCTGCTGCCCAGTAGTGCTGATGCATACCTGATAAACGCAGCTCAGTTGTGCAGTGCAAGAGAAATTGTAATGACGGAGATGTGCAAAGTGTACAAAAGCAGAGTCTATTTCGTGCACAACTTGGACAAACTACAACAGTTAAAGCTGTTAGCTGTGTAGTAGGGTTGTGCCGATAGAAGATAGTATCGTGTATAGAGCTGAAACAACGAATCGATTTAATCGATTAAAATCGATTATTAAAATAGTTGTCAACTAATTTAGTCATCGATTCGTTGCTAAATAACTTTTATTTGCCGTAAGCGGCTCATTTCGTGCATATTTCAAATCTGCGGTGACCAAAGTGTGGCAGTAATGAGCAACCGGAGGTTTTACTCAGCCAGTACAACAGGAGAAGTAGCGAATAGCCAATAGCTGGCCTCGTTTTGTCACGTGCTTCCCGAACAGCGTCTCTGCAGCATTCAGCAGGATGTGGGAGTATTACTTTGAGCCTTCAAAAAAGAAGAGTAACCTGTAAACTCTGCACTACGGAACTGTTTAAGGGGACGTTCACATATCGCGTCTTTTGCGCGCTCAAGTTCGTTATTTCCAACACCACATCGAGTTAAAACATTTCAACTTTTCAGAATGCAGCAAGCGCACCGCGGGTCATGTGACAAGAACTAACCAATCAGCTTCATCCTTTCCCGTAACAACGTTAAAAGCTCAGTCAAGATGAAAGGAACAGCTGATCATAGTTGTATATGGATTTCCATTTCGAAATAAATTTAGTAGCAGAGCTACTGCAAGCGATTTTTTGAGCTGCAAATCCATTTATCCTTTGCTGAAATTTCCGCGTCTTCAAGGAGAGAGCACGTCATGGTTGCTTATCAAAGGCAGACGCCTCAGGGCGCAACTGCACGAGCACTTTGGAAAGGAGGAGAAAGTGGCGCGCCTAGCATTTTCCACGCGTTTTTAGGCACGATATGTGAATGGCCCCTAAGACTTTCATTTGTGCAGATTCTCCAGTACAATGTTGTTTGCAAATGTTTAGTCGTAAAAGCTGATAACATTGCTTTTTAACAGTTAACATTTAAAGCTTTACAAACATGTTCTGTGATCAGTTTGTCGTTTACCAGTTCAAAATTCAGTCGTGCAGCCTAATTATGACTGAATGAGAGAGATAAATGTTTAAAGATATTTGAAATACACTTTTTTTCTAAGTATTCACTGCTCTTTTTCACACAGCAGGGTTTTTGTGTGTGTCCAATTTTTTTTTCTGGACAACCTTCTGATGGATTTTACTTTAAATTGTGAGTTCCATTCAGGTTTCATGCCATTGGCACTTTTTTCGAAGGATTGTTTACAATTTCACAGCAAAAGCTATAAAGCTGTTTTCCAGTAAATAATAAAATACAATGCACTGCAATTTTATTCTGTTTTATCCTTATTCTTCGTGAAAATATGTTCTGAAAGATTCCTTAATAAGCTTTGTCCGGGATGTTAAACTACTTTAGGAGCTCTAAGGACTGCCATGGTGAAAACATTTGATATCTCCTTGTGAAATTTGCTAGAGTATGGGTCAGTGTTCTGATTGCAGAAGAGTTCGACAAAGGATTACTAACACAATAAAACAACTCCAGGTATATTTTTAATGAGGATATGACAATGCAAAATGGTTAAAATCTCTTAAAAATCTATGCTGAAGGATAAAGACCATTTATTAATAATTTACTTGGGGAAAAAATGGAAAAAACTAAAATATAAGCACATAAACCGATTAATCGATTAATCGTAAAAATAATCGACAGATTAATCGATTATCAAAATAATCGTTAGTTGCAGCCCTAATCGTGTATCGATGATAGTCAGAGATATCGACGTAAGCAGATTTCTCTGTCGATGGTCAAGACGATATTAGGTTCTTTCTCCTATTAATGTATTAAATAATAATAATAACTATTAGTAAGGTAAGGGTGGTCTTGGGTGACGGGATGGGGGGCTTATGATATTAGACTTCGTAGCCTATAATAAAAGATAATGAATTTCAAACCTTAACCAAACACATTTTTATTCAAAGATCAACCGTCTGTCATTACTCTTTAGTCTGCCACAAGAAACAACAACATTAAAATCATGAACTCAAATGTCATTGTAAAAAGAAAAAAAAAAAACAATGACTGTTGTAACAATGTGTAAATCAGACCTTTCTGTAACGCTAACGCTAATGAGCTTAAACTTATTTTTTGTACACAGTGCCGCGAACTGTCAATCACTCCTGTACGCTTGAATCACTGTCCTCCTCGCAGCTGCAGCAACTTGCGCTCTCTTCATCAAGCTCTAAAACAAAAAGGTCGTATTGTCTTTGTGCATATAGATTAATTAGATAAATGAATATCTAAATTCGTGCCTAGCCACCTACGGTATTTTTTTAGAACTTAGAAAAAAGATGCTGCAGCCAATGAACAGCCAGCGGGGGCTGGCTGCAGAACGATTCAACCTCCACAGATAGTTTTTAATGTTTATCAGACAATAACTACAAGATTTTGCTTTAGTATAATTTTCGGGACAATTAGGGCCAGATTCGGGACAACAGTTTAGATTTCGGGACTGTCCCGAATTTTTTGGGACATCTGGTACTCTGGTACCTGAAAGAGCTACTGCATTACTTCATTAGCCTGCGTCTGACCTGCAGTGATATCATTCTGGCTTGGTGGGGTGTCAGCCAGCAAGTCATCTGATTCTGACTGTGTTCTTTTAGTACTCAGAGTCTGAACCCAGGAGAGCAGATTAAGTGTTGTTCACTGTATTTGTATTTTTACCGAGCCGAGAGTGCGTGTTTCACACACCCTCTCCAGCCACATTGAGTTGTTACTGACAGCGGCAAAAGCGACGCATGTGCTCGGTGGGACAAATTAGGAAGCTTGCATTGTGAAGGGCGCTCTGAAAAGCGGCAGCGCAATATCTACTGTGTAGATATTGACAATATGGTTAACAATTCAGTTAACAGTGTGACTCTACAATTTTCATAGTCATGAAAATAAAGAAAACTCTTTGAATGAGAAGGTGTGTCCAAACTTTTGGTCTGTACTGTACATATAAACTTGATCCGTGCATATACACTATTAAACACCAGCACATAAATATAAACTCGATGCGCACATACATCCGTAAAACACTCGCGCATACATAAAAAATAACATTTACTAACGTATACAGTTCAGATAAGAAAAACATATGCTTTATTTGTATATATATATATATATATATATATATATATATGCAAGTGTTGTGGATGTGCATGAACTTTTCAGTGCAAACAGAAGGCATTTCAGTGTAAAAGGAAAGCATTTCGATGTAAAAGGAAATTGTTTAATGTGAACGGAAGTAAATATACTGCATTTGCAATCATGGACAGGGACCGTGCTACAACTGAAGCAATTGGCATTTTGTGAAATGTTCTTTCTTCGCCCACTATTATAATAACATGCAAACGATGCCAACATCATCCGCCAGCAAGTTCACGGACCATGATATCACACTCGACAGCGGTAAGTTAATTGGCAGTCTCAATCTAAAAAAAGGTGAGAATTTCACAATTGAAATTCTATTCAATCTTCATGAAGTACCTTCCAAACGCTGCTATGGAAATTACACACACTGAGAGAGAGAGTAAAATATCCTCCCTCTATAGTTAAAAAATATAAAATTAGCCATTTTCAGAATTAAAGGGTTAATTCACCCAAAAATGAAAATTATGTCATTAATGACTCACCATCATGTCGTTCCAAACCCGTAAGACCTCAGTTCATCTTTGGAACACAGTTTAAGATATTTTAGATTTAGTCCGAGAGCTTTCTGACCCTCCATTGAAAATGTATGTACAGTATACTGTCCATGTACAGAAAGGTAATAAAAACATCTTCAAAAGTAGTCCATGTGACATCAGAGGGTCAGTTAGAATTCGTCAAAACATCAAAAATACATTTTGGTCCAAAAATAACAAAAATTACGACTTTATTCAGCATTGGCTTCTTTTCCGGGTCTGTTGTGAGTGCGTTCACGATGCTGCTGACGTGTTTTCTGGTGCGCCCAATAACAAAGATAACACGTCAGCAGCGTCATACGTTAGCAGTGCTGTGAATCCACATCTGCAGTGTTGTGAATCCACTCACAACAGACCCGGACAACAGACCCAAATTATAACTGACCCTCTGATGTCACATGGACTACTTTGATGATGTTTTTATTACGTTTCTGGACGTGGACAGTATACCGTTCATACATTTTCAATGGAGGGTCAGAAAGCTCCCGGACTAAATTTAAAATATCTTCAACTGTGTTTCGAAGATGAACGGAGGTCTTACGGGTTTGAAATGACATGAGGGTGAGTCATTAATGACATAATTTTCATTTTTGGGTGAACTAACCCTTTAAGAATGTCAAGTAATTTAAATATGGTTAATTAAAATTTTCTTTTTGTTAAGCTGTGTTTGTTTTTACAGGTCAAGGACACAATTCCATCTGACTTTTAATAAGGATGTTATACTGTTGACCTCCCCTCTCGAGGTCACTATTCTTCATTGGGGAATGACGTGAGGGCATCCCCAGTATTACAGCACAGCGACGCACAAGCCATGACACTAAGTTATGGAAACTAAACAACCGAAAGCAATATATGTCTTCCTTAGATGTAATGTTAGTTCTGTACTTCAGCGTTGGGTAAAACACCATTATAATCTCCTTTGAATGCTGCTTACTTGGTAACAGCAAAGATGTTGAAATAAACATATGCACAATCAGCTTTTCTACATGCCCCGATAATCAAAACTTCTACTTAGCGCTTGCTTAATTTCTGCAGATCAGTTTTTGTAACTGTATTACTTAATCCACCTGTTGCTTTGGCCTTATTTAACAGCTGCTTGCACCACCTGCTGGTGAGCGACTGACAGCAAATGGAGATCATGCCTCTGTGCTCTACTGCTATTCCTGCAGCTCCCGGATGTGAAAGGGCGAATTATCTGCCGAATTTTAACCACTGAATTTGTGGACGCGAATTTGGGAAGTGAAATAAAATGGACCGAAATTTGCCTGTCGAATATTATACATCGTATTTTTTAACCGATTTAATATTTTGAAAAAGTGAATTCTGGAACGTCAATATGAATTATTGATTTTTTAATTATGAAAAAGTGTGTGAAATATTTTGAATTGAAATATTCACAGCTTAAATGAACAACTATATCAAATTTCAGGACCTAACAATGCAATCCCTGGAAATTCAAGGCATTAAAATGCAAGTACTGTTAATGCAATGCATTATTTTTCAGTTAGTGCTATTCAGCATGCTTTTTTGTTTCAAAGACATAAGTCATTATTTTACTTCCATATGTTTCAAACTGCGGAAAATGTGTAAACCTTGTAAACATTGCAACACAATACATTTACCTCAGAATAACCATATGGTGTCCATAAGCTCATCAGTCAGCTAGAAAAATAACTATGAAGAGGAGTATTTTTCTATATGTATGCTTTTTAATATTTCTCCTTAACCTGTTGTCTACATGATTCAACTACTCCTATAAAACTGCATTTTACTAATTAAGAAAAACACAGATATACACTCTTAAAAAATGAAAGTGCTTAAAAGATTCTTCACGGAACCATTTTTTGGTTCCATAAAGAACCATTCAGTTAAAGGATCTTTATAAAGCCATTTAGACCAAAGAAAAAAAAAAAACTGTGCTTCTATGGCATCATGAAGCACCTTTTTTTTACTTAACATTTTTTAGTTTAGTTATTTTGAGTGTATGACAAAATTTACAGGATGCATTGAGGAGAAGCCCAGACTACACTCGGTGGACAAATTATGCTTATGATCCATGATATTGGTACAGATAATTAACAATTCTTTGTGACTGCATATTTCAAGTTGGAAAAGACATTTAGCTCCCACTTTAAGTGAACCTTAGTTCCCAGTTCATCTAGAAGATGGACTCAAATGCTGATAAAGTCAAGAAAAGATTAGACATAAACAAGACAGTATGATTAAAATGTTAAAATGTAAATAATAAATAATAATAATAAAATAATAATAATAATAATAATAATAAATAAATAAAACACCTTTATTCTGTGGCACCTAAATATATTTTTTTTTTTCATTATAAGAGCTAAAGGCTCCTTTCTCAATTTTTTTGTTTGGAGTCCTGCCACAATCCAACAATGAAGACAAGTGAATGACTATGGGATTGAGATTATGTAGCATATACATGAATCATAACTAGACTTGTGCTGGTATTCGGTAGTGCGATATATTGCGGTGATTAATATGCACGATATTATTATCGAGGGCACTTCTAAATACCGTGAATAAATATACATTACAAATTATTCAGAATTTGGAATGCATTTTAAGAATATTATTCCCATCAACTGCTTAAAATGCACAACATCGCTGTATGCTGCTTGAAAGAGCGAATGAGCTCTGATGTAAACAAGCGGCGCATGAGAAGCACATGGAGGAACACGTGAGAGACGCGTTGAATGAAAGCACATTCACTCTCTGACAGCAGATGGCGCTAAATGCAGCCCTTACCCTGTAAACATAAAAATAATCTTAAATAACCATTCAGATTTATGTTTTCCCTACGGTGTTTATTACAGTGCCAACTACTGAAATATTTAGACTTAATAGGCTATTTATCTTCAAACATTCATTTTTTTTTATATGGACTACAAATGCCCTAGATATTGTTTGAAAGTGTTTTGATTTTTTATTGTTCATTCACACTTTATGACTTCATTAGTTAACATAAACCGCCAATGAAAAAATTATTCTGAACATTCATTAATCTTAGGTATTCCAATATTTAATAACACATTGTTAAAATTGAAAGTTGCAACTGTGTTATTTAATGAGCTAACATGAACTAAGACTTTTAAGATTTTTTTAACAAAGATTAATAACATCTATATCAAATGTAGCTATTGCTCATTGTTTAGCTGTGCATTTATTGAATGAGCATGAACTGATTACACTATTTTATGTATTGCACTGCATTTTATGTAAAATCATTTTCTATTTTTAAACGGTCTTAAATTCATTTTAAGTCAATTTTTAAATCATTTTCATTTTCAAGTTCTTAAATTGCTTGTTTTATTTTTGTGATTATTTTTCTTCATGATTTTTTTTTTTACTTTCTTTTTGAAAAACCATTGTGTACGAAATGTGCTATAAATAAAATTGCCTTGCCTATCCTTGAATGTTAATGAATTAACTAAGGTTAACTAATGAGGTCTTACTGTAAAGTGATACCTCTTGGTTTTTATAGTTCTTTTGCACTTTAATGTGTAAAACATTTAACTTTTATATATTTTTCTGTATTGCTTTATTGTTTTAAATGTTAAGTTATTTTTGTTATAAGAAAAAAAAGTTATTTAACCTGTTATACTGTATTATGACCACTTTTTAAAAAAAATTCAATACCGTGATAATACCGTATACTGTGATAAAAGCATTATCAATTAACCGCAACAGGAAAATTTGATACCGGCATATCCCTAGTCATAACACATTCAGTGGTGTAGTCAGGGCCATACACACATATACCTCATTTGTTTACCTTCTGCTCAGGGCTGTTTGAGTATTACAACTTCTAAGGATACTTGCGTATACCCTCAGTATACCCATCTGTTTTGTTGTCTGTAATCGGTCTGTAATTGGTGCATTATAACTTCAGTTATTCTACCTTTTCCCACCCATCATCAACTGTGTGCACGTCCACTGCAGCAAGAGAACTCGGACACTGGCTGTAAGGAAATATGGTAGCAAGTAGGGCTGTAGCTATCGAATATTTTAGTAATCGAGTATTCCACCAAAAATTCCATCAATTAATCGAGTAATCGGATAAAATGTGTTTTTGCTTAATTAAAGTGCAATATTAATTATTAAAGATAAAATAAGACTCCTGGGTCTCTTAAAATGAACAACTAATTTCCTTTTAAAAAAAAAAATATTTGTATATTTTAAATACATAGAATGCAATGCATTCATCAAAAACACACATTTAATTATTACCCATTGTTTCTCTGTCTGTACTTGTAATGTGAACAATGACAATAAAGTTGACAGATGAATTAAGTGCATTTAAGCGCCATTCAGTTGAGGTTTTAAATAAAGCATTTTCAGAGATGCACATTAAACATAAAACATTAATTTAATTTATCTTTTAATTATTGAAAATTAAGCAAACGTAACTTTTTGGTAATAACCCGCAATAAAGAAACTAAACCGGACTTTTATTTTGACGGGTTGACGTAACTTTACAGTTCTGTGTATGTGATGTGACGCTAGTTTTACTCAAATCAAATGGTCAAATGCTCAGGAAGTGACTCTCAGTGCAGTTCTGGAGATGTTGTTCATGTTTTCACATCCATATTTAGTGAGACAGCAGACGCTGAAATCACCGGAGTGTCACTCGCGCTTCAGTGTGTTTAATGAATGAAGACGCGCCTCGGCTCCATTCATTAACAGAGACACGCAGAACATGCAGGATTCATATTTAAATAGACTGTTCCGGCTTAATATTTACAGATATTAGTCCATATCGTGATTTGATGTAAGTGCAATGACCTATTTTTGATTAATTCATTCAAAATTTTGCACATTTTGCAAATTCCGTGCCATTCCACGTAAAACTGTAAATTCCGTTTTTATGACTGGATTCCGCGCTTCCCTCCGCGTTATCTGCATCGCGGAAATCCTAGGGCCCTAGTTGTGGTATGCCAGCTCTATCTTGCAATAGGGCTGTCACTTTTAGTTTGAAAATCGATTGCATAATCGATCGGACCAACCAAAAAAAGTTTCGAAAATAAAAATAGGGAATCGATTTTAACCAAATATGTACACTATTAATTTTAAAATAATTAAACTATTAAAAAATATAGATGTAACAAAACTCACAAACAAGCAGAAAAAGAAAATAAAGAATTCCGAAAGTGCAGTATGCCTTGCGAAAGCTAGACAGAAAATACCAGCAATTTTACGCGCCTATAAGACCCAGTGACGTCGAAAGCGACCTCTTATGCTGCGTTCACACCAAACGCGAATGATTAAGTCAATGTAAAGACGTGTTTACGCGCGTCTGGAGGTCTCGCGACGCGGGAGACGCGAATTCTATGCATCTAGTTACAGGAGATTCTGAGTTATGAAAAGGACCATTGCAAGCTGACAGTGACCGGCCTTTGTGATGGAAAATTTGCAGTAATACCCCCACCTTGCGCAGCTGTACGTGAGTGTCCCTGGGACATCAGTGCTGTTGGAGCACGTCTTCTCAACAGCTGGACATAAGTTTCATTTTTTTGAACAGTTGTTTGAAATGGATTGAATCATTATTTAAAATAATCTTGGAGATTTTTTAATTGCCTAAATCATAAATGCAGCCAGGTTGAAGACTGCAGTGATGTTGTTCTTTTGTTATGGCAGCCGTCCCCTCTGCACATATATTTTTTTGAGAATGTTGCACTCCTGTTGCTGTTTGTTATTCTGCACGAAACTTCATGCCAATAAATAAGAAGTATTGCTGATTTGTGCGTTTCCAGCGCTCTCTTTACGTTCGTCTGTTATTTGACATTGAAAAAGGAAACATCTTTTTTTTTTTTTAGACATGGAAAATCGATTTTACAATCGATTCAATGAACACTTATGTCTTAAAAATCGAAAATGATTTTTTCACAAAAATGACAGCCCTATCTTGCAATGGACACACGCCACGACGTTCTCTTTATGTTTGCCCGCACCCTCAAATCAAAACACTGCTGACTGCTTGCAGTATGTGATTTCGGACACAGCACTTGTGTCTCCTTCCGCTTTGTGGGTGACGTAAACGCGTTGTGTCACATTAAAAAAAATTAATTGCGAAAGAAACTGACGTGAGATTTAAAATAAATTAAAAGAGGCTTTGAGGCAGAGTTATTTGCCTCGATCATTTTTTGTAATCGATTTACTCAAGTTACTCAAGGAATCGTTTCAGACCTAGTAGCAAGTACACACTCTCACACTGAGGCATCGGCAAGTAAAATGAATAAAGAAAAACATTACAACAAATTAAATAACTGAAAAAAAGCACACCCATGGTGCCACAACGACACAAAGCAATAATTATTCACCATACATATGGAAAACTGTTTGCACCTCAAGACAGCACACTTTGTGATAAAATGTCATATTGCAAGACAATTATTAAACTTAAGTAAATCAGAACACAGGGTCCAACTTTTTATGCAGTTTCCATATTAGAGCCAACCAAGCTGCTGGATGTTTTGTGACTCCCGACTGAGGGGGCATGTCCTGGTGGGAAAATGACATCAATGTACCTCTATACTAGAACAACATGCCAACACTCATGCTCATTATAATGCCAATATTTTGTGACTATTTTATTTGTCATGTGTGTCTTTTATTATTAACACTGCTCACTGTGGCCTGCAAGAAAATTAAGAAATGTGCCAGCATACTAAGAAAAGTTCATTCATAGATCTTTTGAACTAACAAATATTGCTACAAGTGTGACTGCATCATATAATAATTATTAATTATTAATAATATTAATCGTCTGGCTGACTGTCTTGTATTAATTTTTCTAAAAATCCTGTAATACGTGCACAAACTGACAGTCACCACTTATAAGCTACTAGTAAATATTGTAGAAACATAATTTTCTGTAAAGTTGCTTTGTAACAATTTGTATTGTAAAAAGCGCTATACAAATAAACTTGAATTGAATTGATTTGAATTGAATTTTGGATTTTATCCAACACAGATTTTGAAAGTGATGTCTTCCAAACACATAATTCATATTGTGATATTCAGTGGTTACAGAAAAATTAGCAGCATAGCACAGAACACAGACTTGACTCAGTTCAGTCAAACAAATTGTCAAATTATTCATATATTGGAATCATCAGTTAGATAATAACTGGCTCATTGTCTAAAATCCACAGATATGGCCTTTAATGTTACGAATTCTCCTTTTTCAAAACCTAGCAACCCAGAACCCACCAGCCCCTAAACAAGGACAGATGGCATGTTGTGTGAATGACCAGCTCAGGGGAATCCCTGTTTGAAGAGACATTGGTCAGGGTGGAGAAAGAGGTAACCATGTCTACTGGAAGACAGATGGGTCTTTGTGAGGCATAACACTGTGAAATCATATCCACAAGGGCCTCTCATACATGGACAACCACAAATGTAGTAGACAGTACAGCTGTCTATATGTGTCTGTAAATATGACTGCTTATTCATAAAGATACTCTTGTGCAAGGCAGAAACTTTTATGCCACTGTTAATGTATTTGGCTATTATTATACCTTTACTAGTTTAACCTTAATTTAACCATATTTTGGCCACAATCACATAAAAACTTGATTCTGAAGAACTAAACCTCAAATAAATACTAACAATTTATTACAGTACTTCTCTGTGAAATCAGTCTGTTAATTAATAAAATTATGAAATCTTTATATTTCAGCTGCAAGTTAAGTCAGGAATATTTCATTTGGACTGTGGCATTCAAATAATTATATCACTGAACTAGGGGCAGGCCACATCTGTTGAGTGTGAAGTTACCACCTTAGTTTTTGGCTGCCTGCAAGGCATATAATCTCCAGATTTGTGATCATTTCTTATTGTCTAAGATCACTTAAGAAAAAAAAAATCTCTATTAAATATTCTCTTTCGTGATTTTCTACTCTAAAAATTATTAAACCCATCAAAAACGTGATTGTATGGAGAAAAAAAGGTGGTATGATTTAATAGTTATATTTATGCATGTGTTGTAGTAAATAAATCTGGCTAAAATATTTTAGTAGTTTTACTGTATAAGTGCACAAAATAATTCTATCTACCACATGACTGCAAAATCAAAGTGCACAGTAGTGGGGGTGGGGTTCATGTCCCTTAACCCCATCTTGCACACAAAGTATCTACAAACACAAGTTCTAATGCCTGTCAAATGCAGACAACTGACTTTACAGTCTAGCTGGGTATCTGCATGGCTTTATGTAATGTAATAATTAAAATAATAATTAAATGTAGGCTTTACCTTAGCCTACAAATAATACTATGGCAATATTTGTTTTCATAGCCTTCAGTTTCCACATTGTCTGCCCTGAGACTATTATTCAAGTCAGATCATTTGTCTGTCACAGGGCAGATTTAGAATCTTGGTGCTCCAGCTGACCAGGTTTTATGATCATTACACCATCTTTTTTGCATTTTTGTATAGGCATTTCTGATTATATTTTTAGAAATTATAGCTCTGTCATAGATGTTTTCTGTAGTCAGTTTTTGTGGCAACTTTTGTTTGTTTGTTTTTTTTTTTTGTACAGTAGCCTGCCAAATACAATGATGCTAATCCCTATAAAAATTTGTGTTTCCACTGATCTATATAATGACTGGATTGCTCATTGTGTTCTAAACTGCTATTAGGTGCTGAAGCCACCAGAATTGTTTGAGGGGCCATCTTACTATTCCCTACTGGCAGTGGGCATCACAGGCTGACAGCCAAAACCTTGACCTTAAAATCACCCGATATGAAGTGAATCAGTCACACAAGATTAGATTTTAGGATGTGTATGTAAATTAATTGTGACCGTACTTTAGATTTTTATTTGTAATATTTATGGTCTGTTCTGGAAGAATAAACAATTTATATTGATATCGTTTAGGTGGGTGTGTCAGCTGCATACTTGCTGACACAGGTAATCCAAAACAAAATACATTCCTTTATGTACATATTATGCAGGAAATAATAAACATGAACATATATCTGGTATCAGTCATTAAAGGGGTCATATGATGTTGCTAAAAATAACATTATTTTGTGTATTTGCTGTAATGAAGTGTTTATGCAGTTTAAGGTTGAAAAAAAAACAATTTTCCACATTCAGTACATTATTGTTTCTCCTCTATGCCCCGCCTTTCTGAAAGGCGTAGTTTTTTACAAAGCTCATCTGTCTGAAAAGCGAGGTGTGTTCTGATTCGCCAGCTATCCAATGCGTTGTGATGGGCCGAATGCCTCAAGCATGTGACAGAAATGTTACGCCCATTGCCATACTGTGATGCTTGTCCTGGTCAAAACTAGGGATGCAATGATGCCATTTTTTCAGAACCGATCCGATACCGAAAATTCAGAGTATCTGCCGATACAGATCCAAACCCTTACAGCACAGTTTCTATTCTAAATCTATTGAAATATTTTATTTACAAATAAAAGTGAATAAGTCTCAAATCTGGTAAAATGTTACACATTGCTTTTTGTATTGTTGTAAAATACATTATTGAATATACATTTCTATACATTTATATAGAAATCTAAAAGACGTTTCTTTTAAACCTATAGCACAGTAATAAAGGCAGCAACATATCATAGATAGGACAGAACAAGAAAGACTATTAATAATCTTTGATTTCACAGAAAATATTATAACACTGAAGGCTCCAATATAGAGCGCCACAGATCGCTTATGCACATCCCGTGTGCAGAATGATGAGCTTGAAACAACATGGATTCACAGTGCGCAGGCTGCACAGCCCTCCGAGTCCGCATAGAAATGTGCTTGGCTCGGGTTCAACTTCAGTTCTCTCTTCAAAGCAGTTCAGTCAGTGTACTGTTTAAGTAAATCAATTACTCCGTGATATTGGTTTAATTCGACTCAGATGGAGTGTTGGCCACATTAAAAAACTAAATAAATTGTGGATTAATGCTTACTGGATACGCAAACCGTTTCAAATGATTCAGTCCTATTTGGTGAACTGGTTCAACCTGTTCACTAAGAAGAACCAGTCAAATCAAACGATTCGTTCGCGAACCGGACATCACTAATACAAAGTGGAAGAGCTATAGAAACGTAGTGTATTAAAAATTTGCGTTAGTTCATTGAGTCTTTTCTTTGAACGGTTATAAACCTCTGTGCACTCTTGAAGAGAGTTTCATCATTTTGACTGTTGTAACCGAACGCGACACGCAGTTTGATTGCTGAATGGAGGATGACAGACAGCCGCAGTGGAGAGAAGAGTTTATGTGAACTTGTATTTAATGACTTCAATATTAATCTGTACCTCACATTGAACTATGGAACAGCTTCAGAACACTATATAACTAAATATGTTCTTGAAAACGTTTTGGTGCTTTATAATGTTTTTGTGCCTTTCGTGGAGCTCAACAATAACACAGAATAGTACACGCACAGTATCGGATTTGGATCGGTCTCGTCTGTCTGATACCCGATCCACAGAAAATGACAGGATCGGAGCACATACCGATCCCGAGGATTGGATCGATGCATCCCTAGTCAGAACACCATGGCAACAAAACAAAATTAATAAAACCTATTACAAATGAGCCATTGTTACATCCAGCGGGGACGTAATTACGGATTATAATGACTTATACTGTCTTTTATGTGTAGCGTTGTTTTGCACCACGTAAACATGAAACCATGTCTGCATTTGCGATCAGAAAAATGACAAACTAAGTCGTTTCTAAAATGGTGCTGCTGCGTTCGGACGCCATCCTGGTAGCTCTGCTTAGACTGTGTTTTTTTTTATTTTTTACTTACAATTACTCTCCCCTTTTGCATGCATAACATCGGCACTGATCACATATGACAGCAGAACACGTTTAAACATCAGAAGATAGTTTTCTCACCTATTTTACGAAGTTTTACTCAATGATCAAGTTGGCCACCTGAGACTCTATGCACGACAGATGAGAACAAGGGCTATAAGAGGGCTCGTCTGAGGCGACGAAATGGAAAACACAGATGTACACGCACTGGGGTTCGCAATAGACTGAGGACCGGAGTGCACAGTCCACCTTTACCCAGTATTCTGCAAGCCAACTACCAGTTGCTGGAGAACATGATGGATGATCTCAGAGCCAGGATAAGATTTCAACGGGACATAAGGGACTGCAAAATAATCTGCTTATCAGAAACATGGCTGACCCCCTCAGTACCGGACGAAGCTGTAACACCGTCTGATAGCAGGACTGCAAAGGCTGGCAAAACCGGTAGTTAACAAAAAATGGTGTAGTTAACAAAAAATGGTGTAACCCCAGGAACATCACCATTCTGTCGTGTTCCTGTTTGCCTCATCTGGACCATCTAACGATCATGTGCCACCTTTTCTATTTGTCTCATGAGTTTACAGCGGTCATCGCCACGGCTGTTTACATTCCACCTCAAGCGGACTCAGAGATGGCCCTGTCTAAGCTACATGCTAAGTGTCTGCTTAAACAACCACCTGGACGCTGCCATCATTGTGAGTGGGGACTTTAACCTGTTAGCCAGCATCCCCCATTATGGGACTCACAGCTTAAGGTGCTCTACGAAACTTATAATTGTAACAGTTTCCTACTTCAGTGTGTTACAAACATAATTTTGGGGTCTTTGGAAAGAAGACCCTTCGGGCTTTACTTTTTATCAACTAGATTTGATAATGCTCAAAAATATAAAAAGTTATATACACTGAAGTGCCTTGAATTTTTTTTACCACACCTAAATATTTTTTTATTTGATATGAAAATACATGAAATGATACCTGGAGCAATCTAGAAAAGTAATGGGTTGAAAGTCACATGTCTCATGAGTTTCTATTTCAAATCTGAATAAGATTTTAAGAAAAAAATGAGACTCCTGCAAATATTTTTATGAGACTATGTCTACACCCCCCACCCCCCAAATATAAAAAAAAATATTTACCAATAGTATTGAAGGCTTCTACAAACTATTTAGTCATTAAACATACCACTGCATAGTTTTTTTTTTCCATTATAAAACACTAGACAGAAACTTAGACATCATACAAGTGATTTATTTGAGCACTAGAAAAATACAATAAGAATAATTGGAGTAAGAAAAATAAAACAAGAAATTTTTTTTTTAACTTTGTTTGACAGTTACAGAAAACCCTGAGATTGCTAGAAATGCAGCATTTACAATGAATTACGATGCAAATAAGTGCTGATGTGCTGATGGCCACTTATACAGATGGTAATAACACAAATGTGCTAAAGTAAATAATCCACTCTCTCTATTCATATAGACGCGTTCACTTTGATAGCCGTGATCATACAGTAATAGCGATCTGATTTGCACTCAAACAGATGGTAATCATGCAGATACATTCGCATTCAACATAAAACACACTCTCACATATATAAAAACTGTTGAAAAATAAAAGAAACAAAGAAAAAGGCGATCGCTATAAATTCCGCCTCCATCAGCTGACAGGTGCGTCAGAGCGCGTCACGAGGGAGCACCAAAATTCAAATATACTATCTTTCGCCTATCTTTCATTCATTATTTTTTCCGGTGGGTTGTCTCATTCTGTTTGTGACACTGTACGCTGCAAAACCATGCTGTGTTTTTACTACCAAGATGCAGTTTCTGACCGTGAGTTATTCCATAACGGACACAAACAATTCTGTCACTGAAGAACTGAAACGTAAACAAAGGAATTATGATCCATATTACAACGTTATTGCTTTGTTGGACTAAACATGCTCCTTGATGTCGTTCAGTGGACCCTTACCTTCCAAACTAAACCGGGATTTACAGCTGTGGATGTGTTTATGACTCGTTATTACGACGGATCTGGTATGTACAGCATTTCCATTGCTCATGTTTTTACATGTACTGTTTACACAAAGCTTTATAAGCTCTCCATTGAAAAACAGCGATCTGTCGTTGATGCTTGAGGCTTAGATCCTTTGAACATGTATAAGAATTTGGCAGATCGAATAGGTTGAGGGAGGTCATTCCACAATTTAGGGCCTGCTCGAGAGAAAGCTCTATCACCTCTATGTTTATATTTTGTCCTGGTAGTGCACAGCAGATGTTGATTCTCTGATCTCAGGGAGGGGGAGTAGATTGTCACCAAACCGGACATATACACAGTAGCTAGATTGTGCAGGGCCTTAAAGACAAGTACCAGGATTTTATAGACAATTCTAAGTCGTACTGACAACCACTTTAATGAAATTAAAAGCAGAGTCACAGATTCATATTTCTTTGCCGACTTGATTATTTTTGCAGCAGCATTTTGGATTTTCTGTAAACGCATGAGTGCTCGAACGTCAACTCCATAGTAGAGGGAATTACAATAATCCATTCGTGAAAAGACAATGGACGTAATTGCTCTCTCAAAATCTGAAATAGATAGAAATGGTTTAGTCTTAGCTAGCAGACGTAGATTAAAAAAACAAGATCTCACCACGGTGTTAATTTGTCTTTTCAACTTTAAATCACTATCCAGAACAAATCCCACATTTTTTTACATTAGTTTAGTTTAGTTTATTTGAGCTGTTCAGAATCATGGTTGTTACAGAAGTCATAAACTTACACAGTAATGGAAGCTCAAAAGGAGTAGGCTGAAGCAAGGAAGCTTATATGCGCCCACCCCTATGTACAATACTCTCAGTACCCATGGATTTCACATTTGTATTCCCAATTGTAACTCAATAAATAACACTGCATTTAACAATATATATTACATTGATAAGGTTACCATAAAATGTGCAAATTTCAAGTATATCATTTTCATACCCAGGCACACATCACCACGAGCGTGCACCTGTTTATGAGTTACATTTCCAACCATACTATCAGTAATATGGACATTACAAATTGCAGCATTTGAAATGGTTAGAGCTTGTAGCTACATTCCACATCCAATGTATATTGTCACAAGCGTATAGGGATAACTGTACAAACTGTGTTTGAGTTACAGGATACATCTATTGTACAAGCAGCATGACTACATCTGCATTAATAAGTATCTTCCATAAGGCATTATGTCGTGAAGAATAACATTAATACAGAATCCTGTATACTACTAGAAAATTTACACCCACTGTTAGCAAAAAACAATCATAACTGGCACAACTGACATGACAAGTCTCCACATTATTCACTTCTTGCAATTATTATTATTATTATTATTATAGTAATTTTTGGTTAACCATATGTTCATTATAATTTTTTATCAATTCTATCAATTCTACATTAGATTTAACAAAACCAGACAAGGAAGTTGCATTCAAGCACTGCAACACCTCATGCTTTCTAGAACCAAACACAAAAATGTCGGTTTTATTCTCATTAAGCTTTAAAAAATTTGCAGCCATCTAATCCTTAACATTGTGTAAGCATGCTAATAAAGTATCAAGTGAGTTTAACTCACTCCCAGGCAAATAAATCTGCGTATCATCAGTGTAGCAATGGAATGACACTTTATATTTGTGAAAAATTTGCCCCTAACGGTAGCATATAAAGGGAGAAGAGAATTGGAGCAAGAATTTAACCCTGTGGGACTCCCCAAGGAAACCATTTGAGAACATTACCTTTTAGGCCAATCCAGTGTTCTAGGCGATTGATCAAAATCTCATTGTCCACCATATCAAATGCTGCACTAAGGTCAAGAAGAATTAAAATAACATTAACGCCATTATCCAGTGAAACAAAGATGACATTTAACACTTTGACCAGCACTGTCTCAGTGCTGTGGCAGGACTTAAAGCCTGACTGAAATGGCTCACTAATAGAATTTACAGTTAAATATGCTTGTAGCTGCTTAAATACCACTTTTTCTAAAACCTTGGCTAAAAAAGGTACATTTGAGATCAGTCTAAAATTATTTGGATCCCCTATTGCCAAATTAGGCATCTTTAATAATGGCAGAACTGTAGCATGCTTAAAATCTGCTGGGCAGGTGCCCTGGCTAAGACATTTGTTAGTTAGATTCAACACGGCATCCCTACACTAGCAAAAATCTGCTTAAAATGATGAGGTGACAAAACATCACCTTTAGATGACAACGGCTTAAGATGTACAACAATATCCGACAAAACTGGAAGGGTAATGAGATCGAATTCTCTCCATTCCGTGCTACAAGGCACAGCCAAATCAGAAGACAGAATCACCGGTAATTTCGGTATTGTAGAATGTAGACCAACAATTTTATCATTAAAAATTCTCACAAAGTCTTCAGAATAGAGGGATCTGGATACCTAGTATGCCTAGGGTTCATAACTGAATTAATAATTTGGAATAAAATTTTAGATTTATTCACATGTTGAGTGATAACATTCAAGTAATACTTATGTTAAGCATTTGTAGAGGTCTTCTGGAAAGTCTGTAATGATTCTTTGAATATCTTATAATGGACCTGCAGTTTATGTTTTTTCCACCTCCTCTCAGCTTGTCGAGCATGTTGTCTAAGTGCCCGTAGGGGTTCATTAACTCATGGTAAATATTACATTTTACCCCTTTTTGATTTGAGAGGAGCAACATTATCCAAAATATCAGCACAAACGGAATTAAACCGTTCCAAAGACTCATCAACACTTAAGTTCATCAAAGCCGCTTCATATAATATAGAACCACTATAGTCTTTTTTTAGTCTTTGTACAGAACAGAAAACTCAGCACCAGTTGATGAATTGATTTTCCGAGACCATATTTTCTCTGGCAGTGACTTTCTCACGTTCTTATAAAAACATACATTGAACAACACTGATTTATGGTCTGAAAACACTATCTCATCAACCATTATGTCCTGAATGTGCAGGTTAAAAGATAAAACAAGATCCAATGTATGGCCCAACTTATGAGTTGGCCCTTTGACCCACTGTATCAGATCAAAAGAGTCAATCATATTTACAAACTCTCTGGAAACCACATCCTGCCCACAGCAAAGTACCAGCCAGTCCGGTTAACATCCCTTCCATCCGCAAGCGTTAATCCTGGACGAAATACTCAACTGAGTTTTCTGCCACCCATAGCCCGTTTCAGTTTCACATTAACACCACCACGTTTTCCGCGGTTCCTACATCGGCGTCTTTGTTGAGCGCCGGGGGAGGACGGGAATGTACGGGAATGTTCTCCAACAGGTACGGAGGGATAAAACCCAATCCCATAAAATCATCTTTAGAAGCAGCATCCACAGTCGCCTGAATCATTAACAGCTGAGTCCGGTCATAAATAAATAATGAAGATGCATATTGACTAAAACAGGTTATCAATAACAAGAACAAAACAAAAACAAACAAAGCAGGTAGATGGCATTCGATGAACATCTTTTCTTTTTTTTGCGCCATCTTTTCTGTCCAGAGGGGGGAATACATTGGACCACTGCTATTCTCAATTCAGGAATGCCTATAAAGCTAGCTCACAACCGGCTTTTGGAAAATCTGATCATATCAGCATCTTTTTCATAACGGAATATAAACAAAAGCTTGTGCAGGCCGCTCCAGAGAGGCGAGTGGTGAAATACTGAACCACCCAATCAGAAGCTGCGTTACAGCACGCTCTCGATGACGTGGACTGGGACATGTTTCGGTCTAGTTCAAATGACGTCAGTGAGTTTGCGGATGTAGCTGCCAGCTCTGTCAGCACGCTGATTGAGGAGTTAACAAATCATAACAATAAAACTTTTATTAATCAGAAACCATAGGTCACCTGAACAATCTGGGCAGTGGTGAATGCACGCATGGCCACGTATATTACGGGGCTTGTGTCGGGAGACATGAGCGGATACAAAAAATGTGTGTTACGCTCTCCAACATGCTGTGAGAACTGCTAAACAACAGTACAGAGAGCGAGTGGAAAAGTAAACACTCCGTTGCGGTGAGTGCTGACTCTTCACTAGCCAATGAGCTGAACACCTTTTATGCACATTTCAAAGCAAACCACTTTAGCGATATCAAAAGTCTGCCAACGTGCACAGAGGAAAAGAACAGCTGCATCAGTGACATGTGTACAATCACTGTATTGTAGGATAAGGTTCGTCGAGCTCTGAAGCTTGTGAACATCAGGAAACACCTGGACCAGATGGAATTTCTAGTCATGTATTGAGATCATGCACCGATCAGCTGGCTGGTTTATTTACGTCCATCTTTAACAAGTCCCTTGCTCAGTCAGTTGTCCCTACATGCTTTAAAAAAAATTTATCTTATCTTAATCCATCTTGCCTAAATGACTATTGCCCTATGGCACTCACATCACTAATTATGAAGGTCTTTGAGAGGCTTATCAAAAACACCATCTGCTTCACTATCCCTAACAGCATTGACCCACTCCAGTTTGCACTCGCTCTAATAGGTCTACTGAATCCCCCACAATCTGGTCTCCAAGCTCAGAAACCTCAGACTGAATGCCCCACTCTGTGACTGGTTTCTTGATTTTTTTTTATCATTCAGACCTCAGGTAGTGCTCATTTAGATGATTTCGACAATGAGTAGGTCCTGAGACAACACGTTTCAGGACCTACTCATTGTCGACACAGACACCATGGTGAAGGAGGACATCTAGTGGTTACCCAGGGAACCAGGGGCGGACTGGCCATCGGGATGCAACTGCGAATTAATTGACATTCTTATGAATCTATGAATCAGTAGGCTAGATCGCGGAGTGAAAATGACACCACCACATGACCAAACATCAGCGAAACACTGCCTAATTGGCAGGCTTTATCTTAGAAAATCACGCAAAAAAAAATGGAGCATAAACTCAAAGGAGGAGGAGACGCAACGTATAAAAAGGAGAAAAGCCCTGGTCACAGACGCAGCAAGTTGCTGCAAAATCCCAGCCATGTTCGCCAGTAAGGGAGCAGGTCGGTCAGAATTACATTTATATTTACTATGATTCACTGACACCCACGCGCTGGGACCGCTGTTCAACTTAAATCTTACAAAGCATCTGTAATATGGTTTAATATAAATAACACGTAAAACAAACAGACTTCAAAAAATATGTTTCTGTTGATTCATGGGCATTCTGGATTCCCAGACATTACAACAGCGATGAGAAAAACCTCTATAAATCATTCACTCTTGATCAATACTAATACGAACACTGTGTCAGTGCATTCTCTTAAAGTGACAGTCTTTATATTAATCGAACAGCAACAACAAAGAAATCACTCACTGCTCTTGATTAAAAAGCTTTTTTTTTTACTTTAATAAAGAATAATCTTTAATTTATAGTCCAAAATGCAATGCTGTTTTACATTTGATTACTTTATTTAATTTCTGTACCTAAAAACGAATGCAAGACCTACCTAAAAAACCCCGAAAGTCAGTTCATTTTATTTGTATCTTTACTCTATCGTATTTATTTGTGCTGTTGCTTGTAGTTAGAATATTCTCAATAATATGATAATATATATATATATATATATATTTTAAAGTATAGTTTTTCCATAAACATAGCACATACAACGGTACCGAAACCATGACTCTAAAACCATGAAACAAACCGAACTGTGAAAAAGCTGAACTGTTCCACCCTAATATTTACATAATCATTTGGCAGACGGACGCTTTCATTCAAAGCGACTTACAATAGATAAAACAAATGTATATAATGATAGATTTTTTAAAAGAGCACCTTAATGACAAACTAGCACACTGTTTTACATATGAAGATACAGTATTTTTTTAATGCCAAAAAAAATTAATTGACCAGAAATTGATTTTCCATTTCTAGCCTACAATATGTAGCCTAGTTTACAATGCTTATTTATTTTAAAGGTGACGAAGGAAGCAACAGTAGCACTAGTGCTGCTAGTACTCCTGCTTTGAACAACAGAGGGTGGACAGTTCATCTTTTTAGTCAGAGCAGGAACCTTCAGCTAAAGTTTAAGCTATTAGAAAAAACTAAACATGGCTATACTCTTTTTTTTTTTTTTTTTACTCACATAAAAATATGTGCTTTTATGATTTATAAGGTTATCAGTAGTAGGACTGTGATCATTGGGACATACAATTGATGGCTGCATAATTAATAAAGATTATTGAAAGTGCTTATTTCATATTGCAGAGAAACTCAATGTGCAGAGTGAGAGAGAGGGGGGTTAAGGGAAAGATGATAGAGACAGTGAATGCCTTGATACTTCTTGACACTTCATTTGATTATTTTGCCCATCCACTGTCTAAGGATTTTGATTTATTTTTTAAGTATAACCCAATTCAAACAACTGAAAGAGCCAAAGAGTTTAGCAGTCTGGTGGACACATGAATTGGGTGGTGACTGCAGCAACAGAGGTGGCCTGGGGTGGAGTCAAATTCCCAGCCTGATTTACTGTCCCAGTCCGCCACTGCAGGGAACACAAACCAGACACTGTGACAACATCGTATAGATTTTAAAATATTGCTTATTACTTATAAAGCCCTGAATGGTTTAGCACCTCAGTATTTGAATGAGCTCCTTTTACATTATAATCCTCTACGTCTGCTACATTCTCAAAACTCGATAATACCTAGCAATTTGATAATACCTAGAATATCAAAATCAACTGCGGGCGGCAGATCCTTTTCCTATATGGCGCCTAAACTCTGTAATAACCTACCTTACATTGTTTGGGAGGCAGACACACTCTTGCAGTTTAAATCTAGATTAAAGACCCATCTCTTTAACCTGGTTTACACATAACATACTAATATGCTTTTAATATCCAAATCCGTTAAAGGATTTTTAGGCTGCAATTAGTTAAACCGGAACCGGGAACACTTCCCATACCACCCGATGTACTTGCTATGTCGTTAGAAGAATGGCATCTACTCTGATATTTGTCTGTTTCTTTCTTATTCCGAGGTCACCGTAGCCACCAGATCCAGTCTGTATCCAGATCAGAGGGTCACTGCAGTCACCCGGATCCAGTACGTATCCAAACCAGATGGTGGATCAGCACCTAGAAAGGACCTCTACATCCCTGAAAGACAGCGGAGACCAGGACAACTAGAGCCCCAGATACAGATCCCCTGTAAAGACCTTGTCTCAGATGACCACCAGGACAAGACCACAGGAAACAGATGATTCTTCTGCACAATCTGACTTTGCTGCAGCCTGGAATTGAACTACTGGTTTCGTCTGGTCAGAGGAGAACTGGCCCCCCAACTGAGCCTGGTTTCTCCCAAGGTTTTTTTCTCCATTCTGTCACCAATGGAGTTTTGGTTCCTTGCCGCTGTCGCATCTGGCTTGCTTAGTTGGGGACACTTCATCTACAGCAATATCGTTGACTTGATTGCAAATAAATGCACAGACACTATTTAAACTGAACATAGATGACATCACTGAATTCAATGATGAACTGCCTTTAACTGTCATTTTGCATATTGACACACTGTTTTTCTAATGAATGTTGTTCAGTTGCTTTGACGCAATGTATTTTGTTTAAAGCGCTATATAAATAAAGGTGACTTGACTTGACTTGACATCATCACCCTGAGTACAGGAGCCCAACAAGGATGTGTTTTTAGTCCACTGCTCTACGCCCTCTACAGATATGACTGTGTGTCCTTTCACACCTCCACTTCTGTCATCAAGTTTGCAGATGATACAGAGGTGATGGGCCTCATCTCTAATAACGAGACTGCCTACTTTGATGATTTTGAAAGACTAGCATCATGGTGCCAAACAAACGGTCTCTTTCTGAATATCAACAAAACCAAATAGCTGGTTTTGGACTTCAGGACGAGGGCAGCAGCGGATCTACTCCCCACTAATCATTAACGGGAACCCAGTGGAGAGAGTGAGCATCTTCAAATACCTTGGTGTACACATCTCCGAGGACCTGACCTTGACTAATCACATTCAAGATCAAGTTAAAAAAGCCAGACAATGACTGTACCACCTTTAAATCAGGAGAAAAAGTTCCCCTGGGATCCTGAAAACTTTCTATATTGGGTTATAGAAAGTAAAATGACTCATGAGTGCATTTCCTCGTGGTATGGAAACATATTTTGTTTTCATACCAAGGATGCGCCGTTTCTACATGTATTTAGCTTTGATTTGAAATAAAACAGTGCATCCTTGTGGCCCAGATGACACAGAAGAATACACGCAGCACGGTGATATGGAGTAACACAGAAGAGACCATCAACAAAGGAATTATTGAATAAAGTCATTATTTTTGTTTTCTTCGCTTACAAAAAGCCCCCGTTCCCTTCACTTCATATAACACAGATTGCACATCTAATAGCAGATGGAGTATTCTGACGACAACTTTTCATACCTTTTATGGACCTTGACGCTGTTATTTACTTGGCAGTCTATGGGACAGTCTCAAGCCTCCAGGTTTTCATCCAAAATATCTTAAATTGTGTTCTGAAGACTAACGGAGCTTTTACAGGTTTGGAACAATGTGGGGGTAAGTGATTAATGAAAAAATGTAAATTTTAGGGTCCCTTTAACTCTCAACCAGTATAAGCACGCCCCTTTTCAGCTTCCACATAGAGCATCACAGTCCCGCCCACAGCCGGTGCCGGAAGTAAAAATTCAATACAATTTCTGCATTGACAGTTGGGGTATAAGCCATAAAAACATAACCATACATGGTAGACTTAAAACCAGCTACGGCTGTACTAAGCGATAGTATATGCTCATATAAACGCCAAAGGTTCATGGGGCACTAACCTTGTTTTGAGATAAATGGCTTTTATTCGCGATGTTTTGGATAAGTACTTCATTACCCACAATCCTGAACAATCCCACAGTGATGCATCTGATTGGTGGAACTCGTGTAACCGTCTGGTTAAACCCCACGAAGGTCCGTGAAGACTGAAGATCATTAATAAAAAAATAAAATAAAATGAAAACCTGTGTTGCGTTTTTGCACGTTAGACTTATCAGTGCAATCATGATCTCCTTGGCTGCCATGATGGCTTTTTTCAAGGAGGAAAACAAAAGTGTTCAAAGGTGTGAAAACCACTTCAGATCAGGTCATGTAGTTGAGTGTAGCGTGTCCGAGGGTCAGCTTGTGGGTTTTGTAAGGGCCAGCATTAGGGACAAGACCTACAAAGTTTTGGTGAGTTTTGCAGGGAGGTTGGTAACGTTAGTTAGCATTATCGTCCACTTTAGCTAGACTACTGTAGCCTTCATTTAGTATGAGTCATATCAAGCATTTTATAATGCCACTGTCAAAAAAAATAGCCTAGGCATAACTTTTTGTGCATTTACTGATTTGTGTAATGGCAACGACATGTGTTGACGACTGAACGGTGATTGCAGTCAGGTACAAACTAAGCACTGCACCATGTTGCTGACGTTATCGTTAACCGCTTTCACACACGCACACAATATATAAAATACACAATGATAAATATAAAAATCAATACACAATACCTATATAAAACACTATTTATTTACACAATTAATACTGAAAGAACTGCTATTACTGCACATTCACTATATAAAATAAAATTCACTTGAGGAAAAAGTTTGTGCGGCCGTCGTCAGATTTGAAGTCGCTCAAAAGGCTCGTTCGCGGTTGTGGCTTCAGTCGACTTCAGTGAGTCGCGGTGGTTTATGGGATGAGTAGTTCCTTCGCTCGAAGTGAAAATATGTACACAGTCTTGTACCTTTGACTTTTTTTGGATTTTCTCTTAATTTTTTCACTCGAAATGATATGTTATATGCTTATGAGTTCAGTCGTAGCTGGTTATCCTCACATATGCTCTAAAACTCTTTAGATACGTATTTTTCCGAAAGTCAATGTGAGAAATGAATGGGAAATTTACTTCCAGCACCAAAGCTCTCTCGGGCTGTGGACGGGACTGTGATGCTCTATGCCCCACAAAAACATTTAATATAGACATTAATATAGACATTATAGATGTACAGCAGATGTTGAATGTGTGTAGCAATATTCATGCAGCAAACTTAAATTATTTTTTTCAAGTTTTTTTTTAATAAATAACTTTTAAACCATTTAACTGATAGTATTAATCAGTCAAAATTCTTACTTTTGGCCCATTTTAAACAAAATAAAATGAACTGCTCTATTTATTTAGAAGCACGGGTCACTTAAAAAAAAAATTATTGTAATTTTTATCATTTTTATTTTATTAATCAAAATACAATGCCCACAATATAATATTCATTGTCCGGCTGCTGATACTCCAGGGACGAGCTAAGTAGCCTACTAATATCTTAATCCGTTTGCAACAAAACCAAATTAATCAAGAATTTATAGTGCTATATCTCAGCTTAATTAAACAATTGTACTGTGTACACTGTTTAAAAGAACCTTTAAAAATATTGCACTGAAATGTGCGCTAAAGGTATTTGCATATTTTAATTAAAATTGTCATGTTTGTGGTTTTTCATCATTATACAATCTGTTTAAATAATATTCAGAAATATGCAGTGCTAATATTTGTCTTATTTTCTGCTTAACTTTTCTTAAAACAGAATAGGCCTATACCCTAAATAAGGATAGGCTAAATTATATTGGAACGCATCTCCAAAATAATTGCATACAGATGCACGTTGTCAGTGCTGTTCAGTCAGTGCTTAACAACGGGCAAATAAAATATACAGTAATGTGACAAAAATGATTTAGTAAAGATCAGTGAGAATATTCATATGTGCTGCCAATGCTAAAACAAATAAGGCAGTTTGAAGAAACACCCTTCAAAGTATGAAGTGAAGAAGGACAATACAGTCATTTATTTCCTTCAACTGTAAAAGTATAAGTTAGTAGTGCTAACAAGAGATATTGTTGGTGTGGTCAAGAGCTACAGGTTTTGTTGATGTACTTAATCTGGTGTGCAATATTTCACTCATTTTATTTTTGCACAAACCAGTCAGCCATCAGGCAAAAATGTAAAAAGTGATATTGATGGAGACTGCGACTTATTATAGTTGTATACTTACAGTAACTCCTTTCTACTAAATATGACATCCCTCCAAATTTCCTCTGAAAAGGTTTTGTGTAATGGACTATTGGTCATTGTTGATGTTGCCACTTTAATTTAATTTTGAAAATGTTGCACACACTACTAAGTTCAGCCCAGGGCTGGACTGGGACAAAAAAAAGGCCCTGGCATTTTTGCTCAGACCGGCCCACCACAATCAGTCGTACAAAGCAAACCAGTACACCATCCTTGCAGTTCCTGAAGATACGCACATCTACCGTTCCATTCCCAAAAACCCCTACAAAGCTGAGAACTAAGTGCCATAGCCCAGTGTACTCTCTCTCTCTTGCCTGACTCCCTGGTTATCAAAGCTGCTCTCCTCCACTGCTAACTCAACCTGGCTTGACTATACATAAGGACAGAGAGAGAGATGATTACAATTATTTGGAAGAGTTATTAAAAGTACACTTAGTAAGGATCCATTTTGGATAATAGTCCTGTATTCTTGAAGAGCAGGATTTCTAGATGGACAATGTGCCCGGTATGCCAGATTATCAGTCCAGCCCTGGTTCAGCCTGATTTTGGTTAACTGAACCTCAACTAGAAGTATTTTTTGTTTCCATCTGCTGGTTAAATTAAAGGGGTCATATGATGCAAGTAAATTTTTTCCTTTCTCTTTGGCATGATACAAGCTCTTGGTGCATAAATCCAAAGAGATATTCTTTATAAAAGTTAAGACTTGTCCATGCCCTCCTAAAAACACCTCGTTTAAATACTTCCCCACATCAACGTCACTATCTGGGAAGATTTGCACAACACCGAAATTGTTCATGCAAAGAAAAGAAGGTGTAACTTTTATTCGTGCTGTATTATTGTTGTTGCTGCCACCACGTTTCATTGTGAAAGCGAAACTACTTTGAAACTACCAACTTTGCAAGGACAGTCTGGCCCTTTTGACTCACAGCCTGTAAGTAAATTTATCATATTTAAAGATTTGCCACTGATGATTCAAACGCAAGTTTAATGCTTGTTTTACACATACTCCATCTGCAGTGCGTATGCAGTCCGTGTGCGTTACGTATGTGGTGCAGAAGCAGCATGGCCTCATTGTGCTTTCACACAGGACGCATTTGAACTCCGCTACTGATCCGTGGCTGTTTAGTCCACAAACACAACATTTGTCCATTATTTTGATTTCAAATCATGAAAAAAAAAAAAATTCATTATGTGATACTCTTTTATCACAGTACAGTGACAATCTTTCATAGACATTAATTTAAACTCAAATATAAACAACGTATTACTCATGCATCTGACTGCTAGGTTTGTATAATAAGTTGCTGAAGCAAGTGGCAACACATTTAAATACAACATTTAACCTACTTTTTTTGTTAGACTATCACAAACATTTAAAATTAAAACTCAACACTGACAGAAACAGTCGACTCACGTGGCTTTTGCATTAAAATCTTTATTACAAGCAATCGGACAGGTCTTAAATAACTTTGTTTTCCTGCCTCTATAAAAGTGCATATATTAGGCAGAGTTGTTTCTAGTATTGGAAATATCACCGATACCACAACAAATTCTGGCGGTATCGGCGAGTACATGAACCCATATACCGATCTGATACCATTTTCTTAAACAAGACCTATTTATGACCGCTAGCTTTGCCTAACTGCTGCACGGTTCTTCTTCGCTGCTCAGAATGCATGACAAACACAGTAAGTTGTGCTCTGTTGCCACAAGCAACCTTTGTTTAGAGCAGTGAAGAAGAAATGAAAACTCGTTAGCAGTATGTCCGCTGTTTAGCAGTATTTCAGACTGGACCAACCAGACAGTAAAACGGCGACTAGGGTATTCGGTTCCGGCAGCTGCTTTCAGTCGCTTCCGTGTTAGTCTAAGCGCAGGGCTCCAGACTGTAGCCGAATATATACTAGTGTCTGTGAATATTAAACTGCAAAATAATATTAAAATATTATTCCAGCAAATTCTACATCTCTGTGGGTGAAGGGCGCAGGTGCGCGGTAGCTCGCTGTCACTATATGAGGACACGAATGCATAAACCGTCACTTCATGAGAATTTACTGTTTCATTTGAGAAAACTGTCATATCATAAACACAGACACTCAAAGATCTTCATGGCAACCCATCAAAATAAATGTTCGGTTTAACGTGAGTAAATTGACAATATATTAAGCTACTGTTGTAGCCTACAGTAGATTTAGCTATGTCTCTACATAGTAATAATAATACGTTTCTATTAATATATTAATTATGCCAAGACGGTTGCTTGTTTTTTACTTGTTTTGTTGTAAAGAGATTGTCTGATTAATATATCATTTTTTATATTCCTAGACTTATTTGTTGCAGTTTTTTTATACAGTTATATTGTAAAACTAAAATACCTTTTTTAGTTTGCGGTGTTTCTTGGCTGCATTTGAAGTTATTTTTCGCTTAAGAAAATAAATAATATTACTGTCAAATTCATGTCAGATGATAAAAATACTGTAATAAATACAGTAGTTCACCATGTATTTGTTCATGTTTTATTAAGGGATAAGTCTGAAGCACACCATAAAATAATTATAGCAATTTACACAGGGCTAGTAGTATATACAGCTGTATATACAGATACACACCCAGGTATCGGATCAGTACTCGGTATCGACCCAGGTATCGGAATCGGTATCAGAAAGAGAAAAAGGGTATCAGAACATCTCTAATATTAGCTTGCCTTGTTTATCTAAAGTTGCTCTTTTTCTTGTTTTAAACCTGGCCAAAAACCCATGTGCTGTGTGTGAAACACAGAAGGCTTTAATTAGTATACATTTCTTGTGAAATGACTGCATTTCCGTGTCAATTCATGTTCATTTTACCGCAAACAATGCACTGTCACTTTAATTTAGCGTGTTCAGCACAGCAAAAATAGACTCAGTACGTAAACGATCGCTGCACTGCTGCAGATGAACCACTCCTGGAATGCACTGACGGACCACAACCGCGTGCAGTGTGAATGCTGGAATCCATTAACATGGGTGCGTAAACAAATACGCAACGCATATGCACTGCAGATGGAGTATGTGTGAAACAAGAGTAAGCAGTGTAGAGTAACGCTTGTTGTTTGTCGTTTCTCTGATCACAAATGCAGACATGGTTTTATGTTTACGCGGCACAATACACAACGCAATGCGTAAAAACACAGTATATATATATGGTATAAGTCATTATAATCAGTAATTATTTCCCCACTGGATGCAACAAATGCCTCGTTTGTAATGGGTTTTATTTCACCGTGCCGGGAGACTGTATCACAGTATGTTAAGGGGCGTAACATTTCCACCACACACTTTAGATGTTCAGCCAATCACAACACACTGGATTAGAGCTTAGATTCTCTGCCCGAGCCCGAGCTCGGGGCATAGAGATGGGGCATAGAGGAGCAACAATATTGTACATTATGTGGAAAACAAGTGTGTTATTTTTTATTTTATTTTATTTTTTTACATTAAACCGCTATAACATTGCATTACACCAAAAACACAACATAATTACCATAACAACAAAGTATTTTCAGTGTTTCAGCCCAAAGATGTTCTCTCAGCTTTGAAACTGACATATCATTCATTTTATAAACTGTGTTCACTAAAAAAAAAAAATAATAATAATAATAATAATAATAATAATTAAATAAACAAAATAAAAATTTAAAGAAATTGTCATTTTGTAAATCTCCAGTGACTAAGACAACAAATTAATTGAGAGCTTTCAAAAAATCTTTGTAGTTAGAGGATAAATTTCTATTTAGTTATTATACAGGTAGCTATTAAGAATCATCTGTCATTTGTCATGCAGCAACATTTAAAGACTAAAATAATCCTTCGACTTATGTTTCATATGAATTACAAACAGACAAAAATTTGTGCTGCACTATAATGGAAAATAATATTAGGGCATTAGATCAGGAATACAGCAGCTTTGTTCTGCTGAGTGCCCCAGAATTACATACTCCAGAATATTAAATTCAGGATGACATCTCTTCCTATGTAGGCTATCAACCAGACTGATTTCAATCCTGTCTTCTGCATTCTGGTGGACATTGCGTATCATCAATAACTTCATAAACATCAACTTAAATTTTACTCCTCAAAATGAACAAGTAAATTTTATTTAACTTATTTATTATGAAAGTTTTTATTTTTATTTTTTATCACTACTAGGAAATCATATAGTGACCATTTCTTTTATTTATTTTTTTTTTTTTTTACTAGTAAATATACATTAGATAATTTCCAATGACAGTGTTTCTTAACTCCAGTAGGTACCCACCTACCAGAATGTTTAGATGCCTCACTAATTAAAACACCTAATTTAAAGCATTGCTTTCTTAGTGAATTGAACAGGTTGACATCTAAAACATACTGGGAGATTTACTAATAAGGTTAACAATATAAATATAAATTATTGTACTACATGTACTACAACAATTCTAAAAAAGATTTTTTTACAAATAAAATAAAAAATACTTGTCTAAAAACTGGGTACTAGTGTCTCATTAAGTATTAGGAAAACTTGAATAGTTAAGAAATATTAGTAGACTAAATAATAAATAAATACCAAATGAATAGTTAACAGTGAAATACCACCTGTGAAAACCAACAATATACAGTATATATATATATATATATATATATATACACACACACACACACATATATATATATATATATATATATATATATATATATATATATATATATATATATATACATATACATACATTATATATATATATATATATATATATATATATATATATATATATATATATATATATATATATATATATAGGCAGTACCTGGTGGGCAGTTGCATTCGGGTGATGAGACTTGACGGGCAGTCCTTATTCTAACCAAGTGTTCATAGGAACGCTGTCAGAATCAATAGATAAAAGAAACAAGTAAACGCTCAGCCATAAATGAAGGTAGGAGACATGGCAACTTATACAGTGGTGTGAAGTCTTTCGTATTTGTAAGAAATGCTAATGCTGTTAACTAAAATGTCTCGAGTTGAAGCTGTAGATGGAATAGGCTACTTACCTGTGACAGCAGCTCGTCCACTCGCTCCTGGATCATTGAATTAAATTGATCCACAGAGATCCCATGAAACGGGTTTAAGACCCCCGCGCCACTTCCAATCTCCAGATCCACGATTCTGTCCCGCATATCACTGGTCTGAACACTCAGTAAAAAGCAAAAGGCGAAGGACACAAGAGAAAACACAAAAGGCATCACATCCACTGTAGCTCGAAGACAGTGGCGTCGCTTGCCATGATCGGTTTCGTTCTCCATTTTCCCCGCGTTTTGGGAATCCTTATTTGCTCCTAAATCACTCATGACTCACTCTCAACCGTATACTATGTGCTATCACCAGTACTGCCGGGATGAGAATGACCGAGTCTTATATTATTTCAATTTGTCTTGGGGCGGTTCGCGCACATGCACTGAAAGACGGTGTGAACGGCGACTGGTTTCACGGCTTGTACTAGCCCTCTGCGAACTTGTTGCACTACTGCAAAGAGCCCCATGAACGCATTTAGCCCAGCCTAAGTCTTACGACGAAGCCGTGACAGATTTTGTGGCAAGAAATGTAAAACCGCAGAAGAGTGGCAAATGCTTTGCGCATTCCACACAATCCATTCAGCATAACGCCTCAGAATCAACACGATCCATCAAAAAACCTTTAGAGACCTCACAGAGTCACTCTTTAAATCACCAGCTGGGTCGCATTTCTCGTGAAAGGTAGTAAGAGCGTATACAATGTTTCAATGGGATTTTCCATTGAACAATGGCGTTCATAATTATGCACGAGAACTCGGGCATTGTGAGTAAATATATGAGGGACTGTTGTTGTTGTTTTAGTTACGTCTTGCAATAAACTACATCGCCATATTTCCCAGCAAATAATTTTCTGTTTGAAAAAAAGACGTCTAATAGCAGTCCAAACAAAGCCCACGACGTCTAGGCTAAAATAAGGATAAATTTGTGCTGTCAATGAAAATTGAATAGACGTCTAATCATACCCCAATATTATAGTAGAGAGATTAGACAGATATTAAACGTCTACATACTGTATATAGCCTACGTCTAATAGACAGTGAAAATGTGTCTTAACCACTGGTGTAGTGGTGCCTGGAGAAGTGGATATAGCCTACTTTTAATTTATGCCACAATTTTTTTAAGCGGCCCAGCAAAGAATGAACGGCCTGTGTTATAAACAGTGGTAAAACAAGTCTTGCATATGTAGTACACCCCAAAATGGGCCAGCAGTATTTGCACATTTTCTCTTAATGTAACTTCTACAGTAATAATTAAAATATTTGTAAAAATTGCATAGACTGCAACAATTAACATTTGGACAGAACCTCTAGTAGACAAGCTCTATTGTTTAGTTATCTGTATCATCTCTATTTGATACCAATATATTGTGATCAATTTATCCAGAATTGTGCAGCATACTTTAATGTTTGACAGACTGTTTCTCCCATGGCATTCTCCCATTCCTTATAATGTACTGATTCAAATTAGGAGTCAATGATTTATTATTATTTTATCCCTCTGCACGTTTCCCTGACATGCACTCAAGCCCCACACCGACTCTGCTTGCATTCACGAAACCTACCTGCAAAGCTACCTGAAAAACAATGCGCAACTGCATCTAGGACATAGGCTTTTTTTAACGTATAGTGTGGTCACACCACATGTTGATTTAATTTAGTTAAGTTAATAGAAGTTAATTAATAAAATCTATTTATGGCATTATTTTTGACGGCATCCTCACTTTACAGCATTTTTACACAAGTGTCTAAAACTTTGCACAGTAGTGTAGCTTTGCAGGTTTCTTGAAGCGTTTTGGAGACATTGCAATGGTTCTTCTGGATTTAGTCTGTCTCAGTTTGTTCTGTTTCTTCATGTTATTCTAGACAGATTGGATGAAGATGATGAGATCAGATCTCTCTGTGGAGATTCCTAGTGCAAAAAAAAACCTCACTGGATTATTACATTTAATGGCAAAAATAATGTTTGGAAATGTAAACTGATATTTCCTACTGACACACTACAGCAAAACATAGAAATAACTGACTTAAAAACATTTTTTGTTGGTGAAAATACTAGTGGTTTAACCATTGTGCGTTGTTTTCGTCCACTAGGGGGTAAAGTTGAGTCTTATTTTGGCCACAACTTTCTCTGTGTTTCAGCTAATGGAATGATTTTTGGTGACAAATCTTATTTTGACCCATATTTTGGGAAAATGCTTTGAATTTTTTCAAAAACTCAACGGTACACTTGTTCTTCAAAATCATTTTCTTTTTCTTATTTGGCAGATGCTGTGATGACCAACTTCCTGGCAGCAACAGAGTTGGACTTGAGGAATGCAATTGGAAAGCATTTAAAATAATAATAATTATAATAATAAATACATACACAATTAATAAGTTCCTTTAAGTTCGCTGTTGGTTGTTTTATTTGTCAAAATAAGTAAACCAAAAAAAGGGTTAATCTTTTTTTTTTTATGTTGTCATTTATCAGTAATGTTTTAATGTTAAGTGTGATAACATGCTCTCGATTTGTATTAGATTTTTTTTTCTTTTAAGTATCTTAAAAAACTTGTATATAATATATATACAAAAGTCTAAACCCTTGTGGATTGTTCAAATTCACTACCATTTCGGGATGTTCGTGGATGAAAACATCCACTAAATTAAACTGCTCTAAAAATGTATCAGATAAATATTTTTTGCATAAATCTATTAATCAACCTCAGTCCTGATCAAAACTACCAAATAAAAAAAAAAATCCAAGATTTTAACTTTGTAATTACCAAGATCATAAATGATGTCACTGATTTGGGAAAAAAACACACAAAATTACATATTTTCAATATAAAAAGTGATTGTGGACTGGATTTTTTTTTACCTTTTATCACAGTCTTGGGCATGTCAAAGATTAGTAACAAGATTGGCTTTGATGCATTGTTAGTTTTTGTGCAACATTAGATTTAAATTTTTTCTCCCTAATTTGTTGGTGGCTGTTTTTGCCCCATTGACTTCCATTATAACGACATTTTTTGATTGCAAAGCCATGACACCATATAATCATGCATTCTTGATTGTTTGTGGTTTTCACTTTTGGGAAGAGGTAAAAAAATGTATTTTTACAGTTGATCACTAGGTTGGACCATTAAACCTTTAAATAGGCCTGTGCAAAAAAAGGCTTGGTTTCTGGCTTGTATATGGAATTATATGGAGTATAACAGCAAATTATAGTGTTTGTGTGTGTGTGAGATTCTTGATTGTTGGTGGTTTTCCCTGTTGGGAAGAGGTAACATTTGTTATTTTTTACAGTTGATCACTAGGTGGGACCATTAACCCTTTAGATAGGCCTATGCAAAAAAGGCATAGTTTCTGGCTTGTATGGAGTTATATGGAGTATAATAGCAAATTATAGTGTGTGTGTGTGTGTGTGTGTGTGTGTGTGTGTGTGTGTGTGTGTGTGTGTGTGTGTGTGTGATAGAGAGAGAGAGAGAAAGAGAGGGTGTGAGAGAGACCTTTGTGCACTTACCTTGATGTAACTACATGGAGTAAACAATAAAAAAAGAAGTGTGTTTATGCACCTGCTTCCTTTTGAGGGTGAAAAGTACAGATGGCCTATAAGTGAAATGCTCCTCTTTTCTTGATGGTAAAGCCAGTTTAAAACCTTAAAATCCTGTAAAAAAATCTACTTCGCATCAAATGTATGAACATAATGTATCATGAACCAAAATGCAATACCAACTTCAAATAAGCTGCAGCTTGCTGGTGGGGTCATGCTACATAATCATTTCTAAAACTTTGGTACAAGTCAAGCCCTTTCTCGTGTTGCTTGCTGCTCTTCTCACCATTAAATATCCAGCACGATGGCATGCAAGTGTTTAAATCCACGTACTTTGCTTTTGTTTAGTCTATTCGCTTGTTAAGTCTGACGTCACGTAGCAGCGCTTCCGTTTCCAAACGCTCTATCAGTTACCACGAGAAAACAACAAAAGGTGCTAATATGAACTCACAATGTGATAGAATACTAGCGAAAAAGTTATAATATTAACCTTTAACTCCATACCGAAGTACCAGATAGCCAGACAATGAAAATATAAATATAAAAAAAATATATAAAAATGATTTGTATTTGGGACGCTGTGAGCACGGAGACTGTAGTGTATATCGTAAGTTTGAAAGCGTTTAACTTGAATTATCAATATGAATAAACAGTGCTCATAAACGGCTGCTGAGGTCATATTCTCAAGTGAAGCGAGTTGAGGCCTGGACCCGGAAACAGCGCTTCTTACGTCATCACTTAACAACCGAATACTTTCACCACCATTAAAAGGCAGCAGGTACATAAATACACTTTTGTTTACTCCATGTAGTTCTAAGAGCTGAGGTGTACATTGTGATTTTCTGAAATACATTAAGGTAAGTGCGCAAAGGTCTCTCTCACAAACACTCTCTCTCTCTCTCTCTCTCTCACACACACACACATACACACTCAATATAATATGCTGTTATACTCCATATAGCTTCATATACAAGTCAGAAACTAAGCTTTTTTTGCACAGGCCTATCTAAATGGTTAATGGTCCCACCTAGTGATCAACTGTAAAAAACAAAAAACAAATGTTACCTCTTCCCAACAGGGAAAACCACCAACAATCAAGAATCTCACACACACACAAACACTATAATTTGCTTTTATACTCCATATAACTCCATATACAAGCCAGTAACTAAGCCTTTTTTTGCACAGGCCTATCTAAAGGGTTAATGGTCCCACCTAGTGATCAACTGTAAAATTAACAAATTTTACCTCTTCCCAAAGGGGAAAACCAAAAACAATCAAGAATGCATGATTACATGGTGTCATGGCTTTGCAATCAAAAAATGTCATTATAATGGAAGTCAATGGGGCAAAAACAGCCACCAACAACAAATTAGGGAGAAAAAAATTAAATCTAATGTTGCACAAAAACTAAAAATGCATCAAAGCCAATGTTGCTACTAATCTTTGACATGCCCAAGACTGTTATAAAAAGAAAAAAAAAAAATCCAGCCGCAATTACTTTTATATTGAAAATAAGTCATTTTGTGTGTTTTTTTTCCCCCAAATCAGTGACATCATTTATTAACTTGGCAATTAAAGAGTTAAAATCTTGGATTTTTTAAAAAACATTTGGTAGTTTTGATCAGGACTGAGGTTGATTAACAGGTTTTTGAAAAAAAAAAATGAAAAAAAAATATGAATCTGATACATTTTTACAGCAGTTTAATTGAGTGGATGTTTTCATCCCGAACAACTCGAAAGGGTAGTGAATTTGAACAATCCACAAGGGTTTAGACTTTTGTATATATATTATATACAAGTATTTTAAGATACTTAAAAGAAAAAAAAAAATCTAATACAAATCGAGAGCATGTTATCACACTTAACATTAAAACATTACTGATAAATGACAACATAAAAAAAAAGATTAACCCTTTTTTTGGTTTACTTATTTTGACAAATAAAACAACCAACAGCGAATTTAAAGGAACTTATTAATTGTGTATGTATTTATTATTATAATTATTATTATTTTAAATGCTTTCCAATTTCATTCCTCAAGTCCAACTCTGTTGCTGCCAGGAAGTTGGTCATCACAGCATCTGCCAAATAAGAAAAAGAAAATGATTTTGAAGAATGATTTTTTTTTTTTGTTTTTTTTTTTTTGAGTAATTGTGACAGGGAGTCACTCTCTTTTGCTTGGACGCCTACTAAAAACAAAAACGATATACATATTATATATATATATATATATATATATATATATATATATAGTCTGCAGCAGATCACCCCACTTCATGTTGAATTTGGACATGAGGAATCTTTTTTTAACCCTAAAATATAATACAGATTGAGTTGGCTAAAAACTGCAAAGTTTGACATTTCAAAATGACCAGTAAAGGAATTTTTTTTTTTTTTTTATTTCTGATTGAGTATTAACACAACAATGTTAGATTAAGTTTGCACGTTTTGTATGCTTTACCTGTCCAGCATCCTGCTGGCACTGTCTTTGAGTTTTCTTCTTCAATTCTGCACAACTTTGACACCTGAATAACACATACAAATGTCAGACGGGTAGTATTATATGTGTCTGTGTACAAGGGTTTACCAACCTTAAACACTGATGCCCATTGACCTGCAAGTTTTTAATCACTAACCCTTTAGCACTCTTTATTCCACCAGTTTAAAGGTGCTCTAAGTGATGTCACACATTTTTTAGGCCAAAACATTTTTTGTCACATCCAGCAAACATCTCCTCACTATCCACTAGCTGCTTGTCCCCTGAACACACTGTAAAAAAAACGGGGTCTCTCTAGACACCACAGGCTCCACAAACAACAAGAAAAACAAACTGGGCTCACCCGCACCACAAAACATAATAAACTGTTCCAGCCAATAACCGACAAGAAAGATTTGGGGGTGGGGTTTGGGGGGTTAGTGCACGGATGAGGAGGAGGGAGGGTCTAGCTAGCCTTTGAACGTCAACAAGATGTTACGACTCCCGGCATCGCTTAGAGCACCTTTAAGTTTTCCCTGTTAGTGCCCCCCACAATCTGTCTCTGCCTCCAAAATTGTCTGGCACCGCACAAAGTCAAAGTCAAAGTCACCTTTATTTATATACCGCTTTAAACAAAATACATTGCGTCAAAACAACTGAACAACATTCATTAGGAAAACAGTGTCAATAATGCAAAAATTATAGTTAAAGGCAGTTCATCATTGGATTCAGTTAGGCTATGTCATCTCTGTTCAGTTAAATAGTGTCTGTGCATTTATTTGCAATCAAGTCAACGATATCGCTGTAGATGAAGTGTCCCCAACTAAGCAAGCCAGAGGCGACAGCGGCAAGGAACCGAAACTCCATCGGTGACAGAATGGAGAAAAAAACCTTGGGAGAAACCAGGCTCAGTTGGGGGGCCAGTTCTCCTCTGACCAGGCGAAACCAGTAGTTCAATTCCAGGCTGCAGCAAAGTCAGATTGTGCAGAAGAATCATCTGTTTCCTGTGGTCTTGTCCTGGTGCTCCTCTGAGACAAGGTCTTTACAGGGGATCTGTATCTGGGGCTCTAGTTGTCCTGGTCTCCGCTGTCTTTCAGGGATGTAGAGGTCCTTTCTAGGTGCTGATCCAGCATCTGGTCTGGATACGTACTGGATCCGGGTGACTGCAGTGACCCTCTGATCTGGACACAGACTGGATCTGGTGGCCACGGTGACCTCGGAACAAGAGAGAAACAGACTCGACTTCATAACAACACAGTGATAGTTGCAATAACTAAAAAGTAGCCTAATACACACATTAACCTCAAATGTACATGGAATAATAAATTCACACATAACATTTTATTACATTGTTTTCAGTTTGTACTGTTTGTTGCTGCATTGCACATCTGAGCTATTTGCACTATTTTAATACTGCTGCAAACTTTTTAGAATTGATAATTTTATATTGCCATTTTAAATAATTTGTGTTCTTAAGCTTTACTATCAATTTGGAAGTTTCAAAATAAATCTTATTGTACTCGCACAGTGACAAAGATATTCTATTAAATTAGCTTATGCTCTCTCTGTATCTAACAAGACATTTTTTCATTTATAAATTCAATATAATTATTAAAATAAATGATGGACTTTGTCAAAGATGAGAGCTGTAGTGAGGAAATGTTGGTTTGGAGAGTGTTTTTTTTTGTTTTATTTTATACCATTGCAGCCTTGATCTTCTCAATATCCCTCCTCAGTTTGTCCAATTCTGTGTGTGAGTGTGTTCACTGTATAAATTAATATGGATTAATCTTTGTCAAAGTTGTTTATTCTTTTGTTTGCTCTTTCGCCTCTTCTTGCGCTGTTTAAAAATCGCTTGAGTTTGTAAACACGTACAAATGATAGAACCTTTACTCTATTAAATTTTGCAATTAATCCTCTGAACACATGCATGCTGAAACGTGGGCCTAGTCCAATTTACTATCAACTACGATCTGCCCTCTTCACTAAAACGTCACAGTTCCTAAACATGATAACAAATAATATAGATAAATAATAAACTCAAAACAAAACAAAACACTGATACTTACAAGACCAAGCAGGAATGTCCTTTGACTTTTGTTGTTTGACCGCTGCTCTTCAATAGGTCAACTTAGTGCTCTCTTATGTATAAACAAAATTCAAAACACAACAGTGATCTCTACTAACTGTCAAGTCTCACATTGACAGTAGTCATGTCTAGGTAGGGCTACAAATAGTTCCATGTATATTTTGGTCATTGTTTTTGGCCAAAAAACGAAAAACAAGAATTCGGCTTCAATTTAAATTTTTCGTTCAGGGGTAGAGAAATTAATAAAAAGCTTGAATATTCAATTTCTACATGTGGATGGGAATTAAAAGCCCCTTTCTGCTGATTGGTTAGAAGAAAAAAAAAATCAAACCATTTAAATACTGGTTCTCTGCTGCTACAGTTGTATGGATTCTTAAACTGTTTTATTGCAACTAAAATTAAAGGTTTTTTTGTTTGTTTGTTTATTTTTTTCACGAAACAACCAGACAAATAAATGACTCCCCAGATAGCAAACTGACATAGAATCAACGTCGAATCGACGTTTCTCGTGGCGTCGAAACAACGTTGATCTCCGACGTCGATCCAACATTGTTTTGCTCATCGGGTTAATGTTGATCCAACGTCAGGCACGCCATTCAAAACTAACGGAAAATCGACGCAATTGGTTGTGTTACCTAACGTTGAATCGAAGTTGATTTTCAGTTAATTGAAACGACATCAGAGAATCAATACGTTTTCAACATAAAATCGATCTAATTGGTTTGTTTACCTAACGTTGAAACGACGTCGATTTCATTTGGGTAAAACTACTTTACTATTAACATTTTCTGCTTGTTTTAAAAATCTCACATACTTACTACTAAATAAATTAGCCTGTAGAAGTAAAACTTTATTAAACACATCACAGTCATAATTTCTTTATTATTTCCCAGCAGGCACATGACCGACCTTCAACGTTGAAATATGGTTGAAATAAGGCCAGTTGTGGTTTCAACGTTGAAACAACGTTGATTCAACGTTGAAAGCCTAATGGTTGAAAAACTTCCAGCACATGACCAACTTTCAACGTTGAAATATGGTTGAAATAAGGCCAGTTGTGGTTTCAACGTTGAAACAACGTTGATTCAATGTTTAAAGATGAACAGTTGAAAAACTTCCAGCACATGACCAACTTTCAACGTTGAAATATGGTTGAAATAAGGTCAGTTGTTTTAATGAAACAACGTTAAAAATGTTTAATGCTGAATGGCTGAAAAAAGGTTAACAAACTTTTAAATTATTTATATTAAATTATTTAAGATTATTATTATTTTAATAGCATTTTAAAATATTTTAGTCATGATACCTATAATAAAATCTAAAGGTATATGTTAAATATTATCATCAACAACAATAAAACTAAATACATTTCGCTGCTTTATCACACTGAAACAACTCCTATTGGTAGTTTTGTTTTATTTGATCATTATTGGTTAATCTGGCTGTCATTCATGAAACTGGACAATGAATCGGTTCGCGCCTTTCTACATTTAAAAATATGACCGTTATTGTCGTCTTTGAGTGAGGCTGAGGCGGCTGACTGTGAGCTGCTGTTCGTTATAGCTGACTGCTCGGTCGGTCCCGAGTTATTTAATATTTGCCTGTTCATTTTTTTTTTTTTTTTTTTTTTGAGCGAATTTGAGTCGTGACATGTCAAAGGAGAACAAAAACTGTGAACACAAGAAGGGTCAGATGTGTTCTGCGAGGTCCTGCAAACATACTGGCAAAATGAGGTAAGAAAATCGCTATCTTTATTATCTTTTGAAAATAGTAAAGTATAACCAGAGTTTACAAATAGATAGAAGATAAATACCCGTGTGTGTATTTTTGCATTGCTTTATCACAGATGAAGTTAGATGCTCACCTAATGTGTTGCTGGTAAATTATGTGTTAATGTCTGTCTTTTAGAGATTTTTCCACATTTTCCTGATATGAATCACATGCATTAGGTGTGTTATATATGTTTTTATTCTAATAATAGTTTCAAAGTGTTTTCTGAAACATATAAGTGCAAATGTCGGTACAATTTTAATGATTTAATGAAAATGAATTTAAAAATGAATTAGGATTGTTTAAAGCAGTGGTTCTCAGTGTCAGGCCCCTCTCTAGTATGGAAGCATATGGGTAGCAATATTCAGTTTGGAATGTAATATGCAAAATGACAATGCAATATGTAAAATGGCAATGCATTTCTGTATTTACATTTACATTTTCCAATACATTTGTGCAACGTTTGGTCCAAAATGAAAATTAACTTATATAATTTCATTTGCCATTTCATACACTAGTTTTAATATGTAAAATTAATATTCATTTTAACGCTTTATAAGTTGCAAAATTAAAACGAAAATGTATTACAGAAATTATTTGATATGTGTAACATGTTCAAGCAAAAACTGTGGCAAAATTATCATTCAAATGTTATTTTTCTTAATTGCATTTACACTCACAGTCAAGACACTTACGATTGCATTTTCATTCAATGTCCCGCAATGAATGTAGCAAAATTCAATGTGCACATTGAAAATGCATTCCGAGCCGATCACGTGTCCGCCCCCTCCCGCCATGTCAATCACTGCGTGAACAAGGCGGGGCTTGCAGAAGGTCAAGAGACTCAAAGACCAGACTCAAGAGGATTCAAGTAAGAGAATATGGACAAGACAGTTCCACAACTTCTCTGAGAAGCTGCCCAAGCAATGGAGTGAAGTGCAAATGCTGCCCCTTCAGATTCAGAGAGGCCATCGTCCAGCTTAAGAATGATACCCCCGGATCGAAGTGGTGGGAAACGGGGTAAGTTGGCAAGAAAGAGAAAGAGACAAGGGGTCTTTCGTCAAACGGTTAGGCCTTGGGTTGCCAACTTTCACTCGGGGTCAAGACTGTGTGGAGTGTAACATTATTTGATGATCACACTCTTACGTAGAGTGTAAGCAAAGTGCTCGTTTTGGCCCCAAAAAAAACGGGGTGACACCTGCGGTCACATTAACTTACTAGACTTTAAGCATGCAAATATTACCAAAAAAATCAAAATAGTCGATCCAAACCATTAATATATCACACCTGCTTCTCCACTTCACTGAAAAAATGTGGTATTATTTTATTTCAGGTAATTTAAAGCACATGTCTGATGTAGGCCTATCGATCTTTTATTGGTCACTTCATACGAAATCGCTTTTTCAGAGTTGACCGAATTTGAACGTTGAAACGCAGCTCGCATGATCCCCCTCCCCCACTCGCATGTGTTTGAATACAAGTCAGCTGGCAACCTTGATATAGCATTAAAGTCAATTTATTAAAATACCAAAGACTAACAAATACATATCATATTTTATGTCCTATTTTATTGCAGCAGAAGTTTTACGATTGTTTGCACCATACTCAAATTCATGGGGCTGCGTGCCTGAACGTCCCAACACTGCTGGACCTTCAGCAAAAAAAATCTAAAAGTGTGTCCTACACCCATCGTTTTTTTGCCTATCCAAAAGAAAGGAATGTGAGGTCCCAAGTCCCTCAGTGAAAAACAAATTAGAGAGGTCAGGGATAGGAGAAAAGAGGATAACCTTTCCAGGTAAGTCAATAAAAAAAAAAGAAAAATCTGCTTGTATTTTTACAATCTATCTCATAATCAGATTTTAAGTTGCATTTCTTTTATATTTTATCTTTGTTTAGACAAATACTGCACTCCACAGGATTTTTCAAACCATCTTTTTCAGCATTTCCCCATCCTGAAAGAGTGTGGCAGTTTCCAGCTCTTGCGATCCAGAGGATCAACACGTTCAAAAAATATTAGAGACAATACCCTGTCCAGACGATGGCTATTGCCCTGAATACCTCTTAAGTGAGTCAGTCATGATTGGGCAGGCTGTCATATATATCAGGCCACTCCAGAAAGATATAGATGTGCAGGTAGGTTTAAAAAAAAGAAATGGTTAAAAACTGTGCTTCATAATGTTTTAGAAGTTGGGGAAAAGTTTAAATTACCAACAGTAAGTGATAATCTATTTTTAAATAAGGTAGTTTAGGAGTTTACCAAAATTATTATTTTTCTAAAAGAAAATAACCCTACTATCTGTTAATGTTTAGGTCTTTTTTTCTTCTTCTTGTCGTTCAGAATCTTAAGAGTGACCAGCCTGGACACTGGACCACTGACAGAATGCTTGTACTGCAATACGAAGTATAGCCTGTCAGAAATACAAGACCATGTTGATGTTTGTGAAAAGTAGGTGACCTTTAAAAACAAAACAAAAAAAACATGATTACACAACATTTTATATACATAAGCACTTTTTTCCTTTAAAATAATGGGTAACACTCTATTTCGATAGTCCACTTTAGACATTCTACTAACTATAAGTAACTATTCAACTACATGTCTACTAACTGTCATTAGAGAATTAGTAGACTGTCTGCTTAATCGCTGCTAAAACCTTATTGTGTTGGTCCCCCAACAGACATTCTACTGTCTATAAGTAACCTGGCAACTACAATTCCACTTATTCTCCTAACCCGAACACCTAACCTGACAGAGTTAGTTGACATGTAGTTGAAAAGTTACTTCTAGTTAGTAGGATGTCTAAAGTGAACTATCGAAATAAAGTGTAACCAAATAGGGTATATTTGATGTGGTATAGAGCCCGACCGATATATTATCGGCCGATATGAGCTAATTGCATTTAAATCGGCATCTGCGTTTATAACGGCCGATGAAACATGAGAAACAGAGTCTCATGCTTCACTCATGTTATGAGTGTTGCATAGTTTGCCCACCAGAGGGAGCTCTGCAACTCCCCAGTTGACAACAGCGCCAGAAATCCACTAGAGAAGAAAGCTATCAGCCAAGCCACAGGAGGTGCACTCTTTTGACGGTGAGTCTGTCGTTCGTCATGTGAAATGATTGTTGATTTAGTTCATACACTGTATATAAAAACAGTGTGGTAGTTCTAGCTAACGGTCCTATCATTATCACTTCTAAATATTCTATACCATCACTTGCAGCCGCTAATGCATTGCTATATTAGATTAGCAACAAAGCTAATACCATGTTTATCAGTGGAAGAGCGCGAACGTTAATAAGAGGTCAAACTATAACGTTAGCGTTTAACTTATTCTAAATATATCTGCAGATAATATATCTAAATATATCTGCACATAATGACCGCGTAACTGTGGCAGGGGGCCGCGTGTAGTCAATGACTAGAAGTTATGTACAGCGTGCCTTGAAAAAACAACAACTGTTACGTTACTCTAACGCTAATATAGCTTCCTTTTTTAGCAAGCCCCTTAAATGCTTGCTATTAACTTGAAGGTGGTTCTTCTTAAAATTGACAGCGGTGTGTTCATGACACTAACGTTAACCATATAACTTCGAATTGATTCCGTAATCTTCCGGTAACAGTAGGCTAACTTTACGTTCGCCAGAGCATGACGATGTTTTGATTCAGACTGCACAAAGAGAAGAGAAGATGTACGGGTCCGTTGTGAATGTGTCTGTGAGAGCAAATAGTGTACTTACCGTAACTACAGTAGCTGCGTCAGAAATGATTAAAACCAGAGGGGATATGTAAATAAATGTGAGCTGAACAAGCGCTTTTTTTCTTTTTTACATATCGTTTCAAAGCAACTTTACAGACATAACAGGAAAATGTTGTAATAATATTGTTAAATATAAGTAGGTAATAGGTCATACCTATTGCTTGAAAAATAAAATATATATATATATTTCTAATTTTTGCCTATGTAGGAGATCCCTGTTTATTATTATTATAATTCTAATGATGACATGAGTAATGATACATGGTGATATTATTAATACACATGCTTATTCTTTCTCTGTCTCTCTTTCTGCCTACAGATGGCTGAAAAAGGTGAATGCTGTAGCAGCAAAGTGTGGGACTACTTCTGCAAATACTTTAACTTTAGTATTATAATTTATTTACAGTACACACACACAGACTGTTAAAACCAGCTTAAACTGGAAGAAAGTAAAAGTGTTAAATGTTTAAAACCAGACTGTTTTTTGATCATTAAAAAAATATATACTTTTGATGTGCAATTGTTTATTCATTGAGACTGTAATCGAAGGCTTTTTTTTAACATAATCCCTTCTGGAAAATGGTTTATACAGCCCACATACATAGAACATGCAGATATTTTGCTATTGAATGTTGTGTAAGTGCAGTTTATAGGAAATGGGTCTAATATCCAGTTTATTTTTAAAATCAAAATATCGGCTTATAAATCGGCTCTTTTCGAGTTAATATCGGCATCGGCCCCAAAAAATCCATATCGGTCGGGCTCTAATGTGGTAATCTAATCTCTTAATGCAGATTAAAAAATTTTGGACCATTTTCACAGACCTTGGTGATGCCTTTCCCCCCAAAAAAAGTATTACTTCATAAGTGTATTGTTTATTTAATTAACATATTTATTCCAACATACTTTACATTGTATTACTTGGGTATTCTATTATAGAAACAGGTATCACTATTATGGTAAGGTTTGTAATACTGCTGCTGAAGGAGAGATGTTGAATTAAAAAATGTTCACCGCTGTTGTGCTGTGGTTATGGTTAAATCAGGTTACATTAGACAGGCAAAGTGATATCAGATAACACTTGGCAGTACAAGACAGGAAGAAATGTCAGCAACCATGTCAGAGGATAATGCTGAAAGGGAGGAAAGGGCCTCAACATCACTCACTACTTTTTTCTCAGCCACTACCAGCCCATCAGCAGAGCCTGCCTCTGAAGGTGTCTCCATCTAAATGAACATACCACTGAACATTGCTTTCTCTGTATTCACTTTAGCACACACATCATGTTATTAAATCATCATATCAGTTATTTGTATCTTTTGAAGATTTGTTGTAATCACTTGACTGTGTTTGCATAGAGTGGAAGATTGAGCCTGATCTTGAAACAGCTGCCCGGCTGTTTCGAAGACATATCTTAAAGAATGCTGAGGACAAACCAGACCTAGTTGTTACACTAGATCTACACAGCTGTGAAAAGGATCGAGAACGGGAAATGTTAACTTTTTATAAACGTACAAATATTGATTGGACAAGTCCATTTACTGTAAAACTGAAAGGTATGAATATTTGTATATAAAGGCATTTAATATATTACGTAGCATTCTTGCATACTATTTTCGTATTTTGTTCTATTTTAGTTTTAGTAATGTGGTTATGATGTACATTGTAATTTGTGCTAAAAACAGGAGATGCTGCATTAGGGGATGGAGTAACACGGCACTTTTTCACATTGGTAATGGATAAGCTCCACAATGGATTTGAACTGGACATTGGTAAGTTACAATTTCCGGAATTTCCAAATTTAAAGTTGAATGTATCTTGGACATACCATTTCTTTGACCTCCACTTTAGTTAGGGTAATACAAAGGGTAGGCAAATACAGGATGTAATGCATTTTAAGAAAAGTTTTGTTTTGTTCAACTCAATTTAATAAGTATGAGCATAGTTAATAAAGGTTTAAGAATGGTCATCTGAGTGCATTTGTCTTGTTATGAATTTCATAACAAGACAATGGCCAGGGTCATCTGGCCAGAACCTGACAGTGATGAAGATGAAGCCCAATTCAACCTGGAGCAATCTTGTGACGTTACGGCCTTCTTGCGTGAATATATTCAAACAGTTAAAAAAATAAATAAATTGTAAATTAGTTTAATGCATGTTCTATATTCAAAAGCAAATGATTGTATGTAAACAAATGATGCAATGGAAAATATTGTTTTAAACAAACTGATGCAGGATCACCTGCTGAACTGTGCGAGTTGATGAAATTTTGGACTGGCTGGACTGTTCTGCCTCAACATCTGTATCTTGAAGTGTCACCTGACCTTACATTGCCAGTGGCTTCAACCTGCCTCACAACACTAAAACTTCCTTTAAGATGCAGAACCTTTCTTGCATTTACACAAGCCATGAGAGCAGCAGTTTCATCCACAAGGTTTGGCTTTGGCCTTGTCTGAGTTGTTACATTTAAAGTTGTTCATGAACCAATAAATGCATGTTTGGGAAAAAAAATGAATGACGTGTTTGTCGTCTTCAGCATTTTTATTGTTGTTTTATAAATGCATGTTCTTGAAAGGAACTTTCCCAGTTTTGCATTGTTCAAAATTATTGCGAGTTAAATGAAGTTTACATAAGAACAAGTTAAAAACATGTTCTTGTTTATCAGAAAGCCTTGCTGTAATTCAGGCATTTCATACACAATGTCACAATAAACTCACCAAAAGAAAGTCAGTTCATGGTGTCAGTCCTCAATGCTCCAAACAAGAACATCTAATATCTTAAAATCTCTGTCAGTTGTTCCACTGTGGAATTATAAACATTCACTGTGGCATTTAGTGGAACATCCCGGTTGGGAAGACCTGCAATCTCCTCTGCAGTGAGGCTGCGTGGCAACTACACATCTGGGATTAAAATGCTGTTTGCATCTTCCATGGCAGGTGGTCCATCCCAGTCAACACCATAGTCCTCATCAACCTTAAAAAAAATACAAGAACAGATGCTTTAATATTATGCATTTAACAAAATAAGCATTTATGTGCCACCAAGGCATACATTTATTGTTCTGATGATGATACAAAGAAGCATCACACTATGATCAGTAAAATTCTTAACCTTTTTATAGATCAAAGCCATATTATCTGCATTTAGATTTGACAGGTGTTTGAATAGTCTTGAACACGAGTGTCCAATCCAGTACCTGGAGATCTACCTACCTTCAAAGTTCAGCTCCAACCCTGCTCGAACACAACTGTTAACTGTTAAAAGTTAATTAAGATCTTCAGGAGCACTTGATAATTACAGATATGTGCGTTTAATTAGGGTTAGAACAGAACTTGGCTGGTAGGTACAGTATATCTCCAGGAACAGTAGACTGGACCACCTCCATGTTTGACCATGGGTTAGGGTTGCCTGTAAAACTTATATATTGCTGTAAAAAATAAATAAATAAAAGTACAAAACTCTGAAGCGATTTTACAGTTAAGTTTCAGCACTTTATTGGCAACTTTCTTTCCAGTAAAACCAAACCCCTAGATTATCAATGTACTTTCCTCCAGATCTACGTAAGCTTGGTTCAGGGATCAGTCTTAGAATGTTCTTGAGTGGCCTGTGTTCAGATCTTTTTTTATAGAAAGGAATGGGCCAAGATTGCAGTAGAGAGATGACAGATCCTTCTACTCATCAATATACACTCAAATGTGTATTTATAAACTTTCTATAATTGTTTACTGATGCCTTTATTACATTTTTCCATAAAATTGTGTTCTTGGCATCAAAATGACAGGTCATGGGGTTGGATAATTTTGATTGCAACTGTACATAAAGGATAAAAATGATGTCCATCAAAGAGAAGCAATATTTAGCATTCATTTTAAGTATATATATATATATATATATATATATATAGTACAGACCAAAAGTTTGGACACACCTTCTCATTCAAAGAGTTTTCTTTATTTTCATGACTATGAAAATTGTAGAGTCAGACTGAAGGCATCAAGGGCTATTTGACCAAGAAGGAGAGTGATGGGGTGCTGCGCCAGATGACCAGGCCTCCACAGTCACCGGACCTGAACCCAATCGAGATGGTTTAGGGGTGAGCTGGACCGCAGACAGAAGGCAAAAGGGCCAACAAGTGCTAAGCATCTCTCGGGGAACTCCTTCAAGACTGTTGGAAGACCATTTCAGGTGACTACCTCTTGAAGCTCATCAAGAGTGTGCAAATCAGTAATCAAAGCAAAAGGTGGCTACTTTGAAGAACCTAGAATATGACATTTTCAGTTGTTTTACACTTTTTTGTTATGTATATAATTCCATATATAATTCCACATGTGTTAATTCATAGTTTTGATGCCTTCAGTGTGAATCTACAATTTTCATAGTCATGAAAATAAAGAAAACTCTTTGAATGAGAAGGTGTGTCCAAACTTGTGGTCTGTACTGTATATATATGTATATAAGAAAAGCATCATGATTTCAAACCATACAAATACTTTTTCATCTACCTCTGATTGTGAACGCTCCTTCCCGTAATGTGTGAATTCCGGTTTTCTCCGCGGTTCTGAACCATAAATTGAGCAACCTCAATGTTTTCTCCTTTATCTGAATGAACACGAGATGGCAACCCATACTGGCTAACAGCACCAAGGAAAGCATCAAGCACAGTGGTGGCATTATTGTTAGTAGCAGCATTCAGATAAACTACAAGACGACTAAACCCATCAATGCCTCCATGGATCATGAATCGCCATCTGATTTTAGACAAAAAAGATGACAGACAAGAAACATCAGTTTGTGTACACATTTTGACTAGAAAATTCCAATTACTTTTTCTATCACCATCCTTATAAATCTGTCTTGTATATCATTTGTTAATGAAAATAATTATTACAACAATGTTGTAATTTAAAATATTATGATTAATATTTTCTCAGGGTATAAATGTGTAGAAAATGAAAATATGTACGGTAGGTCCCTAAAAGGGAGATCATAGTATTTGGGAGTCCTTGGCATCAAAACATTTGACAATCTCAGTTGGGTTCCAAAAAAATCGAATTACCGTATTAATTTATGATTTCCATCTATAGGCCACATGCAATTCGGACCAGGAACGGAGTACTGTCTGCGATGAAGAGTCCGGTTAGTCTGGGCTCGAAGTTGTGTTCCCTCTGGGTCCACTCTGTGTAGTGATTCACGTACCCTAAAAACTTCAGATGATGAGATATTATTGTGATTTCTGTAATGTGTTTGCTCAAAGTTAATGAGAGTTGGGTAAAATCACTTCTACTTGATGCAAAGTAAATACAAGATTTTCAAAAAGAGTTACTGAGGAAAAAAATAAATAATAATAATAATAATAATAGAGACTAATGGTTCAAATCTTCCAGAATTAACCTGGACTTAATGTTTGTGTGTACACACCAAATATCTTATTAGCCATCTTGTGAGTGTAGGCTGAAGGCTGGTTTATACTTCTACGTTGGACCAAAGCCATATGCTCTGTGTAGCTATGATGGTTACACCTCTCCATAATATAACTATACATTGCATTTACGCAGAATGCAAGTGCTGTGATTGGTCAGAACCAAAGACCCTCCCCAGGATTATACAAAATATATCTGCAGTAGTTTTGCATTCATTGGAACTAAATGTAATAGTGCCTGATTGCTTGTAATGAAAGTGCAAAGGCTGATAACAAACAAATATGTAGAAATAAAAGCTCATAAAACATGAATCCAAATAAATATTTATCCATATAAAAAATTGTCATAACGTAAACAAATATCTGCTTCTGCTGCGCTTTACTCCAGTAGTGGTGTCGACTACTGGAGTAAAGCGCAGCAGAAGCAGATATTTGTTTACGTTATGACAAATTTTTATTTATGTATACTTGCAGAACAATACAAACACGCCAAAGCAGAGCTATAAATGCTAACAGCCACATAGGGCACATCATATGGGCTATGCAGGTCTGCCATAGGTCCGTTACAGAAGTATAAATCAACCTGCAAGTATTTAAACAAAAACAAACTTACACTGAATCAAATGTCCACATGCTTAGGGAAAAGCTCTCATCATACGGTACCCACACTGTGGGTGCTCCCTTTGAATCTCCATCACCAAACGGTCCAGTTCTGTATTGTCAATGCCAGAGTACAACTCTGAAACTCTGCGGGACAAGTGAATAATAGAGTGATATATTTAGCATTAGATGCATCATATATTCATGCAATGACTTGAATTGTGTAAAACGCTATACACGTGTCTGTGTCTTAACTATTCATGTCATAACTGAATGTCCTAGTTTAATTTCTAACTATCATATTATACTATTCAATTGTATGTTTCTCTGTCACATAGATAAGACTTGCCGGTAGTATATGTAAATCAGTTGTTATTTCTGAAATTGATTGAAGTTTGTTTGCGCAGAATTAGTAATATTAAAAATAACATCCTATGGATAAATGTGTGTAATGAACAGTGCCTTATGATGATGCGCGATGTTGTAAACAAAAAACGGAGATTATGGCCTTGAGGCATTTGTATAAAAGCATTAAAATTTATTTAAATTGATGTTTAACTTACTTCATATGGAAGCACATGGGTAGCGATATTCAATTTGGAATGTAATATGCAAAATGACAATGCAATATGTAAAATGACAATGCATTTATGTATTTACATTTTCATTTTCCAATACATTTGTGCAACGTTTGGTGCAAAATAAAAATGAAAAATTACATAATTTTCATTTGCCATTTCATACACCAGTTTTAATATGTAAAATGAAAACTAATTTTAACGCTTTATAAGTTGCTAAATTAAAATGAAAATGTATTACAGAAATGATTAGATATGTATAACATGTTCAAGCAAAAACTGTGGCAAAATTATCATTTAAATGCTATTTTTCTTAAATGCATTAACACTAACAGTCAAGACACTTACGATTGCATTTTCATTCAATGTCCCGCAATGAATGTAGCAAAATTCAATGTGCACATTGAAAATGCATTCCGAGCCGATCACGTCTCCGCCCCCTCGCACCATGTCAATCACTGCGTGAACAAGGCAGGGCTTGCAGAAGGTCAGAGACTCAAATCTCAAGAAGAGGATTCAAGTGAGAGAACATGGACAAGACCGTTGGTCCGTGTACGTTTTGATCATTTCAGTTTATGGCTTTAATATTTCATTCGCACTGGTAGGCGGGGCTGAAATGTTGCTTTCATCTGATTGGTCGAATCGCTCCAGCTCGGTCTTTCCATTCTTTCAGGCAGAATAAGAGTCAGTGCCAGTGAAGCACTGTAATGTCTGAAACCACCGCTCACTGTTAATTAGCATAATATTTGAATCAGATGTAGCTGGGCACATAATTCGTTGCGCTGAGACCTGCAAATTATTTCTAGGTTGTAGTATTGTATGAATATTGTCCCACTGATAAATACAGTGCAAATAGTTCTGTCTCTTTGGATAAAAGTGAAGTGGAAATAAAAATCAATAATAGACGGAACAGTTCCATGTCTGTAACATTTACCACTCTCATCTTTTAAGTCATAAGGCACTAGGTATGTGTGTGTGACATTAATAAATAATTGTAAAAATTAATATTGTTACATTTCTGAAATAAAAATAGTAAAATTAGCTCTATGCTGCTCAGTGCTCCTGTAGCCTACCCCAGAGCGCCCTCTCGCGGCTGTAGACGGTAATGTTTTCTCTTGGTTCGTCTGACTCTGACTCGTATTGCTGTATAACTGGCCAGACTTACCTTCCCAAAAAATCCTATTTAATTTTATTTCATAAATTTAACTATATTTATTTCCACTTCACTGTTATCCAAGGAGACAGAACTATTTGCACTGTTTTTATCAGTGGGACAATATTTAAACAATACTATAACCTAGAAATAATTTAACAGGGTCTCTTGCAAGTCGCAGCAGCACGAATTATGTGGCCAGCATCATCTGATTAAAATATTATGCTAATTAACAGTGAGCGGTGGTTTCAGACATTACAGTGCTTCACTCGCTCTGACTCTTATTCTGTCTGAAAGAATGAAAAGACCGAGCTGAAGCTGGAGCGATTCGACCAATCAGATGAAAGGAGCGTTTCAGCGCCACCCACAAGTGCGAATGTAATATTGAAGCCATAACCGAAATAATCAAAACGTACACAGACCAACGGTCTTGTCCATGTTCTCTCACTTGAATCCTTCTTGAGATTTGAGTCTCAGACCTTCTGCAAGCCCTGCCTTGTTCACGCAGTGATTGACATGGCGGGAGGGGGCGGAGACGTGATCGGCTCGGAATGCATTTTCAATGTGCACATTGAATTTTGCTACATTCATTGCGGGACATTGAATGAAAATGCAATCGTATGTGTCTTGACTGTGAGTGTTAATGCATTTAAGAAAAATAGCATTTAAATGATAATTTTGCCACAGTTTTTGCTTGAAAATGTTAAACATATCTAATCATTTCTGTAATACATTTTCATTTTCATTTTGCAACTTATAAAGCGTTAAAATTAGTATTCATTTTACATATAAAAACTGGTGTATAAAATGGCAAATGAAAATTATGTAATTTAATTTTCATTTTCATTTTGCACCAAACGTTGCACAAATGTATTGGAAAATGTAAATGCATTGCCATTTTACATATTGCATTGTCATTTTGCATATTACATTCCAAATTGAATATCGCTACCCATGTGCTTCCATAACTTCAGTCCACACTGCTGCATTCGTCGATGTACCGTCCATCGACTAACTCCATACAAGGCCGCGATATCTTTAACGTTTAGCCCATACGATACCCTTCTATGGCCTCGCCAGGAATCTCCACGGCAGGTCTCCCCACTCTCCCAGACAGTAAAGTCGGTTTTATATTCAGACATTCGGAGTTCCGCGTTCAATAACTTTGTTAATATGCACTTGAAAAGGCCACTTTCGGTCAAGTATCATTACCGACCATGATGAGCACAAATCAGAACACATTTTCATGTCGAACTCGACGTTTAAAAGAAGCTGATAAACACGCTTACCTCTATGGAGTGTCGTGACGTCATCGCCTATCTGAGGGACTATCTACAAATTACGTGTTTCTATTAAAAATAAATAAAAACACAAATGTTTTTATTTATTTGCCTGCAAATGAATAAGAACTGTGTTGATTTGTTGGATTTAACAATGATATGATTTATTTCAATAGGTTTTGAAAGCATGGGTCAACTTCTCTGAAGCAAGTTGGAACATCTAGTCTGGACCCTACAGAACATACTAAAGCCCATGTCTTGCTGTTTTATTCACCTCTGTTTTTCTGATTTTAAGTATGATAAAGACTTAACAGTGTAACAGTGTTCTCCAGGTGTTGAATGAAAATGAAAAAAGGCTGAACTCTTTTATGTTTTTCTGATTTATGACCTCTTTGTTTAACATTAAACTCACAATTCATGTGCATTGATTGATGTTTACATTCCTGCAGAAATGTCACTTTGCCTGGTACTGAATCCATCAGATTATTGACAAGTACTCAGAAATCATGACAGCAAACACAATGTTGATTTTGGATGAACATTTCTAAAACTATGGCAAAACTTTCCTCAAGATGGTTTATAAGAATTTGTGCTTCACATATATATTAAATTTGTACCATCACTGTTTTTATGGGTTTCCACAATGACTTTTCCACAATCCACTTCAACAGCTTTTGAAAGAAGGAACCTAGTGCTAAGTTGCAAAATATTTATTTGACTCTCAATGACTAACATTAAGTCTTTAATGTACAAGTATTTAATATAGATGTTCAAAAAGTACAGTACCATCACTGTATTCAATTTTCTATTTACACACCTTCAGTTCAATAACTTTTTTAAAGAGGCTCACACTGTTACAAAACAAGTAGCTAAATAATTTTCTGACTCTCTATAACATATCAGAAGTCTTGAAAGTAAAAGTATTTTCTCTAAAAGATACATTTACAGCATCTCTGTATTATACAGGTGCATCACAATACATTAGAATGTCGTGGAAAAGTTCATTTGTTTCAGTAATTCAACTCAAATTGTGAAACTTGTGTATTAAATAAATTCAATGCAGACAGAATGAAGTAGTTTAAGTCTTTGGTTCTTTTAATTGTGATGATTTTGGCTCACATTTAACAAAAACCCACCAATTCACTATCTTAACAAATTAGAATACTTCATAAATACACATTTTTAGTGAATCATACCATATTCTAATTTGTTGAGATGAAACAAGACCAAACAATGCAGATGAGGTGAAGGCCACTGCCAAAGAAACCTGGGCTTCCATATCACCTCAGCAGTGCCACAAACTATTCACCTCCATGCCACACCGAACTGAGGCAGAAATTAAAGCATAAGGAACCCCTACCAAATATTGAGTACATGTACAGTAAATGAACATAATTGTTGTACTAATTTATTATTATTATTATTGGTCATATTAAGAATTCTAATTTGTAAAGCTAGTGAATTGGTGGGTATTTGTAAAATGTGAGCCAAAATCATCACAATTAAAAGATCCAAAGACTTAAACTACTTTTATTTTATTTATAAATGTATTTAATACACACGTTTCACAATTTGAGTTGAATTACTGAAATAAATGGACTTTTCCACGACATTCTAATTATTGAGATGCACCTGCATGTTGTGCCTTTAGAGAAACACCTTCCAGTTCAATAACTTTTTACAAGAGGCTTACACGGTTACAAAGTCTTGAAATACAAGTATTGGACATAAAACATACATTTGCAGCATGCCTGTTTCTTCATAGACACACCAAAACTTCAATTCCAGTTCAATACCTTTCCAAAGAGGCTCACACGGTTACACCACAAGCTGCTACATAATTTTGTGACCCTCTTCAACATATCAGAAGTCAGGAAATACAAGTATTGGCCATAAAACATACATTTTCAGCTTCCTTGTGTTTCTTCGTAGACACAACATAACTTCAGTTTCAGTACAATATATTTTTCAACGAGGCTCACACGATTACAAAACAAGCTGCTACATAATTGTGTGACCTTGTAGAACATATCAGAAGTCTTGAAATACAAGTATTGGCCATAAAACCTACATTTGCAGCATACCTGTGATTCTTCATAGACAAACCATAACTTCACTTCCAGTACAATATCTTTTTAAAAGAGGCTCACACTGTTACAAAACAAGCTGCTAAATAATTATGTGACCTTGTAGAACATATCAGAAGTCTTGATATACAAGTATTGGCCATAAAACATACATTTGCAGCATACCTGTGATTCTTCATAGACACCCCATTACTTCACTTCCAGTGCAATAACTTTTTAAGAGGCTCACGCTGTTACAAAACAAGCTGCTAAATAATTATGTGACCTTGTAGAACATATCAGAAGTCTTGAAATACAAGTATTTGCCATAAAACATACATTTGCAGCATACCTGTGATTCTTCATAGACACACCATTACTTCACTTCCAGTGCAATAACTTTTTAAAAGAGGCTCACACTCTGGCAAAACAAGCTGCTAAATAATTATGTGACCTTTTGGAACGTATCAGAAGTCTTGAAAAACAAGTAATGGCCGTAAAACATACATTTGCAGCATACCTGTGATTCTTCATAGACACACCATTACTTCACTTCCAGTGCAATAACTTTTTAAAAGAGGCTCACACTGTTACAAAACAAGCTGCTAAATAATTATGTGACCTTGTAGAACATATCAGAAGTCTTGAAATACAAGTATTGGCCATAAAACATACATTTGCAGCATACCTGTGATTCTTCATTGACACACCATTACTTCACTTCCAGTGCAATAACTTTTTAAAAGAGGCTCACACTGTGGCAAAACAAGCTGCTAAATAATTATGTGACCTTTTGGAACGTATCAGAAGTCTTGAAATACAAGTATTGGCCATAAAACATCCCAAGGTTACGTATGTAACCCTAGTTCCTTGAAGGAACGAGACGCTGCGTCGAAACGCTTTTGGGGAACGTCCCTGACGAGACCGACTCTGAATATCGTGTGCCATCAGTCCATCGGAAAGGCGTGACGTCACGGGCGGGGTGACGTAGCGACCAGGAAGCTATAAAATCACGTGCCGTGCAGCTGGCTTCAGCTTCGAGTAGGGAAGCAAGCGCCGGCAGGGGTGCCGGGAGTATGGCTCTGCGACGCAGCGTCTCGTTCCTTCAAGGAACTAGGGTTACATACGTAACCTTGGGACGTTCCTTTTCAGGAACTCGAGCTGCGTCGAAACGCTTTTGGGGAACGATGTGCCCACGCTGCCAGACTTCCAAATCCCTGCCTAGTGTGTAGTCAAAGAGCACAGCTAAGACGAGAGAACAGAAGAGCCCGGCGTGGCTCGCATGTCAAGATCGTAAAATCGGACAAATGTGGAGGGCGTGGACCACCCCGCGGCGTTGCAGATGTCCAAGAGGGACACACCTGCTGAGAAGGCCTTGGAGGCCGCCATACCCCGAATAGAGTGAGCCTTGGCCCCCAAAGGAGGGGGAAGACCAGAGGACTCATAGGAGACGTTGATAGCCTCGACTATCCAACGACTAAGGGTCTGCTTGGTGGCAGGAGAACCCTTGTTAGAAGGACCGTAGCAAACAAGCAATTGGTCTGATTTTCTCCACAGGGCAGCTCTGTGGACGTATGCGTCCAGTGCTTGCACTGGACACATACAGTTTAGCTTCTCTTGGTCTGGCTCCCGAAAGGGAGGAGGACAGAAAGCCTGCAGTACGATAGGTTGTGGTGTAACAGAGGGAACCTTCGGAACATAACCCGCTCAAGGGTATAAGAATGCTTTGGCCATACCAGGGGCAAAGTCTAAGTAAGTAGGGGCCACCGAAAGGGCCTGAAGATCTCCAACTCTCTTTAGTGAGGTGATTGCCAGTAACAGGGCAGTTTTAAGTGTCAGATGTCTATCTGAGATATCTTGTATTGGCTCGAATGGAGCTTTACAAAGAGCCTCTAAAACCACAACCAAATCCCAGGGGGGAACACGGGATCGTACTGGAGGTCTCAGCCTCAGCGCACCGCGGAGGAAACGTGTAACTAAGGGGTGTCTACCCACTGACTGATCATTGAAAGGGACATGGAAAGCAGCTATGGCCGCCACGTTAACCTTTAAGGTGGAGTGGGATAACCCCGCAGAGAGCCTGGCTTGTAAAAACTCCAGAACTGTACCAACTGGGCAGTCTGCTGGGTCAAGCTGGCGGTCTCTGCACCATGAAGTGAAGAGCTTCCACTTCAGGGCGTACGGTTTCCTCGTAGAGGGAGCTCTGGATTGGAGTAGGGTCTCAACAACCTCGGTTGAGAGACCAGCTGCTAACAGCTGTGCCCCCTCAGGGGCCACACCCACAGCTTCCACAACTCCGGGCGAGGGTGAATTATCGAGCCCTGCGCCTATGAGAGTAGGTCTGTCCTGATCGGTATCTCCCACGGAGATCCGTCGAGGAGCGAGACTAGATCTGAGAACCATACTCGGCCCAGCCAGAACGGGCTACTAGTAGTAGACGGGCCCCGTCCCGGCGTACTCTCGCCAGAACTCCCGGGAGCAGAGCGATAGGGGGAAAAGCGTACAGACGAAGCCTCGGCCAGGTCTGTACCATAGCGTCCAGTCACAGAGGAGCTGGATGAACTAGAGAGAACCAGAGGGGACATAGCGATGTCTCCTGAGTCGCAAAGAGGTCCACCTGGGCTGTGCCAAATACTCTCCATATCTGCTTCACCACCTCGGGGTGAAGCATCCATTCCCCGGGCCTCGCCCCTGTCCCTGTTCCAATCTCCCAGGAATATACACTGCTCTGATCGAGAGGAGTTTGCCCTGGGACCACAGAAGGATCTGGTGTGCCAGCTTGTACAAGAGGTGCGAACGCAGACCCCCCTGGTGATTGATATAAGAGACCACTGATGTGTTGTCGGTGCGCACCAACACATGGTGACCTCTCAGGTCTGGGAGGAAATATTTCAATACTCGATAGACTGCTAGTATCTCTAGGCAATTGATGTGCCATGTCAGATGGCGACCACTCCACAGACCGCGGGCAGGGTGGCCACTCATGACCACACCCCAACCGGTGAGAGACGCATCTGTCGCTAGCGTTACACGGCGACAAGGAACTCCCAGCACCGGGCCCTGATTCAAGAACCAAGGTTTCTTCCACATGTCTAAGGCACGAAGGCACCGCCGCGTGACCTTGATAACTCGAAGTGGATTTCCCCTCGGGGAAAAGCCCTTGGACTTGAGCCACCACTGTAGGGGTCTCATGTACAGCAGGCCAAAAGGTATCACGTTGGACGCAGCTGCCATCAGCCCTAACAATCTCTGGAATTGTTTGACAGTGAGTGACTGGCCTTCTTTGACTCTCTCGACTGATGTGAGGATCGACTCGATCCGAGCAGGAGACAAGAGTGCCTGCATCGTGGTCGAATTCCACACTACGCCTAGATAGGTGGTTCTCTGAACTGGAGAAAGTACACTCTTCTTGGCGTTTAGTCTCAAAACCAGCTCCCCCATGTGTGCGAGAACGACATCTCGATGTCGAGCCGCCATCTGCTCTGATTGAGCTAGGATCAACCAATCGTCGATATAATTTAAAATGCGGATGCCCTGCATACGGAGGGATACCAGAGCTGCATCCATACATTTCGTGAACGTGCAGGGTGAGAGTGCGAGGCCAAAGGGAAGTACTCGATATTGATAAGCTTTGCCCCCGAAAGCGAACCTCAGAAACTTCCTGTGTTGTGGAAGGATGGATATGGAAGTATGCGTCTTTGAGATGTATTGTGACAAACCAGTCCTCGGATCTGATTTGAGCTACAATCTGTTTGACAGTGAGCATTTTGAACTTCAGTGACATTACTGAGAGGTTTAGATGACATAAGTCTAAGATCGAACGCAACTCTCCATCCTTCTTTGGAACTATGAAATACCGGCTATAAAACCCGGACTCCCTGACTAGAGGAGGGACCACCTCGATGGCCTCCTTCCTAAAAAGGGTATTCACTTTTTGTTCCATAACCAGAGCCTGCAGGAAGCCGACTATTGTCTTTCCACTGTGCGCAGGACCCATTGAGATACATTGGCAGTAGTTTCCACGCTGCTAGCTAATGTACTAAGGGAATCAGTCTCTCGAGACTGATCTCTGGAGTAAGAGGCCCCCGAAGGGGAGGCGAGCATCCCAGCTCCGCTACGCTCATGGGCGGAAATAACTGAGTAGTGCTCGCTGGAGGCCGCTGCACCCTGAAACTCCGGCAGGGTTGGCAGACCCACCTCCCGAGGGCACTGAGGTGAGACGGGCACCGTGTAATGAGGTGGACACCGCTCTACCCCAGTAGGGGCTGCCCTCTGTAGTCGTGACTGTTTGTACGCGGAGGGGGCTGCTCCCGCCCAGCAGTCCCTCCAGTACATCTAACTTCATGAGTCAAATAACTGTCATTATATTCCTCAGAATTTAATGAAATCAAACAATCAGACAAGTAAATACGGTCTGGATTGTGATACAATACACATTGAAGTGATATATTGAACTTCTCGAAGTTAGATAACAGTCATTAGATTCCTCAGAATCTAATGCAATCCAAATTCCTCAGAATTTAGTGAAATCAAACAATCAGACAAGTAAACACGGTCTAGATTGTGATATAGTACACATTGAAGTGATAGAACCAACTCCTGCTTATTAAATGGAGTTAAAAATAACCAGACACGCGGTCGGGTATGGAAAAATTCACATCAAAACTGAAAATGATGTAATACACGCGTTGCCTCGACAGCGCGCGAATAGCTTAGTCACACAAACAATATTAATCCCCTCGGAGATTAAATAGCTGCTCACTAACGCTGCCCGTATAATGACACTGTTTGTTTTATACTGTGCTTATGCAACTTTGTTTGTGCAACTACAAGCTCGCCGACGCCCTCCGTGTCAATCTCCTCGGAGAAAGAAAGGCAGAGCGTCAAGCCCGACGCTCGGGGGGAAGAGCCGAAGCTCGGGCTTCCAAACCCCGGAATCAGGCAGATCTGGTGGGTACGGTAGGAGATAAGGACGTGCCCGTCTCCATACCTTCCAGCAGATCGATCTGCGAACCCAACAAATGCCGGCGCGGCTTCGCCTCGGTGAAAGCGGAACCGGCATCGCGAGGAACGCTTGCGAAGGCTCACTTCTCGAAGAGAGCCCTGCGGGATCGAAGCGTCCGCATTGGCATTCGTTCACAATGCGGGCAGTCGGCCCCCTCGAGAGCCGACTCAGCATGCTTCGATCCCAGGCAAGCCACGCACAAACTGTGTGTATCCCCACTCGTAATGTAGCGAGGGCAGGGAGGAACACACAATCTATCTAGCCCTAAATTTTACATTTATAGCATCCCTGTATTCAATGTTTTTTTTTTCATAGAGACAACTTCCAGTTCAATAATTTTCCAAAAGAGGGACACACCATTACAAGTTGCTAAATAATTATCTGACATCATATGAGAAGTCTTGAAAGTACAAGTATTTGCTCTAAAAGATACATTTACAGCAGTCATGTATTAATTTATATATATAATTACATAATACATAATTTTTCAGAGTGTCAAATGTCTTTGGCCAACCTTTTCCAGTAGTGGCACATCATCTCCGTGCAATACAGCACACATATACAATACACATACACTCACTGAGAAGCAGCTGAGAAGTTCATTGGTGTCTCTCTCCCCTCCATCCAGGACATTTACGGAACCCGTCACACTCACAAAGCCCTCTGCATCGCAGATGATCCCACCCACCCGTCACACAGCTTCTTCCATCAGGCTGTATATATATATATATATATATATATATATATGTATATATATATATATATATATATATATATATATATATACATATATATATATGAGTTTTATGCATAGCTGCTTTTCAAAGTCAACTAAATGTAATACATAAGACAATCCCCATGGTATAGTGTGCCCTTTGGAGTGTGCTTAATAACAAAGTGATTTTGGGTTGACTTGGGCAAATACTGAAAAATTATTGAAATGTTAAGGTGCAGGTAGCATCAGGACCATGGACAGTGGCATAAAATAAAACATAGCCTAGTTTTGCTTTAAATTAAAAAAATGTCTAGTTCGTTTCAGGTTTAATGCTTAGTACAATATTCTGTATGGTTTATATATATATATATATATATATATATATATATATATATATATATATATATATATATACATGGTATATAATACATGGATGTTGTAATGTATCATTAAGAGCAAATACTTGTTCTTTTAAGACTTTTGATATGATTAAGAAGAATGAATAAATATTTAGCAACTTGATTGGTAACAGTGTGAGCCTCTTTTAAAAAGGTATTGAACTGGAATTGAAGTCATGGTGTGTCTATGAAGAATCACAGTGATACTGCAAATGTATGTTTTATGGCAAATACTTGTATTTCAAGACTTCTGATATGCTCTACAACGCCACATAAGTATTTAGCAGCTTGTTTTGCCACAGTGTGAGCCTCTTTTAAAAAGTTATTGCACTTGAAATGAAGTAATGGTGTGTCAATGAAGAATCACAGGTATGCTGCAAATGTAGGTTTTATGGCCAATACTTGTATTTCAAGACTTCTGATAGGTTCCAAAAGGTCACATAATTATTTAGCAGCTTGTTTTGTCACAGTGTGAGCCTCTTTTAAAAAGTTATTGCACTTGAAATGAAGTAATGGTGTGTCAATGAAGAATCACAGGTATGCTGCAAATGTAGGTTTTATGGTCAATACTTGTATTTCAAGACTTCTGATATGTTCTACAAGGTCACATAATTATTTAGCAGCTTGTTTTGTAACAGTGTGTGCCTCTTTTAAAAAGATATTGTACTGGAAGTGAAGTTATGGTTTGTCTATTTAGCAACACGGGGATGCTGCAAATGTACGTTTTATGGCCAATACTTGTATTTCAAGACTTCTGATACGTTCCAAAAGGTCACATAATTATTTAGCAGCTTGTTTTGCCACAGTGTGAGCCTCTTTTAAAAAGTTATTGCACTGGAAGTGAAGTAATGGTGTGTCAATGAAGAATCACAGGTATGCTGCAAATGTATGTTTTATGGCCAATACTTGTATTTCAAGACTTCTGATATGTTCTACAAGGTCACATAATTATTTAGCAGCTTGTTTTGCCACAGTGTGAGCCTCTTTTAAAAAGTTATTGCACTGGAAGTGAAGTAATGGTGTGTCAATGAAGAATCACTGGTATGCTGCAAATGTAGGTTTTATGGTCAATACTTGTATTTCAAGACTTCTGATATGTTCTACAAGGTCACATAATTATTTAGCAGCTTGCTTTGTAACATTGTGAGCCTCTTTTAAAAAGATATTGTACTGGAAGTGAAGTTATGGTTTGTCTATTTAGCAACACACGGATACTGCAAATGTATGTTTTATGGCCAATACTTGTATTTCAAGACTTCTGATATGTTCTACAAGGTCACATAATTATGTAGCAGCTTGTTTTGCAACAATGTGAGCCTTTTTTTTTAAGTTATTGAACTGGAATTTGTGTCAATGGACAAGTACATAGGTATAGATCTTTTTCAACATCTACACTACATACTTGTACATTACAAGACTGGATGTATGTTATCTAGGGTCAGATAAATATATCTGTGGCAGGGGGGGCGTGGTTTAGCGAAGTCTGCAGCGGGAGAGAGAATCAGGAGACGAGTGGTAAGTGAGTGGTTTGGGCGAAAATTATCATCACCTGTTTCTGGTTCTAGTAATTGGCGTGGAGAGAGTATAAAACGCCAGGAGAGTCGGAAGCAAGCGAGAGAGAGACGGACTGCGGATGCGAAGCCGGAAGCGAAACCGGAAAGAGTAAATCGGAAGTGCTGGAACAACGTGCCAGAATAAGAGTCACCATTTGGTGTTTGCAAAGTTTAATTTATTTTCAGTTTAATAAATACTGTCCTGCCTACCCCTTTGTCCTCTTCCTTGCCCACACGAACTTACTACACTGGTGCCGAAACCCGGGAAGGAAGTAGGACCGCCGCCGCCGCCATGCAAAGCCCGTCCTCCATGCCACTTGCGGACGTTATTGCTTCCCTCGCAGTCCTGCACCGCGAACAACACCAGGCCCTGCTGGACCTGAGGACCGATCAGGAAAGACGATTCCAGGCCATCGTTCAGGCCCAGCAGGAGGACCGCGAGAGGTTCCGGAGCTGGATAGATCGGGAGGTTCGCACCGAGGCCGCCGGGCCACCCGCCGCTCCCCTTCCATCTGCCACTGCACAAAATGGGGGCCCAGGACGATCCGGAGGCCTTCCTGGAATTGTTTGAGAAATCGGCGGAGGCCTGCTGGTGGCCCCACGAGCAGTGGCCGGTGCGCCTCATTCCCCTGCTCTCCAGCGAGGCCCAGGTGGCGGCCCAACAACTTCCGGTGGCGAACCTCCTGGTCTTCAACGACCTGAAGAGGGCCATCATCCAGCGGGTCGGCCGGTCGCCAGAGCAACATCGCCAGCGCTTCCGGTCCCTGGACTTGGGCGAGGCCGGTCGGCCCTTCGCGATGGCCCAACAGCTCCGGGACTCCTGCCGCAAGTGGCTACTAGCCGAGGGAAGTGACGTGGAGCATGTCGTCGACCTGGTGGTGCTGGAGCAGTTCATCGCTCGGCTTCCCAATAAGACGGCCGAGTGGGTCCAGTGCCAACGCCCCACGTCGCTGGACTCGGCCATCCATCTGGCGGAGGACCACATGGTGGCGTGCCCAGGGGTCGGCGCACCCCCAGCTACTAATTCTCTCTCTCCTTCTCTCTCTCCTCCCTCTATCTCTCGCCCTGTCCCTCTCTCTAGGTCCCGTCCACCCGGCCCTCCTCGTGTTTGACCAAGGGCACTTCGTGAGTCCCAGGGCCTCGCCCAGGGGGGCGGGGCTTGTGCCTGCCAGAGGGGACAGTTCTTCCGTTTCTCCGCTCTATCCGCGCCAATTCTCCAATCCACTCCCTGCCACTGGGGCTGCGGGTAGGTCTGGGCTGGCCTGTTGGCGTTGCGGGGACCCGGAGCATGTCGTGGACAGGTGTCCAGTGATGGAGGTGGGGACGATGATCCGGGTCCCGGACGTCCCACAGGTCACCCCCGGTCAGGCTGGCGAGTACCAAATACCCGTGAGTATCAAGGGGGGTACATATCCGGCCTTGGTGGATTCAGGATGCAACCAAACCTCAATCCATCAAAGCCTGATTCAACCAGGGGCATTGGATACAAGCCGCGTGGTTAAGGTGCGGTGCGTACACGGGGATGTGGTGGAGTATCCGGTTGTCCCAATTATAATTAAATTCCGGGGACAAAAGCATAGTGTGGAGGTGGCGGTTAGTCCCCACCTCCGGCATCCGATAATCTTGGGAACGAATTGGCCCACGTTTACGGTTTTATTGGGGTCTTTATGTGCGGATGCCTCTTGGGGAAATAAGGCACGGAAGGAGACCGCGCAGGTACAGGTGGGGGAAATTGAGCCAGGACCGCTGGGTTCTGCTTCAGGGGAACCGAACGAAATCGGGAGACTGATTCTCTGAGGTGATGACTTTCCTCTGGAGCAGTCTCAGGATGAGACCCTAAAACATGCATTTCAACAGGTCCGCGCTATCGATGGCCAGTCTCTCCAACCTGCCCTCCCGCTCTCCTATCCATATTTTGCCATTTTAAAAGACCGGTTGTATCGAGTGACCCAAGACGCTCCGACAAAATTGAATACAACCCAATTGTTAATTCCAAAGGGCCGCAGGGAAATGCTTTTCCACGCGGCTCATTCTAATCCTATGGCGGGCCATTTGGGACAGGCAGCAACACTTAATCGCCTCATGGCCCGTTTCTTTTGGCCGGGCATTCATGACAACGTGCGCAGGTGGTGCGCGTCTTGTCCGGAATGTCAGTTGGTAAACCCACCGGCCGCCCCAAAAGCGCCTTTGCGCCCTCTTCCCTTAATGCAGGTCCCCTTCGAGAGAATTGGTATGGACCTCATCAGGCAATTAGAGCGATCGGCACGAGGACATCGCTTTGCACTAGTCATAGTTGATTATGCAACACGATATCCTGAAGCGGTGGCCCTCCGCAACATTTCCGCTTAAAGTGTTGCGGATGCCCTGTTTCGTCTTATCTCCCGGGTGGGGATTCCAAAAGAAATCCTAACCGATCAGGGCACGGCGTTTATGTCACGTACGCTACGCGAACTGTACGGATTATTGGGCATTAAGTCGATTCGAACTAGTGTCTATCACCCACAAACCGACGGCCTGGTCGAACGATTTAATCACACGCTTAAATCCATGATCCGTAAGTTCGTTCACGAAGACGCCAAAAATTGGGATAGGTGGCTAGAGCCCTTGTTATTCGCTGTGCGAGATGTCCCGCAAGCCTCCACGGGGTTTTCCCCCTTCGAGCTTCTCTATGGACGCCAGCCCCGGGGGGTGCTCGACGTACTGAGAGAAACGTGGGAGGAGGGACCATCTCAGGGCAAAAACGAAATTCAGTATGTGCTGGACTTGAGAACAAAACTCCACACATTGGGGCGGCTATCAATGGAGAATTTGTTACAAGCCCAGGACCGCCAGAGCCAGCTGTATAACAGGGGAACTAGGTTACGCAAATTTGCACCGGGAGAGAAAGTACTTGTATTACTCCCAACGTCGAGCTCCAAATTAATGGCTAAGTGGCAGGGACCGTTCGAGGTCGCACGACAGGTCGGAGATCTCGATTATGAGGTAATACGGTCCGATAGGAACGGGTCCCGTCAGATCTACCACCTCAATCTCCTTAAAAAATGGAATGAGGCGGAATCAGTGATGTTGGCAACGGTGATTGGCGGAGAGGATGATCTCGGGCCAGAGGCGAATATCAAACCACAATCCCTCGCCCTGGCTCCAGGTGGAGATCACCTCTCGCCGTCCCAACTCACTGATTTAATGAAATTGCAGGCAGAGTTTGCCGACGTCTTCTCGCCCCTACCGGGCCGTACTAACCTGATTCAGCACCATATCGAGACCGAGCCGGGCGTGGTAGTTCGCAGCCGGCCGTATCGTTTACCTGAGCACAAGAAAAAAGTAGTTCAGGCTGAATTAGGCGCTATGCTTGACATGGGGGTAATAGAAGAATCTAATAGCAACTGGGCGAGCCCGATAGTTTTAGTTCCGAAAACGGACGGCTCAGTCCGTTTCTGTTTAGATTACCGCAAGGTGAATGCTGTGTCGAAATTCGACGCGTATCCAATGCCGCGGGTTGACGAGTTGCTTGATCGGCTAGGCGCGGCTCGCTTTTATTCGACATTGGACTTAAAGGGCTATTGGTAGATCCCCTTGTCTCCATTGTCCAGAGAAAAGACAGCTTTCACAATGCCGTTTGGATTACACCAATTTGTTACCCTTCCGTTTGGCTTGTTCGGGGCTCCAGCTACCTTTCAGCGCCTCATGGACAGGATCCTACAGCCCCATGCTGCGTATGCAGCTGCCTACCTAGATGATATCATTATATTTAGTAATGATTGGCAGCGGCATTTGCAGCATCTGAGGGCGGTCCTGAGGTCGCTGAGGGGAGCGGGGCTCACGGCCAACCCAAAGAAGTGTGCGATTGGGCGGGTGGAAGTAAGGTATCTGGGCTTCCACTTGGGGCATGGGCAGGTGCGTCCCCAAATTGATAAGACAGCCGCTATTGCGACCTGCCCACGTCCCAAGACCAAAAAGGAGGTGAGGCAGTTCTTGGGGCTGGCAGGATATTATAGACGGTTTATTCCTAATTATTCGGACCTCACCAGCCCTTTGACTGACCTCACTAAAAAGGAGGTGCCGGATACGGTCCAGTGGACGGAGCCGTGTCAGCAGGCCTTTACTCAGGTCAAGGCTGCCCTGTGTGGCGGGCCGTTGTTACACTCTCCTGATTTTTCTCTCCCTTTTTTGTTGCAGACAGACGCGTCGGACAGGGGGCTGGGGGCAGTCCTGTCCCAGGAGATAGAGGGAGAGGAACGGCCGGTGCTGTACATTAGCCGGAAGCTCTCGAAGAGAGAGGCTAAGTACAGCACCATCGAAAAAGAGTGCCTTGCCATCAGATGGGCCGTCCTCACCCTCCGCTATTATCTCCTGGGACGGGAGTTTACCCTCTTTTAAGTTCAAGGTGATCCACAGGCCGGGTGTTCAGATGGTGGTGGCTTCCTCTCCAGAAATGGGGGGGGGGGGGGGGCGGGGGCTGCAGGCCGGATGGCTCCCCGGCCTGAGTCGGGCGGTGGGGGTATGTGGCAGGGGGGCGTGGTTTAGCGAAGTCTGCAGCGGGAGAGAGAATCAGGAGACGAGCGGTAAGTGAGTGGTTTGGGCGAAAATTATCATCACCTGTTTCTGGTTCTAGTAATTGGCGTGGAGAGAGTATAAAACGCCAGGAGAGTCGGAAGCAAGCGAGAGAGAGACGGACTGCGGACGCAAAGCCGGAAGCGAAACCGGAAAGAGTAAATCGGAAGTGCTGGAACAACGTGCCAGAATAAGAGTCACTATTTGGTGTTTGCAAAGTTTAATTTATTTTCAGTTTAATAAATACGTCAGCAGTCCTGCCGACCCCTTTGTCCTCTTCCTTGCCCACACGAACTTACTACAATATCGCTACTTAGCACATGTTCCCTTCTTTCAAAAACTGTTGAAGTGGGTGACTTGTTATTGAGGAATCCCATAAAAACAGTGATGATTAAATTAAATATGTGAATCACAAATTCTTTATAAACCATCTTGAAGAAGGTTTTGCCATAGTTTTTGAAATGTTCACCCAAAATCAACATTTTGTTTGCTGTCATGATCTCAGAGTACTTGTCAATAATCTGATGGATTCAGTACCAGGCAAAGTGATATTTTTGCAGGATTGCAGACATTAATCAATGCACATGAATTGTGAGAGTTTAATGTTAAACAAAGATGTCATACAACAGAAAAACATAAAAGAGTGCAGCCATTTTTTTCATTCAACACCTGGAGAACACTGTTACACTGTCTTTATCATATTAAAATCAGAAAAAACAACAAAGGTGAATAAAATGCAAGACATGGGCTGTAGTATGTTCTGTAGGATCCAGACAAGATGTTCCAACTTGTTTCGGAGAAGTTGACCCATGCTTTTAAAACCTATTGAAATAAATCATATGTCATTGTTGAAACCAACACATAAACACAGTTCATGTTCATTTTGAGGCAAATAAATATATAAAAAATGTTGTTTTAACTATGCCATTAACTATGTTCAGGAGATTACACTTGATTTTCCACTTGTCTGAATTGTTAAATTATACAATAAATTATAGTTTATGTACATTTATTATTTTTAAATTTCTAACTAAATTTCTAAACTAAAATTTTCAAACACCATCATTATAATGCAATTTTTATTGTTGCTCAAGGAAAATTTATAGCATTAGAAGACATCATGTAAGTGTTATTTGCTGGCACATTTGTGGTTGGCTAAAGAATACTTGTCTGTTCGCACACAATGAAAAAAATAAAAAACTCGAACTTTTTAGACGGTCCCTAACGAATTTCCAGCGCTACATTGGACATTCAGCGGATATTCGCTTCTAAAAATGCCATAAAAACAATATTCTGCCATTTTGATCGATTTTGAAACCATTCTGTTTTGTACACAATGATGTCGCTGATTAGAATATGCTAAAAAAACCTTTATTGCACATATAATTTGAAAGTTATTGAACGCGGAAATGTGGGAAAAGTGGCGAATGTGCGAATATAAAACCAACTTTACCCAAGTCTCTCCCAGGCCTATCCGAAGACAATCGTTCTTCCACTGCCTTTAAGATGTCAGCAGCCAAACGGGTGTCGGCGCCTGATAAGGCAGAAAATTCTCCCAGACGTTCCAACAACGTATTGGTTCTATCACATATATACGCTTATATACGCCGTTTCTCTGTACATGCTCCACTTCATCTGCTAGTGAATTTAAGGCTCGAATTAGCTCTGCCGCCGCCATGTTTCCAACACCTCAAAAAGTTATGTTTACTTGTTGCCGAGCCCCGCCTTGTTCACGCAGTGATTGACATGGCGGAAGGGGGGCGGACACGTGGTCGGCTCGGAATGCATTTTCAACGTGCACATTGAATTTTGCTACATTCATTGCGGGACACTGAATGAAAATGCAATTGTAAGTGTCTTGACTGTGAGTGTAAATGCAATTAAGAAAAATAACATTTGAATGCTAATTTTGCCACAGTTTTTGCTTGAACATGTTAAACATATCAAATAATTTCTGTAATACATTTTCGTTTTAATTTTGCAACTTATAAAGCGTTAAAATGAATATTCATTTTACATATTAAAACTAGTGTATGAAATGGCAAATGAAAATTATATAAATTAATTTTCATTTTCATTTTGCACCAAACGTTGCACAAATGTATTGGAAAATGTAAATGTAAATACAGAAATGCATTGCCATTTTACATATTGCATTGTCATTTTGCATATTACATTACAAATTGAATATTGCTACCCATATGCTTCCATACTCTAGTGGTTATGCAGGTGAATCACTAAATTAAATATTAATGTTAATACATTTTAATTTAATCTTTGAGTAAGGTTTTTTTTTTACATTTAAGTACAGTTAATATACAGTAAAGTTATGTAACTTTTGTTATAACTTATTTTAATTTAAACTTCAAGTTTTAATTTACCTGTATGTAAGCACAGTGTAGTGTTAATGTTCAAACTGTATTTACCATGGTAAAGTGGCTGACAACAATTAATATTCTTATTAGAATAAAAATTTAATGTTGGTCATTATGGTGGAACTTAATATTTAATAACAAATATTTTCTAAAGTGGTACTTGGTATAAAAAGTTTGAGAACCAATGGTTTAAAGAATTGGTATAAAATTAAATCTAAGAAATTTTCAGTAAACCATTTCTTCTTTCCCCTTGTAGAGTCATCAAGGATCCAGCTTATTCTTGAAACATTGGTAAGAAATTGTTCATCTGCTACATTGCACCTTTTGTGATAGGTTTTGATTGTGCTTAGTTTGATAAAAATGTACTGAATTAGATTTTACTTGTTTTACTAAATACACTATTGCTTGTGTTCTGATTAAAACAGTGTAACTGGGGGCTCTGAAAACACTGCTTGTGAATAATTTGTGAATTGTATGATTGCATCTGAATACATTAAATAAGTGTTTAATGAATAGTGTTGTCCACTTTGTTTACAACCTCACTGTTACTGAACTGTAAAGTGAAAATATTGTGTGATTTATTTTGCATTCCGTTTTCAGTTAAATATATTTCACAATATCAAAGTTATTGTGAAACACTGTGAACATACCTAAACTCACTGGTTAAATCTTATGTGCCCTCCAGAAGTCTGCGCTCTGCAAGTGAACAACTCCTTGTGGTGCCATCCCAAAGAAGTTCAAAATCACTCTCACTGACCTTTTCCTGGACAGTGCCCAGCTGGTGGAATGACCTCCCAATCTCAATCCCAATCTTTACTCATTTTCAAGAAACATCTAAAGACCCATCTTTTTCGCCAGCACTTAACCAGCTAATACTAGCACTTTTCCCTCTTTTCTTGTCTTTCATATTAAAAAAAAAAAAAAACCTTGCTATGCGTTCTGTTCTAGACTAACTGAGAGTTGTCATGGCACTTGTATACTGTTGTTGTTCTCTTGTTGACCTGACTGCTTCTATTGTTCTCATTTGTAAGTAGCTTTGGATAAAAGTGTCTGTTAAATGATTAAATGTAAAGGTTTATACAGGACGGTACAGAAAGTGCACAAGTGGGAGAGAGTGGAGGGGACGGCGTCAGAAAGGACCTAGCGCTGGGACACTTTCAAGGATCACCCGAAGCACAACCACACTATATGCACGAGGCTGTTGGTTCTAACATTTTAGAGTCCCCTGCGGTAGACATCTCATTCTGCATTCCCCACAGTAAAGAAGACTCCCCCACTCAGGGTGCCCTCTCTAACACTGGGCCCTTGGAATTGTCCTAATCTTCCCTCCCCTTACAGTGGTCTTGGTTGAAGGTTCCCTTCTTAAACTGTGCAACACATTTTCACTGCACAAATGTACACATCTCTTGTCATGAGACACATTGCTAAAACATGTTTTTTACAGAAACTGTAGTTTTCCTCCAAAATAAAAGATCAATTGGTTTCAGTCATAAAGGTACAAGGGTTTGTCTTGCCAGTGCCGCAAAAAATATGCATTTATATGCCAAATTATTTTACAAAAACCTTTAAATATTATTGTATTTGGATTGTTCTACTACATGTTTTTAACAATACATCCATACATACTCTGCAAAAATAAAGTTTGGGATTATTTTCATCTGTTTCCAAAATAAAACTGCTGTTATACAATTTTGAGCATGTGGTAGTTTATTGAAGTTGATTGTAAAGCCATTGCTGCCAGTCATGTGATTGTTAACTTTTATCATGTACTGTTGATCTAAATGCAAACTAGGATCTAATTGAGCAGCACAACTGTTTTCAACATTGATGATAATCAGAAATGTTTCTGAGCAGTAAATCATCATATTAGAACGATTTCTGAAGATCATGTGACACTGAAGACTGGAGTAATGATGCTGAAAATACAGCTGCACATCACAGAAATAAATTACATTTCACCGAAAACTGCTATTTTAAATTGTAATATTATAAGGATAGCATTAGTGTATGTTTGGGGTTAACCTGCTAGTCATATGGTTCAGTGTGCCTTGGAGATGTTGTTGGAAAGGAGGCTGGCTCAGACTCTGGGTTGTAGAAGACCATCAAACACTAGAAGAATCTAGAAATATAACAAGCAATCTGTCACAGAGCCAACAATATTCAGAATACAATGTGTTATCACAAGGAACCAAGCTACTAAAAATGTAGAAAAGAGAAAGAATATGTATTTAATAAATATCCTGAACAGTTTTTATCAATATATGTTTATCATTAGATGAGATCAAAATGAGTTTGAATTGTGACGCTGATGTAATGACGTCACTGATTAACGGTAATGTTAGCATATATTTAGGTTAAATAAAAAAGCCTATTTTCAATCATCCATTGAAAAATGACCAGCAAATCGTTCACAGAACTGTCAATGCCTCTCATCTACACATAAATGTGTTATTAAAATCCCAAACTCTTCATAAAAGCTCAGTCTATGGAGTTAGCATTCGTTACCTCTTCTGATCACGGTTAAGATTCTAACGGACTTGTTCGAAAACACTAAACCATTTCTATGAAGTAAATTCAACAGATGCGGGTCAATACAAGCAAGAGAAATGTCAGGAACAGTGGCATATGATTGTAACCCTGTAGAAATCATTATTATTAGTAAAGTTATATAAGTTGGAATAAATAATTTCATAGTTTAATAAATAGAATTTGAGGTTAAAAAAGTTAAGAATCATTGACCAGCAAAGAAGTTGTGATTTTGCTCAATAAGAAAACCTGCATATTGTGTTATGTTCATGTTTTACATTTAAAAGGTTAAATATTTTTTGTTTAATAATCTTTGTGAAGATGCTTTAATGATGTCGGTAAGAATAGAAAGAAAGAATTACAGAAATGTTTTGTGAATTTATTTTATTTCTGAAAGTTTTGTAATGAGCCAATCACAGTGGAGGTCAAAGTACAAGGAAGGAAGAGGATCGCGAGATGCGTGAGATGGAAGTGTGTTTACTGATAAGAGAAACGTGTTTAATGTTAATATAGCTAATGCACCCGTTTTAGTGAAAGTGTTCAACAAGGACTCTTATATTCACTTTAATGGTGATAATTCTGTCAGTGTGAGTGGCATACTTCGCACACGAAGACTGAAATCAGTGCTTAGTGTTTTGCATGGACTTTGCTAACCAGTTAGCGGCTAGCGATCTCGAGTAGTTAAAGCCTGTGTGGAACTGTGAGAGTGACGATGATCAAAGACACTGATGGAGCCGGATAGCGTTACCGAGTGGTGGACTTTGCTCGTATCGTCGACCATGTGACTTTCCTCGTCAACCATCTTCTCTTCTCTTCAACTCTCTTCATCTGGTTTCCTGTTACTGATGCCTTTGATCCTGTCCATGTGAGCTTACATCTACATTGAGTATATAAGGTACCATTTTTTTTGTTTGGCCTGTGTGGTGAAGCAGCCATTTCGTTTAAGGCTACAACGTACCCAAGCTACATTCAGGCCTGCATCATTTGAACATTTGAAGGGTATTTCAAATTTAAAAGAGTTTTGCCGGCTATTTTATTTTCTTGGGCCCTATTGTTTGAATGTGAATTTAAATACCTTTGTGATCTGAAAAGTGAGTTTATCAATACCTTTTTACTTTCTGACACACTTTTTCTAACTAAATCTGTCTTTTTTATAAAATAGGTGTGGTTACTGACTGATATTTTAAGTTGATTAAGGAAAAAGAGTAATTTTTGAGTTAAATGTGAAAGTGTTTATAAGATAAAAGTACTTGAAAGACATTTCATTTCCGTTCAGAGTGTAAATAGTACTGCTAAAATAGTGATTTAAAGGGAAAGAGTATTTCCTACAATGATTTAATTACACACACACACACAAGTTGAATACTGATACATTTATTAGTGAAACTCACATATTTGACTAAAAAGAAATTTAAAGAACTCAGGATAGCCACCTCTCATTATAGTGAAACAAGCTAGAGAGGCGCTACATAAATTGGAGGCACCGCTGGGATATTTAGTGTGGGTTTCTTGTTTTTGTACATTTTACATTGAAGATTAGCATTCTGAAACTTTAAATAGTGCTAACTGATAAGCTAATATGGAACGTATGAAAGATCTAGTATCAGACTTAAAGGGATGGTGCCGTGGCGAGGCATTAGACGAGGCTCATGCAGTCATGGTGCAATAGAAGAGACAATGCAAACAGTGAAGTGTTTGGGACGTGTGCGAGTCAGAGGCCGAACTTACAACAGCCAACTAAACCGATACTTGGTCTTGTGTGAATGTAAGGAAGTAGTAAAAGGCGAAATCGTTCCCTTTGAAGTGCTCCCGTGGCCTGTTATCATAGCAGATGCAGCTACACGAGCCAGTATACAAGTTGATATGTCCGGAATGCAACAAGCTCCAGGTAAACATGTTGAAGACCTTCGCACATTGTTCCGTGAGGATGAGGCTGCTGCCAAGTCAACAGAGGCCATTCTGCGAGCCGTGAGTGATTTACTGGACAAGACGTCCAAGTCCTCAGGTGAGCATGGAAGCTATCGCCGCCTACGAACTTTCTCTGGTTTGTTACCCACCCCCGCTGGAGAAGAGCAGTTCGACCACTGGTTGGGTCAAGCACGCCTCATGGTGGAAGAGTGTGATTGCTCTTACAAAGAGAAGAGGCGGAGACTGATGGAAAGTCTCAGAGGCCCGGCGCTTGACATTGTAAAAGCAGCACGAGCCAGTGATCCTGAGGTGAGCCCCAAAGATTGCTTAGAGGCACTGGAGCATGCTTTTGGGACAGCAGAGTCAGGAGAAGACTTGTATTTTGCATTTCGTTTACTGCAGCAACAACCAGGTGAGAAGCTGTCTGACTTCCTCAGACGTCTAGAACAGTTGTTGAATAGGGTGGTGCAGAGAGATGGTCTCCCCCTTGGATGTGCAGATAAAGCAAGACTTGACCAGTTATTGCGTGGTGCGATAGCCTCTGATCTGATGTTAGTTAACCTTCGTCTGAGAGAGAGAAGAGCAAAGCCCCCCACCTTTCTCCAGCTGTTGAAGGAGATACGCACGGAAGAGGAATATGAGGCCTCACGAAAGAAGATAACTCCTGTCCTGCAAGGTGGAAATGTAAGGCAGAATGTTGATGTGAAACAGACTGAAATTCAGAACTTGAAGTCTGAAATCAAAGAACTAAAGGCCATGGTTGCTGCTGTCGTGTCTAAGCCAGCACAAGACACGTCAGTTAGTAGTGAGAAAATTCCCCCAAATGTAGTGTACAGTGAGTGCAGTTCAGACAGTGAGATAGCAGCTTTGAAAAAACAAATGAAGCGCTTGCAACAGAAAGTCACAAATAAAGTAGCTGAACCTCAAGCTGCCGTGTCAGCTGTGAATACCTCCAAACCAGTAGCCAGCTCCCCACAACGATTATTCAAAGTATCGGAGGAACACTTCTGCTATCGATGTGGTGAGAGTGGGCATTTCGCCAGGAAGTGTCAAAGCCCAGAAAACCAGCCTAAAGTCATCAAGAGACTTATCCAAGCTCTGAAGCTGTCCAAGAACAACCAGCCGTCAAGTGATGCCACCACGAATGCAGTTAACTGTTCTGTTAAGGAAAGTACAGCTGACATGACTGAGAGTGTGCATGTTCCTGATGGGTTAGTTGGGCCGCCTAGCCTGGTGCCGCTGAAGGTTAATGGACAACCCTGCACTGCTCTATTAGATAGCGGCTCTCAGGTGACGATCATTTTTGAACCCTGGTACCAGAAGTACTTGTCTGATATCCCCATTCAGCCAGTAGCTGGTCTTTCCCTGTGGGGTTTAAGTGAGTCTGGAGCAAGCTACCCTTACCGTGGCTACGTGGTAGTTGATGTGGAGTATCCAGCTGAGGTGTTAGGAACCAGTCAGACTGTAACTGTCCTAGCTCTCATATGTCCTAACCCCAGGAGTGATGATAAGACGTCTGTCATTGTGGGCACCAACGCAAGCCATGTTAGACGTTTGGTAAATCAATGCAAAGATAATGGCATTGATGTCACCCGAACATTAGGCCTTCGTGTTCATGTGGAGGAAGATCAACCTGCTTTAAAGGGTTTTGCAGTCCCGGTCCAAGAGGAGGAGGTGGGTCGTGTCCGATGGATGGGTCCAGGCCCCTTGGTCTTACCCCCGGATGGTGACACTCAGGTTGTGTGCAAAGTCGACCTAAGGAAGCCTGTTGCTCAAGAAATCCTGATGATTGACTCCTCACCCGCAGCTTCCTTACCTGCTGATGTGATTTTTCATCCCATGGTTGTGCCCAGTGGGGCATTGGATGTCAACAGTTTGAGAATTCTACTCAAAAATGAGTCCTCAAGAGAAACGTCCATACCTGTGGGAACAGTGATTGGATGTGTGTACCACATTGATTCAGTTGCAACGATTCCCCCTAAGGAGTCTGCTTCCTCTGACTTTGATGAGAGCATGATCAATTTTGAAACTCCCCCATCTCTGAACAGTGGAAGAACAGATTATGCAAGAAACTGGCTCAAAAGTCTCATGTCTTCTCAATGCACGAGGGGGACGTGGGATTAGCAAGAGGAGTGGAGCACAGAATCCGACTTTCTGATTCTCGCCCTTTCCGTCAATGATCACGCCGGCTAGCCCCAGCAGATATCGAAGACGTGAGAAAGCATTTACAGGAACTGCTGCAGGCTGGGATCATAACGGAGTCGCGGAGCCCCTATTCATCCCCAATAGTTGTAGTTAGAAAGAAGACTGGGGCTATTAGGATGTCCATAGATTACAGACTATTGAATAGCCAAACCATACCCGACCAGTACACTACACCATGCATTGAAGATGCGCTGAATGCTTTAACAGGAAGTCAGTGGTTCTCTGTACTGGATTTGCGTTCAGGCTACTACCAGATAGCCATGTCCGAAGAGGACAAAGAGAAGACGGCATTCATTTGTCCGTTAGGATTTTTTCAGTTTGAACGAATGCCTCAAGGGATCACTGGGGCACCAGCAACCTTTCAAAGGTTGATGGAAAAGGCTGTCGGTGACATGAACCTCTTACAAGTGCTGGTGTACCTGGACGACGTGATCGTGTTTGGAAAAACTCTTGAGGAACACGAAGAGAGACTGCTCAAGGTCCTAGATCGTCTCGGTGAAGTTGGGCTGAAGCTCTCAGTGGACAAGTGCCAGATCTGTCTGCCAAGGGTCAAGTACCTGGGGCACATTGTGTCTGCAGATGGAGTTGCCCCAGATCCAAACAAGATTGAGGCCGTCACTGCATGGCCCATGCCAACAAACTTGAAGACGTTGCAATCTTTTCTAGGATTTTGCGGTTATTACCGTCGATTCATCCAGAACTATTCTGAAATCGTAAGACCATTGACTGAACTCACAAAGGGATATCCTCCAACTCAGAAGAGAAAAAAGTATGACCAAGATGTGAACAAAGTCTACTTGAAAGAATCAGAACCATTCGGGGAAAGATGGGACCAATCCTGTTCAGATGCGTTTCATCACATAATTCACTGTCTGACACATGCGCCTGTCCTGGCATTTGCCAATCCACAACGTCCATACATCCTGCATGTGGATGCAAGCTTGAAGGTTCTGGGTGCTGTTCTTTACCAAGAACACCCTGGAGGCTTGAGGCCAGTTGCCTTTGCCAGCAGAAAAGTCAGCTCTGCCGAGAGAAACTACCCCATACATCAGCTGGAATTCTTGTCTCTCAAGTGGGCAGTAGTCGATAAATTCCACGACTATTTGTATGGGGCAAGATTCACCGTACGTACTGACAACAATCCGCTGACGTACGTGCTGTCCACAGCCAAGCTCAATGCAGTGGGGCATCGCTGGATAGCAGCCCTATCAACGTACGAGTTTGATGTGCAGTATCGCCCAGGCCGACAGAACATTGATGCCGACCTGTTGTCCCGGAACGTGTCAGAGGAGGATGACAATGGCTGGGTGACTAGACCTCAGTCTGGAGTGAAAACCATTTGCCAGAGAGTCAGCATCCCAGAGTCTGCATGTAGTACACCAGTCTGTGTTGCTCAGCTTGGAGCCTCTCCCCACTGTGTTCCTGACCTGTATGCGTTTCCAGCACACATGGAGTTAAAGTCCCTGGAGCTCATGTCCAAAATGAGTCTAAGAAAGGCTCAAGAAGAGGATGAAGCCATTGGACCGGCCATCCAAGCAATCAGGAGTGGGCACTGGCCAGAGGAGGGGGACATGAGTCCTGAGTTGTCCAGATTGAAAAGAGAAGCTGGAAAGCTGTCAATAAAGGATGGATTGCTGTACCGGTACACTAAGAGACCATCCGGAGATGTGGTCAATCAACTCATCTTGCCAAGAGAGTTCCGAGAGATGGTTATGCAGGCCATGCATGATGACGTGGGGCACCTTGGGCAAGAAAGAACTGTTGACCTGCTCCAAAGTAGATTCTTTTGTCCTATGATGTCGAAGCAAGTGGAGGAATACATTAAGAACTGTGGTGAGTGTGTCACTCACAAGACCCCCATACAGAGAGCTGCTCCATTGCACCAGATCGTAAGTCAGGGGCCTATGGATTTAGTGTGCATGGACTTTCTTTCCATGGAGCCTGACTCCAAAGGCATAAGTAACGTGTTAGTGATCACTGATCATTTCACGAGATACGCCCAGGCTTTCCCAACTATAAGCCAGAAGGCCCATGTGGTGGCAAAGGTTCTGATGGAGAAATATTTCATACTTTATGGACTGCCTTCAAGGATCCATTCCATGTTTGTTTCCATGGCAACTCCCTTCGCTCCAGTGTTTGAATGAACGCTACTCCCATGTTCAGCGCACGCTCATTAAAACACGCAGAATATACTTAAATACGCAACCCCCGATTCAGCCCATTACAAAATCTACTTGTGTGTGTGCATACTCTGAGACTTATCTAATAGTTTACTTGACCCTCTCACACTTGCACTCTCTATTTGTTTTCTCACCGCTTCAGACTTTAACGGAGCCTATAATATTCCGTGGCAGACGAATAACCCACGAGGCTATATAAAATAATGAAGAAAAATACATTTAGTTACTCTATTTCTTTCTCTGAGTGCACTCGCAGATCTCCGATTCCTCTGATCAAGTTTCAACGTAGATCCGACGTTATGATTTCGATCAGATGCGTCGGCTGTGTCGGTTGATGAGTCAACGTGATTTCGATGTTGAATCGATGCTTTATTTTCCACTAAATGACGTTCTGATGTTCCGACCAAATAGTGAACGTTGATTCATCGAAATTTGATCGACCGATACTGACCTTTACAACCAAAAATCGACGTTGAATCAACGTCTGCTTGCTAACCCGTTCTGTGGCAGAGCCTAGATTGTGCTTTCTTCTGTGTAGATCATCGGATCTCAAAGTGGTGACTTTCACTTTTCATTCTTTAAGTGGATGTAAATCGGTCATAACATAATCAGAGGTGTCAAGTAACGAAGTAAAGATGCTTCGTTACTTAAGTAGAAATTTGGGGTATCTATACTTTACTTTAGTAATTATTTTTCAGACGACTTTTTACTTCTACTCCATTTTCACACAAGTATACTTTCTACTCTTTACATTTTAAAAAATAGCTTCGTTACTGCTATTTCATTTCGGCTTGTTTTCATTCCGGCTTGTCATCATTCAAAAACAACAAAAAAAACAAGCAAAAAAAAAAAAATCCTATCCAGCTATCGCGCCATCCAGAAGGAGTGAAATTGATTGTGGTTGGATGAGAAGCACACCATTCCGACACCCTATTGGTCTGTAAGTGATCCATCGCACCTGCACAAGACATCACATCACATCACACTCCAGCAAGGACATAGCCAGTTTTAGTTTCGTTTATCAAAAAATATATTTCTTAAAATTAGGGTTGGGTATGGAACCGGTATCTGATCGCCTCAGAGTCAATCCCCTTATATTTCATATTACACCAGCGTCAGACCGGTCTCCTACCCATCTTTCAGCGTGCTCTTCAATCCTCAGACCGCGGCCGAGCAGCGCAAGCGCACACACAAACAGAGGACACAAGGTATGTGTTTATCGATAGATTGTTAGAATATCCATATCTGTGCAGTTCTTTGTCATAAATACAGTTTACAAAAGGTCACAGGCAGTCGGTTTCTCATCTACTGTAAAGTTTTCGCTTGTCACCGCTCATCACACCACACCGCTGTTTCCTCCAGAGACAATCTAGCCCTTAACACATATGAACGAACACATACTTTAACTAGATAAAAATGTTTGTCAAGACAAACTTTAAGTTGGCTTGAGAAAGCCTGACCAGAAGGTTTGAAAATGTGAAAAGTTTAAAGTTTAAAAAGATTTAAAAGTTTGAAAAGTTTAAGTTTAAAAAAGAAAGTGGTTAACATATTGCTAGCATTACAAGCAAGTGACATGTCATTAGCATGATTAGCAAAGTTGTTAGCATGTTGCTAGCATGATTAGCAAGTGACTAGCATGTAGTTAGCATGATTAGCAAGGTATCTAGCATGTCGCTAGCATGATTAGCAAGTGACTAGCATGACGCCAGCATGATTAGGAAGTCACTAGCATGTTTCTAGCATGATTAGCAATGTTGGTAGCATGTCGCTATTATGTTTCTAGCATGATTAGCATACAACTAGCATGTTGCTAGCATGATTAGCATGCTACTAGAATGTTGCTAGCATGTTTCTAGCATGATTAGCATGTGACTAGCATGTTGCTAGCATGATTAGCATGTTGCTAGTATGATTTTACCATGATTAGCATGTTGCTAGCATGACTAGCATGTTTATAGCATGATTAGCATGTTGATAACATGTCGCTAACATGTTTCTAGCATGATTAGCATGCGACTAGCATGTTGCTACCATGTTGCATGATTAACATGTTGTTATGATGGTTCTAACATGACTAGCATGCGACTAGCATTTTGCTAGCATAATTTTAGCATGATTAGCATGTTGCTAGCATGTCCCTAGCATGTTTCTAGCATGATTAGCAGGTTGCTAGCATGTTTGTAGCATGATTAGCATGGTTCTAGCATGATTAGCATGCGACTAGCATGTCGCTAACATGTTTAAAGCATGATTAGCATGTTGCTAGTATGTTTCTAGCATGAATAGCATTTGAGACTAGCATGTTGCTAGCATGATTAACATGTTGCAAGCATGATTTTAGCATGTTGATAGCATGACTAGCATGCGACTAGCATGTTGCTAGCATGATTTTAGCATGATTAGCATGTTTCTAGCCTGTTTCTACCATGACTAGCATGCAACTAGTTTGTTTCTAGCATGATTATGTTGCTAGCATGTTTCTAGCATGATTAGCAAGTTGTTAACATGTCGCTAGTATGTTTCTAGCATGATTAACATTTTGCTAGCATGTTTCTAGCATGACTAGCATGTTGCTAGCATGTTTCTAGCATGACTAGCATGCGACTAGCATGTTGCTAGAATGATTTTAGCATGTTTCTAGCATGATAAGCATGCGAATAGCATGTTTCTAGCATGATTAGCATGCGACTAGCATGATTAAATTGTTGCTAGCATGATTTTAGCATGTTGTTATAGATAGATAGATAGATAGATGGATATAAACAGTCAGATAGATAGATCCAGCAACAGTCGTTTTCCATGGTCCCTTGCTGTTTTCCTTTTTAATAAAAAGCCTAGGCTATGATAACAGCTAGGACAGGGTTGTCTAGCTGAATGCGAAATAAGTCATGCAAAAACTATAATCTCCTAAACACCATTCAATTTGATCTTATTTTAATAGTACTGACAACATATTTAAGTTATCACACAGTACTGAAAAATTAAAGGGACACTATATATAGTATACTTCGGCGAGTCAAGAGCTAAACAAAAAGTCCTGTTTCATTACAAAATACTGTACCTTTTATACACTTTATACTATCACCACAAAATTTTAATTTATATTTATTAAAAAATAAATATTTCATAAAACTGAAACTTAAATATATTATTTCTATAGGCTATACAAAAAAGAAAAGAAAAAAGACTAAATAATAAGGCTGAATAAGCTGATCTATAGCATGTAAAATGGTGGTTGCCTGTCTATGAATGGTACACCCCTCTAAGCTCACAGAAGTGGTTTGACCCAAGTCCTCAGCAGCCAATGACATTGACCTGTTTTTTCACGTGTAAACAATGAGTTAAATACGTGTTGTCTACGCGTGAAATACACGTATTTAACGTGTTGTTGACGTGTTAAAATTCACGTGTATTTGACCCTCTTGGCCTTCCATACACATTAGATATAATGAAGAGAGACGTGAAAAAAGGACATCGCGTTGTTTTGATATGGATTACTTTATCACAGAATATTTGTTCGGCAGCACTTGTTTAGTTTAAAAGTAGACATGTCAAGCTTTCTATAGATATCTCTCTCATGTCTCTTCGTTGAGTATTCATGGAGTTACAGTTCATTTTAATGACGTGTTTGTAAATGAAGATCAGCGCAGACAAAGGCTGCAGACAGCACACCTTGTTTGTTATCTTTATTTTATAAGTGCACAAAGTTTTGTTATTATGTTAGTATCCAAAAAAAAGTAGACCCTTTACAGATTCGATTGATGTATTGCCCTTATCTGTACGATTAAAACTGAAGGTGTAATTTTCGGGTAAATCAGGATAAAATGACTCAAAACGCGTATATGCGTTAATCGACTCCAGAGGGTTTTAAAAGGCTGTCGTGACTTTTTTTTCCTTCCAGTATTCATAATCTGTATCACGCTGTCAAATTAGATTTCATTTTGCACACATAAACAGTTCAAAAACACCTGAAATCTGCTCTTGTTGTGTTCTAATGGGTGGATTAGTGCATTCGCTGTGATATTATTTTTGGAAGCTCCTAAAAAATATAAAAATGCTTTTATTCTGAGCTCGTAGTGATAAATGGGCTCCCTGCTAACACACGACGTAACGGTTACGTAACGGTTACGTAACGTATTGGTAATTTTTGGTAATTCCATGACTTACCAATTGACAACGTAACTATGACGTCGCATGCACGTAATTGTATTGAACGTCCCAGATAGGTCCTCTATTCGTAATATATTGGTAACTTCATGACTTACTGGCAACGTAACTACAACGTCGTATGCACGTAATTTTAATTACCATAATTTTTGTACATTCTTTATATGCTCCCTGAGTATAGTGCTATTTATAAAGTGTAATTAAACTTCAGACACACGATTAAACGTTCCTTAAAGATAAAATGTGTTTCTTTTCACCAAGTCAGAATATGGACATGCTTTTAATATATAGTGACGTGGCATACAGCGCGCGCGCTTCCACAACTGACGCACCCACACTCACAATATTGACAAGAAAGGAAATACATTTTTCGGAGTTGTGAAACTTTCTATTTCGTAAGGAGTTGTGAACGTGAAATAATGACAGACTGGCTACACCATCTCATCTGCCGCAGATACAATAACGTTATCAGGAGGACAGCACGTTTGTTTGAAGTACTTTTCACTTCAACTGTGTCTGACAGGAGAATTGGCTTTTCCGAGGTGATTCTTACAATTTATAATAAATAAAGAGGTTGATTAAAATGTATAAAACAAAAGTCTTGATCTCCGTAAAGACGCTTAAACCCTTTTTTAATATTATTGTTTTTATTAGCCTACTAGCCGTTGAGAGTTACCATGGCAACCGCGGACACATCAGCTGCTGGAGAGGAGAGGACTCGTCTGACAGTTTCTCTGTTTCTCGTCAGTTATACCAAAGAAAAGTTCAACAACTGCGACAGATTGGTTAAGAAACATATGTTAATATTATCCACAGTCTACTTTAAGTACTTTTGTTAACATTTATACCTCTGTGATTATGGCATCTTAATTATCTGATATGTCTGCTAGCAAATATTATGCTAGCTTAGAAGCATAAGTATAACATAATAGATTTGAGCTCTTATTAATGAACGTTTGGGCTTTTAATCACATCTTATGTGTAAAGGAGCGGTTTTGATAGCTTTGTAAACGTTTTTGATGATAATATGTCAAAAGATAATTGGAAGTAAGCTAATTAATTAAAACTAAAAGTCTGCACTGTAGAGTCTATCAGTGACGTCACTCGCGGTCTAAATTTGGCTGACACTATTTCAAACCAGATTTTCAAACACGTTTTGATTTTTCATTGTAAACAAATATTGATTAAAATTGTACTGTGATTTCAGGAGTGTCTTAAAAACCCTCTAAAACAGAGGGGAAGTTCCAAGAAAATTTCTAATGGGAGCTGCTGACAGAGATAGAAAACACAGGTGATCCGAGGAAGCTTATTAAATAACTTAATATTTATTTTACACAACATATCATTATGCATCTGTAACATCAAAAAATGTGAATACTGGTATTTTAAGATTTATATGTATGTTTTCCATTTTGCTATTTTTCTTTTCTGCATTTCCCCTATTCTCTAGTTTGTTTATTTCTAATAAGGAGCTGGAGGCTGTGGAGAAGCAGATCCGTGACCTCGTAGAGAAGCAGGCCCAGCTGAGAGAGTGGAGAGCTGTGCTGGAAACATTCAGGGGTTGACGCTCATAAGTCCAGGGTAAGTAAACAGCTAACCCTACTACCACCTCTACTCTGTGTGGTTCTCAAGACAAACTTGGTGCACCCAGGACGCGATCTTCCCAGATGTCCACAGCGTAAGACATGAGCCAGGACCTGGGCGATGACCTCTCTCCTTCCAACGCCTCCGGTCTTCAGGATCTCCACCTGCAGGAGCTCCACTTCGCGAGACAGAACACGACACTGTTATCATCTGAGAGGGTTAACGACACCACGCTGCGGCAGACGGAGACACTGAAGAGGGACTTCAGGAGCCTGATCGAGACGGTTCGCAGCACGACACCCGCGGCGACGATCATTGTGTCAGGACCACTGCCCACGTATCGACGAGGACACGAAAGGTTCAGTAGACTTGTTGCTTTAAATGAATGGTTGTTGTCATGGTGTAAAGAACAGAAACTGCTATTTGTTAATAACTGGAATCTTTTCTGGGAGCGTCCTAGGCTGTTTCGCGCTGATGGCCTGCACCCCAGCAGAGTCGGAGCGGAGCTGCTCTCTGACAACATCTCCAGGACACTTCGCTCCATGTGACTAGTAAGACAATTCTCAAATAACTATTATGATGAGTTTTGTTCTACATACTCAGATAGAAGTACTTGTGCTGTCCAATCAATAAAGATTGTGTTTGTTCCAGTGTTAATTTTGACAGGCATTTTTGATTTAGCATTAGTCTAAACTCCACCAAACTACTGTTATAAGCATGAGCCCCGTCAGACTGGTAGTGGCTGAGGTGTTGCAACAATATATAGTGATATTCTCAATGTTACCCAGAAAACAGGATACAGGTTTAACTCATTCGAAATACTTCAGCTTAATGTTACACTGTCAGACATGCAAAAGAAATCTAATTTATCTCTTGCTCTGGCTACTAGGGGTGTGACGAGACACTTATCCCACGAGACGAGACGAGACACGAGACTGGGTTCATGAGAGCGAGACGAGATTTTTTTTTTTTTTTTAAAGAAATCCTCAATGATTTTTTTTTAGCATTATTGACACTGTTTTCCTAATGAATGTTGTTCAGTTGCTTTGACGCAATGTATTTTGTTTAAAGCGATATATAAATAAAGGTGACTTTGACTTTGAATGATAAAATAAATATTTCATTTCATTTCATTCATCTCCTTTTTCGTAGTACATACATTTTCACATCAATTTATTAAAAGTAAAAAAAAAAAAAAAAATGTTTAGGGCCCTATGAAATGTTTCATTTTTTCCCCAGCATATTATTTTTTATTATTATTGTTAACAAATTCTGTATTTTAGCATGTCTAACTATTTGAATGCATAACACAACTTAATTTATTGATTTTATTTTTTCTTAAAGGTAGCCTTACTGATATAGATATCATACCTCAAAGCGTTGTTACTGACCACTTCCTTGTATCGTGCATGCTGCATATTACTGATATTAACTATATTTCCAAAATGAGCATTATGAATGTAAGAGCCTTACATTACATTTATAACAATCATTGTTAATGTTTGAATTGTATTTCAGGGCAGTTTGTGAAGACAGATAATCAAGAGAAGTCAGTTCCAGATCCACCTTCCACACCAGACCTCTCTCTCACGAGGATTGCTGTCTACTAGCATATTGTGTTCTCTTCAGACTTCGGGGGATGCAGATATTACTCAGGGACATGAACACTTGAATATTGCAAGATTAGAGAAAGTAAGAATTACTTAAGATTTTAGAATTTATTGTTAATTGCTTAAACATATATACATATATATATATTTTTAGATATATTTTTTGTGGCAGTGTGAACTGGCCATAATGCTGTATGATAGGTGTGAGATTCATTAAACTTGATTTGCTATAATACATCTGTTCATAAGCTATTGCATATTATTTTCAATGAATTATTTGTAGTGGTTTGGTTAAGGGTGTGATTAGCTGACGTATTATTTGTGGGAGCTTCTGATTAGTTGATGAATGTGTGCATTGTAAATGCTAATATTTAAATGCAATGTACGGAGTGCCTACTAAGACTTGCATGTTGGTGCATAATGTTTTGACCCTGGATGCTTACAGAAGGGTATAGATATTTAAATATATGGAAATGTATTTATTGTTAATATATCTCAATCTATGTGCTTCTGTATGGGCTGAATGCTTTCAATCATATTTCGCTGTATATCATATGTTTTTATTAATAATCTGGGTGTATTACTGTTCATATTTGCTTGTTAATAAATTAACTGAATTCATTTCGAGTATGTAATCATCATTCACAGCTGCTGAAACAGCCTTTAAATTAGTTTGGGCATATGAGGACATAAATTAGGTTCAAGTACTGCATGTCCGCCCATAGAATAATTATAAAAAACGTAACTAATTACGTCGCCACGACGAAAGTTTGGTCACCAGATTACGTTGCAGTTACGTAACAGTTACGTATTTGTGTTAGCTGGGCTGGCTGATGAAGCGCTCATTTCTCTCTCGTCTTTCTCTCTGTTCTTTGGCCAGAGACATAATTTATTAATGAGATCTGACCCGGTAATAATAACATATGTTGGTTTAGCTTGTCAGTGTGAATGAAATGTGTATTTATTTGTCCGATCTCGCCCTGAAACGCGGCTGTCATGTGACTTTTTTTTTTCCTTAAAACATACACGGCTCAAAAAACCCTGGATTTTGCTCTTGTTGTGTTCTAATGGATGGATTGTGTGCATTCGGAGTAATATTGTATTTTAAGAAGCTCTTTAAAAAATATATAAATGACTTTACCATGTTGTGCAGCGCCGATCAATCTATGTGACCTTCAGTCTGACAGAGAAAATCTCACAAGCACATATAAACACTCATTTCCATGTGTGTAATATATTCTTCTAATTGTTTTGTGACGTTTCGCTGGAGTGTTTTAATGTGAAAGGCTGTAAATTCTCTATGTGGACTTCAAGTGTTCAGAGAAATACATCGCGAGCTCGCGGCCAGTTCTGAAGCTGGAGAGCTGGATGTTATTTTCACCTAAGACAAAAAGATCACACAAGCACTCATTTTGATCTCTATAATATATTCTTCTAATTGTTTTAATTTAAAAGGCTGTCGTGACTTTTTTTCCTTCCAGTATTCATAAGCTTTATCGCGCTGTCAAATGGGCTGGCTGATGAAGCGCTCATTACTCTCTCGTCTTTCTCTCAGTTCTTTGGCCAGAGACATAATTTATTAATGAGATCTGACCCGATAATAATAACTTGTCAGTGTGAATGAAATGTGTATTTATTTGTCCGATCTCGCCCCGAAACGTGGCTGTCATGTGACTTTTTTTTCCTTTGCGATGTCAAATATTGCATTTTGCACACATACACGGCTCAAACACCCCTGGATTTTGCTTTTGCACATCAATCGATGTGACGTTCAGCTCAGCCTGACAGAGAAAATCTCACAAGCACATATAAACACTCATTTTCATGTGTATAGTATATTCTTCTAATTGTTTTGTGCCGTTTCGCTGCAGTGTTTTAATGTGAAAGGCTGTAAATCCTCTATGTGGACTTCAAGTGTTCAGAGAAATACATCGCGAGCTCGCGGCCAGTTGGCTGCTGCGAATATCATGTTATTACTTTAAACAGTTCAGAAACATCTGAATTTAGCTCTTGGTGTGTTCTAACATGTGGATTGCGTGCAATCGCCGTTTTAAAAGGTCTTAAATAAGAATAAATTCGCTCGTTGTGAACTCCGTGGCGACAATGCCTCCAGCAGCTTACCAGCAGTGATTCTTCTCTCGTCTTTCTGACTGCTCTCTGCCCAGAAATAAATTATTAATGAGCCCTAACCCCTGTACTAATCAGATATGTTGGTTTAGCTTGTCAGTTTGAGGGAAATTGTATTATTTACTTGTATTTTTAACCGGTTTAAAAGTGAAACGAAACCCGACTCCTCCCCTTAATCTCTCCCGGGTATTGCAACTGTAGGGGCGCAATTTTTATCAGACAATGTAAGTCTATGGGTAAACTATTTTTACATTAAAAATTAATTAAAAAAAAACTTTAAGTCTGATCAGTCTGAAAAGATATTGCAACAAGCACTGCTCTATCCCGCAGGTGTCTGCCGAGTTTGGGGCTTGTGGCTTTAAAGCCCTAGGAGGAGAAGCGTTTAGAATTTAGTCCCAGAAAAATAATAATAATAAAAAGAAGAAGTTTAAATAGCATAACAGTATGTTGGCTTGTTGCCAAGCCAACATAACTAGAATTAAAAGTTAGTGAACAAACTTGGCCATCTTGGCCATGGGGCAAAAGAGCCACAGTACTTGTGTGCCCAACATTCTTGAGTTGCCCCGCTGCAAAAAAAATAAATAATAATAACATAAAAAAATACACCTGCAACAGTCATTTTCCATGGTCCCTTGCTGTTTTCCTTTTTAATAAAAAGCCTAGGCTATGATAACAGCTAGGACAAGGTTGTCTAGCTGAATGCGAAATAAGTCATGAAAAAACTATAATCTCCTAAATACCATTCAATTTGATCTTATTTTAATAGTACTGACAAAATATTTAAGTTATCACACAGTACTGAAAAATTAAAGAAGGGACACTACATATAGTATACTTCGGCGAGTCAAGAGCTAAACAAAAAGTCCTGTTTCATTACAAAATACTGTACCTTTTATAAACTTTATACTATCACCACAAAATTTTAATTAATTTCATAAAACTGAAACTTAAATATATTATTTCTATAGGCTATACAAAAAAGAAAAGAAAAAAGACTAAATAATAAGGCTGAACAAGCTGATCTATAGCATGTTAAATGGTGGTTGCCTGTCTATGAATGGTACACCCCTCTAAGCTCACAGAAGTGGTTTGACCGAAGTCCTCAGCAGCCAATGACATTGACCCGTTCAAACTGATTTTTAATGCGTACTTCACGTGTATTTCACGTGTATTTCACGTGTATTTAACATGTATTTAACATGTGAAATACACGTTAAATACGCGTTGATTTTTCACGTGTAAACAACACGTATTTAACTCGTTAAATACGTGTTGTTTACACGTGAAATACACGGATTTAACGTGTTGTTGACGCGTTAAAATTCACGAGTATTTGACCCTCTTGGCCTTCCATATTTGACCCTCTTAGCTTTCCATACACATTTGATATAATGAAGGGAGACGTGAAAAAAGGACATCGCGTTGTTTTGATATGGATTACTTTATCACAGAATATTTGTTTGGCAGCACTTGTTTAGTTTAAAAGTAGACATGTCAAGCTTTCTATAGATATATCTCTCATGTCTCTTCGTTGAGTATTCATGGAGTTACAGTTCATTTTAATGACGTGTTTGTAAATGAAGATCAGCGCAGACAAAGGCTGCAGACAGCACACCTTGTTTGTTATCTTTATTTTATAAGTGCACAAAGTTTTGTTGTTATTATGTTTGTATCCAAAAAAAGTAGACCCTTTACAGATTCGATTGATGTATTGCTCTTATCTGTACGATTAAAACTGAAGGTGTAATTTAAGTAATTTTCGGGTATATCAGGAGAAAATGAATCAAAACGCGTATATGCGTTAATCGACTCCAGAGGGTTTTAAAAGGCTGTCGTGACTTTTTTTCCTTCCAGTATTCATAAGCTGTATCACACTGTCAAATTATATTTCATTTTTTCACACATGAAATCTGCTCTTGTTGTGTTCTAATGGGTGGATTAGTGCATTCGCTGTGATATTATTTTTGGAAGCTCTTAAAAAATATAAAAATGCTTTTATTCTGAGCGTAGTGATAACTGGGCTGGCTGATGAAGCGCTCATTTCTCTCTCGTCTTTCTCTCTGTTCATTGGCCAGAGACATAATTTATTAATGAGATCTGACCCGGTAATAATAACATATGTTGGTTTAACTTGTCAGTGTGAATGAAATGTGTATTTATTTGTCCGATCTCGCCCCGAAACGCGGCTGTCATGTGACTTTTTTTTTTTTTCGCGATGTCAAATATTGCATTTTGCACACATACACGGCTCAAAAAACCCTGGATTTTGCTCTTGTTGTGTTCTAATGGGTGGATTGTGTGCATTCGGAGTAATATTGTATTTTAAGAAGCTCTTAAAAATATATATAAATGACTTTACCATGTTGTGCAGCGCCGATCAATCTATGTGACTTTCTGTCGGGTATTTCGACAAATTTTGTATTTATTTGCTGTCGGTACATAAGCAAGAAGACTTTTCTCTGCTTGCTCCCTGAACACCAGAACACCGCGGTGCTGAATTGAGCTCTTTCGCTTTTCGCTCTTTTTTTCCTGTTTATTTAAACTGCGATTTGTATTTGTTCGTTCAGGTGCAGGAGGACGTGAACGTCCTGAAGGAGAGCTCGGTTTAGTGTTGCTGTTCATGAGACGCGGCTCTCTCGTGCAGACCGAACACAGCGCGAGTCACCAGCTGCTCAGTTCAGCTTTCCCGCATCGCGGGGCTGAAGCCAACTTTATGTGTTGAATGCTCGGAGCACGTTATAAAACGTATTCTTAAAATACACATCTCTGTTTTAATAAATGCTCATATTAAATCATAGCATAACACATAAGTAGGTACAAAAATAATCAGTGATGCATGTGACCATTTTGGTCGCAGTGTAGTTCACTGCTTTGTTGTGCAGCGCCGATCATTCACTGCAGTCAAGCCAGCCGCGCTTTGAAAATACACGTTCAAGCCAGCCGCACTTTTTTTTCGATTGCGCGTGTAATCATGCACTTACGGTACGGGTGCTGAGAGCAGTCAAACTGCATGAAAAGAAGCTGTCGTACACAGGTTTCCTTTTATACTTTTGATTATTTTAAATAATTTGAAAATTTTCTTACAGAGAACTGGCCTTAAATGAAAAGATCACTACTTAATTTTTGTATATAAACGTTTGTATTGTACATTAATTATTAGAAATCGTTTATTAATGATTATAAATGATAAGATTAATGATTTTCATTCATTGTTTTCTTATTTAATGTTTAAGTGTGTATATATATATATATATATATATATATATATATATATATATATATATATATATATATATATATATATATATATATACATATGTATATATATACATGTATGTTTGTGTTTAACAAAATAAAATTCATCCTAGCAATTGCACTGTCCCAGTTTCCTACATACATAAGTGTTCCTTTATATGTTAGCTAATTCTTTCAAATCATATGTATTCAGAGTGACCCTGACTTTCACTGTATTCATTTTCAAGGCATTTTACTGTATAGTTTTTGAAAAAACCAAAAGCAAACTCACCCAAAACATTAAACTCAATTGTTGCACTTGCCCCTTTTCCCATTTTCCATCATTCATAAAAAACGTTCCTTTATAGGTTTGCTCATTATTTTAAGTCATGTGTATTCAGAGTGACCCTGATTATCACTGCATTAATTTTCAAGGCATTTTACTGTATAGTTTTGGAAAAAACTAAAAGAAAACACCCAAAACAGCAAACTCAATTGTTGCACTTGCACTTTTTCCCATTTTCCAACATTCATAAAAAGGGTTCCTGTATAGGTTTGCTCATGCTTCCAAGTCATATGTATTCAGAGTGACCCTGAATATAGCTGTATTAATTTTCAATGCCTTTTACTGTATAGTTCTTGAGAAAACAAAAAGCAAAATCACCCAAAACATCAATCTCAGTTGTTGCACTTGCACTTATTCCCATTTTCCAACAATCATAAAAAACGTTCCTTTATAGGTTTGCTCATTCTTTTAAGTCATATGTATTTTGCGTGACCCTGATTATCACTGTATTAATTGTCAAGGCATTTTACTGTATAGTTTTGGAAAAAACTAAATGAAAACTCACCCAAAACATTAAACTCAATTGTTGCACTTGCACTTTTTACCATTTTCCAACATTCATAAAAAACATTAATTTATAGGTTTGCTCATTCTTTTAAGTCATATGTATCCGGAGTGACCCTGACTATCTCTGTATTAATGTTCAAGGCATTTTACTGTATAGTTTTTGAAAAAACTAAAAGCAAACTCACCCAAAACATCAATCTCAATTGTTGCACTTGCACTTTTTCCCATATTCCAACATTCATAAAAAGGGTTCCTTTATAGGTTTGCTCATGCTTCCAAGTCATATGTATTCAGCGTGACACTGACTATCGCTGTATTAATTTTCAAGGCATTTTACTGTATAGTTTTTGAAAAAACCAAAAGCAAACTCACCCAAAACATTAAACTCAATTTTTGCACTTGCACCTTTTCCCATATTCCATCATTCATAAAAAACGTTCCTTTATAGGTTTGCTCATTCTTTTAAGTCATATGTATTTTGCGTGACCCTGATTATCACTGTATTAATTGTCAAGGCATTTTACTGTATAGTTTTTGAAAAAACCAAAAGCAAACTCACCCAAAACAACAATTTCAGTTGTTGCACTTGCACTTTTTCCCATTTTCCAACATTCATAAAAAGGGTTTCTTTACAGGTTTGCTCATACTTTCAAGTCATATGTATTTTGCGTGACCCTGACTATCTCTGTATTAATTTTCAAGGCATTTTACTATATAGTTTTGGAAAAAACTAAAAGCAAACTCACCCAAAACATCGATCTCAGTTGTTGCACTAGCACTTATTCCCATTTTCCAACATTAATAAAAAGGGTTCCTGTATAGGTTTGCTCATTATTTTGAGTCATATGTATTCGGAGTGACCCTGACTATCTCTGTATTAATTTTCAAGGCATTTTACTGTATAATTTTTTAAAAAACAAAAAGCAAACTCACCCAAAACATCGAACTCAATTGTTGCAATTGCACACTTTCCCATTTTCCAACATTCATAAAAAGGGTTCCTTCATAGGTTTGCTCATGCTTTCAAGTCATATGTATTTGGCGTGACCCTGATTATCACTGTATTAATTGTCAAGGCATTTTACTGTATAGTTTTCGAAAAACTAAAAGCAAACTCACCCGAAACATCAAACTCAATTGTTGCACTTGCACTCTTTCCCATTTTCCAACATTCATAAAAAACGTTCCTTTATAGTTTTGCTCATTTTTTTTAGTCATATGCATTCAGAGTGACCCTGACTACCACTGTATTAATTTTCAAGGCATTTTACTGTATAGTTCTTGAGAAAACAAAAAGCAAACTCACCCAAAACAGCAAACTCAATTGTTGCACTTGCACTCTTTCCCATTTTCCAACACTTAAAGAACTCAGGATAGCCACCTCTCATTATAGTGAAACAAGCTAGAGAGGCGCTACATGATATTTGTGCAATTTTAATTTACTAAATTTACCGAAATCAGTGAAAACAGCAGCGAGACACGGAGCGTGCAGCTGTTGTCGATCGCTGTGTTTCCATGGCAACTCCCTTCGCTCCAGTGTTTGAATGAACGCTACTCCCATGTTCAGCGCACGCTCATTAAAACACGCAGAATATACTTAAATACGCAACCCCCGATTCAGCCCATTACAAAATCTACTTGTGTGTGTGCATACTCTGAGACTTATCTAATAGTTTACTTGACCCTCTCACACTTGCACTCTCTATTTGTTTTCTCACCGCTTCAGACTTTAACGGAGCCTATAATATTCCGTGGCAGACGAATAACCCACGAGGCTATATAAAATAATGAAGAAAAATACATTTAGTTACTCTATTTCTTTCTCTGAGTGCACTCGCAGATCTCCGATTCCTCTGATCAAGTTTCAACGTAGATCCGACGTTATGATTTCGATCAGATGCGTCGGCTGTGTCGGTTGATGAGTCAACGTGATTTCGATGTTGAATCGATGCTTTATTTTCCACTAAATGACGTTCTGATGTTCCGACCAAATAGTGAACGTTGATTCATCGAAATTTGATCGACGACCGATACTGACCTTTACAACCAAAAATCGACGTTGAATCAACGTCTGCTTGCTAACCCGTTCTGTGGCAGAGCCTAGATTGTGCTTTCTTCTGTGTAGATCATCGGATCTCAAAGTGGTGACTTTCACTTTTCATTCTTTAAGTGGATGTAAATCGGTCATAACATAATCAGAGGTGTCAAGTAACGAAGTAAAGATGCTTCGTTACTTAAGTAGAAATTTGGGGTATCTATACTTTACTTTAGTAATTATTTTTCAGATGACTTTTTACTTCTACTCCATTTTCACACAAGTATACTTTCTACTCCTTACATTTTAAAAAATAGCTTCGTTACTGCTATTTCATTTCGGCTTGTTTTCATTCCGGCTTGTCATCATTCAAAAACAACAAAAAAACCAAGCAAAAAAAAAAAATCCTATCCAGCTATCGCGCCATCCAGAAGGAGTGAAATTGATTGTGGTTGGATGAGAAGCACACCATTCCGACACCCTATTGGTCTGTAAGTGATCCATCGCACCTGCACACGACATCACATCACATCACACTCCAGCAAGGACATAGCCAGTTTTAGTTTCGTTTATCAAAAAATATATTTCTTAAAATTAGGGTTGGGTATGGAACCGGTATCTGATCGCCTCAGAGTCAATCCCCTTATATTTCATATTACACCAGCGTCAGACCGGTCTCCTACCCATCTTTCAGCGTGCTCTTCAATCCTCAGACCGCGGCCGAGCAGCGCAAGCGCACACACAAACAGAGGACACAAGGTATGTGTTTATCGATAGATTGTTAGAATATCCATATCTGTGCAGTTCTTTGTCATAAATACAGTTTACAAAAGGTCACAGGCAGTCGGTTTCTCATCTACTGTAAAGTTTTCGCTTGTCACCGCTCATCACACCACACCGCTGTTTCCTCCAGAGACAATCTAGCCCTTAACACATATGAACGAACACATACTTTAACTAGATAAAAATGTTTGTCAAGACAAACTTTAAGTTGGCTTGAGAAAGCCTGACCAGAAGGTTTGAAAATGTGAAAAGTTTAAAGTTTAAAAAGATTTAAAAGTTTGAAAAGTTTAAGTTTAAAAAAGAAAGTGGTTAACATATTGCTAGCATTACAAGCAAGTGACATGTCATTAGCATGATTAGCAAAGTTGTTAGCATGTTGCTAGCATGATTAGCAAGTGACTAGCATGTAGTTAGCATGATTAGCAAGGTATCTAGCATGTCACTAGCATGATTAGCAAGTGACTAGCATGACGCCAGCATGATTAGGAAGTCACTAGCATGTTTCTAGCATGATTAGCATGTTGCAAGCATGTTGTTTGCATGTTGCTAGCATGATTAGCATGAGACTAGCATGTTGCTAGCATGATTTTAGCATGATAAGCATGTTGTTAGTATGTTTCTAGGATGACTAGCATGCGACTAACATGATTTTACCATTATTAGCATGTTGCTAGCATGTTTCTAGCATGATTAGCATGTTGCCAACATGTTGCTAGCATGTTTCTAGCATGATTAGCATGCGACTAGCATGTTGCTAGCATGATTAGCATGTTTCTAACATGATTGTAGCATGATAAACATGTTGTTAACATGTTTCTAGCACGATTAGCAATGTTGGTAGCATGTCGCTATTATGTTTCTAGCATGATTAGCATACAACTAGCATGTTGCTAGCATGATTAGCATGCTACTAGAATGTTGCTAGCATGTTTCTAGCATGATTAGCATGCGACTAGAATGTTGCTAGCATGATTAGCATGTTGCTAGTATGATTTTACCATGATTAGCATGTTGCTAGCATGACTAGCATGTTTATAGCATGATTAGCATGTTGATAACATGTCGCTAACATGTTTCTAGCATGATTAGCATGCGACTAACATGTTGCTACCATGTTGCATGATTAACATGTTGTTATGATGGTTCTAGCCAGAGGTGGAAAGTAACGAATTACATTTACTCGCGTTACTGTAATTGAGTAGCTTTTTTGTGTACTAATACTTTTTAAAGTATTTTTTTAAATCTGTAATTTTACTTTTACTTAAGTATATTTTGTTTAAAGTATTGTACTTCGCTACATTTTAAAACACATTAATTACTGAGTAAAAAACAAAAAACAAAAAAAAAAATCGCTCCCTGGAAACTACGTCAGTAAATAATGGGCAGGAGGGCAAACTGGCGCTAAAATCACAAGAAAGATGCAGACGGTCAAAACAGGCGTTAGTGGTGCAGACACCGCTGAAAACGAAACCCCGTCATATTCTGAAGTTGAACTCGAAGGAAATGAAGTGAACCCCTGGCCATATGTATGCTCTATTATGCAGTGTAAGCTGTACTTGCTTAGGAAGACCAAACTAGCAGCTTATAAAATCTCGACAAGACATCAACCCTTCGCAAGAATGTAGAGGTAAGCTAAATAATTGCATCGTTGCATTGGTGGTTAAAATGAAGCTTTGACATTTTAGCAAGAGGTTTTGCACAAATTAGCCAAAAAGACAGTGGTGAGGAGTGTGCTATATATATCATCTGCGATAATATCATATTTTTTGTTTTAATGATGTGCGCGCTTATAGTGCGTTCTTTCACTGTGTGATTCAGTCTCCTAAAATGCATTTAGAATCATAGGCGCCGATACCGTGGAGCACCCACGGAAAATACCGAGCACCCACGGAAAATGAGCACCCACGTGTGCCAGTGCCAGACTGCCAGTAGGCTACATTTATTTAAAATTAAACATTGCAGTTGGCGCTATGAAGCGTCTGCCACACTGTGATTGGTTATGTTGTTGTCAGTGTCAGTGACATAACCAGTCGCATGCATGTTCCATATCCTATCCACCAATCACAGCGTTTCTGAAAACGTCCCATCCCCCACTTTACAGTGCCGTGCGAGTATGTAATCATTTACTGCTTTCCGTAATCACTAATCATTAATCAGACTAAAATGGACAGATTTGTTATAAAAAAAGCCAAACCTATTAATATTGATATATCGACATTATTTTACTGGATCTAGTGGCTTTGGCTTTTTGTGAATAAACGTCCAGTATTTTTTCTCTTTCAAAGTTTTGTCTGTCATGTTCTTCCACCTCATTTCATACCCAGCAGTACGTTAATATGTAAATGTTACGGTACATTCCCTAGACTCCTTAAAGTTCGTAACAGGGTTTAAATGGGAACATTTTTCTGCTCAAGTATAGGCCTATATACGGTTTAAAAGAGGAAAAACTAATGGACACAAAAGTAGCCTACTTTTGGACAGAATACAAGTTCTTTGTTAAATACATAAAATAAAAAAATATTTTTTTAGCCTATATGAATAATGGATTCGAAACCTCAAAGAAAAGCCATGCCACTATCAAAAGAAACCTCGAAACATAAATGAGGTAGACATTCCCAGAAACTCATTATTTTAGTCGCAACAATCGGTTAATGGAAACGCTGTCCTTTCGCAATAGTCTTTTAATCAATATTTACAAAACATTAATTTCCCAAGAAGCTGAACGCATTAGCGGTTACGTGTCAGTTAAACTTTTCATCTCCAATCCTGTTTGTATTTTTGAGAAGTGACGCTGTTGTGTGTGTTTGTATCGGCCGCTGTCCATTAGCCTAAGGTTCTGAAATGCAATATTTTTTTAATAGCCTAGTCTATTTTTTTATTTTTTAAATGGCTTGCGCCCTTGAGCACCCACGGAGAAAAACATAAATCGGCGCCTATGTTTAGAATGATCACAAAATTGAAGATATAGGGGCAGAAAATTCACATATTTATATAATTTCATACATTAAATCAAAATCACACAAAGAATGCCGTCTTTTCCTCCAAAAATCATCATGAATATATACATACATACATATATATATAACAGTTCAGTAAACAAGTTAATTAAGAGACTTGCGTTTTAGACACCATATTGCCTTTTTTAGCTCTATTTCTAAAACAGAAAATAATTCCAAACACAGCCACCAAAGCACAGTTTTGCGTCTCTGAGCAACGTGACAGTGTTTCGTTCCTGAATGAATCAACCGTTTAAATGATTCGGTTCAATCGCAATGACTCACTTATTAACAGTGACTTGCTGACACATACTGGCCATTTTAATATCACATTTAAAGTATCTTTTGATTTTTTTAAATAATTCATTTCTTATAATTTCAAATGAGTATTCAACATTTTATGCTTTGTATATCAAAACATTATTCATGCATTTGTAACTGCAGGTTAAATGCATTCTTGTCCTGCACTAGTGTAATAGATCTAAATGCCACTTCCAATGAATCTTCTGCATTTCCTCTGCATTAAAAGATGAGTTTGTTGATACTGATTTGCCTGGTAACAGCCCAAATGTTTTATTATTCTAAATAACTGATTCCTTTAATTAAAAACAACTAGTTTGAGATTAATAGACCTATCCCAGGGGTGTCAAACTCAGTTCCTGGAGGGCCATAGCCCTGCAGAGTTTAGTTTTAACCCTGCTCCAGCACACATATCATGTAGTTTTCAAATAAACCTAAATGATTAGATTAGCTGGATCAGGTGTGTTTAATTAGGGTTATATCTAAACTGTGCAGGACTGTGGCCCTCCAGGAACTGAGTTTGACACCCTTGGCCTGTCCCATTTTTGACTCCCTCCCACTGTTAAAATGTAACTAAGTAATTTTTACTCTGAGTAAATTTTAAATGAGCTACTTTTTACTTTTACTTGAGTTGATTTTTAGACTGGTACTTTTACTTGTACTTAAGTAAAATTTCATTAATGTAATGGTACTTTTACTTGAGTAGAATATTTTTGTACTCTTTCCACCTCTGGTTCTAGCATGACTAGCATGCGACTAGCATTTTGCAAGCATAATTTTAGCATGAATAGCATGTTGCTAGCATGTCGCTAGCATGTTTCTAGCATGATTAGCAGGTTGCTAGCATGTTTGTAGCATGATTAGCATGGTTCTAGCATGATTAGCATGCGACTAGCATGTCGCTAACATGTTTAAAGCATGATTAGCATGTTGCTAGTATGTTTCTAGCATGAATAGCATTTGAGACTAGCATGTTGCTAGCATGATTAACATGTTGCAAGCATGATTTTAGCATGTTGATAGCATGACTAGCATGCGACTAGCATGTTGCTAGCATGATTTTAGCATGATTAGCATGTTTCTAGCATGTTTCTCCCATTACTAGCATGCAACTAGTTTGTTTCTAGCATGATTATTATGTTGCTAGCATGTTTCTAGCATGATTAGCATGTTGTTAACATGTCGCTAGTATGTTTCTAGCATGATTAACATTTTGCTAGCATGTTTCTAGCATGACTAGCATGCGACTAGCATGTTGCTAGCATGTTTCTAGCATGACTAGCATGCGACTAGCATGTTGCTAGCATGATTTTAGCATGATTAGCATGTTGCTAGCATGTTTCTAGCATGATAAGCATGCGAATAGCATGTTTCTAGCATGATTAGCATGCGACTAGCATGATTAAATTGTTGCTAGCATGATTTTAGCATGTTGTTATAGATAGATAGATAGATAGATAGATAGATAGATAGATAGATAAGAAATATTAGATAGATAGATAGATAGATAGATAGATAGATAGATAGATAGATAGATAGATAGATAGATAGATAGATAGATGGATATAAACAGTGAGATAGATAGATAGATAGATAGATAGATAGATAGATAGATAGATAGATAGATAGATAGATAGATAGATAGATAGATATAAATAGTCAGATAGATAGTCAGATAGATATAAATAGTCAGATAGATAGTCAGATAGTCAGATAGATAGATAGATAGATAGATAGATAGATAGATAGATAGATAGATAGATAGATAGATAGATAGAAAGTTTGAATAAGTTTAAATTGATTATAAATAGTTCATAGCAGTGAAGCTTGATTGATTCTAATGGGATTTGGAGCTTGGGTCATCTGAACATCCTGTCATTGAAAGTCTATGGGATTTTTATGATTTTTAATATTCATTTTTATGAAAATCATAAGTCCAATCAGTTAGAAAAGATATAGCACACCCGGAGGGGATAGTCTGAAGAGCTGGGCTGAGTTTGGAGTTTGTAGAGTTAAAGCTCTAGGAGGAGTTAGAGTTGCAAAATTTTGGGTCAGAAGAATAAGAAGAACTAGAATTAAAAGTTAGTGAACTAACTTTGATGTTGGCTTGGCCATCTTGGCCATGGGGCAAAAGAGCCACAGTACTTGTGTGCCCAACATTCTTGAGTTGCCCCGCTGCAAAAAAAAAATAATAATAATACCATAAAAAATACACCTGCAACAGTCGTTTTCCATGGTCCCTGGCTGTTTTCCTTTTTAATAAAAAGCCTAGGCTATGATAACAGCTAGGACAGGGTTGTCTAGCTGAATGCGAAATAAGTCATGCAAAAACTATAATCTCCTAAACACCATTCAATTTGATCTTATTTTAATAGTACTGACAACATATTTAAGTTATCACACAGTACTGAAAAATTAAAGAAGGGACACTATATATAGTATACTTCGGCGAGTCAAGAGCTAAACAAAAAGTCCTGTTTCATTACAAAATACTGTATCTTTTATACACTTTATACTATCACCACAAAATTTTAATTTATATTTATTAAAAAATAAATATTTCATAAAACTGAAACTTAAATATATTATTTCTTTAGGCTATACAAAAATGAAAAGAAAAAAGACTAAATAATAAGGCTGAATAAGCTGATCTATAGCATGTTAAATGGTGGTTGCCTGTCTATGAATGGTACACCCCTCTAAGCTCACAGAAGTTTTTTGACCCAAGTCCTCAGCAGCCAATGACATTGACCTGTTTTTTCACGTGTAAACAACGAGTTAAATACGTGTTGTCTACGTGTGAAATACACGTATTTAACGTGTTGTTGACGTGTTAAAATTCACGTGTATTTGACCCTCTTGGCCTTCCATACACATTAGATATAATGAAGAGAGACGTGAAAAAAGGACATCGCGTTGTTTTGATATGGATTACTTTATCACAGAATATTTGTGCGGCAGCACTTGTTTAGTTTAAAAGTAGACATGTCAAGCTTTCTATAGATATCTCTCTCATGTCTCTTCGTTGAGTATTCATGGAGTTACAGTTCATTTTAATGACTTTTTTGTAAATGAAGATCAGCGCAGACAAAGGCTGCAGACAGCACACCTTGTTTGTTATCTTTATTTTATAAGTGCACAAAGTTTTGTTATTATGTTAGTATCCAAAAAAAAGTAGACCCTTTACAGATTCGATTGATGTATTGCCCTTATCTGTACGATTAAAACTGAAGGTGTAATTTAAGTAATTTTCGGGTAAATCAGGATAAAATGACTCAAAACGCGTATATGCGTTAATCGACTCCAGAGGGTTTTAAAAGGCTGTCGTGACTTTTTTTTCCTTCCAGTATTCATAATCTGTATCACGCTGTCAAATTAGATTTCATTTTGCACACATAAACAGCTCAAAAACACCTGAAATCTGCTCTTGTTGTGTTCTAATGGGTGGATTAGTGCATTCGCTGTGATATTATTTTTGGAAGCTCCTAAAAAATATAAAAATGCTTTTATTCTGAGCTCGTAGTGATAAATGGGCTCCCTGCTAACACACGACGTAACGGTTACGTAACGGTTACGTAACGTATTGGTAATTTTTGGTAATTCCATGACTTACCAATTGACAACGTAACTATGACGTCGCATGCACGTAATTGTATTGAACGTCCCAGATAGGTCCTCTATTCGTAATATATTGGTAACTTCATGACTTACTGGCAACGTAACTACAACGTCGTATGCACGTAATTTTAATTACCATAATTTTTGTACATTCTTTATATGCTCCCTGAGTATAGTGCTATTTATAAAGTGTAATTAAACTTCAGACACACGATTAAACGTTCCTTAAAGATAAAATGTGTTTCTTTTCACCAAGTCAGAATATGGACATGCTTTTAATATATAGTGACGTGGCATACAGCGCGCGCGCGCTTCCACAACTGACGCACCCACACACACAATATTGACAAGAAAGGAAATACATTTTTCGGAGTTGTGAAACTTTCTATTTCGTAAGGAGTTGTGAACGTGAAATAATGACAGACTGGCTACAACATCTCATCTGCCGCAGATACAATAACGTTATCAGGAGGACAGCACGTTTGTTTGAAGTACTTTTCACTTCAACTGTGTCTGACAGGAGAATTGGCTTTTCCGAGGTGAGTCTTACAATTTATAATAAATAAAGAGGTTGATAAAATGTATAAAACAAAAGTCTTGATCTCCGTAAAGACGCTAAAACCCTTTTTTAATATTATTGTTTTTATTAGCCTACTAGCCGTTGAGAGTTACCATGGCAACCGCGGACACATCAGCTGCTGGAGAGGAGAGGACTCGTCTGACAGTTTCTCTGTTTCTCGTCAGTTATACCAAAGAAAAGTTCAACAACTGCGACAAATTGGTTAAGTAACATATGTTAATATTATCCACAGTCTACTTTAAGTACTTTTGTTAACATTTATACCTCTGTGATTATGGCATCTTAATTATCTGATATGTCTGCTAGCAAATATTATGCTAGCTTAGAAGCATAAGTATAACATAATAGATTTGAGCTCTTATTAATGAACGTTTGGGCTTTTAATCACATCTTATGTGTAAAGGAGCGGTTTTGATAGCTTTGTAAACGTTTTTGATGATAATATGTCAAAAGATAATTGGAAGTAAGCTAATTAATTAAAACTAAAAGTCTGCACTGTAGAGTCTATCAGTGACGTCACTCGCGGTCTAAATTTGGCTGACACTATTTCAAACCAGATTTTCAAACACGTTTTGATTTTTCATTGTAAACAAATATTGATTAAAATTGTACTGTGATTTCAGGAGTGTCTTAAAAACCCTCTAAAACAGAGGGGAGGTTCCAAGAAAATTTCTAATGGGAGCTGCTGACAGAGATAGAAAACACAGGTGATCCGAGGAAGCTTATTAAATAACTTAATATTTATTTTACACAACATATCATTATGCATCTGTAACATCAAAAAATTTGAATACTGGTATTTTAAGATTTATATGTATGTTTTCCATTTTGCTATTTTTCTTTTCTGCATTTCCCCTATTCTCTAGTTTGTTTATTTCTAATAAGGAGCTGGAGGCTGTGGAGAAGCAGATCCGTGACCTCGTGGAGAAGCAGGCCCAGCTGAGAGAGTGGAGAGCTGTGCTGGAAACATTCAGGGGTTGACGCTCATAAGTCCAGGGTAAGTAAACAGCTAACCCTACTACCACCTCTACTCTGTGTGGTTCTCAAGACAAACTTGGTGCACCCAGGACGCGATCTTCCCAGATGTCCACAGCGTAAGACATGAGCCAGGACCTGGGCGATGACCTCTCTCCTTCCAACGCCTCCGGTCTTCAGGATCTCCACCTGCAGGAGCTCCACTTCGCGAGACAGAACACGACACTGTTATCATCTGAGAGGGTTAACGACAACACGCTGCGGCAGACGGAGACACTGAAGAGGGACTTCAGGAGCCTGATCGAGACGGTTCGCAGCACGACACCCGCGGCGACGATCATTGTGTCAGGACCACTGCCCACGTATCGACGAGGACACGAAAGGTTCAGTAGACTTGTTGCTTTAAATGAATGGTTGTTGTCATGGTGTAAAGAACAGAAACTGCTATTTGTTAATAACTGGAATCTTTTCTGGGAGCGTCCTAGGCTGTTTCGCGCTGATGGCCTGCACCCCAGCAGAGTCGGAGCGGAGCTGCTCTCTGACAACATCTCCAGGACACTTCGCTCCATGTGACTAGTAAGACAATTCTCAAATAACTATTATGATGAGTTTTGTTCTACATACTCAGATAGAAGTACTTGTGCTGTCCAATCAATAAAGATTGTGTTTGTTCCAGTGTTAATTTTGACAGGCATTTTTGATTTAGCATTAGTCTAAACTCCACCAAATTACTGTTATAAGCATGAGCCCCGTCAGACTGGTAGTGGCTGAGGTGTTGCAACAATATATAGTGATATTCTCAATGTTACCCAGAAAACAGGATACAGGTTTAACTCATTCGAAATACTTCAGCTTAATGTTACACTGTCAGACATGCAAAAGAAATCTAATTTATCTCTTGCTCTGGCTACTAGGGGTGTGACGAGACACTTATCCCACGAGACGAGACGAGACACGAGACTGGGTTCATGAGAGCGAGACGAGATTTTTTTTTTTTTTTTAAAGAAATCCTCAATGATTTTTTTTTAGCATTATTGACACTGTTTTCCTAATGAATGTTGTTCAGTTGCTTTGACGCAATGTATTTTGTTTAAAGCGATATATAAATAAAGGTGACTTTGACTTTGAATGATAAAATAAATATTTCATTTCATTTCATTCATCTCCTTTTTCGTAGTACATACATTTTCACATCAATTTATTAAAAGTAAAAAAAAAAAAAAACATGTTTAGGGCCCTATGAAATGTTTCATTTTTTCCCCAGCATATTATTTTTTATTATTATTGTTAACAAATTCTGTATTTTAGCATGTCTAACTATTTGAATGCATAACACAACTTAATTTATTGATTTTATTTTTTCTTAAAGGTAGCCTTACTGATATAGATATCATACCTCAAAGTGTTGTTACTGACCACTTCCTTGTATCGTGCATGCTGCATATTACTGATATTAACTATATTTCCAAAATGAGCATTATGAATGTAAGAGCCTTACATTACATTTATAACAATCATTGTTAATGTTTGAATTGTATTTCAGGGCAGTTTGTGAAGACAGATAATCAAGAGAAGTCAGTTCCAGATCCACCTTCCACACCAGACCTCTCTCTCACGAGGATTGCTGTCTACTAGCATATTGTGTTCTCTTCAGACTTCGGGGGATGCAGATATTACTCAGGGACATGAACACTTGAATATTGCAAGATTAGAGAAAGTAAGAATTACTTAAGATTTTAGAATTTATTGTTAATTGCTTAAACATATATACATATATATTTTTTTTTAGATATATTTTTTGTGGCAGTGTGAACTGGCCATAATGCTGTATGATAGGTGTGAGATTCATTAAACTTGATTTGCTATAATACATCTGTTCATAAGCTATTGCATATTATTTTCAATGAATTATTTGTAGTGGTTTGGTTAAGGGTGTGATTAGCTGACGTATTATTTGTGGGAGCTTCTGATTAGTTGATGAATGTGTGCATTGTAAATGCTAATATTTAAATGCAATGTACGGAGTGCCTACTAAGACTTGCATGTTGGTGCATAATGTTTTGACCCTGGATGCTTACAGAAGGGTATAGATATTTAAATATATGGAAATGTATTTATTGTTAATATATCTCAATCTATGTGCTTCTGTATGGGCTGAATGCTTTCAATCATATTTCGCTGTATATCATATGTTTTTATTAATAATCTGGGTGTATTACTGTTCATATTTGCTTGTTAATAAATTAACTGAATTCATTTCGAGTATGTATTCATCATTCACAGCTGCTGAAACAGCCTTTAAATTAGTTTGGGCATATGAGGACATAAATTAGGTTCAAGTACTGCATGTCCGCCCATAGAATAATTATAAAAAATGACCAACTGATTACCAGCACACGACCACCGATCCGCGACGTTGCCGCGACGTCGCAGTTACTTACTTACGTTGTGGCGACGTATCTGGGAATTTCACTTTTCCGGTTGCCACGACGTAACTAATTACGTCGCCACGACGAAAGTTTGGTCACCAGATTACGTTGCAGTTACGTAACAGTTACGTATTTGTGTTAGCTGGGCTGGCTGATGAAGCGCTCATTTCTCTCTCGTCTTTCTCTCTGTTCTTTAGCCAGAGACATAATTTATTAATGAGATCTGACCCGGTAATAATAACATATGTTGGTTTAGCTTGTCAGTGTGAATGAAATGTGTATTTATTTGTCCGATCTCGCCCTGAAACGCGGCTGACATGTGACTTTTTTTTTTCCTTCGCGATGTCAAATATTGCATTTTGCACACATACACGGCTCAAAAAACCCTGGATTTTGCTCTTGTTGTGTTCTAATGGATGGATTGTGTGCATTCGGAGTAATATTGTATTTTAAGAAGCTCTTTAAAAAATATATAAATGACTTTACCATGTTGTGCAGCGCCGATCAATCTATGTGACCTTCAGTCTGACAGAGAAAATCTCACAAGCACATATAAACACTCATTTTCATGTGTGTAATATATTCTTCTAATTGTTTTGTGCCATTTCGCTGGAGTGTTTTAATGTGAAAGGCTGTAAATTCTCTATGTGGACTTCAAGTGTTCAGAGAAATACATCGCGAGCTCGCGGCCAGTTCTGAAGCTGGAGAGCTGGATGTTATTTTCACCTAAGACAAAAAGATCACACAAGCACTCATTTTGATCTCTATAATATATTCTTCTAATTGTTTTGTGTTGATTCGCTGCACTGTTTTAATTTAAAAGGCTGTCGTGACTTTTTTTCCTTCCAGTATTCATAAGCTTTATCGCGCTGTCAAATGGGCTGGCTGATGAAGCGCTCATTACTCTCTCGTCTTTCTCTCAGTTCTTTGGCCAGAGACATAATTTATTAATGAGATCTGACCCGAAAATAATAACTTGTCAGTGTGAATGAAATGTGTATTTATTTGTCCGATCTCGCCCCGAAACGCGGCTGTCATGTGACTTTTTTTTCCTTTGCGATGTCAAATATTGCATTTTGCACACATACACGGCTCAAACACCCCTGGATTTTGCTTTTGCACATCAATCGATGTGACGTTCAGCTCAGCCTGACAGAGAAAATCTCACAAGCACATATAAACACTCATTTTCATGTGTATAGTATATTCTTCTAATTGTTTTGTGCCGTTTCGCTGCAGTGTTTTAATGTGAAAGGCTGTAAATCCTCTATGTGGACTTCAAGTGTTCAGAGAAATACATGGCGAGCTCGCGGCCAGTTGGCTGTTGCGAATATCATGTTATTACTTTAAACAGTTCAGAAACATCTGAATTTAGCTCTTTGTGTTTTAACATGTGGATTGCGTGCAATCGCCGTTTTAAAAGGTCTTAAATAAGAATAAATTCGCTCGTTGTGAGCTCCGTGGAGACAATGCCTCCAGCAGCTTACCAGCAGTGATTCTTCTCTCGTCTTTCTGACTGCTCTCTGCCCAGAAATAAATTATTAATGAGCCCTAACCCCTGTACTAATCAGATATGTTGGTTTAGCTTGTCAGTTTGAGGGAAATTGTATTATTTACTTGTATTTTTAACCGGTTTAAAAGTGAAACGAAACCCGACTCCTCCCCTTAATCTCTCCCGGGTATTGCAACTGTAGGGGCGCAATTTTTATCAGACAATGTAAGTCTATGGGTAAAGTATTTTTACATTAAAAAATTAATAAAAAAAAAACTTTAAGTCTGATCAGTCTGAAAAGATATTGCAACAAGCACTGCTCTATCCCGCAGGTGTCTGCCGAGTTTGGGGCTTGTGGCTTTAAAGCCCTAGGAGGAGAAGCGTTTAGAATTTAGTCTCAGAAAAATAATAATAATAAAAAGAAGAAGTTTAAATAGCATAACAGTATGTTGGCTTCTTGCCAAGCCAACATAACTAGAATTAAAAGTTAGTGAACAAACTTGGCCATCTTGGCCATGGGGCAAAAGAGCCACAGTACTTGTGTGCCCAACATTCTTGAGTTGCCCCGCTGCAAAAAAAAAAAAAATAATACCATAAAAAAATACACCTGCAACAGTCATTTTCCATGGTCCCTTGCTGTTGTCCTTTTTAATAAAAAGCCTAGGCTATGATAACAGCTAGGACAAGGTTGTCTAGCTGAATGCGAAATAAGTCATGCAAAAACTATAATCTCCTAAATACCATTCAATTTGATCTTATTTTAATAGTACTGGCAAAATATTCAAGTTATCACACAGTACTGAAAAATTAAAGAAGGGACACTACATATAGTATACTTCGGCGAGTCAAGAGCTAAACAAAAAGTCCTGTTTCATTACAAAATACTCTTCCTTTTATAAACTTTATACTATCACCACAAAATTTTAATTAATTTCATAAAACTGAAACTTAAATATATTATTTCTATAGGCTATACAAAAAAGAAAAGAAAAAAGACTAAATAATAAGGCTGAACAAGCTGATCTATAGCATGTTAAATGGTGGTTGCCTGTCTATGAATGGTACACCCCTCTAAGCTCACAGAAGTGGTTTGACCGAAGTCCTCAGCAGCCAATGACATTGACCCGTTCAAACTGATTTTTAATGCGTACTTCACGTGTATTTCACGTGTATTTAACATGTATTTAACATGTGAAATACACGTTAAATACGCGTTGATTTTTCACGTGTAAACAACACGTATTTAACTCGTTAAATACGTGTTGTCTACACGTGAAATACACGGATTTAACGTGTTGTTGACGCGTTAAAATTCACGAGTATTTGACCCTCTTGGCCTTCCATATTTGACCCTCTTAGCTTTCCATACACATTTGATATAATGAAGAGAGACGTGAAAAAAGGACATCGCGTTGTTTTGATATGGATTACTTTATCACAGTATATTTGTTCGGCAGCACTTGTTTAGTTTAAAAGTAGACATGTCAAGCTTTCTATAGATATATCTCTCATGTCTCTTCGTTGAGTATTCATGGAGTTACAGTTCATTTTAATGACGTGTTTGTAAATGAAGATCAGCGCAGACAAAGGCTGCAGACAGCACACCTTGTTTGTTATCTTTATTTTATAAGTGCACAAAGTTTTGTTGTTATTATGTTTGTATCCAAAAAAAGTAGACCCTTTACAGATTCGATTGATGTATTGCTCTTATCTGTACGATTAAAACTGAAGGTGTAATTTAAGTAATTTTCGGGTATATCAGGAGAAAATGACTCAAAACGCGTATATGCGTTAATCGACTCCAGAGGGTTTTAAAAGGTTGTCGTGACTTTTTTTCCTTCCAGTATTCATAAGCTGTATCACACTGTCAAATTATATTTCATTTTTTCACACATGAAATCTGCTCTTGTTGTGTTCTAATGGGTGGATTAGTGCATTCGCTGTGATATTATTTTTGGAAGCTCTTAAAAAATATAAAAATGCTTTTATTCTGAGCGTAGTGATAACTGGGCTGGCTGATGAAGCGCTCATTTCTCTCTCGTCTTTCTCTCTGTTCATTGGCCAGAGACATCATTTATTAATGAGATCTGACCCGGTAATAATAACATATGTTGGTTTAACTTGTCAGTGTGAATGAAATGTGTATTTATTTGTCCGATCTCGCCCCGAAACGCGGCTGTCATGTGACTTTTTTTTTTTTCGCGATGTCAAATATTGCATTTTGCACACATACACGGCTCAAAAAACCCTGGATTTTGCTCTTGTTGTGTTCTAATGGGTGGATTGTGTGCATTCGGAGTAATATTGTATTTTAAGAAGCTCTTAAAAATATATATAAATGACTTTACCATGTTGTGCAGCGCCGATCAATCTATGTGACTTTCTGTCGGGTATTTCGACAAATTTTGTATTTATTTGCTGTCGGTACATAAGCAAGAAGACTTTTCTCTGCTTGCTCCCTGAACACCAGAACACCGCGGTGCTGAATTGAGCTCTTTCGCTTTTCGCTCTTTTTTTCCTGTTTATTTAAACTGCGATTTGTATTTGTTCGTTCAGGTGCAGGAGGACGTGAACGTCCTGAAGGAGAGCTCGGTTTAGTGTTGCTGTTCATGAGACGCGGCTCTCTCGTGCAGACCGAACACAGCGCGAGTCACCAGCTGCTCAGTTCAGCTTTCCCGCATCGCGGGGCTGAAGCCAACTTTATGTGTTGAATGCTCGGAGCACGTTATAAAACGTATTCTTAAAATACACATCTCTGTTTTAATAAATGCTCATATTAAATCATAGCATAACACATAAGTAGGTACAAAAATAATCAGTGATGCATGTGACCATTTTGGTCGCAGTGTAGTTCACTGCTTTGTTGTGCAGCGCCGATCATTCACTGCAGTCAAGCCAGCCGCGCTTTGAAAATACACGGTCAAGTCAGCCGCACTTTTTTTTCGATTGCGCGTGTAATCATGCACTTACGGTACGGGTGCTGAGAGCAGTCAAACTGCATGAAAAGAAGCTGTCGTACACAGGTTTCCTTTTATACTTTTGATTATTTTAAATAATTTGAAAATTTTCTTACAGAGAACTGGCCTTAAATGAAAAGATCACTACTTAATTTTTGTATATAAACGTTTGTATTGTACATTAATTATTAGAAATCGTTTATTAATGATTATAAATGATAAGATTAATGATTTTCATTCATTGATTTCTTATTTAATGTTTAAGTGTGTATGTATATATATATATATATATATATATATATATATATATATATATATATATATACATATGTATATATATATACATGTATGTTTGTGTTTAACAAAATAAAATTCATCCTAGCAATTGCACTGTCCCAGTTTCCTACATACATAAGTGTTCCTTTATATGTTAGCTAATTCTTTCAAATCATATGTATTCAGAGTGACCCTGACTTTCACTGTATTCATTTTCAAGGCATTTTACTTTATAGTTTTGGGGAAAAAATAAAAGCATAATCACCCAAAACATCAAACTCAATTGTTGTACTTTTTCACAATTCCAACATTCATAAAAAGGGTTCCTTTATAGGTTAGCTCATTATTTCAAATCACATGTATTCAGAGTGAGTCTGACCATCACTTTATTCATTTTTCAGGCATTTTACTGTATGGTTTTTGAGAAATTTAAAAGCAAAATCACCTAAAACAACAAAATGCATCCTAGCAATTGCACGGTGTCCCATTTTCCAACATTCATGAAAAGAGTTCCTTTATAGGTTTGCTCATGCTTCCAAGTCATATGTATTCAGAGTGACCCTGACTATCTCTGTATTAATTTTCAAGGCATTTTACTGTATAGTTTTTGAAAAAACCAAAAGCAAACTCACCCAAAACATTAAACTCAATTGTTGCACTTGCACCTTTTCCCATTTTCCATCATTCATAAAAAACGTTCCTTTATAGGTTTGCTCATTATTTTAAGTCATGTGTATTCAGAGTGACCCTGATTATCACTGCATTAATTTTCAAGGCATTTTACTGTATAGTTTTGGAAAAAACTAAAAGAAAACACCCAAAACAGCAAACTCAATTGTTGCACTTGCACTTTTTCCCAGTTTCCAACATTCATAAAAAGGGTTCCTGTATAGGTTTGCTCATGCTTCCAAGTCATATGTATTCAGAGTGACCCTGAATATCACTGTATTAGTTTTCAATGCCTTTTACTGTATAGTTCTTGAGAAAACAAAAAGCAAAATCACCCAAAACATCAATCTCAGTTGTTGCACTTGCACTTATTCCCATTTTCCAACAATCATAAAAAACGTTCCTTTATAGGTTTGCTCATTATTTTAAGTCATATGTATTTTGCGTGACCCTGATTATCACTGTGGGGGAAGTCGTGGCCTAATGGTTAGAGAGTCGGACTCCCAATCGAAAGGTTGTGAGTTCGAGTCCCGGGCCGGCAGGAATTGTGGGTGGGGGGAGAGCATGTACAGTTCTCTCTCCACCTTCAATACCACGACTTAGGTGCCCTTGAGCAAGGCATCGAACCCCCAACTGCTCCCCGGGCGCCGCAGCATAAATGGCTGCCCACTGCTCCGGGTGTGTGCTCACAGTGTGTGTGTGTGTGTGTGTGTGTTCACTGCTCTGTGTGTGTGCATTTCGGATGGGTTAAATGCAGAGTACAAATTCTGAGTATGGGTCACCATACTTGGCTGAATGTCACTTCACTTTTTTTTGCGTGACCCTGATTATCACTGTATTAATTGTCAAGGCATTTTACTGTAAAGTTTTGGAAAAAACTAAATGAAAACTCACCCAAAACATTAAACTCAATTGTTGCACTTGCACTTTTTACCATTTTCCAACATTCATAAAAAACATTAATTTATAGGTTTGCTCATTCTTTTAAGTCATATGTATCCGGAGTGACCCTGACTATCTCTGTATTAATGTTCTAGGCATTTTACTGTATAGTTTTTGAAAAAACTAAAAGCAAACTCACCCAAAACATCAATCTCAATTGTTGCACTTGCACTTTTTCCCATATTCCAACATTCATGAAAAGGGTTCCTTTATAGGTTTGCTCATGCTTCCAAGTCATATGTATTCAGCGTGACACTGACTATCGCTGTATTAACTTTCAAGGCATTTTACTGTATAGTTTTTGAAAAAACCAAAAGCAAACACCCAAAACATCAAACTCAATTGTTGCACTTGCACCTTTTACCATTTTCCATCATTCATAAAAAAACGTTCCTTTATAGGTTTGCTCATTATTTTGAGTCATATGTATTCGGAGTGACCCTGACTATCTCTGTATTAATTTTCAAGGCATTTTACTGTATAATTTTTTAAAAAACAAAAAGCAAACTCACCCAAAACATCGAACTCAATTGTTGCAATTGCACACTTTCCCATTTTCCAACATTCATAAAAAGGGTTCCTTCATAGGTTTGCTCATGCTTTCAAGTCATATGTATTTGGCGTGACCCTGATTATCACTGTATTAATTGTCAAGGCATTTTACTGTATAGTTTTCGAAAAACTAAAAGCAAACTCACCCGAAACATCAAACTCAATTGTTGCACTTGCACTCTTTCCCATTTTCCAACATTCATAAAAAACGTTCCTTTATAGTTTTGCTCATTTTTTTGAGTCATATGCATTCAGAGTGACCCTGACTACCACTGTATTAATTTTCAAGGCATTTTACTGTATAGTTCTTGAGAAAACAAAAAGCAAACTCACCCAAAACAGCAAACTCAATTGTTGCACTTGCACTCTTTCCCATTTTCCAACACTTAAAGAACTCAGGATAGCCACCTCTCATTATAGTGAAACAAGCTAGAGAGGCGCTACATGATATTTGTGCAATTTTAATTTACTAAATTTACCGAAATCAGTGAAAACAGCAGCGAGACACGGAGCGTGCAGCTGTTGTCGATCGCTGTGTTTCCATGGCAACTCCCTTCGCTCCAGTGTTTGAATGAACGCTACTCCCATGTTCAGCGCACGCTCATTAAAACACGCAGAATATACTTAAATACGCAACCCCCGATTCAGCCCATTACAAAATCTACTTGTGTGTGTGCATACTCTGAGACTTATCTAATAGTTTACTTGACCCTCTCACACTTGCAGAGTGCAAGTATTTGTTTTCTCACCGCTTCAGACTTTAACGGAGCCTATAATATTCCGTGGCAGACGAATAACCCACGAGGCTATATAAAATAATGAAGAAAAATACATTTAGTTACTCTATTTCTTTCTCTGAGTGCACTCGCAGATCTCCGATTCCTCTGATCAAGTTTCAACGTAGATCCGACGTTATGATTTCGATCAGATGCGTCGGCTGTGTCGGTTGATGAGTCAACGTGATTTCGATGTTGAATCGATGCTTTATTTTCCACTAAATGACGTTCTGATGTTCCGACCAAATAGTGAACGTTGATTCATCGAAATTTGATCGACGACCGATACTGACCTTTACAACCAAAAATCGACGTTGAATCAACGTCTGCTTGCTAACCCGTTCTGTGGCAGAGCCTAGATTGTGCTTTCTTCTGTGTAGATCATCGGATCTCAAAGTGGTGACTTTCACTTTTCATTCTTTAAGTGGATGTAAATCGGTCATAACATAATCAGAGGTGTCAAGTAACGAAGTAAAGATGCTTCGTTACTTAAGTAGAAATTTGGGGTATCTATACTTTACTTTAGTAATTATTTTTCAGATGACTTTTTACTTCTACTCCATTTTCACACAAGTATACTTTCTACTCCTTACATTTTAAAAAATAGCTTTGTTACTGCTATTTCATTTCGGCTTGTTTTCATTCCGGCTTGTCATCATTCAAAAACAACAAAAAAACCAAGCAAAAAAAAAAATCCTATCCAGCTATCGCGCCATCCAGAAGGAGTAAAATTGATTGTGGTTGGATGAGAAGCACACCATTCCGACACCCTATTGGTCTGTAAGTGATCCATCGCACCTGCACAAGACATCACATCACATCACACTCCAGCAAGGACATAGCCAGTTTTAGTTTCGTTTATCAAAAAATATATTTCTTAAAATTAGGGTTGGGTATGGAACCGGTATCTGATCGCCTCAGAGTCAATCCCCTTATATTTCATATTACACCAGCGTCAGACCGGTCTCCTACCCATCTTTCAGCGTGCTCTTCAATCCTCAGACCGCGGCCGAGCAGCGCACACACAAACAGAGGACACAAGGTATGTGTTTATCGATAGATTGTTAGAATATCCATATCTGTGCAGTTCTTTGTCATAAATACAGTTTACAAAAGGTCACAGGCAGTCGGTTTCTCATCTACTGTAAAGTTTTCGCTTGTCACCGCTCATCACACCACACCGCTGTTTCCTCCAGAGACAATCTAGCCCTTAACACATATGAACGAACACATACTTTAACTAGATAAAAATGTTTGTCAAGACAAACTTTAAGTTGGCTTGAGAAAGCCTGACCAGAAGGTTTGAAAATGTGAAAAGTTTAAAGTTTAAAAAGATTTAAAAGTTTGAAAAGTTTAAGTTTAAAAAAGAAAGTGGTTAACATATTGCTAGCATTACAAGCAAGTGACATGTCATTAGCATGATTAGCAAAGTTGTTAGCATGTTGCTAGCATGATTAGCAAGTGACTAGCATGTAGTTAGCATGATTAGCAAGGTATCTAGCATGTCACTAGCATGATTAGCAAGTGACTAGCATGACGCCAGCATGATTAGGAAGTCACTAGCATGTTTCTAGCATGATTAGCATGTTGCAAGCATGTTGTTTGCATGTTGCTAGCATGATTAGCATGAGACTAGCATGTTGCTAGCATGATTAGCATGTTGCTAGCATCATTTTAGCATGATAAGCATGTTGTTAGTATGTTTCTAGGATGACTAGCATGCGACTAACATGATTTTACCATTATTAGCATGTTGCTAGCATGTTTCTAGCATGATTAACATGTTGCCAACATGTTGCTAGCATGTTTCTAGCATGATTAGCATGCGACTAGCATGTTGCTAGCATGATTAGCATGTTTCTAACATGATTGTAGCATGATAAACATGTTGTTAACATGTTTCTAGCACGATTAGCAATGTTGGTAGCATGTCGCTATTATGTTTCTAGCATGATTAGCATACAACTAGCATGTTGCTAGCATGATTAGCATGCTACTAGAATGTTGCTAGCATGTTTCTAGCATGATTAGCATGCGACTAGCATGTTGCTAGCATGATTAGCATGTTGCTAGTATGATTTTACCATGATTAGCATGTTGCTAGCATGACTAGCATGTTTATAGCATGATTAGCATGTTGATAACATGTCGCTAACATGTTTCTAGCATGATTAGCATGCGACTAACATGTTGCTACCATGTTGCATGATTAACATGTTGTTATGATGGTTCTAGTATGACTAGCATGCGACTAGCATTTTGCAAGCATAATTTTAGCATGAATAGCATGTTGCTAGCATGTCGCTAGCATGTTTCTAGCATGATTAGCAGGTTGCTAGCATGTTTGTAGCATGATTAGCATGGTTCTAGCATGATTAGCATGCGACTAGCATGTCGCTAACATGTTTAAAGCATGATTAGCATGTTGCTAGTATGTTTCTAGCATGAATAGCATTTGAGACTAGCATGTTGCTAGCATGATTAACATGTTGCAAGCATGATTTTAGCATGTTGATAGCATGACTAGCATGCGACTAGCATGTTGCTAGCATGATTTTAGCATGATTAGCATGTTTCTAGCATGTTTCTCCCATTACTAGCATGCAACTAGTTTGTTTCTAGCATGATTATTATGTTGCTAGCATGTTTCTAGCATGATTAGCATGTTGTTAACATGTCGCTAGTATGTTTCTAGCATGATTAACATTTTGCTAGCATGTTTCTAGCATGACTAGCATGCGACTAGCATGTTGCTAGCATGTTTCTAGCATGACTAGCATGCGACTAGCATGTTGCTAGCATGATTTTAGCATGATTAGCATGTTGCTAGCATGTTTCTAGCATGATAAGCATGCGAATAGCATGTTTCTAGCATGATTAGCATGCGACTAGCATGATTAAATTGTTGCTAGCATGATTTTAGCATGTTGTTATAGATAGATAGATAGATAGATAGATAGATAGATAGATAGATAGATAGATAGATAGATAGATAGATAAGAAATATTAGATAGATATAAATAGTCAGATAGATAGTCAGATAGATATAAATAGTCAGATAGATAGTCAGATAGTCAGATAGTCAGATAGATAGATAGATAGATAGATAGATAGATAGATAGATAGATAGATAGATAGAAAGTTTGAATAAGTTTAAATTGATTATAAATAGTTCATAGCAGTGAAGCTTGATTGATTCTAATGGGATTTGGAGCTTGGGTCATCTGAACATCCTGTCATTGAAAGTCTATGGGATTTTTATGATTTTTAATATTCATTTTTATGAAAATCATAAGTCCAATCAGTTAGAAAAGATATAGCACACCCGGAGGGGATAGTCTGAAGAGCTGGGCTGAGTTTGGAGTTTGTAGAGTTAAAGCTCTAGGAGGAGTTAGAGTTGCAAAATTTTGGGTCAGAAGAATAAGAAGAACTAGAATTAAAAGTTAGTGAACTAACTTTGATGTTGGCTTGGCCATCTTGGCCATGGGGCAAAAGAGCCACAGTACTTGTGTGACCAACATTCTTGAGTTGCCCCGCTGCAAAAAAAAAAAAATAATAATACCATAAAAAATACACCTGCAACAGTCGTTTTCCATGGTCCCTGGCTGTTTTCCTTTTTAATAAAAAGCCTAGGCTATGATAACAGCTAGGACAGGGTTGTCTAGCTGAATGCGAAATAAGTCATGCAAAAACTATAATCTCCTAAACACCATTCAATTTGATCTTATTTTAATAGTACTGACAACATATTTAAGTTATCACACAGTACTGAAAAATTAAAGAAGGGACACTATATATAGTATACTTCGGCGAGTCAAGAGCTAAACAAAAAGTCCTGTTTCATTACAAAATACTGTATCTTTTATACACTTTATACTATCACCACAAAATTTTAATTTATATTTATTAAAAAATAAATATTTCATAAAACTGAAACTTAAATATATTATTTCTATAGGCTATACAAAAAAGAAAAGAAAAAAGACTAAATAATAAGGCTGAATAAGCTGATCTATAGCATGTTAAATGGTGGTTGCCTGTCTATGAATGGTACACCCCTCTAAGCTCACAGAAGTTTTTTGACCCAAGTCCTCAGCAGCCAATGACATTGACCTGTTTTTTCACGTGTAAACAACGAGTTAAATACGTGTTGTCTACGTGTGAAATACACGTATTTAACGTGTTGTTGACGTGTTAAAATTCACGTGTATTTGACCCTCTTGGCCTTCCATACACATTAGATATAATGAAGAGAGACGTGAAAAAAGGACATCGCGTTGTTTTGATATGGATTACTTTATCACAGAATATTTGTTCGGCAGCACTTGTTTAGTTTAAAAGTAGACATGTCAAGCTTTCTATAGATATCTCTCTCATGTCTCTTCGTTGAGTATTCATGGAGTTACAGTTCATTTTAATGACGTGTTTGTAAATGAAGATCAGCGCAGACAAAGGCTGCAGACAGCACACCTTGTTTGTTATCTTTATTTTATAAGTGCACAAAGTTTTGTTATTATGTTAGTATCCAAAAAAAAGTAGACCCTTTACAGATTCGATTGATGTATTGCCCTTATCTGTACGATTAAAACTGAAGGTGTAATTTAAGTAATTTTCGGGTAAATCAGGATAAAATGACTCAAAACGCGTATATGCGTTAATCGACTCCAGAGGGTTTTAAAAGGCTGTCGTGACTTTTTTTTCCTTCCAGTATTCATAATCTGTATCACGCTGTCAAATTAGATTTCATTTTGCACACATAAACAGCTCAAAAACACCTGAAATCTGCTCTTGTTGTGTTCTAATGGGTGGATTAGTGCATTCGCTGTGATATTATTTTTGGAAGCTCCTAAAAAATATAAAAATGCTTTTATTCTGAGCTCGTAGTGATAAATGGGCTCCCTGCTAACACACGACGTAACGGTTACGTAACGGTTACGTAACGTATTGGTAATTTTTGGTAATTCCATGACTTACTGGCAACGTAACTACAACGTCGTATGCACGTAATTTTAATTACCATAATTTTTGTACATTCTTTATATGCTCCCTGAGTATAGTGCTATTTATAAAGTGTAATTAAACTTCAGACACACGATTAAACGTTCCTTAAAGATAAAATGTGTTTCTTTTCACCAAGTCAGAATATGGACATGCTTTTAATATATAGTGACGTGGCATACAGCGCGCGCGCGCTTCCACAACTGACGCACCCACACGCACAATATTGACAAGAAAGGAAATACATTTTTCGGAGTTGTGAAACTTTCTATTTCGTAAGGAGTTGTGAACGTGAAATAATGACAGACTGGCTACAACATCTCATCTGCCGCAGATACAATAACGTTATCAGGAGGACAGCACGTTTGTTTGAAGTACTTTTCACTTCAACTGTGTCTGACAGGAGAATTGGCTTTTCCGAGGTGAGTCTTACAATTTATAATAAATAAAGAGGTTGATAAAATGTATAAAACAAAAGTCTTGATCTCCGTAAAGACGCTAAAACCCTTTTTTCATATTATTGTTTTTATTAGCCTACTAGCCGTTGAGAGTTACCATGGCAACCGCGGACACATCAGCTGCTGGAGAGGAGAGGACTCGTCTGACAGTTTCTCTGTTTCTCGTCAGTTATACCAAAGAAAAGTTCAACAACTGCGACAAATTGGTTAAGTAACATATGTTAATATTATCCACAGTCTACTTTAAGTACTTTTGTTAACATTTATACCTCTGTGATTATGGCATCTTAATTATCTGATATGTCTGCTAGCAAATATTATGCTAGCTTAGAAGCATAAGTATAACATAATAGATTTGAGCTCTTATTAATGAACGTTTGGGCTTTTAATCACATCTTATGTGTAAAGGAGCGGTTTTGATAGCTTTGTAAACGTTTTTGATGATAATATGTCAAAAGATAATTGGAAGTAAGCTAATTAATTAAAACTAAAAGTCTGCACTGTAGAGTCTATCAGTGACGTCACTCGCGGTCTAAATTTGGCTGACACTATTTCAAACCAGATTTTCAAACACGTTTTGATTTTTCATTGTAAACAAATATTGATTAAAATTGTACTGTGATTTCAGGAGTGTCTTAAAAACCCTCTAAAACAGAGGGGAGGTTCCAAGAAAATTTCTAATGGGAGCTGCTGACAGAGATAGAAAACACAGGTGATCCGAGGAAGCTTATTAAATAACTTAATATTTATTTTACACAACATATCATTATGCATCTGTAACATCAAAAAATGTGAATACTGGTATTTTAAGATTTATATGTATGTTTTCCATTTTGCTATTTTTCTTTTCTGCATTTCCCCTATTCTCTAGTTTGTTTATTTCTAATAAGGAGCTGGAGGCTGTGGAGAAGCAGATCCGTGACCTCGTGGAGAAGCAGGCCCAGCTGAGAGAGTGGAGAGCTGTGCTGGAAACATTCAGGGGTTGACGCTCATAAGTCCAGGGTAAGTAAACAGCTAACCCTACTACCACCTCTACTCTGTGTGGTTCTCAAGACAAACTTGGTGCACCCAGGACGCGATCTTCCCAGATGTCCACAGCGTAAGACATGAGCCAGGACCTGGGCGATGACCTCTCTCCTTCCAACGCCTCCGGTCTTCAGGATCTCCACCTGCAGGAGCTCCACTTCGCGAGACAGAACACGACACTGTTATCATCTGAGAGGGTTAACGACAACACGCTGCGGCAGACGGAGACACTGAAGAGGGACTTCAGGAGCCTGATCGAGACGGTTCGCAGCACGACACCCGCGGCGACGATCATTGTGTCAGGACCACTGCCCACGTATCGACGAGGACACGAAAGGTTCAGTAGACATGTTGCTTTAAATGAATGGTTGTTGTCATGGTGTAAAGAACAGAAACTGCTATTTGTTAATAACTGGAATCTTTTCTGGGAGCGTCCTAGGCTGTTTCGCGCTGATGGCCTGCACCCCAGCAGAGTCGGAGCGGAGCTGCTCTCTGACAACATCTCCAGGACACTTCGCTCCATGTGACTAGTAAGACAATTCTCAAATAACTATTATGATGAGTTTTGTTCTACATACTCAGATAGAAGTACTTGTGCTGTCCAATCAATAAAGATTGTGTTTGTTCCAGTGTTAATTTTGACAGGCATTTTTGATTTAGCATTAGTCTAAACTCCACCAAACTACTGTTATAAGCATGAGCCCCGTCAGACTGGTAGTGGCTGAGGTGTTGCAACAATATATAGTGATATTCTCAATGTTACCCAGAAAACAGGATACAGGTTTAACTCATTCGAAATACTTCAGCTTAATGTTACACTGTCAGACATGCAAAAGAAATCTAATTTATCTCTTGCTCTGGCTACTAGGGGTGTGACGAGACACTTATCCCACGAGACGAGACGAGACACGAGACTGGGTTCATGAGAGCGAGACGAGATTTTTTTTTTTTTTTTAAAGAAATCCTCAATGATTTTTTTTTAGCATTATTGACACTGTTTTCCTAATGAATGTTGTTCAGTTGCTTTGACGCAATGTATTTTGTTTAAAGCGATATATAAATAAAGGTGACTTTGACTTTGAATGATAAAATAAATATTTCATTTCATTTCATTCATCTCCTTTTTCGTAGTACATACATTTTCACATCAATTTATTAAAAGTAAAAAAAAAAAAAAACATGTTTAGGGCCCTATGAAATGTTTCATTTTTTCCCCAGCATATTATTTTTTATTATTATTGTTAACAAATTCTGTATTTTAGCATGTCTAACTATTTGAATGCATAACACAACTTAATTTATTGATTTTATTTTTTCTTAAAGGTAGCCTTACTGATATAGATATCATACCTCAAAGTGTTGTTACTGACCACTTCCTTGTATCGTGCATGCTGCATATTACTGATATTAACTATATTTCCAAAATGAGCATTATGAATGTAAGAGCCTTACATTACATTTATAACAATCATTGTTAATGTTTGAATTGTATTTCAGGGCAGTTTGTGAAGACAGATAATCAAGAGAAGTCAGTTCCAGATCCACCTTCCACATCAGACCTCTCTCTCACGAGGATTGCTGTCTACTAGCATATTGTGTTCTCTTCAGACTTCGGGGGATGCAGATATTACTCAGGGACATGAACACTTGAATATTGCAAGATTAGAGAAAGTAAGAATTACTTAAGATTTTAGAATTTATTGTTAATTGCTTAAACATATATACATATATATTTTTTTTTAGATATATTTTTTGTGGCAGTGTGAACTGGCCATAATGCTGTATGATAGGTGTGAGATTCATTAAACTTGATTTGCTATAATACATCTGTTCATAAGCTATTGCATATTATTTTCAATGAATTATTTGTAGTGGTTTGGTTAAGGGTGTGATTAGCTGACGTATTATTTGTGGGAGCTTCTGATTAGTTGATGAATGTGTGCATTGTAAATGCTAATATTTAAATGCAATGTACGGAGTGCCTACTAAGACTTGCATGTTGGTGCATAATGTTTTGACCCTGGATGCTTACAGAAGGGTATAGATATTTAAATATATGGAAATGTATTTATTGTTAATATATCTCAATCTATGTGCTTCTGTATGGGCTGAATGCTTTCAATCATATTTCGCTGTATATCATATGTTTTTATTAATAATCTGGGTGTATTACTGTTCATATTTGCTTGTTAATAAATTAACTGAATTCATTTCGAGTATGTATTCATCATTCACAGCTGCTGAAACAGCCTTTAAATTAGTTTGGGCATATGAGGACATAAATTAGGTTCAAGTACTGCATGTCCGCCCATAGAATAATTATAAAAAATGACCAACTGATTACCAGCACACGACCACCGATCCGCGACGTTGCCGCGACGTCGCAGTTACTTACTTACGTTGTGGCGACGTATCTGGGAATTTCACTTTTCCGGTTGCCACGACGTAACTAATTACGTCGCCACGACGAAAGTTTGGTCACCAGATTACGTTGCAGTTACGTAACAGTTACGTATTTGTGTTAGCTGGGCTGGCTGATGAAGCGCTCATTTCTCTCTCGTCTTTCTCTCTGTTCTTTAGCCAGAGACATAATTTATTAATGAAATCTGACCCGGTAATAATAACATATGTTGGTTTAGCTTGTCAGTGTGAATGAAATGTGTATTTATTTGTCCGATCTCGCCCTGAAACGCGGCTGACATGTGACTTTTTTTTTTCCTTCGCGATGTCAAATATTGCATTTTGCACACATACACGGCTCAAAAAACCCTGGATTTTGCTCTTGTTGTGTTCTAATGGATGGATTGTGTGCATTCGGAGTAATATTGTATTTTAAGAAGCTCTTTAAAAAATATATAAATGACTTTACCATGTTGTGCAGCGCCGATCAATCTATGTGACCTTCAGTCTGACAGAGAAAATCTCACAAGCACATATAAACACTCATTTTCATGTGTGTAATATATTCTTCTAATTGTTTTGTGCCATTTCGCTGGAGTGTTTTAATGTGAAAGGCTGTAAATTCTCTATGTGGACTTCAAGTGTTCAGAGAAATACATCGCGAGCTCGCGGCCAGTTCTGAAGCTGGAGAGCTGGATGTTATTTTCACCTAAGACAAAAAGATCACACAAGAACTCATTTTGATCTCTATAATATATTCTTCTAATTGTTTTGTGTTGATTCGCTGCACTGTTTTAATTTAAAAGGCTGTCGTGACTTTTTTTCCTTCCAGTATTCATAAGCTTTATCGCGCTGTCAAATGGGCTGGCTGATGAAGCGCTCATTACTCTCTCGTCTTTCTCTCAGTTCTTTGGCCAGAGACATAATTTATTAATGAGATCTGACCCGAAAATAATAACTTGTCAGTGTGAATGAAATGTGTATTTATTTGTCCGATCTCGCCCCGAAACGCGGCTGTCATGTGACTTTTTTTTCCTTTGCGATGTCAAATATTGCATTTTGCACACATACACGGCTCAAACACCCCTGGATTTTGCTTTTGCACATCAATCGATGTGACGTTCAGCTCAGCCTGACAGAGAAAATCTCACAAGCACATATAAACACTCATTTTCATGTGTATAGTATATTCTTCTAATTGTTTTGTGCCGTTTCGCTGCAGTGTTTTAATGTGAAAGGCTGTAAATCCTCTATGTGGACTTCAAGTGTTCAGAGAAATACATCGCGAGCTCGCGGCCAGTTGGCTGTTGCGAATATCATGTTATTACTTTAAACAGTTCAGAAACATCTGAATTTAGCTCTTGGTGTGTTCTAACATGTGGATTGCGTGCAATCGCCGTTTTAAAAGGTCTTAAATAAGAATAAATTCGCTCGTTGTGAGCTCTGTGGAGACAATGCCTCCAGCAGCTTACCAGCAGTGATTCTTCTCTCGTCTTTCTGACTGCTCTCTGCCCAGAAATAAATTATTCATGAGCCCTAACCCCTGTACTAATCAGATATGTTGGTTTAGCTTGTCAGTTTGAGGGAAATTGTATTATTTACTTGTATTTTTAACCGGTTTAAAAGTGAAACGAAACCCGACTCCTCCCCTTAATCTCTCCCGGGTATTGCAACTGTAGGGGCGCAATTTTTATCAGACAATGTAAGTCTATGGGTAAAGTATTTTTACATTAAAAAATTAATAAAAAAAAAACTTTAAGTCTGATCAGTCTGAAAAGATATTGCAACAAGCACTGCTCTATCCCGCAGGTGTCTGCCGAGTTTGGGGCTTGTGGCTTTAAAGCCCTAGGAGGAGAAGCGTTTAGAATTTAGTCTCAGAAAAATAATAATAATAAAAAGAAGAAGTTTAAATAGCATAACAGTATGTTGGCTTGTTGCCAAGCCAACATAACTAGAATTAAAAGTTAGTGAACAAACTTGGCCATCTTGGCCATGGGGCAAAAGAGCCACAGTACTTGTGTGCCCAACATTCTTGAGTTGCCCCGCTGCAAAAAAAAAAAAAATAATAACATAAAAAAATACACCTGCAACAGTCATTTTCCATGGTCCCTTGCTGTTGTCCTTTTTAATAAAAAGCCTAGGCTATGATAACAGCTAGGACAAGGTTGTCTAGCTGAATGCGAAATAAGTCATGCAAAAACTATAATCTCCTAAATACCATTCAATTTGATCTTATTTTAATAGTACTGGCAAAATATTCAAGTTATCACACAGTACTGAAAAATTAAAGAAGGGACACTACATATAGTATACTTCGGCGAGTCAAGAGCTAAACAAAAAGTCCTGTTTCATTACAAAATACTCTTCCTTTTATAAACTTTATACTATCACCACAAAATTTTAATTAATTTCATAAAACTGAAACTTAAATATATTATTTCTATAGGCTATACAAAAAAGAAAAGAAAAAAGACTAAATAATAAGGCTGAACAAGCTGATCTATAGCATGTTAAATGGTGGTTGCCTGTCTATGAATGGTACACCCCTCTAAGCTCACAGAAGTGGTTTGACCGAAGTCCTCAGCAGCCAATGACATTGACCCGTTCAAACTGATTTTTAATGCGTACTTCACGTGTATTTCACGTGTATTTAACATGTATTTAACATGTGAAATACACGTTAAATACGCGTTGATTTTTCACGTGTAAACAACACGTATTTAACTCGTTAAATACGTGTTGTCTACACGTGAAATACACGGATTTAACGTGTTGTTGACGCGTTAAAATTCACGAGTATTTGACCCTCTTGGCCTTCCATATTTGACCCTCTTAGCTTTCCATACACATTTGATATAATGAAGGGAGACGTGAAAAAAGGACATCGCGTTGTTTTGATATGGATTACTTTATCACAGTATATTTGTTCGGCAGCACTTGTTTAGTTTAAAAGTAGACATGTCAAGCTTTCTATAGATATATCTCTCATGTCTCTTCGTTGAGTATTCATGGAGTTACAGTTCATTTTAATGACGTGTTTGTAAATTAAGATCAGCGCAGACAAAGGCTGCAGACAGCACACCTTGTTTGTTATCTTTATTTTATAAGTGCACAAAGTTTTGTTGTTATTATGTTTGTATCCAAAAAAAGTAGACCCTTTACAGATTCGATTGATGTATTGCTCTTATCTGTACGATTAAAACTGAAGGTGTAATTTAAGTAATTTTCGGGTATATCAGGAGAAAATGACTCAAAACGCGTATATGCGTTAATCGACTCCAGAGGGTTTTAAAAGGTTGTCGTGACTTTTTTTCCTTCCAGTATTCATAAGCTGTATCACACTGTCAAATTATATTTCATTTTTTCACACATGAAATCTGCTCTTGTTGTGTTCTAATGGGTGGATTAGTGCATTCGCTGTGATATTATTTTTGGAAGCTCTTAAAAAATATAAAAATGCTTTTATTCTGAGCGTAGTGATAACTGGGCTGGCTGATGAAGCGCTCATTTCTCTCTCGTCTTTCTCTCTGTTCATTGGCCAGAGACATCATTTATTAATGAGATCTGACCCGGTAATAATAACATATGTTGGTTTAACTTGTCAGTGTGAATGAAATGTGTATTTATTTGTCCGATCTCGCCCCGAAACGCGGCTGTCATGTGACTTTTTTTTTTTTCGCGATGTCAAATATTGCATTTTGCACACATACACGGCTCAAAAAACCCTGGATTTTGCTCTTGTTGTGTTCTAATGGGTGGATTGTGTGCATTCGGAGTAATATTGTATTTTAAGAAGCTCTTAAAAATATATATAAATGACTTTACCATGTTGTGCAGCGCCGATCAATCTATGTGACTTTCTGTCGGGTATTTCGACAAATTTTGTATTTATTTGCTGTCGGTACATAAGCAAGAAGACTTTTCTCTGCTTGCTCCCTGAACACCAGAACACCGCGGTGCTGAATTGAGCTCTTTCGCTTTTCGCTCTTTTTTTCCTGTTTATTTAAACTGCGATTTGTATTTGTTCGTTCAGGTGCAGGAGGACGTGAACGTCCTGAAGGAGAGCTCGGTTTAGTGTTGCTGTTCATGAGACGCGGCTCTCTCGTGCAGACCGAACACAGCGCGAGTCACCAGCTGCTCAGTTCAGCTTTCCCGCATCGCGGGGCTGAAGCCAACTTTATGTGTTGAATGCTCGGAGCACGTTATAAAACGTATTCTTAAAATACACATCTCTGTTTTAATAAATGCTCATATTAAATCATAGCATAACACATAAGTAGGTACAAAAATAATCAGTGATGCATGTGACCATTTTGGTCGCAGTGTAGTTCACTGCTTTGTTGTGCAGCGCCGATCATTCACTGCAGTCAAGCCAGCCGCGCTTTGAAAATACACGGTCAAGTCAGCCGCACTTTTTTTTCGATTGCGCGTGTAATCATGCACTTACGGTACGGGTGATGAGAGCAGTCAAACTGCATGAAAAGAAGCTGTCGTACACAGGTTTCCTTTTATACTTTTGATTATTTTAAATAATTTGAAAATTTTCTTACAGAGAACTGGCCTTAAATGAAAAGATCACTACTTAATTTTTGTATATAAACGTTTGTATTGTACATTAATTATTAGAAATCGTTTATTAATGATTATAAATGATAAGATTAATGATTTTCATTCATTGTTTTCTTATTTAATGTTTAAGTGTGTATATATATATATATATATATATATATATATACATATGTATATATATACATGTATGTTTGTGTTTAACAAAATAAAATTCATCCTAGCAATTGCACTGTCCCAGTTTCCTACATACATAAGTGTTCCTTTATATGTTAGCTAATTCTTTCAAATCATATGTATTCAGAGTGACCCTGACTTTCACTGTATTCATTTTCAAGGCATTTTACTTCATAGTTTTTGGGGAAAAAATAAAAGCAGAATCACCCAAAACATCAAACTCAATTGTTGTACTTTTTCACAATTCCAACATTCATAAAAAGGGTTCCTTTATAGGTTAGCTCATTATTTCAAATCACATGTATTCAGAGTGAGTCTGACCATCACTTTATTCATTTTTCAGGCATTTTACTGTATGGTTTTTGAGAAATTTAAAAGCAAAATCACCTAAAACAACAAAATGCATCCTAGCAATTGCACGGTGTCCCATTTTCCAACATTCATGAAAAGAGTTCCTTTATAGATTTGCTCATGCTTCCAAGTCATATGTATTCAGAGTGACCCTGACTATCTCTGTATTAATTTTCAAGGCATTTTACTGTATAGTTTTTGAAAAAACCAAAAGCAAACTCACCCAAAACATTAAACTCAATTGTTGCACTTGCACCTTTTCCCATTTTCCATCATTCATAAAAAACGTTCCTTTATAGGTTTGCTCATTATTTTAAGTCATGTGTATTCAGAGTGACCCTGATTATCACTGCATTAATTTTCAAGGCATTTTACTGTATAGTTTTGGAAAAAACTAAAAGAAAACACCCAAAACAGCAAACTCAATTGTTGCACTTGCACTTTTTCCCAGTTTCCAACATTCATAAAAAGGGTTCCTGTATAGGTTTGCTCATGCTTCCAAGTCATATGTATTCAGAGTGACCCTGAATATCACTGTATTAATTTTCAATGCCTTTTACTGTATAGTTCTTGAGAAAACAAAAAGCAAAATCACCCAAAACATCAATCTCAGTTGTTGCACTTGCACTTATTCCCATTTTCCAACAATCATAAAAAACGTTCCTTTATAGGTTTGCTCATTATTTTAAGTCATATGTATTTTGCGTGACCCTGATTATCACTGTGGGGGAAGTCGTGGCCTAATGGTTAGAGAGTCGGACTCCCAATCGAAAGGTTGTGAGTTCGAGTCCCGGGCCGGCAGGAATTGTGGGTGGGGGGAGAGCATGTACAGTTCTCTCTCCACCTTCAATACCACGACTTAGGTGCCCTTGAGCAAGGCATCGAACCCCCCAACTGCTCCCCGGGCGCCGCAGCATAAATGGCTGCCCACTGCTCCGGGTGTGTGCTCACAGTGTGTGTGTGTGTGTGTGTGTGTGTTCACTGCTCTGTGTGTGTGCATTTCGGATGGGTTAAATGCAGAGTACAAATTCTGAGTATGGGTCACCATACTTGGCTGAATGTCACTTCACTTTTTTTTGCGTGACCCTGATTATCACTGTATTAATTGTCAAGGCATTTTACTGTAAAGTTTTGGAAAAAACTAAATGAAAACTCACCCAAAACATTAAACTCAATTGTTGCACTTGCACTTTTTACCATTTTCCAACATTCATAAAAAACATTAATTTATAGGTTTGCTCATTCTTTTAAGTCATATGTATCCGGAGTGACCCTGACTATCTCTGTATTAATGTTCAAGGCATTTTACTGTATAGTTTTTGAAAAAACTAAAAGCAAACACCCAAAACATCAAACTCAATTGTTGCACTTGCACCTTTTACCATTTTCCATCATTCATAAAAAACGTTCCTTTATAGGTTTGCTCATTCTTTTAAGTCATATGTATTCGGAGTGAACCTGACTATCTCTGTATTAATTTTCAAGGCATTTTACTGTATAGTTTTTGAAAAAACCAAAAGCAAACTCACCCAAAACATTAAACTCAATTTTTGCACTTGCACCTTTTCCCATATTCCATCATTCATAAAAAACGTTCCTTTATAGGTTTGCTCATTCTTTTAAGTCATATGTATTTTGCGTGACCCTGATTATCACTGTATTAATTGTCAAGGCATTTTACTGTATAGTTTTTGAAAAAACTAAAAGCAAACTCACCCCAAACATCAATCTCAATTGTTGCACTTGCACTTTTTCCCATATTCCAACATTCATAAAAAGGGTTCCTTTATAGGTTTGCTCATTCTTTTAAGTCATATGTATTTTGCGTGACCCTGATTATCACTGTATTAATTGTCAAGGCATTTTACTGTATAGTTTTTGAAAAAACCAAAAGCAAACTCACCCAAAACAACAATTTCAGTTGTTGCACTTGCACTTTTTCCCATTTTCCAACATTCATAAAAAGGGTTTCTTTACAGGTTTGCTCATACTTTCAAGTCATATGTATTTTGCGTGACCCTGACTATCGCTGTATTAATTTTCAAGGCATTTTACTATATAGTTTTGGAAAAAACTAAAAGCAAACTCACCCAAAACATCGATCTCAGTTGTTGCACTAGCACTTATTCCCATTTTCCAACATTAATAAAAAGGGTTCCTGTATAGGTTTGCTCATTATTTTGAGTTATATGTATTCGGAGTGACCCTGACTATCACTGTATTAATTTTCAAGGCATTTTACTGTATAATGTTTTAAAAAACAAAAAGCAAACTCACACAAAACATCGAACTCAATTGTTGCAATTGCACACTTTCCCATTTTCCAACATTCATAAAAAGGGTTCCTTCATAGGTTTGCTCATGCTTTCAAGTCATATGTATTTGGCGTGACCCTGATTATCACTGTATTAATTGTCAAGGCATTTTACTGTATAGTTTTCGAAAAACTAAAAGCAAACTCACCCGAAACATCAAACTCAATTGTTGCACTTGCACTCTTTCCCATTTTCCAACATTCATAAAAAACGTTCCTTTATAGTTTTGCTCATTTTTTTGAGTCATATGCATTCAGAGTGACCCTGACTACCACTGTATTAATTTTCAAGGCATTTAACTGTATAATTCTTGAGAAAACAAAAAGCAAACTCACCCAAAACAGCAAACTCAATTGTTGCACTTGCACTCTTTCCCATTTTCCAACACTCATAAAAAGGGTTCCTTTATAGGTTATCTCATTCTTTCAAATCATATGTATCCAGAGTGACCCAGACTATCACTGTCTTCATTTACAAGTCAGTTTTGGAGAAAATGTAATGCAAATTCTCTCCAAGCATCTGAGTGCGTGAGCACTTTGACATCACGTCCCATTTTCACTCATAAAAATCTTTCATTTATAGTTTTGCTCATTCTTTTTTCAAGTTTTTTTACTGTATGGTTTTGTAGTAAATTACTGGCAAATTCACCCTTTATACACCATGTCCCATTTTCAAACACTCATAAAAGTCTTTCTTTATAGGTTTGCTTGTTCTGTCAGTTGATTACTGTTCACAGTCACCCTGACTATTAATGTATTAATTTTCACATATTTTTACTGTATAATTTTGGAGAAAATTAAATGCAAATTCACCCAGAATCTAAGTGAATAAGCACTTTTACATCATGTCCCATTTTCGAACCCTCATAAAAATCTTTCATTTACAGGTTTGCTTGTTCTTTTGATTGATTCCTGTTTACAGTAACCCTGACTATTACTTTATTATCATTATTATTATTTAACATTTACATTTAGTCATTTTGCAGATGCTTTTATCCAAAGTGACTTACAATTGTGGGATACATATGGTGATTCATCTTAGAGGCAAACAGACACAGTAAGTGCTTGTAATACCAAGTTTTAGACATTGTTCAAATAAGTACAAGCTAGAAAAACAAGGAATAAATAGAGTTGTTGTTTTTTTTACGATGAAGCCAAGTAGTTTTGAAAGAGATGAGTTTTCAGCTGTCACTTGAAAATTCCTGATAGGGGTGGGAAGATAGTTTTTTCTTTTTTTTCTTCTTTTTCTTCTTTTTTTGATTGTATGGTTTGGAATTAGATTTATGGCAAAATCACAAAAACTAAGTGCATTCTACCAGTTGCACCATTACCCATTTTCAAACACCCATAAAAATCATTTCTTTGTAACTTTGCTCGTTCTTTCTATTGATTACTGTTAATGGTGATCCTGACTATTACTGTGGTCATTTTCAAATATTTTTACTGTAAAGTTTTTGAGACAATTTATGGCAAATTCACCCCAAGTATCTATGTGCACCTTTTCATTATTACATCATGTCTCATTTTCAAACACTCTTAAAATTCTTTCCCTTTATAGGTTTGCTCATTTTTTTATTGATTCCTGTTTACAGTAACCCTGACTATTACTGTATTCATTTTCATGTCATTTTACTTTACAGTTTCGAGAAAACGCAAACTCACTTCAAAAATGTTTTTATAGAGTGTATTTTTGCACTCATATCTCATTTTCCAACGTAAAGTTTCAGTTTCTGAAGGAATTATTATGCAAATATAACATGCTTATAACCACATGAATCTGACTCTTATTTCATAAATAGTATTGGTCAAAATTGCTAGGAAATACCGTTCTGACGTCATACACTCAACCTCTTCTTACATTTTAATTATTAGTGTCACATTTAATTAAGTTAAAATCTTAATTTAAACCGTAGGAAATTATCAGGTTAGTTTTAAAAAAAAATAAAAAAAAATTGACACTTTTCACTTTTAATTAACTCTTTGATCAGTCCTTATTTGTGTCCATGGGTTATAATTTTTAGTTACATTTCTTATGTCTTTGCTTTTATAGCCCTGAGGTTGATGTATTTGTTAATGGTGATTATTCTTGAAAAGCTATTATTCGTTTTGCTGTGTTTGTTTACCATAATCATAAGTCTGTTGAATAGGTCTGCTTAGCTGCAATTTCTTGTTTCCTTACCTGTAACTGATCAATTTCAATTGTATTAAAACGGATTTTAGAATAATCAATCTCAATTAAAATCCAGATACTGTACAACAAGATTACACATGGTAAGATGGTTGACAACACAAAGTAAAAATAAGTAAAATAGTATCAGTGCCCTTGATTGAAAATTATCAAACTTTTATTTTGACTTTACTAAACTTTATTATATCGTATTCTATGTAATTTTAAAAACATTATGCATTTTATATAAATACATGCTATTTATATATATTATACATTTATTTTATTTGTGTATTTTTAGTTTTTTTTTTTTTTTTTTTTTTTTTGTCTTGTTTCAGAAAAGAAATTTGTGCATCTTAAGGAATGATAGCACTTCGGGCATACTGTTGTATATATCATCAGACTGCAGAACAGTGCCTAATGTGGCTTCAACACCTGTGAACAATTATTGACTGTCTTCTGCACACTGATGCATACACCTTAAATCATCTTCTCATATTAGGCTTTTGTTTCATTGCAAAAAAATTACATATTTGCATTTGTATCTGTGAAATGCCATAACACAGGTTACATAATTCCTATAACATCTTATTTCTGTATTTCAGTCTTAATAAAACTCTTGTTTAAATTCCATTAGGTTGTATTGCAGTCGATCAGTCAATATCCTACTGTTATTTCAAGGTGTCATCGAGCATTGAAAGGTGCCTAATAAATTATAATATTATCGTTATCATTAAATTATCATAGGAGTATGCGGCAGCAGAGGCTGTGGAAGAATGACACCAGGGAGTTCTGCAGAGGCATGAGGACTATAATTTGTTATAAGCTTTTTGTACAATAAAAACAACAAATAAAAATAAAGGAAAGCAAACCTCAACAGTTTTTCCCATCAAAACATGAGCACGACTGTTTTCTACAATTCACACTGAAACAATAATAAACTAATATTAATAATAGCAAATAATGTTTGTTATATAATACTTACTGTGACGAGTGGGACGGGGCCGAAAGCCGTGGGAACAGAGCGAGGCCGGTGTAGTGATTGGGAAATGAGTGAAACCTGCTCCACTCACCGGTCTCGAGATCGGAAGGATACAAAAGAGGAGCGATGACCGTGAAGGACGAGAGAGGACCAGGCCTGGGCTTTATTTTGTGTTTAGTTTTTGTTTGTGCACGGCAGTCGTCCGCGAGGGGCTGTTTTGTGTTTATTTCATTATTAAAGCTTAATTTGAATGTCTGCCGGTTCCCGCCTCCTTCTTCCCGGGATTGTGAAGTTTTAGTGTTACACTTGCTATGTGTATCTGATCTCGAAAGATAAGGTATATGTTTCAAATTAGGGCATTTAACAGGATACAAGAGCTAAATTAGTTTAGCCAGGTCTTTTTTTTAAATCTCATCAAATAGAACTTTCCTGACTTCTTTTTGTGCTCTTAATTACTTATTATTATTTGAATTAATACAGTAATAATAGTTAGGGTGACTGAACAGGAATCAATTGAAAGAACAAGCAAACCTATAAAGGAAAGATTTCTATGAGTGTTTGGAAATAGGACTGTCACGATCATTAGCTGGAGTGTCCATAAACTCCAATAAAGGGCACTCCACTCAGGACTCAGGCATTTTTGTGTCCATCCCCTTTTTCAAACTCCATTTCCTATCCTGCCTCATTCCTGGGACTGATTGCACACACACACACACACACCTGAAGCTAATACACAGACACACATATAAGCAGCACAATCAATATCAGTCTAGGGAAGTCGTGTGTAGTTCTGTCTTGCAATTGTCTGTCTTGCATTGTCTTGTTTGTTCCTTCCGTGTCTAATCTTGGATTGTTTATACCGACTCTGATTCTATGATGCCTGCCCCGACCTCTGCTTGTGACTGTTACTGATTCTGGGTATCCCTGACACCATTCCTGATCACTGCCTGTCCGACAGTTCTTATAATAAAGTTCTGCATATGGATCTGAATGTCTCTGACTCTCATTGTAACAAGGACATGGTGTATAAGTGTTTATTCACTTAGACACTTGGAAATTGTGAATTTGCCTTTAATTTTCTCCAAAATTATACAATAACAATATTTGATATTTTTTTAAGTGATAATCTGGGTCACTCTGAATACATATGACTTGAAAGAACGAGCAAACCTATAAAGGAACCCTTTTTATGAATGTTGGAAAATGGGAAATAGTGCAAGTGCAACAATTGAGTTTGATGTTTTGGGTGAGTTTGCTTTTAGTTTTCTCAAACACTATACAGTAAAATGCCTTGAAAATTAATACAGTGATAGTCAGGGTCACTCTGAATACATATGACTTGGAAGCATGAGCAAACCTATACGGGAACCCTGTTTATGAATGTTGGAAAATTGGAAAAAGTTCAAGTGCAACAATTGAGTTTGCTGTTTTGGGTGAGTTTGCTTTTAGTTTTTTCCATAACTATACAGTAAAATGCCTTGAAAATTAATACAGAGATAGTCAGGGTCACTCCAAATGCATATGACTTAGAATAATGAGCAAACCTACAAAGGAACGTTTTTTATGAATGTTGGAAAAATGGGAAAAAGTGCAAATGCAACAACTGAGTTTGATGTTTTGGGTGAGTTTGCTTTTAGTTTTTTCCAAAACTATACAGTAAAATTCCTTGAAAATGAATACATTGGTAGCCAGGGTCACTCTGAATACATATGTCTTGAAAGCATGAGCAAACCTATGAAGGAACCCTTTTTATGAATGTTGGAAAAGGGCAAAGAGTGCAAGTGCAACAATTGAGTTTGCTGTTTTGGGTGAGTTTGCTTTTAGTTTTTTCCAAAACTATACAGTAAAATTCCTTGAAAATTAATACATTGGTAGCCAGGGTCACTCTGAATACATATGTCTTGAAAGCATGAGCAAACCTATGAAGGAACCCTTTTTATGAATGTTGCAAAAGGGCAAAGAGTGCAAGTGCAACAATTGAGTTTGCTGTTTTGGGTAAGTTTGCTTTTAGTTTTTTCCAAAACTATACAGTAAAATGCCTTGAAGATTAATACAGAGATAGTCAGGGTCACTCCAAATACATATGACTTAGAATAATGAGCAAACCTATAAAGGAACGTTTTTTATGAATGTTGGAAAATGGGAAAAAGTGCGATTGCAACAACTGAGTTTGATGTTTTGGGTGAGTTTGCTTTTAGTTTTCGCAAGAACTATACAGTAAAATGCCTTGAAGATTAATACAGTGGTAGTCAGCGTCACTCTGAATACATAAGACTTGAAAGCATGAGCAAACCTATAAAGGAACCCTTTTTATGAATGTTGGAAAATGGGAAAGAGTGCAAGTTCAACAATTGAGTTTGCTGTTGTGGGTGAGTTTGCTTTTAGTTTTTTCCAAAACTATACAGTAAAATTTCTTGAAAATTAAAACATTGGTAGCCAGGGTCACTCTGAATACATATGTCTTGAAAGCATGAGCAAACCTATGAAGGAACCCTTTTTATGAATGTTGGAAAATGGCAAAGAGTGCAAGTGCAACAATTGAGTTTGCTGTTTTGGGTAAGTTTGCTCTTAGTTTTTTCCAAAACTATACAGTAAAATGCCTTGAAAATTAATACAGAGATAGTCAGGGTCCCTCCAAATATATATGACTTAAAAGAATGACCAAACCTATAAAGGAACGTTTTTTATGAATGATGGAAAATGGGAAAAGGTGCAAGTGCAACAATTGAGTTTGATGTTTTGGGTGAGTTTGCTTTTTGTTTTCTCAAGAACTATACAGTAAAATGCCTTGACAATTAATACAGTGGTAGTCAGGGTCAATCTGAATACATATGACTTGAAAGCATGAGCAAACCTATAAAGGAACGTTTTTTATGAATGTTGGAAAATGGGAAAAGGTGCAAGTGCAACAATTGAGTTTAATGTCTTGGGTGCGTTTGCTTTTTGTTTTCTCAAGAACTATACAGTACAATGCCTTGAGAATTAATACAGAGATAGTCAGGGTCACTCCAAATACATATGACTTAAAAGAATGAGCAAACCTATAAAAGGAAAAATTTTTATGAATGTTGGAAAATGGGAAAAAGTGCAAGTGCAACAATTGAGTTTGATGTTTCGGGTGAGTTTGCTTTTAGTTTTTTCCAAAACTATAGAGTAAAATGACTTGACAATTAATACAGTGATAATCAGGGTCACTCCAAATACATATGACTTAAAAGAATGAGTAAACCTATAAAGAATAGTTTTTTATGAATGATGGAAAATGGGAAAAAGTGGAGGAAAGCCCTGCCCACACTTCTGCGACTGAGGGTGAGGTGTTTTTTCGGTTTCTGGCAATGATATGGAGCAACTTATGGACCTTATGGACTGGTCTATGGAGGTAATCCCTGAATTTTCTGTTTCTCCGCTGGTTCCGTCCAGCCCTGAATTTTCTGTTTCTCCGCTGGTTCTGCCCAGCCCTGAATTTTCCGTTTCTCCGCTGGTTCCGTCCAGCCCTGAATTTTCTGTTTCTCCGCTGGTTCCGCCCAGCCCTGAATTTTCCGTTTCTCCGCTGGTTCCGCCCGGCCCTGGATTTCCTGTGTCTCCGCTGGTTCCGCCCAGCCCTGAATTTTCTGTTTCTCCGCTGGTTCCGCCCAGCCCTGAATTTTCTGTGTCTCTGCTGGTTTCGCCAGCCCTGTGTTTTCTGTGTCTCCACTGTTTCCGCCCAGCCCTGAGTTTTCTGTGTCTCCGCTGGTTCCGCCCCACCCTGAACTTTCTGTGTCTCCGCTGGTTCCGCCGAGCCCTTACTTTCTGTGTCTCCGCTGGTTCCGCCCAGCCCTGAATTTTCTGTGTCTCCGTTGGTTCCTCCCAACCTTGAATTTCCTGTGTCTCCTGTATTCCCTCCCAGCCTCCCTCTCCCACCTCCTCCTAGACCTGCCAGTTCCTCTGCTCCACTTCCGCTGGTTCCGTCCAGCCCTGATCCTCCTGTGTTTCCTCCCATCCTTCCTTTCTCTCCTCCTCCTAGACCAGCCAGTTCCTCGACCTCATCTCTGCTGGTTCCAGTCAGTCCTGCAGCTCACACTCAGTCTGCGCCATCTGGGTGCGATGGTTTCGCCGCTGGACTGCCAGTCTCCAGCTCCGCCTTGGCGTGTGAATTGCCTGTCTCCGCCTCCAGCCTCCGAGCCCTGGACTCCTCCTCGGTCCTTCGACCCAGCGGCTCCGCCTTGGCTCTTGGCTCCCTCATCTCCACCATGGCCTGGCATCCCACCTGCTCCACCGGGCTCCCTCGTCCCTCCGGCTCCACCTTGGTCAGTCGTTGACCATCTGCCGCCTCGGGACTCCATTCCTCTGGCTTCACCTCGTCACTCCATCCCTCCGGCTCTGTCAGGCTCCTCCTTCCCTCTGGTTCCACCTCCATCCTCAGTCACTCCGACTCTGCAGCGCTCTTCCAGGTCCCCGCCTCCGCCTTGGTCGCCTGAGCCTTCTGCTCCACCTAGGCCCTCCGGATCCTCGGCTTCACCCTGGCTCTGCGGCTGCGCTGCTCCATCTTGGGCTCCTCACCCAACGGTGCAGACTCCGCCTGTCGGCCCCGTGGTGTTGTCGGCCCCTTTTCCACCATGGCTCCTCCCACCGTCGACTCCACCGTGGATCTCCATCCTGGCTGGTCTCTGGAGGACCATCCGGATCCTCCTGCTCCTGGCTCCTCCCTCCTTCCACTCCACCCTGGTTCCCAGCTCCTTGCTCCCTCTTTGCCTGCCCCTTGCCTGCCCCACGCCCGCCTCCAGAACCCCCACCCTCCCTCCGCTGGTATACCTCTTGCGTTGCGAGGACGCACCGTTCCGGGAGGGGGTGAACTGTTACGTTCTGGAACTTTCAGTTTCCTTATTTGGTCGTCCTGTTCTTGTTTTGTTAATTGATTATTCCCCACCTGTCTCCAGTTCCCTGATTACCTCCTGTGTGTTTAAATACCCTGTCTGTTCAGTTCTTCCTGGTCCGTGATTGATAACCTGGGTGATTTTGGGTGATTTTGCTTTTAAATTTCTCAAAAACCATACAGTAAAATGCCTTAAAAATGAATACAGTGATGGTCAGGCTCACTCTGAATACATGTGATTTGAAAGAATGAGCTAACCTATAAAGGAACGCTTTTTACATGAATGCTAGAAAATGGGAAAAAGTGCAAGTGCAACAGTTGAGTTTGATGTTTTGGGTGATTCTGGTTTTATTTTTTTTGTCCAAAACTATACCGTACAATGCCTTGAAAATGAATACAGTGAAAGTCAGGGTCACTCTGAATACATATGATTTGAAAGAATTAGCTAACATATAAAGGAACACTTATGTATGTAGGAAACTGGGACAGTGCAATTGCTAGGATGAATTCTATTTTGTTAAACACACACACACACACACACACATATATATATATATATATATATATATATATATATATATATATATATATATATATATATATATATGTACATATACACATACTCAAACATGAAGAAAACAATGAATGAATATCATTAATATTATCATTTATAATCATTAATAAACGATTTATAATAATTAATGTACAATGCAAACGTTTATATACAAAAATTAAGTATTTAAAAACGAAAATTTTAAAAACGAAAAGTATAAAACGAAACCGGTGTACGACAGCTTCTTTTCATGCATTTTGACTGCTCTGAGTACCCGTACCGTAAGAGCATGATTACACGCGCAAGCGAAAAAAAAGTGTGGCTGGCTTGACCGTGTATTTTCAAAGCGCGGCTGGCTTGACCGCAGTGATCATTCGCTGTGACCTTCAGCCTGACAGAGAAAATCTCACAAGCACATATAAACACTCATTTTCATGTGTATAATATATTCTTCTAATTGTTTTGTGCCATTTCGCTGCAGTGTTTTAATGTGAAAGGCTGTAAATTCTCTATGTCCCTTATGAAAATTAACCATGGTTTTACTACAAATAAAACCAAAAAACCATGGTTACTATAGTTAAACCATGGTAACCACAAATTAACCATGGTTTTGCTATATTAACCATGGTTTAACCATGGTTCTTGTAGTAAATCTGTGGTTATACAAATGGTACTCAACACGCCAAAAAAACATGGGTTACTACATTTTTACTATAATAAAACCATGGTTATTTTTCGTAAGGGGTGGACTTCAAGTGTTCAGAGAAATACATCGCGAGCTCGCGGCCAGTTGGCTGCCGCGAATATATCATGTTATTACTTTAAACAGTTCAGAAACATCTGAATTTAGCTCTTGGTGTGTTCTAACGGGTAGATTGCGTGCAATCTCCAATATAATTTAATTTAAAAAGGTCTTAAATAAGAATATATTCGCTCGTTGTGAGCTCCGTGGAGACTGAGCTGCCTGAGCTGACAAGCCGTGATTCTTCTCTCGTCTTTCTGACTGCTCTCTGCCCAGAAATCAATTAATAATGAGCCCTGACCCCTGTAATAATCAGATATGTTGGTTTAGCTTGTCAGTTTGAGGGAAATTGTATTATTTACTTGTACTGACCGATTTAAAAGTGAAATGAAACCTTAGACCGGGTATTGCAACTGTAGGGGCGCAATATTTCTCAGACAATGTAAGTCTATGGGTAATGTATTAAACATTAAAAAATTTATTAAAACAAAACCTTAAGTCTGATCACTCTGAAAAGATATAGCACACACCACTGCTCTATCCCGCAGGTGTCTGCCGAGTTTGGGGCTTGTGGCTTTAAAGCACTAGGAGGAGAAGCGTTTAGAATTTTTTAGTCTCAGAAAAATAATAATAAAAAAAATAAGAAGTTTAAATAGCATAACAGTATGTTGGCTTTTCCAAGCCAACATAATAATAAAAATAATAAAAACTAGAATTAAAAGTTAGTGAACTAACTTTGATGTTGGCTTGGCCATCTTGGCCATGGGGCAAAAGAGCCACAGTACTTGTGTGCCCAACATTCTTGAGTTGCCCCGCTGCAAAAAAAAAAAAATAATAATACCATAAAAAAATACACCTGCAACAGTCATTTTCCATGGTCCCTTGCCGTTTTCCTTTTTAATAAAGAGCCTAGGCTATGATAACAGCTAGGACAGGGTTGTCTAGCTGAATGCGAAATAAGTCATGCAAAAACTATAATCTCCTAAATACCATTCAATTTGATCTTATTTTAATAGTACTGACAACATATTTAAGTTATCACACAGTACTGAAAAATTAAAGAAGGGACACTATATATAGTATACTTCGGCGAGTCAAGAGCTAAACAAAAAGTCCTGTTTCATTACAAAATACTGTACCTTTTATAAACTTTATACTATCACCACAAAATTTTTATTTATATTTATTAAAAAATAAATATTTCATAAAACTGAAACTTAAATATATTATTTCTATAGGCTATACAAAAAAGAAAAGAAAAAGACTAAATAATAAGGCTGAATAAGCTGATCTATAGCATGTTAAATGGTTGTTGCCTGTCTATGAATGGTACACCCCTCTAAGCTCACAGAAGTGGTTTGACCCAAGTCCTCAGCAGCCAATGACATTGACCCGTTCAAACTGATTTTTAACGTGTATTTCACGTGTATTTAACGTGTATTTAACATGTGAAATACACGTTAAATACGCGCTGATTTTTCACGTGTAAACAACACGTATTTAACTCGTTAAATATGTGTTGTCTACGCGTGAAATACACGTATTTAACGTGTTGTTGACGCGTTAAAATTCACGTGTATTTGACCCTCTTGGCCTTCCATACACATTAGATATAATGAAGGGAGACGTGAAAAAAGGACATCGCGTTGTTTAGATATGGATTACTTTATCACAGAATATTTGTTCGGCAGCACTTGTTTAGTTTAAAAGAAGACATGGCAAGCTTTCTAAAGATATATCTCTCATGTCTCTTCGTTGAGTATTCATGGAGTTACAGTTCATTTTAATGACGTGTTTGTAAATGAAGATCAGCGCAGACAAAGGCTGCAGACACAGCACACCTTGTTTGTTATCTTTATTTTATAAGTGCACAAAGTTTTGTTGTTATTATGTTTGTATCCAAAAAAAAGTAGACCCTTTACAGATTCGATTGATGTATTGCTCTTATCTGTACGATTAAAACTGAAGGTGTAATTTAAGTTATTTTCGGGTATATCAGGAGAAAATGACTCAAAACGCGTATATGCGTTAATCACTGCAGTCAAGCCAGCCGCGCTTTGAAAATACACGGTCAAGCCAGCCGCAGTTTTTTTTCGCTTGCGCGTGTAATCATGCACTTACTGTACGGGTGCTGAGAGCAGTCAAAATGAATGAAAAGAAGCTGTCGTACACAGGTTTCCTTTTATACTTTTGATTATTTTAAATAATTTGAAAATTTTCGTTTTTAAATACTTACATTTTGTATATAAACGTTTGTATTGTACATTAATTATTATAAATCGTTTATTAATGATTATAAATGATAAGATTAATGATTTTCATTCATTGTTTTCTTATTTAATGTTTAAGTGTGTATATATATATATATATATATGTATGTTTGTGTTTAACAAAATAAAATTCATCCAATTGCACTTTCCCAGTTTCCTACATACATAAGTGTTCCTTTATATGTTAGCTAATTCTTTCAAATCATATTTATTCAGAGTGACCCTGACTTTCACTGTATTCATTTTCAAGGCATTTTACTGTATAGTTTTGGGGAAAATATAAAAGCAGAATCACCCAAAACATCAAACTCAATTGTTGTACTTGTACTTTTTCACAATTCCAACATTCATAAAAAGGGTTCCTTTATAGGTTAGCTCATTCTATCAAGTTATATGTATTCAGAGTGCCACTGACAATCCCTGTATTCATTTTTAAGGTATCTTACTCTATGGTTTTTGAGAAATTTAAAAGCAAACTCAATTGTTGCACTTGCTCTTTTCCCCATATTCCAACATTCATAAAAAAGGGTTCCTTTATAGGTTAGCTCATTCTTTCAAATCACATGTATTCAGAGTGAGTCTGACCATCACTTTATTAATTTTTCAGGCATTTTACTGTATGGTTTTTGAGAAATTTAAAAGCAAAATCACCTAAAACAACAAAATGCATCCTAGCAATTGCACGGTGTCCCATTTTCCAACATTCATGAAAAGGGTTCCTTTATAGGTTTGCTCATGCTTCCAAGTCATATGTATTCAGAGTGACCATGACTATCACTGTATTAATTTTCAAGGCATTTTACTCTATAGGTTTTGAGAAAACTAAAAGCAAAATCACCCAAAACATTGAACTCAATTGTTGCACTTGCACTTGTTTCCATTTTCCAACATTCTTAAAAAGTGTTCCTTTATAGGTTTGCTCATGCTTCCAAGTCATATGTATTCAGAGTGACCCTGACAACCACTGTATTAATCTTCAATGCCTTTTACTGTATAGTTCTTGAGAAAACAAAAAGCAAAATCACCCAAAATATTAAACTCAATTGTTGCACTTGCACCTTTTCCCATTTTCCATCATTCATAAAAAACGTTCCTTTATAGGTTTGCTCATTCTTTTAAGTCATATGTATTTTGCGTGACTCTGATTATCACTGTATTAATTGTCAAGGCATTTTATTTGTATAGTTTTGGAAAAAACTAAATGCAAACTCACCCGAAACATTAAACTCAATTGTTGCACGCACTTTTTCCCATATTCCAACATTCATAAAAAGGGTTCCTTTATAGGTTTGCTCATGCTTCCAAGTCATATGTATTCAGCGTGACACTGACTATCTCTGTATTAATTTTCAAGGCATTTTACTGTATAGTTTTTGAAAAAACCAAAAACTCACCCAAAACATTAAACTCAATTGTTGCACTTGCACTTTTTCCCATTTTCCATCATTCATAAAAAACATTCCTTTATAGGTTTGCTCATTCTTTTAAGTCATATGTATTTTGCGTGACCCTGTTTGTCACTGTATTAATTTTCAAGGCATTTTACTGTATAGTTCTTGAGAAAACTAAAAGCAAACTCACCCAAAACATCAAACTCAATTGTTGCACTTGCACTTTTCCCCATTTTCCAACATTCTTAAAAAGGGTTCCTTTATAGGTTTGCTCATTCTTTTGACTCATATGTATTCAGAGTGACCCTGACTACCACTGTATCAATCTTCAATGCCTTTTACTGTATAGTTCTTGAAAAAAAAAAAGCAAAATCACCCAAAACATCAATCTCAGTTGGTGCATTTGCACTTTTTCCAATTTTCCAACATTGATAAAAAACGTTCCTTTATAGGTTTGCTCATGCTTCCAAGTCATATGTATTCAGAGTGACACTGACTATCTCTGTATTATATTTCAAGGCATTTTACTGTATAGTTTTTGAAAAAACCAAAAACTCACCCAAAACATTAAACTCAATTGTTGCACTTGCACTTTTTCCCATTTTCCATCATTCATAAAAAAACATTCCTTTATAGGTTTGCTCATTCTTTTAAGTCATATGTATTTTGCGTGACCCTGTTTGTCACTGTATTAATTTTCAAGGTATTTTACTGTATAGTTTTTGAAAAAACTAAAAGCAAACTCACCCAAAACATCAAACTCAATTGTTGCACTTGCACTTTTCCCCATTTTCCAACATTCTTAAAAAGGGTTCCTTTATAGGTTTGCTCATTCTTTTGACTCATATGTATTTTGCGTGACTCTGATTATCACTGTATTAATTGTCAAGGCATTTTATTTGTATAGTTTTGGAAAAAACTAAATGCAAACTCACCCGAAACATTAAACTCAATTGTTGCACTTGCACTTTTTCCCATATTCCAACATTCATAAAAAGGGTTCCTTTATAGGTTTGCTCATGCTTCCAAGTCATATGTATTCAGCGTGACACTGACTATCTCTGTATTAATTTTCAAGGCATTTTACTGTATAGTTTTTGAAAAAACCAAAAACTCACCCAAAACATTAAACTCAATTGTTGCACTTGCACTTTTTCCCATTTTCCAACATTCTTAAAAAGGGTTCCTTTATAGGTTTGCTCATTCTTTTGACTCATATGTATTCAGAGTGACCCTGACTACCACTGTATCAATCTTCAATGCCTTTTACTGTATAGTTCTTGAAAAAACAAAAAGCAAAATCACCCAAAACATCAATCTCAGTTGGTGCATTTGCACTTTTTCCAATTTTCCAACATTGATAAAAAACGTTTCTTTATAGGTTTGCTCATGCTTCCAAGTCATATGTATTCAGAGTGACACTGACTATCTCTGTATTATATTTCAAGGCATTTTACTGTATAGTTATTGAGAAAACAAAAAGCAAAATCACCTAAAACATCAATCTCAGTTGTTGCACTTGCACTTATTCCCATTTTCCAACATTCATAAAAAGGGTTCCTTTATAGGTTTGCTCATGCTTCCAAGTCATATGTATTCAGCGTGACACTGACTATCTCTGTATTAATTTTCAAGGCATTTTACTTTATAGTGTTTGAAAAAACCAAAAGCAAACTCACCCAAAACATCAAACTCAATTGTTGCACTTGCACCTTTTGCCATTTTCCATCATTCATAAAAAATGTTCCTTTATAGGTTTGCCCATTCTTTTAAGTCATATGTATTTGGAGTGACCCTGAATATCTCTGTATTAATTTGCAAGGCATTGTACTGTATAGTTTTGGAAAAAACTAAAAGCAAACTTACCCGAAACTTCAAACTCAATTGTTGCACTTGCACTCTTTCCCATTTTCCAACATTCATAAAAAGGGTTCCTTTATAGGTTTGCTCATGTTCCCAAGTCATATGTATTTGGCGTGACCATGATTATCACTGTATTAATTTTCAAGGCATTTTACTGTATAGTTTTTGAGAAAACTAAAAGCAAAATCACCCAAAACATCAAACTCAATTGTTGCAATTGCACACTTTCCCATTTTCCAACATTCATAAAAAGGGTTCCTTCATAGGTTTGCTCATGCTTTCAAGTCATATGTATTTGGCGTGACCCTGATTATCACTGTATTAATTGTCAAGGCATTTTACTGTATAGTTTTCGAAAAACTAAAAGCAAACTCACCCGAAACATCAGACTCAATTGTTGCACTTGCACTCTTTCCCATTTTCCAACATTCTTAAAAAACGTTCCTTTATAGTTTTGCTCATTTTTTTGAGTCATATGCATTCAGAGTGACCCTGACTACCACTCCATTAATTTTCAAGGCACTTTACTGTATAGTTCTTGAGAAAGCAAAAAGCAAATTCACCCAAAACAGCAAACTAAATTTTTGCACTTGCACTCTTTCCCATTTTCCAACACTCATAAAAAGGGTTCCTTTATAGGTTATGTCATTCTTTCAAATCATATGTATCCAGAGTGACCCAGACTATCACGGTCTTCATTTACAAGTCAGTTTTGGAGAAAATTTAATGCAAATTCTCTCCAAGCATCTGAGTGCGTAAGCACTTTTACATCACGTCCCATTTTCACTCATAAAAATCTTTCATTTATAGTTTTGCTCATTCTTTTTTCAAGTCTTTTTACTGTATGGTTTTGTAGTAAATTACTGGCAAATTCACCCTTTATACACCATGTCCCATTTTCAAACACTCATAAAAGTCTTTCTTTATAGGTTTGCTTGTTCTGTCAGTTGATTACTGTTCACAGTCACCCTGACTATTAATGTATTAATTTTCACATATTTTTACTGTATAATTTTGGAGAAAATTAAATGCAAATTCACCCAGAATCTAAGTGAATAAGCACTTTTACATCATGTCCCATTTTCGAACCCTCATAAAAATCTTTCATTTACAGGTTTGCTTGTTCTTTTGATTGATTCCTGTTTACAGTAACCCTGACTATTACTTTATTATCATTATTATTATTTAACATTTACATTTAGTCATTTTGCAGATGCTTTTATCCAAAGTGACTTACAATTGTGGGATACATATGGTGATTCATCTTAGAGGCAAACAGACACAGTAAGTGCTTGTAATACCAAGTTTTAGACATTGTTCAAATAAGTACAAGCTAGAAAAAGAAGGAATAAATAGAGTTGTTGTTTTTTTAACGATGAAGCCAAGTAGATTTGAAAGAGATGAGTTTTCAGCTCTCACTTGAAAATTCCTGATAGGGGTGGGAAGATCGTTTTTTCTTTTTTTTCTTCTTTTTCTTCTTTTTTTTGATTGTATGGTTTGGAATTAGATTTATGGCAAAATCACAAAAACTAAGTGCATTCTACCAGTTGCACCATTACCCATTTTCAAACACCCATAAAAATCATTTCTTTGTAACTTTGCTCGTTCTTTCTATTGATTACTGTTAATGGTGATCCTGACTATTACTGTGGTCATTTTCAAATATTTTTACTGTAAAGTTTTTGAGACAATTTATGGAAAATTCACCCCAAGTATCTATGTGCACCTTTTCATTATTACATCATGTCTCATTTTCAAACACTCTTAACATTCGTTCCTTTATAGGTTTGCTCATTTTTTTATTGATTCCTGTTTACAGTGACCCTGACTATTACTGTATTTATTTTCATGTCATTTTACTTTACAGTTTCGATAAAACGCAAACTCACTTCAAAAATGTTTTTATAGAGTGTATTTTTGCACTCATATCCCATTTTCCAACGTAAAGTTTCAGTTTCTGAAGGAATTATTATGCAAATATAACATGCTTATAACCACATGAATCTGACTCTTATTTCATAAATAGTATTGGTCAAAATTGCTAGGAAATACTGTTCTGACGTCATACACTCAACCTCTTCTTACATTTTAATTATTAGTGTCACATTTAATTAAGTTAAAATCTTAATTTAAACCGTAGGAAATTATCAGGTTAGTTTTAAAAAAAATTAAAAAAAATTGACACTTTTCACTTAATTAACTCTTTGATCAGTCCTTATTTGTGTCCATGGGTTATAATTTTTAGTTACATTTCTTATGTCTTTGCTTTTATAGCCCTGAGGTTGATGTATTTGTTAATGGTGATTATGCTTGAAAAGCTATTATTTGTTTTGCTGTGTTTGTTTACCATAATCATAAGTCTGTTGAATAGGTCTGCTTAGCTGCAATTTCTTGTTTCCTTACCTGTAACTGATCGATTTCAATTGTATTAAAACGGATTTTAGAATAATCAATCTCAATTAAAATCCAGATACTGTACAACAAGATTACACATGGTAAGATGGTTGACAACACAAAGTAAAAATAAGTAAAATAGTATCAGTGCCCTTGATTGAAAATGATCAAACTTTTATTTTGACTTTACTAAACTTTATTATATCGTATTCTATGTACTTTTAAAAACATTATGCATTTTATATAAATACATGCTATTTATATATATTATACATTTATTTTATTTGTGTATTTTTAGTTTTTTTGTTTTGTTTTTTTGCCTTGTTTCAGAAAAGAAATTTGTGCATCTTAAGGAATAATAGCACTTTGGGCATACTGTTGTATATATCATCAGACTGCAGAACAGTGCCTAATGTGGCTTCAACACCTGTGAACAATTATTGACTGTCTTCTGCACACTGATGCATACACCTTAAATCATCTTCTCATATTAGGCTTTTGTTTCATTGCAAAAAAATTACATATTTGCATTTGTATCTGTGAAATGCCATAACACAGGTTACATAATTCCTATAACATCTTATTTCTGTATTTCAGTCTTAATAAAACTCTTGTTTAAATTCCATTAGGTTGTATTGCAGTCGATCAGTCAATATCCTACTGTTATTTCAAGGTGTCATCGAGCATTGAAAGGTGCCTAATAAATTATATTATTATCGTTATCATTAAATTATCATAGGAGTAAGCGGCAGCAGAGGCTGTAAAAGAATGACACCAGGGAGTTCTGCAGAGGCATGAGGACTATAATTTGTTATAAGCTTTTTGTACAATAAAAACAACAAATAAAAATAAAGGAAAGCAAACCTCAACAGTTTTTCCCATCAAAACATGAACAAGACTGTTTTCTACAATTCACACTGAAACAATAATAAACTAATATTAATAATAGCAAATAATGTTTGTTATATAATACTTACTGTGACGAATGGGACGGGGCCGAAAGCCGTGGGAACAGAGCGAGGCCGGTGTAGTGATTGGGAAATGAGTGAAACCTGCTCCACTCACCGGTCTCGAGATCGGAAGGATACAAAAGAGGAGCGATGACCGTGAAGGACGAGAGAGGACCAGGCCTGGGCTTTATTTTGTGTTTAGTTTTTGTTTGTGCACGGCAGTCGTCCGCGAGGGGCTGATTTGTGTTTATTTCATTATTAAAGCTTAATTTGAATGTCTGCCGGTTCCCGCCTCCTTCTTCCCGGGATTGTGAAGTTTTAGTGTTACACTTGCTATGTGTATCTGATCTCGAAAGATAAGGTATATGTTTCAAATTAGGGCATTTAACAGGATACAAGAGCTAAATTAGTTTAGCCAGGTCTTATTTTAAATCTCATCAAATAGAACTTTCCTGACTTCTTTTTGTGCTCTTAATTACTTATTATTATTTGAATTTATACAGTAATAATAGGTAGGGTGACTGAACAGGAATCAATTGAAAGAACAAGCAAACCTATAAAGGAAAGATTTCTATGAGTGTTTGAAAATAGGACTGTCACGATCATTAGCTGGAGTGTCCATAAACTCCAATAAAGGGCACTGCACTCAGGACTCAGGCATTTTTGTGTCCATCCCCTTTTTCGAACTCCATTTCCTATCCTGCCTCATTCCTGGGACTGATTGCACACACACACACACACCTGAAGCTAATACACAGACACACATATAAGCAGCACAATCAATCTCAGTCTAGGGAAGTCGTGTGTAGTTCTGTCTTGCATTTGTCTGTCTTGCATTGTCTTGTTTGTTCCTTCCGTGTCTAATCTTGGATTGTTTATACCCACTCTGATTCTATGATGCCTGCCCCGACCTCTGCTTGTGACTGTTACTGATTCTGGGTATCCCTGACACCATTCCTGATCACTGCCTGTCCGACAGTTCTTATAATAAAGTTCTGCATATGGATCCGAACGTCTCTGACTCTCATTGTAACAAGGACATGGTGTATAAGTGTTTATTCACTTAGACACTTGGAAATTGTGAATTTGCCTTTAATTTTCTCCAAAATTATACAATAACAATATTTGATATATTTTTAAGTGATAATCTGGGTCACTCTAAAAACATATGACTTGAAAGAACGAGCAAACCTATAAAGGAACCCTTTTTATGAATGTTGGAAAATGGGAAATAGTGCAAATGCAACAACTGAGTTTGATGTTTTGGGTGAGTTTGCTTTTAGTTTTTTCCAAAATTATACAGTAAAATGCCTTGACAATTAATACAGAGATAGTCAGGGTCACTCCAAATGCATATGACTTAGAATAATGAGCAAACCTACAAAGGAACGTTTTTTATGAATGTTGGAAAATGGAAAAAAGTGCAAATGCAACAACTGAGTTTGATGTTTTGGGTGAGTTTGCTTTTATTTTTTTCCAAAACTATACAGTAAAATTCCTTGAAAATGAATACATTGGTAGCCAGGGTCACTCTGAATACATATGTCTTGAAAGCATGAGCAAACCTATGAAGGATCCCTTTTTATGAATGTTGGAAAAGGGCAAAGAGTGCAAGTGCATCAATTGAGTTTGCTGTTTTGGGTGAGTTTGCTTTTAGTTTTTTCCAAAACTATACAGTAAAATTCCTTGAAAATTAATACATTGGTAGCCAGGGTCACTCTGAATACATATGTCTTGAAAGCATGAGCAAACCTATGAAGGAACCCTTTTTATGAATGTTGGAAAAGGGCAAAGAGTGCAAGTGCAACAATTGAGTTTGCTGTTTTGGGTGAGTTTGCTTTTAGTTTTTTCCAAAACTATACAGTAAAATTCCTTGAAAATTAATACATTGGTAGCCAGGGTCACTCCGAATACATATGTTTTGAAAGCATGAGCAAACCTATGAAGGATCCCTTTTTATGAATTTTGGAAAAGGGCAAAGAGTGCAAGTGCAACAATTGAGTTTGCTGTTTTGGGTGAGTTTGCTTTTAGTTTTTTCCAAAACTATACAGTAAAATTCCTTGAAAATTAATACATTGGTAGCCAGGGTCACTCTGAATACATATGTCTTGAAAGCATGAGCAAACCTATGAAGGAACCCTTTTTATGAATGTTGGAGAAGGGCAAAGAGTGCAAGTGCAACAATTGAGTTTGCTGTTTTGGGTGAGTTTGCTTTTAGTTTTTTTCCAAAACTATACAGTAAAATTCCTTGAAAATTAATACATTGGTAGCCAGGGTCACTCTGAATACATATGTCTTGAAAGCTTGAGCAAACCTATGAAGGAACCCTTTTTATGAATTTTGGAAAAGGGCAAAGAGTGCAAGTGCAACAATTGAGTTTGCTGTTTTGGGTGAGTTTGCTTTTAGTTTTTTCCAAAACTATACAGTAAAATTCCTTGAAAATTAATACATTGGTAGCCAGGGTCACTCTGAATACATATGTCTTGAAAGCATGAGCAAACCTATGAAGGAACCCTTTTTATGAATGTTGGAAAAGGGCAAAGAGTGCAAGTGCAACAATTGAGTTTGCTGTTTTGGGTGAGTTTGCTTTTAGTTTTTTTCCAAAACTATACAGTAAAATTCCTTGAAAATTAATACATTGGTAGCCAGGGTCACTCTGAATACATATGTCTTGAAAGCATGAGCAAACCTATGAAGGAACCCTTTTTATGAATTTTGGAAAAGGGCAAAGAGTGCAAGTGCAACAATTGAGTTTGATGTTTTGGGTGAGTTTGCTTTTTGTTTTCTCAAGAACTATACAATACAATGCCTTGAGAATTAATACAGAGATAGTCAGGGTCACTCCAAATACATATGACTTAAAAGAATGAGCAAACCTATAAAAGGAAATTTTTTTATGAATGATGGAAAATGGGAAAAAGTGGAGGAAAGCCCTGCCCACACTTCTGCGACTGAGGGTGAGGTGTTTTTTCGGTTTCTGGCAATGATATGGAGCAACTTATAGACCTTATGGACTGGTCTATGGAGGTAATCCCTGAATTTTCTGTTTCTCCGCTGGTTTCGTCCAGCCCTGAATTTTCTGTTTCTCCGCTGGTTCTGTCCAGCCCTGAATTTTCTTTTTCTCCGCTGGTTCCGTCCAGCCCTGAATTTTCTGTTTCTCCGCTGGCTCCGCCCAGCCCTGAATTTTCAGTTTCTCCGCTGGTTCCGCCCGGCCCTGGATTTTCTGTGTCTCCGCTGGTTCCGCTGGTTCCGCCCAGCTCTGAATTTTCTGTTTCTCCGCTGGTTCCGCCCATCCCTGAATTTTCTGTGTCTCCGCTGGTTCCGCCCCGCCCTGAACTTTCTGTGTCTCCGCTGGTTCCGCCCAGCCCTGAATTTTCTGTGTCTCCGCTGGTTCCGCCCAGCCCTGAATTTTCTGTGTCTCCGTTGGTTCCGCCCAGCCTTGAATTTCCTGTGTCTCCTGTATTCCCTCCCAGCCTCTCTCTCCCATCTCCTCCTAGACCTGCCAGTTCCTCTGCTCCACTTCCGCTGGTTCCGTCCAGCCCTGATCCTCCTATGTTTCCTCCCATCCTTCCTTTCTCTCCTCCTCCTAGACCAGCCAGTTCCTCGACCTCATCTCTGCTGGTGCCAGTCAGTCCCGCAGCTCACACTCAGTCTGCGCCATCTGGGTGCGATGGTTTTGCCGCTGGACTGCCAGTCTCCAGCTCCGCCTTGGCGTGTGAATTGCCTGTCTCCGCCTCCAGCCTCCGAGCCCTGGACTCCTCCTCGGTCCTTCGACCCAGCGGCTCCGCCTTGGCTCTTGGCTCCCTCATCTCCACCGTGGCCTGGCATCCCACCTGCTCCACCGGGCTCCCTCGTCCCTCCGGCTCCACCTTGGTCAGTCGTTGACCATCCGCCGCCTCGGGACTCCATTCCTCTGGCTTCACCTCGTCACTCCATCCCTCCGGCTCTGTCAGGTTCCTTCTTCCCTCTGGTTACACCTCCATCCTCAGTCACTCCGGCTCTGCAGCGCTCTTCCAGGTCCCCGCCTCCGCCTTGGTCGCCTGAGCCTTCTGCTCCACCTAGGCCCTCCGGATCCTCGGCTTCACCCTGGCTCTGCGGCTGCGCTGCTCCATCTTGGGCTCCTCACCCACCGGTGCAGTCTCCGCCTGTCGGCCCCGTGGTGTCGTCGGCCCCTTCTCCACCATGGCTCCTCCCACCGTCGACTCCACCGTGGATCTCCATCCTGGCTGGTCTCTGGAGGACCATCCGGATCCTCCTGCTCCGGGCTCCTCCCTGGCTCCTCCCTCCTTCCACTCCACCCTGGTTCCCAGCTCCTTGCTCCCTCTTTGCCTGCCCCCACGCCCGCCTCCAGAACCCCCACCCTCCCTCCGCTGGTATACCTCTTGCGGTGCGAGGACGCACCGTTCCGGGAGGGGGTGAACTGTTACGTTCTGGAACTTTCAGTTTCCTTATTTGGTCGTCCTGTTCTTGTTTTGTTAATTGATTATTCCCCACCTGTCTCCAGTTGCCTGATTACCTACTGTGTGTTTAAATACCCTGTCTGTTCAGTTCTTCCTGGTCCGTGATTGATAACCTGATATTGTGAAGTTATGATGTTAATGTGTAGTATATTGTCTGTATTATCCTTCGATGTTCAGTAAACTCCTCTTTTGTTCAAGACCCTCCTCGAGTGCTTAATTCTTACGTTAGCACACACCTTGCTGTAACACCTATAAAGGAACATTTTTTATGAATGTTGGAAAATGGGAAAAAGTGCAAGAGTAACAATTGAGTTTGATGTTTCGGGTGAGTTTGCTTTTAGTTTTTTCCAAAACTATACAGTAAAATGCCTTGAAAATGAATACAGTGATAGTCAGGGTCACTCTGAATACATATGACTTGGAAGCATGAGCAAACCTATAAAGGAACCCTTTTCATGAATGTTGGAAAATGGGACACAGTGCAATTGCTAGGATGCATTTTGTTGTTTTGGGTGATTTTGCTTTTAAATTTCTCAAAAACAATACAGTAAAATGCCTTAAAAATGAATACAGTGATGGTCAGGCTCACTCTGAATACATGTGATTTGAAAGAATGAGCTAACCTATAAAGGAACGCTTTTTACATGAATGTTGGAAAATGGGAAAAAGTGCAAGTGCAACAATTGAGTTTGATGTTTTGGGTGATTCTGGTTTTATTTTTTTTGTCCAAAACTATACCGTACAATGCCTTGAAAATGAATACAGTGAAAGTCAGGGTCACTCTGAATACATATGATTTGAAAGAATTAGCTAACATATAAAGGAACACTTATGTATGTAGGAAACTGGGACAGTGCAATTGCTAGGATGAATTCTATTTTGTTAAACACACACACACACACACACACACACACATATATATATATATATATATATATGTACATATACACATACTCAAACATGAAGAAAACAATTAATGAATATCATTAATATCATTTATAATCATTAATAAACGATTTATAATAATTAATGTACAATGCAAACGTTTATATACAAAAATTAAGTATTTAAAAACGAAAATTTTAAAAACGAAAAGTATAAAACGAAACCGGTGTACGACAGCTTCTTTTCATGCATTTTGACTGCTCTGAGTACCCGTACCGTAAGAGCATGATTACACGCGCAAGCGAAAAAAAAGTTATATGTTAATGAGTGTTAACATATAAACACTCATTTTCATGTGTATAATATATTCTTCTAATTGTTTTGTGCCATTTCGCTGCAGTGTTTTAATGTGAAAGGCTGTAAATTCTCTATGTCCCTTACGAAAATTAACCATGGTTTTACTACAAATAAAACCAAAAAACCATGGTTACTATAGTTAAACCATGGTAACCACAAATTAACCATGGTTTTGCTATATTAACCATGGTTTAACCATGGTTCTTGTAGTAAATCTGTGGTTATACAAATGGTACTCAACAGGGCAAAAAAACATGGGTTACTACAGTTTTACTATAATAAAACCATGGTTATTTTTCGTAAGGGGTGGACTTCAAGTGTTCAGAGAAATACATCGCGAGCTCGCGGCCAGTTGGCTGCCGCGAATATATCATGTTATTACTTTAAACAGTTCAGAAACATCTGAATTTAGCTCTTGGTGTGTTCTAACGGGTAGATTGCGTGCAATCACCGATATAATTTAATTTAAAAAGGTCTTAAATAAGAATAAATTCGCTCGTTGTGAGCTCCGTGGAGACTGAGCTGCCTGAGCTGACAAGCCGTGATTCTTCTCTCGTCTTTCTGACTGCTCTCTGCCCAGAAATCAATTAATAATGAGCCCTGACCCCTGTAATAATCAGATATGTTGATTTAGATTGTCAGTTTGAGGGAAATTGTATTATTTACTTGTATTGACCGATTTAAAAGTGAAATGAAACCTTAGACCTGGTATTGCAACTGTAGGGGCGCAATTTTTCTCAGACAATGTAAGTCTATGGGTAATGTATTAAACATTTAAAAATTTATTAAAACAAAACTTTAAGTCTGATCACTCTGAAAAGATATAGCACACACCACTGCTCTATCCCGCAGGTGTCTGCCGAGTTTGGGGCTTGTGGCTTTAAGGCACTAGGAGGAGAAGCGTTTAGAATTTTTTAGTCTCAGAAAAATAATAATAAAAAAAATAAGTTTAAATAGCATAACAGTATGTTGGCTTTGCCAAGCCAACATAATAATAAAAATAATAAAAACTAGAATTAAAAGTTAGTGAACCAACTTTGATGTTGGCTTGGCCATCTTGGCCATGGGGCAAAAGAGCCACAGTACTTGTGTGCCCAACATTCTTGAGTTGCCCCGCTGCAAAAAAAAAAATAATAATACCATAAAAAAATACACCTGCAACAGTCATTTTCCATGGTCCCTTGCCGTTTTCCTTTTTAATAAAAAGCCTAGGCTATGATAACAGCTAGGACAGGGTTGTCTAGCTGAATGCAAAATAAGTCATGCAAAAACTATAATCTCCTAAATACCATTCAATTTGATCTTATTTTAATAGTACTGACAACATATTTAAGTTATCACACAGTACTGAAAAATTAAAGAAGGGACACTATATATAGTATACTTCGGCGAGTCAAGAGCTAAACAAAAAGTCCTGTTTCATTACAAAATACTGTACCTTTTATAAACTTTATACTATCACCACAAAATTTTTATTTATATTTATTAGAAAATAAATATTTCATAAAACTGAAACTTAAATATATTATTTCTATAGGCTATACAAAAAAGAAAAGAAAAAAGACTAAATAATAAGGCTGAATAATCTGATCTATAGCATGTTAAATTGTTGTTGCCTGTCTATGAATGGTACACCCCTCTAAGCTCACAGACGTGGTTTGACCCAAGTCCTCAGCAGCCAATGACATTGACCCGTTCAAACTGATTTTTAACGTGTACTTCACGTGTGAAATACACGTTAAATACGCGCTGATTTTTCACGTGTAAACAACACGTATTTAACTCGTTAAATATGTGTTGTCTACGCGTGAAATACACGTATTTAAAATTCACGTGTATTTGACCCTCTTGGCCTTCCATACACATTAGATATAATGAAGGGAGACGTGAAAAAAAGGACATCGCTTTGTTTAGATATGGATTACTTTATCACAGAATATTTGTTCGGAAGCACTTGTTTAGTTTAAAAGAAGACATGTCAAGCTTTCTAAAGATATATCTCTCATGTCTCTTCGTTGAGTATTCATGGAGTTACAGTTCATTTTAATGACGTGTTTGTAAATGAAGATCAGCGCAGACAAAGGCTGCAGACAGCACACCTTGTTTGTTATCTTTATTTTATAAGTGCACAAAGTTTTGTTGTTATTATGTTTGTATCCAAAAAAAAAGTAGACCCTTTACAGATTCGATTGATGTATTGCTCTTATCTGTACGATTAAAACTGAAGGTGTAATTTAAGTTATTTTCGGGTATATCAGGAGAAAATGACTCAAAACGCGTATATGCGTTAATCACTGCAGTCAAGCCAGCCGCGCTTTGAAAATACACGGTCAAGCCAGCCGCAGTTTTTTTTCGCTTGCGCGTGTAATCATGCACTTACGGTACTGAGAGCTGGGTGCTGAGAGCAGTCAAAATTCATGAAAAGAAGCTGTCGTACACAGGTTTCCTTTTATACTTTTGATTATTTTAAATAATTAGAAAATTTTCGTTTTTAAATACTTGAATTTTGTTAATAAACGTTTGTATTGTACATTAATTATTATAAATCGTTTATTAATGATTATAAATGATAAGATTAATGATTTTCATTCATTGTTTTCTTATTTAATGTTTAAGTGTGTGTATACACATATGTATATATATATATATATATATATATATATATATATATATATATATATATATGTATGTTTGTGTTTAACAAAATAAAATTTAGCAATTGCACTTTCCCAGTTTCCTACATACATAAGTGTTCCTTTATATGTTAGCTAATTCTTTCAAATCATATGTATTCAGAGTGACCCTGACTTTCACTGTATTTATTTTCAAGGCATTTTACTGTATAGTTTTGGGAAAAATATAAAAGCAGAATCACCCAAAACATCAAACTCAATTGTTGTACTTGTACTTTTTCACAATTCCAACATTCATAAAAAGGGTTCCTTTATAGGTTAGCTCATTCTATCAAGTTATATGTATTCAGAGTGCCACTGACAATCTCTGTATCATTTTTAAGGTATCTTACTCTATGGTTTTTGAGAAATTTAAAAGCAAACTCACCCAAAACATCAAACTCAATTGTTGCACTTGCTCTTTTTCCCATATTCCAACATTCATAAAAAAGGGTTCCTTTATAGGTTAGCTCATTCTTTTAAGTCATATGTATTTTGCGTGACCCTGTTTATCACTGTATTCATTTTCAAGGCATTTTACTGTATAGTTTTTGAAAAAACTAAAAGCAAACTTACCCAAAACATCAAACTCAATTGTTGCACTTGCACTTTTCCCCATTTTCCAACATTCTTAAAAAGGGTTCCTTTATAGGTTTGCTCATTCTTTTGAGTCATATGTATTCAGAGTGACCCTGACTACCACTGTATCAATCTTCAATGCCTTTTACTGTATAGTTCTTGAAAAATCAAAAAGCAAAATCACCCAAAACAATCTCAGTTGTTGCATTTGCACTTTTTTTTTCAATTTTCCAACATTCATAAAAAACGTTTCTTTATAGGTTTGCTCATGCTTCCAAGTCATATGTATTCAGAGTGACCCTGACTACCACTGTATTAATCTTCAATGCCTTTTACTGTATAGTTCTTGAGAAAACAAAAAGCAAAATCACCCAAAATATTAAACTCAATTGTTGCACTTGCACCTTTTCCCATTTTCCATCATTCATAAAAAACGTTCCTTTATAGGTTTGCTCATTCTTTTAAGTCATATGTATTTTGCGTGACTCTGATTATCACTGTATTAATTGTCAAGGCATTTTAATGTATAGTTTTGGAAAAAACTAAATGCAAACTCACCCGAAACATTAAACTCAATTGTTGCACTTGCACTCTTTCCCATATTCCAACATTCATAAAAAGGGTTCCTTTATAGGTTTGCTCATGATTCCAAGTCATATGTATTCAGAGTGACACTGTCTATCTCTGTATTAAATTTCAAGGCATTTTACTGTATAGTTAGTGAGAAAACCAAAAGCAAACTCACCCAAAACATCAAACTCAATTTTTGCACTTGCACCTTTTGCCATTTTCCATCATTCATAAAAAACGTTCCTTTATAGGTTTGCTCATTCTTTTAAGTCATATATATTCGGAGTGACCCAGATTATCACTTAAAAAATATCAAATATTTTTATTGTATAATTGTTGAGAAAATTAAAGGCAAATTCACAATTTCCAAGTGTCTGAGTGAGTAAACACATACACTATGTCCTTGTTACAATGAGAGTCAGAGACGTTCGGATCCATATGCAGAACTTTATTATAAGAATTGTCGGACAGGCAGTAATCAGGAACGGTGTCAGGTATGTCAGGGATATCTAGAATCAGGAACAGTCACAAGCAGAGGTCGGGGCAGGCATCATAGAATCAGAGTCGGTATAAACAATCCAAGATCAGACACGGAAGGAACAAACACAGGGAAATCGCTCGGAAATGCAAGACAGAACTAAACACGACTTCCCTAGACTGAGATTGATTGTGCTGCTTATATTTGTGTCTATATTATCTGCAGGTGTGTGTGTGTGCAATCAGTCCCAGGAATGAGGCAGGATAGGAAATGGAGTTCGAAAAAGTTGGGATACTGATTAATAAGAGAATACCCTTTAAACTAGTGTCACAGTATTCAGATCCGTATGGTCGATATCTTATAATCAAATGTGAATTATTTGGGGAATTTCATACGCTCTTGAGCATTTAAAAACTAATGGATTGCATAGTCGATATAAAAAACTGGATGACGAGTAATTTCTTACTGCTAAATTCTGAAGAAACAGAGGTGTTAATTATAGGACCTAAAAACTCTGCTTGTAATAACCTAGAACACTGTCTAAGACTTGATGGTTGCTCTGTCAATTCTTCATCATCAGTTAGGAACCTAGGTGTGCTACTTGATCGCAATCTTTCCTTAGAAAGCCACGTTTCTAGCATTTGTAAAACTGCATTTTCCATCTCAAAAATATATCTAAATTACGGCCTATGCTCTCAATGTCAAATGCAGAAATGTTAATCCACGCATTTATGACCTCAAGGTTAGATTATTGTAATGCTTTATTGGGTGGTTGTTCTGCACGCTTAGTAAACAAACTACAGCTAGTCCAAAATGCAGCAGCAAGAGTTCTTACTAGAACCAGGAAGTATGACCATATTAGCCCGGTCCTGTCAACACTGCATTGGCTCCCTATCAAGCATCGCATAGATTTTAAAATATTGCTTATTACTTATAAAGCCCTGAATGGTTTAGCACCTCAGTATTTGAATGAGCTCCTTTTACATTATAATCCTCTACGTCCGCTACGTTCTCAAAACTCAGGCAATTTGATAATACCTAGAATATCAAAATCAACTGCAGGCGGCAGATCCTTTTCCTATTTGGCGCCCAAACTCTGGAATAACCTACCTAACATTGTTCGGGAGGCAGACACACTCTTGCAGTTTAAATCTAGATTAAAGACCCATCTCTTTAACCTGGCATACACATAACATACGAATATGCTTTTATTATCCAAATCCGTTAAAGGATTTTTAGGCTGCATTAATTAGGTAAACCGGAACCGGAAACACTTCCCATAACAACCTATGTACTTGCTACATCATTAGAAGAATGGCATCTACGCTAATATTTGTCTGTTTCTCTCTTGTTCTGAGGTCACCGTGGCCACCAGATCCAGTCTGTGTCCAGATCAGAGGGTCACTGCAGTCACCCGGATCCAGTACGTATCCAGACCAGATGGTGGATCAGCACCTAGAAAGGACCTCTACATCCATGAAAGACAGCGGAGACCAGAACAACTAGAGCCCCAGATACAGATCCCCTGTGAAGACCTTGTCTCAGAGGAGCACCAGGACAAGACCACAGGAAACAGATGATTCTTCTGCACAATCTGACTTTGCTGCAGTCTGGAATTGAACTACTGGTTTCGTCTGGTCAGAGGAGAACTGGCCCCCCAACTGAGCCTGGTTTCTCCCAAGGTTTTTTTCTCCATTCTGTCACCGATGGAGTTTCGGTTCCTTGCCGCTGTCGCCTCTGGCTTGCTTAGTTGGGGACACTTCATCTACAGCGATATCGTTGACTTGATTGCAAATAAATGCACAGACACTATTTAACTGAACAGAGATGACATAACTGAATCCAATGATGAACTGCCTTTAACTATCATTTTTGCATTATTGACACTGTTTTCCTAATGAATGTTGTTCAGTTGCTTTGACGCAATGTATTTTGTTTAAAGCGCTATATGAATAAAGGTGACATTTATAGGCCTCCGGCCTCAAATATGGCCTTTTTAAAAGATATTCAAACAAGATTGGATAGTTCACAAACAGGTCGGATAATTATGGGAGGAGACCTAAATAGCATTTTTAGTGTTTGTGACAGTACAACAAAAACTAGGAAGGCCAATGTTCCAAAACATTTACAGAAATTTCTTTCTGTCAATGCTCTTCAATATATATGGAGGACCTTACATCCAAACTCAAAAGATTACACTTATTATTCAAGTCCTCAGAATAGTTATAGTAGATTGGATTATCTTTTTGTGTCTCAAGGGGGAATTAATAATTGTATATCATGTGAAATTGACAATATTATAATATCTGATCATGCTTCAGTTGTCTGCACCATGACTCCGAAGGAAAACACTTTACATCATAGAATTTGGAGAATGAATAGGAAATATTTAATGGATATGGAATTTGTTGCCTATGTAAAAGAACAAATTAATATTTTTATTTTAACTAATGTGCAGCAACCTCATCCTCAAGATAAGCCAAATATCTGTATTATATGGGACTCCTTTAAAGCATATATAAGGGGGGTAATGATAGCCTTCGCAGCAAAAAAGAAAGCTAGTTTTGAGCAGAATATGGCTAAAATAAAACAGGACATTAATTTAATGGAAATACAACTTAAAAATGGAGACCAAACAAAAAAAAGTAAATTGCAAGAAAAGAAAATAGAAATGGATACTATGCTGATGGATAAAGTTAAAGACTTTAGACATAATTCGAATAAGCTTAATTATATTTCAGCTAATAAATCGGGTAAACACCTGGCATCATTGGTCAAAAGGGTTGCAAAGACTCAGTCTATATCTTTAAAAGAGGAAGAATCGGATGAGGTTATTACAAACAATGCTATTATTAATAAAAGATTTAAGCAATTTTATGAACATTTGTATACAGCAGAGGTTAAAGATGACTCCGATTCCTTCCTTAAATCAGTCAAATTACAGTGCTTATCAGATCATCAAAAGGAAGATATACGGAAAGTCTTTGCAACCTCTGAGATTGAAGCTGCAATTAAGGTATTTCCGGAAAAAAGGCCCCAGGAATAGATGGCCTCCCTATCGAGTTTTACTCAACATTTTGGCCAAATATTAGATCTTTGTTCATGGAGATTGTGAATTCATTTGTTAATCAACAAAAGTTGCCAGAAACTATGTATCTTTCAACTATTTCTGTGATACCAAAACCAGGTCGTGAATGTAATAAGCCTTCTGATTTTAGGCCTATTAGTTTAATCAATTGTGATAAGAAAATCATAACAAAAGTAATGAATAATAGATTGGCATTAATTTTACCTAGCATTATCCACCATAATCAAACTGGGTTTATTCCTAATAGGGATCTTAGAACTAATGTTAGAACATGTATATCCTTAACACAATATGCAAAAAAACATAATATAGATTTGACTTTGATGGCGGTTGATGCTGAAAAAGCATTCGATTGCCTTGAATGGTCATATTTGTATAAAGTGCTTGAAACATTTGAATTCCCAGTAGAATTTATTAATATGGTAGAAACAGTGTATAGAGCCCCCAAAGCACAAGTCTACACCAATGGCGTTCTTTCTGAAGCATTTTCTTTAAGCCGAGGTACTGCTCAAGGCTGTCCATTATCTCCAGCGCTGTTCGCGATGGCTATTGAACCCTTGGCTGAGAAAATAAGACAGACAGATAACATAACGGGTATTACTATAGGCAAAAATGAATATAAATTAAGCTTATTTGCGGATGATTTGTTGTTGTATCTAAGTGATGTGGATATTTCAATTCCGAGTGTAAATAATATAATGAGTAAATTTTCAAAAATTTCAGGTTGTAAAATTAACAGAGGCAAAACCGAAATTTTGACTTTTGGCCAAAAACCAATAAACCCAGAAGTATTTAAACAATTTAAAGTACAAAGCTGTAAAATTAAATATTTAGGTTGTTATATCAGTGCAAATAAAAAGCAATTGTATAAGAGTAATTTTTTAACACTGAAAAATAATCTAAAACATAATCTCAATAACTATAGTGATCTCAAGCTGAACTTAATTGGTAGAATAAACTTGGTAAAGATGATTTGGCTTTCTAAGTTTATTTATTTGTTTCAATGTATCCCACTGACACCACCAAAAACCTTTTTTAAGGAAATAAATTCCATAATTACATCTTTCATTTGGGCTGGAAAACCCCCCAGAATAAAAATAACCCTATTGTTTTGCTCTAAACAGGAAGGAGGGTTAAACCTCCCTAATATGGAATTGTATCAGATAGCAGCTCAGATGTTTTATATTGATCGTATTATTAATAATACTAATGAAGACCCATGGCTGGTTATCGAAAATCATCAACTACAACCAAATAGTTTACTATCCATCTTGTTCTCCAAGAAAAAAGTAAAGACTGATAACTTTGTTGTCAATAGTACATTAAATATGTGGAAAAAAACTAAGCAGATTTTAGGGATGGAGATCGGCACTCCAACACATATTAAGATTTGGAACAATCCGTCTGTTAGAATTCAAGGTACTAAATTAATGTGGAAAACTTGGATGAATGGAGGTATCGAAACATTATCAGATATTATTAGCTTAAATAATATATCCTCATTTGATACACTGAAAGATAAATTTAAATTAAAAGATTCAGAGATATTTAAATATATGCAGTTAAAAAACTGGGTCAAAGAGAACTGTGATATAGTGAATGATGTTCCTGAAAAGATAAAGACCCTTTGGGAAGAAAGTAAGAAAAAGAAAAAATGTATAAGTGTTATGTATGATTATCGCAATAATGTCGTGATCAATTGTAATCTGCTAAGCAAGATATATGAAGGATGGGATAGAGATATAAAGGACTTTAATGCTAAAACAAAATGGAAGGAGTGCTTAAATTTAACATATAAAGTCACATCCAACGAAAATCTTAGATTGATTCAATATAAGTTAATGACTAGAATTTATTATAGTAGGGACAGAATTCATAAGTTTGATGCATCTCCCCCCCCCCCCCACCTGCTTAAAATGCGGTAGTAGTGATTATCTCACTCATTCATTTTGGTACTGTGAAAAAATAAAGAAAACCTGGTTTGATATTGAGAGATGGCTCTCTAACATCTGTAAGCAGAGATTTGTATTTACACCAGAAGCTTGTTTACTTCAAAATGTAACAAAAATGATCCTATGGGATGGCAATTAATATTCTCCTCTTTAGTCTATAAGAAACTGTTGTTACAAAATTGGAAAAACACAGATACCCCAGGTTTGGATAAATGGAAAAATGTAATGAAATATTATCTAAACATCGAGAAAACTCTGTCAGTGGACAAAAATAAACAAAAACAGTTTAATTCGGTGTGGAAACCAATATTCGATGCCCTGTAATTAGCCCAACGCTAACTTAATTTATTTTGTATTTTATTTTTATTTGTTTGTAAATTTAACATGGCAATGTTAAGTAATTTTTGCCTTTTTTTTTTTCTCTCTCTCTCAACAGTTCACCCAAGGAGCACCACCAGTGTAATTTGTGTGTGTGTGTGTGTGTGTAAATGAGACATCATTATTATTATTGTTATTACTTTGGTTTGTTAGCTTGTTTTGTTTATGTTTATTCAAATTTTTTAAAAAAGGGAGGGGGGAAGAGGGAAAGAAAAGTGCTGTATGTATAAAGTGAAGGGGAATGTGTATTGTGAATTATTTATTTATTTATTTTTTTTATTTATTTTTTTATTCCCCCCTATTGCACAGAGGATATTGTTTAGTATTGGTTAATACTTGGATAGACTTGGATGGAAAACCAGGTTGACAAGGTTGTTTATTGTTTTGTCTCTCTGTCTTTCTTTGCTCATGCATAATAAAAACAAGTATAAAAAAAAAAAAGGAAATGGAGTTCGAAAAAGGGGATGGATACAAAAATGCCTGAGTGGAGTGCCCTCTATTGGAGTTTATTGACACTCCAGCTAATGATCGTGACAGTCCTATTTTCAAACACTCATATAAATCTTTCCTTTATAGGTTTGCTTGTTCTTTTAATTTTAACTCTGTTCAGTCACCCTAACTATTATTACTGTATTAATTCAAATAATAATAAGTAATTAAGAGCACAAAAGAAGTCAGGAAAGCTCTATTTGATGAGATTTAAAATAAGACCTGGCTAAACTAATTTAGCTCTTGTATCCTGTTAAATGCCATAATTTGAAACATATACCTTATCTTTCGAGATCAGATACACATAGTAAGTGTAACACTATTAAAACTTCACAATCCCGGGAAGAAGGAGGCGGGAACCGGCAAACATTCAAATTAAGCTTTAATAATGAAATAAACACAAAACAGCACGACAGCCCCTCGCGGACGACTGCCGTGCACAAACAAAAACTAAACACAAAATAATGCCCAGGCCTGGTCCTCTCTCGTCCTTCACTATCTTCGCTCCTCTTTTGTATCCTTCTGATGTCGAGACCGGTGAGTGGAGCAGGTGTGGCTCATTTCCCAATCACTCCACCGGCCTCGATCTGTTCCCACGGCTTTCGGCCCCGTCCCACTCGTCACAGTAAGTATTATATAACAAACATTATTTGCTATTATTAATATTAGTCTATTATTGTTTCAGTGTGAATTGTAGAAAACAGTCGTGTTCATGTTTTGATGGGAAAAATTGTTGAGGTTTGCTTTCCTTTATTTTTATTTGTTGTTGTTTTTATTGTACAAAAAGCTAAAAACAAATTATAGTCCTCATGCCTCTGCAGAACTCCCTGTCATTCTTCCACAGCTTCTGTTGCCGCTTACTCCTATAATAATTTAATGCTAATAATAATAATACAATTTATTAGGCACCTTTTAATTCTCGATGACACCTTGAAATAACAGTAGGCTATTGACTGATCGACTGCAATAAAACCTAACGGAATTTAAACAAGAGTTTTATTAAGACTGAAATACAGAAATAACATGTGATAGGAATTATGTAACCTGTGTTATGACATTTCACAGATACAAGTGCAAATATGCAATTTTTTTATGCAATGAAACAAAAGCCTAATATGAGAAGATGATTTAAGGTGTATGCATCAGTGTGCAGAAGACAATCAATAATTGTTCACAGGTGTCCCACATTAGGCACTGTTGTGCTGTCTGATGGTATATACAACAGTATGCCCAAAGTGCTATTATTCCTTAAGATGCACAAATTTCTTTTCTGAAACAAGGCAAAAAAACAAAAACAAATAAAATAAATGTATAATATATATAAATAGCATGTATTTATATAAAATGCATAATGTTTTTAAAAGTACATAGAATACGATATAATAAAGTTTAGTAAAGTCAAAATAAAAGTTTGATCATTTTCAATCAAGGGCACTGATACTATTTTACTTATTTTTACTTTGTGTTGTCAACCATCTTACCATGTGTAATCTTGTTGTACAGTATCTGGATTTTAATTGAGATTGATTATTCTAAAATCCGTTTTAATACAATTGTAATTGATCAGTTACAGGTAAGGAAACAAGAAATTGCAGCTAAGCAGACCTATTCAACAGACTTATGATTATGGTAAACTAACACAGCAAAACAAATAATAGCTTTTCAAGCATAATCACCATTAACAAATACATCAATCTCAGGGCAATAAAAGTAAAGACATAAGAAATGTAACTAAAAATTATAATCCATGGACACAAATAAGGACTGATCAAAGAGTTAATTAGCCTGATAATTTCCTACGGTTAAAATTAAGATTTTAACTTAATTAAATGTGACACACAATTAAAATGTAAGAAGAGGTTGAGTGTATGACGTCAGAACGGTATTTCCTAGCAATTTTGACCAATACTATTTATGAAATAAGAGTCAGTTTCATGTGGTAATATGCATGTTATATCAGAAACTGAAACTTTACGTTGGAAAATGGGATATGAGTGCAAAAATACACTCTATAAAAACATTTTTGAAGTGAGTTTGCGTTTTCTCGAAACTGTAAAGTAAAATGACATGAAAATGAATGCAGTAATAGTCAGGGTCACTGTAAACCGGAATCAATAAAAAAAATGAGCAAACCTATAAAGGAAAGAATTTTATGAGTGTTTGAAAATGAGACGTGATGTAATAATGCAAAGGTGCACGTAGATACTTGGGGTGAATTTGCCATAAATTGTCACCCAAACTTTACAGTAAAAATATTTGAAAATGACCACAGTAATAGTCAGGATCACCATGAGCAGTAATCAATTGAAAGAACGAGCAAAGTTACAAAGAAAATATTTTTATGGGTGTTTGAAAATGGGTAATAGTACAACTGGTAGAATGCACAGTTTTTTTAAGTGATTTTGCCATAAATCTTATTCAAAACCATTCTGTCAAAAAAAAAAGAAGAAAAAAGAAGAAAAAAAAACGATCTTCCCACCCCTATCAGGAATGCTGAATCCCTGACAATTTTCAAGTGACAGCTGAAAACTCATCTCTTTCAAAACTACTTGGCTTCATCGTAAAAAAAAACAACAACTCTATTTATTCCTTCTTTTTTCTAGCTTGTACTTATTTGAACAATGTCTAAAATTTGGTATTACAAGCACTTACTGTGTCTGTTGTGCCTCTAAGAAAAATCAGTTTATGTATCCCACAATTGTAAGTCGCTTCGGATAAAAGCATCTGCCAAATGACTAAATGTAAATGTAAAATAATAATAATAATGATAATAAAGTAATAGTCAGGGTGACTGTAAACAGGAATCAATCAAAGGAACAAGCAAACCTGTAAATGAAAGATTTTTATGATGGTTCGAAAATGGGACATGATGTAAAAGTGCTTATTTACTTAGATTCTGGGTGAATTTGCCTTTAATTTTCTCCAAAATTATACAGTAAAAATATGTGAAAATTAATACAGTAATACTCAGGGTGACTGTGAACTGTTATCAACTGACAGAACAAGCAAACCTATAAAGAAAGACTTTTATAAGTGTTTGAAAAAAGGACATGGTGTATAAAGGGTGAATTTGCCAGTAATTTTCTAAAAAACCATACAGTAAGAAGACTTGAAAAAAGAATGAACAAACCTATAAATTAAAGATTTTTAAGAGTGAAAATGGGGCGTGATGTAAAAGTGCTTACGCACTCAGATGCTTGGAGAGAATTTGCATTACATTTTCTCCGAAACTGACTTGTAAATGAAGACAGTGATAGTCTGGGTCACTCTGGATACATATGATGTGAAAGAATGAGATAACCTATAAAGGAATATGAGTGTTGGAACATGGGACACAGTGCAATTGATAGGATGCATTTTGTTATTTAGGGTGATTTTGCTTTTCATTTTCTCAAAAACTATATAGTAAAAGGCCTTGACAATTAAGACAGTGATAGTCAGGGTGACTTCAAATACATATGACTTGAAAGAATGAGCAAACCTATAAAGGAACGTTTTTTAAGAATGTTGGAAAATGGGGAAAAAGTTCAAGTGCAACAATTGAATTTGATGTTTTGGGTGAGTTTGCTTTTAGTTTTTAAAAAAAAACTATACAGTAAAATGCCTTGACAATTAATACAGTGATAAACAGGGTCACGCAAAATACATATGACTTAAAAGAATGAGCAAACCTATAAAGGAACGTTTTTTATGAATGATGGAAAATGGGAAAAGGTGCAAGTGCAACAATTGTGTTTGATGTTTTGGGTGATTTTGCTTTTAGTTTTTTCAAAAACTATACAGTAAAATGCCTTGAAAATTAATACAGAGATAGTCAGGGTCACTCCGAATAGATATGACTAAAAAGAATGAGCAAACCTATAAAGGAACGTTTTTTATAAATGATGGAAAATGGGAATAAGTGCAAGTGCAACAATTGAGTTTAATGTTTCGGCTGAGTTTGCATTTAGTTTTTTCCAAAACTATACAGTAAAATGACTTGACAATTAATATAAAGGAACCCATTTTATGAATGTTGGAAAATGGGAAAAGGTGCAAGTGCAACAATTGAGTTTGATGTTTTGGGTGTTTGCTTTTGGTTTTTTCAAAAACTATACAGTAAAATGCCTTGAAAAGTAATACAGTGATAATCAGGGTCACTCCGAATACATTTGACTTAAAAGAATGAGCAAACCTATAAAGGAACGTTTTTTATGAATGATGGAAAATGGGAATAAGTGCAACAATTGAGTTTAATGTTTCGGCTGAGTTTGCATTTAGTTTTTTCCAAAACTATACAGTAAAATGCCTTGACAATTAATACAGTGATAATCAGGGTCACGCAAAATACATATGACTTGAAAGTATGAGCAAACCTATAAAGGAACCCTTTTTATGAATGTTGGAAAATGGGAAAAAGTGCAAGTGCAACAATTGAGATTGATGTTTTGGGTGAGTTTGCTTTTGGTTTTTTCAAAAACTATACAGTAAAATGCCTTGAAAATTAATACAGAGATAGTCAGGGTCACTCCGAATACACATACCTAAAAGAATGAGCAAACCTATAAAGGAACGTTTTTTATGAATGATGGAAAATGGGAAAAAGTGCAAGTGCAACAGTTGAGATTGATGTTTTGGGTGATTTTGCTTTTAGTTTTTTCAAAAACTATACAGTAAAATGCCTTGAAAATTAATACAGTGATAGTCATGGTCACTCTGAATACATATGACTTGGAAGCATGAGCAATCCTATAAAGGAACCCTTTTCATGAATGTTGGAAAATGGGACACCGTGCAATTGCTAGGATGCATTTTGTTGTTTTGGGTGAGTTTGCTTTTAAATTTCTCAAAAAACATAGAGTAAAATACCTTAAAAATGAATACAGTGATTGTCAGTGGCACTCTGAATACATATAACTTGATAGAATGAGCTAACCTATAAAGGAACCTTTTTTTATGAATGTTGGAATTGTGAAAAAGTGCAAGTGCAACAATTGAGTTTGATGTTTTGGGTGATTCTGCTTTTATTTTTTCTCCAAAACTATACATTAAAATGCCTTGAAAATGAATACAGTGAAAGTCAGGGTCACTCTGAATACATATGATTTGAAAGAATTAGCTAACATATAAAGGAACACTTATGTATGTAGGAAACTGGGACAGTGCAATTGCTAGGATGAATTTAATTTTGTTAAACACAAACATTATATATATATATATATATATATATATATATATATATATATATATATATATATATGTATATATATATATATATATATATATATATATATATATATATATATATATATATATACACACACACTTAAACATTAAATAAGAAAACAATGAATGAAAATCATTAATCGTATCATTTATAATCATTAATAAACGATTTATAATAATTAATGTACAATACAAACGTTTATATACAAAAATTAAGTATTTAAAAATGAAAACTTTCAAATTATTTAAAATAATCAAAGTATAAAAGGAAACGTACTCGGTTACTAACGTAACCTCGGTTCCCTGAGATGAGGGAACGAGTACTGCGTAAGCTAGCTTACGCTATGGGAAAAGGTCCCCTTTTCTCGAGAATATGAAGCCAAAAATTATCCTTAATTTTTAAATAATGTAAAACGCAGTGCTGCAGCACAGCAGACCTAAGCGAAGCGGCTCGCGCGCTTATTGGCTGTGCTGTGGCAACTGCAGCAACCTATGGTGAGGCGGCGGAGAGGAACGAACCAATGGGGGCGCTTCGCGCCCATTGGACGTCAGAGCGCGCCAAAATAGGCGTGGCTGGAACTATATAAGCCACCGCTTCGCCATAGGGATCAGGTTTTAAATCGACTGAAGCGATCACCCGGTCCGAGCACATAGCAGATTATAGAATCTAATAAATGTGGACGGAGAGGCCCAGCCTGCCGCCGCACAGATATCATCCAGTGGTATCCCGCAGGACCACGCCCATGACGAGGCCATACCTCGGGTGGAATGGGCTCTGATGCCGAACGGGCAGTGAAGGCCTTTAGATTTGTAAGCCAGCGAGATAGTGTCTACTATCCATCGTGATAGGCTCTGCTTCGTGGTGGCGAGACCTCGGGTGCGCCCACCAAAGCATATGAAGAGCTGGTCCGACCTCCTGAATGAGGCGGAGCGCGCAATATAGGTTTTGAGAGCCCTGACGGGGCAGATGAAGCTCGCGTTGCTTTCGTCGCTTTGCGAGGAAAGGGCTGACAGCGAGATGACCTGTGCTCTGAACGGTGTTGAGAGCACCTTGGGGACATAGCCGTGTCTTGGTCTGAGAATGACTCTGGAGTCATTAGGCCCAAACTCGAGACAGTCAGCGCTTACAGATAGCGCATGTAAATCCCCCACTCGCTTGACTGAGGCCAGAGCCAGTAGAAAAGCGGTTTTGAACGAAAGAAGCTTCATATCGACAGACTGAAGCGGTTCAAAAGGGGGGCCCTTTAAGGCCTCTAGGACCGTAGACAGGTCCCAGGAAGGGATTGAAGGGGGTCGGGGAGGGTTCATCCGACGAGCTCCCTTAAGGAAACGAATGACCATTTCGTTTTTTCCCAGTGATAGGCCGGCCACCGGAGCATGAGAAGCTGCAATGGCTGCCACATACACTTTGAGCGTAGACGGGGATCTGCCCGCATCTAAACACTCCTGTAGGAAGGAGAGTATCTCCGTCACGTCACATAAGTGAGGGTCTAGGTTCCGTGTCCCGCACCAGGTGGAGAACACTGACCATTTCTGCGCGTAAAGGCGCCTGGTTGAGGGCGCTCTGGCTTCCGTAATGGTCTTTAACACTCCCTCAGGGAGGTTCCCGGGTACCCGTTGAGGGGCCATACATGAAGGGCCCAAAGTTCGGGGTGGGGATGCCAGAGCGCGCCCTTCAGCTGCGTGAGGAGATCTTTCCGCAGCGGTATTGGCCATGGGGCTGTACTGGACAGCTGCATCAGCTCGGAGAACCAAGGTTGGGTCGTCCAGAGTGGGGCTACTAGCAGCATAGCACATCTGCTCTTCCTGACCCGATCGATGACCTGCGGTAGCATCGCGACCGGTGGGAAGGCATAAAGCGGGCGTCTGGGCCAATCGAGGGCCAGCGCGTCCCTGCTCTTTGAAAAATATATTGGGCAATGAGCGTTGTCTTCTGAGGCGAAGAGGTCGACCTCTGCCCTGCCGAAGATGCTCCACATCAACTGAACCGTTTGTGGGTGAAGAGACCACTCCCCAGGGGGAACCTTCGCCCTTGAAAGCATGTCCGGGCCCCGGTTCAGGATGCCAGGTACATGCGCTGCCTTTAGCGATCGCAGATTGTAATGTGCCCATGTCAGAAGACGTTCGGTCAGGGTGTGCAAGGTTTTTGACCTGACACCACCCTGGCGATTTATGTAGGCCACCACTGACATGCTGTCTGATCTGACCAGAACGTGGTGGTCCTTTAAAAATGGGAGGAAAGCTTTCAGGGATAGTTCGACCGCTATCATCTCCAGACAGTTTATGTGTAACAGTCGCTCCGGGCTCGACCAGAGGCCGGAGGCAGACCTGCCCTCGTACAGGGCGCCCCAACCGAGGTTGGATGCATCTGTCGAGACTACTTTCCATTTCGAGACAGCGCCCGTGCTTACGCCTAACTGATACCAGTTGGCTATTTTCCAAGGGGCCAGAGCTGTGATGCAGCCGTGGGTCACCTTGATGCGCGCGAGGCCGGAAATCCAGACGCGCGCTGGAACACGGTCTCTCAGCCAGCGCTGTAGTGGGCGCATGCGCAGCAGGCCCAGTTTGAGAACCGCAGAGGCTGATGCCATCAGACCTAGCATTTCTTGAAATCGTTTGAGCGGGTAAAGAGACCCGGCTTTGAACGACACGGCTAGATGCTGAATAGTGAGAGCGCGCTGTGACGTCAGACGCGCTGTACACGTCACAGAGTCTATGTCTATCCCCAAAAAGGAAATCCTCTGGCTGGGAGACAGAGCGCTCTTGACAGTGTTGATCGTGAGACCCAGGCATTCTAAATGGCTGAGGATCCAGGATCTGTGTGTCGTCAGTAGTTCCTCGGAATGGGCTAAAACTAGCCAGTCGTCGAGGTAGTTCAATACTCGCACTCCCCGCATTCTCAGGGGTGCGAGAGCGGCATCCATGCACCGTGTAAACGTACGGGGCGCTACGGAGAGGCCGAATGGAAGAACCATGTACTGATAAGTCTGCCCCTCGAAGGCGAATCTCAAGAATGGCCTGTGATGAGGTGCTATTTGAATGTGAAAGTAAGCGTCTTTCAGATCCACTGAGAAAAACCAATCCCTCGGGCGAATTTGCGCGAGTATTTGTTTGGTAGTTAACATTTTGAACGATCGCGCCATAAGCGCTTTGTTCAAACGTCTGAGATCTAGGATGGGTCTGAGACCGCCATCCTTTTTTGGTACGAGGAAGTAGCGGCTGTAAAAGCCTGACTCGCGCTGCGCAGGGGGGACAGTTTCTATCGCCCCTTTTGCAAGAAGGTTTATCAGTTCGGCGCGAAGGACGTGTGTCATTTCGCTTTTCACTTTCGTTTCGACCACGGCGCGAAAGCGCGGCGGTCTGCGAGCGAACTGGAGCGAGTAACCTCGTTTTATTATATTCAAAACCCAATTTGATATGCCGGGGATGGCCTGCCATGCAGCGGCTCGTGCGGCTATAGGTTGAATGTGCTTCGGGCACTGGCCGCCTGTTATGAGGGGACCAGTAGCTCGAGTATGCTGTGCTTGGGACACTGTGGTGACAGCGCTTATTTGTAGGGTTGCGCACTGAGAAGTGGGCACGCGCGCTACATTTAGAGCACCTCCGGCGCGAGCGGGAAGGTGGGCATGAAAGGGGACCCGAGTGTGTTTTTGTGACACTTGGGGGAGTGTGTATACATGTAGGGGTGCGTACTGTGTAGTGGGCACACTGCCTACATAGAAAAAGCTCTTTTTGTGCTTTATTGAGGTCGCCGTGAAAACAGCGTTTGTGTGCAGGCGTGCGTGCATTGTAACAGGCTCGTTTACTGCAGTATAGACATCTCCAACCGCCTTTAGTGAGGGGATTGGAGGAAGTATGTGAGGTTTCTTGTGTGGTGGTCCGGCCGCAGCGGGACTTAACCACAGTCTTTTCAGCCCGAAGGTCAGGAGGGCTTCGGAGGCTCGGGGTTCAGCACAATCCTGGGCCGAGGTCCCCGTCTCTCTGGCGGTTTGCGGCTCGTAGAGCGAGAGCGGTGCTGTGTTTTGGTCGCTGGGCGAGACTGTAAGTCTGGCTGCGATGGCTTCGAGGTCTGAGGGGGCGGCGCATTTCTACGGTGTCCCGCAGCAGAGCTAGAGCGTTTCGGCAGGAAGTGTCTCATTGCTTGTGACGTCTTCTGAGCCTCAGTGAAGCGTTCAGCGAAACCCTTAACCGACTGGCCAAAGAGGCCGGAAGGCGAGATAGGAGAGTCAAGAAAGGCGGATTTGTCGGCGTCTTTCATCTCCGTGAGCGTGAGCCAGAGGTGTCGCTCTAAAACAGCGAGGCTTGCCATGCTTCGGCCGATCGCTTGTGCTGTGGTCTTTGTCGCACGCAGGGCTAGATCAGTAGCGCTGCGGAGATCTTTAAAGTCATAGGTATCTGGGGCAGACTCGTCCAGGTTACGGAGAAGTCTGGCCTGAAAAACCTGCAGCACAGCCATGGTGTGTAGAGCCGAAGCAGCTTGACCAGCAGAGGTGTATGCTCGGCCAGCGAGAGCTGAGGTGGTGCGGCACGGTTTGGATGGATGCACAGGCTTCGACCGCCATCCTGCGGCTGAGGGCGGGCAGAGGTGTGCAGCAATTGCCTCCTCGAGAGGGAGGAGGCTCTCGTAACCATGGTCTCGGGCGCCGTCGACAGAGGAGAGCGCTGACGAGACAGAAGTTTTCAAGCGTGCGGAGAATGGGGCTTTCCACGACTTCGTGAGTTCATCGTGAACTTCCGGGAAGAAGGGGGCGTTTCTTTGCGGAGGGGCCGAAGGGCGCCCCTGCAAGAACCATTCGTCCAGCCTGCTTTTAGCGGGCTCGTCGGGAGGAGACCAGTCGAGCTGAAGGTCGCTGACAGCCCTTGTAAGCACGCGAGTAAGCTCCGCGTCGATATCAGCGCGTTGTCCGGTGCAGCTGGGGGCTGTAGAGGGGGGGGGGGTCCGCAATGGAGCCCGACCATTCCTCACTACTGGACGCGGCGAGAGAAAGGCTGTCGTGTCTGTCCTCTCCCGCCTCAGGCGCTCCGAAGGAGAAGGGGGCGCTGGTGAGCAGAGACTGGCGCTGCTCGTCCACGAAGAGGACAGGCGAAGGAGAGAGAGCGGGCGAGGCACGCGGGGAGTGTTCCGGCTTGAGCTCGCGTGTAGCAGTGTGCTCAGGCATTCTCTGATTGCGGCGTTTCTTACGCGGCACTTGAGAGAGAAGAGGCGGAGCGGGTGGAGCATCGTGGCTGGTTTGAGCTAATCGAGCCCGCAGGGTCGATATAGCCATGTTGTCGTACTCAGGGCAGCCGCCCTTGGAGAGTGCGTTCTCAGCATGCTCGCGGCCCAGGCAGGAGACACAGAGGATGTGGCGGTCCTCGCTGGGCAGAGGGCCTCGGCAGGAAGCGCAGGCCCGAGGCATTTGAAACAACGCCTCGAATTTTGGAGAAAAAAGTGTGATGCAGCGGCAAACACACTAGCTTTATAAAGGATATAGTCACGCCGGATGGCGCAGCAGGAAGCGAGTGCTGAAGGCGGCGTCGAGATGAAGCACGAGCCGACGTCCTCAGATCTGCGTTGCAGTGCTATCCCGCTGAGAGGCTTTTCGACGGCGTGTAGAGGCTTCTCCGGAGAAGACAGCGAAGTGCAGGTGAGATCGCTGAAGGAGATGAAATCTGATCCCTATGGCGAAGCGGTGGCTTATATAGTTCCAGCCATGCCTATTTTGGCGCGCTCTGACGTCCAATGGGCGCGAAGCGCCCCCATTGGTTCGTTCCTCTCCGCCGCCTCACCATAGGTTGCTGCAGAGCCGTTTCGCTTAGGTCTGCTGTGCTGCAGCACTGGGTTTTACATTATTTAAAAATTAAGGATAATTTTTGGCTTCATATTCTCGAGAAAAGGGGACCTTTTCCCATAGCGTAAGCTAGCTTACGCAGTACGAGAGTACTCTCGAAAGGGAACCTGTGTACGACAGCTTCTTTTCATGCATTTTGACTGCTCTTAGCACCCGTACCGTAAGTGCATGATTACACGCGCATGAGAAAAAAAAGTGCGGCTGGCTTGACCGTGTATTTTCAAAGCGCGGCTGGCTTGACCGCAGTCGTAAATCGACTCCAGAGGGTTTTAAAAGGCTGTCGTGACTTTTTTTCCTTCCAGTATTCATAAGCTGTATCACCCGCTGTCAAATTATATTTCATTCTGCACACATAAACAGCTCGAAAACACCTGAAATCTGCTCTTGTTGTGTTCTAATGGGTGGATTAGTGCATTCGCTGTGATATTATTTTTGGAAGCTCTTAAAAAATATAAAAATGCTTTTATTCTGAGCTCGTAGTGATAACTGGGCTGGCTAATGAAGCGCTCAGTTCTTTCTCGTCTTTCTCTCTGTTCTTTGGCCAGAGACATAATTTATTAATGAGATCTGACCCGGTAATAATAACATATGTTGGTTTAGCTTGTCAGTGTGAATGAAATGTGTATTTATTTGTCCGATCTCGCCCCGAAACGCGGCTGTCATGTGACTTTTTTTTCCCTTTGCGATGTCAAATATTGCATTTTGCACACATACATGGCTCAAAAAACCCTGGATTTTGCTCTTGTTGTGTTCTAATGGGTGGATTGTGTGCATTCGGAGTAATATTGTATTTTAAGAAGCTCTTAAAAAATATATATAAATGACTTTACCATGTTGTGCAGCGCCGAATCAATCTATGTGACTTTCAGTCTGACAGAGAAAATCTCACAAGCACATATGAACACTCATTTCCATGTGTATAATATATTCTTCTAATTGTTTTGTGCCGTTTCGCTGGAGTGTTTTAATGTGAAAGGCTGTAAATTCTCTATGTGGACTTCAAGTGTTCAGAGAAATACATCGCGAGCTCGCGGGTAGTTGGCGGCCGCGAATATATCATGTTATTACTTTAAACAGTTCAGAAACATCTGAATTTAGCTCTTGATGTGTTCTAACTGGTAGATTGCCTGCAATCGCCGTAATATTGTACTTTTAAAAGGTCTTAAATAAGAATAAATTCGCTCGTTGTGAGCTCCGTGGAGACAATGCCTCCAGCAGCTGACAAGCAGTGATTCTTCTCTCGTCTTTCTGACTGCTCTCTGCCCAGAAATAAATTATTAATGAGCCCTAACCCCTGTACTAATCAGATATGTTGGTTTAGTTTGTCAGTTTGAAGGAAATTGTATTATTTACTTGTATTTTTAACCAGTTTAAAAGTGAAACGAAACCCGACTCCTCCCCTAAATCTCTCTCGGCTATTGCAACTGTAGGGGCGCAATTTTTCTCAGACAATGTAAGTCTATGGGTAATGTATTAAACATTTAAAAATTAATTTAAAAAAAAACTAAGCCTGATCACTCTGAAAAGATATAGCACACACCACCGCTCTATCCCGCAGGAGTCTGCCAAGCCAACATAATAATAAAAATAAGAAGTTTAAATAGCATAACAGTATGTTGGCTTTGCCAAGCCAACATAATAATAAAAACTAGAATTAAAAGTTAGTGAACTAACTTTGATGTTGGCTTGGCCATCTTGGCCATGGGGCAAAAGAGCCACAGTACTTGTGTGCCCAACATTCTAGAGTTGCCCCGATGCAAAAAAAAATAAAAAATACCATAAAAAAATACACCTGCAACAGTCGTTTTCCATGGTCCCTTGCTGTTTTCCTTTTTAATAAAAAGCCTAGGCTATGATAACAGCTAGGACAGGGTTGTCTAGCTGAATGCGAAATAAGTCATGCAAAAACTATAATCTCCTAAATACCATTCAATTTGATCTTATTTTAATAGTACTGACAACATATTTTAAGTTATCACACAGTACTGAAAAATTAAAGAAGGGACACTATATATAGTATACTTCGGCGAGTCAAGAGCTAAACAAAACTTTATAAGCTTTATACTATCACCACAAAATTTTAATTTATATTTATTAAAAAATAAATATTTCATAAAACTGAAACTTAAATATATTATTTCTATAGGCTATACAACAAAGAAAAGAAAAAGACTAAATAATAAGGCTGAATAAGCTGATCTATAGCATGTTAAATGGTGGTTGCCTGTCTATGAATGGTACACCCCTTTAAGCTCATAGAAGTGGTTTGACCCAAGTCCTCAGCAGCCAATGACATTGACCCATTCAAATTGATACGTGTATTTTGCGTGTATTTAACGTGTATTTAACATGTGAAATACACGTTAAATACGCGCTGATTTTTCACGTGTAAACAACACGCGTTAAAATTCAGGTGTATTTGACCCTCTTGGCCTTCTATGGAATACACGGGAATTTTAACGCGTCAACAACACGTTAAATACGTGTATTTCACGCGTAAACAACACGTATTTAACGCGTTAAATACGTTGTTTACGCGTGAAAAATCAGCGCCTATTTATTTAACGTGTATTTCACGTGTTAAATACACGTTAAATACACGTGAAGTACGCATTTAAAATCAGTTTGAACGGTCAATGTCATTGGCTGCTGAGGACTTGGGTCAAACCACTTCTGTGAGCTTAGAGGGGTGTACCATTCATAGACAGGCAACCACCATTTAACATGCTATAGATCAGCTTATTCAGCCTTATTATTTTGTCTTTTTTTTCTTTTCTTTTTTTGTTAAGCCTATAGAAATAATATATTTAAGTTTCAGTTGAATGAAAAACTTATTTTTTTACCACTCATGCCTTTTTGTAAATAAACACATTAGTGGACATTCTAGCTTTAATAGTGGTCACTCTTAAAGGGTTAGAAGTAAAGCAACAAATCTGTTTTATGGATGGTAACTGTAAAATTATTACTGAAATATAATTGGTAATTAGTTACACTACTAGTTACTGCAAAAGTAATATTATTAAAATAACTAAATTATTAGTAACTGCTTACTGCTCAACTCTTACCTTCAGTAAAAAAAAAATTATATATATATATATATATATATATATATATATTTGGACATTCTCCTGCTGAGAAATAACTGATAAAATGTAAGAAAAAATTTAGTGTTCAAGAGAAATTATTTATATCCGTCTTATTTGATATTCAATATCTCAGGACATAAATAAGGTAAGTTAAAGTGTATCGGTTTCAAATGTTTTGGTGATAGTATAAGACTTAAGTTAGCATTAACATTTGTGTGGGGGAAATAGTTACAATGGAGGTAAGCAATCAATTTAGGTTTAAGATACAAACCATTGAAATCAATATCTGTCTTTAGAAAACAATCATCTTAGTAATCAACAGCTTTTATTGTGCTTACATTTACAGCTATCGCCAGCAGGTGGCACTTATTGAAACCTTTTTATTCAGCAATTCTGCACTTTTTGTTCAGCGATTATGCACTCATCAGACAATCAGTAATTAGGTACACAGGCGATGTTATAAGACATAAGCATTTAAGACTTTCAGGATTAGAATGAGAGCTTGTACTAGGGTCAGGACAACAGAAGTATTCTACTGCTACCACCATAATAATAAACAATAATTCATTACATTTACATAGCACTTTTCTAGGCACTCAAAGCGCTTTTACATAGTAAGGGGGTATCTCCTCATCCACCACCAGTGTGCAGCATCCACCTGGATGATGCGACGGCAGCCATATTGCACCAGAATGCCCACCACACACCAGCTTACTGGTGGAGAGGAAACAGAGTGATGAAGCCAATCAGCAGATATGGGGATTGTTAGGAGGCCATGATGGTCCGAGGCCAATGGGCGAATTTAGCCAGGATGCCGAGGTCACACCTCTACTCCTTTCGAAAGACATCCTTGGATTTTTAATGACCACAGAGAGTCAGGACCTCGGTTTAACCCTCTTAAGTCTAAGGGTATTTTTGGGGCCTGGAGAAGTTTTGTCATGCCCTGACATTTGTGCTTTTTTCAGTTTCTTATAAATATCTAAATGGTTAAAGTCTAATCTCACTGTAATCAGTACAAACTGGGCTATAATAATATGTGAGCAGCATGTATGTACATGATTGTGTTTTTGAGAAAAAAAATGTTATGCGTGGTTAGTGAAAAACAAAAAATGTTAAAACACTTGAATAAGGCAAAAAAACATAAAGAACAATGGTTCCCGGGATTTTTGAGAACTGGGGCTTGTAGCCTAGAATTTTTCTTTCTAAATTATGTGAAAATCATCTTGTTTACTCACTTACAGAAAACAATATATTGATTTAAATTTTCTAAGACACTTTTTGTTGGTAAAAGTCATATGCGAGTAGGCGTCAACTATCATGAATATCATTGTGATTTACACCTGAGAAGACAAAGGCCTGCATAATGAGCTGCATAATGAGCCATTCAGTCAGCTGTGCCACTGTGAGGGAAGAGTTACAAGAAAGAATGCGAGGACAAAATAAATCTATATAATTTTATGTTTGTATTTATTTAGAATATATTTAATTATCCCACAACATAATTTAATATTCACTTGGGGGAGCAGTTAAACAGTTTATTAGGAACAATCAAAGCTGACTTTCAAACTAATTTTTTGCACCATTACTCAAGTCACACAATCCTTCAGAAATCCTTTCAACAATCTTATTTTCTACCAAAAAAAACCAAACATTTATTGTTATTATTATTATTAGCATTATTATTATTATTATTAATGTTGAAAAGAGCTGAGAATATTTTTCAGGTTTTTTAGGGGGGATAAATTAAAAGAACACTTTTTTTGTTACATTTGTTACAGTTACATTTGTTACATTTATATTATATACATCAAGCTTTTGAATGGTATAGTATTGTATATTGTTATTGAAACTAGGGGTGCTCCGATCGTGATCGGCCGATCGTTAATGCGCATCTCGTCAGTAAAGCCGGTTCTCTAATCAGCAGTTAATTCCATCAGGTGCCTGATTTCACATAGAGGATTTGCGCATCTTCTCAGTTAACAACGGCTCTGTGTAGTAACAGCTGCTCTATGTGAAATCACGCACCTGATGGAATTAACCGCTGATTAGAGAACCGGCTTTACTGACGAGATGCGCATAACGATCGGCCGATCGTGATCGGAGCACCCCTAATTGAAACTTCATAATATTTCACTTGATTATACATTTAGTCAGGAATTATAGTTTGGAAAAAGTCTAACTAGTAAAATGTTTACACATTATGTGAAAACTAGTAGGCTACAAGTATATAAATAAATAAAAAGAGACTTACTCATGTTTATGATCTCTGCTGAATAAAGTGCTTCATTCTTTTTTTTCTGAGGAAATCCATTTCTCAAATCCTCAACCACACCACATCTTTTTTGGGGTGAATTATGTCTTATTCCTCTCATCACGAAGCAAACAGTAAAATAAAACCTTGAAGAACAGTCTGGCTGCTTTTTCTTCTGTGTGGGCGTATTCAAGCCGCGCAGCGCTTTCAGCGCGGGGGCGTGGTCACATTAGATATAATGAAGGGAGACGTGAAAAACGGACATCGCGTTTTCATAAGGATTACTTTATCACAGAATATCTGAAATCATATCTGAATCAGAATTTTCTGCGGCACTTGTTTAGTTTAAAAGTAGACATGTCAAGCTTTCTATAGATATATCTCTCATGTCTCTTCGTTGAGTATTCACGGAGTTACAGTTCATTTTAATGACATGTTTGTAAATGAAGATTAGCGCAGAAAAAGGCTGCAGACAGCACACCTTGTTTGTTATCTTTATTTTATAAGTGCACAAAGTTTTGTTCCCTTTCGAGAGTACTCTCGTACTGCGTAAGCTAGCTTACGCTATGGGAAAAGGTCCCCTTTTCTCGAGAATATGAAGCCAAAAATTATCCTTAATTTTTAAATAATGTAAAACGCAGTGCTGCAGCACAGCAGACCCAAGCGAAGCGGCTCGCGCGCTTATTGGCTGTGCTGCGGCAACTGCAGCAACCAATGGTGAGGCGGCGGAGAGTAACGAACCAATGGGGGCGCTTTGCGCCCATTGGACGTCAGAGCGCGCCAAAATAGGCGTGGCTGGAACTATATAAGCCACCGCTTCACCATAGGGATCAGATTTCATCTCCTTCAGCGATCTCACCTGCACTTCGCTGTCTTCTCCGGAGAAGCCTCTACACGCCGTCGAAAAGCCTCTCAGCGGGATAGCACTGCAACGCAGATCTGAGGACGCCGGCTCGTGCTTCATCTCGACGCCGCCTTCAGCACTCGCTTCCTGCTGCGCCATCCGGCGTGACTATATCCTTTTCAAAGCTAGTGTGTTTGCCGCTGCATCACACTTTTTTCCTCCAGAATTCGAGGCGTTGTTTCAAATGCCTCGGGCCTGCGCTTCCTGCCGAGGCCCTCTGCCCAGCGAGGACCGCCACATCATCTGTGTCTCCTGCCTGGGCCGCGAGCATGCTGAGAGCGCACTCTCCAAGGGCGGCTGCCCTGAGTGCGACGACATGGCTATATCGACCCTGCGGGCTCGATTAGCTCAAACCAGCCACGATGCTCCACCCGCTCCGCCTCTTCTCTCTCAAGTGCCGCGTAAGAAACGGCGCGATCAGAGAATGCCTGAGCATAATGCTACACGCGAGCTCACGCCGGAACACTCCCCGCGTGCCTCGCCCGCTCTCTCTCCTTCGCCTGTCCTCTTCGTGGACGAGCAGCGCCAGTCCCTGCTCACCAGCGCCCCCTTCTCCTTCGGAGCGCCTGAGGCGGAAGAGGACAGACACGACAGCCTTTCTCTCGCCGCGTCCAGTAATGAGGAATGGTCGGGCTCCATTGCGGACCCCCCCCCCCACTCTACAGCACCCAGCTGCACCGGACAACGCGCTGATATCGACGCGGAGCTTACTCGCGTGCTTACAAGGGCTGTCAGCGACCTTCAGCTCGACTGGTCTCCTCCAGACGAGCCCGCTAAAAGCAGGCTGGATGAATGGTTCCTGCAGGGGCGCCCTTCGGCCCCTCCGCAAAGAAACGCCCCCTTCTTCCCGGAAGTTCACAATGAACTCACGAAGTCGTGGAAAGCCCCATTCTCCGCACGCTTAAAGACTTCTGTCTCGTCAGCGCTCTCCTCTGTCGACGGCGCCCGAGACCATGGTTACGAGAGCCTCCCCCCTCTCGAGGAGGCTATTGCTGCACACCTCTGCCCGCCCTCAGCCGCAGGATGGCGGTCGAAGCCTGTGCATCCATCCAAGCCGTGCCGCACCACCTCAGCTCTCGCTGGCCGAGCTTACACCTCCGCTGGTCAAGCTGCTTCGGCTCTACACACAATGGCTGTGCTGCAGGTTTTTCAGGCCAGACTTCTCCGTAACCTGGACGAGTCTGCCCCAGATACCTATGACTTTAAAGATCTCCGCAGCGCTACTGATCTAGCCCTGCGTGCGACAAAGACCACAGCACAAGCGATCGGCCGAAGCATGGCAAGCCTCGCTGTTTTAGAGCGACACCTCTGGTTCACGCTCACGGAGATGAAAGACGCCGACAAATCCGCCTTTCTTGACTCTCCTATCTCGCCTTCCGGCCTCTTTGGCCAGTCGGTTAAGGGTTTCGCTGAACGCTTCACTGAGGCTCAGAAAACGTCACAGGCAATGAGACACTTCCTGCCGAAACGCTCTAGCTCTGCTGCGGGACGCCGTAGAAATGCACCGCCCCCTCAGACCTCGAAGCCATCGCAGCCAGACTTACAGTCTCGCCCAGCGACCAAAACCCAGCACCGCTCTCGCTTTACGAGCCGCAAACCGCCAGAGAGACGGGGACCTCGGCCCAGGATTGTGCTGAACCCCGAGCCTCCGAAGCCCTCCTGACCTTCGGGCTGAAAAGACCGTGGTTAAGTCCCGCTGCGGCCGGACCACCACACAAGAAACCTCACATGCTTCCTCCAATCCCCTCACTAAAGGCGGTTGGAGATGTCTATACTGCAGTAAACGAGCCTGTTACAATGCACGCACGCCTGCACACAAACGCCGTTTTCACGGCGACCTCAATAAAGTACAAAAAGAGCTTTTTCTATGTAGGCAGTGTGCCCACTACACAGTACGCACCCCTACATGTATACACACTCCCCCAAGTGTCACAAAGACACACTCGGGTCTCCTTTCATGCCCACCTTCCCGCTCGCGCCGGAGGTGCTCTAAATGTAGCGCGTGTGCCCACTTCTCAGTGCGCAACCCTACAAATAAGCGCTGTCACCACAGTGTCACAAGCACAGCATACTCGAGCTACTGGTCCCCTCATAACAGGCGGCCAGTGCCCGAAGCACATTCAACCCATAGCCGCACGAGCCGCTGCATGGCAGGCCATCCCCGGCATATCAAATTGGGTTTTGAATATAATAAAACGAGGTTACTCGCTCCAGTTCGCTCGGAGACCGCCGCGCTTTCGCGCCGTGGTCGAAACGAAAGTGAAAAGCGAAATGACACACGTCCTTCGCGCCGAACTGATAAACCTTCTTGCAAAAGGGGCGATAGAAACTGTTCCCCCTGCGCAGCGCGAGTCAGGCTTTTATAGCCGCTACTTCCTCGTACCAAAAAAGGATGGCGGTCTCAGACCCATCCTAGATCTCAGACGTTTGAACAAAGCGCTTATGACGCGATCGTTCAAAATGTTAACTACCAAACAAATACTCGCGCAAATTCGCCCGAGGGATTGGTTTTTCTCAGTGGATCTGAAAGACGCTTACTTTCACATTCAAATAGCACCCCATCACAGGCCATTCTTGAGATTCGCCTTCGAGGGGCAGACTTATCAGTATATGGTTCTTCCATTCGGCCTCTCCGTAGTGCCCCGTACGTTTACACGGTGCATGGATGCCGCTCTCGCACCCCTGAGAATGCGGGGAGTGCGAGTATTGAACTACCTCGACGACTGGCTAGTTTTAGCCCATTCCGAGGAACTACTGACGACACACAGATCCTGGATCCTCAGCCATTTAGAATGCCTGGGTCTCACGATCAACACTGTCAAGAGCGCTCTGTCTCCCAGCCAGAGGATTTCCTTTTTGGGGATAGACATAGACTCTGTGACATGTACAGCGCGCCTGACGTCACAGCGCGCTCTCACTATTCAGCATCTAGCTGTGTCGTTCAAAGCCGGGTCTCTTTACCCGCTCAAACGATTTCAGGAAATGCTAGGTCTGATGGCATCAGCCTCTGCGGTTCTCAAACTGGGCCTGCTGCGCATGCGCCCACTACAGCGCTGGCTAAGAGACAGTGTTCCAGCGCGCGCCTGGATTTCCGGCCGCGCGCGCATCAGGGTGACCCACAGACTGTGTCTGTTCCCCGAACTAGAAAAAACAAAAAACGTCCAAACCAGGTTAAGATTAACAATTTAATTGAGGTTCAACAAATAAAAAACAGAAGCAATATGGATAAACAAATGATAAAGCTTGGCTTATTGAATATCAGATCCCTTTCTACGAAAACACTTTTTGTAAATAATATGATCACTGATCATAATATAGATGTACTCTGTTTGACAGAAACCTGGCTAAAACCTGATGATTACATTATTTTAAATGAGTCCACCCCCCAAGATTACAGTTATAAACATGAGCCACGTCTAAAAGGCAAAGGTGGAGGTGTTGCTTCAATTTATAACAACGTTTTCAGGATTTCTCAGAGGGTAGGCTACAAGTATAACTCGTTTGAAGTAATGGTACTTCATATAACATTATCCAAAGAAACAAATGTTAATGATAAATCCCCTGTTATGTTTGTACTGGCTACTGTATACAGGCCACCAGGGCACCATACAGACTTTATTAAAGAGTTTGGTGATTTTACATCTGAGTTAGTTCTGGCTGCAGATAAAATTTTAATAGTTGGTGATTTTAATATCCATGTTGATAATGAAAACGATGCATTGGGATCAGCATTTATAGACATTCTGAACTCTATTGGTGTTAGACAACACGTTTCAGGACCTACTCATTGTCGAAATCATACTCTAGATTTAATACTGTCACATGGAATTGATGTTGATGGTGTTGAAATTATTCAGCCAAGTGATGATATCTCAGATCATTATTTAGTTCTTTGCAAAATTCATATAGCCAAATTGTAAATTCTACTTCTTGTTACAAGTATGGAAGAACCATCACTTCTAACACAAAAGACTGCTTTTTAAGTTATCTTCCTGATGTATCCAAATTCCTTAGCATATCCAAAACCTCAGAACAACTTGATGATGTAACAGAAACTATGGACTCTCTCTTTTCTAGCACTTTAAATAAAGTTGCTCCTTTACGCTTAAGGAAGGTTAAGGAAAACAGTTTGACACCATGGTATAATGAGCATACTCGCACCCTAAAGAGAGCAGCCCGAAAAATGGAGCGCAGCTGGAGGAAAACAAAACTAGAGGTATTTCGTATTGCTTGGCGGGAAAGTAACATATCCTACAGAAAAGCATTAAAAACTGCTAGATCCGATTACTTTTCTTCTCTTTTAGAAGAAAACAAACATAACCCCAGGTATTTATTCAATACAGTGGCTAAATTAACGAAAAATAAAGCATCAACAAGTGTTGACATTTCCCAACACCACAGCAGTAATGAGTTTATGAACTACTTTACTTCTAAAATCGATACTATTAGAGATAAAATTGCAACCATTCAGCCGTCAGCTACAGTATCACATCAGACAGTGCACTATAGACCCCCTGAGGAACAGTTCCACTCATTCTCTACCATAGGAGAGGAAGAATTGTATAAACTTGTTAAATCATCTAAACCAACAACATGTATGTTAGACCCTATACCATCTAAGCTCCTGAAAGAGGTGCTTCCAGAAGTCATAGATCCTCTTCTGACTATTATTAATTCCTCATTGTCATTAGGACATGTCCCCAAAACCTTCAAACTGGCTGTTATTAAGCCTCTCATCAAAAAAACCACAACTTGACCCCAAAGAACTAGTTAATTATAGACCAATCTCGAATCTCCCTTTTCTGTCCAAGATACTAGAAAAGGTGGTATCCACACAATTATATTCCTTCTTAGAGAAAAATGGTATATGTGAGGATTTCCAGTCAGGATTTAGACCGTATCATAGTACTGAGACTGCTCTTCTTAGAGTTACAAATGATCTGCTCTTATCATCTGATCGTGGGTGTATCTCTCTATTAGTTTTATTGGATCTTAGTGCTGCGTTTGACACAATTGACCACAACATTCTTTTGCATAGACTTGAATACTTTGTTGGCATCAGTGGAAGTGCATTAGCATGGTTTAAATCGTACTTATATGACCGCCATCAGTTCGTAGCAGTGAATGAAGATGTATCCTATCGATCACAAGTGCAGTATGGAGTACCTCAAGGCTCAGTACTAGGGCCGCTACTCTTCACGCTTTATATGTTACCCTTGGGAGATATCATCAGGAAACATGGTGTTAGCTTTCACTGTTATGCTGATGATACTCAGCTCTATATTTCTTCGCAGCCCGGTGAAACACACCAATTTGAAAAACTAATGGATTGCATAGTCGATATAAAAAACTGGATGACGAGTAATTTCTTACTGCTAAATTCTGAAAAAACAGAGGTGTTAATTATAGGACCTAAAAACACTGCTTGTAATAACCTAGAACACTGTCTAAGACTTAATGGTTGCTCTGTCAATTCTTCGTCATCAGTTAGGAACCTAGGTGTGCTATTTGATCGCAATCTTTCCTTAGAAAGCCACGTTTCTAGCATTTGTAAAACTGCATTTTTCCATCTCAAAAATATATCTAAATTACGGCCTATGCTCTCAATGTCAAATGCAGAAATGTTAATCCATGCATTTATGACCTCAAGGTTAGATTATTGTAATGCTTTATTGGGTGGTTGTTCTGCACGCTTAGTAAACAAACTACAGCTAGTCCAAAATGCAGCAGCAAGAGTTCTTACTAGAACCAGGAAGTATGACCATATTAGCCCGGTCCTGTCAACACTGCACTGGCTCCCTATCAAGCATCGCATAGATTTTAAAATATTGCTTATTACTTATAAAGCCCTGAATGGTTTAGCACCTCAGTATTTGAATGAGCTCCTTTTACATTATAATCCTCTACGTCCGCTACGTTCTCAAAACTCAGGCAATTTGATAATACCTAGAATATCAAAATCAACTGCAGGCGGCAGATCCTTTTCCTATTTGGCACCCAAACTCTGGAATAACCTACCTAACATTGTTCGGGAGGCAGACACACTCTTGCAGTTTAAATCTAGATTAAAGACCCATCTCTTTAACCTGGCATACACATAACATACTAATATGCTTTTATTATCCAAATCCGTTAAAGGATTTTTAGGCTGCAATAATTAGGTAAACCGGAACCGGAAACACTTCCCATAACAACCTATGTACTTGCTACATCATTAGAAGAATGGCATCTACGCTAATATTTGTCTGTTTCTCTCTTGTTCCGAGGTCACCGTGGCCACCAGATCCAGTCTGTGTCCAGATCAGAGGGTCACTGCAGTCACCCGGATCCAGTACGTATCCAGACCAGATGCTGGATCAGCACCTAGAAAGGACCTCTACATCCCTGAAAGACAGTGGAGACCAGGACAACTAGAGCCCCAGATAAAGATCCCCTGTAAAGACCTTGTCTCAGAGGAGCACCAGGACAAGACCACAGTAAACAGATGATTCTTCTGCACAATCTGACTTTGCTGCAGCCTGGAATTGAACTACTGGTTTCGTCTGGTCAGAGGAGAACTGGCCCCCCAACTGAGCCTGGTTTCTCCCAAGGTTTTTTTCTCCATTCTGTCACCGATGGAGTTTCGGTTCCTTGCCGCTGTCGCCTCTGGCTTGCTTAGTTGGGGACACTTCATCTACAGCGATATCGTTGACTTGATTGCAAATAAATGCACAGACACTATTTAACTGAACAGAGATGACATAACTGAATCCAATGATGAACTGCCTTTAACTATCATTTTTGCATTATTGACACTGTTGTCCTAATGAATGTTGTTCAGTTGCTTTGACGCAATGTATTTTGTTTAAAGCGCTATATAAATAAAAGGTGACATTGACATTGACATTGACCCACGGCTGCATCACAGCTCTGGCCCCTTGGAAAATAGCCAACTGGTATCAGTTAGGCGTAAGCACGGGCGCTGTCTCGAAATGGAAAGTAGTCTCGACAGATGCATCCAACCTCGGTTGGGGCGCCCTGTACGAGGGCAGGTCTGCCTCCGGCCTCTGGTCGAGCCCGGAGCGACTGTTACACATAAACTGTCTGGAGATGATAGCGGTCGAACTATCCCTGAAAGCTTTCCTCCCATTTTTAAACGGCCACCACGTTCTGGTCAGATCAGACAGCATGTCAGTGGTGGCCTACATAAATCGCCAGGGTGGTGTCAGGTCAGAAACCTTGCACACCCTGACCGAACGTCTTCTGACATGGGCACATTACAATCTGCGCTCGCTAAAGGCAGCGCATGTACCTGGCATCCTGAACCGGGGCCCGGACATGCTTTCCAGGGCGAATGTTCCCCCTGGGGAGTGGTCTCTTCACCCACAAACGGTTCAGTTGATGTGGAGCATCTTCGGCAGGGCAGAGGTCGACCTCTTCGCCTCAGAAGACAACGCTCATTGCCCAATATATTTTTCAAAGAGCAGGGACGCGCTGGCCCTCGATTGGCCCAGACGCCCGCTTTATGCCTTCCCACCGGTCGCGATGCTACCGCAGGTCATCGATCGGGTCAGGAAGAGCAGATGTGCTATGCTGCTAGTAGCCCCACTCTGGACGACCCAACCTTGGTTCTCCGAGCTGATGCAGCTGTCCAGTACAGCCCCATGGCCAATACCGCTGCGGAAAGATCTCCTCACGCAGCTGAAGGGCGCGCTCTGGCATCCCCACCCCGAACTTTGGGCCCTTCATGTATGGCCCCTCAACGGGTACCCGGGAACCTCCCTGAGGGAGTGTTAAAGACCATTACGGAAGCCAGAGCGCCCTCAACCAGGCGCCTTTACGCGCAGAAATGGTCAGTGTTCTCCACCTGGTGCGGGACACGGAACCTAGACCCTCACTTATGTGACGTGACGGAGATACTCTCCTTCCAACAGGAGCGTTTAGATGCGGGCAGATCCCCATCTACGCTCAAAGTGTATGTGGCAGCCATTGCAGCTTCTCATGCTCCGGTGGCCGGCCTATCACTGGGAAAAAACGAACTGGTCATTCGTTTCCTTAAGGGAGCTCGTCGGATGAACCCTCCCCGACCCCCTTCAATCCCTTCCTGGGACCTGTCTACGGTCCTAGAGGCCTTAAAAGGCCCCCCTTTCGAACCTCTTCAGTCTGTCGATATGAAGCTTCTTTCGTTCAAAACCGCTTTTCTACTGGCTCTGGCCTCAGTCAAGCGAGTGGGGGATTTACATGCGCTATCTGTAAGCGCTGACTGTCTCGAGTTTGGGCCTAATGACTCCAGAGTCATTCTCAGACCAAGACACGGCTATGTCCCCAAGGTGCTCTCAACACCGTTCAGAGCGCAGGTCATCTCGCTGTCAGCCCTTTCCTCGCAAAGCGATGAAAGCAACGCGAGCTTCATCTGCCCCGTCAGGGCTCTCAAAACCTATATTGCGCGCTCCGCCTTATTCAGGAGGTCGGACCAGCTCTTCATATGCTTTGGTGGGCGCACCCGAGGTCTCGCCACCACGAAGCAAAGCCTATCGCGATGGATAGTAGACACTATCTCGCTGGCTTACAAATCTAAAGGCCTTCACTGCCCGTTCGGCATCAGAGCCCATTCCACCCGAGGTATGGCCTCGTCATGGGCGTGGTCCTGCGGGATACCACTGGATGATATCTGTGCGGCGGCAGGCTGGGCCTCTCCGTCCACATTTATTAGATTCTATAATCTACAAGTCCCTGCCCTGCAGGCCAGGGTACTTTCTATATAGACGTGCTAAGCCTTATCACGTCCCCCTTTTTTAGTTCCCTATATAAAGCTCACTAAGGTTGGCTGTTGGGACTGGGATTTCTCCTGCTATAAAGCCCCGAGCTCTCGCCTCGGGCTGTGACAGGTCGAAGTTCCCGAGCACGCACGGCGTTTTACATTGTGTTCCCATAGCGTAAGCTAGCTTACGCAGTACGAGAGTACTCTCGAAAGGGAACGTACTCGGTTACTAACGTAACCTCGGTTCCCTGAGATGAGGGAACGAGTACTGCGTAACCTGCCGTGCTATGTGCTCGGACCGGGTGATCGCTTCAGTCGATTTAAAACCTGATCCCTATGGTGAAGCGGTGGCTTATATAGTTCCAGCCACGCCTATTTTGGTGCGCTCTGACGTCCAATGGGCGCGAAGCGCCCCCATTGGTTCGTTACTCTCCGCCGCCTCACCATAGGTTGCTGCAGTTGCCGCAGCACAGCCAATAAGCGCGCGAGCCGCTTCGCTTGGGTCTGCTGTGCTGCAGCACTGCGTTTTACATTATTTAAAAATTAAGGATAATTTTTGGCTTCATATTCTCGAGAAAAGGGGACCTTTTCCCATAGCGTAAGCTAGCTTACGCAGTACTCGTTCCCTCATCTCAGGGAACCGAGGTTACGTTAGTAACCGAGTACGTTATGTCTGTATCCAAAAAAATTAGACCCTTTACAGATTCGATTGATGTATTGCTCTTATTTGTACGATTAAAACTGAAAGTGTAATTTAAGTTCTTTTCGGGGTTATCAGGAGAAAATGACTCATAACGTGTATCCGCGTTAACCGACTTCTGATTTGGTGAACAGGTAAACAGTCCCTAAACAGCTTATACTTATTGGATCAGCTATTAAAATAGTTCAGTTTTGTAGCAAAGTGATTATATTTTGTTTCATAATTTTTATTAAGTTAATTTAGAAAAGCGTTTGGAGCATTTTTTGTTTGTTAAATATAAGTTTTAGGGTTTTTTAAGTAACGACCAAGCTGCCAGCGGCAGACAGTGAGCCTATGTTTGATCAATTTAGCCTTCTCAAATAATCACGACTTGCCTAAAATAAAATCTATAGATATAAAACAGTTGAAGCATATGAAAAAAAAAAAAAATAATTATATATATATATATATATATATATATGTGTGTGTAGTACTCCTGTAAGTAACAAGAAGACAATGAAGAGAAGAACGCAATTGTGATGGCTTCTCGTCTCTGCATTTACTACGAATGAATAAAGTATATGCATATTACAACCTTTCAGCACATTACATGGTCAACACATGTATGACTTTTACATACTATGCCTGAATAAAACATTTGCTAACATCATGAGTTACATCATGAGTGGCGCCGATACAGGATGGCTGCCTCCGTGACGTGCTCTGCAGTTGTTTTTGTGTTTTTGTTAGTTTGTCCTGTCTTTAGTTATATTCCTGCAATCAGTTTCACCAGGGACGAATTGCTGGATATTCGGCTACACACATTCTCCCGATATTTCACCGGTTTTCGACTATTCTGATGTTTTGCTAGACATTCTTGTCGGCGGAGCGGCTGCGCTGATCACACGCTTCAAGAGGACGCGCAGGCGGGGAAAGCGAGCGGGAGCGCTCGTGAGACTCAGAAAACGCGGATTTCGAACACCGTTGCCTAGCATCCATCTCGCAAATCTCCGCTCTCTTCCCAACAAAACGGACGAACTGCTTCTGCTCTCTCGGACAAATAAAGATTTCTCTCACTCTGCTGCTCTGTGTTTCACGGAAACTTGGCTGAATGACACCATACCGGACAGTGCACTCCATCTGCCGGACTTTCAGCTGTTTAGAGCGGATCGCGACGCAGAATCAACGGGGAAATCGCGCGGCGGCGGGACATGCTTTTACTTCAATGAACGGTGGTGTACAGATGTAACTGTGTTAAAGAAGACGTGCTGCTCAAATCTCGAAACGCTCTTCATTAACTGCAAGCCGTTCTATTCGCCGCCACTGTTACACCACAATAAAGGATGCATATCACTCTGTTCCACGAGCAGCTTTGGGACGTTCTGATCACCTTCTGGTTCATCTTATACCGACCTACAGGCAGAAACTAAAATCAGCTAAACCTGTATTAAGGACTGTAAAAAGATGGACTAATGAAGCAGAGCAGGATTTACAATCTTGTTTTGACCTCACTGACTGGAGTGTTTTTGAAGCTGCTGCCACCGATCTGGACGAACTCACAGAGACCGTAACATCATATATCAGTTTCTGTGAGGATATGTGTATTCCTACCAAGACTCAACTAAATTACAACAATGACAAACCGTGGTTCACTGCAAAACTCAGACAGCTCCGTCAGGCCAAAGAAGATGCTTACAGGAAGGGGGACAATGTCTTGTATAAACAGGCTAAATACACACTGGAAAAGGAGATCAGAGTGGCAAAGAGGAATTATTCTGAAAAAATAAGGACTCAGTTCACCTCGAACGACTCAGCATCAGTGTGGAAAAGTCTAAAGAAGATCACCAATTACAAGACACCACCCCCCAGCACTGTGGAGAATCAACGACTGGCAGACGATCTGAACGAGTTTTACTGCAGGTTTGAAAGAACACCCATCACCTGCCCTGAACACCTCTCCACACAACCATTCACACCAATAACAACTCCTGCAACCAACCCTGAATGCCTCTCCAAACAACCGTTCACACCATTAACAGCTCCTGCAACCCATCCTGAACACCTCTCCAATCAAGCACTCTCACCATTCACACCTCCTGCATCCCCCCTCTCCCCCACACCTGCAATACAGATCAGCGAGGATGCGGTGTGCCAGGTCTTCCGGAAGCAGAAAAGGAAAAAAGCACCAGGCCCAGATTGTGTTACACCAGCCTGTCTGAAATCCTGTGCTGACCAGCTGGCCCCCATCTTCACAAAGATCTTCAACAGATCGCTGGAGATGTGCGAAGTCCCTTCATGCTTCAAACGCTCCACCATCATCCCCATCCCCAAGAAACCCAAAATTACAGGACTAAATGACTACAGGCCTGTGGCTCTAACGTCTGTAGTCATGAAGTCATTTGAAAAACTGGTGCTGGCTCACCTGAAGGACATCACTGGACCCTTGCTGGATCCTCTTCAGTTTGCCTAGAGAGCAAACAGGTCTGTGGACGATGCAGTAAACATTGGACTGCATTATGTTCTGCAACACCTAGACAGACCGGGGACCTATGTGAGGATCCTGTTTGTGGACTTCAGCTCGGCTTTTAATACGATCATGCCAAACCTCCTCATGCCCAAACTAACTCAGCTCTCCGTGCCCACCTCCATCTGTCAGTGGATCAACAGCTTCCTGACAGACAGGCAGCAGCTAGTGAGGCTGGGAAAATACACATCCAGCACCCGTACAATCAGCACCGGAGCTCCCAGGGCTGTGTTCTCTCCCCACTGCTCTTCTCCCTGTACACTAATGACTGCACATCTAAGGACCCCTCTGTCAAGCTCCTGAAGTTTGCAGATGACACCACACTAATCGGCCTCATTCAGGACGGTGACGAGTCTGCTTACAGACAGGAGGTTAAAGAGCTGGCTGTCTGGTGCACTCTCAACAACCTGGAGCTTAACACGCTCAAAACAGTGGAGATGACTGTGGACTTCAGGAGAAACCCCCCTGCACTCCCCCCACTCACCATCATGAACAGCACTGTGACTGCAGTGGAGTCATTCAGGTTCCTGGGCACCACTATCTCTCAGGACCTGAAGTGGGACATTCACATTGACTCCATTGTGAAAAAGGCCCAGCAGAGGTTGTACTTCCTTCGCCAGCTGAGGAAGTTTAACCTGCCACAGGATCTGCTGAAACAGTTCTACTCCACCATCATCGAATCCATCCTCTGCACTTCAGTAACTGTCTGGTTCAGCTCAGCTTCTAAATCTGACCTCAGAAGACTACAGAGGGTAGTCCGGACTGCTGAGCGAATCATCGGTTCAACTCTCCCATCTATTCAAGAACTGTACTTATCCAGAGTGAGCAAAAGGGCTGTTAAAATCACTCTGGACTCCTCACATCCAGCACACTCCCTCTTTGAACTGTTGCCATCTGGTCGACGCTACAGAGCACTGAGCACCAGAACGACCAGACACAGGAACAGTTTCTTCCCTCAGGCAATCCATCTTATGAACAGCTGATACACACTGAACACACTACACTTTATATTTATATACACATACACTTAATTTATCTAACACACATACTTAGTATACACTTACATTTTGCACATAATATACATGTACATACATAACTGCATTTTTGGAATATACCTGCCTACAATTGTAAATTTGTATATTGTCATTCCTTATCTACTTATTTGTATTTTTTGTATTTTTATATTCTTTTATTATGTGTTTTACGTTCTGTCGCTGTCATTCTGTTGTACTGCGGAGCTTCTGTCACGAAAACAAATTCCTCGTATGTGTAAACATACCTGGCAATAAAAGCTCATTCTGATTCTGATTCTGATTTCAATTTTAAACATTTTGCATATTCAGGATTTACAATTGCCAAAGTGACACCCTAATGTATAATTTGTTTATATATATATATATATATATATCACTTTAACTAGCATTTACCCTTTATCTAAATAATAACATGAGAATGATGATGTAAAATACATTAAGAATCCATTCCCTACTATCAGTTTAGAACACATACAAGTTCGTTGTCTGATATATTACATTGAATGACAAGACATGTGAAATTCACTCAACTACATTCATTCAAATGTAACTCATTACACAGTTTACAGACATCCCCGTCGATTAACGACCACATATGTAAATTAGAAATAAATGTATAACGCTAAACAATATTATACATTATAGATTCAAATAGTATACTTTAACCGGTTATTTGGCGGACTCTGGCGCTAATCGCGGAGCACTTATGCTAACCATGTGCTCAACATGACAGACTCATGACGCACTATTCATATAACAAAACAACGGCGTTAAACATGCGCACAACTCATTCATATATTATAAACAGTGTTTATGCTCAAATCGGAAGTGTGTTTTGCATTATACTCTGCAGTTACCTGTAAGTAACAAGAAGACAATGAAGAGAAGAACGCAATTGTGATGGCTTCTCGTCTCTGCATTTACTACGAATGAGGCATTACTAGCGCTCGCGTTACTATGCGATGCGTGCGATGATGTCATCACGCTGGTATGCCAAGCGAAAATGATAATATTAATAAATGCGCATAACACACACTCCTTTTTAAACATAAAGCACAAATAAACATTTAAACCATATTTAAAAGTATTGGAAAATTAACATCACACTATTACAAAGACTACAAAGAAATGTACAAACACAAACGGCCTGTACTCACTATTACACTCTCCCCCACAGGATAAAATGTCGTCCCGACATCTACCAATGCCCTTCTCAATCAATCTTAATCAATATTGCTTCCTGTTAAACCAATATCTTTTTTTTTTTACATTCTTCAATGGAATCATAACAATTGCAATGGCACCAAGACTGAAAGTCATTTCTATTTTTTTAGTCCATATAAGTCAATTGGCGAATGTCATATATTGACAAGAGTCTCAAAGTTCAGCAATAGTCCATTTGGTGGAATTGTCGTCAGGAAAGGACAAAAAAAAAAACATCTCACTTATGCCAAACGAGAACAGTCCATTTGAAGCTTAGAACAGCTTAACGTGGCTGTGTTCAGAGCCCTAAAACAGTCCATGTTCCCTAAATCGCACAGCAGTATCTGCTTTGCTGTTCACTATTGATTGTCCATCGTTCATATATGTTTTCCAGGCTCTTCAGTGTGCATATTAGAAAGGGCAGTTCATAGCTTATCAAATGTTCCAATATGTATGACCACATATCAACAGTCCATATCAACAGTCCATATTATTTGCACCCCAAAGGCACTTGGTAGTATAACCAAAACAGTAGATTAACTTAAAGATATGGTAGTTCACAGTTAGTAGCAAAAAGGTGGGGCTTGGTGATAATAAAAGGGTATTGTTGTCCAAGTGTTTGGGACTCTGAAATCCTGATAATAGTCACCACTCATGCTCTGCACATTGCGACATACTGGTGTCCCAAAGGTGTCGTAAGTGAACTTTTTTGGAGGTCGTCGCGTTCTCGTTGTTAACTTATTTTGTTCCCCTGAGTGCATGTTTCTCTGTTCTTGTGTTGCAGGTGCTCCTCTCTCAACTAACTCTATTTCCTCAGACTCAGCAGTTGATCCGATCTCCTGCGCTTCCTGCCGGTCTCTTGTGTAGTTGACTTGTCTCTCTTCTCCAGGCTCAGTTTCCAATTCAGCTTGGGTTGACTGTGGATGTTGTTCATGAGCTAGTTCATGGGTACCTACTGATGTTTCAGGTAAGTCTGACTCCTTTGATAACACATCTCTATTTTTCTCATGTTGTCCATCTGTCCTTTTGTCTCTTTGTTGGCATTCCACTCTGAAGCTGTATTCATCTTCCTCACTTTCGCTGTTGGCCTCTGGCACATACTCTCTGTTCCTTCCAAACTGACCCCTTTTTCTCCTCTGTTGGTTAGGTGTGGAGTCCTTTTTCTCTGCAATGGTTGACGGTAAGTAATCGCATGGTAGAAGTAGATTTCTGTGTAAGACTCTTGACCTTCCTTTCCCCTGCTCAGGTTTCACCTCGTAAATAGGGACATCCTCCATGGCTTGACGGATTACAACATGAACTTCGTCCTCCCAGTAGTTCCTTAGCTTTCCAGGACCTCCTCGCGGAGTGAGATTTTTCACAAGGACTCGGCTTCCAGGGTACAGGTCAGCACATCTTACTTTGTGGTCGTAGTTTCGCTTGTTCCTTTCAGCAGACTTTTTTGCATGGTCCCGTGCAATCTCATAAGCCTCTTGCATCCCCTTTGTCCAGCGTTCTACATACTCTCGCTTATTAGTGGTGCCGCGGTCCTGGTCAAGTCCGAACAACGCATCAACGGGGAGTCTTGGGGAGCGACCAAACAACAGGTAAAATGGCGAGAAGCCAGTAACCTCACATTTAGTGCAGTTGTATGCGAAGACTAGTTTGTTAAGTGCCTCCTTCCAATTGGATTTCTCTTTCTCTGTCAGAGTCTTGAGCATCTGTAGTATTGTTCGGTTGAACCTTTCCACCTGGCCATTTCCTTGTGGATGGTAAGGGGTTGTTCTCGATGCTGTAATACCACTGTACTTCCTTAGTTGGTCAAACAACTGGTTCTCAAATTCTCCACCTTGGTGGATCCTCGAAGGGAATCCGAACTTGAGGGCAAAGTCATTGAACAGTCGGTCAGCCACCGTTTTGCCTGATTTTGATGTGGTTAGCATAGGCTTGAACAAATCGTGTAAAGTGATCGATGACGACAAGAATGTACTCATATCCTCCTTTGCACTTATCTAGATGGAGAAAATCAATCGAGACCAGCTCAAACGGGTAAGTTGTCTTGATGCTCTTTAACGGTGCTCGTATCTCCCGGCATGGTTTTTTCTGCTTAATGCATGGACACGCCCTTAGGACATAATGCTCAATATCCTTCTGCATCTGTGGCCAGAAAAAACGGTCTCTAATAAGGCTTGTTGTCCTATCCAGCCCTTGGTGGCCCATCTCATCGTATAGCTCCCTCAGGACAATGTGCTTGAATTTGGCCGGTAACACGAGCTGAGTCCGCTGTGACGTTTTACGGTACAGTATGCCATGTTCATCTAACTGTAACTTGTCCCATTCTCGGATTAAACCTCTGAACTTTGGGTTGACTGCCCGCCACTGCTTTGAGCCTGGCCGGGACCCAGACTGTAAGTGCTCGACGATAACGTTGATGTCCTTATCGTCACTCTGTGCCTGTCGAATCTCCTCTTTTGACAATGATGTTGGTGATGCTTCATCTGTGTCTCTCCATGCCATTACATCCTCACATCTGACAGTCATGTTGGGACCCAGCTCATCCTGGATTTCAATTGCTTGTATCATTGCTCCAATGCAATCTGATGGAAGCTCCTCTGTGTACTCTTTCATCACAGTCTCTACATCCAACGGCATCCTGGACAACGTGTCTGCATCCACATTCTCTCTTCCTGGCCGGTAGCGGATTGTGAAGTGGAAGTCCGCTAACTCACCGACCCATCGACACCCAGTTGCATTGAGTTTTGCAGATGAGAGTACATAGGTCAAGGGGATTATTAATCGCTGTACACAGTGAAAGTTGGGGCGTAATACAAATAGTCCCTGAATTTTTCAGTCACAGCCCACTTTAGGGCGAGGAATTCCAGCTTCCCGCTGTGGAGGTGGTAGTTCTTCTCAGCCGCTGTCAATGTTCTGGACCCATAAGCAATCACCCTCAACTTTCCACCTTGCCGTTGATATAGAAAAGGCCCCAGGCCTTGATTTGATGCATCTGTATGCAGGATGAATGGTTCAGAGAAATCTGGAAACCCTAACACGGGTGGTGGGACCAAACACTATCAATTTCTCCAAGACTTCTTGGTGGTCCGCTGTCCATTCAATCCGCTGGTTTGATGGCATCACAGAACCCTTCTTGTTCCTTTCTGTCCTTTTCTTGGCCCTTGCTGGACTTTCCCCACCATTGGCTTTGCCCTTTAAAAGGTTATACAGCGGACTGGCGATTCTTGAAAAATCCTTTATGTACCGACGATAGTAGCTGAGCAGGCCCAAGATCTTACGTAGCTCGCCTACAGTGCCTGGTCGCTTCTCCTTCAAAGCTGTTACAGCAGCCGTATCGGCTGGATCCAGGCGACTACCCTCTGCAGACACAATCCTGCCCAGGTATCTCACTTCGTTCTTGAACATGTCGCATTTTCGTGGCTTTAGTTTAATCCCATGGGTACATAGTTGCCTCAATACTCTCCTCACTGCCTCCACTTGGTCATCAAATGACTTCGTAAAGACCAAGATGTCGTCCAGATATGGCACGCAGATCTCGTCTCTCATTCCCTCCAAACATTTCTCCATGAACCGCTGGAACGCTGCCGTAATAGGCCAAAGGGGATTCGAATCCATTCATATAAGCCCCAGGGGGTTGTGAATGCTGTTAGTGGCCTGCTCTCTGGGGTCATGTAAGCCTTGATGATACGCCTTCCCTTGGTCGAGCAGAGAGAACCAAGAATTGCCCCCCAGGCCATCTAAGACGTCCTGCACTCGAGGAATCGGCTGTCGGTCAGGTACTGTCTTCCGATTCAGGTCCCTGTAATCAATACACAGTCTGAGGCTGCCATCCTTTTTCCGGACACACACAATTGGCGAAGAATAAGAGGAGTTGGACTTTTCTACCCACCCTTGAGCTATTAAGTCCTGTAGGTAGTCTTTCATCTCCTGGTACAAGGGCTTTGGAACTGAATTGTATGTCCGAGCTACAGGTGTATTGTCGTTCAAGGAAAGACTCATTTGAAGTCCCTTTGCACAACCAATGTCGTCGTCAGATTTTGAGAAAGCTTGGCACTCCTCCCTTAACATCTGCTTCACTTGTTGTTGTTGCCGTGCAGTAAGATGGCTCAAGTCGACCGGTGGGTCCCACAGGCTGTCTCCCTCTGTTCCCCTTGGCGTTTCCTCGACCGTAACCTGAGTCACAGATCTTGTTCCCCTTGGAGAGATCATAGTCGCAGGTAAGACTGATTTAACTGGTTGCACAATGCCCAGCTCCACTCTACCTCCTAGGATAATATCGTGGTCGGTCTCGTTCTGCACGCTCAGAGTGACTGAAGGGCGGGTACCTTTTTTCACCTCCAACAGAGTGTCAGACAGTTCTAGGCCCTCAGGGTGTTGAGGGTTGACGCATGGCTCAAACAGCAACACACTGTCTTGTCTCGCATGTGGCATTTTAACTTTGCACTGTATTTGCATGATTGTGTGCTTTGGTTCACAGATCCCTGGGCAGTACTCACTGTATACTCGCCGAGATCATCAGCGGTCACCAGATTGATGAAGGTATGGACTTTGTCTCTTTTCAGGTTGGGAAATGCGCTTACAACGGTTTGGTACAGCTGCCTGTTAGTCACTTTGTCCGAATTGTCTGTATCTTTTTGTTTCATCACTTGCTCGATTACATTAAATCCAATGATAGGTTTAGGGAGTTGCTGACCCTTTAGAACAAGCATAGGAATGACTAATTCTTTCACTCTTTCAGCAGGGGAGGCCAACTTGAACGTCACCTCAACCCATCCTCCGTATGGCATGTCAGTACCATTGGCTGCCACAAGGTGTAGACGTTCAGGTGTTTCTGTGGCTTCAGAAATATCTCTCAGTCTGACTTCTGGTATGTAGCTGTCTTTCCACTGCTCATCAATAATACACACCTGGGAGCCTGTGTCCCATAAAGCCTTTGTCTCACGTCCTTGCAAATAGCAGGCCACCAGGCATTGCCTGCCAACAAGGGAAGTTATTGGGGAATGCTGATTAACTCGGCATTCGGCTGTTATTATGCTGTCTATTTCGTGAGGCACATGATATTGCAGGTTGTGTTTGAACTGTCGTGTTGTGCGTCGTCGGGACGTGCTCGTCTCTTGGGTCACTCCCTGTCCCTTTGGAGCAACCCTTCCCCATTTAACTGAACCTCCCTCTGGTTTCTCGTACCCCGTACTCTGCAACCAGCTGCATAATGTTCGCTGCTGCTGCAATAATAGCAATGGGTGCACTGCTCCGTGGTTCCCCTCTGTTGGCAGTGAAAACATTGTCTAGCTTGCTGACGTCTGGGCTGTTGATACTGGCGTTGGGGTTGTGACAACCGTTCATTTGGGTAGTGTCGTGTGACCGGGTATAGTGACTGACTGGCTTGGGGAGGTATTTGAAAGTGATGGCGCTGGGGCTGCTGTCGTTGAGCAAAATGAGTCGGGGCATGAAGCGGCTGTGGTGCTGTGTACTGTTGCTGTGATACAGCACTAAATTGCGGATGTTGCGACTGAAGTTGATCGTGTTGTTGCTCATGTTTGACTGAATCCGGCCTCTGGGCTTGATGACCTGGAACTGGGCTCCACTCTGGCGGCAGCTGGCTGATCTGTGGCATGTTCTGCGGATGACGGTGTGCCACTGTCACTGCTAACTCTTCATGGTTAACTGCAAAACACTGCTGTGATGTAACTTGTGGCAGCTGAATTTGCTCTTTGATCTGCATAATGTCATCGCTAAGTCTTTTTAACTGAGACATCAAGTCAAGCTTTGACTGTTTAGGCAGACATTTTTGTTCAGGGACGGGTTCATGAAGCTGGGTGGCGTGAACAATAGCTTGGCGTTCTGTTTTCCGCTTGTTCTGCCTCTCTGACTCATGAGAGCATGCAACATTTAATTTTTCTAGCAATACTTCATCGGAGATTGAAGCGTCAGAAAGATATGGCTGTAAGTCGCTCTGAACACGGTCGTTTTGCAAGCCTGTTAAAACTGAATGCAGAAACATGTTCTGCACTAAAACAGGGTCATACTTCAGCCCAGATTCATCTTCTTGCGAGGCAAACAGAATTTTTTGTCTCAGGTCAAGAGCACGTATCAGGAAGTTTTGGGGGGTCTCTGCTGCGCTGGCCCTCGGTGGTCAATTGTTTGTATAATTCAGTTGCATTTTTTTCTTGATAATGAGAACGGAGAATGCATCTCAGAGTAGGAAGAGTTAAACCAGCTTTCCCTTCAAGATAGCTACGCAGCTGAAGCCCAGGTGTAATGGATCTGATTACTGCATCTATGATTTCCTGTTCAGGATATCCCTTGCCCAGCCCACTCTCGATTTGACGAGCGAGACTAGACAATGATAATCGGTCCTTTTGGCCTGGTTCACCGATCAAGCCTGAAATTTTAAACTCTTTATGCCAAATGACTGGCGCGCTGTTTCTCTGGTGCAGTTGCGAATGGTCTGTCGGCCTCCTATCTGATGTTGTCTGCGCCCCTGATGTGGTATTTGCAACAGCAGTATTAATATGCATGGCCTGAAATGACTCAGTTACAGTACTAGTTTCTCTCACTGATCTCTGGGCTGTGTTCATTTCTCTTTCAATGTGCTCTGGCTCCACCCATTTTCCTGGGTTGTCAGCAGTGGCCACTGTGAGGTAACTTATCTTCTCATGAATACACAATAACTCTGCCATGCCACTATCCTTTAGTTCTTCCAGCTCACTCCTCAATAAATGACTGCTGATATACTTTATGAGTGAGAGGCGGGTCACATCTTCCACTGACGGGATGTGTAAAAAGGAGCAGAGTTCTATTAACTTCTCTTTTGACACTGTGCATAATTTTTCTCCTATCTCCTCCTGAAGACTTTCAAGCGTATCCATTCTTCTTTTCTTTTTTTTTTCTTTTTTACAGTATTTAGCAGTGTTGAAAGTGGTGGTTACCTCACTGACCTGGGTGCCGTCGCTTCTGAACTCACTGTGTCTCAAGCGCACGCACCACTAAATCAGCCTTGTCTCTCCACTTCACTCTGCAGCCTCACTGCTGTACGTCTGGGTAAGAGATGAATGTGACTGGGTGGTTCTCGCTGATGGAGTCAGACCACCCAACAATCATCCCAGCGGTGCCTCCAAATTTGTAGTACTCCTGTAAGTAACAAGAAGACAATGAAGAGAAGAACGCAATTGTGATGGCTTCTCGTCTCTGCATTTACTACGAATGAATAAATTATATGCATATTACAACCTTTCAGCACATTACATGGTCAACACATGTATGACTTTTACATACTATGCCTGAATAAAACATTTCAACTTTAAACATTTTGCATATTCAGGATTTACAATTGCCAAAGTGACACCCTAATGTATAATTTGTTTATATATATATATATATATATATATATATATATATATATATATATATATATATATATATATCACTTTAACTAGCATTTACCCTTTATCTAAATAATAACATGAGAATGATGATGTAAAATACATTAAGAATCCATTCCCTACTATCAGTTTAGAACACATACAAGTTCGTTGTCTGATATATTACATTGAATGACAAGACATGTGAAATTCACTCAACTACATTCATTCAAATGTAACTCATTACACAGTTTACAGACATCCCCGTCGATTAACGACCACATATGTAAATTAGAAATAAATGTATAACGCTAAACAATATTATACATTATAGATTCAAATAGTATACTTTAACCAGTTATTTGGCGGACTCTGGCGCTAATCGCGGAGCACTTATGCTAACCATGTGCTCAACATGACAGACTCATGACGCACTATTCATATAACAAAACAACGGCGTTAAACATGCGCACAACTCATTCATATATTATAAACAGTGTTTATGCTCAAATCGGAAGTGTGTTTTGCATTATACTCTGCAGTTACCTGTAAGTAACAAGAAGACAATGAAGAGAAGAACGCAATTGTGATGGCTTCTCGTCTCTGCATTTACTACGAATGAGGCATCACTAGCGCTCGCGTTACTATGCGATGCGTGCGATGACGTCATCACGCTGGTATGCCAAGCGAAAATGATAATATTAATAAATGCGCATAACACACACTCCTTTTTAAACATAAAGCACAAATAAACATTTAAACCATATTTAAAAGTATTGGAAAATTAACATCACACTATTACAAAGACTACAAAGAAATGTACAAACACAAACGGCCTGTACTCACTATTACATATGCGTCTAATGAGGAGATGACAAGGCGGGATTTCAACTTCATCCTTGCGGGACACAAAACACCGTCGAGCTGCTCTTTACAGTCGTGGCATCACGGTCTCGTGTTGTTTCCACCAGTGCAGCAAGTTTTTTTTTCATTGCTAATTGATGAATGTCTAAAATATAAAAGTAAGAAGAAGTCTAAACAGACTGGAGGCCCGGCCCACATCTGAACAATCGAAGCCTGGCTCGAGGGGGTAAAAAAAGGTCGGGGGCTGTCGGGCTCAGGCTAAAAATGCAGGATTCTAGTGTCTGTTGTTGAACCACAGGGAGACCTTCAGAGTCGCAGAGACTTTTTTTCCCCTTGAATGGCTCGTTGCACCAGTGCGACCTCAGAGTTTTTTTAGTCGCACCATTGAGAAATAGTTTGAGGCTTTGAAGAAACTGGAGCGAGTTTTGTACAAGTCAACCCCAGACCCATATAATAATAATAATAGGCCTATTGATGTCACAGTTTTACTTGTAACTTCATAAAACAAGATTTCAGTGTAAAATTATGCACCATCATTTAGAGCAGATTCTCCTGATTAAAAAGAGCCCAAAACTATCGGTCAAATCGGTCATTTACAGGTTCTTAAATTAGCATATTGTGATAAAGTTCATTATTTTCCATAATGTAATGATAAAAATTAAACTTTCATATATTTTAGATTCATTGCACACCAACTGAAATATTTCAGGTCTTTTATTGTTTTAATACTGATGATTTTGGCATACAGCTCATGAAAACCCAAAATTCCTATCTCAAAAAATTAGCATATCATGAAAAGGTTCTCTAAACGAGCTATTAACCTAATCATCTGAATCAACTAATTAACTCTAAACACCTGCAAAAGATTCCTGAGGCTTTTAAAAACTCCCAGCCTGGTTCATTACTCAAAACCGCAATCATGGGTAAGACTGCTGACCAGAAGGCCATCATTGACACCCTCAAGCAAGAGGGTAAGACACAGAAAGAAATTTCTCAACGAACAGGCTGTTCCCAGAGTGCTGTATCAAGGCACCTCAGTGGGAAGTCTGTGGGAAGGAAAAAGTGTGGCAAAAAACGCTGCACAACGAGAAGAGGTGACCGGACCCTGAGGAAGATTGTGGAGAAGGACCAATTCCAGACACCTTGGGGGACCTGCGGAAGCAGTGGACTGAGTCTGGAGTAGAAACACCCAGAGCCACCGTGCACAGGCGTGTGCAGGAAATGGGCTACAGGTGCCGCATTCCCCAGGTCAAGCCACTTTTAAACCAGAAACAGCGACAGAAGCGCCTGACCTGGGCTACAGAGAAGCAGCACTGGACTTTTGGACAAATTTTGCATGTTATTCGGACATCAAGGTGCCAGAGTCTGGAGGAAGACTGGGGAGAAGGAAATTCCAAAATGCCTGAAGTCCAGTGTGAAGTACCCACAGTCAGTGATGGTCTGGGGTGCCATGTCAGCTGCTGGTGTTGGTCCACTGTGTTTTATCAAGGGCAGGGTCAATGCAGCTAGCTATCAGGAGATTTTGGAGCACTTCATGCTTCCATCTGCTGAAAAGCTTTATGGAGATGAAGATTTCATTTTGCAGCACGACCTGGCACCTGCTCACAGTGCCAAAACCACTGGTAAATGGTTTACTGACCATGGTATTACTGTGCTCAATTGGCCTGCCAACTCTCCTGACCTGAACCCCATAGAGAATCTGTGGGATATTGTGAAGAGAAAGTTGAGAGACGCAAGACCCAACACTCTGGATGAGCTTAAGGCCGCTATCGAAGCATCCTGGGCCTCAATAACACCTCAGCAGTGCCACAGGCTGATTGCCTCCATAACGCCGCATTGAAGCAGTCATTTCTGCAAAAGGATTTCCGACCAAGTATTGAGTGCATAACTGAACATAATTATTTGAAGGTTGACTTTTTTTGTATTAAAAACACTTTTCTTTTATTGGTCGGATGAAATATGCTAATTTTTTTAGACAGGCATTTTGGGTTTTCATGAGCTGTATGCCAAAATCATCAGTATTAAAACAATAAAAGACCTGAAATATTTCAGTTGGTGTGCAATGAATCTAAAATATATGAAAGTTAAATTTTTATCATTACATTATGGAAAATAATGAACTTTATCACAATATGCTAATTTTTTGAGAAGGACCTGTATATCTAAAGATTTTCCTCAAATTTATAACACAAAACTGCACAGAGAGCATGTAGTTTAGCCAAAAATCTATGGTAGCGGTCATGTAGGCTTTTCACTCATTACTTAATGAAAAAAGCATAGGCTATATCATAAAAAAAAGACAGTCACTATTTGCAGATTAAAAACTGTCAAAACTCACCATAAAACATAATTTAGATCTAAATATACATTTCATAAAGCTATAACACATAGAAAAAATTTGGTAATGTATCTTAGCAAAAAAAAAAAAAAAGTGGTTTCAGTCCCCTGCCGTTTTAGCTCTTAACTTCACCAAACATGCATAGATCCTTTGATCAGATCGAAAGATTTCGTTCATAGAGCTGTGACACATGAAAGCAGACTGGCGCACTGAGGGTGCAAAGAAAAACATCTCGATACTTCAAGTTTCGTTTTGATTCATAGCTTCAGGAATCATGCATAGATCATTATTTTCAGAAAATTATCCCAATTAAAATGAGCCCAGAGATACTGTAATCCGTGGATGAGATCCAAATATATTGCTCATATTGCTAGAACACATAAAACCCAACTGGCACAGCACGACAAATAACTTTAGTTTCACTTTGCGCTTTTATTAATAACTTTATGAAACATTCATAGATCATACGTCATTTTTTTTTCCAGAAAATTTTCCAGATTAAAAAGAAGCTCAAATTCATCGTAATTTGTTCACTTGATCTAAATATATTACTTACGATATTATCACACACACATGAAACCATTCAATTGAGAAAAAGCATAGGTTACGTTTCCATTCATAACTTCATGAAACATGCATAGCTCATGGAAAATTTAAAATTCTCGGTTAAAATGAGCCCAATTATACAATAAGCTGTCATTTAGATTTGAAGATATTAGTCATCGAATTATAACAAAGAAAAAACTACAAATGCGCACATGCTGCAATATTCTCATGGTTTTACCTTTATTTCTTCATGAAACATGCTCAGATTGTAAAAAATGGCATATCATTATTTACAGCAGATTCTCAAGATTGAAATCAGTCCAAAATCAAAACAATCCATTATGATCTTTCATACACTGTTAAATGTTGCTGTAGATTTAGCAGCACAGTACTGTAAAAACCTACAATACAATACTGCATTTCTATATTACAGTAAAATACCATAATTTGTATTGCATTCTGGGTAATTTTGATCGAGCGGGAACATTTTACAGTACATTTTAATGTTGCTGTAACCTAGCTGTAACCTGGTTGTAATATGCCAGGCAATAATACAGGGTTGCTGTAAACAGAGAGCGCGCGTGCCGCGCGTGACGTCAGAGCACAAATCCAGACCATTCACGGATGAGGTCTCAGCAGTCAGCAGATATCTGGATATTAATTGGTAAGTTAATTTTATAATAAGGTTTTATGATGTTACGCTATAGTGTACATATGTGAAATGACAGTGGTAGTTTAGTGGAAGTTTAGCCAGCGACGGTTGCAAAAACACTATTAACGTTAGTTAGATCTGCTGAACTCCGCTGCTTTACCGACATTTTCAAATCTTATCACTCCGTGAATTAACGTTAACAAGACCTTATAGCTGCTAACGTTAGTTTATTTCGACCAAAACAGACTTGATTGTTGTTGGAACACAAATCGAGGTGGTTTTGTCAGTTTTAATTACAATAAATATGTTTTACGATGGCCTGCGAGATGAAATTACTGACGTTTGAATGATTTTATGATAGCAAAAAAAAATGTCTAACATCTTCTGTTATCTCTGTTGGGATCATTTCAATAACATCCGAACTTGTCAGTGGTAAAAACAAGCACAACTCATAGGTAACGTTATATATTTTGCTCAAACTGCTTAACGTTTTTGCAGTCCATTTCCCCCGACGACGAACTTGTTGATTTTATGATTTAACGAACACATACAGCTGTATCAACATACTTTTAAGAATGTTAATTCACTGCACATGTGGCACAATTTACTGCAAAATTAACAATGGTAAATTGTTACATTAAGTATAAGGCGCCTTTAACCAAACTTCATTCACACACGTAAAAAAAACTTGCATACACATATACTTAGTCACACATACATACTGCAGAATGCTCAAATACATGAAATGCACAATGACACACCTAAAGTCGCTCAAGCACATACACGCAAACTCTACACACACAAGACGTGCGGAACTATCCACACATATACTCCTATGAGACGTACACGCACATACTTATTTGAGACGCGAGCACAGACACACAAAATGACATAGAAGAGTATGTGCGCGAGTTTGTGTTTGTGTGTGCTCTCGTCTCACGGAGTATGTGCGTGTATAGTTTGTGTGTACTTCAAGTATACAAGTACGTGCTTGGAGAGTTTGCGTGTATGTGCGTGAGCACATTTAGGTGTGTCGTTGTAAATTTCATATTTATTTGTTTGAGCATTCTGCAGTATACATGTATGTGTGACTACTTAGTATATGTGTATGCAAGTGTTTCATATACTGTATGTATGTGTTCGAATGAAGTTTTATTTAAGACCTAGAAGTCTCAAACATTGTTCTCTCTTTTTTTAAGGACATTCAATCACGACAGCATCCAGGTGGATGCTGTCAATCGAGGGAAGAGTTTTGTTGACACTGGACAACAGTGACAATTTTATAACCACCTTTGCTGTGCTTTTTGCAAGCTATTATATTTTTAACATCGAGTACCAGGAGTCTGCTGCATGTACATTAGAGCTTGCTCAGAGGCAAGTAAATTTATTTCTGCATTTCACTTTTGTAATAGAAGCATATTTATTGAGTTGTATGATATTTCTAACAGGTTCCTCGTCAGAATTAACCCGGAAGACGGCAATGCCAGCATGAAATTAAAGTGTACAGCCAGACAAGGAGTGAGCAAGAAAACCAAGAGGGTGGTCCAGAGGAAAGTGACAACCATCATGTTAATAGTTTTATTCGGTCGTTGATGGAGTTTGAATGGAAAACGTCAAACTAAACACACACATACAACACAAACATATACATACAGATGTTTGTACAGTTAAATCATACACTGTCAAACTTACACATTTTTGTACAGCTACACTCACATCCACACACTCGCCTACACTCACACATTCACAGACACAAAATCACACACTGTCAAACATACACATATTTTTGTACAGCTACACTCACATCCACACACTCGCCTACACACACACACACACAAATCGTACACTGTCAAACATACACATTTTTGTACAGCTACACTCACATCCACACACTCGCCTACACACACACACACACTCACAGGCACAGACACAAATCGTACACTGTCAAACATACACATATTTTTGTACAGCTACACTCACATTCCCACACACACACACACACACAGACACAAATCGTACACTGTCAAACATACACATATTTTTGTACAGCTACACTCACATCCACACACTCGCCTGCACACACACACACACAGACACAAATCGTACACTGTCAAACATACACATATTTTTGTACAGCTACACTCACATCCACACACTCGCCTGCACACACACACTCACAGACACAAATCGTACACTTGTCAAACATACACATATTTTTCTACAGCTACACTCACATCCACACACTCGCCTACACACACACCCACTCACCTGCACACATACACATACGACACAAACATATACATACACACACACGTTTGTACAGTTACCAATTGATATTCACAATCATACACCCACTCACTGACACAAATCATACACTGTCAAACATACACATTTTTGTACAGCTACACTCACATCCACACACTTCCCCTGCACACACACACAAACATATACATACAGATGTTTGTACAGTTACCCATTGATATTGATACACACACACGCTTGTAAACTGTGTGTCCCTCAGTGTTTGACAGTTCTTGTCTTTTGAGGGTTGTGTAATTTCAAAGTCCTGGAGTTTTTTTTTTTTTTTTTTTGATGTTCCTGTTAATTTGAATCCTGAATTTGCAAATTAAATGAACTACATTGCAGTTCTTGATTAATCCTTGAATTTATCCATGATTAATAAAAAAAAATGTTTTTGACAATAACATTGTTTGGATTGTCTTTTAATTTGCAGTTATTCTGATGTTGCATTTTACAATTGTAATCTATAGATTTCTATACTGTAAATGACTAAATATTATATAAATGTAATATTACCATTATTATTAAATTGAAAATTATATTATTTAGCAATAATATATCAATATAAATATTACAGTACAATACCGTATAATTAATTACAAAATACCGTAAAAATACAGTACAGTATTGTCTTGTAGTTTACAGTAATGTTTGTATGTACTGTAAATTGAATTACAGTACAGTTACTGTAAAACAGAATACAGTAACTTGCTGGCCACCGTGCTGCCAGTACTGTATAAATACAAGAAAATTGTTAACAGTGTATGTAAATACCTAAACCCATGAATCAGTTGTTACAACCCCTTGGCTCAAGGAGTAGCAACATGAATGGAGAGTCCATACAACATAATCAAATTTACACAAATATGTATTTTAATCAGAAAACAGACATAACTACATTAAGGTAAAACATAAAAAATATAAAGATACAAAAACACAACATCAAGCCTTGGACTGGAGAGCGTAAGAAAGTCAAGTCAAAGTCAAAGTAAGAAAGTCCCCTTACCACCAAACAGCAAAACCAGCAGAGACCCAGCCCCAATCTCCTTCCCTCCCGAAGGTAAGAAACTAGCATCTTATAAGCAGCATGGTTAATCACAATCAATTTTCCACACCTGCATCACAGCACTTAACCTAAAGACACAAAAAGTGTTATCCCGAGACACCTGCTGGACAAAATAATATACTACAGCCCCTTGGATCGTCACAGTAGAATCAGACTAAACCTTTTGACTCTCCTTGCTGTATTCGTGGAGTTATGAGCTGGTATTCTTGTGTATGGCACTCAGAAAGCAACAGTATTTAAATAGTATACTTCGGCGAGTCAAGAGCTAAACAAAAAGTCCTGTTTCATTACAAAATACTGTAATTTTTATAAACTTTATACTATCACCACAAAATTTTAAACATATACATCTTAACTTACCTTATTTATGTCCTGAGATATTGAATGTCAAATAAGATGGATATGAAAAATGTCTCTTGAGCACTCAAAATTTTCTTACATTTTTATCAGTTATTTCTCAGCAGGAGAATGTTCAAACTATTTTTTTTTTCACTGAAAGTCAGAGTTGAGCAGTAACTAGTAATTTAGTTATTTTAATGATATTTATTTTGCAGTAACTAACTAATTACTAATAATATTTCAGTAATAATTTTACAGTTACCATCCATAAAAAAGATTTGTTGCTTAATTACTAAGCCTTTAAGTTCAACCACTATTAAAGCTAGAATGTCCGCTAATATGTTTATTTACAAAAAGGCATGCGTGGTAAAAAATAAATATTTCATAAAACTGCAAGAATGGTACACCCCTCTAAGCTCACAGAAGTGGTTTGACCCAAGTCCTCAGCAGCCAATGACATTGACCCGTTCAAACTGATTTTTAACGCGTACTTCACTTAAATACGCGCTGATTTTTCACGCGTAAACAACACGTATTTAACGCGTTAAATACGTGTTGTTTTTTTACGCGTGAAATACACGTATTTAACGTGTTGTTGACGCGTTAAAATTCGCTCAAAACGCGTATATGCGTTAATCGACTCCAGAGGGTTTTAAAAGGCTGTCGTGACTTTTTTTCCTTCCAGTATTCATAAGCTGTATCATGCTGTCAAATTATATTTCATTTTGCACACATAAACAGCTCAAAAACACCTGAAATCTGCTCTTGTTGTGTTCTAATGGGTGGATTAGTGCATTCGCTGTGATATTATTTTTGGAAGCTCTTAAAAAATATAAAAATGCTTTTATTCTGAGCTCGTAGTGATAACTGGGCTGGCTGATGAAGCGCTCATTTCTCTCTCGTCTTTCTCTCTGTTCTTTGACCAGAGACATAATTTATTAATGAGATCTGACCCGGTAATAATATGTTCGTTTAGCTTGTCAGTGTGAATGAAATGTGTATTTATTTGTCCGATCTCGCCCCGAAACGCGGCTGTCATGTGACTTTTTTTTCCTTTGCGATGTCAAATATTGCATTTTGCACACATACACGGCTCAAAAAACCCTGGATTTTGCTCTTGTTGTGTTCTAATGGGTGGATTGTGTGCATTCTGAGTAATATTGTATTTTAAGAAGCTCTTAAATATATAAATGACTTACCATGTTGTGCAGCGCCGATCAATATGTGACTTTCAGTCTGACAGAGAAAATCTCACAAGCACATATAAACACTCATTTTCATGTGTATAATATATTCTTCTAATTGTTTTGTGCCATTTCGCTGCAGTGTTTTAATATGAAAGGCTGTAAATTCTCTATGTGGACTTCAAGTGTTCAGAGAATACATCGCGAGCTCGCTGTGACGTTCAGTCTGACAGAGAAAATCTCACAAGCACATATAAACACTCATTTTTATAATATATTCTTCTAATTGTTTTGTGCTGTTTCGCTGCAGTGTTTTAATGTGAAAGGCTGTAAATTCTCTATGTGGACTTCAAGTGTTCAGAGAATACATCGCGAGCTATCGTGAATATATTGTAATGAAGTGACGTGGTAAAGATGCATTATGATTGTTGTGTGTGGGGGGGAGGGATTTGAGGGAAGAGGGGGTTGAGTTAAATAATTGTTGGGGTTGAGTTAAATAATTGTTGCACCTGACCATTGATGAGCGTGAAGGAGAGAGAATGATAAATAGAGAAGCACAGCAAAGTGTGAGAGGGCTGGGAAGCAGTGTTTTTGCTAAACGCCGAGCTGCACTCAAGGTTGGGGGGTGGGTGCCGTTCGCATGCTGTTTAGGGCTGCCGGCGGTGAAGATAGTTTAGCGGGCTAACCTGTAGATAACGCTGGGTATAGGAGTGCGTTGGGCGGCGCGGCTTCTCAGACCAGGGGTGCTCCGTTTTCGCTACAGTCGGGGGCCTCGCGAGCGCTGGACTGGTGACTGCTTGTTCCCCTCTACCAACCAGCGCCAAAGCCTAGACCCTGGGGGAGGGTCTTGTATCCCGGGAGAGCTAAGTTTTTAACTCTGTGTGTGCGTGTGTGTGTGTGTGTGTGTGTGTGATTTTTTTTTTTTTTTTTTTTTTTTTAAATCTAGCAGTATAGCCATTTCATGATGGGGTGGGAGGGTTATGATGAACTGAATTCTTATGTGGCAGTCTGATGGCGTCTTTGGCGTGAAGGTTACGTTTTGTGTGAACTTGTGCCGTGTCCTGCGGGGGTGATATGTGTTTCATAGCTTTGGTTTATTTATTGTGGTTCTCTGTGTAGCAGCTTCTATGGTGGTGTTGTTCGCCCAGATTTGTTTAACATTAGTACTTAGGACTTCCAGAACCTGACCCAGTCTGACATGTTTGGTAACTGCATGAATTCTATATGTAATAAAGATTACTGTTTCTACCCCTGTGGTGTTGCTTGGTCTGTGGAGTAGATTCCTCTAGCCACAACATTAAATTCCCTATCTAGGTTTATTACAATATCATGTTATTACTTTAAACAGTTCAGAAACATCTGAATTTAGCTCTTGGTGTGTTCTAACGGGTAGATTTCGTGCAATCGCCGATATAATTCAATTTAAAGGTCTTAAATAAGAATAAATTCGCTGGTTGTGAGCTCCGTGGAGACAATGCCTGAGCTGACCAGCCGTGATTCTTCTCTCGTCTTTCTGACTGCTTTCTGCCCAGAAATCAATTATTAATGAGCCCTAACCCCTGTAATAATCAGATATGTTGGTTTAGCTTCTCAGTTTGAGGGAAATTGTATTATTTACTTGTATTGACCGATTTAAAAGTGAAATGAAACCTTAGACGGGTATTGCAACTGTAGGGGCGCGATTTTTCTCAGACAATGTAAGTCTATGGGTAATGTATTTTTCCATTAAAAAATTAATTTAAAAAAAACTTTAAGTCTGATCAGTCTGAAAAGATATAGCACACACCACCGCTCTATCCCGCAGGTGTCTGCCGAGTTTGCGGCTTGTTGCTTTAAAGCCGTAGGAGGAGAAGTTTAGAATTTTTAGTCTCAGAAAAATAAGAAGGAGAAGTTTAAATAGCATAACAGTATGTTGCCAAGCCAACATAACTAGAATTAAAAGTTAGTGAACTAACTTTGATGTTGGCTTGGCCATCTTGGCCATGGGGCAAAAGAGCCACAGTACTTGTGTGCCCAACATTCTTGAGTTGCCCCGCTGCAAATAAAATAAAAATAATACCATAAAAGAAAAAAACCTGCAACAGTCTTTTTCCTTGGTCCTTTGCTGTTTTTTTTTTCTAATAAAAAGCCTAGGCTATGATAACAGCTACGACAGGGTTGTCTAGCTGGATGTGAAATAAGTCGTGCATATTTTTCTCGTGTATGTATTTCACAGTCCTGTCACCGTCGCGTTGTGGGCAACGACACACAAGATAAACAATGAAACAATGCAGTTTAAATCAAGGTGATCATAAGGGGTCCAAGCACAATGGTTTGTATAGATGATGCAGTAACACAATGGACATGTATCTTTTCAAGTAAATTATGAGTCCTTTTTTTGAGTACTATTATATGCACAACATGAAAATAGATAACTATCATAGTGTCCCTTCTTCACTTTTTCAGTAATGTGTGATAACTTGATAAAAATATTGGCAATACTATTAAAATATGTTCAAATTTAATGATATCTAGGAGATGATGTTCAAGTCTTTGAACAGATGAGGTGTGCTTTATCTTTTCTAACTTATTGGACTCACGGTTTTCATAAAAATAAATATTAAAAATCATAAAAATCCCATAGACTTTAATTGACAGGATGTTCAGATGAGCCAAGCTCCAAATCCCATTAGACTCAATCAAACTTTGCTTCTATGAACTATTTCTAATCAATTTAAACTCATTCAAACTCATGTAATATTTCTAATTTATTTATGTGCATAAATAAAACATTTATAAATATTCATTCTTTTTTTAAATAAACTTCAATAAGGCCCAATATAGTAATAATGCAAAACCTATAATCTCCTAAATACCATTCAATTTTATTTTTTTTTAATAGTACTGACAACATATTTCTCAAGTTATCACACATTACTGAAAAATTAAAGAAGGGACACTATATAAGTTATCTATTTTCATGTTGTGTATATAAAAGTACTCACAGAAGGAATCATAATTTATTTGAAAATAGGATATTTATGTATTCACTTGTATGAACTGCTTTGTCTCAGAATATATCTTGAAGTATTTAGTATTTATTCTGTGGCGCCATCGTGTGGACAACATACTGAAAGCTGGTAAATGCAGCCTCTTTTAATATTCAAAGTTTTTAATATTAAATTTTTTCATAATCGATTTATTTCTCAACAGTTTATGTTACGTGGCTGTTTTCGTTTATATTCTACGGTGCCCGTGAGAAGACATGGTCGGTTCACTTAGTTTTGTCGTAGCCACGACATAATAACTCGTGGGAATGTGATATTATGACGTGGCCACAAGATATTAACTTGTGGGAACGCGATTTTATGACGTGGCCTCAAGATATGAACTCGTGGGAACGTGATATTATGTCGTGGCCACGAGATCATTTTGTCGAGGTAACGACATCCTTATGTCGTGGCCTCGAGATGTTATGTTGAGAGAACGACATATTTTTCTCGTGGCCACGAGTTCTTATGTTGAGGGAACGACATCCGGTTCTCGTGGCCACGAGTTTTGTGTTGGAAGTAACTATTTGAACGATACCCTAGTAACCACTGCAGCTGAGATGAGATATAAAGATGGAGATGACTGATGAAATAACGTTTTACTTTGAATTAGGAATGTCATATAAAGACATAGTGCGGTCTCTTGATTTAAAACACGGGTATATTATAAGTGAAAGGCAAGTAAAGCGCATTCTTAAGTTTAACGGGCTTTGCCGTCGGAAATTTGCTGACTTGAATCAAGTTCTCGAATTCATCATTAACCAGCTGAACGGTCCTGGACGCCTCCATGGATACCGCTGGATGCATAAAAAATGCCTCAAAAATGGTATACATGCACGAAAAGAAGATGTTCGAATAATTTTGAAAGAGCTGGATCCAGAAAGTGTATTACTTCGTCGTCGACGCCGACTTCATCGTCGGCAGTATTTTTCTCAAGGTCCCAATTATATTTGGCATGTAGATTCGTATGATAAACTATCACCATATGGAATCTGTATCAACGGTTGCATAGATGGATATTCTCGTCGAATCATCTGGCTAAAGGCAGCACACACAAACAGCAACCCTCAAGTCATTGCCGGTTACTTCGTGGAGAGTGTACTGCAAACTGGAGGATGTCCACGAATTGTGAGATGCGACCTGGGAACAGAGAATGTGATCATGCGTGACATACAGATGTTCTTCAGACGAAATGATGGTGATGAGCGAGCAGGGCCCCGCAGCTGCATCACTGGCGTCAGTTCAGCAAACCAAAGAATCGAAAGTTGGTGGGGACTGATGCGCAAAGAAGGGATTGAATTCTGGATACAGTTTTTTGGAGAACTGAAAGACGAGGGACTGTTTTCTGGAGATTTTCTGGATAAAGCTTTGTTGCAGCTGTGTTTTCGGAATATTATTCAGGTAAGCCAAATGGTATTTTAAATGACCCATTAACTCGTTGGGTTAATTGCAGTGGCGTAGCCACGGGTGTGCCGGTGCCACCCACAGTGGCAGCTGGCACACCTAAAAATAGATGCAGAATAATTTTTTATAGTCTCAATAAATTTTTTTATTAAACTTGGGCTATTGTTGTTTACTTAGAAAATATATATATTTTTAAATCAATCCTTTCACGCTACAAATATTTTATTATATTCGTATTCGTTTTATTTAGTTTTTAATTTTTTATTAAAATATATACACAAACTTGCTTACCATGTCAACTATCTGATATTCCGATTCTTCGTTTAAAAACCTTTATAAATTATCTTAAACTATAAAGAGATGAGCGCTGCAGTTCAGAGTCCTTTCAGCCGGATTTAACGTACAGCACTTGAATTCCCCAGTTCTCCCGAAATACATGAAAGTAAGTGGCTGTTGAACTGGACGAAGAATAGAGTAAACTTTATTGTTCTGCTATGTGTGTCTGACATATGAATAAAACACGTCTGCAAATTACATTTGATTACATAGTTTTTGCTGGTTCCATAGACATCAGTGTGTATTTTACAAACTACCAATCTATTGTTTTACTGTGATTATGTATATTTAAATGTATGAAACCTAAAATAAACATTATGTGGTTGAAAACACTGCATATTAATTGTGATATATGACAAGCGACAAATGTAATTTACATTTTAAATTATTTTTGTTAAAATATATCTGCCGACATTTGGACTGCCGACCAATCAGCAAACAGCAGCTGACGGTGACCCCAGCAGTCTATGATATAAACAGATAATTTTTGATTGCACATTGCTAGCTAGCAATATGTCGCAGAGCTCCTTTCTTATTTTTTTTAAGCAAAAAACCTTGGCTTGATGGACAGCCGGACACAAGGCCTAACGTTACACCTGATGAGGATGTTTCTCCCTCCCCGGGCCCAACATCAACTGACAGTGTTGCCAGATTGGAAATGTCCAAGTATCGTACCAGAAGTTCAAAATTATCGTATTTGGAAGAAAATTATTACATTTAACAATTAACTACATTTTGACACGACCTGCAAATTACCACTAGGAGTATGGTTGGACGGAAGTGCGACAAAAATACTATCCCATAATTTTGCACAGTAATTGACAATAAATGTGGCACACCCAGATTTCCATATGCACACCGTCTCTTTTCTGGCTACGCTACTGGTTAATTGATCCTGTATTTACATTTTTCAGTCCCCATGATTTATCTGCTGATTGATTAACAAACAATTATTTCGCATTTAATCACTTATACGACTCTTTGTTTTGATGCGGCAAAATGCCTTTTAATTCTCCGCAGTCGGACTCGTCAACTCAGAAATGATCACACTGTTGTAATTTACACTAGTAGATGACAATATCAAGTGTGTCAGTGACTTAGCAAAAACAAATATTGAAGCCTATTAGAATGCAGGAATTCCTATATAATTCAAATAATAAAAAGAAAAAATATTCCTATGTGAGTTTTTATTATTATTATTTATATGATAGGCTATAATAACACAAAAGAATCAGCACGTGTGTGTGATCGCAAATGTTTAATTTTATACAGCACTTCAACAGACAAGAAGTGTTACATTTAGCCTCTTTTCTTGTTTTGTAAATGAAATAGCTAACAAAGCCAGAGCAGAGCTGTTGTGGATTTCAGAGCAACACTACGATGTTTCTTTTCTGAATTAATCTGTTTTTGAAGAATGGAATGAATAATCTAATAGATTAGCCGTTTGAAAGAATCGTTTGACTGAAGTATTCAATTAATCATTCATTAAAACGGATACTTTCTGCAATCTAGCTATCATTTATCCATAACAAGCCTATATTGCATAGGCCTAACTACAGTAAAGCAAGGGACATCAATTAGGTCACTTGGGGCACAGACACAAAGAAAGTGTGCATTGGTTTAACCTAGATTGTGATCCTCACAAAAAAAACAAAAAGAAAAATTTTCAACGTTGTGGTAAATCGACTCATAAACAATTAATTTAATAAAGCTTTAACATAATTTTTTTTAATTAGGCAAATATTAATTGTATATAATTGTAATCATTTGTAATAACAGGAACGCCTGCCCCACAATTCGCCTTGTTTTTTACAATTTGATCAATCACTAAGTTATCACAAAAATAACAAATAAATGATTGTAAACATGAATCAATTTTGTTATTTCTCTAACTTGAACAAATGTTGTCTGTTTTTGTTTTATTTCAGGAGGAATTGAATGAGATTGCTGCTGTTTGGAATGCCCACCGGATTCGACCTTCAGCAAACTGCAGTGTTCCTTGCGGGATCCCAAATATCATGTTCATGGCACCTCAACTATGGGGAACAGAAGACTGTATTGTAGAGCAGGACAGTGATGATCTACAAACAGCCCAAGAGGCATGCTTGTTCCTGACGACAGTGCCTTGTGATGAAGAAGTATTTGATCTATGTACAATCGTCATGGAGGAGCAGCAGTTAAGCTTCACCAAAGACAGACTCGAAGCATTAGTGCTATATCTTGAACTCAGGGATGCAGTCCGATCCCAAATAACAGAATAACAGCCTTAAATTGGTTGGACAATCATTGTATTGAAATTTGCAAAGTGTCTAACAGTTTTGAAATGATCCATTATCTTCCACTTTCCTCAGTGGCTTTATCACAAAATAAATGTAAATGCTTATGCAAACTGTAATTGCTCATGTAGTTATACATGTAAACAGTTTTAACTTTCTACAGTGGTAGACATGATGGACTGAGCGTCAAAGTTTTCCTAAGCAGAACAAGACTGACTGTGAGCAACCTGAATATATTTAAAGGGATAGTTCACCTGAAAATTCAGTCTTAATTTACTCACCCTTTAACTATTCAATGCATCAATGCTATTCGTATGAATTTTTTCTTCTGTTGAACACAAAATAAGATATGTTGAAAAATAATGGGGACAACAAAAAATCTCATAGTTTTAGAACAAGTGTAGGGAGAGTAAAATTATGACAGAATTTACATTTTTGGGTGAACTATCCTTTTAATGTTGCTTTGTCTAAATAGTCTATTTCTACATGCATGTTATTCTACATGTTGTCATGTTTTTTTTTTAAAGTTGATTGTGACAATCAAATAAAGGAGCCAATAAGAGAATGTCTGAATGATTTATACTTTAGAAACTTTAGAATTTTTTTAATAAACTCTGAATGTATACATAAACACTGTAAACATTTCTTTGTGAGCATCACTTTCTTGTTGTTCTGAAGTTTTAGCCAACTCTGAATGCATACACAAATATTTTAAACATTTCTTAATGTAATGAACATCAATTTCTAGTTGTCTTCTGATAAAAACAGTTTAAACTAACTCTGAATGTATACATAACCACTGTAAACATTCCTTAATGAACATCACTTTCTAGTTGTTCTGAGGTAAGTTTTAGCAAACTTTGAATGCATACACAAACATTATAAACATTTCTTAACCATAGTTAACGTCTTTCTACTTATCCTGAGATCTTTTTGTTTCATTGTACAAAGGCAAGTTTATGCTATTTTAGCTGCAATCAGTAGCAAACTTAAATCAAAGCTCCCTGGGGTAAAAACAAACATATAAACAAAGGACTTTTAGAAATGAAATTTCACAATAACTTAGGGAATTTGTATAAAGACGATGTTAAGGTATTCTGTTTACATTACATTCTGCAAAAATTAAAGGCCACAATTAAACTGTATTTGTTCTGTATGACATTAGCACTAAAAAATGTTTTTGCAACTCCTATAAGCAGTAACCTAAGAGCAATATCATTTGGTCCTAAAATGCATTTTCTTTCACACAGGACATTTTAGTAGTAGCACACCTGTTTGTTTTAAGTGAAATAATGTGTTGGCTACCAATTCTAAGAGTACATTACAGTTAATGAACACATTTTTTCAAATGTCACATATCGGCTGTACAACTTCAAAACTAAGTAAGTAATCAAAATTTTTTTTTTTTAACTTTCAGTAAAGACAATAATTCTTCAAGATTACATTTAATTTGAAAAATGTAATGATAATAATTATATATATATATATATATATATATATATATATATATATATAAATGAGAAGCATATTTAATGGTCCTAAACATAGTAAGATGTTCAAACCTTTTTTTAAAACTGTTCTAACAATGGGAAAAAGAAAAAAAAAAAATCAGTCCAAGTTACACCACGGTACATCCATCATTTGAGGCACTATAGATGAAAGTAGTATCTGAAAGGCCGGATCCTATTCCAGCTACTGCACGACAAACAACCTGCAAAAGCAATAAACAAGAAACTATAAAAAAAAAAAAGATTAAAAAAAAGGTAAAATTAACAAAGAAACACAAATATAAATAGACAGATGTACAAATAAATATGTGCACTTTTTGTTTATATTACTGAACAAACAGAAACAATGCTTCATAAACATCATGTAACTAAATATATTTATAAGTTCATCAGCTTTGTATAACAGTGTGGAAATCTGATAAATTTCCTGCATTTGTCTATGAAAATATGTACTGTTATTTATTTCAGTTACTCACCAGTACTAAATTTATATAACATCCATCACCCAAACTGAACTGTTAAGAACAGCACTGAAGTCACTGCGGAGGTCTGGGTAGTTCTGGTAGTTTAAAGGCAACATCAGAGAGCAACCACATGTGTGAGATTGTGGGCGACACTGGAAGTCACTTGTTTCAATGAAATTCACCATGATTTGTTTCCCAAAGAGCAAATCTGCCCCTGTGCAGAAGCGCAAGAAGTTTTTTAAGGTGTTGTCATCCAATTCCATAATGTACCTTTTCAGGAATCTTGATACACAGCACTGCTGGGCTGTCATGACTTCAGGAAAAACGAGGATATCCCTTACACGCTTGGGTGTTGGTTTTTGCTCTTGAATAATGTTTGCTAGCTTTTGTGGTGACAAAGTACTAGCAAAATCCTTAAGAACAGGTCTCCAGGATTCAATCACAAACATAGGGGTTTGGATGAGAGCTTTATGGCCTAACTGTTCCAAAAGTTGAGGTAGATTTTCTTCAGTAGGCCTCTGGTGACAATCATTGGAATCAAGAACATCAAGAAGTGACTCATGATCAGCTGAGTTGAAGTTTGCCATTGCCTCTTCAATGACATCACGCTCATGTTTTGCTATGTAGTGCATAAACGAATCTAAGACACTACTATATGTGGTACCATATAAAGCTTCTTCAAGAAATGGCAGGGAAAGACGAATAGGAAAGTACTTGACTTCTTCCCATCCTTTGACCAATACTCTTGCAATAGCTTTCCATTCATCGCTCTGAAATTCATGTCTAAGGAATGGGACCTTGACATCTGCACCCAAAGTACATCTGGAATAAAATTCATCCCAGAATTCTGTCAAGCAGTCACGAAAAACACCCGATCCAATGCCTTGTTCAATCTGCCCATTAGGTAGTTTCATTCGAATACTGATCTCTTTGTCCATCATTGCTGGGTCATTGAAAGCTTGCATCAGATCACCCAGAACTTGTCCTCTTCGCACCAAAATAATAGTCTTTGGTATCTCAATTGGAACTGTATCATCCAAGCTTCCAAACTGAAGTGAACCTCCTCCAATTGTGACTTCATTATCAAATGATTCCTCAAATGGTGTCTCTTCCACATCAGTTGTGATCAGTTGTTCCTCTAAATTTTGTGATGTGGAACTGGAGTTGAATGTCCCTGGGCTCCGTACTTGCAATGTGTTCACATTTTCTTTAGTTAAATCACTTTCCTGACTCAGTGTTATCATTTGTTCTTGGAAACTGTCCTCCCAGTTCTCTACCTCAATTATATCATCATTCCGCATGACTGATATTTGCTGGGCCATAATATAAAGTGGATCATGTAACATGAAATTGGTCTCTTCAGACTCCTCTGAAAATGTGAGGTCAATTGTTTCACTTACATTGGTGCTAAAGCTGCTAGATGCTTGGTTGTCATCTTGGGCACTTTCATTCAACTTGACATCTGCTTCAGGATTTGTGACAGAGTTTTCTGTATTCTTCTGTGTACTGATGCACTTTGTAAAAAGATAAAGTCTGAGAATTTTAACCTTACTTGCTTCATACAAATCTCCAATGGTACATTCCGATTCAATCATTCTGTGGGAGAAATCTCGAATCTCACAGTCCAAACTTTTCAGATCTAGATGTCTGGATTTACCATCTGGAAAAAAGAGACCCTCTGCTATTTCCTGCACATCTTTCATGGTTGAATTCACATCTATAGAGACATGCCTGGTTCCACCACCTTTTGCAGACCGAACTTGTTTGAAGTCATTGTCTCTTGCATTGAAGTTCATCCAGCCCAGTTCCACACGCTTGGATTTCTTCTTGGCATTTGTGTTTCCAGCATATTTTTTTGAAATCTGTTGTCGATGTTCTTCTTTGCCACTTGAGGTACATACTCGTTTCCTTAATCTTTCAAACAAGTTACTTTTCCTGTCAGTATTTACGATGGAACACTGTTTTCTTCGACAAAAGGCCACAGTTGCCACTCTGTCTCCATAACAAGGAATATACTTGGCTAGCTCTGTCTCTGGCATCAAGGGTATTACAGATGCATCAATCTGTTGAAATAATTCAAGTTAATTTATTTTTTTCTAAATCTACACATTCAGTATACAAATTATGAAATATAATTTTATATAAATATGAATTAATACAATTTTTATAATCTGATATTATATAAAAAAATACATAGAGTGCTTTAACTTTGTACACTAAAATATTTTACTACACCTTTAGTTATACAGATATGCAGACTATAATGCAGGCAATAATGTAATATTTAGTCAATTAATATTTGCCATTGTAATGGCAATTCTCAGATTTTTTGTTTTGCATACAGAGAAAAGCTTTATTTAACCTCAAAATTATAAGAGGGAAATAAATATCAAAACCATGATGTACTAAAAAATGTATAGACCCTGTATAATTTACTTTCTTTCTAAGCTGGTTTTATGAAAATAGTAATAATACAGATTTACTCTTCTCCATGCTTGCATGTGACCTTGATGCAAACAAACAACTCAAAGTAGGCCTAATCCAATTTAATTTAATGTGGTGTTGTTCAGATTCCTTTAAATTATTTATTTGATTTTGCTAATTTCAGAATATCATTAAAATTTACATTTAAAAATGCAATTCACACAAAAGCAACTTGAAAACGCATCTTCTGAACATCTTTTCAGTTTAAAGAGTGTTTAAGTTACGCAAAGAATCCATGCAATGTACGGTTGCCCATCGGAAATCATAAAAAAGTACATAGGAGACTCAGCATGACTGAACAGATTTACATATTAACAGCCCCCACCAAAAGATCAGTTTGGCATTACCGAGCTTTTTACTGAATGAATCAGCCATTTGAACGAATCAGGTGAATGACTCATTAAGACAGTCATATGGCACCACCTACTGGCAGTTCATTTTAGTTTTAAAAGTATCATTGTTTTTTTAACGAAAACATTTAAAACATCCTATAACGTGCAGTTGTTATTATGTAATGCATGCATTCATGCTATATTTCAGCTTATATTGTCTCTGCAAATGCAACTAAATGGCACTTCAGCTGTTTCTGTTTCCTCTGCAGTGGAAATATGTATTTTATTGATAAGCCTAATGATTTAATGTGACTGATAAAAGCCATATTTTATCACATTGTCTTATTACGACTGAAATTTCTAATACAATTTAAGGACTTTGATATGACAAATGAGAGTGGCTTTCAAGCCCTGCACATGTTTATAAAACAAAAAATGACTATTTACCTTGTCTTGTTCAATTCTGGCTATGTTTGCCTCTTCGATGTTGCGTTCCCTTAAAAATGTCAAAAGATAGTGCTGATCCATGGAAGTCACGTAAACCTTCAACAATGTTCCAATGTAACTTGTGCAAAAAGCAGATAAAGAAATTTGTGAAATACAGTGAGTTATTATGAAACGAAGAGCCCATCCAATGCAATACAAAACACATGTAAATTCCTTTAAAACAAAACTCGTGACCACGAGAGCCGGATGTCGTTCCCTCAACATAAGAAGTCGTGGCCACGAGAAAAATATGTCATTCCCTCAACATAACATCTCGAGGCCACGAAATAAGGATGTCGTTACCTCGACAAAATTATCTGTGGCCACGACATAATATGACGTTCCCACGAGTTAATATGACGTTCCCACAAATTAATATCTCGTGGCCACTACATATTATCACGTTCCCACGAGTTATTATGTTGTGGCCACGACAAAACTAAGTAAACCGACCAAGTCACCTTACGGGCACCGTAATATTCGCCAAGCTATTATGAATTTTGAAATAATCGTGTACTAGTTCAAAACCCCTTATGAGAAGGAACAATCAAAGGACCGTGACGTCGCCCGGTATGGCGCAGCCGGGGCCCCACCCTGGAGCCAGGCCCGGGGTTGGGGCTCGTATGCGAGCGCCTGGTGGCCGGGCCTCCCCCCACGGGGTCCGGCCGGGCTCAGCCCGAAGGAGCGACGTGGGGCCGCCTTCCCGTGGGCTCACCACCTACAGGAGGGACCGTAAGGGGCCGGTGCTTAGACAATCGGGTGGCAGTCGAAGGCGGGGGCCTCGACAGCCCGATCCCTGGACACGGAAACTAGCTCTAGGGACGTGGAACGTCACCTCACTGGCGGGGAAGGAGCCCGAGATTGTGCGTGAGGTAGAGAGGTTCCGACTAGCGATAGTCGGACTCACCTCTACGCACAGCTTGGGCTCTGGTACCACACTCCTCGAGAGAGGATGGACTCTTCACCACTCTGGAGTTGCCCAAGGTGAGAGGCGGCGGGCTGGTGTGGGTTTGCTTATAGCCCCCCAGCTCAGCTGCCATGTGTTGGAGTTTACCCCGGTGAACGAGAGGGTCGCTTCCCTGCGCCTTCGGGTCGGGGATAGGTCTCTCACTGTCGTTTGTGCCTACGGGCCGAACGGCAATGCAGAGTACCCAGCCTTCTTGGAGTCTCTGGGAGGGGTGCTGGAAAGTGCTTCGACTGGGGACTCCGTCGTTTTACTGGGGGACTTCAACGCCCACGTGGGCAACGACAGTGACACCTGGAGGGGCGTGATTGGGAGGAACGGCCCCCCTGATCTGAACCCGAGCGGTGTTCAGTTATTGGACTTCTGTGCTAGTTACAGCTTGTCCATAACGAACACCATGTTCAAGCATAAGGGTGTCCATCAGTACACGTGGCACCAGGACACCCTAGGCCGTAGGTCGATGATTGACTTTGTGGTCGTTTCATCCGACCTCCGGCCGTATGTCTTGGACACTCGGGTGAAGAGAGGGGCGGAGCTGTCAACCGATCACCACCTGGTGGTGAGTTGGATCCGATGGCGGGGGAGGAAGCTGGACAGACTCGGCAGACCCAAACGTACTGTGAGGGTCTGCTGGGAACGTTTGGCCGAGTCTCCTGTCAGAGAGATCTTCAACTCCCACCTCCGGCAGAGCTTCGACCGGATCCCGAGGGAGGCTGGAGATATTGAGTCCGAGTGGACCATGTTCTCCACCTCCATTGTCGAAGCGGCCGCTCGGAGCTGTGCCCGTAAGGTTTCCGGTGCCTGTCGAGGCGGCAATCCCCGAACCCGGTGGTGGACACCGGAAGTAAGGGATGCCGTCAAGCTGAAGAAGGAGTCCTATCGGGCCTGGTTGGCTTGTGGGACTCCAGAGGCAGCTGACAGGTACCGGCAGGCCAAGCGGACTACAGCCCGGGTGGTTGTGGAGGCAAAAACTCGGGCCTGGGAGGAGTTCGGTGAGGCCATGGAGAAGGACTATCGGTCAGCCTCGAAGAGATTCTGGCAAACCGTCCGGCGCCTCAGGAGAGGGAAGCAGTGCCCTACCAACGCTGTTTACAGTAGAGGTGGGGAGCTGTTGACCTCAACTGGGGATGTCGTTGGACGGTGGAAGGAATACTTCGAGGATCTCCTCAATCCCGCTGTCACGTCTTCCATTGAGGAAGCAGAGGCTGAGGGCTCAGATGTGGACTCGTCCATAACCCAAGCTGAAGTCACCGAGGTAGTCAAGAAACTCCTCGGTGGCAAGGCACCGGGGGTGGATGAGATCCGCCCTGAGTACCTCAAGTCTCTGGATGTTGTGGGGCTGTCTTGGCTGACACGCCTCTGCAGCATCGCGTGGCAGTCGGGGACGGTGCCTCTGGGATGGCAGACCGGGGTGGTGGTCCCTCTTTTTAAGAAGGGGGACTGGAGGGTGTGTTCCAACTACAGGGGGATCACACTTCTCAGCCTCCCTGGGAAAGTCTATGCCAGGGTACTGGAGAGGAGAATCCGGCCGATAGTAGAACCTCGGATTCAGGAGGAACAGTGTGGTTTTCGTCCAGGCCGTGGAACACTGGACCAGCTCTATACCCTCTACAGGGTGCTGGAGGGTTCATGGGAGTATGCCCAACCAGTCCACATGTGCTTTGTGGATTTGGAGAAGGCATTCGACTGTGTCCCTCGCGGCGGCCTGTGGAGGGTTCTCCGGGAGTATGGGGTCCGGGGCCCTTTGATAAGGGCTATCCGGTCCCTGTACGAACGGAGCAGGAGCTTGGTTCGTATTGCCAGCTGTAAGTCAGACTTGTTCCCGGTGCGTGTTGGACTCCGGCAGGGCTGCCCTTTGTCGCCGGTTCTGTTCATGATTTTTATGGACAGAATTTCTAGGCGCAGCCAGGGGCCGGACGGGGTCAGGTTTGGTGACAACACGATTTCGTCTCTGCTCTTTGCGGATGATGTTGTCGTGTTGGCCTCATCAGGCCAGGACCTTCAGCATGCACTGGGACGGTTTGCAGCCGAGTGTGAAGTGGCTGGGATGAGAATCAGCACCTCCAAATCCGAGGCCATGGTCCTCAGTCGGAAAAGGGTGGCTTGCCCACTTCAGGTTGGTGGAGAGTTCCTGCCTCAAGTGGAGGAGTTTAAGTATCTTGGGGTCTTGTTCACGAGTGAGGGAAGGATGGAACGGGAGATTGACAGACGGATCGGTGCAGCTTCTGCAGTAATGCGGTCGATGTACCGGTCTGTCGTGGTGAAGAAAGAGCTGAGCCGCAAGGCGAAGCTCTCGATTTACCGGTCAATCTACGTTCCTACTCTCACCTATGGTCATGAGCTTTGGGTCATGACCGAAAGGACAAGATCCCGGATACAGGCGGCCGAAATGTGCTTTCTCCGCAGGGTGGCTGGGCGATCCCTTAGAGATAGGGTGAGAAGCTCAGTCACCCGGGAGGAGCTCAGAGTAGAGCCGCTGCTCCTCCACATCGAGAGGGGTCAGCTGAGGTGGCTCGGGCATCTGTTCCGGATGCCTCCTGGACGCCTTCCCGGGAAGGTGTTCCGGGCACATCCCACTGGGAGGAGACCCCGGGGGAGACCTAGGACACGCTGGAGAGACTATGTCTCCCGGCTGGCCTGGGAACGCCTCAGTGTCCCCCCAGAAGAGCTGGAGGAAGTGTCTAGGGAGAGGGAAGTCTGGGGTTCTCTGCTTAGACTGCTGCCCCCGCGACCCGGCCCCGGATAAGCGGTAGAAGATGGATGGATGGATGGATGGATGGATGGATGGATGGATGGATCGTGTACTTGATTTGTCCGATCTACCGATGAAAAGCCAGAATCACTGTCCTCTGAAGCTGGGGAGATGGATGTTATTTTCACCTAAGACAAAAAGATCACACAAGCATTCATTTTGATCTCTATAATATATTCTAATTGTTTTGTGTTGATTCGCTGCACTGTTTTAATTTAAAAGGCTGTCGTGACTTTTTTTCCTTCTAGTATTCATAAGCTGTATTGCGCTGATATTTCATTTTGCACACATACACAGCTCAAAAACACCTGAATTCTGCTCTTGTTATGTTCTAATGGGTGGATTGTGTGAGACAATTTATTAATGAGATCTGTCCCGATAATAATAACATATGTTGGTTTAGCTTGTCAGTGTGAATGAAATGTGTATTTATTTGTCCGATCTCGCCCCGAAACGCGGCTGTCATGTGACTTTTTTTCCCTTCACAATGTCTAATATTGCATTTTGCACACATATACGGCACAAAAACCCCTGGATTTTGCTCTTGTTGTGTTCTAAAGGGTGGATTGTGTGCATTCAGAGTATATATTTTATTTTAAGAAGCTCTTAAAAAATATATAAATTACTTTACCACAGGGAACTACACTAACTTTTTCCACTGGTGGCTCTTGTGCTAATAACTTTTTCAGTTACTGGTGCATAACATGATTTGGCCGCACAAATTATTTATAGTAATTATTGGATAATAATGAACAATAATGAAACTGTATTTCATACAGATGTGCTTTTTGTTTTACTTGTCATCTTTTGAACCACATGCCTTGTTCTATTTCTTACAGTACACACAGTGCATTGCTCCGTCTTGTAGCTGGGGTTAGAGGGGCCTCGGTGCAGGTTGTACAGTGGGCCCTGTTTAAAATTGTTTAATTTGTACTGTATGTTCATTCTATTTATTTATTTGTGCTATTTACATAATGTTTACATTTTTTAAGTTTGTTTTTGTTAATTTAAAATAGCAATGCATAGTCTTCACTGTAAAATAAAATACACAATCAAACCAAAATGTATTCAGACACCTTCAACATTTCTCACATTATCACAGTTTATTTGCTGTAGTTTAGAAATTGGTAATAAAATATGACAATAACTCAGAACAAAATCATCTTGATCATTTCGGATAACTTTGATAAAAAGATATGTAATGGAATCAACCAAAACTTCAGACAACTGTCAGTATGACAATATTTACACAACTATCAATACTTTGTTGAACAGTTACCAAGCAAGCAATGCTTAATTTGGTTCAGTCTGTGGTGTGAAAAGGTTGCATTAGCAATTAAAGAAAGAAACACTTAAGCAAAACATGGTCAGGTCCCTAATTATTTATTTATTTTTAATCAATTTCACTGGTAGCCTATAGTATGAAGACTTTTTGGGTATAATATTCCACAGATCACTATTTTGCCATACTCACTTACATAAATGAACTAGTGGCCTGCACCCACTAGTAAAACAATTCTATCTGATTTTTGGATTGACTTTGGATAAATTCTTGTTAAAACTACAAAATAATTCAATCAAGAGCAGTCAGTGATTTACTTTCATTTTCATACATTAAAGACACCGACAGCAGAGCTAGGCGCGGTCACTTTAAGAGACAAACGCATCAATTATAATGATACATACCGATTTTTTTTTGCAACTCTTTTCTTTCACTTAAGACATTACCACATACTTTTTCGAACACACTTTCCAAGACGGGTATTTCAACATATTTTGTATGTATTTGTTGTCGGTACAAAAGCAAGAAGACTTTGAGACGCGACTCTGCTTGCTCGTTTTGAACACCAGAACACCGCGGTGCTGAATTGAGCTCTTTCGCTTTTCGCTCTTTTTTCTGTTTATTTAAACTGCGATTTGTATTTGTTCGTTCAGGTGCAGGAGGACGTGAACGTCCTGAAGGAGAGCTCGGTTCAGTGTTGCTGTTCGTGAGACGCGGCTCTCTCTCTCGTGCAGACCGAACACAGCGCGAGTTTAGCTTTCCCGCATCGCGGGGCTGAAGCCAACTTGATGTGTTGAATGCTCGGAGCACGTTATAAAACGTATTCTTAAAATACACATTTCTGTTTTAATAAATGCTCATATTAAATCATAGCATAACACATAAGTAGGTACAAATATAATCAGTGATGCATATGTGACCATTTTGGTCGCAGTGTAGTTCCCTGCTTTGTTGTGCAGCGTTGATCAATCGCTGTGACGTTCAGTCTGACAGAGAAAATCTCACAAGCACATTTAAACACTCATTTTCATGTGTATAATATATTCTTCTACTTGTTTTGTGCCGTTTCGCTGCAGTGTTTTAATGTGAAAGGCTGTAAATTCTCTATGTGGACTTCAAGTGTTCAGAGAATACATCGCGAGCTCGCGGCCAGTTGGCTGCTGCGAATATATCATGTTATTACTTTAAACAGTTCAGAGACATCTGAATTTAGCTATTGGTTTGTTCTAACGGGTAGGTTGCGTGCGATCGCCGTAAAAAATTTTTTAAAAGGTCTTAAATAAGAATGAATTCGCTCGTTGTGAGCTCCGTGCAGACAGCTAACCAGCAGTGATTCTTGTCTCGTCTTTCTGACTGCTCTCTGCCCAGAAATAAATTATTAATGAGCCCTAACCTCTGTAATAATCAGATATGTTGGTTTAGCTTGTCAGTTTGAAGGAAATTGTATTATTTACTTTATTTTTAACCGTTTCTAAAGTGAAACCAAGCCAGACTCCTCCTCCTCTCACGGGTATTGCAACAGTAGGGGCGCGATTTTTCTCAGACAATGGAAGTCTATGGAAGATTGATGTTTAAAAATTAATAAAACAAAAACTTTAAGTCTGATCAGTCTGAAAAGATATAGCATAAAGCACCACCCTATGCTGCAGGTGTCTGCCGAGTTTGGGGCTTGTAGCTTTAAAGCCCTAGGAGGAGAAGCGTTTTAGTCTCAGAAAAATAATAATAATAAAAAGAAGTTTAAATAGCATAACAGTATGTTGGCTTTGCCAAGACAACATAATAAGAAAAACTAGAATTTAAAGTTAGAGAACTAACTTTGATGTTGGCTTGGCCATCTTGGCCAAGGGGCAAAAGAGCCACAGTACTTGTGTGCCCAACATTCTTGAGTTGCCCCGCTGCAAATAAAATAAAAATAATACCATAAAAAAATACACCTGTAACAGTCTTTTTCCATGGTCCTTTGCTGTTTTCTTTTCTAATAAAAAGCCTAGGCTATGATAACAGCTACGACAGGGTTGTCTAGCTGGATGTGAAATAAGTCATGCTTATTTTTCTCGTGTATGTATTTCACAGTCCTGTCACCGTCGCGTTGTGGGCAACGACACACAAGATAACTGAAACAATGCATTTTAAATCAAGGTGATCATAAGGGGTCCAAGCACAATGGTTTGTATAGATGATGCCAGGGCCGTTTCTAGGCATAGGCAAACTAGGCAGTCGCCTAGGGCGCAAACAGCTGGGGGGCGCCAGTGAGAGCCCCCGCCCCACCAAGAGTTTACTTAATATATATATATATATATATATATATATATATATATATATATATATATATATATATATATATATATATATATATATATAAAATATTATATATATTATTAATATTATTATTTCAAGGTCATATTATATTTTCATAATTTTGCTATTTCGAAGCATTATGATTACTTGCGATTATCTGAGTAAGTCTCATTGGTGGTGATAGTGGCCGCTGCCGCTAGAGACATGTTAAAGTCGCCTTTCAACGTCGTCATCCGTGGTTAAAGTTACTTGAAGTAAATGTTTGAGTTTCATCATCATGAAAAGGTCAAAGCCATCAGGGGCTCAGTATCGCAAGAAGAAAAAAGAAGATGAAAAGAAAGCAAAATATACAGCTATGTTACAAATTGTTCCACTACAAGCTCCATCACCACTATGAGCAAAACATGACACTGTGACACTGAGCACCACGGGACGGATTTACGTCATGCTCATTTCAGCAGTGGAATATTATAGCAGGGTTTTTCCTGCATTGAAATTTATTTGGCGGCCGCAAAAAAGCTTATTTTTGTCCCGTCAAAAGCCTTATTTGATCGGTGAATGAATCTCAGGGTTGCAAACAGCGCCGCTTTTTTCACGTCAGTTTGGGTGACTTGGGTCTGAGATCGGTCTGATTATAATTTCACAAAGTCATCTGAAGCCATTCCATAGCTTAATGTGAGGGACAGAAGACTATTTACATCATTAAATTAAAGTATACGGAAACCTCGTTTTCCCTCCTCCGCGGCTGTCAATCGTTCTCCATAAACAGGGATGTTTCCAGGCAGATGTCCTACGATGACATTATTGACACTTTTGCAGCTATTAAGTCTAGACGTGTCCACTTTTAAAGCTATCGAAAATAGTAAACATGCTCAAATATGCCATGGTCAATTGCCATGGTCAAAAGTCCTTGGTTACCAGTTACTTCCCTTGAACATGGATGTGCATGGTTTTTTTACTGAAAAGTGGTTACTGTGTATTATTGTATAGCTAATATGTAGCTGATAACGTAACATTGTCATGTTATAGTCATTTAGTTTTTTTGCATTTTATTTGCCTGTTTTTCTTGTATTGTTTAATATTAATAATATTTAATTCTGATGAATTGTACATACTTGTATTTGGACAAATTTTGCAATATTTATGCAATAATTATTAAATGGTTTCCTTGCAGCTATGTTTAGTTTTTAATTTATGGTACAAATCTTTGGTGGTGGTGGGGGGGGGGTGTTGGGGAGGCGGTTGGTAGAAATCTCGCCTAGGGTGCCAAAAACGCTAGAAACGGCCCTGGATGATGCAGTTACACAATGACATGTATCTTTTCAAGTAAATTATGAGTCCTTTTGTGAGTACTATTATATGCACAACATGAAAATAGATAACTATCATAGTGTCCCTTCTTCACTTTTTCAGTAATGTGTGATAACTTGATAAAAATATTGGCAATACTATTAAAATATATTCAAATTTAATGATATGTAGGAGATGATGTTCAAGTCTTTGAACAGATGAGGTGTGCTTTATCTTTTCTAACTTATTGGACTTACGGTTTTCATAAAAATAAATATTAAAAATCATAAAAATCCCATAGACTTTAATTGACAGGATGTTCAGATGAGCCAAGCTCCAAATCCCATTAGACTCAATCAAACTTTGCTTCTACACTGTCAGAAATAGGGGTACAGCAGGGGTCCATTTCTGTCCCCCAAGGTACAATCTACACTAATGTACCCCATAAGGCTTATTATTGGACCTCAAGGTACATATATGTACCTTTTTGAGGGTCAAAAAGGTACATATATGTTCCCAAGCATTAAAAGGTACATATATGGACCATTTCTTTGAAAGGTTAAGGTACAATATCAAGAGCCAGCCTTGATTGGCTGCTTGATTTTCATTTGAAAAGAACGTCCCGTTCGCAGTCTTTCTTTTGGCAGAGACGAAGTCATAGATAGCATGGTTCTTACAGGGCTTTCAGTAAAATCAGCAGTGTAATATTTGCAGTGTTAAAAGTCATTAATTGCCAAAGAGTTTAATTAAAAATCTACAGTGTTAAATAGTAATCATGTTCAGTGTTGTTATATGGTGTAATTTCACTTTTACACTAAAAGTGCGGAATAAAAAACAAAACCGCCGAATTGTCTGGACTCCGCCCCTCAGTAACGGCTGCCTCGCGAGGTGATGACGACATTCTTTCCTCGAGCGACCGAGACGTAAGTTGGATTGCTTTTCCCTTGATAAAAGTACATTGGAAAAACATTTTTGTTGATAATTTTACTCAAAATATGATTGGTGGTGAACACATTTAGAAATTACTAACTGCGAGTGTTTTTGTCAGGTTTAATGATGATCGTGAGGTGCAGAGATGTAAGTTACAGAAGCTTAAAAGTTAATCATCATTCGGTTTCCTCAAAAAAGGTGATTAACGTTATGTGTAAAATAACTTTTTGGAATGTGCTTACAATGTAAGTCATTTATGCTTTACGCTCCTTTCATTTTTGTTGGTCGACACGTCCTCTCTCCTCTGTTCCCGCCGAGGCCTGGGTTTACTGGAGTCTGGCGCTGAAGACTGAAGCAGCTAACTTTACATTCGGTAGGTGTTCTACTCAAATGAGAGAATTCATCAAATGGTAAATGTATTTGTTTTTGAAAGCATTGAGTGCGGTATTTCATTACGCACTAATAACAAATTTGTTTTTGTGACTCATAACACCGTGTTGAAGTGTCTGTCTCACCGCTGCAGATGTGCAGTCTTTCTGCAGCCAGAGCTGCTATAACGAGGGACATTTACCAGTTATTTGACTGACGTTATCTAAAGCAAAACTCTGAGACTAGAGCAAGTTTAAAAACTTATATTCGCCACTGTCTTGTGTTGCTTGTTCTCAGCGCTGAATATCATGTCTGTCATTTCATATCTGCGTCAAGACACAAACGCACTATCATCAAGTTTTTCTTAAGCAAATTAACGTTACGTTTATGCAAGTATCGTGAAAGTATGCCCAGCCCGCCACGTCACCTGTAGGAGAAGAAAATACAGTCCGTGGCGACGGTTTGCAATCCATCCTGTCAGTTAATAAACCGTTACAGTTTGTTAAACCGAGGGAACAGTTTAAGAATTTGTGAGTACGGTTTATTAACCGATGGGACGGATTGCAAAACCGTTGCCACGGATTGTATGTTTTTCTCCTACATGTGACGTGCCGGGCTGCGTATGAAAGTGAGTTAAAGGTTATTTAGGGGAAACTGTAAATCTGTCAGTCTTTCAGTTTACTTCTGTGTTCACTGGCAGAGCTAGCATGTACTTTATCAATTCATATGGCATCCTATTTTGGGTTGAATAATGTCCCAAATGCTTCCAGATATACAAGGTTACGTGTTAATGGAGAAATATGTCTGAATCTATCTATAGTTTCTTTTCACATTATAAATAATAAATAGATAAATTCTTAACAAGTAATGTAGTACACTGTTCATTTTAAGATGTCTTATTACTCATGTTACTCATTAAAATTATGTACAAATGTAATACTTGAATAAAAGTTGTAAAAATACAAATGTATTTAATAATCAGATTAAATAAATACTTAAATTGTTTCCGGCCTCCATGTGAATATTGCACAATGTTTCATTTAATTGACCCTAGAATGAAGGCTATATAAAAAAATAAATAAATAAAGTTTATAATTTGACACCCGTTTTATAGACAGTTCTCATCATACTCATAATTAGGGGTAATCACAATTGTTTCACCACATTTACTTCTTTAAATAACTGAAATAACTGTTTTTATCCTTTTTACAATAGAACTGGCCCAGACTTCTGCAGTGTCAAGTGAAGGAAGCTCCTGTTATGTGAATATGTTATTCTGTGTACAGTAGAAATTTAAAACGCACAAATGAATATGAAAAATTTAAGTTTAACTGGGCAGGCACACAATTTTAGTTTATGTTCACACCTGGAATTTACTAATTACTAATTTAAGATATCAAACTGTAAAAAGATAAATGGTAAGTTGGCCCAAAAATGGAAAAAGTGTCATAATTTCTCACTCTCTGTGATTCCAAACCTGCAAGACTTGCATTCATTTTCCAAACACAAATGGAGATATTTTCAATGAGATAATTTCCTTCCACCAAATTTTCTGAAGAGACTCTTTCACTTTACAATGAACAGAATTACTTTTCTTTTTTAACATTGATCAGGGAACATAAACAGAAAATGTGGACTAAACCACATTATACATATAAATTACTTCTCTTTATGGATTAAATCTCTTTATGAAGTATTAAAGTGGTAGTTAAGGGACAGAAATCTTATATTCTATTAAAATGTCTTCAGTTGTGTTTCAAATATAACAAAAGGCTGAGTAAACTGATGAAATGTTTATTTTTAACGAACCCTGTAATAAAAGTATATGGCCATATGTGTCACCCAAGATGTGTGCTATTGCCAGGTTGTGAACAGAGCCATAGTGTGTCTACACAATCAACTGAGTAGAATGGTTCCTGAGAGAGATGTTGTCATTAATTGTTGTTTTGTTGTTGTCATTGTTTTTTTCTTTCTTTTCAAGAAGCCAAGTTCCTGCTTCTCCCAAGACCTTCAAGGACCCAATTGACCTCTGAATCAGCTGTAAAGGAGGTAGAAACCGATTGTCTAAGGTTAGACTATATTTTAGAATAAGAATATCTATATTTTTGCTGTAACTGTAGTCTGTGTTCACTCATTTATTTTATTTTTTTGCTGATTTTGTCATATCTGTTATCTAGAATGGGACAGCGATACTGCATCCATTGGTCTCCTACTTCATTTGATTCCCACATCATCACAAGGCTGCCAGGGACCTGGAAAAATGTCATCCTGTCAAGCTGAAAAACATCTTCAAAAAGGTACATTTGGACATTTCTGTCACTACCTATTGTCTGCCTCAAAATATTGCCAGATGGCTGGTATATGAAAAACACAATTAATATAAATAAAATCAGTTGGAGAGCTGACCTTGAGTGTTACTTTTGTCTTTTATCTGCAGGCACTAGTAAGAACAGCTTGATGCAGAGAAAAGACCACACAGTCATACCTGCTCGCTGATGGGACAACGAGGAAAATCATTAATGGATGCTACACAACTCAAATCTACACGTCATATTTGTTCATGTCTAGGTAAATTTGATGATGTTGTGTTTTATTAACTATTTTATGTTTCTGTGCAACACTTAATGAATGTAACTAATTATCATTATCATTTCATGTTGTGTATATAAAAGTACTCACCGAAGGAATCATAATTTACTTGAAAATAGGATATTTATGTATTCACTTGTATGAACTGCTTTGTCTCTGAATATATCTTGAAGTATTTAGTATTTATCCTGTGGCGCCATCGTGTGGACAACATACTGAAAGCAGCTGGTAAATGCAGCCTCTTTTAATATTCAATCCATCATATTTAATAATCGATTTATTTCTCAACAGTTTATGTTCACGTGGCTGTTTTCGTTTATATTCGCCAAGCTATTATGATTTTTGAAATAACCGTGTACTTGATTTGTCCGATCTACCGATGAAAAGCCAGAATCACTGTCCTCTGAAGCTGGGGAGATGGATGTTATTTTCACCTAAGACAAAAAGATCACACAAGCATTCATTTTGATCTCTATAATATTTTCTTCTAATTGTTTTGTGTTGATTCGTTGCACTGTTTTAATTTAAAAGGCTGTCATGACTTTTTTTCCTTCCAGTATTCATAAGCTGTATTACGCTGATATTTCATTTTGCACACATACACAGCTCAAAAACACCTGAATTCTGCTCTTGTTATGTTCTAATGGGTGGATTGTGTGAGACATAATTTATTAATGAGATCTGACCCGATAATAATAACATATGTTGGTTTAGCTTGTCAGTGTGAATTAAAAATGTGTATTTATTTGTCCAATCTCGCCCCGAAACGCGGCTGTCATGTGACTTTTTTTCCCTTCACAATGTCAAATATTGCATTTTGCACACATATACGGCACAAAAAACCCTGGATTTTGATCTTGTTGTGTTCTAAAGGGTGGATTGTGTGCATTGCAGAGTTTGGGGCTTGTGGCTTTAAAGCCCTAGGAGGAGAAGCGTTTAGAATTTTTTAGTCTCAGAAAAATAATAAAAAAAATAAGAAGTTTAAATAGCATAACAGTATGTTGGCTTGGCAACAAGCCAACATAACTAGAATTAAAAGGTGTTGAACTAACTTTGATGTTGGCTTGGCCATCTTGGCCATGGGGCAAAAGAGCCACAGTACTTGTGTGCCCAACATTCTTGAGTTGCCCCGCTGCAAAAAAAAAAAAATAATAATACCATAAAAAAAATACACCTGCAACAGTCGTTTTCCATGGTCCCTTGCTGTTTTCCTTTTTAATAAAAAGCCTAGGCTATGATAACAGCTAGGACAGGGTTGTCTAGCTGAATGCGAAATAAGTCATGCAAAAACTATAATCTCCTAAATACCATTCAATTTGATCTTATTTTAATAGTACTGACAACATATTTAAGTTATCACACAGTACTGAAAAATTAAAGAAGGGACACTATATATAGTATACTTCGGCGAGTCAAGAGCTAAACAAAAAGTTCTGTTTCATTACAAAATACTGTACCTTTAATAAACTTTATACTATCACCACAAAATTTTAATGTATTATCCATAACCATCGCGTTGTGGGCAACGACACACAAGATACCCGAAACAATGCGGTTTAAATCAATGTGATCATAAGGGGTCCAAGCACAATGATTTGTATAGATGATGCAGTTACACAATTATATTTTCAAGTAAATTATGAGTCCTTTTGTGAGTACTATTATATGCACAACATGAAAATAGATAACTATCAAAGTGTCCCTTCTTCACATTTTCAGTAATGTGTGATAACTTGATAAAAATATTGGCAATACTATTAAAATATGATCAAATTTAATGGTATCTAGGAGATTATCGTTTTTGCATAATTACTATATTGGGTTTTATGAAAGTTTATAAAAAATGATGAATATTTATTCTTTTTTATTTATGCACGTAAATGAAGCATTTTTCAAGTCTTTGAACAGATGAGGTGTGCTATATCTTTTCTAACTGATTGGACTTACGGTTTTCATAAAAATAAATATTAAAAATCATAAAAATCCCATAGACTTTAATTGACAGGATGTTCAGATGAGCCAAGCTCCAAATCCCATTAGACTCAATCAAACTTTGCTTCTATGAACTATTTCTAATCAATTTAAACTCATTCAAACTCATGTAATATTTCACATTTATTTATGTGCATAAATAAAACATTTTTTTTTTAATAGTACTGACAACATATTTCTCAAGTTATCACACATTACTGAAAAATTAAAGAAGGGACACTATATACACTGTTAGACTTTGCCGTAATTTTACAGTAACTTACTGCAAAAAAGCCCAGTAAAATACCATTTATATTATTTACGGTAAACTACTGTAATATGCACTGCATTGTGGGTATTTTGTATGAATTTTACAGTAACTTACTGTATATGGTCATTTACAGTACTTTACTGTTTACGCAAAAGCAGTAGTGCTACTGTAAATGAAGAAGACAGATATCTATACATACAATTAAGTTGTATGCCTTTTTGTATGCAAATTGCCTTTGTCATTGTGTCCACAACTTGTATTACTCATAGGGCTATATGCATATTGTATTAATGTTTTAGGCCTATTAAAATGTCATATGATAATGTTTTATAGTTTTTTCCGTCTTGTTCTGCAGATGAAAATCATACAATTATTCTCATTTCACACACTGGATGTTAATTTTAATAGTAGCATTTTCTCCAATAAAAAAAAACAACAACAACAATAATAATAATAATAATAATAATAATAAACGGAGCAGAAACAATAGGGTCCTCTCACCATCGGTGCTCGGGCCCTAATAATAATAGTAATCGACAGCTGGTTCCCATACAGGCAAATTAGGCATTTTTTGTTTTATTTTCATGCCAGGTATAAGAGCACAGGTGTGGTGATATTTAAATAACAACAATAATAATAATAATAATAATAACTTTGCTTAGACCAACCTGGCAGAATGTAAACTGATGTTTGTGTGACGTGTCGAGTGCGCGCAAAACTGACGTCTGTCAGAGTGGATCGCTACTAGAAGCCAGCTGCAAGTTTTTCTGAGGTAAGTACTTTTTACTTAACAAATTTATTTTATAAGTTACTTTTACAACGTAAACCATTACCAATATCAATTAAATATAGCTAAATTTATGAAGAAAGTAAATAATACAATCTAATAGGCTATTATTAACAGGACAGTCTGAAGGAACTTTTAGTTCCCTTTCGAGAGTACTCTCGCACTGCGTAAGCTAGCTTACGCTATGGGAAAAGGTCCCCTTTTCTCGAGAATATGAAGCCAAAAATTATCCTTAATTTTTAAATAATGTAAAACGCAGTGCTGCAGCACAGCAGACCCAAGCGAAGCGGCTCGCGCGCTTATTGGCTGTGCTGCGGCAACTGCAGCAACCTATGGTGAGGCGGCGGAGAGGAACGAACCAATGGGGGCGCTTCGCGCCCATTGGACGTCAGAGCGCGCCAAAATAGGCGTGGCTGGAACTATATAAGCCACCGCTTCACCATAGGGATCAGATTTCATCTCCTTCAGCGATCTCACCTGCACTTCGCTGTCTTCTCCGGAGAAGCCTCTACACGCCGTCGAAAATCCTCTCAGCGGGATAGCACTGCAACGCAGATCTGAGGACGCCGGCTCGTGCTTCATCTCGACGCCGCCTTCAGCACTCGCTTCCTGCTGCGCCATCCGGCGTGACTATATCCTTTACAAAGCTAGTGTGTTTGCCGCTGCATCACACTTTTTTTTTTTTTTCCTCCAGAATTCGAGGCGTTGTTACAAATGCCTCGGGCCTGCGCTTCCTGCCGAGGCCCTCTGCCCAGCGAGGACCGCCACATCATCTGTGTCTCCTGCCTGGGCCGCGAGCATGCTGAGAGCGCACTCTCCAAGGGCGGCTGCCCTGAGTGCGACGACATGGCTATATCGACCCTGCGGGCTCGATTAGCTCAAACCAGCCACGATGCTCCACCCGCTCCGCCTCTTCTCTCTCAAGTGCCGCGTAAGAAACGCCGCGATCAGAGAATGCCTGAGCACACTGCTACACGCGAGCTCATGCCGGAACACTCCCCGCGTGCCTCGCCCGCTCTCTCTCCTTCGCCTGTCCTCTTCGTGGACGAGCAGCGCCAGTCCCTGCTCACCAGCGCCCCCTTCTCCTTCGGAGCGCCTGAGGCGGAAGAGGACAGACACGACAGCCTTTCTCTCGCCGCGTCCAGTAGTGAGGAATGGTCGGGCTCCATTGCGGACCCCCCCCCCCCTCTACAGCACCCAGCTGCACCGGACAACGCGCTGATATCGACGCGGAGCTTACTCGCGTGCTTACAAGGGCTGTCAGCGACCTTCAGCTCGACTGGTCTCCTCCAGACGAGCCCGCTAAAAGCAGGCTGGATGAATGGTTCCTGCAGGGGCGCCCTTCGGCCCCTCCGCAAAGAAACGCCCCCTTCTTCCCGGAAGTTCACGATGAACTCACGAAGTCGTGGAAAGCCCCATTCTCCGCACGCTTAAAGACTTCTGTCTCGTCAGCGCTCTCCTCTGTCGACGGCGCCCGAGACCACGGTTACGAGAGCCTCCCCCCTCTCGAGGAGGCTATTGCTGCACACCTCTGCCCGCCCTCAGCCGCAGGATGGCGGTCGAAGCCTGTGCATCCATCCAAGCCGTGCCGCACCACCTCAGCTCTCGCTGGCCGAGCTTACACCTCCGCTGGTCAAGCTGCTTCGGCTCTACACACCATGGCTGTGCTGCAGGTTTTTCAGGCCAGACTTCTCCGTAACCTGGACGAGTCTGCCCCAGATACCTATGACTTTAAAGATCTCCGCAGCGCTACTGATCTAGTCCTGCGTGCGACAAAGACCACAGCACAAGCGATCGGCCGAAGCATGGCAAGCCTCGCTGTTTTAGAGCGACACCTCTGGCTCACGCTCACGGAGATGAAAGACGCCGACAAATCCGCCTTTCTTGACTCTCCTATCTCGCCTTCCGGCCTCTTTGGCCAGTCGGTTAAGGGTTTTGCTGAACGCTTCACTGAGGCTCAGAAAACGTCACAGGCAATGAGACACTTCCTGCCGAAACGCTCTAGCTCTGCTGCGGGACGCCGTAGAAATGCGCCGCCCCCTCAGACCTCGAAGCCATCGCAGCCAGACTTACAGTCTCGCCCAGCGACCAAAACCCAGCACCGCTCTCGCTCTACGAGCCACAAACCGCCAGAGAGACGGGGACCTCGGCCCAGGATTGTGCTGAACCCCGAGCCTCCGAAGCCCTCCTGACCTTCGGGCTGAAAAGACCGTGGTTAAGTCCCGCTGCGGCCGGACCACCACACAAGAAACCTCACATGCTTCCTCCAATCCCCTCACTAAAGGCGGTTGGAGATGTCTATACTGCAGTAAACGAGCTTGTTACAATGCACGCACGCCTGCACACAAACGCCGTTTTCACGGCGACCTCAATAAAGCACAAAAAGAGCTTTTTCTATGTAGGCAGTGTGCCCACTACACAGTACGCACCCCTACATGTATACACACTCCCCCAAGTGTCACAAAGACACACTCGGGTCTCCTTTCATGCCCACCTTCCCGCTCGCGCCGGAGGTGCTCTAAATGTAGCGCGCGTGCCCACTTCTCAGTGCGCAACCCTACAAATAAGCGCTGTCACCACAGTGTCACAAGCACAGCATACTCGAGCTACTGGTCCCCTCATAACAGGCGGCCAGTGCCCAAAGCGCATTCAACCCATAGCCGCACGAGCCGCTGCATGGCAGGCCATCCCCGGCATATCAAATTGGGTTTTGAATATAATAAAACAAGGTTACTCGCTCCAGTTCGCTCGCAGACCGCCGCGCTTTCGCGCCGTGGTCGAAACGAAAGTGAAAAGCGAAATGACACACGTCCTTCGCGCCGAACTGATAAACCTTCTTGCAAAAGGGGCGATAGAAACTGTCCCCCCTGCGCAGCGCGAGTCAGGCTTTTACAGCCGCTACTTCCTCGTACCAAAAAAGGATGGCGGTCTCAGACCCATCCTAGATCTCAGACGTTTGAACAAAGCGCTTATGACGCGATCGTTCAAAATGTTAACTACCAAACAAATACTCGCACAAATTCGCCCGAGGGATTGGTTTTTCTCAGTGGATCTGAAAGACGCTTACTTTCACATTCAAATAGCACCCCATCACAGGCCATTCTTGAGATTCGCCTTCGAGGGGCAGACTTATCAGTACATGGTTCTTCCATTCGGCCTCTCCGTAGCGCCCCGTACGTTTACACGGTGCATGGATGCCGCTCTCGCACCCCTGAGAATGCGGGGAGTGCGAGTATTGAACTACCTCGACGACTGGCTAGTTTTAGCCCATTCCGAGGAACTACTGACGACACACAGATCCTGGATCCTCAGCCATTTAGAATGCCTGGGTCTCACGATCAACACTGTCAAGAGCGCTCTGTCTCCCAGCCAGAGGATTTCCTTTTTGGGGATAGACATAGACTCTGTGACATGTACAGCGCGTCTGACGTCACAGCGCGCTCTCGCTATTCAGCATCTAGCCGTGTCGTTCAAAGCCGGGTCTCTTTACCCGCTCAAACGATTTCAGGAAATGCTAGGTCTGATGGCATCAGCCTCTGCGGTTCTCAAACTGGGCCTGCTGCGCATGCGCCCACTACAGCGCTGGCTGAGAGACCGTGTTCCAGCGCGCGCCTGGATTTCCGGCCGCGCGCGCATCAGGGTGACCCACGGCTGCATCACAGCTCTGGCCCCTTGGAAAATAGCCAACTGGTATCAGTTAGGCGTAAGCACGGGCGCTGTCTCGAAATGGAAAGTAGTCTCGACAGATGCATCCAACCTCGGTTGGGGCGCCCTGTACGAGGGCAGGTCTGCCTCCGGCCTCTGGTCGAGCCCGGAGCGACTGTTACACATAAACTGTCTGGAGATGATAGCGGTCGAACTATCCCTGAAAGCTTTCCTCCCATTTTTAAAGGGCCACCACGTTCTGGTCAGATCAGACAGCATGTCAGTGGTGGCCTACATAAATCGCCAGGGTGGTGTCAGGTCAGAAACCTTGCACACCCTGACCGAACGTCTTCTGACATGGGCACATTACAATCTGCGCTCGCTAAAGGCAGCGCATGTACCTGGCATCCTGAACCGGGGCCCGGACATGCTTTCCAGGGCGAATGTTCCCCCTGGGGAGTGGTCTCTTCACCCACAAACGGTTCAGTTGATGTGGAGCATCTTCGGCAGGGCAGAGGTCGACCTCTTCGCCTCAGAAGACAACGCTCATTGCCCAATATATTTTTCAAAGAGCAGGGACGCGCTGGCCCTCGATTGGCCCAGACGCCCGCTTTATGCCTTCCCACCGGTCGCGATGCTACCGCAGGTCATCGATCGGGTCAGGAAGAGCAGATGTGCTATGCTGCTAGTAGCCCCACTCTGGACGACCCAACCTTGGTTCTCCGAGCTGATGCAGCTGTCCAGTACAGCCCCATGGCCAATACCGCTGCGGAAAGATCTCCTCACGCAGCTGAAGGGCGCGCTCTGGCATCCCCACCCCGAACTTTGGGCCCTTCATGTATGGCCCCTCAACGGGTACCCGGGAACCTCCCTGAGGGAGTGTTAAAGACCATTACGGAAGCCAGAGCGCCCTCAACCAGGCGCCTGTACGCGCAGAAATGGTCAGTGTTCTCCACCTGGTGCGGGACACGGAACCTAGACCCTCACTTATGTGACGTGACGGAGATACTCTCCTTCCTACAGGAGCGTTTAGATGCGGGCAGATCCCCGTCTACGCTCAAAGTGTATGTGGCAGCCATTGCAGCTTCTCATGCTCCGGTGGCCGGCCTATCACTGGGAAAAAACGAACTGGTCATTCGTTTCCTTAAGGGAGCTCGTCGGATGAACCCTCCCCGACCCCCTTCAATCCCTTCCTGGGACCTGTCTACGGTCCTAGAGGCCTTAAAGGGCCCCCCTTTTGAACCGCTTCAGTCTGTCGATATGAAGCTTCTTTCGTTCAAAACCGCTTTTCTACTGGCTCTGGCCTCAGTCAAGCGAGTGGGGGATTTACATGCTCTGTAAGCGCTGACTGTCTCGAGTTTGGGCCTAATGACTCCAGAGTCATTCTCAGACCAAGACACGGCTATGTCCCCAAGGTGCTCTCAACACCGTTCAGAGCGCAGGTCAACTCGCTGTCAGCCCTTTCCTCGCAAAGCGACGAAAGCAACGCGAGCTTCATCTGCCCCGTCAGGGCTCTCAAAACCTATATTGCACGCTCCGCCTTATTCAGGAGGTCGGACCAGCTCTTCATATGCTTTGGTGGGCGCACCCGAGGTCTCGCCACCACGAAGCAGAGCCTATCGCGATGGATAGTAGACACTATCTCGCTGGCTTACAAATCTAAAGGCCTTCACTGCCCGTTCGGCATCAGAGCCCATTCCACCTGAGGTATGGCCTCGTCATGGGCGTGGTCCTGTGGGATACCACTGGATGATATCTGTGCGGCGGCAGGCTGGGCCTCTCCGTCCACATTTATTAGATTCTATAATCTGCAAGTCCCTGCCCTGCAGGCCAGGGTGCTTTCTATATAGACGTGCTAAGCCTTATCACGTCCCCCTTTTTTCGTTCCCTATATAAAGCTCACTAAGGTTGGCTGTTGGGACTGGGATTTCTCCTGCTATAAAGCCCTGGGCTCTCGCCTCGGGCTGTGACAGGTCGAAGTTCCCGAGCACGCACGGCGTTTTACATTGTGTTCCCATAGCGTAAGCTAGCTTACGCAGTACGAGAGTACTCTCGAGAGTACCCATGAATCATTGACGAAAAATAATGTTTCTTCTTTTTCTCTTTTCCCTGTGTCATCAGGAGCTAACTACAGCCCAAAGGCTCTTTAAAGAGCCACAAGCACTGAGGATCTTTGGCTTTGTAAGTATGTTTTGACTATCAGTTCAGATGCATTAACATATTGTAATGCATAACTTAGGGCTTTACACTTACATTTCTTTTTAGGAGCACTTAGGTATTTTTTTGATACCAAGATGGCGCCGCACATGGCTGCTTCAGTGCTTGGCTCTCCAGTGTTTGTATTGTTTTTGTTCGTTTTTCCTGTTTTTTGTTTAACAAACACGATCAGTTTCACCAGGGATGAACTGCTGAACATTCGGCAGAACACACCACATGATATTTTTCCGGATTTCTATTATACAGACGTTTTACTGAACATTGTTATCGGAGGAGCAGCGGCGCTGATCAAGCGCTTCAGGACGCGCAGACGGGGAAAGCGAGCGGGAGCGCTCGTCAGACTCAGGAAGCACGGATTTCGAACGCCGTTGCCTAGCATCCATCTCGCAAATCTCCGCTCTCTACCCAACAAAACGGACGAACTCCTTCTGCTCTCTCGGACAAATAAGGATTTCTCTCACTCTGCTGCTCTGTGTTTCACGGAAACCTGGCTGAATGACGCCATACCGGACAGCGCGCTCCATCTGCCGGGCTTTCAGCTGTTTAGAGCGGATCGCGACGCAGAATCAACGGGGAAATCGCGCGGCGGCGGGACATGCTTTTACATCAATGAACGGTGGTGTACAGATGTAACTGTGTTAAAGAAGATGTGCTGTCCTGATCTAGAAACGCAGTTTATCAACTGCAAGCCGTTCTATTCGCCGCGGGAGTTTCACTCGTTCATTCTGGTTAGTGTTTACATTCCACCTCAAGCGCATGTGAGCTCAGCTTTACAGAAACTCGCTGATCAGATCACAGACACAGAACAAAAACACCCGGACTCTGTTTTAATAATTCTTGGGGACTTTAATAAAGCCAATCTCTCCCGTGAACTGCCAAAATACAGACAGCATGTTACCTGTCCCACCAGAGACAGTAATATACTGGATCACTGTTACACCACAATAAAGGATGCATATCACTCTGTTCCACGAGCAGCTTTGGGACGTTCTGATCACTGTCTGGTTCATCTTATACCGACCTACAAGCAGGAACTTAAATCTGCTAAACCTGTAGTAAAGACTGTGAAGAGATGGACCAGCGAAACAGAGCAGGATTTACAATCTTGTTTTGACATCACAGACTGGAGCGTTTTTGAAGCTGCTACCACCGATCTGGACGAACTCACAGAGACTGTAACATCCTATATTAGTTTCTGTGAGGATATATGCATTCCTACCAGGACTTATTTAACATTCAACAATGATAAGCCATGGTTTACAGTAAAACTCAGACACCTTCGTCAGGCCAAAGAGGATGCCTACAGAAATGGGGACAGGGTCTTGTACAATCAGGCCAGGAACACACTGAACAAAGAGATTAGAGCGGCTAAAAAGACCTACGCTAAAAAGTTGGAAGACCAGTTTACTTCCAACGACTCTACTTCAGTTTGGAGAGGACTGAGAGCCATCACAAACTACAAGACACCATCCCCTTGCACTGAGGCTAATCAACGACTTGCTAACGACCTAAATGAGTTTTATTGTAGATTTGAAACCCCCAACACCCACTCTGACCATCTCCCTACACAACCATTAACACCTCCTGCAATCCCCCTCTCCATACCTCCTGCTCTTCAAATCTGTGAAGATGATGTGCGCCAGATCTTCAAGAAGAACAAAAGAAGAAAAGCACCAGGCCCAGATGGCGTTTCACCAGCCTGTCTGAAAATCTGTGCTGACCAGCTGGCCCCCATCTTTTCACAGATCTTCAACAGATCTCTGGAGTTGTGTGAAGTGCCTTCCTGCTTCAAACGCTCCACCATAATCCCCATTCCAAAGAAATCCAAGATAACAGGACTTAACGACTACAGACCTGTGGCTCTAACGTCTGTCGTCATGAAGTCGTTTGAAAAACTGGTTTTGGCTTATCTGAAGGACATCACTGGACCCTTACTGGACCCCCTGCAGTTTGCGTACCGAGCAAACAGGTCGGTGGATGATGCAATCAACATGGGATTGCACTTCATCCTGCAACATCTGGACAAAACAGGGACTTATGTGAGGATCCTGTTTGTGGACTTTAGTTCGGCTTTCAACATCATCATCCCAACAACCCTCCAGACCAAACTGACCCAGCTCTCTGTTCCTAGCTCTATCTGTCAGTGGATCACCAGCTTTCTGACAGATAGGCAACAGTTAGTGAGACTGGGGAAATTCATGTCAAACAGCTGCTCCACCAACACTGGTGCCCCTCAGGGATGTGTTCTCTCCCCTCTGCTCTTCTCCCTGTACACCAACGACTGCACCTCTAAAGACCCCTCTGTCAAGCTCCTGAAGTTTGCAGACGACACTACAGTCATCGGCCTCATCCAGGACGGTGACGAGTCTGCTTACAGACAGGAGGTTGAGCAGCTGGCTGTCTGGTGCAGTCTTAACAACCTGGAGCTGAACACGCTCAAAACAGTAGAGATGACTGTGGACTTTAGGAGAAACCCCCCTGCACTTTCCCCACTCACCATCATGAACAGCACTGTGGCTGCAGTGGAGTCATTCAGATTCCTGGGAACCACCATCTCTCAGGACCTGAAGTGGGACAATCACATTGGCTCCATTGTGAAAAAAGCCCAACAAAGGTTGTACTTCCTTCGCCAGCTGAGGAAGTTTAACCTGCCACAGGAGCTGCTGAAACAGTTCTACTCAGCCATCATTGAGTCAGTCCTGTGTACTTCAATTACTGTCTGGTTTGGTTCAGCTACAAAATCAGATATCAGAAGACTACAGAGAACTGTTCGGACTGCTGAAAGGATTATTGATGCTCCCCTGCCCACCCTCCAAGAACTGTACACATCCAGAGTGAGGAAAAGGACTCAGAAAATCACTCTGGATCCCTCACATCCAAGTCACCCCATCTTTGAACTTTTGCCATCTGGCCGGCGCCTCAGAGCCGCAAATACAAGAACAGCAAGGCACAAGAATAGTTTCTTCCCCCAGGCAATCTACCTCATGAACAGTTAAATGTCTCCCACTTAAACTTATGCTTATGCAAAAATGTGCAATATCCTTATATTTATTTGTTACCCCTCCATCCTAGAACATTCCTGCATCTCACTCAATCCTATTCCATTATCATTTATAGCACAATTGTTTATACATTTATTGTTTTGCCAATTTGTAAATCTCCTGTAACTTTTTTTTTTTTTTTCTGTGTGTTGTTGTCTCTGTTTACTGGAAGCTTATGTCACTAAAACAAATTCCTTGTATGCGCAAGCATACTTGGCAATAAAGCTCTTTCTGATTCTGATTCTGATTTTTATTTAACCTTAATAAAAATTAAATAAAAAATAAAGTAAAACCCTGCCCTCTATTTAATATTCCGTTTCACATGGAAATACTTCACAACACTGGAGAAAAGTTGTTTGCAACTTTCTGTTCACTGGGACTTTAATGAGGCTCAGAAGGGGCATGAATGCATTTAAATTTATGATAACAATATGTTATGAGATTAATGTTTTAAATAGAAGGTTTTGAATATAGAAATATTAAATGATTTAAATAACTGAAAAAATACTTTAAAAATTAAACTAAAACTGCCAGTAGGGGACAGCAAGTCACTGTCTTTGTCACTGAACGATTCATTCAGTCAGTTCGTTCAAACGGCAGATTTATTCAGGAACAAAGCAAGCTTTTTGAATGGGTCATTGACTCACTAGATTTGTTTGAAAACGCAGATTCATTCATAAACGAAACACCGCTGTGTAGTAGTGGGAATTTTGGATCATTTTACTGACTCGGATATTTGAGTCTCGTTCAGCAAAATTAAAGAATCTTTTTCGAGTCATTTCGTTCATTTCAGAATAATATAAATAAAATGGCATGCAATGCAGCCAAAGCCAAATTATAAGAAACCAAAATGTTTTATTAATTGATTAGTTGTTGGGTCAATTTGTCCCTTCCAGTCAAATATTGCGAACTTTCTGCAAACAGCAACAACAATTTTAAGTTGTCAGTGCTGGCAAATGACCATGGTATAAGCGGGATTATCCATGGCTAGCTGTGCATTAAATGATTTAGGGTCATTTCGTTTTGGGTGGTTCTTTGCCTCCATGTCATTAAAATTGATAAATGCACAGGGCCGCTTTTAAAGATGACTACTGTATGTGTTAATATGAACATTTAAGACCTGTGTTTGTTTTTAGATTCTTTGTCAGGATCAATCCTGAAGAGGGCACAAAGTGCCCTGCAAAATTCGGTAAAAGCCGAAAGACAGGTGGAACTGTACAGAGAAAAGTTGCAGCCATCAACTCCCGGGTAGCAACATTCCTGCAGAGGCTTACGGAATTTGAATGGAAGACTGCAAATTAGGTAAGTTTCTAATGCAGGGCTGGACTGGGACAAAAATTTGGCCCAGACAGGCCACCACAATCAGTCAAACACCAAACACCAGTACACAATCTTTGCAGTTCCATTAAATATTTGTCGCTACTGTACTCAGGGTGCCTGTATGGAGCCAAAAGAGTCTCAATAAAGATAAATGCACACACTACATTCACATATGCACACACAGGATTCATACATGCACACACATGATTCAAAAATACAAACACAGGATACACAAATGCGCACAAAATTTACAAATGCACACACAAAATTTAAAAAGCACAGAAGATTCACAAATGCATACAAAATTCAGAAATGCACACAAAATTCAGAAATACACACACAATTCAGAAATGCAAACAACATTTACAAATGCGCTCAAGATTCACAAATGCACAGGACAAGATTCAGAAATGTATTTCTGATGCACACACACATATATCTTGATTTACAAACTGCTTGCGGTCTGTGAACTTCACTGCCTTTTTTTAAACAGGGAATGATCTGCAACCAATCAGATATCTCCCTTGTTTTAGCCAATCACAAGAACGCACTCCACGGGGGATTGTTTACTTATAAGCCAATCACATGAACACGTTCACACAGCGCAATATGCCTGTGGTGCGGCATATTATAGCCTACTTATTTATGAAATTGTATGAAAATACAGATGTTTAGATTACAATTCAGGTTTATTTTTTATTATTTTTTACAAAATATAAATTTAAAAATGTCTCAATACATATAGCCCAGTGACTGCAGAAAAAAAAGTTAACCATGGATTCATAAATTTGCAATAAGCAATTATTTCATTTTATTGAAATATTTTAATGAAAGTTACACCTGAAAAAATTACACCTTTTTGAATATTTAAATATATCTAAATATTCTTTTGGATGCAATATAGAAGTCACTTTAATTATAATATTCGGTTCTTACATGAAGAGAGAGTCAGTGGTCCATTGCGAGAGGAAAGTGACTCTCCGACTGCGAAAAGTGGGTCTCCGGCTGCGTGAGGAAAGTGAGTCGTTCGCTGCGAGAGGAAAGTGAATCGTTCGCTGAGGAAAGTGAGTTGCTCTCTGAGTGAGGAAAGTGAGTCGTTCGCTGCGTGAGGAAAGTGAGTCGTTCGCTGCATGACTCGTGAGGAAAGTGAATCGTTCGCTGCGTGAGGAAAGTGAGTCGTTCGCTGCGAGAGGAAAGTGACTCTCCGGCTGCGGAAAGTGAGTCTCCTGCTGCGCAAAGTGGGTGTCCGGCTGCGCAAAGTGGGTCGCCGGCTGCGTGAGGAAGGTGAGTCGTTCGCTGAGGAAAGTGAGTCGTTCGCTGCGAGAGGAAAGTGACTCTCCGGCTGCGCAAAGTGGGTCGCCGGCTGCGTGAGGTAAGTGAGTAGTTCGCTGAGGAAAGTGAGTCGTTCACTGCGTGAGGAAAGTGAATCGTTCGCTACGGAAAGTGAGTCGTTCGCTGCGTGAGGAAAGTGAGTTGTTCGCTGAGGAAAGTGAGTAGTTCGCTGATTGGCTTATAAGTAAACAATCCCCCACGTGGGGTGCATTCTTGTGATTGGCTAAAACAAGGGAGATATCTGATTGGTTGCAGATCATTCCCTGTTTAAAAAAAGGCATTTGTGTGTCGAGCCAAGTCAGGGGAGTCTCAAAATTCACACACAAATGCAGTGAAGTTCACAGACCGCAAGCAGTTTGTAAATCAAGATATATGTGTGTGTACATCAGAAATACATTTCTGAATCTTGTCCTGTGCATTTGTGAATCTTGAGCGCATTTGTAAATGTTTTTTGCATTTCTGAATTGTGTGTGTATTTCTGAATTTTGTGTGCATTTCTGAATTTTGTATGCATTTGTGAATCTTCTGGGCTTTTTAAATTTTGTGTGTGCATTTGTGAATTTTGTGCGCATTTGTGTATGTGTGTATTTATGAATTATGTGTGTGCATGTATGAATCCTATGTGTGCATATGTGAATGTAGTGTGTGCATTTATCTTTATTGAGACTCTTTTGGCTCCATATGCCTGTGGATCCTTTAAAAGTCTTAATGTCTTAAATTTGTTAATGAAAAGATAAGGCCTTAATCAGCGTCAAAATGTCTTAAATCCAGGTTTCAAAGGTCTTAAAATGCAACCACAGAGAAGATTAACATTTTATTTGCACTTGTTGCTTTCTGAAATGTTAAATCCATGTCAATGCATTGCGTGTTATGACTGCTTAAAGTTACTGATGCATTTGAGCAATAAAGAAATGTGGGTAAATGAGAAAAAGGCAAAATGCAAAAATGTAAGTTATTAAAATTGCAATAAACCATGCAAGATATCTCAATTTAGCACTTGCATACTGACAGGCAGCACTTTGTGCACACTCATTCGAAGAGTGAGCACACAGTCTGTCAACATTCGAGCACCCATTTCAGTTCTGTGCTTTTACAGATCAAATACACATATGTATGTGTCAAAATGCATGACCTGAATAGTATTCACGTAAGCCCAGAAATTGAATAGTCCACAATCATGTCTTAAGTGAACGTAAATAATAGGGAAAAAATTGGATGCATGTAAGTAATTATTTTGGATCTGTGCATTCTGTCTTAAAGTAACAGTAGCCTATACACAGTATACTGATGCTGTTTGCCATTGCAATCAAACAACAAAAGACAAAGAGAATCACTCACTACTCTTGACCCGATAGCTTTACTATCCCCCCAAACCTCTACACAGTAGTAAGTGCTCTGGACAAGTGGACTTGTTGATTCGACTGGCACTCTTGGGATAATAGGTGGCAGTGGACTACAAAATCTCCATAAGTAGAAGTACAAGTAATATTTAAAGAAAAAGCTCTGTTAAGAAATTAAATCAAGGTAAAAAGATAACTGTGAACTACACACCAATAGAAAAGCAAATAATATAACCTTTTAAAGTGAAAGGTGGAGACAGATTGAGAAATGTGAGAATGATAATTAGGTGAAAGGATCACAGTTCTGCTATTTTTAATATAGGAAAATGTAAAGCGATAGTTGCATAGTGTACACTTACTTATTGTCTATTATGTGCATTTAAAAAACTCGACAATCTTTCCAAATTTTTATGAGAATCGTGTAATTCCTTTGCCCAAAAGAAGAGAAAGCTTTAAAGAAATAAAAAATATGTAATTTACTCACTCTTATGTTGTTCCAAACCTGAATGAATTTATTTATTCTGTTGAACATAAAAGATCATATTTTGAACAATATTGGTAACCAAATAGTCCTTTGAATTCTATGGTATGAAAAAATTAAATACTATGGAAGTCAATGGGGACCTGTTCATTTCTTAGAGACAAAACATGTAAAATTCATATCACATGTGCGGTGCTACCAAATCTGGTGCTGGTGCTACAATCTGTAGAACTTGCTGTGTGAGTGTGTTACTCCAAGGATGTAATTGTTTTGTTTTGTTTTCTTTATTTATTTATTTTCCCCTTTCTCCCTGTTTCTCTCTCTACTTCCCATATGCAGAAAGGAATTGATGCCACCTGACACCAGTGATCTGCTGTGATTGGAGGAGTGGAAGTTTGGAACTGTTTTGAAGTGTATTTTTGATTGTGATTTTTTTTTTTTTTTATTTGTTTTGTTTTGTAACTTAGTTTTGTTTTAATTAGATGATTTGTTTATAATAAAATATTTTGTTTGACAAAAAAGCACAATAAACAATATGTTGATGTACATGGACTCAAGTCACTTTTTTTGGAATTTGTTAAATTCAATAGCATTAATGTAAAATATAAATATTAAAATATTATTATTATTAAAATAAAATAAAATGACTAATATACTGTTAAATGAAGGGAATCATACTGTAAAATGAAATCACGGTAAGGGCATCTTACTGTAAAATGAAATCACGGTAAGGGCATCTTACTGTAAAATTAAATTGCGGTAAGGGCATCTTACTGTAAAATGAAATCGCGGTAAGAGCATCTTACTGTAAAATTACATTGCGGTAAGGGCATCTTACCGTAAAACACATTTACAGGTAAGCTACTGTAAAGGGGAACTTACAGTAACTTACTGGCAATAGTGCTGCTAGTAAGTTACCGCAAAAATACGATAAAAAGTCTAACAGTGTACGTTATCTATTTTCATGTTGTGCATATAATAGTACTCACAGAAGGACTCATAATTTACTTGAAAATAGGCAATTTATGTATTCACTTGTATGAACTGCTTTGTCTCGGAATATAACTTGAAGTATTTAGTATTTATCCTGTGGCGCCATCGTGTGGACAACATACTGAAAGCAGCTGGTAAATGCTGCCTCTTTTAATATTCAATCCATCATATTCAATAATCGATTTATTTCTCAACAGTTTATGTTCAGGTGGCTGTTTTCGTTTATATTCGCCAAGCTATTATGAATTTTGAAATAATCGTGTACTTGATTTGTCCGATCTACCGACGAAAAGCCAGAATCACTGTCCTATGAAGCTGGAGAGATGGATGTTATTTTCACCTAAGACAAAAAGATCACACAAGCATTCATTTTGATCTCTATAATATTTTCTTCTAATTGTTTTTTGTTGATTCGCTGCACTGTTTTAATTTAAAAGGCTGTCGTGACTTTTTTTCCTTCCAGTAATCATAAGCTGTATCGAGCTGATATTTCATTTTGCACACATACACAGTTAAAAACACCTGAATTCTGCTCTTGTTGTGTTCTAATGGGTGGATTGTGTGCACTCGCTGTGATATATCTTATTTTTGAAAGCTCTTAAAAAATATAAAAATGCTTTTATTCTGAGCTCATAGTGATAACTGGGCTGGCTGATATGCAGCACTCATTTCTCTCTCGTCTTTCTGTCGGTTCTTTGGCCAGAGACATAATTTATTAATGAGATCTGACCCGATAATAATAACATATGTTGGTTTAGCTTGTCAGTGTGAATGAAATGTGTATTTATTTGTCCGATCTCGCCCCGAAACGCAGCTGTCATGTGACTTTTTTTCCCTTCGCAATGTCAAATATTGCATTTTGCACACATACACGGCTCAAAAACCCTTGGATTTTGCTCTTGTTGTGTTCTAAAGGGTGGATTGTGTGCAATTTGGAGTAATATTTTATTTTAAGAAGCTCTTAAAAAATATATAAATGACTTATAGCACAGGGAGCTACACTAACTTTTTCCACTGGTGGCTCTTGTGCTAATAACTTTTTCAGTTACTGGCGCATAACATGATTTGGTCGCACAAATTATTTATAGTAATTATTGGATAATAATGAACAATAATGAAACTGTATTGCATACAGATGTGCTTTTTGTTTTACTTGCCATCTTTTAAACCACATGCCTTGTTCTATTTCTTACAGTACACACAGTGCATTGCTCCGTCTTGTAGCTGGGGTTAGAGGGGCCCTGGTGCAGGTTGTACAGTGGGCCCTGTTTAAAATTGTTTAATTTGTACTGTATGTTCATTCTATTTATTTATTTGTGCTATTTACATAATGTTTACATTTTTTAAGTTTGTTTTTGTTAATTTAAAATAGCACTGCATAGTCTTCACTGTAAAATAAAATACACAATCAAACCAAAATGTATTCAGACACCTTCAACATTTCTCACATTATCAAAGTTTATTTGCTGTAGTTTAGAAATTGGTAATAAAATATGACAATAACTCAGATTCAACAAGATTCAGAACAACAAATTCATCTTGATAATTTCGGATAACTTTGATAAAAAGATATGTCAATGTCAATGTCAATGTCACCTTTATTTATATAGCGCTTTAAACAAAATACATTGCGTCAAAGCAACTGAACAACAGTTGCTGTGTTCTGTATTCCATTCCATATGTAATGGAATCAACCAAAACTTCAGACAACTGTCAGTATGACAATATTTACACAACTATCAATACTTTGTTGAACAGTTACCAAGCAAGCAATGCTTAATTTGGTTCAGTCTGTGGTGTGAAAAGGTTACATTAGCAATTAAAGAAAGAAACACTTAAGCAAAACATGGTCAGGTCCCTAATTATTTATTTATTTTTAATCGCGTCTCTGCTTTAGAGCTTAGATCGGGCCCAACAAATCAAGCCCGACCCTACCCGAGCCCGTTGTGTCCGAGCCCGGCCCGGCCCGACACGTTCACTGTAATTATGAGCCCGAGCCCGATTTAAACCCGACCATTTGTAATATGTGGGCCGTTATAACCAGGGGCGGCGCCAGATTTTTTTTTTTTTTTTTTTTTTTACCGCAGGTACTGCTGTGCTAGATCATTTAGGCTACGGGGGAGGTGCGCAGTTATATATATATATATATATATATATATATATATATATATATATATATATATATATATATATATGCGTGCTGCATTTAATGCACGAGACAAAGCCAACACATATGTTGACACTCCCCACGACTAGTTTAAAATGTTTCCATACCTCCGATTTTCCTCCAGACTTGCTCAAAGTTAATTCTCCTGTTTTAATTTTTTTCTTTGCTTCTTCAAGCTCCATGTTGCACTTATTCTACTGAATAGTACAACAGCACGCAGGGCCGGCCCTGACCAATTTGCTGCCCTAGGCAAGATTTTACCTGGCGCCCCATGCATCACAGCCCATTTCACCCTGTCATTGTGTTCATGATTTAGCATATATATATAAATATATATATATATATATATATATATATATATATATATATATATATATATATATATATATATATACACACACACATTACAGCAGAACTGTTTCCAACACTCATAATAAATCATCATATTAGAATGATTTCTAAAGGATCATGTGATAAACCGGATGTCACATGTGACACTGAAGAATGGAGTAATGATGCTGAAAATTCAGCTTTGCATCACAGAAATAAATGATAATTTAAAGTATAATAAATTAAAAACAAATTATTTTAAATTGTAATAATATATCACAATATTACATTTATTTTCTGTATTTTTGATCAAATAAATGCAGGCTTGATGAGCAGAAGAAACTTCTTTCAAAAACATAAAAAATAGTAATGTTTCCAAACTTTTGGCCTGTACTGTTTCCCCCCAAAACTGCACAACTGTAGAGTAAAACATTAATAAAAAAGTGATAATAAAAAATGCGTCTTAAAACTGACATGATTGTACAAAATCCCAGTCTGGGGACTCAGAACTCAGAATAACTGCTAACATTAAGTTTAAGGTAAAAATAACTGCCATGAAATTATAGTAACTTACTCCTATGCAATAAATTGTTCTTTCACTACATCTCTTTACCTCTGTCTTTATCCTCTTCTCTTCTTTTTGGCACTGTATCTATCGCAGACTATGCTCATTTATAATGTGTCATGTAAATTCGGCCTTCCGTCACAATCAGGAAACTTTCACCGTGTCTAGAACTGGCGCGAGCTGCCAGGCCCGTTTCTACGAGCTGTGTGTTAACAAAAGCATTGCTGTCTACATTGGATGCGGCGTTGGGCATGCTACACAACAAATTACCAACAACTGATCGTGCGCGCGCTCTGTTTCTGACGCACTTCAAGCACTCGATGGGCGGGGGAAGATTGAAGAGCCGGACTTTTTTTTTTTTTTTTTTGCTTTATTTGGTAGTATTTCGAATTAATGGTTTTTAAATAGTAGCCTATTATAAAAAAAAAAAGTAAAAAAAAAAAAAAAAAAAATCCCTCATTCACTCATTCTGGCGCCCCTATGGATGAGTGGCGCCCTTAGCATTTGCCTATACCGCCTATGCCGCGGGCCGGCCCTGACAGCACGCACAGCAGGTGTGATGCATCACGCATGCGAGACTGCGAGTGGACGAGATGCTGCGCATGACACGTGACGTGCTTTATCAAGGGCCCGACCCGACCCGGCCCGAGGACGGTGGCGGGAAATATCGGCCCGCGGGTCGGGTCGGGCTCGGGCTCGGGCAGAGAATCTAAGCTCTACTCTGCTTGTTCCCTGAACAACAGAACACTGCGGTGCTGAATTGAGCTCTTTCGCTTTTCGCTCTTTTTTTCTGTTTATTTAAACTGCGATTTGTTTTTGTTAGTTCAGGTGCAGGAGGACGTGAACGTTCTGAAGGAGAGCTCGGTTCATTGTTGCTGTTCGCGAGACGCGGCTCTCTCTCCGCACCGAACACAGCGCGAGTCACCAGCTGCTCAGTTCAGCTTTCCCGCATCGCGCGGCTGAAGCCAACTTGATGTGTTGAATGCTCGGAGCACATTATAAAACGTATTCTTAAAATATACATTTCTGTTTTAATAAATGCTCATATTAAATCATAGCATAACACATAAGTAGGTACAAAATAATCAGTGATGCATATGTGACCATTTTGGTCGCAGTGTAGTTCCCCGCTTTACCATGTTATGCAATGCTGAGCAATCGCTGTGATGTTCAGCCTGACAGAGAAAATCTCTCAAGCACATATAAACAATCATTTTCATGTGTATAATATATTCTTCTAATTGTTTTGTGCCGTTTAGCTGCAGTGTTTTAATGTGAAAGGCTGTAAATTCTCTATGTGGACTTCAAGTGTTCAGAGAAATACATCGCGAGCTCGCGGGCAGTTGGCTGCCGCGAATATATCATGTTATTACTTTAAACAGTTCAGAAACATCTGAATTTAGCTCTTGGTGTGTTCTAACGGGTAGATTGCGTGCAATCGCCGATATAATTTAATTTTAAAAGGTCTTAAATAAGAATAAATTTGCTCGTTGTGAGCTCCGTGGAGACAATGCCTGAGCTGACCAGCCGTGATTTCTTCTCTCATCTTTCTGACTGCTCTCTGCCCAGAAATAAATTATTAATGAGCCCTAACCCCTGTACTAATCAGATTTGTTGGTTTAGCTTGTCAGTTTGAAGGAAATTGTATTATTTACTTGTATTTTTAACCGATTTAAAAGTGAAACCAAGCCAGACTCCTCCTCTCACGGGTATTGCAACAGTAGGGGCGCGATTTTTCTCAGACAATGGAAGTCTATGGGAAATTGATATTTAAAAATTAATAAAACAAAAACTTTAAGTCTAATCAGTCTGAAAAGATATAGAATAAAGCACCCCCCCCCCCTATGCTGCAGGTGTCTGCCGAGTTTGGGGCTTGTAGCTTTAAAGCCCTAGGAGGAGATACGTTTAGTCTCAGAAAAATAATAATAATAATAACTAGAATTAAAAGTTAGTGAACAAACTTTGATGTTGGCTTGGCCATGGGGCAAAAGACCCACAGTACTTGTGTGCCCAACATTCTTGAGCTGCCATGCTGCAAAAAAAAATTAATATTAATAAAAAAAATACACCTTTGACAGTCTTTTTACATGGTCCCTTGCTGTTTTCTTTTCTAATAAAAAGCCTAGGCTATGATAACAGCTACGACAGGGTTGTCTAGCTGGATGCGAAATAAGTCATGCCTATTTTTCTCGTGTTTGCTATTTCACAGTCCTGTCACCGTTGCGTTGTGGGCAACGACACACAAGATAACTGAAACAATACGGTTTAAATCAAGGTGATGATCATAAGGGGTCCAAGCACAATGGTTTGTATAGATGATGCAGTTACACAATGGACGTGTATCTTTTCAAGTAAATGATGAGTCCTTTTGTGAGTACTATTATATGCACAATATGAAAATAGATAAATATAGTGTCCCCTCTTTAATTTTTTCAGTACTGTGTGATAACTTAAATATGTTGTCAGTACTATTAAAATAAGATCAAATTGAATGGTATTTAGGAGATTATAGTTTTTGCATTATTACTTTTCATATAATAGTTCTCACAAAAGGACTAATAATTTACTTGAAAAGAGGCAATTTATGTATTCACTTGTATTTTTAACTGATTTAAAAGTGAAACTAAAGGATAATCCTGTGCTTCGCTGATTAATAAAGTTACTTTAATATTCAAATCCGGTATCATGATCAACTTCCAATTTATATATCAAAGGTTTATGTTCACATGGCTGTTTTCGTTTCTTATTCACCAAGCAATTTTCTATGGACCCTTGCTGTCTTCTGTTCTAATAAAAAGCCTAGGCTATGACAATAGCTTCGACAGAATTGGCTATTGAACATAAACTGCTGAGAAATAAATTGGAAGTTGATCATGATACTTGATTTGAATATTAAAGTGATTTCATTTACCAACTGCTTTGTCTCTGAATATATCCTGAAGTATTTAGTATTTATCCTGTGGTGCCATCGTGTGGACAACATAAGCAATGTGGCCTTCATTTCCCATTAAAATCTAATTTACTGAAAGCAGCTGGTAAATGCAGTCTCCCCTTACCAGTCACCCCCCATTTTTGGCATGGAGACAGAAATGACATACCCAAAATAAAAATGTTTTTGCTCATGATTCTTTCTGACTAGATACATAATCAACATTTGTCCACAAAGCTGACACTTCAAAGTTTACTGTTCAGGAATCAGACTCAGATTGTTATGATAATAGAGATATATAAGCTCAAACATAAAAACAAAAATAAAAATATTAAAAACATATTTTTTAAATGTATTTAAAAAAATTGTTGATGTAGGATATGAGTTTATCAACACAGTGTAGCTAAAGCCACAAGTCTACCAACGCTTCATATGAAAATTTCATAATCTAATCTGTAAAACTGTGAATTTTATGAAATATTTTCTAAGGCCATGTCATGTGTGTTTTTAGAGAAGGCTAATCAAATTGATTTATGGCACCTGTCATCTCTGTAAGATCTCACATGTAAACATTCCTGTGCTCTCCGTATGTGTTTAGGAAAACAGTGTCAATAATGCAAAATGATAGTTAAAGGCAGTTCATCATTGGATTCAGTTATGTCATCTCTGTTCAGTTAAATAGTGTCTGTGCATTTATTTGCAATCAAGTCAACGATATCGCTGTAGATGAAGTGTCCCCAACTAAGCAAGCCAGAGGCGACAGCGGCAAGGAACCGAAACTCCATCGGTGACAGAATGGAGAAAAAAACCTTGGGAGAAACCAGGCTCAGTTGGGGGGCCAGTTCTCCTCTGACCAGACGAAACCAGTAGTTCAATTCCAGGCTGCAGCAGAGTCAGATTGTGCAGAAGAATCATCTGTTTCCTGTGGTCTTGTCCTGGTGCTCCTCTGAGACAAGGTCTTTACAGGGGATCTGTATCTGGGGCTCTAGTTGTCCTGGTCTCCACTGTCTTTCAGGGATGTAGAGGTCCTTTCTAGGTGCTGATCCAGCATCTGGTCTTGATACATACTGGATCCGGGTGACTGCAGTGACCCTCTGATCTGGACACAGACTGGATCTGGTGGCCACGGTGACCTCGGAACAAGAGAGAAACAGACAAATATTAGCGTAGATGTCATTCTTCTAATGATGTAGCAAGTACATAGGGTGTTATGGGAAGTGTTTCCGGTTCCGGTTTACCTAATTAATGCAGCCTAAAAATCCTTTAACGGATTTGGATAATAAAAGCATATTAGTATGTTATGTGTATGCCAGGTTAAAGAGATGGGTCTTTAATCTAGATTTAAACTGCAAGACTGTGTCTGCCTCCCGAACAATGTTAGGTAAGTTATTCCAGAGTTTGGGCGCCAAATAGGAAAAGGATCTGCCGGCTGCAGTTGATTTTGATATTCTAGGTATTATCAAATTGCCTGAGTTTTGAGAACGTAGCGGACGTAGAGGATTATAATGTAAAAGGAGCTCATTCAAATACTGAGGTGCTAAACCATTCAGGGCTTTATAAGTAATAAGCAATATTTTAAAATCTATGCGATGCTTGATAGGGAGCCAGTGCAGTGTTGACAGGACCGGGCTAATATGGTCATACTTCCTGGTTCTAGTAAGAACTCTTGCTGCTGCATTTTGGACTAGCTGTAGTTTGTTTACTAAGCGTGCAGAACAACCACCCAATAAAGCATTACAATAGTCTAACCTTGAGGTCATAAATGCATGGATTAACATTTCTGCATTTGACATTGAGAGCATAGGCCGTAATTTAGATATATTTTTGAGATGGAAAAATGCAGTTTTACAAATGCTAGAAACGTGGCTTTCTAAGGAAAGATTGCGATCAAATAGCACACCTAGGTTCCTAACTGATGACGAAGAATTGACAGAGCAACCATCAAGTCTTAGACAGTGTTCTAGGTTATTACACGCGGAGTTTTTAGGTCCTATAATTAACACCTCTGTTTTTTCAGAATTTAGCAGTAAGAAATTATTCGTCATCCAGTTTTTTATATCGACTATGCAATCCATTAGTTTTTCAAATTGGTGTGTTTCACCGGGCTGCGAAGAAATATAGAGCTGAGTATCATCAGCATAACAGTGAAAGCTAACACCATGTTTCCTGATGATATCTCCCAAGGGTAACATATAAAGCGTGAAGACTAGCGGCCCTAGTACTGAGCCTTGAGGTACTCCATACTGCACTTGTGATCGATAGGATACATCTTCATTCACTGCTACGAACTGATGGCGGTCATATAAGTACGATTTAAACCATGCTAATGCACTTCCACTGATGCCAACAAAGTATTCAAGTCTATGCAAAAGAATGTTGTGGTCAATTGTGTCAAACGCAGCACTAAGATCCAATAAAACTAATAGAGACATACACCCACGATCAGATGATAAGAGCAGATCATTTGTAACTCTAAGGAGAGCAGTCTCAGTACTATGATACGGTCTAAATCCTGACTGGAAATCCTCACATATACCATTTTTCTCTAAGAAGGAATATAATTGTGTGGATACCACCTTTTCTAGTATCTTGGACAGAAAAGGGAGATTCGAGATTGGTCTATAATTAACTAGTTCTTTGGGGTCAAGTTGTGGTTTTTTGATGAGAGGCTTAATAACAGCCAGTTTGAAGGTTTTGGGGACATATCCTAATGACAATGAGGAATTAATAATAGTCAGAAGAGGATCTATGACTTCTGGAAGCACCTCTTTTAGGAGCTTAGATGGTATAGGTTCTAACATACATGTTGTTGGTTTAGATGATTTAACAAGTTTATACAATTCTTCCTCTCCTATGGTAGAGAATGAGTGGAACTGTTCCTCAGGGGGTCTATAGTGCACTGTCTGATGTGATACTGTAGCTGACGGCTGAATGGTTGCAATTTTATCTCTAATAGTATCGATTTTAGAAGTAAAGTAGTTTATAAAGTCATTACTGCTGTGGTGTTGGGAAATGTCAACACTTGTTGAGGCTTTATTTTTTGTTAATTTAGCCACTCTATTGAATAAATACCTGGGGTTATGTTTGTTTTCTTCTAAAAGAGAAGAAAACCAATCGGATCTAGCAGTTTTTAATGCTTTTTTGTAGGATATGTTACTTTCCCGCCAAGCAATACGAAATACCTCTAGTTTTGTTTTCCTCCAGCTGCGCTCCATTTTTCGGGCTGCTCTCTTTAGGGTGCGAGTATGCTCATTATACCATGGAGTCATACTGTTTTCCTTAACCTTCCTTAAGCGTAAAGGAGCAACTTTATTTAAAGTGCTAGAAAAGAGAGAGTCCATAGTTTCTGTTACATCATCAAGTTGTTCTGAGGTTTTGGATATGCTAAGGAATTTGGATACATCAGGAAGATAATTTAAAAAGCAGTCTTTTGTGTTAGAAGTGATGGTTCTTCCATACTTGTAACAAGAAGTAGAATTTACAATTTTGGCTATATGAATTTTGTAAAGAACTAAATAATGATCTGAGATATCATCACTTGGCTGAATAATTTCAACACCATCTACATCAATTCCATGTGACAGTATTAAATCTAGAGTATGATTTCGACAATGAGTAGGTCCTGAAACGTGTTGTCTAACACCAATAGAGTTCAGAATGTCTATAAATGCTGATCCCAATGCATCGTTTTCATTATCAACATGGATATTAAAATCACCAACTATTAAAACTTTATCTGCAGCCAGAACTAACTCGGATGTAAAATCACCAAACTCTTTAATAAAGTCTGTATGGTGCCCTGGTGGCCTGTATACAGTAGCCAGTACAAACATAACAGGGGATTTATCATTAACATTTGTTTCTGTGGATAATGTTATATGAAGTACCATTACTTCAAACGAGTTATACTTGTAGCCTGCCCTCTGAGAAATCCTGAAAACGTTGTTATAAATTGAAGCAACACCTCCACCTTTGCCTTTTAGACGTGGCTCATGTTTATAACAGTAATCTTGGGGGGTGGACTCATTTAAAATAATGTAATCATCAGGTTTTAGCCAGGTTTCTGTCAAACAGAGTACATCTATATTATGATCAGTGATCATATTATTTAAAAAAAGTGTTTTCGTAGAAAGGGATCTGATATTCAATAAGCCAAGCTTTATCATTTGTTTATCCATATTGCTTCTGTTTATTATTTGTTGAACCTCAATTAAATTGTTAATCTTAACTTGGTTTGGACGTTTTTTTGTTTTTTCTAGTTCGGGGAACAGACACAGTCTCTATAGTGTGATATCTAGGTGAAAAAGTCTCTATGTGCTGAGAATTAACTGACCTCTGTGATGGGAGGCAGCTAGCAGACGGTTGGTTTAGCCAGTCTGTCTGCTTCCTGACCTGGGCCCCAGTTAGTCAAGTATAAACACTAAGACTATTTGCCATATTTCTAGAGAGAAGAGTGGCGCCACCCCAGGAGGGATGAAGACCATCTCTTTTAAACAGGTCAGGTCTGCCCCAAAAGCTCGTCCAATTGTCTATGAAACCTATGTTATTCTGTGGGTACCACTTAGACATCCAGCCATTGAGTGATGACAATCTGCTATGCATCTCATCACGACGGTAAGCAGGGAGGGGACCAGAGCATATTACAGTGTCTGACATCGTGCTTGCAAGTTCACACACCTCTTTAATGTTATTTTTAGTGATCTCCGACTGGCGAAGTCGAACATCATTAGCGCCGGCATGAATAACAATCTTACTGTATTTACGTTTAGCATTAGCCAGCACTTTTAAATTTGCCAAGATGTCAGGTGCTCTGGCTCCCGGTAAACATTTGACTATGGTGGCTGGTGTCTCTATATTCACGTTCCGTACAATAGAATCACCAATAACTAGAGCACTTTCATCAGGTTTCTCAGTGGGTGCATCACTGAGTGGGGAGAACCTGTTTAATGTTTTGATCGGAACAGAAGAGAGGTGTTTTGACCCACGACTACGCTACCTCACCGTCACCCAGTTGCCCTGCTGCAGGGGCTCTGTTTCCGGAACCGAACAATGTACAGGAAGCCCTGAGCTAGACGCATCCAAAGCCGTATCTAGAGCCCTAACATTCTTACTGTCCTCAATTAAAGTTTGGATGCGTGTCTCTAATTCTGAAATCTTCTCTGTCAGCCTAACTATTTCCCTGCATTTATCACATGTGAATCCCTCATCAGCGACAGAGATAGATAAACTGTACATGTGGCAAGAGGTGCAAGTAACAATGACGGGAGAAGCCATTACTCACCGTGTTTGATGAAATATTCTTACTGCGGTTGTTTGATGAACTTGTGAAAAACTGGAGCGAGGGAGAGGAGAAAAGAAAACAGCGATAGGTTCGAATGAAAACGCTAATGACAAGCTAACGAGTGCTAACGCTTTGCAGGTGTACTGCATTCACGGATATAAAATAAAAGTGAACGATCAAAGTTAATCTGATAAGATTGATCGATAATATCAGAAATATGGTGTGAATTAAGTTATATTTTACCACTTTAAAAAACAGAGAGTGATAGTAAGATAAAGATTCAAAAAAAAAAAAAAATTAAAATAAAAACAGCTACATGGAGCTACCAAACAGCTACATGGAGCTACAAATGACAATATTATCCGAGCGGACAACTGATGCTGACGCACGCGCTAAACCGCTTCCGCAAGAGGAAACGGGAGCCCGCCGTTTTTATTACACCTTTATCAGCCTTTGTTGTGGTTATTTCAAGCTTTACAATCCACTAAACTGCCATCTCACTTAGTCTCAGTATGCATTTAGCCCTTATTTATCAAAAGTCTTACTATAAAAATTATTGTGACAGAAATGCATTATGAAGAAATGCACCTGCTATTAGTAGCATTAGAGCTAACGTTAGCATCAAGCTACATCAGACAATTTATTAAATTATTAGTACACTTTTACTAAAAACTCACTTTAAACCCTGATCGAGTGTTTGTAATAACTTCATTTAGCGATCAGGGGTGGAATTTGGTCGTTTACTATTGTAAAAATATGCTATTTGTAGCCTTTTTCATCGCTGCACAAGTTAGCATTTCCGATGTACATTTTCTATTTTTTTTTTATAAAAACGCCCCAGATCTCAAGAAAATCTCATACCAAGTTTTACTATCGTAATCGCGGGTTTATTATTCGGATGTTTCGTGTGTACAGAGGTGTTTCAGTGTTGTTATGGTAAGATATGAACCAGGAAGTTTACAGGAAGCATGTGACACGATGTGGCGGTGTCCGGTTATGACACTCTAAGATTGACATGGCGAACGACCAATCGGAGTCTGACTGACACACACACACACAAGCTGTGTCTCATTTAGAAGGCCACGTCCTCCGGAGGTCGCATCCTCTGGAGGTCGAATCCTCTCTAGGATGCGTATACGGAGTGTCCTTAACCCTGGGATTAAACGAGATGGCCTTCGTAGGATGGAAGGAAAAGGAAACAGTAAGTATCACGTTGCTATGCCAACACATAGCGTCGTTGCGCTCTCACACTTGTTACAGAAAAAAATATTAGGAAAATAATTTCTAAATTTGGAAAGTAATTTGAAAAAAAAAGTTTTTACTTGTTTTATTTTATTCAATGTTTGAGGAGCTAAACACTTGTAATCATGTTGACCACACTTGTAATTCAATTTTTAAAAAATGAAGAACTTTAAAATACTTACATTTAAACACCACATCTCTGCTTGTGTTTAGATCTGCTGCCGCCACCATTTTTTCAAATAAACAACGGTTATTTATGGCGACGCAAAGAATTGTGGGTTATCTGTAGCAGCGAAGGATACACCTCATGTATCCTTCGAATTCCTGTGAAAAAAAGTCGCATTCGAAGGTCGCATTCGGAGTGTGCTACTTGCTTTTCTGAAATGAGACAACCTCGATGACGTATGCAGCCTTTGAATGCAACCTACGGAGGGCACAGCCTTCTAAATGAGACACAGCCACACACACACACGAGCACCCAGTACTTGCACACACACACACACACACACACACACACACAGATCGCTGGGAGAGGCTGTTTATCATCAGATCGCGTAAATCAGTGGAAAATGAATAGAAATGACGATTCTGTCTGAAGAAATATGAAGTAAACATCAGTAAATATATCCATATATCTCCATGGATATGCATCTTTGGTCTAAATCCTTATCGACGGTGTTCAGTCTGAACACAAATAAACCGCTGCAGACGTGACTGAATATGAATGAGTGGTGAATTTCTTTTCAAAATGTGGCATAATACGGACATAATATGTTCACGTGGCTGTTTTCGTTTATATTCGCCGAACTATTAAGAATTTTGAAATAATCGTGTACTTGATTTGTCCGATCTACCGACGAAAAGCCAGAATCACTGTCCTCTGAAGCTGGAGAGATGGATGTTATTTTCACCTAAGACAAAAAGATCACACAAGCACTCATTTTGATCTCTATAATATATTCTTAATTGTCTTGTGTTGATTCGCTGCAGTGTTTTAATTTAAAAGGCTGTCGTGACTTTTTTTCCTTCCAGTATTCATAAGCTCTATCACGCTGTCAAATGGACTGGCTGATGAAGCGCTATTTCTCTCTCGTCTTTCTCTCAGTTCTTTGGCCAGAGACATAACTTATTAATGAGATCTGACCCGGTAATAATAACATATGTTGGTTTAGCTTGTCAGTGTGAATGAAATGTGTATTTATTTATCCGATCTCGCCCCGAAACACGGCTGTCATGTGACTTTTTTTCCCTATGCGATGACAAATATTGCGTTTTGCACATATACACGGCTCAAAAACCCATGGATTTTGCTTTTGTTGTGTTCTTATGGGTGTATTGTGTGCATTCGGGAGTAATATTTTATTTTAATAAGCTCTTAAAAAAATATATAAATGACTTAACCGTGTTATGCAGCGCCGAGCAATCGATGTGACGTTCAGCTCAGCCTGACAGAGAAAATCTCACAAGCACATATAAACACTCATTTTCGTGTGTATAATATATTCCTCTAATTGTTTTGTGCCATTTCGCTGCAGTGTTTTAATGTGAAAGGCTGTAAACTTTCTATGTGGACTTCAAGTGTTCAGAGAAATACATCGCGAGCTCGCTGTGACGTTCAGCCTGACAGAGAAAATCTCACAAGCACATATAAACACTCATTTTCTTGTGTATAATATATTCTTCTAATTGTTTTGTGCTGTTTCGCTGCAGTATTTTAATGTGAAAGGCTGTAAATTCTCTATGTGGACTTCAAGTGTTCAGAGAAATACATCGCGAGCTCGCCGGGCAGTTGCCGTGAATATATCATGTTATTACTTTAAACAGTTCAGAAACATCTGAATTTAGCTCTTGGTGTGTTCTAACGGGTAGATTGCTTGCAATCGCCGTAATATTTTATTTTTAAAAGGTCTTAAATAAGAATAAATTCGCTCGTTGTGAGCTCCGTGGAGACCATGCTTGAGCTGACCAGCAGTTATTCTTCTCTCGTCTTTCTGACTGCTCTCTGCCCAGAAATCAATTATTAATGAGCCCTGACCCCTGCAATAATCAGTTATGTTGGTTTAGCTTGTCATTTTGAGGGAAATTGTATTATTTACTTGTATTTTTAACCGGTTTAAAAGTGAAACGAAACCCGACTCCTCCCTTAATCTGGGGATCCGGGTATTGCAACTGTAGGGGCGCAATTTTTCTCAGACAATGTAAGTCTATGGGTAATGTATTTTTACATTAAAAATTTTATTTAAAAAAAACTTTAAGTCTGATCAGTCTGAAAAGATATAGCAACAGGCACTGCTCTATCCCGCAGGTGTCTGCCGAGTTTGGGGCTTGTAGCTTTAAAGCCCTAGGAGGAGATACGTTTGGAAATTTAGTCTCAGAAAAATAATAAGAAAGAGAAGTTTAAATAGCATAACAGTATGTTGGCTTGTTGCCAAGCCAACATAATAATAAGATTAAATAGTTTTTTCAAACACTTTTTCAAGCCAACTTAACTAGATAAAAAAGTTTGTCAAGACAAACTTTAAGTTGGCTTGAGAAAGCCTGACCAGAAAGTTTGAAAAGTTTAGAAAGTTTGAAAAGTTTAACACGTTTAGAAAGTTTGAAAATGTGAAAAGTTTAAAAAGTTTAAAGTTTAAAAAGATTTAAAAGTTTAAGTTTAAAAAAGAAAGTGATTAACATATTGCTAGCATTACAAGCAAGTGACTACCATGTCATATGCATGATTAGCAAAGTTGTTAGCATGTTGCTAACATGATTAGCAAGTGACTAGCATGTAGTTAGCATGATTAGCAAGGTATCTAGCATATCACTAGCATGATTAGCAAGTGACTCGCATGTCGCTAGCATGATTAGGAAGTTACTAGCATGTTGCTAGCATGTCGCTAGCATGTTTCTAGCATGATTAGCATGCGACTAGCATGTTGCTAACATGTTTCTACCATGATTAGCATGTTGTTAGCATTTTTCTAGCATGATTAACATGTTGTTACCATGTAGCTAACATGTTTCTAGCATTATTAGCATGTTGCTAGCATGTTTCTAGCATGACTAGCATGCGACTATCATGTTGCTAGCATGATTAGCATGTTGCTAGCATGATTTTAGCATGATTAGCATGCGACTAGCATGTTGCTATCATGATTAGCATGCAACTAGCATGTTAATAGCATGTTTATAGCTTGATTAGCATGTTGCTACCATGTCGTTAGCATGTTTCTAGCATGACTAGCATGCGACTAGCATGATTTTAGCATTATTAGCATGTTGCTAGCATGTTATTAGCATGTTTTTAACATGATTAGCATGTGACTAGCATGTTGCTAGCATGATTTTAGCATGATTAGCATAATGCTAGCATGTTTCTAGCATGATTAGCATGTTGCTACCATGTCGCTAACATGTTTCTAGCATGCCTAGCATGCGACTAGCATGATTTTAGCTTTATTAGCATGTTGCTAACATGTCACTAACATTTTTCTAGCATGATTAGCATGCGACTAGCATGTTGCTAACATGATTAGCATGCAACTAGCATGTTAATAGCATGATTAACATGCGGCTAGCATGTTTATAGCATGATTAACATGTTGTTACCATGTCGCTTGCATGTTTCTAGCATGATTAGCATGCAACTAGCATGTTGCTGCCATGTTTCTAGCATGATTAGCATGTTGCTAGCATGATTAGCATGTTGCTAGCATGTTTTTAACATGACTAGCATGCGACTAACATGTAGCTAGCATGATTTTACCAAGATTAGCATGTTTCTACCATGTTTCTAGCATGATTAGCATGTTGATAGCATGTTGCTAGCATGATTAGCATGCGACTAGCATGTTTCTAGCATGTTTCTAGCATGTCTAGCATGTTGCTAGCATGATTAGCATTTTGCTAGCATGTTTCTAGCTTGATTACCATGACGCTAGCATGTTTCTAGCATGATTAGCATGTTGCTAGCATGTTACTTGCATGATTAGCATATGACTAGCATATTGCTAGCATGTTTCTAGCATGATTAACATGTTGCTAGCATGTTTCTAGCATGACTAGCATGTGAGTAGCATGTTGCTAGCATGATTAGCATGCGACTAGCATGTTTTTAGCATGATTAGCATGTTGCTAGCATGTTTCTAGCCTGACTAGCATACGACTAGCATGTTGCTAGCATGTTTTTAGCATGACTAGCATGCGACTAGCATGTTGCTAGCATGATTAACATGTTGCTAGCATGTTTCTAGCATTATTAGCATGTTGCTAGCATGTTTCTAGCATGATTAGCATATGACTAGCATGTTGCTAGCATGTTGCTAACATGATTTTAGCATGATTAACATGTTGTTAGGATAGATAGATAGATAGATAGATAGATAGATAGATAGATAGATAGATAGATAGATAGATAGATAAGAAATATTACATAGATAGATAGATAGATAGATAGATAGATAGAAACAGTCAGATAGATAGATAGATAGATAGATAGATAGATAGATAAATAGATAGATAGAAACAGTCAGAAAGATAGATAGATAGATAGATAGATAGAAATAGTCAGATTGATAGATAGATAGATAGATAGATAGATAGATAGATAGATAAGAAATATTACATAGATAGATAGATAGATAGATAGATAGATAGAAACAGTCAGATAGATAGATAGATAGATAGATAAATAGATAGATAGAAACAGTCAGAAAGATAGATAGATAGATAGATAGATAGATAGAAATAGTCAGATTGATAGATAGATAGATAGATAGATAGATAGATAGATAGATAGATAGATAGATAGATAGATAGATAGATAGATAGATAGATAAGATGAGTTTGAATGAGTTTAAATTGATTAGCATCGAAGCTTGATTGAGTCTAATGGAATTTGGAGCTTGGCTTATCTGAACATCCTGTCAATGAAAGTCTTTGGGATTTTTATGATTTTTAATATTCATTTTTATGAAAACCATAAGCCGGATCAGTTAGAAAAGATATAGCAACCAGAGTCAGACCAGTCTGAAGGTCTGACCCGAATTTGGTGGTTCTAGCTTGAAAGCTCTAGGAGGAGATAGTGTTTAAAATTTGGCTCAGAAGAATAATAATTAAATTAGAATTAAAAGTTAGTGAACTAACTTTGATGTTGGCTTGGCCATCTTGGCCATGGGGCAAAAGAGCCACAGTACTTGTGTGCCCAACATTCTTGAGTTGCCCTGCTGCAAAAAAAATAATAATAATAATACCATGAAAAAATACACCTGCAACAGTCGTTTTCCATGGTCCCTTGCTGTTTTCCTTTTTAATAAAAAGCCTAGGCTATGATAACAGCTAGGACAGGGTTGTCTAGCTGAATGCGAAATAAGTCATGCAAAAGCTATAATCTCCTAAATACCATTCAATTTGATCTTATTTTAATAGTACTGACAACATATTTGAAGTTATCACACAGTACTGAAAAATTAAAGAAGGGACACTATATAATAGTATACTTCGGCGAGTCAAGAGCTAAACAAAAAGTCCTGTTTCATTACAAAATACTGTACCTTTTATAAACTTTATACTATCACCACAAAATTTTAATTTATATTTATTAAAAAATAAATATTTCATAAAACTGAAACTTAAATATATTATTTCTATAGGCTATACAAAAAAGAAAAGAAAAAAGACTAAATAATAAGGCTGAATAAGCTGATCTATAGCATGGTAAATGGTGGTTGCCTGTCTATGAATTGTACACCCCTCTAAGCTCACAGAAGTGGTTTGACCCAAGTCCTCAGCAGCCAATGACATTGACCCGTTCAAACTGATTTTTAACGCGTACTTCACGTGTATTTAACATGTGAAATACACGTTAAATACGTGCTGATTTTTCACGTGTAAACAACACGTATTTAACTCGTTAAATACGTGTTGTCTACGTGTGAAATACACGTATTTAACGTGTTGTTGACGCGTTAAAATTCACGTGATGTACGCGTTAAAAATCAGTTTGAACGGGTCAATGTCATTGGCTGCTGAGGACTTGGAACGCTCCATATTCAGCGCGAACTCGTTCGTCTGTCTCACTAGCATTCTCCACACTGGATGATGCTAAAAACAGGAACTACCAGTCACTTCCGCCGGTGGAACAGGCGATAGCGACGCACCTTTGTCCGCCCTCTGCTGGACGGCGGACAAAACGCGGTGTTGCCATCTAAAGCCTGCTGCATGACGTCACCTCTGCCCCAGCGAATCTTTTCTGCTGCTGAGCAGGCTGCGTCTTCACTACACATGATGGCTGCTTCATCGAAGCGCCGGTGTACGAGTTCCACTGTGGCCGAGCTCTCACCCAAGCGCGCTGCTGTGTCAGTTCCAGGAATTGTGACTGTCTCAGCGTTTTCTGCAACGCGCAAGCCTGCACAGTTGCCCGCTTGCCTGCACACAAAAGCCGTTATCACAACAGCTTCAGCAACGCAGCTCGAGACCCCCGTTCTCGCTCTACCGGCCGTCGCCCCGCGCCGCGGAGACCGCGGCAGAGGATTACGGTGATGCCGGGAGCCCCAAAGCCAACCTAGGTAAGCGCCGGTGTACGATCCGCCGCGGCCGAACTCTCACCTAAGCGCGCCGCTGTTTCAGTTCCAGCGAGTGTGACTGTTTCAGTGTCTTTTGCAATGCGCAAGCCTGTACGGTTGCCCGCTTGCCTGCACACAAAAACCGTTATCACGGCTACCCAGATATTTCCCGAGAAAGGTGTAATTTCTGGTGTCCCAGCCACGGCCGATGGTGCTATAAATGTAGTGACGATTTCCACTGCTCAGTGCCCATCTCCACATATAAGCACAGCCCTTTACACAGGGCTCGCACCCATAAAAGCGACTCAGGCCGATTGCGCTAACTGCATAGTAAACGTGCCCACTCCTCAGTGCCTACAAACACTATGTCACACGCGTCATGTGGTTTCTGTAAAAACGAAACCCGTGCACGTTCGTCCGGCCACGGCCGATGGTGCTATAAATGTAGAGACGATGCCCACTCCTCAGTGCTCGTACGCTCTGCCCAGGCAGACAGCGAGTCGAAAGCAGTAAATGTGCACACTTGCAGCCCACAGTTACTCGCAGACATCACGAGTCCCACGGGACCCGCTCAGCCCTCCCTCAATCGGTTAAGTGCCGGGACGGGGTTGAGGAGGAGCGATCTGCCCGCTGTGATCAGCGCGCTCCCCGCCTCAAATGCCACAGGCGTAACGCCCATGTTACAGCAAACCGAAGCGCCGCCGTTGCCCAGTCAACAGAGCGCGCTTCGCATCCAGCCCTTAGCCATTCATGCAGATGCATGGTCAGCGCTTCCAGGGGTTTCGGATTGGGTGCTAGGCATTATAAAAAGAGGCTACTCGCTACAGTTTTTTCGACGCCCTCCGCGCTTTTTAGCGCGCGTCGAAACCACGGTCAAAACAGAAGTAGCACACATACTTCGGGCCGAAATATCAAAACTGTTGAGCAAAGGGGCTGTAGAGCCTGTGTCTCAAGCTCAAAGCCAGGGGGGGCTGTACAGCAGATGCCCAAGAGAGATGGGGGTCTCAGGCCCATACTGGATCTAAAACAGCTGAACAAGGCATTGGTGAAACGCAGTTTCAGAATGCTTACGACCAGGAAGCTCCTCGCGCATATTCGCAGAGGAGATTGGTTCATGTCAATAGATCTGAAGGACGCCTATTTTCAAATACAGATAGTGTCATGTCACAGGCGATATTTGAGATTCGCCTTCGAGGGCCAGGCATACCAGTTTACAGTCCTGCCGTTCGGCTTGTCCGTAGCTCCTTGTACGTTTACGAGGAGCATGGACGCAGCGCTCGCTCCTCTCAGACTCAGAGGCATGCGAGTGCTGAACTATTTGGACGACAGGCTGATTCTGGCTCAATCACGAGTGGAGCTCGTGGAGCACAGGGCCGTTTTACTCCATCACCTCGAGAAACTCGGTCTCAGTGTCAACTGGACGAAGAGTTCGCTGAACCCCAGTCAGACGATAATGTTTTTGGGTTTAGCTCTGGACTCTCTCCGCTGCGGCGCGACCGTTTCGCTCAGAGAACGTCAGAGGATGCTGGGTCTCATGGCCTCAGCATCTCCGGTTCTGCAGTTGGGCCTGCTCCGCATGCGCCCCCTGCAGTTCTGGCTGAAAGCGCGGGTACCTGGTCGACTGCGTCTCAAGTTCAATCAGGGCTGCGTTACAGCCCTGAAATCCTGGACAGCAAACGACTGGTACCAATCAGGTGTAAACCTGGGGACTTCCTCGAAAGTGAAGATGGTGTCGACGGACGCCTCCACTTCGGGATGGGGAGCGCTGCTCGAGGACAGACCGTCCTTTGGCCTGTGGTCAGAACGGGAAAAGTTCCAACATATCAACTGTCTGGAAATGCTGGCAGTGGAGAACGCGCTTTTGTCCCCGAATCAAGGGCCGCCACGTCTTAGTCCGTTCGGACAACATGTCTGTGGTGTCCTACATAAATCGCCAGGGCGGTTTCGGGTCCCGAAACCTGTACAGGCTGACGGAACGCCTCCTGGTTTGGGCTCAGCGCAACTTGCGCTCGCTGAGGGCAGTTCATGTGCCTGGGCTACAGAATCTGGGTCCAGACAGACTGTCCAGAAACAACATTCCCACGGGCGAATGGCCTCTACACCCGCAAACAATCCGGCTGTTGTGGGAGAGATTTGGCAGGGCGGAGGTGGACCTCTTCGCGTCCCACGAAAACGCTCACTGCCCCGCGTTCTTTTCCAAGAACGAAAGCGCGCTGTCACGGAGATGGCCGTGCTGCCTGCTTTATGCTTTCCCTCCCGTCTCCCTCCTTCCGCAGGTGATAGAACGGGTGAGAGAAACGAGATGTTTAATACTGCTTGTAGCACCTTTTTGGAAGAACCAACCATGGTTCCCAGATTTGATGCGGTTAGCAGACATCGCCCCGTGGCCAGTGCCGTTGAGGAGGGACCTCCTCTCGCAGGCCAGGGGCTCGATTTGGCACCCTCAACCGGAGTTGTGGTCCCTCCATGTGTGGGCGCTCAACGGTTACCCGCTGATCTCTCAGTGGGAGTGCTAAATACCATCACTCAGGCTAGAGCTCCGTCGACACGACGGCTGTATGCCTCGAAGTGGTCGGTGTTCTCCAGCTGGTGTACAGCTCGGGGATGTTCACCCCTTAGTTGTGAGGTGGCGGAGGTTCTCTCCTTCCTACAGGAGCTGTTGGATAAGGGCAGAGCCCCATCCACGCTCAAAGTTTATGTGGCGGCCATCGCAGCGTTTTCTGAAACAGCGCTCATTACGGTATTCTTGTTGGCTCTCGCTTCAGTGAAGCGTGTGGGTGACCTGCACGCGCTCTCGGTGAGCCAGTCGTGCTTGGAGTTTGGGCCAAATGACTCAAGGGTCATACTCAAACCTAGGCACGGTTATGTGCCAAAGTCCCTCAACACGCCGTTTCGGGCTCAGGTCATTGCCCTGTCTGCCCTGTCGGTGTCAGGAGAGGATGGAGACTCGAGTCTTCTTTGCCCTGTTAGGGTTTTAAGAGCTTATGTGTCTCGCTCCGCTGTCTTTCGACAGCCTGAGCAGCTGTTTGTCTCGTTCAGTGGACGTTCCAAGGGAATGGCTGTTTCGAGACAGACTCTATCCAGATGGATAGTTGACGCCATAGCGTTAGCTTACGCTTCCAGGGGCCTTCAGTGCCCACTGGGCATCAGAGCACACTCCACGAGGGGCGTCGCCTCGTCGTGGGCGTGGTCTACTGGAATCTCCTTGCAGGATATATGTATGGCGGCAGGTTGGGCCTCGCCGTCTACATTTATCAGGTTCTATAACCTGGAGGTTCCCGCCTTGCAAGCAAGGCTGCTGTCGGTATAGCCGAATCAGGGCCCTGATGGGAATTCTGAGTTCGTGAGCGTTATGCGCTGCCGACTGTTATATGGGCAGCATTGCGTAAGACCCGCATTGCCACATTGGTCAGGCCTTGCCTCGACTGTGTGATGTTGTATTGCCGCATCTACGGGTGCTGCTAGATATGGGACGGAGGGCTCCCCCCCTCTCCTGTCCTGGACTCTCTGTGAGTCCCTCGGGTGACTGTTCACTGTAAATCCTGGGCGTTGCTTCAGGTTTATTGGTGTGTGATCCCTGCGTGCAAGGCGTTTTACATGGGGTTCCCGTAGCGTCTTCGCTAAGACGCAGTACGAGAGAACTCTCGTAAGAGAACGTACTCGGTTACTAACGTAACCTCGGTTCTCTCTAGAAGAGGGAACGAGTACTGCATTCTCTGCCGTGCGTACGATTCACTCTGGTTCACTTCTGCGATGAAATAAATCAGGTGAGTCAGCCTTTTCGAGCTCCTTTTTTAGGGTTGGGCCACACCCATTTCGGCGGGAAGTGGCATGAAGGGCGCGAAGCGGTCTGATATTGCATCAGCTTGCGCTCGATAGGCTGTGCACTTGCCGCAGAGCAGCCAATGAGCGAGCGAGCCGTCTCGCCTATGGCTGTGTGCTGCTGCAAATCCTCTTCTAGAGGGAACCGAGGTTACGTTAGTAACAGAGTACGTTTTAATTGTATGATCTCATGAACCACTGACAACTCCTTAATAACTGGTTTGTAAATAATGCAATAATTTATAAATGATGAATTGATCCTTAAAGTGTGAAAAAACAATGATTGAACTTTATAGATATGCTCAATAACAAAATATTTATAGATGTATTTATAAACTTCTTAATAATGCCTATTAAAGGAGTGCTATTATGCTTTTTCACTTTTTCAACTTTAGTTAGTCTGTAATGTTGCTGTTTCAGCATAAACAAGTTCTGCAAAGTTACAAAGCTGAAAGTCCCATTCAAAAGGAGATATTTTATTTAACAAAAATAACTTTTTAAAAACTACAAGGAACAAATTGTTTGGACTACAACAAGCATTTTCCGGGATTTGTGATATCACAAATATTGACGAATGGGATGCGAATTGATTAAGCTGCACTAGAGAAGGCAAGAAGTGTGATATATATGTAGTTGACCATGAAGACTGGAAGAGAAGAAAAACTCCTTATATTCAGGTGTGCAGAATTATTAGGCACTTTTTCCTTTACTGATAAAATGAGCCAAATAAAGACATTTCACTCAGACTGAAAAATCCAAAATTATTAGATCCCCATAAGAAATATTCAAAATTAGATCACTACATTAAGCCCACTGGACATCAAAATGCTTTCTGGGTCAGAAGGGTCAGAAAAAAAAACAGGTGGAGAAGAACAGAGACACGTTAACTGCAAAAGAATTAAGAATTAAACTGAAGAATTAGGTGTGACACTATCAGGGAGCATTTAGTCTACAGAGCCACGATTCTCCAGAACTGCAACTTTCCTGGAGTCTCAGAATTACAATGTGTCAGGTTCTGAGAGACTTAAAAGTTCCCAAAAAATGACTTAATTAGAATAGCACAACGTATTGTGGAATACTATATATTAAGACTTTATATATAGGCTTTATGAACAGATAGTTTTTGAGTGATTCTTGAAGAACTAGCATCACCTCCTCTTGTACGACGGTTTGAGGAATATATCTTCCAGATAGTACCGCCGCTCCCTATATGCAGAGTACGCAGTCTTCGTAGGGCACCAACTCCCAGACGGGGCACCATCCCATTTGCTCCAAAAAAAAACAAAAACAAAAAAAAACATGTTCCATTCTCCCATCCTCATGATTGCGGCTGAAAGGTTCGTAATTGATGGATGGACATCTATCCCCGGGTAAAGGACATCAGCAATCCGGCGCAGAGAAAAGACAACTAAAGAAAGTAAAAAAAAAAAAAAAAACAGGCATAAAGTTGGCTTGACATTGGACATTCCAGAGTCTCAAATTTAGGGACCGTCTCTAAAGTTACATGTGATATTGTTATACACTTTTCTAATGTCAGTAGCATTTGAAGAGAATGACTTACAGTCATAAAAACAACTGTAATTGTTCATCTAGGTGACAGCTATAATGCACAATTAAATTGAATGTTTGATATTTATTAAAACAAACTGTAAGTCATATGTAAATTATGCAACTTTTTCACATGGGCTCAAATGCAAATTTGAAGCTCAATAGCGTTTGAGAAAGACTTGCAGTCATAAAACAATTGTAATGTGTTCATTTAGGTGTCAGCTACAGTGCACACCTTATACATTTTTAATATATAGTAAAATAAAGTGTTAATAAACAAACTGTATAAACAAACTTAATAAAGTTACATGTATTGTTCGGTGTATGTGATTTCAAAGTCTAGATGGGTCGGATTAACCCTTTAACTGCCGTATCCCTTAAAACTTGATTGCCAGAGGGTTACTGTAAATGCTTATGCCCACTGGGCACAGATTTCCCGATGCCACCGGGGTGGCATTTGCACTGATGGCTTGAGCCCGCCATCGCTGCTTGCAGCTATATTTATTATTATTTTTATTTTTTACTTCCGGGGATTTTGGGGGGCCTTAACATACTCAAAAACTCTTGAAAATTGGCACACACATTGGAACCTGCGGCCATCAGGACACCGCAGAGGCTGGGACCTGGGCGTGGCACAGGGGCTCTACAGCGCCCCCTGGAACACAGTTAGAAATCTTGAACCATAGCTCACAAATACTTGCATGGATTTAATGAAACTCAGTACACTTATAGATCTCATTGAGCCGAACAACTTTTGCACTTATGTCATAGGCTTCGCCCAACAGGAAGTCAGCTATCCAGGGCTGTTTAAAAAAAGCATGCTCTGGAATTTGAAATACTCTTCTGAGGACTTTCAACCGTTTGCCTCGAAACACAGTGAACATGATCTCAAGACATTGGGGATGCATTGAGGCGTTGAATTAGGGCAAAAAATTAGAAACAGGAAATGTCTAATAACATCCACATACATTTCCTGACTTTCATCAAACTTCATCGGATCATTTATTTTATGATGCCGCTCGCATATATGTAACTATTTGGAGTCAAAGTTATAGCGCCACCAACTGGCAGCAGGAAGTGTGTCATTTTCAAAATGTTTTGAATTCAGCATCCTATTTTTACCCAATTTGCTTCAAACTTCATCAGAATAATGACAAAACACGGCCGATGTAAATCTGTTGTGGGAATATTGATATCTAATATAGTGTTGCCATGGCAACGTGTCAATCTTGATTATTCTGTTCTGGTGATTTTGAGGGGGATAACATTCTCAGAATTACATGAAACTCAAAACATATCAGTATTAATGATATATAGACCATGGCAAAAGCTTATTAAAGGGCGTGGAAGAGGACCTCTATAGCACCACCTTTTGTCAAAAGTGGGGGGGTTAGTTTTAGCTAAAGACACCAAACTTGCTACATTAAATTGTTCTTATCAAGACAGACAACTTTCTAATTCACAGTCATAAGCTACGACCAACAGGAAGTCGGCTATTTTGATTTGAATATGTATTTTTGGAAAAATACAGCTGTGAATTAATGCATACTCCTCACAGGGGAAGTACACTATACACACTAAACTTTGTCTACATGATGCCAAAACATTGAGGAACTTAAATTGTGAATGGATTTTGCATAGCTTGAACGGTCTTGCCGTGGTAATTTTTTAAATGACAGTAAAAAGGGAAACATTAATTGTCCCTTATTTTTAAATTGCAGCTTCCAAACATTTCAAAACCATTTTTCATTTAGAGAACAAGTGATTCTGAGGAAATATGCATAGTTTCACAACTTAACTTTACAACACTGTATGATTAAAAAAAAAAATTAAAAAACTGTTAGACATCTGATCTCACTCTGTCACTCTGTGTGAGGAATGTATGTGTGCTGACTGTGTGTGTGTGTGTGTGTGAGTGGGGGATTGGCATGAGCTGAGTGGCAGACAGACAGAGAGAGAGAGAGACTTAAACATCTCTTTAATCACCAGAAAAAAAAAATTGTATTTTAAATGTTTTGTTGTTGTTGCTAATTGTGCTGTTTTCATCACAGCTTAAGCAATCTCTTAGGCCTTATCCTTTTCTGAAAGTTTCAGGGATGAAAAAAAAAATCTAAAAATACTTATTTGTGCTGCAAATAATAATTTCAAACTCATTTGATCCTGACCTCTGACACCCTGTGACATGACATTTATCTGAATTTACATAATCTCATGGATGTAACAGTAAAACTGTTCAGCTCACAGATGAAGACTAAGCTGTGATGCAAGCAGAACTATTTCACAAATGCTTATAGGTCAATAAAATCATTACAAAACACTTTTAAGTTAAGGATTTGGTAACATTTAAAATAATGTCTCATTTGTTAACATTAGTAATGCATTGGTAACACTTCATATAAGCTGCACTCATTAGCTAAGCATTAGTAAATAGTCAGTTCATGCTTTATATAGCCTTCTCCCACCATTTTATAAATACAGCTATAATTAAATTGTTCATGGTTTATATGCACATTTATTTTGAGATTAAAGGCTGTAATCTTCCTAAAAAAAAAATAAAATAAAAATAAATAAAAATAAATAAATAAATAAAAATAAACACACAACACACATCGATACAGAACTCAGAAATATTTATTTCAAGATGCAATAAAAGGAAACTGTACACTTGAATATATGCTGTTTAGGAAAAAATCAGCGCTAAATTCCATCAGGTGCCTGATTTCACATTGAGCAACTGTTACTATGTACACAGGCCGTTGTTAACTGACTAGCTGCGTGCAAATAAACGCTGATAATGAACGTTGATTTGCGCAGCTTCTCAGTTTACAATGGCTCTGTGTAGTAACAGCTGCTCTATGTAAAATCACGCACCTGATGGAATTTACCGCTGATTAGAGAACGGCCTTTACTGACGAGATGCACACAACGATCAGCCGATCTTGATCGGTGTACCCCTATTAATTATTGTAAAGGGTACATTTAAGACTATCTAGGTGTAGACGTAAATAAAACAATCTAACAGGTAGAAAATTAAATTAGAAACATCTAAACTTTTCAGAAGCAGCAATTTCACCGCAGGTCATGCACATCCTTTCCTGTAACAAAACTAAAAGCTAAGACAAGATGGAGAAACAGCTAATCATAGCTGTACAATGATAGCCCCCTTTTTAAATGTATTAATTAGCAGAGCAAGTGATTTTTAGTGCTGGAAATGCATTTATTTTTTGCTGAAACTTCTATGTCTTCACGGAGAGCAGGTCATGGTTGCCTAGCAACAGCAGACGCCACTGGAGCGCAAGTGTAGAGCGCAGATTACAGAGTGCTTTGGAAAAAAGGAGAAAGTGTCGCGCCTAGTGTTTTCCACACGTTTTCAGTCGCGATATCTTGCAAATGGGGGTTTGGTTTGAAGGAGAATTTTTTTTTTTTGCTGGACTCGGTTAAGACCAACGAGAACATTTGGCGATTCCAATAGCCAAGTCCGAGTGCAAACGCAACGAGTCCGAGACTATAGAAACTGGACTCAAGTACTACAGCCCTACTGTCAGTATACCTATAAGTTAACTTTTAGTATAATTGCAGTACAAACTACAAACATAGAGGTAAACTAGTTGTGCACTCAAAGTTTACTACTGTAAAACTTATACTTTTATATACTAGAAAGTGTGCCAATTTATTCCCAAGAGGTATTGAAAGAGTACACTTACAAGTATACTACTAGAACACTAATATTTGTATACTTGCTACCAGTGATGCACGGGTCAATGTATTAATAGCCCGCACCTGACCGACGTTTTCAACCAACCGCAACTCGGACCGCAAAAAAATAAAAATAAAATATTGAATAAAATAAGCCTATTTATTTTGGTTTGAATATTTTCGTTTAAAAGACATTTCAATCTTTCTGTAATATATCCTAAATTTCTCAAATGTGTCAGGCACACGCTGAGTTTAGTTCACATGCAATGCAAGTGATCCTGCCGGCGCCTTATTACATTGTCTGCTAATTTATTTGCTTCTTATTTATTAAATACGGGCAACTGATTGATAAACCATTGATCAAAATTAAGATACAATTTATACAAAATTAAAATCTTTTAAAAAGTTTTCTATAAATCAAAACTTAATGAAGTCATCAAAATCATGTTTTACCAAAACATAATTTTGCACTCGTTAACTTGTCATTAGCGTTTTCATTCGAACGTATCGCTGTTTTCTTTTCTCCTCTCCTCTCTTTAGCTCCAGTTTTTCACAAGTTCAAACAACCGCAGTAAGAATATTTCATCAAACACGGTGAGTAATGGCTTCTCCTGCTATTGTTATTTGCACCTCTTGCCACATGTTCAGTTTATCTATCTCTGTCGCTGATGAGGGATTCACATGTGATAAATGCAGGGAAATAGTTAGGCTGACAGAGAAGATTTCAGAATTAGAGACACGCATCCAAACTTTAATTGAGGACAGTAAGAATGTTAGGGCTCTAGATACGGCTTTGGATGCGTCTAGCTCAGGGATTCCTGTACATTGTTCGGTTCCGGAAACAGAGCCCCTGCAGCAGGGCAACTGGGTGACGGTGAGGCAGCGTAGTCGTGGGTCAAAACACCGCTCTTCTGTTCCGATCAAAACATTAAACAGGTTCTCCCCACTCAGTGATGCACCCACTGAGAAACCTGATGAATGCCGGCGCTAATGATGTTCGACTTCGCCAGTCAGAGATCACTAAAAATAACATTAAAGAGGTGTGTGAACTTGCAAGCACGATGTCAGACACTGTAATATGCTCTGGTCTCCTCCCTGCTTACCGTGGTGATGAGATGCATAGCAGATTGTCATCACTCAATGGCTGGATGTCTAAGTGGTACCCACAGAATAACATAGGTTTCATAGACAATTGGACGAGCTTTTGGGACAGACCTGACCTGTTGAAAAGAGATGGTCTTCATCCCTCATGGGGTGGCGCCACTCTTCTCTCTAGAAATATGGCAAATAGTCTTAGAGTTTATACTTGACTAACTGGGGCCCAGGTCAGGAAGCAGACAGACTGGCTAAACCAACCGTCTGCTAGCTGCCTCCCGTCACAGAGGTCAGCTAATTCTTAGCACATAGAGACTTTTTCACCTAGATATCACACTATAGAGACTGTGTCTGTTCCCCGAACTAGAAAATACAAAAAACGTCCAAACCAAGTTAAGATTAACAATTTAATTGAGGTTCAACAAATAAATAAATAATAAAAAAAATAAATATGATCACTGATCATAATCTAGATGTGCTCTGTTTGACAGAAACCTGGCTAAAACCTGATGATTACATTATTTTAAATGAGTCCACCCCCCAAGATTACTGTTATAAACATGAGCCGCGTCTAAAAGTCAAAGGTAGATTTGTTGCTTCAATTTCTAACAACGTTTTCAGGATTTCTCAGAGGGCAGGCTTCAAGTATAACTCGTTTGAAGTAATGGTGCTTCATATAACATTATCCAGAGAAACAAATGTTAATGATAAATCCCCTGTTATGTTTGTACTGGCTACTGTATACAGGCCACCAAGGCACCATACAGACTTTATTAAAGAGTTTGGTGATTTTACATCCGAGTTAGTTCTGGCTGCAGATAAAGTTTTAATAGTTGGTGATTTTAATATCCATGTTGATAATGAAAAAGATGCATTGGGATCAGCATTTATAGACATTCTGAACTCTATTGGTGTTAGACAACACGTTTCAGGACCTACTATTATTATTAATTCCTCATTGTCATTAGGATATGTCCCCAAAACCTTCAAATTGGCTGTTATTAAGCCTCTCATCAAAAAACCATAACTTGACCCCAAAGAACTAGTTAATTATAGACCAATCTCAAATCTCCCTTTTCTGTCCAAGATACTAAATAAGGTGGCATCCTCACAATTATATGCCTTCTTAGAGAAAAATGGTATATGTGAGGATTTCTAGTCAGGATTTAGACCATATCATTGTACTGAGACTGCTCTCCTTAGAGTAACAAATGACCTGCTCTTATCATCTGATCGTGGTTGTATCTCTCTATTAGTTCTATTGGATCTTAGTGCTGCGTTTGACACAATTGACCACAACATTCTTTTGCATAGACTTGAACAATTTGTTGGCATTAATGGAAGTGCATTAGCATGGTTTAAATCGTACTTATATGATCGCCATCCGTTTGTAGTAGTGAATGAAGAGGTATCATATCGATCACAAGTGCAGTATGGAGTACCTCAAGGTTCGGTTCTAGGACAGCTACACTTCACGATTGTTACCCTTGGGAGATATCATCAGGAAACATGGTGTTAGCTTTCACTGTTATGCTGATGATACTCAGCTCTATATCTCTTCATGGCCCTGTGAAACACACCAATTTGAAAAACTAATGGAATGTGATATAAAAAAACTGAATGACGAGTAACTTCTTATTGCTAAATTCTGAAAAAAAAAACAGAGGTGTTAATTATAGGACCTAAAAACTCTGCAAAACACTGTCTAAGACTTGATGGTTGCTCTGTCAATTCTTCGTCATCAGTTAGGAACCTAGGTGTGCTATTTGATAGCAATATTTCCTTAGAAATCCACGTTTCTAGCATTTGTAAAACTGCATTTTTCCCATCTCAAAAATATATCTAAATTACGGCCTATGCTCTCAATGTCAAATGCAGAAATGTTAATCCATGCATTTATGACCTCAAGGTTAGATTATTGTAATGCTTTATTGGGTGGTTGTTCTACACGCTTAGTAAACAAACTACAGCTAGTCCAAAATGCAGCAGCAAAACCAGGAACCAGGAAGTATGACCATATTAGCCCGGTCCTGTCAACACTGCACTGGCTCCCTATCAAACATCGTATAGATTTTAAATTATTGCTTATTACTTATAAAGCCCTGAATGGTTTAGCACCTCAGTATTTGAATGAGTTCCTTTTACATTATAAAACTCAGGCAATTTGATAATCCCTAGAATATCAAAATCAACTGCGGGCCGCAGATCCTTTTCCTATGTGGCTCCTAAACTCTGGAATAACCTACCTAACATTGTTCAGGAGGCAGACACACTCTTGCCGTTTAAATCTAGATTAAAGACCCATCTCTTTAACCTGGTTTACACATAACATAATAATATGCTTTTAATATCCAAATCCGTTAAAGGATTTTTAGGCTGCATTAATTAGGTAAACCGGAACTGGGAACACATAGAAGAATGGCATCTATGCTAATATTAGTCTGTTTTTCTCTTATTCCGAGGTCACCGTAGCCAGCAGATCCAGTCTGTATCCAGATCAGAGGGTCACTGCAGTCACCCGGATCCAGTACGTATCCAGACCAGATGGTGGATCAGCACCTAGAAAGGACCTCTACATCCCTGAAAGACAGCTGAGACCAGGACAACTAGAGCCCCAGATACAGATCCCCTGTAAAGACCTTGTCTCAGACGACCACCAGGGCAAGACCACAAGAAACAGATGATTCTTCTGCACAATCTGACTTTGCTGCAGCCTGGAATTGAACTGCTGGTTTCGCCTGGACAGAGGACAACTGTCCCCGCAACTGAGCCTGGTTTCTCCCAAGGTTTTTTTCTCCATTCTGTCACCGATGGAGTTTCAGTTCCTTGCCGCCGTTGCCTCTGGCTTGCTTAGTTGGGGTTACTTCCTCTACAGTGATATCATTGACTTGATTGCAAATAAATGCACAGACACTATTTAAACTGAACAGAGATGACATCACTGAATTCAGTGATGAACTGCCTTTAACTGTCATTTTGCATTATTGACACACTGTTTTCCTAATGAATGTGGTTCAGTTGCTTTGACGCAATGTATTTTGTTTAAAGCACTATATAAATAAAGGCGACTTGACTTCCACTTGTGAAATATGGAAGGTTCCAGAAACATACAAGCATGCGTTCTGAATGTGTTGTAATGGTGTATTTGCAGATTCATAGCTCTGCAAATCTGGAAACATAGCAGAGTGTTGATGGTGTTTATCCTCAGTGATTTTTTTTTAGTCCACACAATCTGAAAAAATACCTTATTCATCTGAATGAATGATCCACCAGTGAAGTAAACTGCCGCTGACATTTGAAGATTTCCGACTGGGGTGCTTCCTCTCATAGGCTGGCTTCATCCTCATCCTTCTCCTCCAGCAATTCCACACTTTAAGCAGTTGTGGTCTCAGTACTAACACTTGCACTTAAAACTGTTGCCTGCATGCCTGACAGAGGAAAAACAAAATGAATTATTTGATTTTGGTAACCCTTACTCTATTAAATTTTTTTTTCTCAAAGTAACCTTTATTCTGGTAATGTGTGGGCTTCTGGTTCATAAGCTGCCGTAGGAATATAATGTGAAGTTTAACAAAGTGCAATAAACATTAAAACTGTTGGCACTACAAACCAGTGTTTTCATTATTAAGTTAGTAAATTAAAATAATATGGTAGGACACACCAGTTTAAAATATTAAGCAGAAAAACAATCAGTTTTGTACAACTGAAGAAAGCTGAACTCAAATGAGAGCAGAAGCCAGACACATTACGCCTGATCTTACTGCAAAAAGAGGTAGCTAAAACAGAACCTAAAAAATTATACAGGAGGTTAAGGTAGTAAGAAACATTTCACATATTGCATATACCTTTGCTGCATAAATGTCCTGTCTGTTTACAGAAGGAGAACTGTGTGGCAACTGTCTTTTGAGATGGAACAAAGGTACACTGAATGCCTACAGATATCTTTAGTGGGCTGGCTTGCACTTCAGCAGACACAGTAGCTAGGGGTTCTGTTTGACATTCTGTGTGCTTTACTGAAGGCATGTCTTTTCTGGTAGTAGATGTGCTCTATCAAATCAATAAAATAATTAATTCTTACGTTGTAACAGGACTTTCACATAATCACCTTGATAGACTACAATCAATAGACTAAATAATACTCATGTTTTGTGTTTTTTCCATTAACATATATTCACTTATTTGACGATTTCCAGCAGAAGACAGAAATCTGATCCAGTTGTACTTACATGAATGGTGTCTTTTATCACTGGGACTGCTCTACGTTTTAATTGTAAATGATTTGCAAATCCAGCATCGACCTGGGCCTTGTTTATAAAACATTCGTCACTAAAATGACGAGAACACACAAATACACTTGCTACACTTCGTTGCTGCCCCGGAGAAACAAACTGCATCCACTGTTCATGTAACGCTGGGTTCTTTGGGAAGCCGAACAAAGAATACTTTCCCTCGCATCCAAAAACACACTTGTTTGGAGACATTGTCAAAAAAATCCTAGGTAGCGCTGCCGACGATTTCCTGATGAAGCGTGTTGATGTGCGCGGTCTCGCACTCCTCTGTTTAACGTGTGCGCAGGCGTGCTTTTCCAAAAGAAATGCTCATATAAGATGTTCCGGCTCTCGTCTATGTCATTAGATCCACGATCGGAAAAAAAACAGCCGAAACATGTATCAACCCACAGGAAGTCAGATTCATACTCCGTCCAGTATGAAATGGCCAGGAAGAGGTCTGACAGACACAGACCTGCCATCAGACATTTTGTTGGTTCTAGAACCAATTAGTTAATTTGACACCATTGATTTAGTACACTAATTGTTATTATTAGAACACTAAATTTATGGTTTTTAATTAACTTATTGGTTCTAGTACCATTGAGAAACCAGTCCAGATGAGATAATCTGGACTGGTTTTGGCGTGGGAAAATTACAAATTTTCTAGGCAATGGTTACACTGACGACGATTATACAAAGGCTACACAAATAATTTAAACATTCAGTCCAAATAGCCTTCCTTCCTGACTTCCTGTCGGCCTGGAGGAATTGGCCATTTCACACTGGCTACCCTGTCGCTGTTCTTGTGGAAGAATTACTGACGAAAGTAGCTGTCGTGCCCTCTCCTGTTTCTCAGCTGTATTTAACTGGAAAGGGATTTTAGTTTAGATGTACAAACACATTTTAAATTACTATCTTGCTCCAATGTACTTAACTAAAAATAATTTTCAATGGCTTACCTGTGGTCAGTTTTCCATGCTGGGATTTAAAAGAAAAAATTATTACCATGACAGTACAGGCACAAACATATTTGTGGGTTGCTAATGTAAGAGTTAGTCCTAGACCTGCAATCTACCTTGTCAGCTCGTAGACCTTGGCTAGATGGTAAAAAATATTTAGAATAAGCCCCGTGTAGCTGAGTTTGCAAGCTACACATGCAGTGTAGCTAAACGTGTAAGTGTAGTGCAACAACCATACAAAGACTATTTTAAACAAAACTAGGTGGGACACTTTCAAACGGTATATCAATCACGGTCTAATGTTAGTTGAAAGTTGTACAGGAGGTTGTATGAACAAGCAGTTACTCTTCAGGTGCTTTGAGGCTAGCAAGTGCAAAGGTAGAAACTAGCTCACTACTCACTGAATAAGGCGTGAAACTATCTAAATCAAAACATTAATTTGGCATTTGATTTAAAAATAACATAAACCAGGTGAGTTTGCAAGTTTACCTAGCATGATGGATGGTTAGCTTTACTAGCGATTAGCAAGCAAATAATATAGTACACATTCATTCATGAATATGAGTGCTATTTTTTAATGTTTAATCTTCAGTGATACTGAACTTGCTCAGCCAGCTGTGTCATCATCTTACCCAAACATTGGAGTGTCCATGCTCAACTAAACTAGCCATAAGGCATCTATGCAGGTGAACCGAACAATGGTGTAATGATTCAGTTTGACTCCAAAGACAAGACGATGCTCACCCGACTGGCCAATAGGAACGTGGCCCCACCCATGACACAATTCTCACAGTGAAAGCAAAATCCTGACACTAGAGCAAGAAATTGCATCGAGAGCAAAGAGAAGCGTTTCGAGAGAAACGCTTTTTTTTTTATAGAGAAAATGTTTTCACACTGATTGCAAAAAATATATATTTGAGAGTTTTTTCAAAGTATTTTGTGATTTTTTGTTCACATTTATATTTTTTTATGTTCTATGAGAAAATACTTTCTTTAACTTTTTTTAGTCTCAAATATTCTTTTTTCTCTCATGAAATGCTTTTTTTGCTATCAGTGTGATAACCTTTTCTGTCAGATCATTTATTTTCTCACATATAATAAAGACACAAATCTAGCTCCACAGAATGGCGTCTAAGAAGATGAATAAAATCAAGTGAGACACAGCGATGGCATTGTCCAAGAGCACATGTTATGTCTTGTCTTGTTCCTGTTCTTTCTTTTTACTCTTTCTCCCTCTGCTGGTCTTTATAGGTTACTTTCTCTTTTTCTTTCTCCAGCTGTTTTTCATCTTCTCTGACTAACTCGTTTACACTCTTCCCACCTGTTCCCTTTTCCCTCTATTATTCCTCTATTTCTCCCTCTGTTTTTGCTGCCTCCTTTGATTTTCTCGCAAGAAGCAGACTACTATCCTGTTTGTCTCCGTTCTAGTCCTGTCTTGTCCTGTTGAGACCCGCCTGGTAACGCTTCCTGTTCTCTGTTTATGGTCTTCATATTTGTATTCTGTCCAGTTTGCCTGACGCCGAGAGAGAACCATCCATCACTGTCTGCCTGCTACCTGCGTCCACTTTGAGATACCTGCAGCCTGTCGCCGCTATCACTACAGACCCAGACTGCTGCCAAGATAATTTTTTCAAGTTATCTGCTGAAGTGAAGTGAAGTGACATTCAGCCAAATATGATGACCCATACTCAGAATTTGTGCTTTTTATCCCATCCAAAGACTTCCTGTTTGTTGTTGGCGGCTGTACTGCGTTTGAGCTCCGTCACTATATTCTTTTCATTGACTATTTCTAACTTAAAAATCAATTTTATACATCATCGTTTCCGTTTATATAACGTGTGAATATATCCTCTATTGTATTCTACAACAAAAGCAATCAGAGCGCCTCGCTATTACTAGTTTTATTTTGGTCTCCCGGGTCCGCTATTAGCTTTTAGCCCGTTAGCATCAGCAAGCGTGGTTGCTGCTAACTGTGCTTACATTGCTAATACTCTATTCACACACATTACCACTGCTGTACTCACTGTTACTTGCTTTAATGGCGGATGAATGTCTCCACTCTGTGCAGCTCGAGCTCGAGGCCATGGGGAAGCAGATTCGCGACCTGGAGGAAAGGCAGGCCCAGCTGAGAGAGCGGAGAGCCGCGCTGGAATCATCCCGGGCTGACGCTCACAAGTCCGGGGTAAGTATACAGCGTGTTGCTAACAGTCCCACCACGTCTACTCTGTGTGTTTCTCTGCACAGGCCCGGTGCACCCAGGACGCGATCTTCCCAAATGTCCTTCACTGCGACGCCGGGATACCACGGACCCTGGGTGCATCCACAGCGGAGGACGAGAGCCGGGTCCCGGGCGACGACTTCTCCCCCTCCTGCCTTCGACATCTCCATCCGGAACCGCTTCGCTCCCCTCCGCGAGACAGGACGCGACGCTGTGATCATCGGAGACTCCATCGTCCGACACGTAAGTGCTACGTTAGCCGAAGGTAAAGTGCACACTCATTGTTTGCCTGGTGCTCGTGTTCTCGATGTTTCTGCGCAGATACCGGCGATCCTGAAGGCCGAGGAGAGCCCCAGAGCGGTCGTGCTTCACACCGGGGTTAACGACACCACGCTGCGGCAGACGGAGACGCTGAAGAGGGACTTCAGGAGCCTGATCGAGACTGTTCGCAGCACGACGCCCGCGGCGACGATCGTCGTGTCAGGACCACTGCCCACGTATCGACGAGGACACGAAAGGTTCAGTAGACTTTTTGCTTTAAATGAATGGTTGTTGTCATGGTGTATAGAACAGAAACTGCTATTTGTTAATAACTGGAATCTTTTCTGGGAGTGTCCTAGGCTGTTTCGCGCTGATGGATTACACCCCAGCAGAGTCGGAGCGGAGCTGCTCTCTGACAACATCTCCAGGACACTTCGCTCCATGTGACTAGTAAGACAATTCTCAAATAACTATTATGATGACTTTTGTTCCACCCGCTTAAATGATAAAAGTACTTGCGCTGTAAAAACTATTAAGATTGTGTCTGTTAACCTCACCCTAATAGTGAGGTCAAAATATAATGTAGGATCTAGAAAAAATCATATCGTAATTAAACCAGAAAAATGTAAAGTAAATGAACAAAAACAATTTTTAAAGTTTGGGCTCATAAATATTAGATCACTCACACCCAAAGCAGTTATTGTAAATGAAATGATCACAGATAATAGTTTTGATGTACTCTGCTTGACTGAAACCTGGCTAAAACCAAATGATTATTTTGGTCTAAATGAGTCTACTCCACCAAACTACTGTTATAAGCATGAGCCCCGTCAGACTGGTCGTGGCGGAGGTGTTGCAACAATATATAGTGATATTCTCAATGTTACCCAGAAAACAGGATACAGGTTTAACTCTTTTGAAATACTTCTGCTAAATGTTACACTGTCAGACATGCAAAAGAAATCTAATGTATCTCTTGCTCTGGCTACTGTGTATAGACCACCAGGGCCGTATACAGAATTCCTAAAAGAATTTGCAGATTTCCTCTCAGACCTTCTAGTTACAGTTGATAAGGCGCTAATCATGGGAGATTTTAATATTCACGTTGATAATGCAAATGATACATTAGGACTTGCGTTTACTGACCTAATAAACTCCTTTGGAGTCAAGCAAAATGTCACCGGGCCCACTCATCGTTTTAATCATACACTAGATTTAATTATATCGCATGGAATCGATCTTACTGCTATAGATATTGTACCCCAAAGTGATGATATTACAGACCATTTTCTTGTATCGTGCATGCTGCGTATAACTGATATTAACTATATGTCTCGGCGATACCGTCTGGGCAGAACTATTGTTCCAGCCACCAAAGAAAGATTCGCAAATAACCTGCCTGATCTATCTCAACTGCTATTTGTACCCATAAATACACATGAATTAGACAAAATTACTGACAACATGGGCACTATTTTCTCTAATACATTAGAAGCTGTTGCCCCCATCAAATTGAAAAAGGTTAGAGAAAAACATACCGTGCCTTGGTATAACAGTAATACTCACTCTCTCAAGAAAGTAACTCGTAGTCTTGAACACAAATGGAGAAAAACTAACTTGGAAGTTTTTAGAATTGCATGGAAAAACAGTATGTCCAGCTATAGACAGGCTCTAAAAACTGCTAGGGCAGAGCATATCCACAAACTCATAGAAAATAACCAAAACAATCCAAGGTTTTTATTTAGCACAGTGGCTAAGTTAACAAATTACCAGACGCCACCTGATTCAAATATTCCACCAATGTTAAATAGTAATGACTTTATGAATTTCTTCACTGATAAAATAGATAACATTAGAAATACAATAGCGAATGTAGATTCTACAGCGTCTAACACTTCAGTTTCATCCATCGCACCCAAAGATAAACTGCAGTGCTTTACAACTATAGGACAGGAAGAGCTAAATAAACTTATCACTGTATCTAAACCAACAACATGTTTATTAGATCCTGTACCCACTAAATTACTAAAAGAGCTGTTACCTGTAGCCGAAGAACCGCTTCTCAATATCATTAACTCGTCGTTATCTTTAGGTCACGTCCCAAAACCATTCAAGCTGGCGGTTATCAAGCCTCTTATTAAGAAACCAAAACTAGATCCTAGTGTACTGGCAAATTATAGGCCTATTTCAAATCTTCCATTTATGTCTAAAATTTTAGAAAAAGTTGTGTCTGCTCAATTGAGCACCTTCCTGCATAAAAATGATCTGTATGAAGAATTTCAGTCAGGTTTTAGGCCCCACCATAGCACAGAAACTGCACTTGTTAAAATTACAAATGACCTGCTCCTTGCGTCAGATCAAGGCTGCATCTCATTTCTAGTCTTACTTGATCTTAGTGCTGTGTTCGACACCATAGATCATGACATACTCATAGATCGATTATAAAACTATACAGGTATTCAAGGGCAGGCTCTAAGATGGTTTAGATCCTACCTGTCCGATCGCTACCATTTTGTTTACTTAAATGGGGTGTCATCTCATTTATCATCAGTAAAATATGGAGTGCCACAAGGATCCGTCCTAGGTCCCCTTCTATTTTCAATATACACGTTGCCCCTTGGTAATATTATTAGAAAATACGGAATTAGCTTCCACTGTTATGCTGATGATACTCAGCTATATATCTCAATGAGACCAGATGAAACTTCCCAATTATCTAAGCTAACAGAGTGTGTTAAAAATGTAAAAGATTGGATGACAAATAATTTTCTCCAATTAAATTCGGATAAGACAGAGATATTAATTATTGGACCAAAAAACACTACACAGAATCTTGTAGATTACAATCTGCAACTAGACAGATGTACTGTTACTTCCTCTACAATCAGAAATCTGGGTGTTATATTAGACAGCAATTTGTCTTTTGAAAATCATATTTCCAATGTTACAAAAACTGCATTCTTCCATCTTAGAAACATTGCCAAGCTACGAAACATGTTATCTGTTTCTGATGCAGAAAAGCTAGTTCATGCATTCATGACCTCTAGACTGGACTATTGTAATGCACTTCTAGGTGGTTGTCCTGCATCTTCAATAAACAAGCTACAGGTAGTCCAAAATGCAGCAGCTAGAGTCCTTACGAGGTCAAGAAAATATGATCATATTACCCCAATTTTACAGTCTCTGCACTGGCTACCTATTAAGTTCCGAATCAGTTACAAATTATCATTACTTACCTATAAGGCCCTAAATGGTCTAGCTCCTGTGTACCTAACTAGCCTTCTACCACGTTACAACCCATCACGCACCCTAAGGTCACAAAACACTGGACTTTTGGTAGTTCCTAGGATAGCAAAGTCCACTAAAGGAGGTAGAGCTTTCTCACATTTGGCTCCCAAACTCTGGAATAGCCTTCCTGATAATGTTCGGGGTTCAGACACACTCTCTCTGTTTAAATCTAGATTAAAAACACATCTCTTTCGCCAAGCATATGAAAAATGTATCTTTTAAATTGTGAGTGTAGTTGCATCTGATCAAATGTGCATTTTTATTCCTTAGCTTGTGTTAAACTAATTTTACTTTGTTGGAACATCAGCTATGCTAATGATGTCTCTATTTTGTTTCTATGTTTTGCCACGGATTTACACAAGCTCCAGTCTGGATCCAGAACACCTGAGAAGAGATGATGCTGACCCTCAGAGGACCCCAGATGATCCTAACCTTGAATCAACAACAGAACTAAATAATTATTGCTACATGTGTGACTGCATCATATGATAACTATTAATTAATAATATTGATAGTTCATCGTCTAGCTGACTACGTCTTGTATTATTATTATTTTTTATTTTTTCTAAAATCCTTTCAAACGTGCACAAACTACTAGCTACTACTAAATATTGTAGAAACATAATTTTCTGTAAAGTTGCTTTGTAACGATTTGTATTGTAAAAAGCGCTATACAAATAAACTTAAATTGAATTGAATTGAACACACAGCAGAGAACACACACAAACCGTGAACACACACCCGGAGCAGTGGGCAGCCATTTATGCTGTGGCACCCGGGGAGCAGTTTGGGGTTCAGTGCCTTGCTCAAGGGCACCTAAGTCGAGGTATTGCCGGCCCGAGACTCGAACCCACAACCGTAGGGTTAGGAGTCAAACTTTCTAACCACTAGGCCACAACTTCCCCTTCCCCAGTTATTTCTGTTTTGTTTTTTATCGCCCTCTATGCGGGTTGCTTATTTGCCTTCAACTCTCAGAAGAACATTTGAGTTCTATATTGTTGATTTCCTGAGTTTACATTAAAGACTCTATTTTTGTTGAATCGCATTTGGGTCCTCTCTAACCTTCCCAACAGAAGAATCTGACACCACTGTTATGTCTTGTCATGTCTTGTTCCTGTTCTTTCTTTTTACTCTGTCTCCCTATGCTGGTCTTTATAGGTTACTTTCTCTTTCTCCAGCTGTTTTTCAGGCATTGTTAAATGATGTCCTGTTAGACATGCTGAACATCTTCGTTTTCGTTTACCTTGACAATATCTTGATTTTTTTCGCCGTCACCCCAGATTCATGTTCAGCACGTCCGACGCGTCCTCCAGCACCTTTTAGAGAACCGTCTTTACGTAAAGGCTGAAAAGTGCACTTTTAATGCGTCCTCCGTCACTTTTCTTGTCTCAGTTATCTCTTCATAGGGCATTGGGATGGATCCCGCTAAGGTCCAAGCCGTCATTGATTGGCCCATTCCTAAGTCACGTGTCAAGCTTCAGCGCTTTCTCAGCTTCGCTACTTTCTATCGATGCTTCATCCGTAATTTCAGTCAGGTGGCTGCCCCCCTTACTGCCCTTACATCTGTTAAAACGTGCTTTAGATGTTCCGATTCCACCAAGGGGGCTTTTGATCTTCTTAAGAATCGCTTTATGTCCACGCCCATCCTTGTTACACCTGACGCTTCTAGACAGTTCGTAGTCAAGGTTGACGCATCAGAAGTGGGCGTGGGAGCCATTCTTTCTCAACGCTCTCTCTCTGACAACAAGATCCACCCGTGCGTGTAATTCTCTCATCGCCTATCGCCGTCTGAATGTAACTATGATGTGCGAAACCACAAACTGCTCGCCATCCGCCTAGCCCTAGGCAAATGGCGACAGTGGTTGGAGGGAGCCACTGTCCTTTTTGTCATTTGGACAGACCATAGGAACCAAGAATACATTCGTTCTGCCAAACGACTAAACGCGCGTCAGGCTCTGTTTTCGCTTGTTTTGATTCTATTATTTCATATCGTCCTGGCTCTAAGAACACCAAGCCTGATGCTTTATCTCGTCTCTTTAATTCTTCAGAAATCTCTAAGGACCCCGAGGGAATTGTCCCTGAGGGGCATGTTGTCGGATTGACTGTCTGGGGAATTGAGAGGCAAGTTAAACGAGCGCTTGCCATCCCGGCGTTCAGGGTACGCTTGCTTACGTCCGTCAGCACTTTTGGTGGCCCACTCGGGAACATGACACACGCAGTTTCGTGGCTGCTTGCTCTTTGCCGTTATAGGAAACAGACTATTAGAGCTGCTAACAAGCGTAGAACTAAGAGCCCTAGTTATGTTCGCGGTCAGAAAGTATGGCTCTCCACCCTCAATCTTCCCCTTAAGTCTGCTTCTTGTAAGTTGACCCCTCGCTTCATTGGTCCGTTTCATATAGCGCAGATCATTAGTCCTGTTGCGTTGCGTCTTCCTCTCCCTCACCATTTTCACCGCATCCACCCGGTCTTTCACGTCTCTTGTGTTAAGCCCGTCTTTCACGCTCCCACTCACCCCCCCCTTTTTCTCTTTTTCCAGCTGTTCTTCATCTTCTCTGAATACCTCGTTTACAGTCTTCCAACCTGTTCCCTTTTCCCTCTGATTATTCCTCTATTTCTCCCTCTGTTTTTGCTGCCTCCTTTGTCAGATTCTCATTTGAGTTTTTCTCGCAAGAAGCAGACTACTATCCTGTTGTCTCCGTTCTAGTCCTGTCTTGTCCTGTTGAGACCCGCCTGGTAACGCTTCCTGTTCTGGGTTTACCGTTTTCATATTTGTATTCTGTCCAGTTTGATTGACGCAGAGAGAGAATCATTCATCACTGTCTGCCCGCTACCCTCGTCCACTTTGAGATACCTGCAGCCTGTCGCCGCTATCACTACAGACCCAGACTGCTGCCAAGAGACTTTTTTCCAAGTTATCTGCTGTTATTTCTGTTTTGTTTTTTATCGACCTCTCTGCGGGTTGCTTATTTGCCTTCATCTCTCAGAAGAACATTTGAGTTCTACATTGTCGATTTCCTGAGTTTACATTAAATACTCTATTTTTGTTGAATCGCATTTGGGTCCTCTCTAACCTTCCCAACAGCACAGGCATGTATTTTTCTTTTCTGCACTTGGTAAGAACACTGTTAACTCAAAGAAAGTATATGTTAACATTAAAGCATCATAAATTAATAATGAACAAGAGTGCATTAAGTAACAAATATATAAATGAAAACCACCCAAGATCAGTAAACAATCTTTAACTATTGCTGTATTTGTTTTATATTAAGGGAGTACATCCAGAGGCAGTGAGTGAACTGAAACCAGAATCAGTTGGGAAGAATGGAATCAAGTCTACCCCATAAAAGGTTTACACAGGTAATTCACAACTGTTTGTTTGTGTGTGTGCGCACAGCTTTAGCTTAATGTCTTCACGACTCATAATTTGTGTTCATTTCTTTAGGTCCCCTACCAGATGCTGATGTATTGGCTTCTGGTGCAAAACTAAGTCAGATTAATCCCAAGCCTTTGCTGGCACACATACTTGAGGGCATGTCAAAAGTAGAGTTGTACCTCGTGGCAGTCCACTTTCATACCAATGTCCCCCTATAGCTGCAGGTGTTCCTGATGTTAATTTTCCCCCACTACCTGTGCTTGGTTTTTCAGTTTGGCTGTAATTTTACATTTGTCCAGATGAACGAGTGCACGATCCATCTGAAACATTCCAGTTTGGACTAGTGGAGGTAAAAAGCACACCTGCTGACAACATTGCTCAGGTTCCATTTATGAAAATTCAAAGAGGACTAGCCAAACCTAAAGAGACCCATAAGTACTACTGGCAGGTAAAAGGTCAGACTGCAGTCACTGGTCTACACTGGTGTGACTTTGTGACTGACACAAAATCAGATTTCACAATACAGAGGATCTGGAGAGATGATGCCTTCATAGCATCATAGCAATAGTCTTAGTGTTTATACTTGACTAACTGGGGCCCAGGTCAGGAAGCAGACAGACTGGCTAAACCGACCGTCTGCTAGCTGCCTCCCGTCACAGAGGTCAGTTAATTCTCAGCACATAGAGACTTTTTCACCTAGATATCACACCATAGAGACTGTGTCTGTTCCCCGAACTAGAAAAAACAAAAAACGTCCAAACCAAGTTAAGATTAACAATTTAATTGAGGTTCAACAAATAAAAAACAGAAGCAATATGGATAAACAAATGATAAAGCTTGGCTTATTGAATATCAGATCCCTTTCTACGAAAACACTTTTTGTAAATAATATGATCACTGATCCTAATATAGATGTACTCTGTTTGACAGAAACCTGGCTAAAACCTGATGATTACATTATTTTAAATGAGTCCACCCCCCAAGATTACTGTTATAAACATGAGCCACGTCTAAAAGGCAAAGGTGGAGGTGTTGCTTCAATTTATAACAACGTTTTCAGGATTTCTCAGAGGGCAGGCTACAAGTATAACTCGTTTGAAGTAATGGTACTTCATATAACATTATCCACAGAAACAAATGTTAATGATAAATCCCCTGTTATGTTTGTACTGGCTACTGTATACAGGCCACCAGGGCACCATACAGACTTTATTAAAGAGTTTGGTGATTTTACATCCGAGTTAGTTCTGGCTGCAGATAAAGTTTTAATAGTTGGTGATTTTAATATCCATGTTGATAATGAAAACGATGCATTGGGATCAGCATTTATAGACCTTCTGAACTCTATTGGTGTTAGACAACACGTTTCAGGACCTACTCATTGTCGAAATCATACTCTAGATTTAATACTGTCACATGGAACTGATGTTGATGGTGTTGAAATTATTCAGCCAAGTGATGATATCTCAGATCATTATTTAGTTCTTTGCAAAATTCATATAGCCAAAATTGTAAATTCTACTTCTTGTTACAAGTATGGAAGAACCATCACTTCTACCACAAAAGACTGCTTTTTAAGTTATCTTCCTGATGTATCCAAATTCCTTAGCATATCTAAAACCTCAGAACAACTTGATGATGTAACAGAAACTATGGACTCTCTCTTTTCTAGCACTTTAAATAAAGTTGCTCCTTTACGCTTAAGGAAGGTTAAGGAAAACAGTTTGACACCATGGTATAATGAGCATACTCGCACCCTAAAGAGAGCAGCCCGAAAAATGGAGCGCAGCTTGAGGAAAACAAAACTAGAGGTATTTCGTATTGCTTGGCGGGAAAGTAACATATCCTACAGAAAAGCATTAAAAACTGCTAGATCCGATTACTTTTCTTCTCTTTTAGAAGAAAACAAACATAACCCCAGGTATTTATTCAATACAGTGGCTAAATTAATGAAAAATAAAGCCTCAAGAAGTGTTGACATTTCCCAACACCACAGCAGTAATGACTTTATGAACTACTTCTAAAATCGATACTATTAGAGATAAAATTGCAACCATTCAGCCGTCAGCTACAGTATCACATCAGACAGTGCACTATAGACCCCCTGAGGAACAGTTCCACTCATTCTCTACCATAGGAGAGGAAGAATTGTATAAACTTGTTAAATCATCTAAACCAACAACATGTATGTTAGACCCTATACCATCTAAGCTCCTAAAAGAGGTGCTTCCAGAAGTCATAGATCCTATTCTGACTATTATTAATTCCTCATTGTCATTAGGATATGTCCCCAAAACCTTCAAACTGGCTGTTATTAAGCCTCTCATCAAAAAACCACAACTTGACCCCAAAGAACTAGTTAATTATAGACCAATCTCGAATCTCCCTTTTCTGTCCAAGATACTAGAAAAGGTGGTATCCACACAATTATACTCCTTCTTAGAGAAAAATGGTATATGTGAGGATTTCCAGTCAGGATTTAGACCGTATCATAGTACTGAGACTGCTCTCCTTAGAGTTACAAATGATCTGCTCTTATCATCTGATCGTGGGTGTATCTCTCTATTAGTTTTATTGGATCTTAGTGCTGCGTTTGACACAATTGACCACAACATTCTTTTGCATAGACACTTTGTTGGCATCAATGGAAGTGCATTAGCATGGTTTAAATCGTACTTATATGACCGCCATCAGTTCGTAGCAGTGAATGAAGATGTATCATATCGATCACAAGTGCAGTATGGAGTACCTCAAGGCTCAGTACTAGGGCCGCTACTCTTCACGTTTTATATGTTACCCTTGGGAGATATCATCAGGAAACATGATGTTAGCTTTCACTGTTATGCTGATGATACTCAGCTCTATATTTCTTCGCGGCCCGGTGAAACACACCAATTTGAAAAACTAATGGAATGCATAGTCGATATAAAAAACTGGATGACGAGTAATTTCTTACAGCTAAATTCTGAAAAAACAGAGGTGTTAATTATAGGACCTAAAAACTCTGCTTGTAATAACCTAGAACACTAAGACTTGATGGTTGCTCTGTCAATTCTTCGTCATCAGTTAGGAACCTAGGTGTGCTATTTGATCGCAATCTTTCCTTAGAAAGCCAGGTTTCTAGCATTTGTAAAACTGTATTTTTCCATCTCAAAAATATATCTAAATTACGGCCTATGCTCTCAATGTCAAATGCAGAAATGTTAATCCATGCATTTATGTCCTCAAGGTTAGATTATTGTAATGCTTTATTGGGTGGTTGTTCTGCACGCTCAGTAAACAAACTACAGCTAGTCCAAAATGCAGCAGCAAGAGTTCTTACTAGAACCAGGAATTATGACCATATTAGCCCGGTCCTGTCAACACTACACTGGTTCCCTATCAAACATCATGTAGATTTTAAAATATTGCTTATTACTTATAAAGCCCTGAATGGTTTTGCACCTCAGTATTTGAATGAGCTCCTTTTACATTATAATCCTCTACGTCCGCTACGTTCTCAAAACTCAGGCAATTTGATAATACCTAGAATATCAAAATCAACTGCGGGCGGCAGATCCTTTTCCTATTTGGTGCCTAAACTCTGGAATAACCTACCTAACATTGTTCGGGAGGCAGACACACTCTTACAGTTTAAATCTAGATTAAAGACCCATCTCTTTAACCTGGCTTACATTTAACATAATAATATGCTTTTAATATCCAAATCCGTTAAAGGATTTTTAGGCTGCATTAATTAGGTAAACCGGAAACACTTCCCATAACACCCTATGTACTTGCTACATCATTAGAAGAATGGCATCTATGCTAATATTTGTCTGTTTCTCTCTTATTCCGAGGTCACCGTAGCCACCAGATCCAATCTGTATCCAGATCAGAGGGTCACTGCAGTCACCCGGATCCAGTGCGTATCCAGACCAGATGGTGGATCAGCACCTAGAAAGGACCTCTACTGCCCTGAAAGACAGCCGAGACCAGGACAACTAGAGCCCCAGATACAGATCCCCTGTAAAGACCTTGTCTCAGAGGACCACCAGGACAAGACCACAGGAAACAGATGATTCTTCTGCACAATCTGACTTTGCTGCAGCCTGGAATTGAACTACTGTTTTCGTCTGGTCAGAGGAAACTGAGCCTGGTTTCTCCCAAGGTTTTTTTCTCCATTCTGTCACCCATGGAGTTTCGGTTCCTTGCCGCTGTCGCCTCTGGCTTGCTTAGTTGGGGTCACTTCATCTACAACGATATCGTTGACTTGATTGCAATTGACACTATTTAACTGAACAGAGATGACATCACTGAATTCAATGATGAACTGCCTTTAACTATCATTTTGCATTATTGACACACTGTTTTCCTAATGAATGTTGTTCAGTTGCTTTGACGCAATGTATTTTGTTTAAAGCGCTATATAAATAAAGGTGACTTGCCTTGACTTGACTTGAGGAGTGATGTCAGTGGTGCTGCAACCATGCTGTAATTTCTATTGAACCTTCTGTAGAGGTTAGCAAATCCCAGGAATTTGAGGACGGTCTTGACATGGTCAACGTGTTCTGCTTCAGACTTGGAGTAGATGAGAATGTCATCAATGTAGGCAATTACATACTGGTTCAGCAAGTCACGGAAGATTTCATTTATAAAGGACTAGAATACAGCGGGTGCATTAACAAGTCCATACGGCATGACCCGATACTCATAGTGCCCCCTAGTGGTAAGGAAGGCAGTCTTCCACTCATCACCCTCTTTGATGCGAATAAGGTTGTATGCCCTTCGTAGGTCCAATTTGGTGTAAATCCTTGCTTCGCGGAGTTGTTCCAGAGCTGAAGGGACCAATGGCAAAGGGTAGCGGATCTTTATCGTGACATTGTTTAATCCCCGATAATCAATACAGGGCCTGAGTCCTCCGTCCTTTTACTCCACAAAGAAGAACCCTGCTGCAGCTGGAGAAGTGGAAGGTCGGATGAGTCCTGAACTCAGGGCCTCCTCAATATAATCCTCCATGGCCTGGGATTCTGTACGAAACAAGGGATAAACACGACTCTTGGGAGGCATGGCATTGTGGAGTAAATCAATACAACAGTCCCAGGGACGATGAGGTGGTAGTTGTGTTGCCTTAGTTTTGCTAAATACCTCTGCTAGGTCATTGTAACAGGGGGGAATGTTGACAGTATTGGTGCTTGAAGGGCTTTCAACACTAGTGATACAACAAGGCTGAGGCACTGACGAGAAACATTTACTTTCACAGAAGGCTGACCACTTGGTCAACTCACCCTGATGCCAGGACAGGACGGGGTCATGAATGGACAGCCATGGGAATCCGAGGATGACTTCAAGCTTAGGAGAGTTAATAACATAGAAAGATATGGACTCCTGATGAAATAACCCCACTTGCAAGGTAAGTGTCTTAGTTTGTTGAGTTATTCCAGTTCCGATTGCTGTGTAGTTGATGGCTTTGATCTTGATGGGTGGGTTACATGGTTGGACGGGTAAGTTATACTTCGTGACGATATCTTCATGAATGAGATTTAATGCAGCTCCAGAATCGATCATTGCTGTTAATGAGATGGACACTCGGAAAAGGGTGGCTTGCCCACTTCAGGTTCCTGCCTCAAGTGGAGGAGTTTAAGTATCTTGGGGTCTTGTTCACGAGTGAGGGAAGGATGGAACGGGAGATTGACAGACGGATCGGTGCAGCTTCTGCAGTAATGCGGTCGATGTACCGGTCTGTCGTGGTGAAGAAAGAGCTGAGCCGCAAGGCGAAGCTCTCGATTTACCAGTCAATCTACGTTCCTACTCTCACCTATGGTCATGAGCTTTGGGTCATGACCGAAAGGACAAGATCCCGGATACAGGCGGCCGAAATGAGCTTTCTCCGCAGGGTGGCTGGGCGATCCCTTAGAGATAGGGTGAGAAGCTCAGTCACCCGGGAGGAGCTCAGAGTAGAGCCGCTGCTCCTCCACATCGAGAGGGGTCAGCTGAGGTGGCTCGGGCATCTGTTCCGGATGCCTCCTGGACGCCTTCCCGGGAAGGTGTTCCGGGCACGTCCCACTGGGAGGAGAGCCCGGGGAAGAGCTAGGACACGCTGGAGAGACTATGTCTCCCGGCTGGCCTGGGAACGCCTCGGTGTCCCCCCAGAAGAGCTGGAGGAAGTGTCTAGGGAGAGGGAAGTCTGGGGTTCTCTGCTTAGACTGCTGCCCCTGCGACCCGGCCCCGGATAAGCGGAAGAAGATGGATGGATGGATGGATGGATGGATGGATGGAGATGGACAGCTCTTCAGTTTTTAAGGTAAGGGGAAGTTTGAAGGATTGATTATTTGGTATCGACAAGTATTTACCAAAATGGGCTTCTGGGCCTTGTGTGGACATCTCTGGCAACGATGGCCTGGTTCACCGCAGTAGAAACAGAGACGGAGATGGCATCGCCGTGCTCGTTCACTTTTAGAAAGTTTGGTTTAGTTGACTTGCATGGGTTCTTCGAGCGTTATAGTTTTATTCACAGTCGTGGTAGCAGGCAGTATTTCCTTCATATACTTTACTGCCTGGAGATCCGTGTTGAGACGTCTCTTGAATACGGCTTTTAGGGAAATGTCATTCCACCCACTCTGAGCAGCGAGGGTGCGAAACAAGATGGCGTACTCGGAGGATGTTCTGTTTCCTTGCGACATTTGTAGAAGTTGAGTTGATATATCCTTGCCCCCTGCGGGATATTCAAACACTTCTTGAAGTTGTTGCAGGAAATAGTCAAAGGATCGTCTGAATCTCATGTCAGTATCCCAAACAGCTGCAGCCCAGTCAATCGCCTTTCCAGACAACAAGGACATCATGACAGCACATTTCTTTTCGTCAGTATTAAACTTGTCCTCCTGATTGTCTAAATAAATCTTTACTTGACGAACAAAGCCTCGATATCTATCAGCAGACCCATCAAATTTATCTGGTAGTGCGAAACTCACCGCTCTTGGCGTGGTTGCTGGAAGTGACTGGATGTAGCTCGTCAAGTGCTCGTTGACTCCTTGAAGTTTACTCAACTGATCTTGGTACCCCTTTAAGACTTCACTTTGATAAGCGAACGCCGCTTCCATGTTGGAAACTTCCGCTGGATTCAGTTGAGGCGAAGTATTCTGTAACGAAGAGGCTGAGGCAGAATGTGAATCCATTTGCAGGAGTTTATTAAAGTAAGATCCTACAATCAGAGTCGTGTTACCAGGCAATGCGTCAATACCGTAAGGGCAGTCCGATCTTTCAACATACACAGGGGTTATCCAGTAAGCAGAGACGAGTAGGCAGGCGAACAGGTCAAACACAAACATCAGTCCAATCAAGCAATATATCCAAAGGGGCAATCCAGGATACGTGAACGAAATAACAGGCAGAATCGTGATCAAACAGGCAGTCAAAATACTCACAAGGAAAACGCTTGGTAAGGCAGGTTAACTGGCAATACTTCACAGTGAAGTGACATGCTAGCACATGTTAAATAGTCCCAAACAGGAAATGACTGTAGAAGCAGAGGGAGTGGTGAACAGTCAATACTCCGGTGAGGGCTCCCTCTGCTGGCGTGGCGTTACATGTACTTGCTATTAATTAGATGTAAATATGTACATACCAAGGGGAATACATTGTTTTGTATTAGATCTTCTGTAATGTATATGATATGCATATGATTTTACTAGTTGTATATATTTCCTTTTATACATTGTGTGATGTAACAAGGAACTATTTCATTGTGTCTGTCAAATTATTTTCTGGGACGTTTTACATAAATAATTTCAATATACAAAAGATAAAATTTTCTGTTACAATAAAAAGTACAAAAAAAAAAAAAACGGTGAACCGGGTAGCTCTGTGAGCTGTTTCCATAGACAGTAAAAGAACTGGACACAGCGACCCCATTGGATTCAACAGAGACAAATGAAGTCAATTAGAAGCACACACTTCCTGGGGGTCGAGCGTACTTGCGCAGACTCAAACTGAGCTTGATGACGTAGATGTCACATGAGCACGTGTCTGACAACTGTAAGTCTTCTAATCGCTGTGCCAAGAGAAATCTGAATCACCCACCGAATCTTGCAGACGTTGTTGAATCATTTTGTCCCGTTGCTTTTATGGACTCTCTATGGGCTTCTCCCTTGACTTCATGCCTCCACGTCCCCCTGATTGCCTCATAGATAGTAAAAGATTGCCTGCGAGCTTCTCCTCCTGTGCATACGATAATTTCTCTACTGTGCGACAGAGAGTCGCAGGTTATGACGCAAACGTTAGCCTATTTTTAGAAAAACTGCTTCTACAGGGCCACAACATAAGATACAAGGTAATGGGGCCTTTTATACATTTTCGTGTTTCTTTAGAAATAATGAATGGACAAATGAAGTCTTTTAAACTCAGATGTACATTTATTCGCTGTCAAAGTGATGCCAAAATGAATGGGAGTCAATGGAATGCTAACAGCAGGTGGGGGTCCGCTAGCCAATGGCCAGGGATGCTTCAATAAAATATGAAACCCTGCCCCGCTGGATGTTTCATCCTGTCAAAGAGTTACTCAACCTCGAGCCAATAGCCTTCGAGTATGACATGTGACGGAGCATGTGATTTGTTGAATGTAGTGAATGAATACGCCCTTCACTGAATGAGTTTCATATCTTAGTCTGAACAAGATCTAGAGATATCGTTCGTGAATGAAATGACTGAACTGGGACACAAATGTCGTTCGCGATCGAGTTGATTGAACGGATACATGTTGTTCGTGAATGAAATGAACTGGTATATATCTTATCTCATTCGTGAATGAAATGAATGAGAGTAAACCAGGTCAGTAGACCATTTAGCATGTCAATCTTGTAAAATGTTAAAGCGCAGTTATAGGTACTGTGCACATATGCTTGTTTTCATATTTAGCATACAGAACATAATTCCACGTTTAATCCCCGTTTAATTTATGAATGTGAATATATAGGCTAATATATGAACTGTTTGACCCAATAATTAAAATGATAATTACGCAAGAATATTGAATGCGATTATGCACACATTTTAATAAAGCCTTTATTACATTTTAATAAAGCCATAAATCAGTTTTTGTAACAAGTGAATACATTCGTTGATGTAGTGAAGACACTCTTTTTCGCCACCTGCTGGCATATTTTCTGTAATACGAAGAAATGGTCACTGAACAAATCAGAACGAATCATTTTAGTGAACGAACTGAAAATGAACGAAAACTCTTGAAAGAATCATAATTTCCACCACTAATCAACCATTATATACCACTTCCTCTGAACGGCGTGCCTGTGACATCACATGGGTTGGGGCAAGGCGATACTCCACCTGAGTCTGTTTCCTCTGATGCCTTTTTGTCTGAGTCCGTTTCGTCTGATGCATTTTTGTCTGAGTCCTTTTCGTCTGATGTCTAATTGTATGAGACCTGACACCTGACATTGTTTTTCCTGAGACCTGAAGCTTTTCAGTCTGAGGCGCGATGCCGTTTTGTCCGATGACTGAAGTGTTTTAGACTGAGGCATGATGCCTTTTCAAACCCATTTGTGCCCAAATTTTTCTGAATGGTTTCATGCATATAGTCATGTTAATAGTGTCCTATGTGAACATGTTCTGCATTTATCTTCCCCAGGTTTTAGTTTATTTTCTTGAAAATTGTATTTGAATGTACGGTAACTATAGTTGCCAAATCAATATGTTGTATTTACCCCTTCAATGTCAAATTTGAATAGGAGGAGAGTATTTGGCATCTAACTCAAAATACCTGCTTACAAAAGATCAATCTTTATTCATAAATTAATTATTCATAAAAGTCGAAGAAAATTCAATGCACCCCCCCCCCCCCCCCCCCAAAAAAAGGTGCTTCTATCTTATCTTGAATACAAAAACACAATAAATCCATTTGTCTTAAAATGGTGTAACATAGTGCAGAACAAGGTGCAGCCATTAAGTTGACCCAACAGGGTATTATGTATCATTTTTAAGTTAATTATTTTTTAAGTTAATTAAAAATAAATAAATAAAAATAATTAGAATGAAGGAAATATTACATCTATAAAATAAAAAGGGTATACCTGAAAGAAAATTATGCAATTAACTGTTTGGTTACAAACATTCTGCAAAATATCTTTTATTGTGCTCAAAAGAAGAAAGAAACTCTATGAAACAATGAAACTATGAATAGACACAAATTGATTAGGTCAAATGAATTAACCATGACAAAAATCCTTGATATTCATGAAATGTGCTGCCGATTTTTTAGGGCTGATATCTTGAAGTTTTCCCCTTCATTTGCATGCTAAAATGTCACACTAATAATAAGTGGATGCACAACATTTCTAAACTTATCATCATTTATTGAGCACTGACTTTGACCATCTCTCGAATCTTAATTTTGTGCACTGCACGGTATTAAAATAAAAAATGTATCCAAAGTTAACCAAACAAATTAACAAACTGACCAAGTATTAAATATATAAACATATATATATATATATATATATGTTATATATATATATATACATATATATATATATATATATATATATATATATATATATATATATATATATACACACACTCAACTGAAGGATTATTAGGAACACCTGTTCAATTTCTCATTAATGCAATTATCTAATCAACCAATCAAATGGCAGTTGCTTCAATGCATATAGGGGTTTGGTTCGGGTCAAGACAATATCCTGAACTCTAAACTGAATGTCAGAATGGGAAAGAAAGGTGATTTAAGCAATTTTGAGCATGGCATGGTTGTTGGAGCCAGACGGGCCGGTCTGAGTATTTCACAATCTGCTCAGTTACTGGGATTTTCACGCACAACCATTTCTAGGGTTTACAAAGAATGGTGTGAAAAGGGAAAAACATCCAGTATGCAGCAGTCCTGTGGGCAAAAATGCCTTGTTGATGCTAGAGGTCAGAGGAAAATGGGCCAACTGATTCAAAGCTGATAGAGGGGCAACTTTGACTGAAATAACCACTCGTTACAACCAGGTATGCAGCAAAGCATTTGTGAAGCCACAACACGCACAACCTTGAGGCGGATGGGCTACAACAGCAGAAGACCCCACCGGGTACCACTCATCTCCACTACAAATAGGAAAAAGAGGCTACAATTTGCATGAGCTCACCAAAATTGAACAGTTGAATACTGGAAAAATTTTGCCTGGTCTGATGAGTCTTGATTTCTGTTGAGACATTCAGATGGCAGAGTCAGAATTTGGCGTAAACAGAATGATTTTTTTTTTTATTATATTTAATACAGTACTTCCAGATTTTTTAACTTATAACATTAACTATATTTAATTTTGGACAAACCCCTTTTTTAATGTCTCTCTTGTAAAAAAGAAACAGAAATTCTAGGAGATCACATGACCTGCTGACAGACATGAGTCTGAAGCTCTCAGACCCAGTGTCAATAAACCATTCGATTAAGTTATAGTCTCGGCACAACTTTTTTGTATTCGTTCTCTGAAATTGTTTACTTTTCTGCGTTAGCTAAATGACAGCTTTTGCTGTCCTGTCTGGAGTAAAAATGGCAGAAGAGCTGTTAATAAAGCGTTGCATGCTATGGTGGCTGATGAACTTAAGTAACAGTTCAGCATTGTTTCGAGAAATTTTTAAGAAGGAATTTCAACCAATCGCTGAAAGATTGGATTGGATTTCTGGAGAAAGAGATGAGACTGACCAGTAATAATTTTGACAATATCCAGACAGCTGTTCGGAAAGTTAAGCAAGACTTGGCCGAAGTTAAGCTAATTGTAGATACACTTCAAAAATGGATAGAAAACACAGATACACAGAAAAATGGCGAGACTGGAAGATAAAAGTCGACAATTTAACATTCGTATTGTCTGTCTCGCAGAAAGGGAATAGGGCAGAGATCCTCTAGGATTCATGCAAACTCAATTACCCCTGTGGATTCCGTCACTTAGAAACAGAACAATCGAGATATGCGCCCTGTCTACCTTTGTAGCAAGTATGCAAATATCAGTGTTCTAGTAGTATACTTGTAAGTGTATCGTTTAAATACTCCTTGGGACTAAATTGGCCCACTTTCTAGTATATAAAAGTATACTTTTAAGTATAACAGTAGCAAACTTTGAGTACACAACTAGTTTACCTCTATGTTTGTACTGCAATTATACTAAAAGTATATTAATAATTACCTCTTCATTGGTCTACATTTTATTCCATAAAAAAAAGTGATGTGACATACACCCATACTCAGAATTCCTGCTCTGCATTTAAACCATCAAAAGTGCAAACACACAGCAGTGAACACACACCTGGAGCAGTGGGCAGCCATTTATGCTACAGCACCCAGAGAGCAGTTGGGGGTTCGGTGCCTTGCTCAGAGGCACCTCAGCTATAGTACTACCAGCCCAAGACTCAACCCACAACCTTAGGAGTCAAACCATTATGCCATTTTTCACGTCAGATGATAGTGTCACATGTGTTAGTATCTGTTGTTTTTCTTCACTTCTGATTTTTTTTTTTTTACTTCCATACAGAAGAAGTGTACTAGCGCCCTCTACCGTTAAACAATGAAAACATGGATTCTAGGAGCACAAGTATATTTCAAATATATTTAGACTTTTTGTAAGTATAAGTCAAGTATACTTAAATGTAATTTTAAGCTTTTTACTGAGAAGTACATAAAGCCCATGTCTGAGAAGTATATAAAGTCAACTAAAAGGATATTTTCCTATTTTTAACCCTCTGGGCTTCTTCGCCCGAAAACGGGCGAAAACTTGAACGTTTTGAAATGTTTAATTTTTTTGCTTCATCGGATGGGGATGAAACTTGGTGACTTTTGTTGTATTACCTATATGAACACACAAAAAAATCAAGGAGATGATTCTGATATGTTAAAGGGTCGTAAAAAAAAAAGTCACACTTAGCTTCCTCCCGCCCGAAAACGGGCGACATAGGAAATGAATGGGAAATACGAAAAAATAGGAAAACTCAGAGAAACTTTTGGTGGTACAAGCTACAGATCAGCAACTGTGCTGAAAAAAAGTGTACAGCAATGAAGGGGTGACACTCTAGGACATCAAGAGTGCAAATAAGATCCCCCCCCGACACACACACACACACACACACACACCCACGCACACAAACACACACACACATACACAGATAAACTGGCGACTGCAACAGCAAATTTGTAGAATATTCCACATAAAATCAATAAATGAAAAAAAAAACTTGCTCAAATGCACACACACACACACACACACACACACACAGAGAGAGAGAGAGAGAGAGAGAGAGAGAGACTGGTAAGACTGCAACAGCAAATTTTGAGAATATGCAAATAAATAAATAAAAAATACCAAAAGAGACTCCCGCTCAAATGCAACACACACACACACATTCACTCACACATACACACACACACACACATTGTGTTCCCTTTCTAACCAAATGCTATAGTTTGATTGTAATCATAATGCAAAACCTGATACTTATCTAAACATTTTTGTTAAGAAAATAAAGTAATCATCTTTTAGAATATCTAAATGTATATCTAAATAAAAAAAACGAATAAGATAGAGAAATCATGTCTAAAACAACAAAAGGAATCAAAAAGCCTTTCTATATAGGATATATAGGAAGCTATAGACAGCCTACAGGCTGGTACAGGACATTACACAAAAGTGGCTATTTTTTAAAGCCACTAGATGAAGTTCTTCTCCTGGAACATTTTTTTTTTAGGCTGGCACTCTATTTTGATGTGAAATGCTGCATTTATTGAATTTTTTTTTTTAATAAATATAAAATAAAAAATTATATATTCATTCTAATGGAAAAAATAGCTCATAAAAATTATATAATTAATGCAAAGTATCATAAAAAAATCTAAAAATTCTAAATAATAATCAGAAAACATTATAGAACAAAAATATATTTGATTGGTTATCCTGGGAAAAAGTAAAGTACAATTTTAAGGCTTCGCCCGTTTTCGGGCGGGAGGAAGCTAAGTGTGACCCATTTACGAAGAAGCCCAGAGGGTTAAAAGTAGTAAACTAATTGTACACTTGAATAAACTTATTTATCTTAAGGGTCCACTTACTGCCCTGCAAACAAGCCTACACTGGCCCTCTACAGGTCGACTTAGGGCTAGCCTAAGGGCCCCCAGTGGGCTGCCAGTGCAGGGCCAAACTGCAAAACGTTGGCCCCTAAGTGCTGGCCCTGCACAGACAGCCCTCACTTAGCCAACACTATTACCCTGAATTCCATTCGGAAGGACTCATCCCTATGACCTAATCCCTTCAAAAGTGAAAAAAGTGACGTGACATTCAGCCAAGTATGGTAACCCATACTCAGAATTCGTGCTCTGCTTTTAACCCATCCAAAGTGCACATATACAACAGTGAACACACACACACGTGAACATACACCTGGAGCAGTGGGCAACCACTTATGCTGCGGCACCCGGGGAGCAGTCGTGACGTGACAATCAGCCAAGTATGGTGACCCATACTCAGAATTTGTGCTCTGCATTTAACCCATCCGAAATGCACACACACAGAGCAGTGAACACACACACTGTGAGCACACACCCAGAGCAGTGGGCAGCCATTTTTATGCTGCGGCGCCCGGGGAGCAGTTGGGGGTTCGATGCCATGCTCAAGGGCACCTAAGTCGTGGTATTGAAGGTGGAGAGAGAACTGTACATGCACTCCCCCAACCCACAATTCCTGCCAGCCCGGGACTCGAACTCACAACCTTTCGATTGGGAGTCCGACTCTCTAACCATTAGGCCACGACTTCCCCAAAGTCGATTCGATTGGGGATTCGGTGCCTTGCTCAAGGGCACCTAAGTCATGGTATTGAGCACTGTACATGCACTCCCCCCACCTACAATTCCTGCCAGCCCGAGACTCGAACTCACAACCCTTTGATTGCGAGTCCGACTCTCTAACCACTAGGCCACGACTTCAAAGCGTTTACCCTTAGGAGTGAGAGCTTCCAAGGGTTGAAGGGTGTAGGAAACCCTACAGTTTCTTGAAGTGCCCTTCTGCATCATCATCATGTGCCCACAAGAGGCACTGTCATCATGCAAAAAAATCTGCACAAAGCATCATGGGAACCTAAAGTGTTCATCAGTTGTACCCTTCGAAATCCTTCATTCTGAGGGGCCCTTTGAAGTGTCCAGTTTTGAGAACTTCGGTTTGGAACGACCCTTCAATATGGCGGCCATGTTGATTTTCACTCCATAGTGCCCTTCGGAGGGCGATATATCCTCTTTGGAATGCACCATTTATCTACAACAGGTGTGCCCAACCTGGTCCTGATCAAACACACCGATAATGCATAATAACTCACAGATTTAGGAGAAAAACTTAAAAGTAATGGGCGTGTCAGTCGTAAATGAAGGATTCCTAAATTTTTAGTTCTAAATGTATTTCACAAAGAATTTAACACTAAAATTAGCTCCAAAACAAACAAAATCAAAAGGCCACTGATGCACCGTGGGTTTTGGTGTACGCGGGTGGGAAAAACATCAGGTCCAAACAAGTATTAAAATTCAACAAGACGTGGTTTATTTTTGACTGAAGTCGAGCAAACACAGAACAAAGCAAATTTCCTGTGCCTCTCCCGCTCCGATAAAAAACCATATGCCTAACCTGGTGCATACTAGTCCCTGCCGTGCGCTTACCTAAATAACCCATAGTGCCCCCTAGCGTGCATGAAACAAACAAAACAAATAATAAACTAACAAAACACTAACAGAAATTGAATCATAATTAAATCAAAAAATGAATAAATTTATAATGAAATCTAAACACAGCACTAAATAGCTCCAACACTCCAGCCCCTAATTGTGCATTAAATCACAATTACGTCAAACTCCAAAGGAGCTATTCACTCAACCCTAACCTACAACTGGATATAGCATATCATACATCAGCTTCGTTTTCCGGTCTTCCTTGTGGTGAACCTAAAACAAACCAAAGAAAGATAGAGACAAAAAAGGAGAGAAAAAGCAAGAAAGAGAGAGAGTCCATGGAGTCACACCCCTGCTTCCAGCAGCAGGCAGAGCTTGGTCACTGGCCTCTCCAGAATGTTGGTTCTTGTCCGAAGGCGCACAGAACGCACTAGGCCCCTTGCATCTGCTCTCACGTCCAAAATTTTCCCCATCAGCCAAGATCCTCTTGGGGCGGTGGCATCTGCAATGAGGACGATGTCTCCAGGAGTGAGACTTCTCCTTGGTCTTATCCACTTTTGTCTCTCTTGCATCATTGGTAAGTATTCAGCAATCCATCTCTTCCAAAAAAGTTCTGACATGTATTGTGCTTGCCTCCACCTCTTCCTGATGTACAGGTCACTGTGGTCAAATAATCCTGGTGGCATGACTGGCTTGCCTTTTAACGTCAGAATGTGACTAGGTGTGAGTGCCTCCAGGTCATCTGGGTCATCAGAGACCTTTGTAATTGGTCTGTCATTTAATATGGCCTCAGCCTCACAGAACACAGTATGGAGTCCTTCATCGTCCAGAACTTGTTGTTTGAGAACTGAAGTGAGAACACTCTTCACTGAACGAATCAAGCGCTCCCACACACCGCCATGATGGGAAGCTGCAGCTGTGTTAAAGTTCCACTTTATGCCATCCTCAACAAAAGCTCTCTGAATGCTTCCATGATTTAACCCAGCCAGACTTTCTTTCAACTCCCTGTTGGCTCCGACAAAGTTTGTACCATTGTCAGACCTGATGGAGGAAACTGGGCCTCGTCTACAGATGAACCTCCGGACAGCATTTATACAGGAATCTGTATCCAGCGTATGTGCTACCTCCAAATGCACAGCACGGCTGGTGAAACATGTGAACAACACTCTATACCTTTTAAGAAGACTCCTGCCTCTTTTAACGTCGATAGGCCCAAAATAGTCGACTCCTACGTCCGTAAAAGGGGCTCTATCAGGCAACACCCTTTCCTCAGGCAAGTCTGCCATCTTCTGTTCAAGAAGCTTTCCTCTATTTCGTCTGCAGACCACACATTCGGATATCACCTTCCTGGCAGCGGAATTTGCATTAATGATCCAATACCTCTGACGCAGCTTAGCCAGTATGTGATTTCTCCCTGCATGCCCCAGTTGATGATGAATATGGCGCAGAATCAGTATGGATACATGCAGATCTTTGGACAGAATGACAGGATGTTTGGATTCTGCTGGCATTGCTGCTCGACCCAGCCGACCACCTACTCTGAGGATTCCATCATCTATCACAGGATCTAGTCTGTACAGCGGACTGGCTTTGGAAACACTTTTGCCGCCACTCTTCAATAGTGCAATTTCAGCTTTAAACTTATGTTCTTGTACATACTGAATAATTGCATTTTCTGCTTTCACTAAATCTTCAGGAATCAGACTCTTTTCTTTGAGCATGGCTTTAAAGCTCTGAACTTTACTTTCCACTGCAGGTCCTTGAGTCTCCAGCTCGTCCTTGTTGAAGTCTGCAGAGGCACACAACTCCTTCCTCTTATGTCCCAATAACACAAGAGCTCTCTTAACCCTCAGCAACCAAGCAACAGACCTTTTTAGTTTTTTCCAAGATGAAAAGTAACAAAGCAGGCGGTCTGTGGCACACTCAAAATCCACAACAACAGAGTTTGCTATCAAATCCCTTTTGACCTCTGGGTCATTTACAGGAATCGCATCGAGCTCAGCATCCAACTTAGGCCAAACCTCCTCTGGCTCAAAAAGAAACTCTGGACCATTTGTCCATCTCCTGCCTTTCAGAAAAGTCTCTGCCCTCATTCCTCTTGAGGCATCATCTGCGGGATTCTCCTTTGATCCAACATATCTCCACTGATGAACACTTGCTGCATCTCTGATGAAGGAAACTCTGTTTGCGACAAAAGTGTGAAATCGCCTGGTTTGATTACAGATGTATTTAAGAACAGTTGCACTGTCGGTCCAGAAAACTGACTTCTCCAGTTTCAGTTGCAACTCCTTTTGAAGCATTTTATCAACTCGGACTGCAAGAACCGCTGCTGTGAGTTCCAGTCGAGGAATCGTTGTCTGTTTTAGTGGAGCAACTCTGGCCTTTCCCAACAGAAATGCAACCTGAACTCTGTCATTCTTTTTCAGTCTCAAATATGACACTGTTCCATATCCGACTTGGCTGGCGTCAGAAAAGTGGTGAAGCTGTGCTGTGTCAGGGTCTTTAAAATCTCTGGATTTAATACAGCGATCCACATTGAACTCAGCCATCTTTTGAAGATCCTCCAACCATTCAAACCACCTTTTAGAGAGGGAATGAGGAATGGCTTCATCCCACCCCAAGCCTCTTCTACAAAGCTCCTGTAACAACAGTTTGGCTGGAATAGTAAATGGGGCTAAAAATCCTAAGGGGTCATACAGTGAGCTGACCACCGACAAAATACCTCTTTTGGTCTTTGGCTGTTCCTGTAATGAGGTCCTAAACTTGAATTTGTCCATTTCAATGCACCACTGTAGTCCCAATGCTCGCTCCATTGGAAGTTGGTCCGTGTCCAAATCCAGCTCCATCACTTCTTTTGCTCTACAGTTTTCAGCAATTGACAGCAACACTGTTCGGCTGTTGCTGATCCATTTGGAAAGATTAAATCCTCCTTTGTGACAAAGTGCAGTCAGATCCTTAACCAGTTGCACTGCTTCCTCCTCTGAGGCCACTGATTTCAAGCAGTCGTCAACATAAAAATTGCTTTTGACTGTATTTACCTCTTCATGAGGGAAATGTTGGGCATTATCAACTGCAGTTCTCCTCAATGCATAATTTGCACAACTTGGTGAAGATACTGCTCCAAACAAATGTACTTTCCTGCGATGTTCCTCTGGAGAATGTGAAGTATCTCCACCAGGCCACCAGAGAAAGCGGAGAAAGTTGATATGCTTTCCAGAAACATGAACTTGGTGATACATTGCTTGAATGTCGGCCATCACTGCAACAGGCTCTTGTCTGAATCGAACAAGGACCCCGATTAAAGAGTTTGTTAAATCAGGGCCCTGCAACAGCTGACAGTTCAGTGATGTCCCTCTGTATGCTGCTCCACAGTCAAAAACAACTCGCAGCTTGCCCTTTCTGGGATGATAAACCCCATGATGAGGAAGATACCAAACATTTCCATCACTCTGCTTTAGTTGATCAGAAGGCACAAGCTCAGCATATCCTTGCTTCACCATGTCATTTACAAATGTGATGTATTGTTCCTTGAACTGACCATTCTTGACAAACTTTCTTTTCAAGCTCTTGAGGCGCTGTTCTGCAACGCGACGATTGTTTGGCAGCAGGGGATTTTTTTCTCCTTGAAAGGTAAGTCAATGCAATAATGGTCTCCAATTAACTTTGTGGTGTTGTTCATGACGTTCATAAACTTTACATCCTCTCTGGACATTTCAAGCTGCTCATCCGATGACCTCTCATTAAAGTCATAGTTAAACTGTTTAATCAGCATTTCCTGAAGATGTTCAACAGAGATTCTGTTTGATGTTACAGCAGAGTAGTCACTTTTGTTCCTGTTGCTCCCACCACGAAGTGGACCATTAACGACCCAACCAACTCTGGTTCTGACAGCATAAGGTCCCTCATCCTGGCTGTTGATTAGCTCCCAGGGCTCCAACACTTTTGGTGCATCCGTTCCAATGAGCAAATCAATGCCTTCATCAATGTTATGAAGCTTAACAGCCTTGAGATAAGACCACTGTTCCAAATCTTCTTGTCGTGGAATATTGAGTATGGAAACAGGCATATCCTTTTGCGTTAAAACACCAGGTAACTCAATAAAATCATTCATATTTATCCCAGACACTTCAAGACCGGACAGCATATGAGCATTTACAATCTTCTTTTGACCCATTGTTCTTAACAGAATACTTGTCCTTTTACCCTTCACATTCAATCTTCTTGCCAAATTATCTGTACAAAACGTTCCTGAACTCCCGGGATCCAAGAAAGCATATGTCTGCACAGTTTTGTTGCTCCTCTGGCTCTTGACTTTGACTGCAACAATAGAAAAAATTGAGGCATCTTTGTGACCAGCCCCAATATGGCCACAAGTCTGAGACACTGAAGGTGAAGCAGTTGTTGAGCTCACAGACTGTTGATTGGAGGATGTGCCTTTATCCTGCCGCTCTATATGAAGGACACTTGGGTGATTTTGGTGACACATATTGCAGTCCAAACGTTTTCTACAATCTTTACTCATGTGGCCCACTTTCGGACATCCAAAGCAGATTCCTTTTTCTTTAATGAAATTAATCTTGTCCCTGTGTACTTTCATTTTGAACTGTGGACATTGATCCAATGAATGATTACCTTGTGTACAAAACAGGCAATTAAGAGTAGGGTCTCTGGCATTGTTTCCTGTATGTTGAGTTATAACTCCTTCTTTGACTGCAGTGACATTGGTGGCAAAACTGCTCCCTCTTTTCCTTTGTTTGAAGTGACTGGCATTGGATGTTTTGGAGTTGGTGAGCTGTAGGTCTTGGATGTTACCAAAGACTGGATCAGAAGCAATCTTGACTTGTCTTTCTATAAATCCTACCAGATCAGTGAACGTTGCTCTATCACCTCTTCGTTCTTGCAGATCACAAGCAACACCTCCACTTTCCCTTAATTTGTAGGGAAGTTTCAAGATGATACTCCTCATGTTTGATGGTAAGTCCAGCTCTTTCATGTGCATCAAGTGTTCTGTTAAATTTGCACATCCACGCAGAAACAAAGAAAATGATTGCAACCCTTTAATATCCTCGCTTTTAACAGGTGTCCAGTTAAGTATCTTTTCCATATATGCAGCAGCAATTTTGTGTTCATTTCCAAAGTGCTCTGCAAGAAGACTTTTGGCTCTGTGGTATCCCTGCTCTGATGGTAAATGCTGACAACTGTGCACCAGGTCCTTTGGTTGCCCCCTGGTGTACTGTTCAAGAAAATGTAAACGATCACTCCATTTATCTGTTTTAGCCTCCACCCCATTTTCAAAAGCTCTGATAAAAGATCTGTATTGGAGAGGGTCTCCATCAAACACAGAGATGTTCCTAGATGGGAGGACAGCACACAGATTTTGTTGGACAAGCAAAGCAGCGATGTCATTTTGTTTTTGCATAATGTTTAAAACATCATTTTGATAGTTGTCAGTCAAAGCTTGGGTCTGATGGTGAGCATGTCCCATGTGCACTCCGTTTACAGTTTGCATCACATGAACTGGAGCATCAGCCTTTAATGTCATTTCATCCATTTGTTTACTTTGTCTTTGTTTAGGCTTAACAACTGCTGGTTGGAGTCCAGAAGCAGACAAACCAAGAGCATGATCATTGACATTCATGATATCTGGGACAAAAGTGTTAGCGTCTGCATTTAAATCACTCACTCCTCGTGGCTTATTCCTTTTATAATAAGAATTCATGCCGTCTAAACCTTTTGAGCCACACTGTGACCTGGTTTCCAAAACATGAAGCTTTGCGTTTGTTGCTGCCAATTCCGTTTCAAGCTCAAGTTGCTCCATTTCTCTCCTTAGTTTTTCCTGTTGCGCTTCTATTTGATGTTTCCTTTTCTGCGCAGCGATGCGCTCCTCGAGCGCTGCCTTGTCGGCCTCTGCTTTAATGCGCGCAGATGACGTCGAAGAAGTCCGTGATAGTTGAGAGTGCGCCTTTTCAATGCTCGCTTTTACACTTGAAACGTTGGAGACACTGTCTCCAGGATTTACTTCATCAGCATTACACTGATCATCGGGAGTATCTTTATTTTGCTCAGCACGTGAATCATACGCGTCAGAGAGCCATCCTTTTACCTTCTCAGTGAAATCACGATATTCTGTCATTTTGTCCGTGAAATATTTACTTTGTCTTTCAACTTCATCTTTAGGCAAAGGTAGACTCATAAAAGATTTATGGACATCATGTGCGTCTTTGCAACACCTTACAAACACAGAAAGCTCATTCTTCATTGACTCAACATTTTCCTTTGATGTCATTAACTCATTCATGTTTTTCATACACTTTTTGGCATGTTTGCATTTTTCACTCCTTTTTTCCTGGAGTGTCATCACACTATATTCTATACCTTTAGCAGACATTTTAACATTTCTTTTTGGCTTTTCAGTATCGTTTGCACCAACGTCGGACATTTCCGTTTCTTTTATTTATTTTCCTTTTTTGTTTACAAACAAATCACACAGTTCGTTGACGCACAAGAGAGCAGGTTTGCAAAACACACAATGATTATTGATCGTCAGATCCTCTTCATTAAAACAAACACACACTGCCGGACTTTTTATGCATGAATGAAGGCACGTGGCCATGCGTAGACGTGTGACATTCAACCGATTCCTTATGAAATACTGTCAAACTCAACTCGTTTGGCCGTTTTCCATTACGGCTCTAAAACAGTTATCGCTGACTTACCAGTGTCTTTGAGAAGGTTGAAGTCTTGTGTGATCTGGGCCAGAGAATGCGTCTTGTCGCCACCTCGGCTGAATCTAGGACTGCTTAATGTCTTTTGTCCATAAATCCACAGCCAAGCGATCCTTTTAGTCCAGTATTGAAGAGTTCAAAGGCCGGTTTTTTACTTGAATGTAGTGGCCGTTTGTCAACGAAGTAACAAACAAAACTAAAAGAAAAGGAACTCGAGTCAAAGTTCAAATCAAACAAAATCAAAAGGCCACTGATGCACCGTGGGTTTTGGTGTACGCGGGTGGGAAAAACATCAGGTCCAAACAAGTATTAAAATTCAACAAGACGTGGTTTATTTTTGACTGAAGTCGAGCAAACACAGAACAAAGCAAATTTCCTGTGCCTCTCCCGCTCCGATAAAAAACCATATGCCTAACCTGGTGCATACTAGTCCCTGCCGTGCGCTTACCTAAATAACCCATAGTGCCCCCTAGCGTGCATGAAACAAACAAAACAAATAATAAACTAACAAAACACTAACAGAAATTGAATCATAATTAAATCAAAAAATGAATAAATTTATAATGAAATCTAAACACAGCACTAAATAGCTCCAACAGAGTCTACTCCACCAAACTACCGTTATAAGCATGAGTCCCGTCAGACTGGTTGTAATGGAGGTGTTGCAACAATATATAGCAATATTCTCAATGTTACCCAGAAAACAGAATACAGGTTTAACTCATTCAAAATACTTCTGCTTAATGTTACACTGTCAGATATGCAAAATAAATCTATTGTATCTCTTGCTCTGGCTACTGTGTATAGACCAGCAGGGCCGTATACAGAATTCCTAAAAGAATTTGTAGATTTCCTCTCAGACCTTCTGGTTACGGTTGATAAAGCGCTAATCATGGAAGATTTTAATATTCAAGTTGATAATATGAATGATGCATTAGGGCTTGCATTTACTGACCTAATAAACTCTTTTGGAGTCAAGCAAAATGTCACCGGGCCCACTCATCGTTTTAACCATACACTAAATTTAATTATATTGCATGTGATGATACAAAGTGATGATGTTACAGACCATTTCCTTGTATTGTGTATGCTGCGTATCACTGATATTAACTATATGGCTCAGCGTTACCGTCTGGGCAGAACTATTGTTCCAGCCACCAAAGACAGATTCGCAAATATCCTACGTGATTTATCTCAACTGCTATTTGTTCCCAAAACTACACATGAACTAGACGACATGACTGGCAACATAGGCACTATTTTCACTAATACATTAGAAGCTGTTGCCCCCATCAAATTGAAAAAGGTTAGAGAAAAACGTACTGTGCCATGGTGTAACAGTAATACTCACTCTCTCAAGAAAGAAACTCGTAGTCTTGAATGCAAATTGAGAAAAACTAACTTGGAAGTTTTTAGAATTGCGTGGAAAAACAGTATGTCCAGCTCTAAAACAGGCTCTAAAATCTGCCATGGCCAAGCATATCCACAAACTCATTGAAAATAACATTGAATAATTTTTATTTAGCACAGTGGCTAAATTAACAAATAACCAGACGCCATCTGATTCAAATATTCCATCAACGTTTACTAGTAATAACTTTATGAATTTAATCACTGATAAAATAGATAACATTACAAATACTATAGCGAATGTAGATTCTACAGCGTCTAATAATTCAGTTTCATCCATCGCACCCAAAGATAAACTGTAGTGCTTTACAACTATAGGACAGGAAAAGCTAAATAAACTTATCACTGCATCTAAACCAACAACATGTTTATTAGATCCTGTACCCACTAAATTACTGAAAGAGTTGTTACCTTTTGCCAAAGAACCGCTTCTCAATATTATTAACCCATCGTTATCTTTAGGTCACGTCCCAAAACCATTCGAGTTATTAAGCCTCTTATTAAGAAACCACAACTAGATCCTAGTGAACTGGCAAATTATAGGCCTATTTCAAATATTCCATTTATGTCTAAATTTTTGAAAAAGTTGTGTCTGCTTAGTTGAGCTACTTCCTGCAAAAAAATGATCTGTATGAAGAATTTCAGTCAGGTTTCAGGCCCCACCATAGCACAGAAACTGCACTTGTTAAATTACAAATGACTTGCTTCTTGCATCAGATCAAGGCTGCATGTCATTACTAGTTTTACTTGATCTTAGTGCTGCGTTCGACACCATAGATCATGACATACTCATAGATTGATTACAAAACTATACAGGTATTCAAGGGCAGGCTCTAAGATGGTTTAGATCCTACCTGTCCGAAACGCTACCATTTTGTCTATTTATATGGGGAGTCATCTCATTTATCACCAGTAAAATATGGAGTGCCACAAGGATCCGTCCTAGTTCCCCTTCTATTTTCGATATACATATTGCCCCTTGGTAATATTATTAGAAAATACGGGATTAGTTTCCACTGTTATGCTGATGATACTCAGCTGTATATCTCAACAATACCAGATGAAATTATCTAAGCTAACAGAGTGTGTTAAAAATGTAAAAGATTGGATGACCAATCATTTTCTCCTATTAAATTCGGATAAGACAGAGATATTAATTATTGGACCAAAAAACAGTACACAGAATCTAGTAGACTACAGTTTGCAACTAGACGGATGTACTGTTACTTCCTCTACAGTCAAAAATCTGGGTGTAATATTAGACAGCAACTTGTCTTTTGAAAACCATATATCCCATGTTACAAAAACAGCATTCTTCCATCTTAGAAACATTGCCAAGCTATGAAACATGTTACCTGTTTCTGATGCAGAAAAGCTAGTTCATGCATTCATGACCTCTAGACTGGACTATTGTAATGCACTTCTAGGTGGTTGTCCTGCATCTTCAATAAACAAGCTACAGGTAGTCCAAAATGCAGCAGCTAGACTCCTTACCAGGTCAAGAAAATATGATCATATTAGCCCAATTCTCTGCACTGGCTACCTATTAAGTTCCGTATCACTTACAAATTATCATTACTTACCTATAAGGCCCTTAATGGTTTAGCTCCTGCATACCTAACTAGTCTTCTACCACATTACAATCAATCACGCTCTCTAAGGTCACAAAACGCTGGACTTTTGGTAGTTCCTAGGATAGCAAAGTCCACTAAAGGAGGTAGAGCTTTTTCACATTTGACTCCCAAACTCTGGAATAGCCTTCCTGATAATGTTCAAATCTCGATTAAAAACACATCAGAGAGGGTTAAGGCTGCCTTGTCTCGAAAAATTTGATTGATGAGGGTCATAAAAAGCCGTCTGTTTGGACACCTGTTTGGACCCCCTCCCCTCCCTGTACAGCCCCAGTGTGACCTTACTATGAACCTAAGAGGAGTTTCGGTGGGAGGGAAAAACATTTTTTTGTGTGTGTGTGGGAACTACGTGCTTTTACACTTTAAAATGTGAAATCGTGAAAATGGTATAAGGTATATATATGGTATATATTTTTATTAAGGTTTTACATACACAATGCATTTCAAGAGAAAGGTTATAAACATAGAATGTCACGGTTCATGGATCAGTGCGCTCATCTTGCGTCTCTGTCTGTGTCTGTTACCTAGCAGCAGCTGCGTTAATGAGCACCAGCTGCAACTCATTTGCGCTGCTTTTAAGTTTGGCTGGATTCCTGTTTGTGTTGTTGGTTCGTTGATTCTCGTCTGTCTCTCTTGTCTTGCTGTGCTCTGTTCCTCCATTTGGATTATTCTCTGGACCTTATTCCTCGCCCGCCTGAGATTCCTGTGCTGGGTTTGAGTTACTGCAGCTTGAGCGATCTGGACCCTATTCCTCGCCCGCATAGGATTCCTGCGCTGGGTTTGAGATTATGGCTGCTTGAGTGGTCTGGACGTGATTCATCTGGGGTTTTGCCATCGTCTTCCTACGTTCTCATTGCTGACTATCTGAGCTACAAATAAACCATTTTTACCTCGCACTTGGATCTCGTGACTCGATCATTGTGACAGAACGAACCAACCAGAATGGATCCAGCGAGCTCGGCAGAACTACGAGACTTTTTAACCAGCAGTAACTCTCGCATGGAATGCCAAGAGGACCAGATGATGGCTACGGGTCGTGCTGTCCAAGCCCTGGTTGCTCAGGTTTCAGAACTTACCACTCAGTTTCAGCGCTTCAAGTTAGAGACCGTTTCTTCTCAGCAACCACCTGCGTCCAATCCATCAGCTGCCATGGATCAAAGCACCCATTCTCCTGAGCCTCGTCTACCACCACCAGCCTTTTATTCCAGGGAGCCCCAGTTGTGTCGCTCATTTTTGGCTAAATGCTCCCTCTATATTTCTCTTCAACTGTCATCGTTTCCCACCGAGGATTCTAAGATAGCGTTCATTATATCTAGTGGTGGGCATAGATTAATTTTTTTAATCTAGATTAATCTCACTGTGATCCTTAAATTAATCTAGATTAATCTAGATTAAAATGGCTCATTCGAATTCTGCCAAAGGCATTCAGAATATGTGTGTTACCCAAATAAAATTGACAAACAGTAAGTCTTTGACAAGGGGTTTATCAAGCTAGGTGGTGCATTAGAAAAGGGGCTCATCTCCTGTTTCCAAAATACATCACAAAGTGCTTGAAAAACCTGTAAACTAATTCCACAATGCACAAGGTGCAAACAACCTTAAGCCTGTTTCACACATACTCCGTCTGCAGTGCGTATGCATTGCATATTTTTTTACGCACCAATGTTAACGGATTCCAGTTGCATTCCAGGAGCGCTGTATCTGTAGCAGTGCAGTGATCGTTTACGTACCGAGTAGCAGACTGCAAACGCGTCCTGTGTGAAAGCACATCGAGTCCGTGCTGCACCACATACGTAACACACACGGACTGCATACGCACTGCAGACGGAGTATGTGTGAAACAGGCATGAGCAGGGCCGTAGCTGGGGTCAGCGGGGCCCCAGTGAAGGTTGTACCAATGGGCCCTGTTTGAAATTGTTTAATTTGTATGTTCTTTTATTTTTATTTATTTTGTGCTATTTACACAATGTTTAAGTTTTTTTCAAGTTTTTAGGTGTCAAGGTACAGAAACCAAATAATTAAATGTAAAATAGCACTGGATAGTCTTCAATGTAAAAATGAAATACACAATCAAACCTACATTTATTCAGACACCTTCAACATTTCTCACATTATTACAGTTTTGCTATATATATCAAAAATTATATCTGGTGTCTGAATAATTTTTGGATTGACTGTTAAAACTACAAAGTAATTCAGTCAAGAGCAGTGAGTGATTTTCATTTTCATTTTCATTTTCTTGGATTAACATTACAGCAGCCAGTAGCTAAATTAGGCACGGTCACTTTAAGAGACGATGAACGCATCCAATATAATACACATCCCATTTTTTTTCCTCAACTGTTTACAGTTTTTTCAAGCATAATTACCAAGGTGGATATTTTGACATTTTGTATGTATTTGTCGGCACAAGAGCAAAAATAAGCAAATTTGATGTTCAAATGTTTTGAGACGCCTTTATCTGCGTTAGCCCTGAACAACAGAACACCATGAGTACTGATTTGGGCTCTTTCACATCTTTTTGTTTGTTCAAACTGCGATTTGTATTTGTTCGTTCAGGTGCAGGAGGGACTTCGAGAACATTGCAGAAGAGAGCTCGGTTCAGTGTCGCTGTCCATGATACGCGGCTCTCTCTCTCTCCGCGTGCGCACCGAACACAGCACGCGAGTAACCAGCTACTCTGTTCAGCTTTTCCGCGTCTTGTGTTTGGATGCTTTAATGTTTAAATCGACAAGTGGTAAGCCTTAAAAACACGTGAAAAAGATAAGCTTGCATGATGATGCGCAGCAGTGGCCCGTCAACTGTCCTGAGCATCTTTTTAGGCTGGCCTCAGCCAGTCGGTTATATAAAATATCAAGGTGAAAGTCATCATAGCTTGCTTAGGATAGACCCAGCTCCCAACCCAACTTTGAGAATAGATTAACGGTGATAATTTTTTATCGCCCGATAAGAGTCTCACGTTAACGCCGATAACAGCCCACCACTAATTATAACTCTGCTCACAGGATGGGCGGCTCGCTGGGGAACCATGGTGTGGGAACAGAGACTTCCATGCTGCGCCTCCTTTCAAGCGTTTTCGGAGGAGCAGAGGAAGGTATTTGATCACGCTGCTTATGGCAGAGAGGCAGCTCGACTTCTCACGGAGCTGCGACAAGGGGATCACACCTTACCCGATTATTCTATCGAATTTTGTACTTTAGCCGCGGAGTGCAGCTGGAATTCTGAGGCACAGTTGGACCTGTTTCTACACGGACTTTGGGACACCATCAAGGATGAGATTTATTCCTCGGATTTACACGCGGAGTGAATAAACTCATTGAGCTGGCTATTCGTGTGGATGCCAGAGTAAGGATGCGTGTCCAGCAGAATACACTACGGTGAATCCCTGATGTCACTCATCAGAGAAGCCTATCATCAGTCACTGGCGAGAGTGAGTTCTCTTTTCCAGATCCCGAACCCATGCAGATGGGCAGGTCTTGCCTTTCACAGCAGGAGAAGCAGAGACGCAGAGAGAAAGGTTTGTGCTTGTACTGTGGAGCCGCCGGTCACGTCGTTCTGCAATGTCCAGTGAAAGCTGGTGCCCGCCAGTAGGTAGGAGGTTACTGATGGGTGGAGCAACTCTTAAATCCTCTCTTTCTGTCACATCACTACCGGTAAGGCTGACACTCCATTCTCTAACATTTGACTGTGAGGCTTTGGTGGATTTGGGGGCGGAGGGTAATTTTCTAGACATTAATGTCGCGAAAAGACTTAAGATACCTATGGTGGAACTCTCTCGGCCCATCTCTGCGGCACTAAATGGTCAGCCGTTACTCTCCATCACACATTCCACAGTCTCAGTCAAACTCATCATCTCTGGACAACACACTGAGAACATTGACTTTCTCTTAACTGACACTCCTGCTGCTCCTGTGGTTTTGGGGCATCCCTGGCTAGTGCTCCACAATCCCCACATAAACTGGGGAAAAACTTCTGTCTTGTCCTGGAGTGAATATTGTCATGCATCATGTCTGTTGTCTGCATGTTCTCCTGTGTCTTGTTCTCTGTTTCAGGATGATCACACTGACCTGTCTAACGTGCCATGTGAGTACCTCGACCTGAAGAGAGTGTTCAGTAAGTCTCGGGCTGCTTCTCTACCTCCACATCGTCCCTATGACTGTGCAATAGGGTTATTGTCAGGTACGTCTCCACCCAAAGGCATACTATATTTGCTTTCCAATCCGGAGAAGGAGGTCATGGAGAAATATATTTCTGATTCTCTTGCAGCCAAGATCATCCGCCCCTCTTCCTCTCCAGCAGGTAGAGGATTTTTTTTCATGAAAAAGAAAGATGGCTCTCTTCGCCCATGTATTGACTATTGAGAGTTTAATGACATCATGGTGAAGAATACTTATCCTTTGCCATTGATGTCGTCAACTTTCGAGCATCTGCAGGGGGCATAATTTTTCACGAAATTAGATCTCCGTAATGCTTATCATTTGGTTTGCATGAATGGAAGACCGCGTTTAATACCCCCAGGGGGCACTTTGAATATCTTGTTCTTCCTTTTGGTCTTTGTAACGCCCCCCCGGTATTCCAGGCACTCGTCAGCGATGTGTTGAGAGATATGGTAGATCAGTAAATTTATGTCTACCTGGATGACATACTGATATTTTCTCATTCTCTCCAGGAACATGTTCAACATGTCAGCTTCAGAGGCTGTTAGAGAATGGGCTTTTTGTCAAGGTGGAGAAATGCATTTTCCATGCACAGTCTGTTCCTTTTTTGGGATACATCGTCTCGGCCGAGGGGGTGCGCATGGATACCGACAAGATTCAGGCTGGGGTAAATTGGCCAACCGCAGAGTCTCGTAAGGCCCTGCAGAGGTTTCTGGGCTTTGCCAATTTCTACCGGTGGTTTATTTGCAATTTCAGCCAGCTAGCCGCCCCTTTGACCTCCTTAACCTCCTTCAAACTAAAAAGCTGCTTCGTTTCAGCTCCCATCCTCATTGCCCCTGATCCTTCCCGGCAGTTTGTGGTGGAGGTTGACGCGTCAGAGTTGGGGGTTGGCGCGGTTCTAACCCAACGTTCCCTCATGGATGGTAAGGTGCAACCTTGTGTGTATGGCTCTTTTTTTCGGTCGTTTAGATTTTTCCATTTCTTATCGTCCAGGTTCTAAGAACATCAAACCGGACGCATTATCCCGTATTTTTGATGTTTCGGATCGCCCATCTTTTTCCGAACCCATTGTACCGCAGAAAGTCTTTATTTCTGCAGTCACGTGGGACATCGTGTCGAAGGTTCACATAGCCTCGCAAGGGGTAACGCCCCCGCCCGGATGCCCACCAGGTTGGTTGGTCTGCAAACTTGCCTAAACTGAATGACGCTGTTATGCTGCACAACGAAGCTCTTACTGTATTCATGTAGTGTATTCATGTGTTTGCTGTTAGTTGTGGTGAAAGCATTTTGTGAGAGAAAACGCGTTGCAATAATGACGAGATCACTGCATTCACGCGATAAACAGAATCTGTCTACTCAATGCTCATCACTGCAGCCTTTCATGTAATGGGAAAAAAATAATTATATAATTATATAAAAAATAATTACCGTATTTTGCGGACTATAAGTCGCACCTGAGTATAAGCCGCATCAGTCCAAAAATACGTCATGATGAGGAAAAAACATATATTAGTCGCACTGGACTTTAAGTTGCATTTATTTAGAACCAAGAACCAATAGAAAACATTACCGTCTACAGCCGTGAGAGGGCGCTCTACGCTGCTCAGTGGTAGACTACAGGAGCACTGAGCAGCATAGAGCGCCCTCTCGTGGCTGGAGAAGGTAATGTTTTCTCTCGGTTAATTTCTCTTGGTTCATGTCAAATTAATTTTGATAAATAAGTCGCACCTGACTATAAGACGCAGGACCAGTCAAACTATGAAAAAAATGCGACTTATAGTCCGGAAAACACGGTATTTAATCAAGACTTCAACGATTCGTTAATCTCGACAGCTGTAATAGTAAATATATATATATATATATATATATATATATATATATATATATATATATATATTTGAGAGGGGTTCCACATGTAATATGCATTTCGAATGCAAAGATGTCAACCAATCACAACAGTTGTCGTTTACTCGGAGTCTCACAGCAGACACGCCCCTTCAAACAGAGCATTCAAGCAAGAGGGCTAATTTCAAGATATAAAAATGCTTTTTATTTCTAAATTTTAAATGTAAAAATCATACTAACAATATAAGTACACCTCAGGAAACATTAAAAAAAGCATTTTAAAAAATGGGACCTTTAAGGTCCGAAGTCATCCGATGGGGTCATTATTCCAAGGTAGCTTGCCATCCTGTGGTTAATCGTACCATGTTTCTCGTTAAACAGCGGTTTTGGTGGCCAGCCATGGCTCGTGACATTTGTCTTTTTGTTTTGGCTTGCTCTGTCTGTGCTGTTTCGAAGTCTTCCAATTGACCCCCACGCGTCTCGTAGACAGGGAACCAGCTTATTCGGTTAAACATATTCTGGAATCGAGGCGGAGGGGACAATGAATTCAATACTTTGTGGACTGGGAAGTTTATGGTCCGGAGGAGAGGAGTTGGATTCCTGCTAGAGACATATTGGACCACTCCCTTATCGATGATTTCAATCGGCAGATATGTTCTCCTGAGAATGCCAGGAGGTGTTCCTAGGGGAGGGGGTACTGTCACGGTTCATGGGTCAGTGCGCTCATCTTGCGTCTCTGTCTGATTGTGTGCATCTGTTAACTAGCAGCAGCTGCGTTAATGAGAACCAGCTGCAACTCATTTGCGCTGACTTTAAGTTTGGCTGGTTTCCTGTTCGTGTTGTTGGTTCGTTGATTCTCGTCTGTCTCTCTTGTCTTGTTGTGCTCTGTTCCTCCAGTTGGATTATTCTCTGGACCTTATTCTTAGCCTGCCTGAGATTCCGGTTTGAGATTACGGCTGCTTGAGTGGTCTGGACGTGATTCATCTGGGGTTTTGCCATCATCTTCCTATGTTCTAATTGCTGACTATCTGAGCTACAAATAAACCACTCTTGGATCTCGTGATTTGATCATTGTGACATAGACGAAACAGAAACAATGTCATGATACTTTTTTTTTGTACTCAGAAAAGAGTAAAAACGGTGTTAAAGTTGTTACAAATTAAATACAAAGAAAACTAGGTTACTGGTTATTTATCTAAAACAACTAAACAAGCCAAAAAAACTATCAGATACGTTCGTTAAGCAACACGTGTCCGAGCATGTAGCATTACAATTTAAAAAGGTGCTTTAAATTTTAAATTTTAAAAAGGAATGTTTCGGTCAAGCCACGCCTACAGCCTGCCCCTCTAACGATCAAGCCATGCCTACAGGCCATTTCCATCGATAGATCTTTTATTTTTGTCAGCCTTAATTTCTCAAGCTATATCAATTAACACACACACACACACACACACACACACACGTTTGTTTTTGTGAAAAGTGGGGACATCCCATAGGCGTAATGGTTTTTATACTGTACAAACTGTATATTCTATGGCCCTACATCAAACCCTACACCTAACCCTCACAGGAAACTTTGTGCATTTTTACTTTCTCAAAAAAAAAACTCAAAAAAAAAAAGTATGATTTATAAGCGTTTTGTAAAATGGGAACATGGGTTATGTCCTCATAAGTCACCCTCTCCTTGTAATACCTGTGTCATACCCATGTCATTATACAAAGTTGTGTCCTGATTACAAAAACATGCCCCCCCCCCACACACACACACTTTCCTTCTGTTACGCTTGTGTCGTGTTATCTAGTAAATAATCCAGACATATGTAATTGAACCCCCCCCCACGACGCATACAAATATTAAACAGGAATAAATGTGGTAAGTCAAGATGATTTTCACCTTTAAAAACTAAATGTTTTGTCTTGCTCATTACCTACAAATTATCTTCAAGCTGTGCTACATGACTAGTCCAACAATAGACGAAACAATGGCTGAATATTACCAGGGTGAGTGTTTTTATATAAATTATTTTAATATATTTTAAAGTGAACATTTGTTTAATGTCTCTCTGGGCAATCTCTGAACCTGGAGCTGTTAATAACGGTAGGCCTTTTTCTCAATAAGTTAAAAGTGACAGGTTCACATCAAATGATTACCAGATAAATAATAATAATGAAAAAGGTTTTTTTTGTTTTTTGTTTTTTTTTTGACAGATGAGCACACTGTTTCTGACAGTCAAGCGGTGATGGTGCCTGCAGAGAAAGTTTCACAAGAGGTCGTGATTAGTACTGAATCGCAACACGATCTAAACCATGTCACAAATCCAGCCCCAGCTCCGGCTTCAGGTGGATCTTCTCACAACCTCCCAGATGTCTCAAGCGCTCGCACTGAAGGCAACGTTACGTGTAGGCCGCGTCACTCAGAGGGTCAGGGGGTAAAACGTTTGAGGCTACCGGAGCAGGAAACGGATGATATACTGACCACCAGTCGTTTAAGGACTTCGGAGAATAACGGTATGTATTAAAGCAGAAAATCTTATTACGTTTAATGTTTTGCATTTATTCAATAAATTAATTAAACTTTTATCAACATTTACAGAGAAAGGATACAACGAAGGGGGCCTAACAGCGTGGAGTGATTCGATGGTACACGCATGGGATCAAGCGTCCTTCAGCGGTTCGGAAAGCGAGGAGGAGACGGAGGAGTTACCTCAGGAAAATCCTCAGGAACTGTTTCATGAACGTGACTTAAATAGAAGGCTTGATTATGATATGCTGTGCCGTGTTAATCGGCAGTTTGACACACTTTTCAATTTGAGCAGTCAAACGTTGTCCTATCGGGGGGCAGAAGACATCGTTGCTAATGCACAAAGCGACGAAGTATCAATTTTGAGGAACATCATAGCATGCCAGTAACAGCACAACGAATCCTTACGACACGCTGCTGAATTTCGGAGAAGTTTCCACGAACAGCTATATGGTGAATTTCGGCAGTTTCAACAGAGCATGAGCGGGGTACCGGCAGAAATCCACCAGGTACAGGTCGAACAAAATCTATCTGTTAATGCCCTTTTTGTTTTTGTTTTTTATATCGATTCGTTATTACCACCGGATATTTCTTACATTATTGACAACGAGTCATAATTATCGTTAGTTATTTCTTACATTTATTATTGTTTTGTTCTTGGCACTGAATTATCATTATCATTAGTTATTTCATTCATTTATTATTATTGTTTATTGTTGTCATTGATTTATACCTTACATTATTGCATGTTATTGTCCCCCGCCATTAGGTGTTGTTTTACTTGAGGAGAAAAGGTGTTTTGAATTTATACCTACTGTATGTTTCTGTTTTTGTTATCTGGTTATGTCACATTGTGAATCGGTGTTGGTGTTTTCAGGAGTGTACATGCTTGTCTTTAAACTTGAAAAAGGTGTATTTCTGATTTAAAAATAAAAACTACAATAATAATTCAAAATGAGTAGTAAAAGATGTCACAATGATTTACATCCCCACACTTCAGAAGATGATCAGAGGTTATTAAAACCCAGATATGATTTTCAAAACAATACCGAACAGTTACGTGAAATTATTAACAATCATTTACAAATGTTCGTCTGTTCCGTTTAACATGGTGGATAGATTACATAAGCTTATAGATGAACAACACAAATGGTTGGGTGCAGCTATAAACAGCGATGAACAGGTCGGTGCAGGGCCTTCTAATAACCACTCCTCAGGTTATGACCCCTCAGCTCCAGACATGGGTCTCAGTCAGCCTTGCATAGATTGACTAGTGAGAGAAGGAGTTCTTGTGGGTGATTTTACGATTGTCCCAATTCATTCAACCTTTATTTTTACAGGCAAGTCATTAAGAACAGGTTCCTATTTACAATGGCGGCCTGACAAGTGGAATGACCACTTAGTGAAAGGGAAGTAGGGCTAAAATAAATACAGAACATTAGATATACAGGTTAGCATTTACATAAATACATTTTAAAACATCAAACATCAATCTATTTACTGTAAAAAAAAAAAAAAACTTAGATAATTATGTAGTGAAGCAACTGCATTTGTCAGTGAACAAGTTTGATATACTAGTTTTGAAGGATGACATTGGAATTAGTTTATCTAGTTTGACTATGTTTTGCAGAGCATTCCAATCGCGAGCGGCAGCAGATTGAAAAGTTATAAGACCATTAAAAGAATTAGTTTTGGGAATCCTTAGTTGAAGATGAAGTGAGGTGTTATATGTGACGGGCTTTGGCTGCACCCAGCAGGTGACCTAAGTAAGGAGGTGATTGGCCGAGAAGTGTCTTGTAAATGAAGGTGAACCAGTGAATTTTACGGCGATTGTGAAGGGAGGGCTAGTTAACAGATGACTATAAAGCACAGTGGTGTGTATTGAAGGGTGCATTTGTGGCAAACCTGATAGCAGAATGATAAAGAGCATCAAATTTTGAAAGAGTGGACTTGCAAGCAACCCTGTATATAGTGTCTCCATAGTCTAACATGGGTAGAATGGTCATTTGAATGAGAGTAAGTCTGGCAGAGGTGGTGAATGAAGAGCGGTTTCTGTAAAGGAAACCTAGCTTGGCTTTGACCTTTGATTGCAGCTTTGATATGTGAATGGTGAAAGAAAGTGAAGTTTCCAACCAGAAGCCCAAGTAGTTATATGCAGTAACTTGTTCTAGAATAGCCCCCTTGTATGTAGTGATGTTAAGGGCAGGAGGAGGCATAGTACCCTTACGGTAAAACCACATTATTTTTGTTTTGGAGGTATCGAGAGTGAGTTTGAGATGTGTAAAAGACTGCTGTAGTTGGTAAAAGCTATCTTGCAGGGTAGCTTGAACAGCCTCAGGGGAGGAACCTGTGGCATAAAGGATTGTATCATCTGCATATAAGTGAATGAGTGAATTACCAACTGCCTGGGGAATGTTAATAATATAAATTAAGAAAAGTGTAGGGCCAAGGATGGAGCCTTGGGGGACACCCCTGGTAACTAAGAGAGAATGGGAGAAGCGGTTTTCAAATCTTACACGTTGAACCCGGTGAGACATTCAAATCAAATGAGCCATTCAAAGCAATACAGATGTGAGTTTTGATACCGCTTTAGAGTTATGTATCTCTGTAGCGCGAAACAAACAAGGTGCGCGTAGGAAGTTGGCAGACCTGACTCATAATCAGGTCATACAGAAAAATAGAATGCATTTGTTTACCCCGCAAAATTTCGCAGACAATATGTGTTTTAGCATGTGCATAGCTCTTTTTTTAAATCCACAATGTATCGAGGCCGAATTGATGACAGTTGCCAGAAATATACATACTGATCTGGGTTACGATTCACAAGATAAAATTGCGTTGCATGATGTTTCTAGACCTGAAAATAGTTATCTTTCACAGACTGGATTCAGGTAAATTGGAAGTGTATAAAAATACGGATGAGATGCATCACAAGACGTTGCATTTGTACCAGAACGAAGACCATTTTTATGGAATAAAAAATCTCAAAGGTTTTTTAGGTTACTCGTATATTTGTGAGTACTGCTATCAAGGGTTTAGTCATCGTAGTGTACATTGCAAATTTACATGCAATGTGTGCATGAACAAGTTGTGCTACACGCATCCCAAGAAACCACTGCAATGTGATGATTGTTTGAGATATTGTAGATCTGATTTCTGTTATGAAATGCATAAACAAACACAAAGGTCTCAGTGTGATCGCATAAAATACTGTGATAAATGTTACAGACAGTACAGAGCAAAATGGTCTGGTGATAAACTATTAACGCATAAATGTGCACCATCCAGATGTGTGCATTGCGCTGAATTTCTGATGGGTGAAGATCAGCACTGTTGCTATATTCAGCCAGTCAAGCCTAGCGAACATAGCCAAGACTATATTTATTTTGACTTTGAAACGATGCATGAAGACGGCCCTCATAAGGCAAATTATATTTGTGCATCAACGTGAGCTGGGGATGGGTTTACGGCAGAAGGGGTAGACTGTGTAGATCAGATGATCAAGCATTTCAGACAACCGAAATTTGAGGGTTTCACATTTATCAACAATAATTCTGCGGTTTTCGACTCTTTTATATTGCTCGAGGATTTTACTAGTCAGGGACTAGCGCCAAAAATCATACTCCAAGGCTGTAGACTTGTTTACATGTACGACCAAGCCTTTAAACAGAGATACATCGATAGCTAAAGCTTCTTGCCTATGAAATTGTCAAAAATGACCTCTGCTTTAAACCTAAACACCAGCGAAAAAGTTTTTTTTCCACATAATTTTAATCGTTTGCAGAATGCAAACTATATCGGCCTATTTCCATCAAAAGAATATTATGGATATCAGACGATGTCTGACGCTTAACGTGTGAAATTTGATTCGTGGTACGAGAGCGTAGCAGGAGAGGTGTTTGACTTCAAAAAGCAACTATCTTTGTACTGCAAGATTGACGTTGTTTTGCTACGAGATAGATGTATGAAATACAGAAAAGAGTTTATAGAATGTACAAACATAGACCCTTTCGGCTGTATAAGGTTAGCCGGATGTGCTTGAAAGTGTTCAAAACACTTTTTTTAATCAAAGACACAATTGCCTTAACGCAAAAAAATGCCTACATCAGTCAGTACAAATCTTACTCAAACCCTTCCATCCAATGGTTGGAATACATTAAAGCAAGCAGAAATATCGATGTTCATCATGCTTTAAATCACGGCGAAGCCAAATCTGGACCTTATCATGTGGACGGTTATTATGAGGCTGATAACGGCGATAGAATAGCTTTGGAGTTTTTAGGGTGCTTCTGGCACGGACATTGTTGCCGTTTTAATCCTGACAAATTGAATCCGGTAGCAAAAATACCATACGGTGTACTCAGAAGACAATCTGACAATAAGATTGAAGGTTTTGTGTAATACCTATAATCTCAAAGTGCACGAGATTTGGGAATGTCAGTGGGAGGGTTGTTAAACAAAAAGATCCCGATGTCATTGCTTTTATGAATAATTAAAATGCGCCAGCGAGACTGAACCCTAGAGAAGCACTTTACGGTGGTAGTACGAACGCACTCCGCTTGTACCACGAGACCGTTTAGGGCGAACGCATGTCATATCTGGATTTCACATCTCTATATCCGTATGTACAGTCATGTAAAACCTACCTTATTGGACACCCCAAGATCATTTTAAAAGATTTTGAACCGGTCAAATCTTATTTTGGCCTTATTAAATGCAGCGTACTCCCCCCACGTAAACTACTGCCCACCAAATCTTCTCAGGGGAAACTATTATTCGCTCTGTGTCGCACTTGTGCTGAGGCACAGTATCAGGGTCAGTGTCAGCACGGTGATGACAAAAGAGTCATTTCAGGAGTTTGGACCTCTGTCAAGCTTTCCAGAGCTATTGATAAAAGTTATTCGGTAGTCAGGATTGAGGAAGTCTGGCATTTTCCACAGACATCAGACACATTATTCAGCTGGTTATGTTAAGACGTTTCTCAAATTCAAACAGGAGGCTTCAGGTTTTCCATCACACGTAGTGACAGATGCTGAAAAGAAGTCTTATGTCAGAGATTATTTTGAGAAAGAGGGAGTTCAGCTTGATGTTGACAAAATAGTACTTAACCCCGCACGCAGATCTTTAAATAAATATTTATTGAATTCACTTTGGGGTAGATTTGGAAGCTTTTAACAGATCCTTAAGATTTCGCCCGCTATATCTTTGGAAACCAACACATCATTAAACACTTCTCGTTCATGTCAGACACTGTGGCGTTAGTTCAATGGTGCTATGTCGATGAAGACCCTGCCCCCGCGAGGGATGTTAACCTGTTCATCTGCGCATTTACCACGGCTTAGGGGCGTTTGGAGTTATATGATCTTATGGATCAGTTAGGACCCCGTGTTTTTTACATAGATACAGACAGCGTTATCTTTGTATCGAAAGATGGAGATTGTACACCTAAAACAGGTGCATATCTTGGTGAGCTGACAGAGGACTTGACGAAGGGGATTTCATAATGACTTTTGCGTCGACCAGACCAAAATCGTACGGCATTAGAAAGGCAAAAAATAAAGTCACTCTTAAAGCTAAAGGGGTCACGCTACATTCTGCTAATGCGAAAATTGTCACTCTAGAAAGCATGACATGTCTGATACAGGGGTATGTGACATCATGTAACACTAGCCACCAGCTCACTCGCACAGAGACCATTGTGCAGAATAAAAAGAAGTTCACTCTGCATAATAGAGCAGTTTTGAAAAGATTCAAAGTGGTGTATGACAAGCGAGTGCTACTACCTGACTACACCACACTTCTTTATGGCTACTAATGTTATTTCTAGCTCACAAAATGTGTATGTTGAAGAGGATTTTGACTTTCGTCTGCAATATCCGTTTTAAACAGTAATCTCCAGTCCTTCTGGTAGCGGGAAGATGGTCTTTGTAAAAAATGTATTGTGTAATGCGCACAAGTTGATCAATGTAAAAATGGACAGCATTGTATTTTTATACAGTAGGTGGCCAGCCTATCTGGGCATTACTGCGGTAACTGTAATTCAGTCGCGTGTTAAAATCATTCACGAAACTACTGCCAGGTGGTGCAAAGGGACGGATTGCGAAATGAATGTAATTGTAAAATGAGATAAAAGAAGGAAGTAAAACAACAATAACATTATGATATAACATTGTAACATTTAAAAAAAAAACATTTAAAAAATTAACAAATTGTAAATTTTTTAATGTAGGATAGTCTTAGGCTACAGTCTACTAAACAAAAATTAAAAGAAGACCTTTACACAAAGGATCATATGCATGCTATTTTTATTAAACAGTAAATAAATATAAGGCCTATGTATATATATATATATATATATATATATATATATATATATATATATATATATATATATATATATATATATATATATATATATATATATAAGCTAAATGTTTTCATTTCATTTCCATTTCAGTTCATTCTTGGTTTAAAAAAATATCTTCAGGTTCCATATGCAGAGCGAAATGGGAATGGTCCAGCATTTAGCAATAATTATTATTAACTCTGTTATTATTCCTGATATTTCAAACTACCAATACTTTGCATTTTTGAATTATGCCTTATGTGTGACCAAAAATTAAGTATTATTTGTTTCAGCTGTTTGATCGCGCTGGTGCCTCGTGCACATATTCATTGGAAACAGCAGTCGTTCACCAGACGTTCGGCATGAGCACTTTGACATATTGTTAATTATGATTTTTTTCCATCGATACTGAAACGCGTGAACTACACAGCCTATTTACCTCATGAATAATGTAAATGATTCAAATGTCCACACAAGTCTCAGGTTCAATGAATACTCTGTATTGTTACAATCGTGCAGCAGGTAGCATACAGACAAGTGCTCTCAAAACTAAAAAACTCACGCAACGCTCCGTCTCCTAGGGCAACGCCCCGCGTGCGTACGTAACAGAATGCCCTTAAAGCTATAAAGTCACATTTACATGTGCACTTTATATGACATCTCCCCTTTTAAGTTTTGTTTCTTTCTCTGAGGATACACAAGATACCAAAGATATCCTGACTGTTCCTATAACTGAACATTTGAACGGCACTACACTTGATTAAACAGTAAGGCACTAGTATTAGTAGGCATCAAACATTAATCTGTGCAATGTATAAACAAGCCTTAGAACGTAAGCTCTCTTTGCAGTGTAAATAAACTTTTCAGTCCACAAAATCAACAAACATTTCATTTTCGTCGTCTTTTCCCCTCCCCACAGTGCATGGCTCCAAAGATGAATAAAATAGCCACACCTTCACAGATTCAACCTTTCAACAGGTTTACTCAGTCTACCAGACCGGGTATGGAACAATCCAGTCTAAGTCTCTGGCGGTTTTACACTGGGGGTTGGTGATGCAGTGTCAGCGAAGACTGCGGAGTCAGGCTGCTGTATGGCAGCACCTTGCTTTAGTCCATCTGGAGCTAGAGGGTGAGTGTCTCCAGCAACCGGAGGAACATGCTGCAAGTGACGCCGGTTGAGTCTCAAAGTTGCTCCCTGAGGTGTTTCAATAACAAAGGAGCGTGGTGTGGTGCTGTCTCCTGTGACAACGGCAGGTGTTCTCCAGGCTTTCTGATGGTCCAGCTTCATGAGGACGGGATCACCTGGCTTTAAAGAAGGCAAGGGCCTAGCTCCATGGCGCTGATTAAAGTAGAATGCTTGTTTCCCCTTTTCCCATGCATCCTTAGTCCTGACCGTTTCCAGATCAGGCCATCGGGGCTGTAGATTTGCCTCCAGTGTAGGAAGGGTTGTCTTTATCTTCCGGCCCATGAGTAGCTCTGCCGGGCTCACGCCTGTGGTGGTGCAAGGCGTTGACCGAAAGCACATAAGAGCAAGCAGAGGGTCTTTCTGCATCAAGATTCTTTTAGCGGTCTGAACCCCTCTCTCTGCATGTCCATTCCCTTGAGGGTTGTGTGGACTAGAAGTGATGTGTATAAAGTCAAACTCTCTTGCAAAGTCTTTAAATTCCAGACATGAAAACTGAGGCCCATTGTCAGACACAACCTCGTCTGGACAGCCAAATCTTGCAAACACTGTCTTCAACTTCAAGATTACCTGCAAGGCAGTGGTTGTCGGCAGGTGAAGTATTTCCAGGAACCGGGAAAAATAATCAGACACGACAAGGTAGGTGTGTTTGTTATGATCACACAGGTCCATAGCAATTCTCTTCCAAGGCCGGTCAGGAAGGGGGGTAGAGATGAGAGGTTCTTTCCGCTGGCTAGGTTTCATCTCTCGGCATACCTGACAGGACTGGACTTTTATTTGGATTGCTGTTGATATGCTGGGCCACCATACGGACGCATGGGCTCGCTCTCTACACTTTGTCAAACCTTGGTGTCCGTCATGTATTCGGTTCAGGATCTCTTCTCTCAGCTCATCTGGAATCACCATACGGCTGCCTCTGATGACGATCCCATTGCATTCAGATAATTCAGCTTTCATGGGAAAATACTCTCTGATTGCTGCCGGGACGTGGCCTATGTAATCTGGCCACCCTGCCTTTATTTACTGCAACACCAGCTGAAGGTTACAGTCGGCTGCTGTAGCTGTCTTTATGGCCTCAAGCTTATGTGGGGTTGCAGGCAAGGCGTCTACAATGGCTGCTATATAGCACGCTACATCTGAGTGAGTGTCAGTCTCTGTTTCCAGGCGCTGTAGTGGACTAGTGGACGTGAGAGTGTGTCGGCCACTGTTAAGGTCTTCCCCGGTGCATATTCGGCTATCGGTTTAAATCTCATAAGTCTCATGAGTAGTCTTTGGCACCGTATTGGTACGTTGTCCAGGTCTTTCTGATTCATGAGTGGCACCAGGGGTTTGTGGTCGGTGACCAATTTGAAGCTCTCAAGGCCACACAGATACTTTTCAAATTTCTCACAGGCCCAGACACTCGCCAAACACTCCTTCTCAATCTGTGCATATCTGGTCTTGGCATCAGACAGGCGACGTGAACAGTATGCCACAGGTTTCCATTCCTCTTCATGTAACTGCAACAGGACTCCGCCTATACCATAACTGCTGGCGTCAGCTGAGACAGCAGTAGGCCGGTTCAAAACGTAGAACTTCAGGACTGGAGAAGTGGACAGGATGTCTTTAATCCGCTGGAATGCCTCCTGCTGAGGATGGTCCCAAGTCCATACTGACTTGGACTTTAACAGTTCATAAAGTGGCTGACACACTGTAGACAAATTTGGAATATATCTCCCCAAGTAATTAAACATGCCCAAAATACGCTTTAGGTCTGGCACGTTCTGTGGTGGTGGGAGCTCGCGGATTGCTTTGACTTTTTCAGGGTCGGGCCTCACACCTGATTTGTCAATGACATGACCCAAGAAGTGAAGCTGGTTCTGCCTAAACTTACATTTCTCTTTGTTAAGCTTCAGGCCGGCTGTCTCGATCCTTTCCAGCACCTTGCTGAGACGTTGGTCGTGCAGCTCTGGAGTATCTCCATACACAAGGACATCATCCATAAAGATAGCCACGCCTACCAGACCATTAAGGGTCTCAGTCATTTTGCGTTGAAAGATTTCCGGAGCACTTGTGATTCCGAATGGGAGTCTTTTAAACGCATATCTCCCAAAAGGGGTTATGAAGGTGGTTAACTTGGTGCTTTCAGGGTGCAGAGGTATCTGCCAAAACCCGGGGGCGGCATCCAGTGAAGTGAACATGGTTGCGCCACTGAGTTTAGCAGTAATTTCCTCAGCAGTTGGAAGGACATACCTCTCTCTCCTTACAGCCTCGTTTAACCTCTTCAAATCAACACAGATGCGCACCTTCCCATTTTTCCTTGGAACTGGCACCATAGGCGCACACCAGTCAGTAGGCTCAGTCACAGGCTCAATCACCTCATTTTCCTCCATGCGTTTTAATTCCTCTTTTACTTTTTGCAGTAGAGGCAACGGGACACGACGAGCAGTGTGCACTGTGTATGGCTCAGCGTTATCTCTTAACAGGATTTTAACAGGTTCAGTTTTGAGTGTCCCGTGCTCACCGAACGCTGTGTGGACTTCCTCGACACGTTTCACAAGCCCCATGGTCATTGCGGTGGCTCTGCCTAGCAGATTGTTTGCGTTGCGGCCACTGATGACGTATACTGGAAAACAGTATGGCTTTCCTTTATATTCTGTGCTGGCTTGGAACTTTCCTAGACAGTCCAGCTGACCACCTGGACTGTACAGTGTGATATTAGATGACTCCAGGTTCTTGTCGGGAACTAGTTTGTTGAACGCCTCTGCTCCCATAATGTTTACATCTGCACCCGTGTCAATTTTGAATTTGACCGGTGTTGTTCCAATTGTAAACTGTATTGTCCATCTTTCATCACTTCCGTTTTCATTTGTGACTGCACCCAGGAAATATGGTGTCTGTGAAACAGTCTGTCACTTCTCTGACTGATTTACTATAACATTTCTTTTCCCAGTGACCCACCTTCTTACACTTGTTGCATGTGGAGTTCTTGGCTGGGCACCTTTCCGGATCTCTGTGTTTCAATTTTCCACATTTTCCACAGTTTGCGTCTCCTTGGTCATTTCCACTTGGGCTTTCCTCTGCCTAATCATCTCCCGCGGATTTCCTGTACTGCTGCATGTGACTCCCCCTGCAGGTGAACTTGGAGTGCAACCTCCTCAGACTGGCGGACAGTTGTAATTGTTTGGGCGAGTGTAAGATCAGCCATTAGCTGCAATTTATGTGACAAATCCTTGTCCAAAATGCCCACAACAATGCGGTCGCGGATGTGTTCGTCTCTATTTACACCAAAGTCGCAGTGTTCTGATAGCTCATAAAGGGCTCTGATAAACATTTCCGCTTTCTCACCGGGCCGCTGCGATCTCTGGTGAAAACAGGCGCGCTCGTGAATCACGTTGCGTTTAGGATAGAAGTATGCGTCGTATTTTCCCAACACAACGTCGATCTTCTTCTCATCCCCCGCCGTCTCAAATGTGAAAGACTTGAAAATGTTTTCAGCCTCAGGCCCCATAGCATAAATCATCGAACTGACCTGTACTTCGCCATCCTCTTTACTCAGTTTAGTGGCCAGCCGAAATCGCAGGAAACGTTGCTTCCAGTCAGCCCATTCATTTGGACGATCAAAAGCGAAACTTTCCGGAGGATTAAACTTGGCCATCTTTTCAGAGAAGCGATGTGTCCGTCAAACGCTTCTGACACCATGTAAATGATTCAAATGTCCACACAAGTCTCAGGTTCAATGAATACTCTGTATTGTTACAATCGTGCAGCAGGTAGCATACAGACAAGTGCTCTCAAAACTAAAAAACTCACGCAACGCTCCGTCTCCTAGGGCAACGCCCCGCGTGCGTACGTAACAGAATGCCCTTAAAGCTATAAAGTCACATTTACATGTGCACATTATATGACAAATAATAGTTCAGCTTTAAATGGGCAACATCACGAATATGGAAACGTTTGGATTTCTCCCGAATGAGAAAGCCCAACCTTACCTTATGCTTAGCTTGAAATTATTATTATTTTTTTTTATTACTAAGCCTATATTATTATATACTGCAATTATATTTATCCATTAGAATTATATATTTTTAATTCTTGTTTTGTTCTGATAAATTTGTTAAATTTAAAGGATTTGTTGTAAAGTGAAGGGAACTAAAAATATCCTGTTGGTACATTATAACATTATTAGGCCAGCCGTTATTATTTCTAAATGTAATATAATGCAACTTATACCTGACTTATATTTTTTCCTCTCACAAAAACTGATTTATTTTTTAGCGTGTTTAAAAAAAAACATGCATGTAGCAAACGAAAATAGGTGATTTACGTTAAAATGAAACCTATACACGACTCTAAACATATAACATATTTTTTTTCCTCTGACAAACTTAATTTATTTTTTAGCGTGTTTAAAAAAAAAATAAAGAAAACATTCAGCAAATGAAAATAGGCGATCAATCCGTTAAAATTTGTTACTCTGGGTTAACAGTAATTATAATTATTTTATACTTCAGAACAGAGCCTGGGCCTAATTGTTACAAACACGCCAGGTTCCACCTCCACACAATCACAACGCACACCCTCACCGGAGTTCTAAATCACATCCACCTGTTCCTCATCACCAGCCTATCACCGCAGCACCATAAAAGCCACACACGCACTCAAACACTGTCCAGTCACGTTCGCGACAAGATCATTCCTGTATGCTTACTATAAGGACTAACTCCTCTTCTACTCTCTCCAGTGATTCTCTCCGAAGACCCAGTTCCCCAAGTGTGCGTGTGTGGCTCACCGTCCCTCCAAGAAGTCTTCACCCTACCTTCATGGATCCATCCTCATTGTCACTCATCACTACCTGCTCCTCTGCTTGTGTCTGTGTATAATAAACATCTTCATTCTGTTACTCCTCAGCTTCCCGAGTGATCCATAACAGATGACCGGACCAGTACCGCCAGGCACAAGCATGAGCCTCACGGACCCCTTTCAAGATCTGGTTGATGCACTCCGACGAACACTCATGGCAACACCAGTGAGCACTTCCGCCGATCCTGTCATCACTTCCTCACCTGCCGTTCACGCCAGTCCCATGGCCAGGCCGGCGCCCTACTCTGGTTCGGCGGAGGAATGCAGCGGATTCCTCCTTCAATGTTCGCTGGTCCTGGAGATGCAACCGCACTTGTACCCCACTGACCGTTCAAAGGTAGCCTTTATTATTTCCCAGCTGCAAGGTAAAGCACTACTGTGGACAGATTCTCTTCGGACTCAAAATAACCCAGTTATCCAGTCTTATTCTAGCTTCATCGACCATTTCCTTGAAGTTTTCGGCAGACCAGCTTGGGACTCTTCCATTGGTGAGAAGCTGTATAATCTAAAACAAGGAAAAATGTCTGTCAATGAATATGCCCTTCAGTTTAGGACTCTGGCGGCCTCCAGTGGATGGAACAAACAGGCTTTACTGACGACTGTAAAGGAAACAGGTCAATTTAGCTAAAAGGGAATCATTTAAGATTTTAAAGGGAATTTGAACCGAATCACTGTTTCACGGCTGATCACTGAGACGCCCTGCGATTCACTGAACGAGCCGTTTAACATCAAATCTGCGCTGGATATTAATATCCAAACTATAGTGAAAACACTATCAATTAGCACAGTAAGAAGATCGGCAGTTTAAGACCTTAACTTGTAAGCACAAAACACAAGATACTTCTCTTTTCAATATGAATAAGGCTTTATTAGATAAATCTAAGACATATAAACTAATCTAACACAAACGCACGCACTCACACATTCACACAAGTTGCAGGAAGATCGAAAGTTAGGGAAAGAGGAGTTTAAGAGAATGGAAATGTGGAATCCCAAGTTTAAAGCAATACGTTAAATTGCATAAACATGAACAACCATCAATCACTTAATTAACCCTCGCATTGAGTTCCTCAATGAGGTTAAAATTATATTAGATACACCAGCACAAATGTCTGAAGGTACATTGCCTGTGTAAAGTTGTTGCCGATTGGCTGGAAGTTCAGTAGTCGCTGAAGTGACGTCTTGAGAAGGCCGTGGTTGTTGGGCGTTGGCTGAAGATGCAGAGAGTTGTGTGTAGCTGGCTGAAGTTGAACTCGACGTTACAAAACTTAACTCAGAACACAAAACTCTTAAACGGAAAAGAAAAGAAGTAAAAGTTTGACGAGACTAGGTTGTGTTTCTTCTCATAGTGGCTAAGTAGCAGCAGGCGTGCAGGCTGAAGCATGCTGGAACCGCGCTCAAAGAACAGTGATGACAAACAGCATGGCTAAAAGCTAAAGCTAAGAAGCAAAGCTAAAAGCTGGCATGACTGATAGCCAAAGCAAGGCTAGAACTAAAAGCTGACATGACTAATAGCAGAAGCATAGCTAGAGACTAAAAGCCTAGCTAGCTAGAGACTAAAAAGCTAGATTTTATGGTGTCCTGGGTATTTAAACTGGCCTGTTGGCCACACCTCAAATGTTGTCTTGACCAATCAGATATTGTCTTGGCTCAGGGGCATCATAAATCATATGTTTGTCTTACCAAGCATGTGGTCCGAATTTTCCCGCTCTTGTAGGGTATAATTGTCAATGGAAGTCTTTAACTCTCATGGGTTTACATGTGATGTCCAGCGTTGTATTTCAATTACGAAGATCAAATTTGACAAATCTCTTCTCCGAATTGAAATTGTCAATAATTGTTCTAGTGGTGTTAATGTTGAAAACTGTTCTGTGAAAGCTTTGGTTGGTTGGTTATCTTGCTTGGGACTTGTGACACAGAATGTTTTATGACTTCCTGAGGAATTCGGCTCATGTTTCAAACACAGCCCTGATCGACTCTTTAATTTGTCTGGTTCGAGTCATTTCGGCTACATATCCCCCTTTCGATCGGCGAGGTGTTTTAGCTGAAGACATCATCGATCGCTGGAGAAACAAAGGCAGAAGAAGCAGACAAACACAGCAAACAACAAGACAACACCTCCATGACAGTTACTGTACTGGCGCAGGCATCAGGTTATTTAGGTACACGTGGTTAAGCTCAATTAGTCAATGTAGTTTAGCACATTGTGGATATTTTAGAATATTTTGGAAATCGTTGTTTTATTTTGATTCATCAATCAAATTTGTGGTTGACTTTGTTTGGTTTTTCTAGGTTGTCTTACTTTACCGTTAGTTTTCTAGTAACCTCATTTTCAATTAAATGAATTGACCTTATCATGCATGGAGCTCTCTGGCTGGTGGATATTAGGTGTTCAGAGTCAATCCTAATATCAGACCTTTGACCCTTGCAGGGTGTCTAGGTGTTTCACCTACTCAGGAAAGAGGGGAAGGAGAAGGATAGGTAAAAGAAGAACAAAACAAAGCTGCTGTGGGTTTTCCTAGCATGGGTTACAACTACTATTGAGCTAGGATGTCAGGTGCAGCTAGTGTGTCATGAACCTTAACTTAGTGTCAGGTGTTCTACCTATTGTGAGGATGGCTGCACGTTTCTTCATGGTGGGTATGTGTAACTTTGTTACGCTAAAAGTTGGATATTCTACCTGTGGGAAGAATACTTTTGTTGAATGTGTTATCAGTAGATGTGGTTACCTCTGGGTGTAGGTAATGCTGTGTGTGTTAATGGTGTAGTGCATGTGTGGTCAGATCTGTTCAAGTCTGTGTTGTCTCCCCCCTTTTCTAGTATGTCACTGAAGACTGGCTCTCTGCATCCTTGGCTTGGATGAGGGCATGTCCATGGTCTAATGGGGGTCAGCCCAGCAAGGCAGGAAGTTCTTTAGCAGACAGTCGGAGGCAGTTTGCCATGGCTGTTGGAAGCTGGGTTGCAAAACTTTGTCTCCTATGTGTGCATTCTTCTTGTGGTGCCTTTTTGCTGTAGCAGACTTCCTGACCTTCTGTGCTCTGGTGGTTGCTGTTGCACAGACAGGGAATGTGGTTCTTGGAGTTGGAGTTCATTTGACAGTTTGTTAGTGACTGAGGTGATGTCCTTTAGTACCTCAGATTTTTCATCTACGGTTGGCCGTGAAAGACTTGTTCGTTCTGGGTCGTTGTTAAACAGGTGCTTGTCATCTCTGATGTGGTGCACCAGGTGATCACCGGCCTTCCGTTCTGTCGCTGGTCACAGCGAGCACGACTCAACATTGTGGTCATATGCATGTGAATTGTCTTGAAGGAACTCTCTCAGTTGTTTCATGACTTGTTCCATGTCTTCTGATGGTAAGCTGTCATGTTCTTGTGCATACTCAGCACTGTGCATGTCTGAGTGGTGCTGAGGTGGGTTTTGTTGTCGCTTACCCACACGAGTTGTTCTTGGATGAGTCAGGTGATTACCTTTGGATATCTGGTTAGGTTTCCAGATGTTATCGTTTTGGTTTCTTGAGAGGCGTGGCTGGTCCCATGGATTTTTCCAGCAGTTAGGCTGAAAACGGTCATGGATATGGGCGTCACGCTCTCTGTGCTCTTGATGGAAGCCTCTGGCGTTGTGATGCCACTGGGTGTTGTCCAGTGCAAGGCTTGAGTCTTTGTTGACAGAGTTCAAGAGTGTGGAGGTTCTGTTACCTTTCTTTGAGGCCATCTTATGCTCGTTATAGGCCTTCTGTGTCAGGTCACGCAACTGTTGGATGGTCATGGAGTTCGGACAGGCCATGACACCTAGATGGTGACTGACTCCAGGGTGCAGATTCTTTAGAAAGAGGCTTTTGAAGTTCACATCCTCTTCAAGGTCAGGTTGGTTGTGTGCACCAAAGTAGGCTTGTCGGAGTCGGTTGTAGTAAGCTTGTGGAGTCTCTTGTCGACCTTGTTTGGTTTCCAAGGCAGTTAACAGTCCATGTTCAGACTCTGGGTCTGTAAACTCTTTAATCAGGACCTCACAAAGTCGCTGGTAGTTTGACTTGGTTTGACTGGGCTGTCGATCTAGAAAGTTTCGTACCTCGGGACTGGATGTGGCTCTAAGGAGGTATAACCAGTCTCTGTCAGTCACATGAGGTCTCACTTCCAGATGAAATTCGATATCTCGCAGGTAAGCCTGGATATCGGGGCTCTCTGTGGAGTCCGGATTGAACCTGCTGATGTTTTTAGACAGCTTGTTGAGGTCTTTGATGGTCATCCCGTGTGCAGCTCCAAGGTCTTGGACGGGAGGTTTTCTTTCGTTGGCAGGAAAGGGTTTTGTGGCAGTTCTTTGACATGGGACTCTGTTCTGCTTAGCAGTGGTGAGGCTAGGAGATGTTTCTCTTTTCTTGGCTCTTGTTTCTGCTTGTAAGCATTTTGGAGTTCTTTTCTGACCATGTAGAGCTCATCGTTGGTTTCGTCTAGTTGTTGGGTCAGATTGTCCGATTGTCTGATTGTCTATGCGACGTTGAGCACGTGTCAGCTCCTCTTGAAGGTGGGTGATGTGCTTGTCGCTCAGTTTCAGCTGGGTTGTGAAGGCATAGCTTAGTGAGCTGGTGATCTTGACTAGCTCCTCGTGGTTGTTGTTCTGGCTTGAATCTTGTGTCAGGAATCTTCTCAGGATTAGGATTATTATTAAAAATAATAACAGTTCAAATGTCTTTGGAGTGAGTCTGTCTGTCATGCCTCTCAGCCAAGTGTTCACATCATCCCCATGGGCAATGGGGTCTGCAGTCTGCGGCATGTTGGCACGCTAGGGAGAAGAGGGACCGACACAGATCTGTGTGGACTAAAAGCCTATGTGTTGTGGGACAACTAAGTGTTGTATCAGTGATTGTGAACCACTAGTGAAGTGTGGTGATGACTGTGTTGGTCTCAAGGTGTCTAAG